>NC_135353.1:16588927-17838927 GCF_023851605.1 Tamandua tetradactyla
TCTCTCTCTCTCTCTCTCTCTCTCTCTCTCTCTCTCTCTCTCTTTCTCTTTGCCTAACTGCTCTGGCTAGAACTTTCTTGAAAATGTTGAGTAAGAGTGGTGATAGTGGGTTTGTTTTTTTCCTTGTTCGAAAACAGGTTTTCAGTCTTTCACCATTGATTATTGTGTTAAATATGGATTTTGCATATATGCCCTTTATCATGTTGAGGAAGTTTGTTGCTACTTCTATTTTTCTAAGTGTTTTCATTAAGAAAGGATGCTGGATTTTGTCAAATGCCATTTCTGTGTAAATGGAGATGATCAGAGAGTTTTTCCCTTCATTCTATTAATGTGGTGATTTTCTTAAATGTAACCACCCTTGCATAGCTGGAATAAAACCCACTTGGTCATGGTGTGTAATTTTTTTAATGTTCTTTTGGACATGATTGCAAGTATTGGGTGGAGGATTTCTGCTTCCATATTCATAAGATAAATTTCTTTCCTTGTAGTATCTTTATCTGGGTTGGGTATTAGAATGATGTTTGGGTCATAGAATGAATTAGGTAGTTGTATTAGTTAGGGTTGTATAGAGAAAACAGAATCAACAGGGAACACTGGCAAATATAGAATTTATAGAAGTGTATCACGTAACCACCAGAATGCAGAGTCCAAAATCTGCAGGGCAGGCTGTGAAGCTGATAATTCTGATGGAGGATCTGGATGAACTACACAGGAGAGGCTTGCCATCCAAAGCAGGAAGGAAGAGAGCCTGTCTCTTCTGAATTTTCCTTAAAAGGTTTCCAGAGATTAGACTGAGCATAACTCATTGAAGAAGACACTTCCCTTGGGTGATTACAAATGGAATTAGCTGTGGATGCAGCTGACGTGATCATGATCTAATTCTATGAAATGTCCTCATTGCAACAGACAGGCCAGCACTTGCCCAATGAGACAAACAGGTACCGCCACTTGGCCAAGTTGACCCATGAACCTGACCATGACAGTCCACCCCTTGTCAACTTGGCTGCTATATATATATATATATGTCACCCTAAACCATACCTAATTTCTAAATAAAAAACATAAAAGCACACATTTTTCTCTTTCACCTAACAATGCTCAACTGTCCTGCATATAACTGGAAACACAGTAACTCTGTCCAGAATAGAGTGCAAGTCCTTGGGTAATATTCATTCTTAAATGTGATATCTTACAACTTAAATAGTATAACAGGAACAAAACAGCATCACAGGCTTCATTTCTGTAACTGATCATGTGGTCATAGTTCATATTTATCACTACCTTCTTCCACTACCCATTCCATGTTCCCTTTACCCTCAGCAAGAACTTCAGCTGGTCATGGTTCTTTTCCTGAAGTTTCAGACACATTGGCAGTCCTGCCTGAATTGGGCTGTTGCAGTTTTTCATTGATTTTAATCTCAGGGCATGGTAATACTAAAAGATGCCCTAGGGGATCTCCTATATTCCAAGAAAACTCTTCTTTAACTCCATTGTATAGTTGTAGTTCTATTTTCCCCGATAGTCAGGGTCAGTCACTCCAGAAAATAAAGCAATCCCTTTCTTGATTTGTTGATCCAGGGGCATGAGTAGCCCAAAGTGGCCAGGTGGCAGTTTTAAATTCCAGTTCAATGGAATCATTGTTGTTTCTCCTGGTGGAAGCACTCCACCTTTTGGAATTAAAACCTGTAGAACAGCAGAGCTTAGGGTCGCAGGGAGAGGAAGCAAAAATTTTCCTAGTGGATCACTAGGGATAATAGTTAATGGTGCCACTCCCATTTCCACCCCTTAGTTCCTGGACCCATGGATCCTGGCTATAGGAGAAACAGCACCATACAGCGGACGCTGATTCAGAGCATACACAGCTTCCTGGAGAACATTACCCCAGCCTTTCAAGTTTTTGCCACCTAGTTGGCACCACAATTGAGTTTTCAAAAGGCCATTCCACTGTTCTATCAATCCAGCTGCTTCTGGATGATGGGGAACATGATATGACAAGAGAATTCCATGAGCATGTGCCCATTCCCGCACTTCATTTGCTGTGAAGTGTGTTCCTTGATCCGAAGCAATGCTATGTGGAATACCATGAAGATAGATAAGACATTCTGTAAGCACACAGATGGTAGTTTTGGTGGAAGCATTGTGTGCAGGGAAAGCAAACCCATATACACAGTATGTGTCTCTTCCAGTTAGAACAAATCACTTCCCCTTCCATGACGGAAGTGGTCCAATGTAATCAACCTGCCACCATGTAGCTGGTTGGTCAACTCAGGGAATGATGCTACATTGGGAGCTGTATATGGGTCTCTGCTGCTGGCAGATTGGGCACTCAGCAGTGGCTAAAGTCAAGTCAGCCTTGGTGAGTGGAAGTCCATGTTGCTGAGTCGATGTATAACCTCCATCCCCACCACCATGACCACTTTGTTCATGAGCCCATTGGACAATGACAGGAGTTGCTGGGGAAAGAAGCTGAGTGGTATCCACAGAACAGGTCATCTTATCCACTTGGTTATTAAAACCTTCCTCTGCTGAAGTCACACTCTGGTGCACATTCATATGGCACACAAATATCTTCATGTTTTTAGCCCATTACGAATGGTCTATCCACATACTTCTTCCCAAGACCTCTTTGTCACCAATTTTCCAATTATGGTCTTTCCAAGTCCCTGACCATTCAGCCAAACCATTAGCAACAGCCCATAAGTCAGTATACAAACGCACCTCTGGCCAGTTTTCCTTCAAAGCAAAATGAACAACAAAGTACGCTGCTTGAAGTTCTGCCCACTGGGAGGATTTCCCCTCACCACTGTCCTTCAACGACACCCCACAAAGGGGTTGTAATGCTGCAGCTGTCCACTTTTGGGTGGTACCTGTATATCATTCTGAACCATCTGTAAACCAAGCCTGAGTTTTCTGTTCCTCAGTCAATTCACTGTAAGGAACTCCCCAAGAGGCCATAGCTCTGGTCTGGGAAAGAGAAGATAATGTGGCAGGAGTGGAGACCATGGGCATTTGGGCCACTTCTTCAAGTAACATACTTGTGCCTTCAGGACCTGCTCTGGCCCTATCTCGTGTATACCATTTCCATTTTACAATAGAGTGCTGCTGTACACGCCCAACTTTATGGCTTGGTGGGTCAGACAACACCCAGTTCTGGATAGGCAACTCAGGTCTCATGGTAACTTGGTGGCCCATGGTTAAGCGTTCAGTCTCTACTAAGGCCCAGTTGCAGGCCTAAAGCTGTTTCTCAAAAGGAGAGTAGTTATCTGCAGCAGATGGCAAGGCCTTGCTCCAAAATCCTAAGGGTCTGGATTGTGATTCTCGTATAGGGGCCTGCCAAAGGCTCCAGACAGCACCTCTATTTGCCTCTGACACTTCCAGCACCATTGGATCTGCTGGATCATATGGTCCAAGTGGCAGAGCAGCTTGTACAGTGGCCTGGACCTGTCACAGAGCCTCCTCTTGCTCAGGTCCCCACTCAAAATTAGCAGCTTTTCTGGGCACTTGATAAATGGGCTGGAGTAGCACACCCAAATGAGGAATATGTTGTCACCAAAAACCAACTAGGCATTGTGCCTCTTTTTTGGTCATAGAAGGGGCCAAATGCAGCAACTTATCCTTCACCTTAAGAGGGATATCTCGACATACCCCACACTACTGGACACCTAGAAATTTCATTGAGGTGGAAGGCCCCTGTATTTTTGTTGGATTTATCTCCCATCCTCTGACACACAAATGCCTTACCAGTAAGTCTAGAGTAGTTGCTACTTTTTGCTCACTAGGTCCAATCAACATGGTATCATAAATTTAATGGACCAGTGTGATGTCTTGTGGGAGGAAGAAGCGATCAAGTTCCCTGCGGACAGGATTATGACATAGGGCTGGAGAGTTGATATACCCCTGAGGCAGGACAGTGAAAGTACATTGTTGATCTTATCAGCTGAAAGCAAACTGTTTCTGGTGGTCCTTACTAATAGCTATTGAGAAAAAGCATTTGCCAGATCAATAGATGCATACCAGGTACCAGGGGATGTATTGATTTGCTCAAGCCATGATTCCACATCTGGAGCAGCAGCTGCAATTGGAGTTACCACCTGGTTGAGTTTACGATTATCCAGTGTCATCCTCTAAGACCCATCTGTTTTCTGCACAGGCCAAATAGGAGAGTTGAATGGAGATGTGGTGAGAATCACCACCCCTGCATCCTTCAAGTCCTTAAGAGTGGCAGTAATCTCTGCAATCCCTCCAGGAATTTGGTATTGCTTCTGATTTACTATTTTTATATGTAGGGGCAGTTCTAGTGGCTTCCATTGGCCTTTCACACCGTAGTAGCCCGCACTGCATGAGTTAGAGAGCCAATGTGGGGATTCTGCCAGTTGCTCAGTATGTCTATATCAATTATACATTCTGGAACTGGGGAAATAACTACAGAATGGGTCT
Source organism: Tamandua tetradactyla (assembly GCF_023851605.1). NCBI lineage: Eukaryota > Metazoa > Chordata > Mammalia > Pilosa > Myrmecophagidae > Tamandua > Tamandua tetradactyla. The sequence continues at coordinate 16,593,365 of NC_135353.1, forward strand.
GGGGGCACAGTAGACCCACTTTGAGACAGACCTGAGCTAAAGCTCCATTGATCACCTGGCCTCCATAAGCCCCTACTCTGACTGGTGGACCAGAGTGATGTTTTGTGTCCCTTGGAATTAATGTCACTTCTGAATCAGTGTCTAATAATACCGAAATATCTGATCATTTCCTTTTCCCCAATGCACAGTTACCCTGGTAAAAGGTCGTCAGTCTCCTTGGGGAAGGCTTGGAGGAAGATAAACGGTATAAATTTGTGGCAGTGTAATAGGGTTCTCCCCCAAAGGACCCGGCCTCCCTTTCATTCAAGGGCCTCTGGGTCTGCAAACTGTCTCGAGTCTGGAAATTGATTAAGAGTCCGTGACTCTGTGTTTTTGTAATTCAGGTTAGACTTTTGTTCACTTGACCAGGAACTCTTTTGTTTATACAGCTCAAACAAGAATTTAGTAGACTGCCCTTCTATTGCATTTCTAGGTACCCCATGATTTACTAGCCAATGCTGCAAATCTCTGCAAGTCATATAATTTTGACTCTTGCTTTGAGTTTGCTGTCTATTATGATAACCACGTCCACTCTGTCTTTGGCGATTAATTGCTGCCGCCTGGCTTCTGCCAACTGGGGATCCCATTGTCCCCATTGTGTTTAAGTATTCCAGCTCAGTGACAGCAGTTCCTACAATAATACCTGACCTACAGAGAAGTGCAACTACAGAGCTCTTCAGGGATGACGGTGCTAGTCTCACAAATTTATGTCTCAGTGTTCTGGTAAAAGGTGCATCCTCCGGACATTTCTGGGGTGTAAGAGCAGGCTTTGCATGATAAATCCACTTTAGCATTTGTATCTCTCTAAGCCTCTGCATCCCCTCATATACATTATACCAGGGCAGTTCTGACATTTCAACCTCAGGTAACATTGGTCACCTTTTGATCCGTGTTTCAACCAACCATCCAAACAAACTGTTAATGCCCCTTCTAACCCCTTGAGCTATAACATTGAATGCAGAATCTCTGCTTAGTGGGCCCATATCAATAAATTCAGCCTGATCCAGCCTTATATTCCTCCCACCATCATCCCACACCCTTAAAATCCATTGCCACACATATTTCCCTGATTTCTGTCTGTATAAACTGAAAAACTCACACAGTTCTTTTGGAGTATAACGTACCTCCTCATGTGTGATACTTTGTACCTTACGTTTAGGGGTCTGTTGAGACTTTAGTCTAGTTATAGGTCTGGAAGAAATGAGGGGTGGTGAGGATGGGTCATGAAAAGAATTAGAACTATCTTCCAAGCCATTTGTTTCAGGGCATTCATTTGCAGTTTCATCTGGTGAAACAGGATTAATCATTCTAGGGCTAATCACTTCAGGAAGAGGTTGGATGGCCAACTCTTCAAGGCAGGTTGGAGGTAGGGTGGCTATGTCCTCAAGGAAAGCTATTACAGGGTTATCTAGAGAAGACTCAGCATGACCTAGGGTTTCAACCTCACCCCCGAGATCATTCACAATCCATATGTCACGATCCCATTTCTCAGGGTCCCACTCCTTTCCGATCAATACCTTCACTTTAATGGCAGACACCATGCAACATTGAAATTTCAGTTTACATTGTAAAGTTGCTACTCTACCAATAGGATTCTGAGTCTGAGTTTCAGAGATCTCAAGTCTACAGCTACAGGAAATAAGAATTTCCTTCAGGATACTCATAGAAATTTTTACATCTGTCAGACGGCGCTTAAGCTTCTCATTTGAAGACTTAAGCCTATCCCTTTCACTCTTTAATGTATCCAGTGTATCTAACAACAAACAGTCAAAATCTGTATACCTCTTATTTCCATAAAACTCTGTAATGATGTCAAAAACATTATCTCCAGAGCCTGGCTTTGTACAAGCAAACATTAGGAGAATCGAATGGTGATATTTTGACTATCTCTTTTGCCAACTCACTCCATGGATTGAGAGTGTCATTCTGATTATGGGAATCAGAGTCCTTAGTACCTCTGAGTCCAGTCAGAGTAGAAAACCATTCAAAGAAACCCATTTTTAGGATTCTGTTTCTTAAGAACCACTCTTGGTACCAAGATGTATTAGCTAGGGTTCTCTAGAGAAACAGATTCAACAGGACTCAGTTATATTCTGACTCATGTAGGAATTAAACAGTATAGTTTTTTTTAACAGTAGAGTTTTATATTGAGGCTACATTACTAATAGGTTTTGCATTTACCCTTTTAGTTACCTTACTGAATATCATTATTTCTTCATACTATTCCCAGCCATTTTCTCCTGTTTTTTCCTTTCATCTCGCAGAACTCCTTTAGTAATTCTTGTAGGGCAGGTCTTTTGTTGAAAAACACTTTCAAATTTCTGTATATCTGTGAACATTTTAAACTCTTCCTCAGTTGTGAAGGATAGTCTTGCCAGATAAAAAAATGATTGGCTGGTAGTTTTATCTTTCAATACTTTAAATATATCATAACATTACCTTCTCACTGCCATGGTTTCTATTGGGAAATCAGAATATAATCTTATTGAGAATCAGTTGCATATGATGAATCTCTTTTCTCTTGATGTTTTCATAATTCCTTCCTTATCTTGGCTTTTCACACTGTAATTGGTATATTTGTCAGAGTAGGTCTTTTTGGATTTATTCTGTTTGAAGTATGTTATGCTTCTTGGACATGTATATTTATGTCTTTCATAAGATTTGGGAAATTTTCAACCATTATTTCATCAAATAGTCTTTCTGCCCCTTTTCTCCTCTCTTGACCTTCTGGGACACTCACGTGCTCACATTTGTGAGCTTTGAGATGTCACTCAAATCCCTGAGTACCTGCCCAATTTTTTCTATTCTGTTCTCTATCTTTTTTTCTGAATGTATGATTTTAATTGTCCTGTCTTCTAGTTTACTGATTCTTTCTTCTGCCTGTTCAGATCTGCTTTTTATGCCTCTAGTGAATTTTAATGTCTAATATTGTGCCTTACATCCCCATAATTTCTGTTACGTTTCTTTCTATATTGTGCCTTACGTCCCCATAATTTCTGTTATGTTTCTTTCTATACTTTCAGATTCTTCTTTATTCTCACCCAGTGTCTTCTCAATATCTTTTATCTCTTTACCCATATTTTCACTCATCTCCTTAATTTTATTTAGGGTATTTATTTGAAGTTCATTGATTAGCTGTTTCAAATTTTGCATTTCCTCTGAAATTTTAATTTATTCCCTTGACTGAGTGTATCACTCAGTTTCTTAGTATGGCTTGTAATTTTTTTTGTGTGAATGTCCAAGCATCTAATTTTCTTGATGAGTTAACTCTGAATGTCATTTCTCCTTCTTGTCTAGGGTTTTGTTGTTGATTGTTTTGATGTTAAAACTCTTCTTTAATGCTTAGTCCAACTTATCCTGGACATTTAAGTATAGCTCTTGTTTAGTTGATCAGATTTTCTCAACTCTTTTTCACCTGACTCTTGGCCTGGATATGTAGTACATTTTTTAAGATTGCACTTCTGTGTAATTATTTCACCTCCTGGAAGGAGATTCCTACCTTTGTTTTTACCCCAAGAATCTCAATCTCTTCTGTTTGTTTTTGTGAAGAATTTTCTCCCCTGATCCTGTGATATGTTTAAATTCTGTCACTCACTCTGTGCCTATTTTCCTTATACTTTGCAGTTCTGGACTCTCTTATCTTATAGCAGTTCAGTTTACCCTCCCATAATTTTTCCTCTTTGAAATTTTCTACTTCTACTTTCTTCCCTGTTAAGGTATTCCACCCTAGTGAGCCAGGTGGGATCAATCCATGAAGGTGGGTCACTCCAGAAAAATTCGTTTTGTATTTGGGTGGTCCAGCTGACAGTAACTGTATTAAGTAAGTACACCACTTGGCAACCAATGTCTCACTATTGTCTTTCTCTCTTAATTTTTCCCTTGCCCTGGGGGCCCTATTGTATGCAGCACACTTCAGTGGCTTGTGTTCTCCCCTGGGTCTCTTCTGTACCTAGATATACCTGGGGTTTTAACATCCTGCTGTGAAAGTTTTTATAGCTTGTGTTCCTGATGGTAGGTTGAAAGGCCCCACATCACTGACTCTGTGAATTTTCTAAGTTTCCCGGGACTGAGTGAGTGGGATGGAAGAGGAACAGTGGTCTGGAATGGGAGTTTCTTACCTGACATTTTTTCTTTCTTTAAGTCAACATTTGTGGAGTCCTTCTCTAGTTTCTACTGTCCTCCAGAGATTTAAGCAAATGGGATTTTCCTTTTCTTTACTGAATCTCTGAGGAAAGTTTTTCAGGGGATGTCTTAGGTCACCACATTGATCCTTGCATCTATAAGGTCTATTTTTAAATTTAGCCAAGTTAGATTTTGTTTGTAGTGTCCCATGTAGAGCATTAATGGAGTTTTGGAGGATCCCAGGATCTTGCAGAGGGGAAAAATGAAATAACTTTGGTAAGTTTACACCTCTTGGGGCCTGTTAGCATCACCCTTGCTGTCTCAGTAGCCACATACAGCTCTGACTACTCTGCTCACACAAACATAGTCATCTTTTTTCTCATGGATCCCAGAACATGGTTTTGGCATCCTTTCTTTAATCCAGCATTGTGACTTTTTTTTAGAGAGTCAAAGGTCATGAGGTAACAAAAGTGAGTTTCTACAAGGAGGTCTTAGCATGACAGAAACCTTCATTTAAGTTATGGCTCTCTTTTCACTTTTGCTTTAGACAAGGCTCTTAGTCTCACTGAGCTTTACAGAACCCATCTACAAAAAGATATGGCTATGCATGCTCTATCTATGTAACAAGGTTTCCAGAAACAGCAAATAAAATATTTTGTTAGTGGTAAAGCACTAGGTAATTTCCAGGTGTTCCTTGTTATTACTCTAAGGTGTTATGTTTGATGTGAGGAATATAAGAAAAAAATTCATACCTTACAGGAGGCTTGCTCTTTCTGAAAGCACTTTTAAAGACAGGTGTGGCTCTGCTTTTACCTTTGGAATGCTATGATCTTCTCAATCATGTGAGAAATTAGCTTTTTAGGCCAGTATGAAATTATAAAGTATGATAATTGAAAGATAATCTAGTCCAATAGGAGCTAAATGAAGTTCAAAAAAGTAAATAGCATATTTACGCCCTCACACTTAATTAGTGACAGATGCAGTACCTGAACTGCATCAATATTCCCTGGTGGATTCTAATGTGGACCGTATCATTTCTACCTAGGTCAAGTCTCATCTGATCACCTTAAGGCACTTGCTGATCCACTTGAAAAATAAAGAAAAATAAAGGGAAAATATTTCTAAATATAATCACCAATTGGCATTGTTGACAAGGCAGAACACTTAAATCAATTCCTGAACCCTGTGATGTCTTCTCAGTGTATGAATTCTAACCCAAAGGATGAGAATTGATCTCAGAGGCTTGTAAGCATCACTCCCAATTTTCCTATTTAGGATTAATCAGGAATTGGATAGCAGTAGGATGGGGCATGGTTTAAAGACACATTTAATCTTGGCTTTGCTTTTTGGTTTCCAAAGTGTTCTTCATTCATGATTGGCTCTACTACCTGTCAGGGGCATAGAAGAAAGCCACTGCTGCACAAGCATTCAGGCTAAGATCTTACCTAATGTCCCATCAGTTCTCTGGCTCCTGACTTCTCAATTTCAAATGAGCTAAATTTTATTATTGTTCACAATTCAAAGATGAGCAATAGAGGTTTAAAAAGGCTGTCACCTAACAAGAAAGCTAGGAAGTGGCAGAACCAGACAGAATTCAAACTCCAATATTCCTGACTCTAGAGCCTAAAACAGATAGATTACATAGATAGATGAGAGTTAGAGAGATAATAGATACACTAATATATATATATATGCAAATAAATATGATATAATTCTAAATCCTAAAATTATGAAACTACTGAAAAAGTAGAGAAAAATGGGCAAAAGGAAAGAGCCTGTGACAGGGCATAGAAACACATCCACAAAAAGTACTTGTTGAGTTCTGGGAACACCAAGAAGATTGGGGAGGTGGAATATCATAGTGGGCTCTGGAGTCAGACTAACTGGATTCAATTCCATACCTTTTCATTTACTGATGAATAGTAACTTGGCAAATTGCTTCATCACTTTGAGCCTTGTTCATCCTATACGTAAAATAATAATAGTAATAATTCCTTAGGTTTTGTGAGAATTAAATAAGATAATCTTACTACATTTCCCTAGTTCAGGGAAGGCTTTTCAGCCTTGGCTTCACATTAGACTCCACCAGGGAATATTGATTAAAGTGCCTATAATATCACCCCTGGCCCAGAGAGCCTGATTGAACTGAACATTTTACTGTTCTGAAATAACATTCATAACATATATAATTTCCAAAAAATCAGTGCAATGCATTAAATTTAAAATAAAGGACACCTAAAAAACGCAATTATATTTTTAAATGTATTTTGATATGCAGATGTTCTGGCATAACCAGACTAGAAAATAAAAGATGATATCATAACATTTTTAAAATTCCCCTTGGGAGAATCATGACCACTTATGGGACCTACATTCCTAAATAAATGATCTGTGTTGCATACATTAGATTGCATTCCCTTGGAGATATTCAAGGACTTGGGATGAGAAATTATCTTCATTCTCTACTACATCATCAAGTTATCCCTCTTGAGTATATCATTTCTATCAGCAAAGAGGTATACTATTATTTCTTCTACTCTAAAGAAAAAAAAAACACCTCTATTGAACCCACAATCCTCAGAGTTACTGCATCTTTTCTGTATCCTCCATAAATGAAAAGCTCTTGGGAAAAAATTCAATACCTCCTGTTCCTAATTAGTCTCTCTTATTTCTCTCTCAGGCCTTACTCCAATCAGGTCTTCACCTCTTCCTCTCTCCATAGAAACTGCTCTTGTCAAGGTTTCTAAATCCACTGTTCAATACTCAGATCCCATTGTTTTTGACCTATCAGCAACAGTTAACCCATATTTCTCCCTTCTCCTTGAAATACATTCTTCACTATGCCTTCAGAATACCACACTCTCTTGGTTTTTCTCCTATCACTTGGCTAGTCTTTTGTCAGTTTTCTTTGTTGATTCCACCTCATCTTCCAGAACTATAGATGCTGGCATTTCCTGGGGTTCAGTCTTCTCCATGTACACCCATTCCATAGGTGTTTTCAATCTGCCTGAGTAGAGTTTTGACTCCAAAATTTATATCTCCAGTTTTCCATCTTTCTGTCTGCTCCAATAAAAACTTTGGAATCATCAAACAAATCCTCACCTAGCAGTTAAAAGCATGGACACTGTTTAAATCCTGGGTCCACTACTTACTAGCTGTGTAACATGGGCAAATTACTTATCTTCTCTGTGCTTCCATCAACAAACATTTATTTAACAACACCCTCATCAGTTTCAATGGCTAAATGAGCTAATATTTACAAAAACTTCAATAGTATTGGATATATAATAAGTGCATTATACGTCAGCTACTATTGTTATCATTATTGTCCTTAACTTCTTTCCTGTTATCACACTTCAAATGTAATTCATCAACAAATTCTGTAGTCTCTTTATCAAAATACTTCTAGAACTGGCCAACATCTTAACACCTGTACCACTACCATCCTTGCCCAAATTATCATTTTTTTCTCACCTGTATTATTTTGATAGATTCCTAATTGATTTATCTGCCTCCATCCCTACCTATCTGCAGTTTATTCTGCACATGGCCTCCAAAACAATTCTTAAAAATTCATCACAACACTCTTCAACTAAAAAATTTGCAATGGTTTTCCAGCTCACTCAAAGCAAAAGCCATTATCTATGTGATCTGAACCATGCCATCTCTGTGACCTTAACTTCTAATATTGTGCCTTTTTAAACTCTCTTCTCCAACCAATAAGTCCTCCTCATAGTTCAAGTATATTGCTGCCTCAGGACCTCTGCACTTGTTGTCCATTATTTGTGGAGAGCTCTTTCCTTAAATATCCACGTGACTTATTCCTCATCCCCTCCAATTTTTTCTCAAATATCAACTTATATGTGAGGTTTCCTTTGAATTGAAGTTTAGTTAATAAAATGTTAATTAACTATAATTCAATTTAATTTGAATTAAATTTTAATTAATAATTCCTTGAATTATTTAAAACAGCAACCTCTCAGCACTCTTTGCCACCTCCAACTTTATGCCTTATCTCCTCTAAGTATGATGTAGTATGTAGTTGGCTTATTTATTTTGCTTTTTACTTGCCATCCCCTGATTAGAATGTAAGTTACAGGAGGGCAAAGAGTTTAGTGTGTATGGTTCACTGCTCTACCCTTTATGCCTAAAACAGCATATGATCCCAAGTAGGAATTTGTAATTATCTGTTGGATGGATGAATGAATGAATGAATAAACAATGCATGGAAATCACTACAATTGTTCCTGGAACATAGCAAATATATATAGGCTAACAGAATTATTAATAACAGGTTTATGAGTGAAGCTGGAACATGGGCTATATGTGTGAAGGGGTAGATGGAAATTTTAAGTAGGAGAAAGATGTGATGACATTCAATTTTTAGAAATGAGAACTAAAATTTATTGAATACTAATCTATTATCTCAGTTAATCTTTCAAACAACCCTGTGGTACAAATAATTCCATTCCCAATTCACAAATCAGAAAAATAAGTCACGTATCATTACAGTCACAACATAGGTGGCAGAGATAAAATTTTAACCCCAGGAGTTTGTGTCCATGCCCCTATGTTTAATCATTATTTGTTTACTGCCTCTGCACTGTAGCTTGAGTACCAGATGGGTAGGTGTCTATTTTATGGGAGACAAGAGAAAATAGATACAGTGGCTTTGAAGTTACACCTTACTGAGTAATCATTTATCTATTCCATAAGCACTAAGAAAATACCGATGAATACAGCCTTTTTACTGCCCTCCTGACCCAAGGTTTGGCAAGGGGAAAGAAAAACGTAAATAATTTTTGATGAGCTATGTGATAAATGGTGTTTTACATGTATTTATGAGTCTCTAAAGAAATGTAAAGAAGAACTTAACTAATGACCAGCTAAGTCAAGGTGGCTTTTCTAAAAGAATGACATTTGAGCTGTATTTATAGGATAATTAAGAGTTTATATTGACAAAGATGGTAATAGCATTCCAAGGAAAAGACAAACAGCATGTGCAAGTAGTGGAACTGATAAAGATCATGGCCAACTCAAGAACTTAAATAATTCATCTTTCTTAATAACAAGGTTTTCTTGTCATTTCTCAGTGAAGGAATTTACATAGGAAAATAGCGTAATCAGATTGGCAATGTTGAAAGATCCTGCTGGGGTTGGTGTAGCATTTAGATTGAAAGGGAACGAGATTACAGGCGGGACCAGTTAATTTCCTTCTGTGCTATATTAACAGGAAGGAAATTTGAAGGCCAGAATTGTGTGAGTAGCAGAAGAGATATAGAGTTAGGGCTAGCATTTAAGAAATGTCAAGGATGTTGCAGCAATATGATGACTTAATGGACATGGTAATAAGGGGAAAGAAGGAATAATGGGTGATGCTAGGGGAAATTACATAAATGGTATTGCCATTCCCTGAGGTTGGAAATGCAGGAAAAGGTTGGGATTGAGAAAGAGGTATTTCCTTTAGACATAATGAACTTGAAATGCCTCTGAGATCTCTTGGTAGAGATAACCAGAAAACTGCTTTAATATTACAAAATATGTAAACATATTACATGAATCTCTACCTTATATCAATAGTCAATATCATAGGCACTTGAGAAACACTACATGGTGAATGATAGAACTAGAAAATGACCATTTTATATCCTCTATGGAAATGTTCAATCTAGACAAGGATCATTATTGAATGTTAATTAGATAAAAAAATCAATAGGAAATTGGAGTTCTTATGGTACCCAATTGTCACCTCCTCAGATTTTGACCACTTTCTGGTCAAAAAGTGGAAAATGCACCTTTACAGTGGAGGAATCAGGATGTGACTACCTTAACCCAGTAATCAAACTTAACATCTCTAAAAGTGAGAAAATTAGATGGCACATGCCTACCAATGTGATGTTTGGCAGCCAGTGAAGTGTGTTTCTCAGATCACCCTTCAAGAGAGAATCTGCTGTGGCTGACGATTTCCAGCTGACAAACTTTCAGAGTTCACCAGAGTGTTTACACTGAGATCATATGCTCCCTGGTCTACTTCTAGCCAACATCTGGACAAGACAAGGATGCTAGAGCCAGGCCATTTCTGTACAACACAAGACTCCTCTAATAGGCAATATTTTCTCAGGGGAGACCAATCACTGTAGTCTAGCCAAGGCATTCTCAGAGCCATACTGCATACCTGAGAATGTTCCTAGCCCAACCTCCTTTCTTCCCTTTCTCCCTTCAATGATGTCAGATCTGCACAGGGATCTGAGGTTCTCTCCACCTACTCTCATTCTCTCTTTCCTCTATTTTCTTCATAAGCATTTTCCCCAATAAATCTTTTGCACTTCTAATTCTTCATTGACTTTGATTCCAAGAGGACCCCAAATGTCACATGATACAATATAAAGTACTCTTCTTCAAATTTTTTACAACTAGAATCCAATAAAACCTCTAGACTGAATGACTGGTTTACAAAAAATCTAAAAGAGGAACAAGGCAAAAGCCACCATGAGGAAACAATCCCAGACAAACCCAGAAGGTGGAACATTTTTTCCAATGTTATTTAAAGATGAGTCTTGAGAGATTTAGCAACTAGATATAATGCATGGTCATTGGCTAGATGTATGTTTGAACATACCATCTATAAAAGACATTTGAAGCAAATTTAAATATGAACTGGATATTAGAAGTTATTAAGGAATTATTTTTACTTTCATTATCTGTCTTAATATTATTGTGACATGTGGAGAAAATACAAATTTTTAGAGATGCATGCCAAATTTAGGTACAAAATATGAAAATGTCTATAATTTTCTTTAAAATACTTCAGAAGATAAAAATATAGATTAGGCAAATATGGAAAAATCTCTATGGGATATTGTCCTTAAAATAATTAGAAAAATAAACATGCCTGCACTGCTATTAGTTAGCTTTACTTGAGAAATTGTAGCCAATAAAATAAAACTAATGTTAACAGCAATAAAAAACTGTTTATAGTGCTTACTAGGTGTCAGGCACTCTTCTAAGCATTTTGTGTAGACTGCTTTATTTGATCTTTAAAACTAACTTATGATGTAGGTAATTGTATCCAAATTTTGCAGAAAGCTGAGGTAAAGAATGTAAAGCAATTTGTACCAATTAGCTGTGTTGGTTAGGTTCATGTGTCAACTTAGCCAGGTTTTGGTGTCCACTTGCTTGGTCAAGCAAGCACTGGCCTGAATGTTACTGTGAGGACATTTCATGGGTTTAAATCATCAGTAAGTTGATTGCATCTATGGCTGATTACATTTAAGATCAACTGAGGAGACTGCCTTAAGCAATGAGAGATGTCTCATCCAATCAGTTGAAGTCTTTAAAAGAAGAAGTGATGATTTCAGAAGCCAGAAGAGAGAATTTCCATCTCTGCTTCAGCCAGCCAGCTTCTCCTGGGGAATTCATGGAAAACCTTCATTGGAGTTGCCAGCTTACAGCCTTCCCTAAGGACTTTGGACTTGCCCATGCCCACAGTTGCATTAAACAATTCCTATAAAAATCTCATAATATTTACAGATATCTTCTGTCAGTACTATTTCCCTAGAGAATCCTGACTAAAATTAGCACAGCAGGTAAGTGAAGAAGTCATATTCAAACACATGTACTCTGGCTCCCAAAAATGAATGAATGAATTAATAAATGAACAAACAGTGGTGCTTAATTTACCATGTCAACTTGACTCGGTTATGGTGTGCCATTTTTTGGTCAAACACTGGCCGAGATGTTGCTATGGAGGTATTTTATAGATAGGGTATCTATGTGTTTTTTTTTGTTTTTTTTAATATAATTTTATATCTCTATGCACCATACAATCAATCCAAAGTATGCAATCAATGGGTCACAGTATAATGATATAGATGTGTATTCATCACTGTGATCATTTTTAGAAAATTTGTATTACTCCATGAAAAGAAATAAAAAGAAATATGAAAAATCCCATAAATCCCATGCCCCTTATCCCTCCCTCTTATTGACCACTAGTATTGCAGTCTACCTAATTTTAAGACTTACAATAGAGGTAGGTCAACTAGGACAGTGTAGTATTGACACATATATATGTACATATTAGTTGTTCAAAACAAAACATCCCAAAGTAGATCCATATAAACACAGGCAACCAACCTTTTTTTTTTTGCAATATAGTTATAAAATCATGCAATCATTATCAAAGATCAGGGCTACTGTATTACAGTTCAACAACTTCATGTATTCCCTTCTGACTACTCTAAAACACTAGACACTGAAAAGAAATATCTATATTTTGAGTCAGTAGTCACAGTCATTTGTTAAGTCTTAATTCTCACTTACACCTCTTTCTTATTGATCTTTCTCTCCATCTTCATGGATACCTGGACAATGACCATTTAACTTCTTTGTTCTGGAAAGGGGGTTGACCATCTGCAGTAGAGGAATAAACCTGGTTTTTGTTCTTGGAGAGGCTGGTACCTCTGGGATTCAGGATTTAAGTGACTCAGGATCATTTTGGAGGCTTTAAGTTTCTGAAAAAATGAACTTACTAAGAAAAACTTTTATAGAGATTTAGATAGAGCCCAGGGCAGTCCCCAGGGTTTTTAGGAATACTGTTGGTTGGGTCTTGGCATACTGTGATAGTCTGCAACATCTGGTTAAAGCTTGCATAAGAATAATCTCCAGGATGACCTCTTAACTCTATTTGAAATCTTTTAGTCACTGAAACTTTATTTTGATCCATTTCTTTGACCCTTTTTGGTCATTCTCGGTCCCATGAGGCCAGGGCCAGACTCATCCCTAGGAGTCATGCCTCACGTGGCCAAGCAGACTTAGATACCTGGGAGTCATACATGTCCCTTGCCTTCCTCTTTCAACCATACTTACCTACAGCTTTGTTCATTATTCTTACAATACTATGAAACCATCACATAGTATTGTGGTATCCATTTCTGGACCTTTACAATCAATCCTCTTGAACGTTCTGTACTCCGTCAACATCATCAAGTGCCCAAAGTTTACCCTCTTTCTATCTCCTGATAACATGTATTCTCACCTTTAACTCATAGAGTCTGCTCATTATAATTAATTCATGTTAGTGAGCCCATACAGTTTTTGTTCTTTTGTTTCTTGATTATTTCACTCAACATAATGTCCTCAAGTTTCATTTCAGCTGTTGCATGCTTCATGACTTTATTCTGTCTTACAACTGTGTAATATTCCATCATATGTATATAACACAATTTGTTTATCCACTTATTTGTCGATGAACAATTGGACTGTTTCCATCTCTTGGCAATCGTGACTAATGCTGCTATAAACATCTGTGTGAAAATGTCCATTTGTGTGCATGCTTTCAGTTCTTCTTAATATATACCTAGTAATGAGATTGCTAGATCATACATCAATTCTATATTAGCTTCCTGAGGAACCACCAAACTCCTTTCTACAGTGGTTGCACCATTCTACATTCCAACCAATAGTGAATGAGTGTAACTTTTTCTCCACATCTTCTCCAGCACTTGTATTTTTCTGTTTTTCTGATAATCACCATTCAGAAGGTGTGAGGTGATATCTCATTGTGGTTTTGATTTGCATTCCCCTAATTGTTAATGAAGTTGAGTATGCTTTCATATGTTTTTGAGCCATTTGTATTTCCTCTTTGGAAAAGTGCCTGTCCATGACTTTTGCTCATTTTTTAGTTAGGCTGTTCATCTTTTTGTTGTTGTGTTGTAGGATCTCTTTATGTATTCTGTATATTAAACCCTTGTCTGATATGTGGTTCCCAAATATTGTCTCTCATTATGTAGGCTTCCTTTCTACTTTCCTGACAAAGTCCTTTGATGCAGAAAAATGTTCCATTTTGAGGAGATCCCATTTATCTATTTCTTTTTTCATTGCCTGTGCTTTGAGTGAAAGGTCTATTCTACTTAAAATACCACCTCTTATCATAAGATATTTAAGATGTTTCCCTACATTTTCTTCTAAATGTTTTATGGTCTTAGCGCTAATGTTAAGGCCTTCAATCCATTTTGAGTTAATTTTTGTATAAGGTGTGAGATAGGGGTCCTCTTTCATTCTTTTGAATATGGTTGTCCAGTTCTCCAAGCACTATTTGTTGGAGAGGCTGCTTTGTCCCAGTTGAGTTGACTTGGTTTATATATATATATATATATACACACACATATAATTTTACTTGTAGATTATGCTTTTACAAACCAACAAACTATAAAATTAACTGTGTGTCTTTTTGAACATACGGTTCTGTATGTTAAAATGGTTATGTCTACCATAGTAAACAACAAAACATTTAGGAATAACCTCAGTTAAATTTTACATTTCTTGTAAGGTAATGTATAATTTTCAATTTTTTCCAATCAAACTTCCATTTAACAATATTTTTTCTATAACTCACAACATCTCTAATAAAAAACTATAAACAAGAGATTGGCAAAAATTATTCAAATATATACATCTGGAAGAATATGTGATAATAACAAAGATAATTTTGATAAAGAAGGTTGATCTTAACAGACATCAAAAAGTATTGTAAAGATACAAAAAACAGTTTGGTACTAGCAGAGGAATATCCAGCTGATAGGAGCACAATACAGAATCTTGATTTAAAAATAATAATATGTAATTTAATATGCAATAATGTAGCATTTAACATCAACATGAAAAAGATGATTTATTCAATAGGTGTGTTTTGATTACTGGTTAGCCATTCGGAAAAAATAAAAATGTTTTTTTAACTCACCCCTTACCCCAAAATAAATGCTTTAATCTAAATAATTAAACCAAAGAATTAGGAGGAATAAATATAAGTGATTGACCACTGATTATCTTTGGGTAGAGAAGATATTTCTAAGCTTATAATGAAAATCAAAAAGCATAAATAAGGTTAACGTATTTAAATATAAAAATAAAACCTCTATTATAAAAAACAGAATACAGTGAGTGAAGCTATAAATAGCAAAATGAGGGAATATTTGCAAAACCAGTAACAGACAAAGTGTTAGTATCCCCAATGCATAAAAACATTTTCCTTTAGGGTATGATTACCCCATGAGGATACTGGCAAAAGCAATTTATAAAAGAAAAAAAAAGGAAAACAAATACGAAAATTTTACAAACTATAAGGTAATTGAAGATAATTTCTCATTTATGACACAATTGCTGAGCACCTTATTGTTCCTACTTGCTGGTCCCTCTATCTGGAATATGCTTTCCCCATATTGTCCCTTGGCTTGCTCTTTCTGAAGATAAAGTATCACATTCTTACTTAAGAATTCCCTGACCATAAGCCCAATTTAAATATGTCCCCTAAAATGATCCTACTTAATCTCTTCTTTACAAATTATCACTATCTGAGTTTATTTTGCTCACTTATTTATTTCTTATCTATATCCTCCAGCTTCCCAAGAGCAGATCAACATCCCCAATGCCTGAAATATGGCCTGGATCATAGCAGATGCTCAATAAATATGTGAAAAATCACCAAATGAATATTGGCTATCCAAGATTCCTTCTAACTGTAAGATTTGTTGTTAATAGTAAGTAGAAATATGAAAAGTATGGAAAACAAGCTGGGGTAAGATTTGCCAAAATATCTGCTTCACGTACATTAACAGAGTACACACAAAACAAAGAGTACTTGGGAATTTCTCTGCAAAAGGAAATATTTTCCGAAAATTAGCAAAATTTTAAAGGGTACTTTTTACGTGATTTATTTCACCCTTGTTATACATGAGCCCCTCTCTTCTAGTTTAGCCAAATATTCATTATCCAAGCAACAATTTCGAACATTTGATGGGAAATTTTGAGCAATATCTTCAAAATCAAACCTATTTGACAGATTAGGAGACACAAATTTCCGTGGTTGTATATGGAATCATGTGACAACATTTATCAAATTAAATTTTTAAATATTTCTTGGTAGATAAATGGACACTTAGGGCTTTTGTCTGATAGAACTAGAAAAAAATATGAATGTTTTCTATGGAAACCTTGGGGGAACTGTGGTGGGGTAGATGATTTCACCATGTTAACAAATGGAAAAGCACTGACTAATGTTATTTTCTGTGTTCTAGTGAGATAACACAATTGCAATCCAGTGGGTTTTAATGAGTTTTCACTTATGATGCAAGTGGGTACATTTGCATGCCAACTAACAGAGACCAAAAATATATTTTATGTCATCATGTAGGAGGAGAAATGCCTTCTGTACTGCATAAAGAAGAAGGAAAGTAGGTTTATGGACTACTTTCTTCATTAAAGAAAAATGATTGAGTTCAGTTAGCATATTCTTAATACGATCTGAGAATGAAGAACTGAGTCCAGCGGCTCCAATTTTATAAGAGTTTGCTTTTTCCCCTAGGTTGAGCTGAAGCTAAAAGTTATGATGGTTGAGACTTAGTTCATAAATTCATCGCCAGAAAGAATGGCAAATAAATTGAATTTAGAGACTTTTCTTGATAATTATATTCAGACATATGAAAATTTACCTATATTTTGTTTCAAGTGATGGTTTGCATGTCACCATGCACCTTTCCTTTTATACATCTTTTTAGAGTTTCATTTGTGAGTAATAGAAATTTTGCTTTCAGCTACAAAAGCTTAAAAGAAAGAGGATTATGGCTGTGTTAAGAGTAAACGTTTAAGAAATCCTACTTGCAAAGTCAATAAGAAAACCTAAAAGATTTATAGTGGATTCTGTAGTCTTTGCAATGCCTTCAGAACTGCAGGTCCCAAAACTTCTTTTGGAATCCTAATCTCTGCAAACTTCTAACAAAAACACAAGGTCATTATAATTAAAATATAAGCCAGAGTATTCATTAATACTTTGTAATTGCATAGAATTCAGAAAAAGATGGATCTTTCTTGGATTTATTCTAAGAGGATTTGGTTATTCAAGCATCACAAGGACTTTTGGTTGCTGTTTTCTTCTACCTGGCTGGTGATCTTACAGCAAGAATCCCAATGTCATTGCTACAGTGAGACTCTGGTATATTGTGAAAATATAAAAGCATTGTGCTTGGTTTTTTCTTTCAGTATTAGAAATGCTCATCATGCTTTTCAGTGTATAATCAGTTGGTGTCAGATTTATACATTTAGCCCAAACAAGCAAATAGTACTTGGTTTAGATAACTGTAGTACTTCTGAAAAGATGGTGTGGTGATGATTTATTATAATTAGAATTATATATTATGTTGTGCTAAGTAAGATCTCAATTTCAAGGAAGCATCCTTCCATAAAGATAAGCCTTGCTTATTTGTTTATATATTTAATTTTAGTTTGCATTTGAATAGCTACGTTTTCCTTAAAACAGGACTCCTATAAAATGTGGCTAATAACCTTCTATTCTCCAACTTGATGACTATACTTGATAAGTATGCTTAATAATTATGTCATTGCCCTTATTAGATCCCTTCCATGCCTGCAGCTCCACCCCTCTCCCTGACTCCCTGCGTCACTATCACCTGTGGGATAAAGTTCAATTTCCTTAGCATGTACTACCAAGACCTTTCTTAACTCACACCATCTTTCTGACCTAATCCCTTGCAACTTTCTCCCTTGATGTTACATGCTACTGTCCACTCTTTGGATCCTACTCTGATTTTTAATTCAAGTCTGCTTTCCTTTGCGTAAACTTCCTCCTCTACTCAGGTACCCAACACCAATGTCTTCTCTTCAGTGAAAACCTTCCTAACTAAAGTGCACCTTGTACCAGACAGTACTAGTTGCTCTTCCTTCTGATAGCTCTAAGCATTTTCTACAGGTCTCTGCTACTGCATTTCTCCCATTGTGCTTTTAATTCATTTAACATATCTGCTTCTCCAGCCAGAATGTAAACACCTTAAATTTCAGACAAGAAATATGTCCTTAGCCATCTTTTAATCCCCTAGTGTGGGTGCCACAGAACTGGCACCTAGTGGGAGTAAGGTTTGCTGACTGATTGGCTGAATGAATGAAATGCTGTTCCTTAACCCACTTTAATCAAAAGAGTGGATTCCTGGAGTGGGAACTAGAGTAAGTGAGGCAGTGCCTTGGGAAATGCATAGATATGATTGGTTTCATTTATCTGGTGGATCAAGAGGCAGCAAAGGTAAAAGGGGAATGTTTTGGAAAGAGGAAAGCACACATTGACAAATTCTGCGATGTCTAAGTGCCCTCACTCCGTAATAACTTCCCCACTGCACACCAAGATATGCTTTGGAAAACTATTGTGTTGATACTTGAAATAAAAAATGTTCTCAACTTGCCATCCAATTTCTATCAGCATCTCTCTCAGTTTTTGTCTTTGTTTCAGTCTTATCCCATTCAGGATTAAGTTCATATTTTGTGTCTCCAGAGCACTCTGGAATAGGCATACTATCTCACTGCTCACATTCATCCACTTATTCAAGAAATCTCTCTTTCCTATCACTCTATGAGAGTAGGGCCCTCTTAAGGTCAGGAATCTGTCTTTTATCTCCTTTAATGGGTCCAGGACAAGGTATTACACAATATAGGGACTCATCATATAAACACTTAATTACAATGATCAGTGTGATCTGGTTAGCATGTTAGTTAAAGGTTTGTTCAACCCCTTTGTTGTAAATTCCACTTTTCTCTGTCAGTAAGCTGGGAAATGAAAGACGGCATGGATGAAGGTGAAATTTGGTTATAAGGGCTATAATGGAATGACATAATTACATAGACCAACAATATGGAACTATCGCCATTGAGAGCAAATGTGTATACTGATTATTAATGACACAGTGAACATTTGCATGTCACTCAGAAGGAATTCAGTCCACACATCATTTTCCTCTAGTCAGAATGATTGATACAGGGTTCAGCACATAATCTAGGCAGATACAATCAAATAAATCTTGTGACATTTGCTGGAACTGCTTGCACAAAGATGTGTACCATTTCCCACTAGATAGGAATTTGGAGTATGCAGTCCTGGGGACTGGAAATCCTGGAAGCTGTCTTGCAAGCACCTGATCATGGAGCCAACATAGAGGAATGGGGCCAAGAAGCAGGAGAGATCTTGAAGACATAATTTAAGATCCTTTATCCAGGCACACCAGAAGGCAGATATAACCTAGAATTGGATTATTTGTAACAATAAGTTCCATGTTTACTTAAGTTTGAGACAAATTTTCAGTAACTTTTTGGAAATTGAGACAACAGCTCAATAACTTTCGGTAAAATGGGTCCTATCATGCACATAAGTATAATTTTGATATTAATGACCATTGATTAATATGCACATATAACACAGATTATGTTAAATAGCTTGCTTTAAATCTCAGTTAATACTGTCAACCCTATTAGTCAAGTTCTAGTGTTCCTGTATGAGATAAATAAATTATTTTATAAGTGCTACTTCTGCTAATAATAATAATAGCAGCTATCACTTATTGAGCATATAGAGTTTCCCAGCCATTACACTAAGATACGCAAATACACGCATACACGTACACACACACATATATATGCATATACATATTACTTGATCATTATAGAGCTAACTGAGGTGGACGTTATCATTTCATCAAGGAAATGGAAACTCAGAGAGTTTAAATGACTTGTCCAAGGTGACACAGCTAGTAAGTGATAGATGAGAAACTGAAATATTGCGTGATTAACCTTTATTTGAAAGCTATATTCATATTCAGGAGAATTAGATTCCATTCCTATGTCCAACCCTTATTAATTCTTCAAGTCACTTCATTTCTCTGGGCCCTACTTTCTTTATAGTAAAATGGGCTAATAACGCAATACATTTTTTACCTTCCACAGATGTTACATTGCTCAAATAGGAAAGTGAATATAAAAGCAAAACATAATACCCCATATAAATTTAATTTGCTCTGATTTTTTAAATTTAATAGTAAAAATGGAATTCACATTTAGATCACTAAGCATATCAAATCAAGCAATAACCGTTAATAATAACTTTTATTACTGTTTGGATGTTTTAACATTTGAGCTAGAGTTTCAGTGACAAAATAAGAAATTCACATTTTTCCTCCCAGTTTTCTATTGTTTGTCAATAGGGGATCTCCAGCCCATCACTTAATGTTAGACATGTGTACACATTTAAATTAGTATAATTCAGTTTCTCACAGAATGGTGCCATACTGTGCTACTTGGTATCAATTATTTCTTCTTTTAAAATTCTTTATTCCGCAAAGGCTTCATACCACAGGGACACAGATTAAGACAAAAAACATGTCTAAATTTGGGTACAAAATTCAGTCTGCACATACCACGTCCCCTACCCCTTCTACCCTGTTCTATCATCTTTTTGTTTTTCCACAGTATTTATGACATTTTAACATGCTGTATAATTTAGTGACTAAGTTTATTGTTTATTTTCTAATTCTTGTCCCAGAAAGGGCAGAGATACTATTTTTGCTTTGTGTACTGATGCACCACAAATGTCTAGTAGTGAGAAAGAGAAAACCAGTTCATGATATTGAGGACCTGGCATGGTACTCATAGCTCGGGCTTGGTATTCTCCTGTTGAACATAAATAGTTTCACAAAACAGCAACCTCAGACAAGGACAATCTGTGAGTATGATGAATAGGACAAAATCAAGACTTCTCTGTAATTACATCTAAGCCCAAACAAAACATGAACATTGTGCAAGTCATAACAATAAGCAAACATCCCCTTCATTTTGGCTGATATGAGTGGAAGCTGCTTTTCCATCAATTACACTTTGCCCTTGCTCTAATCTGCCCTTGTTCTCTATAAGATGTATTACGACATGCAATCATAGAATTTCCCCTGCTTTTTTACAGGAGACTATTATACTAGGTGCACAAAAAAAAATCACTGAAAGAATAGTCTGTTCTCCCCACCTAAGTAATAAAGGTCTAAAGTCATGACTGCTCCAGATATGGACAAAGTTTTAACCCTTACCATTCTGCATGAAGCAATGTTAGAGCTCTTTGGCCTTGAAGATCGTATTTCCTCATCTAGTGAACACAGTGAATTAGTGACAATACCCTTTTCACTGCCTCAAAATACTTTTCAACTTTCTTGTAGCTTATATATATGTATCCAAGTCATGGTATGCACAAGCTGAGATACTGATGCTGGAACTGAAGACCCAAACACCAAGCTATCTTATGAGCCAGGACCCTTCAGTGTATATGGGGAATACTGAAGATCATAAGCTCAGAAGGGCTCAGGAAGAGGCAAATAAATGGTGCAGAAGATATGATACAAAAGACAAAGGAAGGGGGGGTGGGTGCGAGGGTAGTTCAGTAATAGAATTCTCACCTGCCATGCGGGAGACCCGGGTTCGATTCCTGGCCCACGCACTTCCCCAAACAAACAAACGAAATAAACCAATAAAAACAAAAAAAACAAAAAATTCGACAAATGGTGCTGTAATAATGGGATACTCACATGGAAAAAAGAATGAAATTTGACCCTGCAATACAACATACAAAAAATCAAAGGAATATGATGATGGTAGATGGTTTATTCCACCTTTCTTAATAACATTTTCTTCAAACTGGGGATATTTAGACTCTGAATGGGAATATGTAGATTTATTGACATCTACAGTTAGGAGGTGCCTGATGCAGGGACAATATTTATAAGACTGTGCCAAAAGGTATCGTTTTTTGGCGTATAAAAATATATCAAAGATTGATGACTTGGAGTGGATGAATGAATAGGTGAATAAATGAATAAATGCCTGGATCCAGAGCTTACACTTGACTAACATCAAATGTTAGCCTCTCAAACACAAAAGCATGGTAGTAGAATCTGGAGGCATACAATGACTGTCTAAATCTGATACATCTTTAAGGACAGGCTTGATAGCAAAATCTAATGTATCATTGAACTGGGTCAAAATTATCTGGATACTTACCTCAATTATGTATATTTTTTATTATGTTTGTATTAACTCATAATTATAGTTGGATGGAGAAGGAAAATCCATGAGTAGTAAGAGAACTTCTTATACATGTTAGATTGACTGATATTTTAAAAGAAAGAAGGCACTATGAGGCCTCAAGAGGCAAGATCAGGACCCTGGGAGGGTACCTATGGAGCGTGCTTTGGGGTCATTGAAGGAAGAAGTTACTCACAGATATGTCTGTTCCAAGCTGGTCTAGGCAGCCCTCTGAACACTGTGGGCTCTCTGTCCCTGGAAGGAATTAAACTGAGGCAATGTATTCCACTTGGCAGGGAGTGACCTAGAGGAGGTTCAAACACTAGAGCTAGAGTGGAGGAAGATGGCACTTCATGCCTCCTTCCTAGCCTGGAAATCTATGAGACTTAAGAACAAAATGAAAAGTAGCACCAATTGAAAAGAAGTGAAGCGATTACACTTTGTACTTGACCTCATGCAATTAAGAAAAATGACTTTGAGCAGAGCAGCTATTTTTTCAGTTTCTTTGGCAGTTCTCAGGTACCTAATGGCCAGAAGGTAAGGACTATTAAAAATGCCTACTTCACCATGGAGTTAAAAGAAACTTCCTTAAAATGAGTCACCTCTGTAATGTTCTTTTGCCTGGGAGCACAACTGCTATTTGGCAACTTTTCATCTTTACTTTTCATTGATTTGTTGGACTTGATTTAAAATTACCAATTTAAAGATGATAGTTTAAAAAATTGTAGCATATTGACTAATACCCAAATGTAAAAATGCATAATGAAAAGTAGTCTTCAAATTAGACAAGAAAGGGTGGGATGGGAGGGTGTTGGTGGGGGATGGGACTCCTTTCTGACTGCCCATCTTGTGCCAAGCCCCATGCTAGGCATTCCTCATACAGGATCTAATGCTCATGGTGATGCTGTAATATCAATATGTTTAATTCCATCCAATAGAAACATACACTGGTACAAAAATAATGTAGCTCACATTTATTGCATTCTAACTCCCTGCTGGACCCTGGCCTAAGCACATTGCACACCTTACCATATTTTATTCTCGTGGCAACAGCAGAGGAGAGGGATGATTTTCACAGCCCCATTTTACAGATAAGGGACTAAGATCAAGAGAGATTAGACAGCTTGGCCATGACCACACAGATAGTAAGCAGAATTTGAATTTGAATCCAAATTTCAGAATTTGAGTCCAAATTTCTTTTGTTCTAAAGTTTATTATTGAAGGCTTAAAATGGATGGAATCAGAGTTTTAAATCTTGCTATTTTCATGATTGATTTGAACGTTGGGATGGAGGAGAAAAGAAGGCCATAGGTGAAGTAAAGTAGTGAAGTACCAAAGGCCAATGCTCAAGAAACGACATCTGCTATGGTTTGCTAAAGCTGGTGAAAGGCAATGTACCAGAAATGGGATGACTTTTAACAATGAGGATTTATCAGCTTACAAATTTACAGTTCTAAGGCCATGAACAATGTCCCACCTTAATGCATCAACAGGACAATACCTTCTTTGAAGACCGTTACTGGCTAGCTTGGGCTCCTTTTTCAGATAGCAAGGCACCTGGTAATATCTGCTGGTCCTTCTCTCCCTAGTTTCATTGCTTCAGCTTCTGGATTCAGTGGTTTCCCCTCAGCTGCCCTGTGTGTGCTTCTCTGAATTCATCTCTTAGCTTCTATATGTTTTATCCTCTTATAAAGGACTCTAGGAAGGAGATTAAGACCACGCTTCACATCTCTATTGAAAAAAACTAATAAAAGGTCCCACTTGAAACAGACACCTACAGGAAAGGACTAAAAGAACATGACCTTTTCTGGGGTGCATAACAGCTTCAAACTCCAAACATCTATTGCAAAATCACCCAAAGCAAAGAGGCATCTGAGTATGAAAATGAATACCTTACAGCTGGGTCCTAGATGAAATTGAGACGGCACTTGCAAAAATTTCCTAAGCATTGTAGTTTCTTTTTGATGTCAGCTTGAGAACCAGAGAAAACTATTGAGGATTCAGAGCAAAGTGTAGATTTGAGGGTGAAAAATAGCCTGGAATGAGGCCAGATTCCTCTTCTGCCTCAGAGCTGACTGAAGTGAGCATTAGGAAGGTTCCTACTTCCTGTTTTTGATAGCACACAGATTAGGATTTGTGAGAAAAACCCTTTTATCCTGTTCCTATGTTGTTCTTTAAAAAATCATCATAAAGAAAAAAAAATCCCTAATTACGACACAAATAAAAAAGCTGGCTCTATGTTTGGTCCTATGAATTACATGGAAAATCATTTGCAAAGGAATCCTACCAGCAACCACAGCTATAGATTATAGGGCATGGGAGATGCAAGGTGGGTGTTTAAAGAAGCAGTAATATGGCATGTGCAAGGTGGCTGAAAATGTTCTCCCACTAAGAGAGCACATCCTTAGGGGCTGTGAGCTATCTTCAATTAAATCACCAGGCCTACATGGAGTACTTGCTCCAGCACCTTCTCTACTAAGAACAAACAGGACTTTGGTAAAATTAAGGCTCAGAGTAGAGCAGTTAAAATGATTAAAGTCCCCGTGGCTAAAGTTGAAGAATTCAAGCCGAGCTTTAATGCCCCAGCCCTCAAACAGCAAGAGCAGCTGGAGAAAGCAAATCAAAATTGCAGGAGCCTTGTTAAACCGTGAATAAACAAGCTCTCAGAGGCCAGAAGAAAAAGCAGGATAAGGTAAGCCACAAAATTGAGTGAGCTACCTTGTCATTATAAACAGAAATAGAATCAGATTGCACTAAGTGGAGTTTTCACCTCAGGCTACTCAAGCCCATCTCTGGGTTTGGTCTCATTGTCAGTAGAAGTATTATAACACGTCTTCTCTATAGAGTTGTTAGGTACAAATGAAAGTGTGTGTTTAAAGTGCTTTAAAAATTGTGAAGTGTGTTAACATGGTTGTGAAAAACACTTGATCCTTATAGCTCTGATCTATTGATTTCTTCTCAAAATAACATTTTCTTTAAGGCATAATCTGTACAGAACAGCCAAAATTAAATGCTTGGATTATTTTGTTAACGCTTACATCCTCATAAATTCAATAAGGGAGTGGTTAAATTTGTATTGGAGAGAGTCACTCAGTGAAAGCTCTGTTCTTGAATGCTAGGAGAGGGTAGAACTGAACTCTGAAGCTGTTGCACCCCTGGCACTGGGGCACAGCCTTCAGCCAATCGGCTTCCAAAACAGGACACAACACCAGAGGTCAGGCTGCAATCATTTTATTGTGCTGCACACTAGGGCACAAAGCTTAATGAATGCCTTTGCAAGGCGGGACCAAAGGAGGTACAAACAGCCGCAAGTTTTATACATAGCAGGATGAGGAAACGCTCAGGTAAGAGATCATGGACCAATCATAAAACAAGTTAGAAACGATAACCGTAATTGGGGCTAACTGCAGACAAGTTGTTACTGAGTTATTGACCTTTATACTGCGCAGGCGTGAGGGGTTTTCCAGCTGGCGTTCGAGACTGCCTCGTTTGGGGTTAATGGCTGCCAGCTGACTATAGCTCATTTTGGTCGCCTCTTGCAGACTCCACAAAGCAGACACTGAGATATCCAAGTGGAGGACTCTGTTGACTGAAAAGGGGAGGAAAAACCAGAGAACCCAGGACACCCATGAGGAGATCAAGGCAGTAGGGGGAGAGGGGATGGAGGCAGGTTCCTAACTAGCTAAATAGATATATATATGGTGCCCTATCTATAATATGTACATCAGTATGCTAAAGAAAGCTAAGAACATAGCTTTCAAAGAACATAAGAAATTTTCGTAGATCAGTATGAAAGACCCAAGATCTATACCAGTAATTCAATGTGCTAAGGTCAGAAACAAGTTGAACTATCTATTTAGTTTAACTTTCACTCCCTCAGACAAGTCTTTTCTGAATTCTTATTCCACCCAATCTTAATCATGCTCCCTTGCTATCTCGCATTGCGCCCTTTCCTTTTGCTTCACATTGTCAATCAGTGTGTAATGATGTTTTCATATGATTATTCATTTAATATCTTCCCTCCTCCTCCATTAACCTATAAGCTCCTTGAAAGCCCATAATGGATTTGTTGAATGAATAAATGGACTAAATAATATGGCCAATATCAGACCATGTACAAGGGCTCTATATTGAATTGACAGCTCAAGGTTAGCTGGGGCTTCCATTAAAACATGGTGAGGAGCTTAACAATGCAAAGGGAAAACAGTATACTTCCCGGTGCAATTGATGCATAGTTACTAGTCACAATGCTTGCCTAGATCAGTGTTTCAAAACTTTTCTGATGAAATGAATCACCTACAGGTACATGTTAAACATGCAGATTTCCAGACCCAAAGCTCACTAAAAACCACTAGAGGCCAAAGATTCAGTTTATCTCTCATCTCCACACTGCTCTAAATCCGCAGAAACTTCCGTTGTATATCCTGGAATGCACTGTCACTAGTGACATCTACTTTGTTCTCAGTTTCCTCTCTGAGTGTTTATTTTGTAATCCAAAATATATGTGTTATATGCTGCAACCCAAATTTAGATAACCCTTCAGATTCCTCATTTCCCTTTAGCTCTGTAACTGAAAGCTGTTCTCTTCCTCACATGTCTCATGTTCTAGTTTGCCAGCTGCCGGAATGTGATATACCAGAAATAGAACAGTTTTTAAAAAGGGAAATTTAATAAGTTACAAGTTTACAGTTCTAAGTCCATGAAAATGTCCCAATTAAAGGAAATCTATAAAAATGTCCAAATTAAAGCACCATAAAGAAGTTACCGTCACTCAAGAAAGACCGATGAAGTTCAGGGTTTCTCTCTCAACTGGAAAGGCACATGGTGAACATGGTGACATCTGCTAGCTTTCTCTCTAGGCTTCATGTTTCATGAAGCTCCAGCAGGGGTGTTTTTCTTCCTCATCTCCAAAGGTCTCTGGCTGCATGGGCTCCACTGCTTCTTGTAACACTGCTCTGTTGCTCTTTCGTTGTTCTGAAGCTTTCTCCAAAATGCTTCCTTTTTAAAAGGATTCCAGTAAACTAATCAAGCCCCACCTGGAATGGCTGGAGTCATATCACCCTCTATTCAAAAGATAATACCCACAATTGGGTGAGTATTATCTCCATGGAGATAATCTAATCAAGCTTCCAACATACAGTGCTGGATAGAGTTTAAAAGAAACGTCTGCCTCTGCAAGATTGGATTAGGATTAAGTCATGGCTTTTCTAGGGTGCATAAATCTTTTCAAACCAGCACACCTCATATCCATGGACTTGGAATAGTTGTCCTTCTTATTAACTGCCATTGGCAAACTGTTTATTCTGCCTCTCATTTCAAAACTCCTGGCTTCCATAAAGTGCAAGCCATCAAATCACACCAATTCAATTCCTATCCTTGCTATAAACATAAAGGTCTTCTCAGTCCTTGTCATGGTTAGGGACAGGTGTCAACTTGGCCAAGTTGTGGTACCTGTTCATCTGATTGGGCAAGCACTGGCCTGTCTGTTGCAATGAGGACATTTCATAGGATTAAGTCATGATCACGTCAGCTACATCCACAGCTGATTCCATTTGTAATCAGTCAAAGGGGAGTGTCTTCTGCAATTAGTGATGCTAAATCCAATCATGGGAAGCCTTTTAAGGAGGACTCAGAGCAGACAGGTTCCATTCCTGCTTTGGCTGGTGAGCCTCTCCTGTGGAGTTCATCCAGGACATCCATTGGAGTCATCGGCTTCGCAGCCTGCCCTGTGGATTTTGGACTCTGCATTCCTACGGTCACGTGAGACACTTTCATAAATTTTATATTTGCAAGTGTTCCCTGTTGATTCTGTTTCTCTAGAGAACCCTAACTAATACATCTTGGTACCAGGAGTGGTTCTTAAGGAACAGAATCTTAAAAATGGGTTTTTATGAATGGTTTTCTACTCTGACTGGGCTCAGAGACACTAAGGACTCTGATTCCCGTAATCAGAATGACACTCCCAATCCGTGGACTGAGTTGGCAAAGGAGATAGTCAAAATATCATCATTTGATTCTCCTAATGCTTCGCTTGTACGAAGCCAGACTCTGGGGGATAATGTTTTTGACACCTTTACAGAGTTTGGTAGAAATAAGAGTTATACAGATGTTGGTTGGGTGTTGTTAGATGCACTGTCTACATTAAAGGGTGAAAGGGATGGGCTTAAGGCTTCAAACAAGAAGCTTAAGTGCCGTCTGAAAGATGTAGAGGTTTCTATGAGTATCTTGAAGGAAAATTTTATTTCCTGTAGCCGTAGACTTGAGATCTCTGAAAATCAGACTCAGAATCTTATTGTTAGAGTAGCAACTTTACAACGTAAACTGAAATCTCAGTCTTGCATGGTGTCTGCTGTTAAAGTGAGGGCATTGATTGGAAAGGAGTGGGACCCTGAAACATGGGATGGTGACATATGGATTGATAATGATGTTGGGGGTGAGTTTGAAACCCTAGACCATGCTGAGCCTTCTTTAGATAACCCTGTAATACTCTGCCCTGAGGACATAGCCGCCCCACCTCCAGCCTGCCTTGAGGAATTGGCCACCCAACCTCCTCCTGAAGGGATTAGCCCTAGAGTTATTAATCCTGTTTCACCAGATGAAACTGCAAATGAAAGCCCTGAAGCAAATGGCTTGGAAGATATTTCTAATTCTTTTCATGACCCACCCCCACCACCCCTCATTTCTTCTAGACCTATAACTAGACTAAAGTCCCAACAGACCCCTAAAGGTGAGGTACAAAGTATCACACATGAGGAGGTACGTTATACTCCAAAAGAACTGTGTGAGTTTTCCAATTTATATAGACAGAAATCAGGGGAATATGTGTGCCAATGGATTTTAAGAGTGTGGGATAATGGTGGGAGGAATATAAGGCTGGATCAGGCTGAATTTATTGATATGGGCCCACTAAGCAGAGATTCTGCATTCAATGTTATAGCTAGAGCAGTTAGAAAAGGTGTTAACAGCTTGTTTGGGTGGTTGGTTGAAACATGGATCAAAAGGTGGCCAACATTACCTGAGGTTGAAATGCCAGAACTGCCCTGGTATAATGTAGATGAGGGGATCCAGAGGCTTAGAGAGATTGGGATGTTAGAGTGGATTTATCATGCAAAGCCTGCTCTTACACCCCAGGAATGTCCAGAGGATGTACCTTTTACCAGAACAGTGAGAAATAAATTTGTGAGACTAGCACCATCATCCCTCAAGAGCTCTGTGGTTGCACTTCTCTGTAGGTCAGATATTACTGTAGGAACTGCTGTCACTGAGCTGGAATCCTTAAACATAATGGGGATGACAGGATCCCGAGTTGGCAGAAGCCAGGTGGCAGCACTTAATCACCAAAGACAGGGTAGACGTGGGTATTATAATAGACAACAAACTCAAAGGAGGCATCAAAATTATATGACACGCAGAGATTTGTGGCATTGGCTAGTAAATCATGGGGTGCCTAGAAATACAATAGAAGGGCAGTCTACTAAATTCTTGTTGGAGCTGTATAAACAAAAGAGTTCTAGGTCAAGGGAACAGAAGTCTAACCTGAATTACAAAAACACAGAGTCACGGCCCCTTAACCAATTTCCAGACTTGAAACAGTTTACAGACCCTAAGCCCCTTGATTGAAGGGGAGGCCAGGTCCCTATGGGGGAGAAACCTGTTACACTGCCACAAATTTATACTGTTAACCTTCCTCTAAGTCTTCCCCAAGGAGACCGACGGCCTTTTACCAGGGTAACTGTGCATTGGGGAAAAGGAAATGATCAGATATTTCAGGGATTATTAGACACTGGTTCAGAAGTGACATTAATTCCAGGGGACCCAAAACGTCACTCTGGACCACCAGTCAGAGTGGGGGCTTATGGAGGCCAGGTGATCAATGGAGTTTTAGCTCAGGTCCGTCTCACAGTGGGTCCAGTGGGCCCCCGGACCCATCCTGTAGTTATTTCCCCAGTTCCAGAATGTATAATTGGCATAGACATACTGAGCAACTGGCAGAATCCCCACGTTGGTTCTCTAACTCGTGCAGTGAAGGCTATTATGGTAGGAAAGGCCAAGTGGAAGCCACTAGAACTGCCCCTACCAAGCAAAATAGTAAATCAAAAGCAATACCGTATTCCTGGAGGGATTGCAGAAATTACTGCCACTCTTAAGGACTTGAAAGATGCAGAGGTGGTGATTCCCACCACATCCCCATTCAACTCTCCTATTTGGCCTGTGCAGAAAACAGATGGGTCTTGGAGAATGACAGTGGATTATCGTAAACTCAACCAGGTGGTAACTCCAATTGCAGCTGCTGTTCCAGATGTAGTATCATTGCTTGAGCAAATCAATACATCCCCTGGTACCTGGTATGTAGCTATTGATCTGGCAAATGCTTTTTTCTCAATAGCTATTAGTAAGGACCACCAGAAACAGTTTGCTTTCAGCTGGCAAGGTCAGCAATATACTTTCACTGACCTACCTCAGGGGTATATTAACTCTCCAGCCCTATGTCATAATCTTGTTCGCAGAGACCTTGATCGTTTCTCCCTCCCACAAGATATCACACTGGTCCATTATATTGATGATATCATGTTGATTGGACCTAGTGAGCAAGAAGTAGCAACTACTCTAGATTTACTGGTAAGGCATTTGCGTGTTAGAGGATGGGAGATAAATCCAACAAAAATACAGGGGCCTTCCACCTCAGTAAAATTTTTACGTGTCCAGTGGTGTGGGGCATGTCGAGATATCCCTTCTAAGGTGAAGGATAAATTGCTGCATCTGGCCCCTCCCACATCCAAAAAAGAGGCACAACGCCTAGTTGGTCTTTTTGGATTTTGGCAACAACATATTCCTCATTTGGGTGTGCTACTCCGGCCCATTTATCGAGTGACCAGAAAAGCTGCTAATTTTGAGTGGGGACCAGAACAAGAGGAGGCTCTGCGACAGGTCCAGGCTGCTGTGCAAGCTGCTCTGCCACTTGGGCCATATGATCCAGCAGATCCAATGGTGCTGGAAGTGTCAGTGGCAAATAGAGATGCTGTCTGGAGCCTTTGGCAGGCCCCTATAGGAGAATCACAACGCAGACCCTTAGGATTTTGGAGCAAAGCCTTACCATCTGCTGCAGATAACTACTCTCCTTTTGAGAAACAGCTTTTGGCCTGCTATTGGGCCTTAGTAGAGACTGAACGCTTAACCATGGGCCACCAAGTTACCATGAGACCTGAGTTGCCTATCATGAGTTGGGTGTTGTCTGACCCACCGAGCCATAAAGTTGGGCGTGCACAGCAGCACTCTATTGTAAAGTGGAAATGGTATACACGAGATAGGGCCAGAGCAGGTCCTGAAGGCACAAGTAAGTTACATGAAGAAGTGGCACAAATGCCCATGGTTTCCACTCCTGCTGCCACATTACCTTCTCTTTCCCAGACCAGAGCTATGGCCTCTTGGGGTGTTCCTTACAGTGAATTGACTGAGGAAGAGAAAACTCGGGCCTGGTTTACAGATGGTTCAGCACGATATGCAGGTACCACCCGAAAGTGGACAGCTGCAGCATTACAACCCCTTTCTGGGGTGTCCTTGAAGAACAGTGGTGAGGGGAAATCCTCCCAGTGGGCAGAACTTCGAGCAGTGCACCTGGTTGTTCATTTTGCTTGGAAGGAAAACTGGCCAGAGGTGCGTTTGTATACTGACTCATGGGCTGTTGCTAATGGTTTGGCTGGATGGTCAGGGACTTGGAAAGACCATAATTGGAAAATTGGTGACAAAGAGGTCTGGGGAAGAAGTATGTGGATAGACCTTTCTGAGTGGGCTAAAAACATGAAGATATTTGTGTCCCATGTGAATGCACACCAGAGGGTGACTTCAGCAGAGGAAGATTTTAATAATCAAGTGGATAAGATGACCCGTTCTATGGATACCAGTCAGCCTCTTTCCTCAGCAACTCCTGTTATTGCCCAATGGGCTCATGAACAAAGTGGTCATGGTGGTAGGGATGGAGGTTATGCATGGGCTCAGCAACATGGACTTCCACTCACCAAGGCTGACCTGACTACAGCCACTGCTGAGTGCCCAATCTGCCAGCAGCAGAGACCACACTCAGCCCCCGATATGGCACCATTCCCCGAGGTGACCAGCCAGCTACATGGTGGCAGGTTGATTACATTGGACCACTCCCTTCATGGAAGGGGCAGCGATTTGTTCTAACTGGAATAGATACATACTCTGGATATGGGTTTGCTTTCCCTGCACGCAATGCTTCTGCCAAAACTACTATCCGTGGGCTTACAGAATGCCTTATCCATCATCATGGTATTCCACATAGCATTGCTTCGGATCAAGGAACACACTTCACAGCAAATGAAGTGCGGGAATGGGCACATGCTCATGGAATTCTCTGGTCTTACCATGTTCCCCATCATCCAGAAGCAGTTGAATTGATAGAACGGTGGAATGGCCTTTTGAAAACTCAATTATGGTGCCAACTAGGTGGCAAAAACTTGAAAGGCTGGGGTAATGTTCTCCAGGAAGCTGTGTATGCTCTGAATCAGCGTCCGCTGTATGGTGCTGTTTCTCCCATAGCCAGGGTCCATGGGTCCAGGAACCAAGGGGTGGAAATGGGTGTGGTGCCACTCACTATTACTCCTAGTGATCCACTAGGAAAATTTTTGCTTCCTGTCCCTGCTAACCTGAGTTCTGCTGGCCTACAGGTTTTAGTTCCAAAACGGGGTGTGCTTTCTCCAGGAGAAACAACAGTGATACCACTGAACTGGAAGTTAAGATTGCCACCTGGCCACTTTGGGCTACTTATGCCTCTGGATCAACACACCAAGAAGGGGATTACATTATTGTCTGGGGTAATTGACCCTGACTATCAGAAGGAAGTAGGACTGAAACTACATAATGGAGGTAAAGAAGAGTTTTCTTGGAATATAGGAGATCCCCTGGGGCGTCTATTAGTACTACCATGCCCTGTGATTAAAATCAATGGAAAACTGCAACAACACAATCCAGGCAGGACTACTAATGGCTCTGAAACTTCAGGAATGAAGGTTTGGGTCACCCCACCAGGCAAAGAACCACGGCCAGCTGAAGTGCTTGCTGAGGGGAAAGGGAACATGGAATGGGTAGTGGAAGAAGGTAGTGATAAAAATGAACTTCGACCATGTGATCAGTTACAGAAACGAGGACTGTAATGCTGTTTTGTTTGTGTTATATTATTTAAGTTGTAAGATATCAAGTTTAAGAATGAATGTTGCCCAAGGATTTGCACCCTATTCTGGAGAGATTTAATGTGCTTCCAGTTATATGCAGGACATGTTGAGTATTGTCAGGTAAAAGAAAAAATGTGTGCTTATTTGTTTTCATTTGGAAATTAAGTATGGTCTAAGGTGATATATATATATATATATATATATATATATATATATATATATATGTGCCAAGTTGACAAGGGGTGGACTGTCATGGTTAGGGACAGGTGTCAACTTGGCTAAGTTGTGGTACCTGTTTGTCTCATTGGGCAAGCGCTGGCCTGTCTGTTGCAATGAGGACATTTCATAGGATTAAGTCATGATCACGTCAGCTACATCCACAGCTGATTCCATTTGTAATCAGTCAAAGGGGAGTGTCTTCTGCAATTAGTGATGCTAAATCCAATCATGGGAAGCCTTTTAAGGAGGATTCAGAGCAGACAGGTTCCATTCCTGCTTTGGCTGGTGAGCCTCTCCTGTGGAGTTCATCCAGGCCATCCATTGGAGTCATCGGCTTCGCAGCCTGCCCTGTGGATTTTGGACTCTGCATTCCTACGGTCACGTGAGACACTTTCATAAATTTTATATTTGCAAGTGTTCCCTGTTGATTCTGTTTCTCTAGAGAACCCTAACTAATACAGTCCTTCTTTCCATTTATTGTGAAATTTGGCCCATTTCTAAGCATGTAACCATTCTTTGTGACATCTACTTCCATACCTTAGACAATTTCTCCAAAAAATGTGATCTTTCTGTTCTAATGTCTTCAACTCAAATGAGCTTCTCATTCATCTCACTTCAATCATATATGTCTATGGTCATTCCTTAGACATTGGCATTACTTATATGTACCCCTCTTCAAAATATCAATTTTAAATGTCTCATTATCTGGCACTTCCTATCCTTCTAAGTACTCTCTCTAGAGCCCTGAAAATAATAATTATTCAACCACTGGGACTGCCAATCCGTTGATTCTATTAATGATTCATCATTAAAGTCACTTCCTAGTATTCAACCTCAAGGTTCCACCACTGTACTGCCTTCCCCCATCCTACTTCTGTTTACAGCAAAGCCCTTCAAAAATGCTCTCTGTATCTGTTATCTCTATTAATCTCTTGAGTTCACTTCAGTCAGGCTTTTGTTACCATCATTCCAATGGAACACTTCTTGTTAAGGAGGCCAATAACCTCCCTCTTATCAAATCCAATGCTCAAGTCTCATTTCTCAGCATATTCAACCAGCAGTGGTATTTGACATAAAGGACCACACCCTCTTTCTTGAAACACTTCTGCCATTTGAATTCTGGGCCACAACTCTCTTGTTTCTCTATAATATAATTCTACTCCAGAAATTTCTCCTAAATTCCAATGTGTATATCAAACTTTCTACTTGACTTCTCTATTTTTATGCTTTATAAGTTTCTGAAGCCAAACGTGGTCCAAACCTGATCCCTCTGTGGTAACTCCCCAAAACAAGCTGCTCCTCCCATGATCTTCTTCATTTCATTAAATGCCAATTCCATGCTTGTTATGGATTGAATTGTACCCACTAAAAGATATGTTCAAAGTCCTAACTCCTACTCTTATGCATGTGTTCCTATTTGGATCTAGAATATTTGAAGATGTTTTTAATTAAAGGAGGCCAAACTGGACATTAGGGTGGGCCCTAATCCAATATGATTGGTGTCTGTGCCAGTTTGAATCTGTTGATGTACCCCAGAAAAGTCATGTCCTTTAATCTTCATTCAGTATTGCTTGGTGGGAGATTTTTTTATTGTTCCCACAAAGATGTGACCCACCCCATTGTGGGTGGTAACTTTTGGTTAGATGGTTTCCATGGAGATGTGTCTCCACCCATTCAAGGTGGGGTTGATTACCAGAGCCCTTTACGAAGGAACCATTTTGGAAAAAGCTTTAGAACCACTAGAACTGAAAGAGCCAACAAAACAGACAGAGCCCCAGGGAAGCCATTGAAGATTCCTGGAGAGAAAGCTAGCAGATGCCACCATGTACGTTTCCAGCAGAGAGAAAAATGCTGAACATCATCGGCCTTCTTGAACCGTGGTATGTTTTCCTGGACGCTTAATTTGGACATTTTCTTAGCCTTTCCTGAATTTGGACATTTTCAGTCTTAATTTGCAACATAATTAAGTTCCCTTTTTAAAAAACTATTTTGTTTCTAGTATCTTGCATTCTGGAAGCTTTTTCAAACTAGAACAATGTCCTTATATGGAGAGGAAATTTGGACACAGATAAAGAGAGAAAGGCAGAGAATATAATTATGTGGTAAAGGCAGGGACTGAGTTATGCCAAAGAATGCCATGGATTGCCAGCAAACCACTGCCAGAACCCTTCAGAGTAAACATGGCCCTACTGATACCTTGTTTAGGACTTCAAGCCTCTATAACTGCAAGACAATAATTCACGCTGTTTTAAGACACCTAGTTTGTGTCACTTTTGTATGGCAGCCATAGCAAACTAAGACATATGCTTCCAAGTGCATTGGCTAAAAACTTGGAATCATCTTTAACTTTCCTCTTTCTCTTACACTCCACACTCAATCCATCAGCATATCCTGCCAGGAAGACCTTCAAAACACGTTCAGAATCTGATGACTACCACCATGACCCTGGTTCAAACCATCATCATACCCTACTTGAATTACTTACTGTAACAATCCCCCAATTTGCCTTCCTGATGCCACCATCTGACACCACCACCCCCTAATCTATTTTACACATTTTAGTCAGAGTTTTCTTCTTGGATTAATAGGAGATATGATCCCTCTCCATGCTCAAATCCATCAAATGTCTTATCATACCAAGAATAAAATTCAAAGCCCTTAACTTAGGCTGTAAGACCCTCCATGAAAAATGGCACCTGAATAAATCCCTACTACTTATCTCTTACAATGCTCCTCCTCATTCACTTTGTTCATATAGCAGCGGACTCCTTGCTGTCGATTGAATGAACCCAGTACACACTTTTATCGAGGGCTGTGCAATTACTGGTCCTTCTGCCTGAGACTCCCCTCCCCTAAGTAACCACATGGTTTGCTCGAGATTTCCTCACATCATTAAGGTGTCTGCTCTAAAAGCACATTTTTTGAGAGAATTTTCCCAATGCCCCTATGTTAAAATAACCCTTGTCATTTTTTATCCCCTTAACCCATTCTATTATACTTCAGGCATTGATAACCACCTGACATATTATGTACTTGTTTGTGTACTGTTTCCCAACTCTCTAAAGAATGTAAGTACTATGTAGGCATGCATTTTTTTGCCTGCCTTGTTCATTCCTATGTTTGGTACATAGTAGCCATCCAATAAATATCATTAAATGAATGCATAAATAAAAGATCAAAGAAGATATCTTTCAATTGAAAAAATATATTGCAGCAAAATAATTATGCAAATAATAAAATTATAGTGTGTAATAGATTTAATTGGTAAATTAGTTTAAAATGCACAAATTTTTTTTAAAGAATCCAAGGGTAAAATTGTAGAGCTAATAGCACAAAATGTAAAAAGTCAGTATAAATTCTGAAAGGTTGATAGTTGACATTGGTAAGCAGAGTTTTAGTGCGAATTCTTATTCCTAAAGACTGATGAATATTAGCTCTATTCCAAGCGAGTTAGTGGAAGTTAGATGTTATACAGCATAACTGAATTACTCCAGAAAATATAACACACTTGTCAAAAGACAATGTGGTTTCTACATGGGGAATCATGTTCAGCTAATCAGAGTGAGTTTTTGGTGTGGATAACTAATAATATGAACAAAATAGAACAAACATATATCAGTTATTTTTATTTTCAAAGTGCTTTTACATAATCTTCAAATGAAATTATCATAAAGTTGAGAAGAGTACTTTCATCATGAATTCAGAATTACCTTAGAGACAAGAAACATAGATGGGGAAAATTGCACTGTACAGGAGCTACAAATAGAAAAATTACCCAGGGATCAGCCTAATCCCATTGCTTTATAAATAAATTGAAGGAAAGAATGCAATTAACACTAGGCCCTTCCGGTGGCAGTGAGATGCCAAATTGGCAGGGGAAAAATACAGAAAAATTGCATGAGGCCGTATAAAAAGGAAAAAAAATTTATGGATAAATTTCCACATGGACAAGAGCACAGAAAAAATTCACACTACCTTATTTCAAGCTTTGAGTTAAGATATTTTTACTATAAGAGCACTTATGGGCCTTTGGATCCTGTTCCATAGAGCCAAAATATGCCTAGAAAATAGTAGGTTTTATTAGAAAATGTATTAGAATGAAACAAAATCTGACATTCTACTGACATATAGAATTCTGGTGTGTTCACACCAGGATCATATCGTTGAAGTCACTAAAATCTTGAACGGGGTGGAAAACTAGGTTGTGGCCATGTTCACCACTTTGTAGTATGTCAAAGTCACTGGGTACCTTGATGCTTGAAAACAGTTTAGGGCAAAGTAAAGGGAATTGTGCTATAGATAGCAGGTAACAAATCTGTTCATATATTTGATGATTTTTTTTTACATGGGCAGGCACCGGGAATCGAACCCAGGTCCTCTGGCATGGCAGGTAAGCATTCTTGCCTGCTGAGCCACCGTGGCCCACCCTATCTGATGATTTAATGAATGTCTTCCATGTACCAGATACCCCAAGTTATAGGAAAATATTTTTCACTGAATATTTCCATCCAGGAGGGGAAATACAGAAATGAACATGACATAGTCCCTCTCTTCACAGGCCACCAGGTTAGGAGGGTCACAGAGTAAACATGTAATTATAACATTATCCTGCCAAATATGTCTGCAGATATTTTTTTGAACCCATCCATTTATAGTTCCACTGCCACTATACTAGATTAGGTCACCCTGCTAACAGTTGCCATCACTGAAAGAGCCTCATAAGAAACATCTTCCTCCTTAAACTCTTTTCTCCTTCTTATACGTTTTGCTTACAATATCCACAATAATATAAGAATTAAATTATAATCATGACTCTCTCCTGCTTTCAATATCATCCTACTTCTACACCCTGATTTACAATAACCTGCATAATATGGGTTCTTGCCCTTCTCTCCTGTATCATCTTATGCTATTCTCACATTTAAGAAAAAATACTGGCCTTTTCTTTGCTACTCTAATATATACCAATCTCTTTCCCACCTCAGGGTGTTTTCACATACTGTTTCCTCTGCCCCGAATTGTTTTTTGAATCCCTCTCATCCTTCCAATCTCAGTTTACATGATACCTCTTCAAAGAGTACTTTTCTGTCCACTCAGCCTAAACTGGCTGCCCTGTCCCTGTTGGTCTCTATCATGGCACTGTTGCCTCCTTTCATTGACCATAGTGCAATATATGTGTTCATTTACTTGTAACTGAACCGAAGATCCACTGGGCCAGATACCACATGTGTCTTGCTCAATTTTTTTTTTAACCCCTAGAATGTACCATTAATACCTACACTTGAAAAGTTCTATATAACTTGTAATAGGAAAATGAATAAGTGAATATGATAACTTCTATAATAATGATGTAGTGCCTCTCAGTTTAAAGAGCATAATTCATGGAATATCTTTATGTATTTATATATTTTGAATAGAATTTCACATTAAATTAACTCTAAACACAGGAAAACAGAGAAAGGTGGAAATTGACCATCATATGACTCTTTATTACCTTAACAAGTTAAGACAGCTGAAAAAATGCTTAGCTAACTCCATGGATAAGTAATGAGAATGGATTATTAATGGAAATGGAGATGTAATCCTAGCCTTTGTGCTATGCTATTAGGGAGAGAGATATACTCTTGAATAGCATATCTCTTAGTTCCCCCATTGGTCTGAAATTGGGCAGGAAAGAATCTTTTTTATGATCCTATAGTCATTATATTTTCTACCTTTGCTTCCAATTTTCCATAATGTCTAACATACTTGTAAACATTTACATCTACAATCAAGGACATGTTTATTTAAAGGTAACTGTCCAGTGAAGAAATCTAAAGAGTCTAAGATTTAGAAGAATTATGTTTCATTTCATTGTTTTTATTTATGACAGTCATATTAAAATCTTAAGCATACTGTTTCAATATTGCACTAAATCAGACAAACCTCTATCACAATTCCAGTTGCAATCCCTCTGAGCAAGAAAGAGTTTCTCAATTTGGTGTCTCCCAGATTATTTGTGCATTCCTATCTTATGAATTCCATTCATTCAGAAAATATTTAGTAAGTTTCTACTATGGTCAGGCCCCATATTCAGCATATTTTAGACTTTTATATAGACAGCCTAACTCTGTGTCTACTCTCCTTGATTGAAGAGCTTGTAGCTAATCTTCTTTTCCTGCATTTCTATCTGACAGAACTCCTTACTTAGTGCTTGACATATATGAAGTGCCCGATAAAGCAAAGTTGTTTGAATCAAAGCAGTTCCTGTAAGAAAACTCCCATGAGTTTTGTTTTCTTCAGGATTGCCGCTGTGCTTAAACTCTAAAATCACCTGAAAAAAAAAAAAGTAAAACCACTACTGGTGAGTGTCTAGCCTCACACTCACTGCTCAGTAAAACGCATCTAGAAGCAGATTTAATAAATATAGGATCCTCACACTGACATTTCAAATTAGGAATTCGGTCAAAATAACCTTTATGATGTCTTCTAAAACCATTATTCTAGCACAGCAAAATTGCATTTCTGAATAACTGCTCTCTTTTAACCTGGAAAATGTGCTGAACCTAATTAGACTCTATTGTAGCAAATTAAAATGGCAGAGAAAAACAGCTTTTAAAGGCCCTTAATATATATTTGTATAATAGTTGTTAATGGCTCCTAAGGTTCTGCTAGAGAATTTCAAAGTACATTTAATGCTTAAAATGACCCAAGATTTGGATTTACATAATAAAGCTTAACAGATCACATGGGGAAATTAAAATCCTCTAGGTAAACTATGAATTTTAAAAGTCTCTTATTAAAAGTGGATTCAAAGGCCAGACAAACACTTTAATGACTGACGTGGTGATTTGGGCCACCAGGTGCTTTTTAACAAGTACACCTTAATTGTTCAATCTCTGCTATAATTCATTTAGTTTTAATTTCACCAAAAAATGTAAAAGAAGATTGCCAACGTATTCTAAAACTATAGAGTACACCCAGTTTGGGCAAAACGGATGAACAAATTCTAATCAGTCACAGAGGCAATGTGTTATAAAGGAAACAAATATAAGGTGATTTTCCCTTTACCATTTAAAAAAAATCATGTGTATGTGTGTATTTTCAGAAACAATTTTATTTAAATTAAGGTGATCAGATAATTAGGTATAAAGGGACTTGTTGCATTGATGTTGTATGC
Organism: Tamandua tetradactyla; assembly: GCF_023851605.1. Classification (NCBI taxonomy): domain Eukaryota; kingdom Metazoa; phylum Chordata; class Mammalia; order Pilosa; family Myrmecophagidae; genus Tamandua; species Tamandua tetradactyla. Next base: position 16,633,991 of record NC_135353.1, read on the forward strand.
ATAAAGCTGGCTTTATTTAGGCTATCTACTGTTTCTTAAGACTCTGGCTTCATTTCCACTATTTTGAATGCTTTGTCACAGCTGTAAAATGAAGTCTTTATACCCCCAACACAAGAACTGTTAGTTTCCTCTTTTTTTAATGTAACCACCAAAACTCAGCTATGTAGAAAATGCAGCATACTTCATCTTATGTTTTCTGTTTAAAAGGCAATTATTCAACTTTTATATACCTACTTTGAATAGAATTTACCATCGATTACTTGACTAATGGGGTGAAACATCCTTCTGTTTTAATTACACGATTTCTGATTACTAAATATTCAGTTCCTTCCAGTCACTGTGAACCTGAGTACCCAACTCTACAGAGAGGCATCCTGTTTAGAAATATTAAATATCTCAGAGCTTGAACACGACTTGCACTCTAAAACATCCCGCTAGATTAATCCAGAGAATTCTGCATCTCTAAATTCACAGCAGGATTTTGTTTCATCTTTTAAATACAGGTTGTACTATCTATAGTATTACTTTCCAGAGGTCTCTGACCAAGTAATAAGCCAGTGAGGAATTGTAATTGCATACTAGGAAACATATCTCCTTGTAAGATCTATGCTGAGCCAATTTAAAAATCACTTTTGCTCTCCGTAGAAGTTTTGCAAACAAAACTTTCTCAGGCACTCACACTCAAGAAGTTACTCTTATGTGAAAAGAGAATGAGACTCTGGGAATCCTGAAAAAATTTCTGGAATGAGCGTGTTGATGGGGCCAGAACTTCTTGGGACCGCATTCATAATCCATCCTGATCAGTTCCTGACGACACACCATAAATAGCCAGATCGATTGGTTACATTATGGAATTTCCTTTACCTGTCTGCCCTTGCATTTATGGAATGGGCTCAAGGTAACGGAACAAGACTTTAAGTAAAGGTATCATCACTGATTAAGGAAAATGAAGTGGTCTGATGTTTTCTCACCAGCCTGCTAAAGATTTGCAAATGCTGAAAATGAAGAAAAGTGTACAGCCTCCGAAGAGACTATGTATGCAATGTTTTCTGGTTGTCTATAAAAAGGCAAATATAAAGAATTTATTTTACTTAAAAAACAAATCCCTGCTTAGCAATTTGGGAATGGGGATTCCCAAATCCTCATTTGAGAATGGGGCGAATGTAATTTGAGAGTGGAGGGAATGAATACTTGCTATAATGAGTTACATGAAAAGGATTAAACTTGTGACTGTCCAAGGTTTTCAGGTAGTTGCCCTTGAGAAATGAGAGAAGCTTTGTTACATGATATGATTCAAAATGAATTAAAATTGTAGTTCTCTAGAAATTTTGTAGAAATTAATGTTACTTACAGAGTTTGGGAGATGTGCATGTATGTGTGCATCATGAGATTTACCACACCTGATTCTCAGTCTAAATATAGCACTTAGGTTATGTGACTATCCTGGTTTTAAAATATAAATTCTTGCGTCCCGGGAATTCCCTCAGTCCCAGGGAAACTGAGACTGCTGGTCATCCCACCCATGGAATACATCGGTTATGGAAATGGCGATACTACATTAAGTTAAAAGCCCACCATGTTTTTGAAGTATAAGAAGAATATTTTAGAAATTTCACAAAAATATATGCCCAGTAAAACTGAGAGAAGGGACGTCAACAGACATTGTGCATTATTCACAGCTGCCAAAGCTGTGTCCATCAACTGATGAATGGATAAACAAAATTTAGCATATACATACCATAGAATATTATTCAGCTGTAAGAAGAAATGAAGTTCCGATGCAGGCGAAAACATGGATGAATCTTGAGGGCATTATGTTGAGTGAAATAAGCCAGACACAGAAGGACAAATATTGTATGATCTCACTGATACGAAATAATTAGAATAAGCCAACTCATAGAGTCAAAACCTAGAATATCAGTTACCAGGGCATATGTTTTCACCTTCATTCTCTGCTTGGATAACCAACATTTCAGGAATACTATATCAGCATCAACCTCGTGCTGGTTCTGCCAAAACCCTGGTTTAAAATCACCTTTTTTGGGGTTCAGAAAGAATAAACCACAAGAGATTTTAAAAGCTCCTCTAGCAGAATTCACTAACATAATTCTTCTCAATAATTCCTGATGTACAATAAACCTTCAATAAGTATTTGTTGAATACAATAACTTAATGTTCCCACTTCAAACGACTCAATTTGTAGCAACCACAACATGGTTGATCCACATAATCTGATTTATTTTTAAAATACGTTTTTGTAATTACTAGCATTCATTCCATGTTCCTTTTTCCTGGTTGTGCCTGGCACTTTGTCTGATATATATAATAATAATAAACTCCTTCCTTAAGCACTTACTACTCTAAACAATGTGCTTGAAGTTTTATACACATTCTCTAATGCACACAAGAACGCCAGAAAGAAAGCACGATTTTTATTACCACTTTTACAAATAAGGAAACTGAGGCCCAGAAAGATGAAATAACTTGTTCACGTTTACTTGGAAGAAGTTAAATTTAGCTCATCTATATTCTCCTAAATACATAGATACATTGTCTCTCCAATATATTTCTTAGATTCATTCATTCATACAACAAATATTAGTTGAGCACCTATGTTCCAAACACTGAGCATTTAACAGTCAATTCTATAGATACAGGGGAGGTTTTTTTGTATGCTATATGACAGGGTCACATTTCATTATTTTTCCATGTGAGTATCCCTTTATTGCACCAGCATTTGTTGAATTGTTTGCTTGTTTGTTTTTGTTGGTTTCTTTGTTTATTTTGGGGGAAGTGCATGGACCGAGAATCAAACTCGGGTCTCCTGCATGAGATAAAGCTTTTTCCACATAGAGTCAGAACTCTGATAGTGGGACTGACAATATATACTTATGCCGTATCATAGCAGTCAATGATAGGGGCCATGAAGGCAGATTACATTAAAATAATTGAGAGTTCTGAGGTAGAGGGCACTGGTGTAGATTAGGTTGTTTAGGAAGATCTCTCTGTGGATGTGATATTTGAGCAGAGGAAAGAACTGAACAAACGAAGGTGTGAAAAGCATCCCAGGCACAGAGAACAACAGAGATGTGGGTCACCAAGTGAGAACACATTTGGTAAGTTCAAGGAACAATAAGAAGGTCAATGTGACTAAAACCCAGTGAGTAAGGAGAAGAGTGGTAGGAGTCAGTCATAATGTAGACATCAGTGTTAGGACAGGATGCTTTTCTTGATAATGATATGTTCCGATAAGGCATACAGGCAAATTTTCCTGAGTAATGTTAATGTGAAGGAATTTAAATAAATTAATGTTCCGATTGAACAGACTCATTTAAAACCACAAATGAGAATAGTAGAAGAGGAAAGGAATTTAAAAGGAATTATGGAGGAAGTACATTAAACTTATCAATATATGAAGACTGGTGAGTGAATGTGGAGGGGATTATATGAGCCAATGTAGATTAACATTTTTGTTCAGGGATCAGCAAAGTTTTTCTTTAAAGGACTTGATAGTAAATTTTTTGGGTTTTGTGGGTTATACAGTCTCTTTTGCAGCCACTCAACTCTGTCCCTTCAAGGCAAAAGCAATCATAGATGATAAGTAAATGAATGGGTGTCATTGTGTTCAATAAAACTTTATTGACAAAAGCATGTGGGACAGCAATATTGTAAGTCCACTGAACAAAGCTGACTATGAGTATGGTTGAAAGAAAAAGGTGGTGTATGTCACCAAAAGGAAAGCTAGAGGATAAAAACTGGGACTGTGTAACTTAGTCAAACCTACGGTGGACAATGATGGTGGTTAAATAAACAAATATAGGGGGTGTACAGGTGGTTCAGTGGTAGAATGCTCGCTTTCCATGCAGGAGACCTGGGTTCAATTTGTAGACCATGCACCCCAACCCCCAAAAAACACAAATATGGGGGAATTCTGGGAAGATGGCAGAATAGCTAGGTCAAGTTCACCCCTGCTCCAAAGTACAGCTAGAGAAGTGATGGAAAAAAGACTGGGAGAGTGATTCTAGGGTGTAAGTGACTGGGAGGGCCTTCTACACCACATAGGGAGGGCTGGTTGAAAAAGCAGAAAAATCGAGACACAAAGAACAAGAGATCGACCAGCCCACTTCCAGACAGAGGCCTGGAGCCCTCAGGAGTGCATGGATGAGGAGGCAGGGACAAGGAAGTAAGCCAAACTGCTTTCCTTGAATGTGCCACCCTCATGCACGTTGCCCTTGCGCTGTGAGCCATGACTCCCCTCACACCCCATGAAACTGAGCCCTGTCACCCGCCCCCCACCAAACTCCGAGCATCCCTGCCTGACCTTCGCCTCACACCCCTACCCCAAGCATATGCACAAGCCTGTTCCAGCCAGACCCACCTCCCCTGGACCCCCACCTCCCACTTCCTGTCCCTTGCAGGCAGTCACCCACACAATGGGGCTGCAAGCACTCATGTTCATACACAGGCCACATCCGTATCCAGTCGATACAGTCCCTAAACCCTGCCCAGCCCCCAAGCTCTAACACACTTACATGGACAACAGGCCCCCCAGAAATGTGCACGTGCATGTGCTCACTCATACTATGCCCCCTCAGTTCTGGGCAAGTGTTGACCTGCATATTTGGACCACACCCACCCCCAACCCATGCAGGCACAATCCAACCCCACTGCCCTGAGATCTGCTCACATGCACACCAGGCCCCTGCCCCCTATACTTGTGCACTGTAACAACCATATCCTCTCTGCTGGGCACCCACATATCTGTGCATGGACATCTTGACCCCTGTACTCCACTCCCCATGCCCCACACAAGTGCACAATTTTGCCCCGCCACATAGCACAAGTGTCCTTCTCCCACACATGGTGTGCTCTGTTGCACTTCTGTGCTACATAACCTCTGCTCTGCACAAGCAGGCACCCTTATACTAACCCATGCCTATACCTATGGCCCTGCCCAAGGGCCCAGCCCTTGAAGAAAGAGCAAAAATAGAGGACTTAACTGCTCACCTGTAGGAACTTGAAAAAGAACAGCAAACTAACCCCAAAGGAAATCGAAGAAAAGAAATAACAAAAATTAAAGCAGTCTTAAATGAATGCATGAACAAAAGAACTATAGAAAGAATAAATAAAACCAAAAGTTGGTTCTTCAATTAAATTAACATGCCACTAACTAACAATGCTGATGAAGAAAAAAAAAGAGGGAGGATGCAAATAAACAAAATCAGAAACGGGAGGTGGGTCATTAACACAGACCCTGAAGAAATTTTAAAAAAATCATAAGAGGATACTATGAACAGCTATATGCCAAGAAACTAGACAATTTAGATGAAATGGACAAATTCCTGAAAACACACAAACAAGCTATAATGATTCAAGAAGAAATAGAAGATCTCCACAAACAAGTCACAAGTAGAGATTCAATCAGTCACCAAAAATCTTCCTACAAAGAAAATCCCAGGGCCAGAGGGCTTCACAGGGGAATTTTATCAAACATTCCAAGAGGAACTAACACCAATCCTAATCAAACTGTTCCCAAAAAATGAGGAAAAAAAGAACACTACCTAACTCATTTTATGTAGCTACAATCACCTTAATACCAAAACGGGTAAAAAATCTACAAGAAAGGAAAAGTACAGAATGATGTCTCTAATGAACATAGATGGAAAAATTCTCAACAAAATATTAGCAAATCGAGTCCACAGTACATTAAAAGAATTAGACACTACTCCCCTATGGGGTTTATACCAGGAACTCAGGGATGGTTCAACACAAGGAAAACAGTTAATGTAATACAGCACGTTAACAAATCTGAAGGGAAAATTCGTATGGTCCTATCTATTGATGCTGAAAAAGCATTTGACAAAATTCAACATCCTTTTTTTTATAAAAGCACTTCAAAAGGTAGGAATCAAAGTTAACTTCCTCAACATGGTAAAACACATATATGGAAAACCCACAGCCAGCATCAAACTCAATGGTGAGAGGCCGAAAGCTTTACCCCTAAGATCAGGAATGGGGCAAGGACGCCATCTATCACCACTATTATTCAACATTGTATTAGAAGTTCTAGTGAGAGGAATTAGGCAGGAAAAAGAAATAAAAGGCATCCAAATTGGAAAGGAAGAAGCAAAACTTTCATTATTTGCAGATGACATGATACTATACTTGGAAAATCCTTGATTACTTGAGCTAATGTATTCAGCAGTGTGGCAGGTTATAAAATTAATGTACAAAAATCAATAATGTTTCTACACACAAAGAAAGACCTAACTGATGAGGCAATTAAGGAGAAAATTCCATTCAAAATAATAACTAAAAGAAGCAAGTATCTAGGAATGAACTTAACTAGGATGTAAAGGACTTATACACAGAAAACTATATAGTATTCTTAAAATAGATCAAAGATTTAAATAGGTAGAAAGATATTCCTTGCTTATGGATATGAAGGTTAAATGTAGTTAAGATGTAGATTCTACCCAAATTGACCCAACAGATTCAATGCAGTATCAATCAAAATCCTAAGAACCTACTTTGAAGACATGGAAAAGCTAGTTACCAAATTCATCTGAAAGGAAAAGATACCCCAAATAGCTAATAGCATTCAAAAAGAGAAGAATGAAGGGAGGATTAACACTCCTCAATTTTAAGACATATTATAAGGCCACAGTGATCAAAACAGCATGGTACTGGCACAAAGATAGAAGAATTGACCAATGGAATCGAATTGAGAGCCCAGAAATAGACCACCAAATCTATGGTAAACTATCTTCAGCAAGGCCCACCAATCCACTGAACTGTGACAAAACAGTTTTTTCAATAAATGGGCATGAGAAAACTGGATATCCATAGCCAAAAGAATGAAGGAGGACCCTTACCTTACACTGTGTACAAAAATTCACTCAAAGCAGATCAAACACCTAAATATAAGAACTAGTACCATAAAGCTTCTAGAAGAAAATGTAGAGAAATGTCTTTAAGATCTAGTAATAGAAGATAATTTCCTAAACTTTATACCCAAAGCACAAGCAACAAAAGAAAACATAGATAAATGGGAACTCCTCAAAATCAAATGCCTTTGCACATCAAAAAACTTGGTCAAAAAGTTGAAAAGGCAGCCAAATCAATGGTAGAAAATATTTGGAAATCACACATCAGATAAAGGTTTGATATTCTGTATGCATAAAGTAATCATACAACTCAACAACAAAAGAACAAACAACCCATTTATAAAATGGGCTAAGCATATGAATAGACTTTTTTTTCTGTAGAGAAAACACAGATAGCTAAAAAGCACATGAAGAGATGCTCATTCTCATTAGCTATAAGGGCAATGCAGATCAAGACTACAATGAGAAACCACCTCACACCTATAAGAATGGCAGCTATTAAACAAACAGAAAACTACAAATGGACAGGATGTGGAGAAATTAGGACACTTATGCACTGCTGGCAGGAATGTATAATGCTACAGCTGTTTTGGAAGATAGTTTGGTGATTCCTCAGAAAACTAAATATTGAGTTTTCCTATTGCCTGGCAATATCACTAGTTGGTATATACCCAGAAGAGCTGAAAGCAGTGACACAGAGATTTGCACACCGATGTTCATAGCAGAACTATTGACAATTGCCAAAAGATGGAAACAATCCAAATGCCCATCAACAGATGAGTCAATTAACAAAACATGGTATATACATAGGATGGAATATTATGCAGCAGTAAAATTAAATAATGTACTGAACCACAGGACAAGATGGATGAGCCTTGAAGATTTAATGTTGAGTGAAATAAGCCAGACACAAAGGATAGATACTGTATGATTCGACTTTTATAACCATGGTTAAAGTAAATTCAGAGACATAATATGGAATATAGGGGACCTAGAGTTACACAGAAGCGTGAGATAGGTGAACAGTTAGCTAATGAAGTTGAACTTAATTGTAAGGGAATAGATAGAAGTGAAGGCAGTTCACTAGTGGGTTTATAAGTAATGCTATCATATTGAAGGAGAACATGATTGAAAGTGGTTGTATATATTCATATGTCCTACCAATTAACACTACAAATATAAATAAATTCATGCACAAACTACTGCAAACGTATGGATCTTGTACAAAGAGTGCATAACTTTGGAGAAAAAATGCTATTGCATGCCATGGGCTATGTGGAACAAGAAAATATCAACAGTACTGCAGCAATACCAGGGGTAAATTATGGGGGCAAGGACAAAAGTTAGGGGGAGGTTTGAATTTTCTATTTGATGAGGGTGTGTTTATTGGCTATTTCTCTCTTGAGAGTAATGAAATTATCTAAAATTGAGAGTGTGGATGGACTGTTAACTTTGGACATTTTTCATGAGGCCCAGTAGATGGAGGTGGCTGAAAGATGCGCTGACTAAGAAGTGGATTGGTGAACAATGGTATAAACATATGACTGAACATGGTGGTGCTACAAAAAGAAACAAAGTTGTTAGGCATGCAACGATGTGACTGAACTTGTGGGACTTTTGGTGAGGCAAAGTAAGCCAGAAACAAAAGAGTAAATATTGTATGATCTCATTTAGAAAATACTTATAAGAAAACTGGGGCCCAGATTGTAATCTCTTACAGCAGTCACATTTACTTCATAGTGGTAATTGTTATTTCTGGATTTTGAGAGGCTGTTTTATATATGTGTAGCCTGGTATTTAGATATAAGAATGAAGCTGATCAGTTCGGGACTAAGGTAATTCAGAATATAGAGTTAAGGAAGACATTACCTGTATTTTAGAACTTCACCTACTCTTTGAGACCAAAGGAAGAAAGTTTTATTATGTCCAGAGCATAGGTTTTCTGTAGCACATAATCTAACTCAACCTGTTTAGATAGATCATTTAACAATCCAAACACAGGGAACCCAGGATAAGAATGAGAGTGTTTAATCCTGCATAACTTAATATAATGCCTGGATACATCCCAGCGTATATTAAGCAGATAATAAAAAAAAAGTACTGACAAAGTACCTTGAAGGATGGGAGAAAAATTATGGAACTATTAAACTTTACCACTGGGGAAACCCTGGATACTGTGCTGAATATTAGGGACACCCAGGTCAATAGCCCAACTCCATGATCTTGAGACTTGCTCTTGTGAGGCTTATGTATATAGTGGAAACACTTAGCCTACCTATAGGTATGCCTAAGAGTCACCTTCGGAGGACCTCTTTTGTTGCTCAGATGTGGCTCTCTCTCTCTAAGCCCAACACTGCAAGTGAAATTGTTGCCCTCCCCCCTATGTGGGACATGATGTCCAGGGATGAAAGTCTCCTTCGTGGCGTGGGAGAGAACTCCCAGGGATGAGTCTGGTCCTGGAACCATGGGATCAACAATGTCATCCTGACCAAAAGGGGGAAAAGAGGTGTAACAAAAAAGGTATCAGTGTCTGAGAGAGTTTAAATAGAGTTGTGATGCTACACTGGAGGTGACTCATATATGTTTCAGTTATACATTGCTACCTATCATAACTTGCCAAACTCCAACCAAAACCATTCCTGCCATTCCTAAAGAATTTCTTGGGCATTATATAAGATTCTACAAAGTTTCCATGCACTAGAGTAACTTTTCAGACACCTACAACCTCCAGATGGATTCCTGGACCAAATACTTTCTGAAATGCAGCCCTTCCAGAATATAAATTAGTTCTATCCCCCTATCCTATATTATTGAGAGTCTCTTCCAACGTGAAAAATTTAGAATGGGCATAGCCCAAATACTCCTAAAGAGTGGGAGAAAGATCAAAGTTGATGGTGGGGTTATATGGAGAAGATTGAGTTTAACAAATGAGTATGATTGCTGAATCATTATACTGGCATTTCTTTTAGTCTCCAGTACCTTAGAGCAGCTAGAAATAAAAACATAAAATTGTGGAATTGTAGCCCGTACCAAATTCTGGCATCTGTTCTACAACTAATTGTTCGATGTACTTTGAAATTCATTGCTTTTATGTTTATATGTTATTTAAAGAGAAGGAGGAGTATAATAGAGAAGATAGGATTTAATAAATGAGTATGACTGCTGAATTATTAAATTGATATTTCTGTTGGTCTCCTTTGTGCTCGAGGAACTAGAAGAAATTATGAAAAAATCATGGAACTGCAACCCATATCAAACTGTTCTGTAACTACTTGTTAAAAATCACTTGGAAATTTATTGCTTTTTTGTATATATGTTTTATTTCACAATAAAAAATTTATAAAAATATACAAATATAAGAAACTTTTTACATGAATGAAAACAAATATATGTCACTGCTAGAAGGTGTTAATAATGGGGTGGAATATGTGAAAATACAATTAACGCAAACTAAGGTCTATAGTTAACAGTAAGATTGTGATAATCCTGCATTAAATTAACAAAGGCACTATATCAAAGCTAAATGTCAATAACAGGGGATGTAAGGGAATTGATTCTTTTTTTTTATTTTTATGGAGGAAATGGGAATGCTCTCATATTGACTGTAGTGGTAAATGTATAACTACATGATTATACCAGGAGCCTTTGATTGTCCACTTTGGATGGATTCTATAGGGTGTGACTAAAACTGTTTTTTAAAAAACAAAACCAGTGGGGGGAAGCAAGTGACAAGCCAAATTTCACCCATGGGCTATAATTTGCTGGTTCCTGCTGCAGTTGGAAGATATAGTTCCATCAGAAACTCTTTCCTTCTCTGCTGCATCAGATCTTTACTTATTCCCTCCCTTGACAAAGAGAAGTATGGCACAAAGTTGAAGAAAATCGAAAAATGAATGGCTCCAAAAGAGTATCTTGTATGAGATCGTGTCAGAGGGCAGAAATGTGGTTTGACTAAGCTTTGTATCCTCCCAACTAGCATAGAATCCAGAACCTGTATATATTCATTCACTTTTAGTAGAATGTAATTGCCTATTTCTGTCTTTAATTGGCCACTTTAATTTTGCCCGCATCACTTCCATCATTATCATTGTCAAGACAGCATTTAATGAGTGCATGTGAAGGTGTTGTGCTATAAGCTGTGCCACACACAATAAACAGATAATTTCTGCTTCAGCTGTTGGCAAAAAGACAAAGCATCTTACAAAGGTAATATTGATATTCTTGAAGTTCCATCAGATGGTGTCCCATTCTTAATCTTGCAGACGGAAGAAACAGCTCCCCGTCTGAGGAAAATGCTTAGCCACTTAACCAAGGTCTACCTTTTACCTTTTAGGTTTGACCCAAAGCACTGAGGCCTCTCTCACCATGGTTTACCTGGATGGCCTGGGCCTGGATATATTTATGTTTTCACCCCCTCTACTTATTTAGCCCTAAGATAGCCTCTGGAAAAGCATGCCTAAATTCTGCATCTAAATCCATTTCCTTCCATTCTATAAAATGATATGCTTCTTTCTTGAGGGATGAAAGAAGCAAGAAACTAAGTAGTATCTTCAGGCCCTACTCATATTGTAAAAAAAGCAATGTTGATTCATATTTAAAAAAATATATTTCCATTAAACTGAAAGTGTTTTAACTAGAGAGAAAGGCTTTAGTTAGCAGCAAGCTTGAAACTAGTCCGTGCCCAATGGTGGGGGTTTGAACAAGTGACAGTTCTGGTGAGTCAGGAAGAACCAGAAAGAAGAAGCATTTAACATCCTTAATTTAGTTTGCATGAGGGCATTATTTATTAGCAGAAATAAGAGAAGAATTTAGTGTTCTTAATACAGTTTTTAAAAAGGACTCTATGAAAAAACAAATGAAGATAAGGCAAGTCAAAAGACTGAGAAATGGATCCTCCTTTTGGGTAAATGGAAATTAAAGGGAGGTAAGTAGAATAAATAACAAATATTTTAAAAACCCAAATTTGGATGTCAACATAAAAATCTTTCCTTGGTTTGGTAAGGAGGAGATTGAATACATCATAGAATAGCAAAGTGAATGGCATGTTTAAGAAATTTTACCACAATGTAGGGGCAGAGGATGAAGAAATGAAAATGATGAGAGAGTTTTGCGGATAAGGGCATATACAGGTAAGGGGTATTCCAGAAGGAGAGATCAGAACTAATAGAACAGAAGCAAACTAATCAAGGACAACTTTTGTGAAGTGATGAAAGAACTAAATAACTACTTTGAATGTTCTCATCAGGTACCCAAGAAAGTTCAATGAAAATATGACTATATGAAAACATATACTGTCAAAATTTTTGAGGCACAAGCATTTAAAAAATCCTACAATCAGTATAGCAGGAATACAAGCTATCCTCAAAGGAAAATAAATCAGGCTTTTTTCAAATGTCTCATCTGAAACACTAAATGGAGAAAATGATGAAACAATGTCTACAGAGATGTAAATACTGCAATCCAGGACCTTTATATACAATTAGAACCCCAATAAGATTTTCTGAAATTACATGAAATTTATGCAAAATAATTGTTATATTAAGCAAAATTTTAAATTGCATGAAGGAGAAAAAATGGAATAAAATGACTGGCAGTGAGCACTTAAATATTTAAGCCTATATATTTCCCTTGTAAACATTGTCACAATAACAAAGACAAGTACATTTTAAATATTATTGAAAGAATAGATACATAGTGTAAAATAATGACTAATTAACAATAACATGGATCAAAAAATCTTCTGAATTATATTAACAAAGATAAAAGACAAGTTGAGTGAAGCAATGTGGTGCAAATGTGCATCAAATTCTGTAATTTAATTATGAAAGATATGAGTCCACTTTGGACTATAACAATGAAAGAAAATGGATTAAATAAAGGTTTTGGAAAAAGTAAAGGTAACATCTAGCAGCATTTTAGAAGTAGATAGTCCATTGAAAATCCTGGAGAATATTAAAAGGAAATAAATTTTAACAGGTAAAAGGCTGAGAGTAGTGAAAAGAACAAGGTGGAAGAACAAAGCACAAAATAAGAGGAGGTAATTAAGTCAAAAATAAAATCACATCCCCTTGATTTTCAAATTTACCTATTTATAAAATAATAATTAAGATTAATCTGGATTACATTAATGCAAGGATTTGAATTAAGGATCTGGCCATTAGAGAAAATTCACTTGAAATAAAACCCATTTGTTCTGGCTGTTTCTCCACCTATTCCTCCATAAGCCCAAGATGCTCCACCTAGACGTTAAATTATTGAGACTTTAAGACTTTATTTCAGCCCTTCTCTCTTTGCCATATGTAACTTCTCCCTATATGATCTTGTCTACATTCACAGCTTCTATATATTTAAAACTATGAATTACCAAAAGAAAATAATTATAAATTTGACTACATTACATAGCAGAAAATCTGTTCGTAAACAGATCTCATAAAGACAATTAAGAGACAACACACAAAATGGTAGAAGATATTTTCAATGCATAAAATAGAAAAAGGATTATTATCCAAGATATTATAAAACAGCATCAAGAAACCAGTAAGGAATAGGCAAACAACTTGGTAGAAGAAAGACTCAGGAGAAAATGTGCACAGTCATTTCACAAAATAGGAAATCCAAAGACATGTTCAATATTATTCATTGCAGCACTGTTTGTAATACTGGAAATATTTTAAAAATTCTAAATGCCGCCAAGTAGAGCAATGAATAAATACAGTGAGGTACACACACAATATAGAGCAATGTACACAAGTTGCATAAAAATGAAATTATATATACTAACATGGTTTGTTACGCAAGAATATATTGTGTGTATTTAAAAAAGAACCCACAGTAAATGAAAAACTCTATATTTTCTACATGTATACACACATACACAAACACATATATTAATAGAAAAGAAGAGGGGATAGGGATGAGTGTGATAGTGAAAGCTGCCCTTAATTCTATCTTTAATTTTTCAATATCTTACAAAGTAAATGTAGTGATAAATTTAAAAAAGAAACAACTTTAAGGAAAATGTGATTTCAACGAATTTCCCAAAATAAAGTATGAAGTTTTATGATAATGTAGAGATAGCTTAAAAGTATAAATAACTGGGATAAAGGGATGTAATATCCATCAAGCAAAACTAGGTTTTGCATGGAAAAGAACAATTTCAAAATTTTTAAATAAAAATTATGATCGCTGAAATAAAAATAAATTTGTTTAGTATACTGCAACAATAGCTCAGTGGCAGAGTTCTTGCCTGCCATTTCAGAGACCCAGGTTCAATTCCCAGTGCCTGCCCATGCAAAACAAAACAAAAAAAAAAACAAATTAGATTTTATAGGCTAAATAGAAAAATAGATGTACCTAAAACATAATTTAATTAACCAAACGATTAAACAGTAGGGTTTTCCCAATGTACAAAAACAAAGGGTACTGGAGTGTTAATTGTTATTTCTGGATTTTGAGGGGTTGTTTTCTATATGTATAACCTGATATTTAGAGAAAGAGTGAAACTGATCAGGTTGGGGTTAAGGTAATTCAGAATACAGAGTTAAGGAAGACATTGCCTATACTTTAGAACTTCACATATTCTTTCAGACCAAAGGAAGAAAATAATCTAACTCAACCTGTCTGGATAGGTCATTTAAACAACCCAAACACAGGGAGCCCCGAATGAGAATGTGATCCTTTAACCTGGATAGCTCAATGTAATGGTTGCATACATCCCAGAATATATTAAGCAGATAATCAAAAGGTATTGGCAAAATCCCTTGAGGGATGGGAGTAAAATTATGGAACTATTAAACCATGACAGGGGATACTCCAGATACCGTGCCAAACATTAGGGACACCCAAATCAATAGGCAAAGTCCTTGATCTTGAGACTTGCTCTTATGAAGCTTATGTAGGTGGCAGAAAAGTTTAGCCTATCTATAGGTATGCCTAAGAGTCAATTCCAGAGGACCTCTTTTATTGCTCAGACATGGCCTCACTCTCTCTAAACCCAACTCTGCAAATGAAATTGTTGCCCTCCCCTCTACAAGAGACATGACTTCCAGGGATGAATATCTCCCTGGTAGCGTGGGAGATGACTCCCAGGGATGAGCCAGGCCCTGGCACCATGGGATCAAGAATGCCATCCTGACCAAAAGGGGGGAAAGAGGTATAACGAAAATGGTTTCAGCGTTTGAAAGAGTTCAAATACAGTCGCGAGGCTACACTGGATGGCACTCTTACACAAGCTTCAGTTAGACATTGCTACGTATCCTAACTTACCAAACCCCAACCAAAACCATTCCTGCCAACCCTAAACAATTCCTAGGACATTATATAAGATTCTACAAAGGTTCCATGCACTAGGGTAGCTTTCCAAAATCTACAACCTCCAGATGGGTCCCTGAAACAGATAAATCCTGAAATACAGAGGGGCCAGCCTCTCCAGAACATCAACTAGTTCCATTCCCCTGCCCGATATTATTGACAGCCCTTTCCAACATGAAAAAGTTAGGATGGGCATAGCCCAAGTATCCCTCAAGACTGGGAGAAAGATCAAAGGTGGAGGTGGATGTAGAGAAAGTCAGTTTAACAAATCAATATGATTACTGAAACATTATATTGATTTTTCTTTTAGCCTCCAGCACCTTAGAGCAGCTAGAAATAAAAATATAAAATTTTGGAATTGTAACCCATACCAAACTCTGACATCTGTTCTGCAGCTAATTGTTGTGATGCACTTTGAAATTTATTACTTTTATGTTTATATGTTATGTAAAGAGAAGAAGGAATATAACAGCAAAGATAGAATTTAATGAATGAGTATGACTGCTCAATCATTTTATTTATATTCCTGTTGTCTCCAGTGTCTTGGAGCAACTAGAAGAAAAAGCAAGAAATCATGAAACTGTAACCCATACAAAACTCTAAACTCTGTTCTATAACTACTTGTTAAAATGTACTTGGAAATATATTGCTTTTTTGTATATATGCTATATTTCATAATAAAAAAAACTTAAGAAAAAAACAAAGAGTAAACACGTAGAAAAATTACTACAAAAGTTTAGACATTCATGACAGATCCAGAAGTGTCAACATCCATCCTTACTGGTCAGAAAGAACAAAAGAAGTTATAATTTTAAAAAAGTCATAGAATTGGATACAGACATGAGTCTGGAGTGAAACAGGTGACCCTGTTGTAGGATGAAAAGAAACTTTCACAGAAGGTTTCTATCATATTTTACAGAGTGAAACATAGAGATGATTTGTCCTTGAAACATCTGGGCCTGTTGTCATCATTTTCTAATTATTGATCTGTATGTTACATCTAGCCCTGGTTAGGCATAATATATTTCCCAGAAATAAAAGGAACTTTGACCAATAAATTAATTTACTAATTTCCTCACCCAGTCTTCCCCATCTCAGTAAACACCACCACCATGACACTATTTGCTCAAGCAAGCAATTTAGCTATCTCTTGAATTCTCCATTTTTGTTATCCATAACATCCCAACCACTTGCAGCTCCCATTGACTCTACCTACAAAATATTTGTCATATCTACTTCTTTCTGCTTCCAGAATTAACAACCTGTTTGAAGCCATCATTACCCACCTGCAATAGTGCTATACACTTCTAACTGGTCTCTGTTTCCGTTCTTGCTCCCTACGGTCAATGTTCCCTAATGGGCCAGAAGATTATTTTTTTAAGTGGTAAAGATTATGTTACCCCTCTGCCTAAAACTTTCTAATGACTGCCTGTTGCCCTTAAAATAAAATTGAAATATCTTACCATAAACTGCTCTGTCTCTCTGACTTTATATCATAATTCTCCCCCTTGCTCCCCAAACAACACAAACATTGGCCTACATTTCATTCCTCAAATGCACACACACACACACACACACACACACACACACAAAAGAACACTGTTCTTATTATCCTGGCTGTTCTTGCTGCCCGGAATGGCTTTACCTTGCTCATTTGTCCTTCAGTTCCTAGCTCAAAGTTCATCTTATAGAAAGGTAATCCTTGGCAACTTAAGATAAAATTGCTCCCACTTACTGCCTTAATTATCTAGCCCTTTGTAGATTTTTTTTTTTGCTTTCATAGCACTATCATTTAGAATGTTTAATAATTTTGCTTTCTTTTTTATATTTTCCTCTTGAGTGGAAGTTAATCGAGAAGCAAAACATTATTCTTTAGCTTTGAACATATATCAGTCCTCACATAACCGAATTTCAGAAAACAGGTGTTGTGTTCTTTTTCAGTCTTCCTTATCCAGTTTAGACAATCCCTATTACTTCAACCAGTCTGAAATTTGTTCTAAACTGAACAGTTTTTATTTTTCATTATTCATCTCAGACATTTGCACACCCCCAAACTGAGAAGATTGCTAGTTACTGTTGAATAGAATGAAGTACTGTCTATCTCATTTTAGGCTCTATACTTTTATTTATGAAGCTGAAGATAGCATTCGCTTTTTGAGAAAATGACATAAATTGTACTGTGACTCAGACTGAGTTTACCGTTGACATTAAGACCAGATGTCTTCTACAAAGTACTGCTACTAAATGTTGCCTCACAATATGAATGCATGCATTTTTTTTATCCCAAGGCTGTGGATATATATTAATTTTTGTTAAATGTCATCTTGAATTATTTGGTCCACCTGACCTGTCAGTGGACCTGTCAGTGTATTTTTGAATTATGATTCACTCACATAAACTAATTGTTCTCCCTTATAATTTCCCATTATCCAGGGATTTTATGAACAAAGACTCAACTTCTTTATCTAAGTCACTGATACTAATTATGTCCAGGATAAGGTTTTGGCTATTGTCCAGTGGCATGCAAATAAAAACCTCTGTTCTGTTGGATTGCAATCCAATCAGCTTTATTCAACCAGATGGAAACCTAATCATGCTTATATTTCTTTATGTTGTCTGCAGATGAGAAAGCTTTTCTGAATGAGCTGCAGAGGTCTATATGTATTTTGTTTTCTGTATAAACATCATCTAAAATGCCATTGAAATATCTGATCATCATTATAATTAACAGCAGTTTACATTTGTGGAGGACTTATAATGTGCTTTGCAGTATGCTAAACATTTTAGATACTATGTTTGTTTTAATCCTCCCCAAGCCCTGCCATATATGAATTTTTCTCACATTAAAGATGGCAGAACCAAGGCTCATGGAAATTAAGTACAAAAGAATTACAATTAATCCAAAATAACTTATTTTTTAACTTAAATGTATTTTCATTGATTGTAAGCTGTGTGCCCTTATATTCTTAAAGCAATGTTTTGTTATATAGCTCACTCTCAAAATACTTTGAAAATCCAAATTATACTTCCTAAATCAACAGTTTTATCTACAATTAAATGTCAAAGTACTGAGGAATAATACCATGAAACATATAGACATGTTAAAGGAGATATGTTGCTGCTTCATTCTAGAGGAAGTCTCTTGCCATTTGCATAAGCTCATAAAAATCACCACCCCGCTACTTCAAGAGAACCAATAAGGAATCTATAGTACCTCCTGATTTAATGTTTGTGACTCCATGAAGCAGATGTTCACTTTTTATGGGACTTAAGTGCAAATCTTATCTCCTGCTATTTACTGACACTAGCTCAGATTTTTTTTAAAGGGCAGCCTCTTTTTCATCAGCCATCAGAACTGAGAGCTTTATCAATGGTTTACTGATCCACACAAAGCATGGAAGGAATGAATGAGCTCCAGTTGCAAGATGAGCAGAGTGTGAGGATTGAGTCAAATGGAACTAGCAAGAATTGTGCTTTCAGAGCATTAAAAAATGTAGAAATACTGCTTTGCCAAACCCCTGTTTTATTAACCTTTATCAACCACTGATAAACTAGGACATGATGGAATTTTTTAACTTTCCTGTCAGCAGCAAAAGGGTAATGCTTGTTGTGATTGCTATTTAGCAAAAACCTGGCCTCTCATTCCAAAAGGTCTCAAATTAGTTTCATTCATGACTGATTAGAAAGCACAAAGATTACAGCATTTTTATTTAACACCTGTGTCATACATAGGTGAGGAATGTTACTTGCTCTTGATACAGAGTGATTTATGAATGTTGGTAAATAGTTGGCACATTATTTATTACAACTGAGTTAATGTAGAAAGTTACAGGGCAGTCATTGAGAATGCATTAGAGTCTAAATGAAAATGATGAAATTCTGCTTTTCCCTGCTTGACTCCTTATTAATAGTTTCTGACATTTCCTTACATGGTTATTTCTTTTTAAACCCTATGAATGAGAACTATTATTTTACTCCAGTGACAGCATAATCCAACATGTGAGGGTGCAAACAAACATACCACTTTGTATAGGCCTAAAGGAATTTTTTTTTCAGAAAAGATCGAAGGCAAATTTCTATTTCAGACTTGAAAGCTTCCCAAGCTGCAGGCTTTAGTGAGATATATTATAGCAGTGTCTAGAACTCCAGGTTTACAGCCAGTCTTCCAGGATTTGACTTCTAGCTCCACTGATTGTTAACTTTTCATCTTTTGCCTTGATTTTCTCAATAACAATATTATACCTACATATAAGGCTGTTGGGAGGAAATTAAATATTTTAATTAATGGCATTCATCAGAGTGTTCATTGTTACTGTCACTAAGGAGAGACCACAGGAATGAGTGATCTAGATCCTAGTTCTGGCTTAGCTTTAACATTTTTAACCTAGTTGACCTGAGCAAAGCATCTTACCGGGTCTCAGGCTCCCCATCTGTAGCTTGGGGATAATAATGCATATCTCATAATGTTGTTTGAAATTTACATGAAATAATTCAGGTAAAGTACTTAGCATAGAATCTGGATTCAAGCAAGACTAGGTAGTAGCATAAACAGAATTTTTTTTCATATGAACCACTTAAATGTTTGCCAACATGAATGAAAAAAAGATTGCATTTCCTGGATTACATTGAATTAAGTACCATGGGGATAAATTTACCAGTCATTTCATGCTTCTTCCCTGAATCATCTGTTATAGCCTTTGTTTCTTTATTAGCTTATTTTTGTTTTCATCTCGATTTTAAGATTAAATTTATATGTATGTAAAAATATGTGTGTGTGTCTATATGAAACTTTTGCCCATTGAATGTTGTTCAAAATACTTTTTCCCTTAATTTGCTATGTTTTGTAATCTAGAGATGTGTGTTTATTTAATGAAGACAAACCTATCCACTTTTTGCTTTACAGCTCCAGGGGGCTTTTTTTGTCATCCTCAGGAATGTCAAGAGTTAAAACACTCATGTCCTAGATTTTCAAGTACATTAATGGTTTTCAATTTTTGTGCTTTGGTCTTTAATCAATCCAGAATCTATTCTTATATTTTGTGAAAATGCTAACTACAATACTTTTACCATAACATGGGAAAACAATTTCTCCAGTACATTGGATGCACAGATAATTGTTTAACATTTTGGGGTTTTTTTTTTTGCATGGCCAGGCACAAGAAATTGAACCTGGGTCTCCAGCAGGGCAGGTGAGAATTCTGCCACTGAGTCACCATTGCCCGCCCAACATTGTTTTTTAAATTCAACTTTATTATAAAAGAAATATATTAAAGTCACTATCTGAATTCTTGGATACCACAAATAGTTTGTTCTAATAGGCCATTTTTTGCTACTGTTTATCTATTTTATTTTGGGTAGAGCAAGTTCCCATTCAAAGTTCTTTAATATATCCTATCTTCATCAATTGATTCTTCCAGATGAATATTATTTTTAGTTTATACATTTTCCAGTGACTTTTCAAATAGTCAAGGAATTTAAAAATTATTAAAACTCATAGTATACAGTAACAAATAAGAAAATGTTAAAATACTGACTTCATTTATTTAGTCCACATAAAGGCATCATGGTGGCTACTTAGTTTCCAAGATGATATTATATAATAACCACCATAGTATAAGTATGAAGTTCAGAGTCACATTGCCTACATTCAAATTCCAGTTCTGCCATTTATAAATGTGGATGCACAGAAAAATTATTGATGATTCAGTTTCCTTGTCTATAAAATAGTATTTATAGTAGTACCTTTGTCTCAAGGTATATTAAATGAATTGGCACATGGAAATACCTTAGGAAAAATTACTACAAAGAGTAAGATTGATTGTAAATGTTGGTCAAATGAAATAACTGCTTAGACAATTTATTTTTCCTTCCTATATATAAAATGAGAAATGCTCTCTAAAGGCACTTAACGTTGATTGGAAATTCTAACCTGGAGTTTAACAATTTTGCCACTGAATGTATTTGGGGTGTGAGGGAGACTCAAATTGAGGCCCTTTGGTTGAGTTTCCTCAGGACATATAGAACAAAATGTTCCTTTAAAATATTGTCTGGAGATTTAGAGCCTCAAACATGTTTCCCCCCCAAGTCATCACATTTATTAACTAATATCTCTGTTATATTTATAGAGGCAGGAGCTTCTAGAAAAGTTCTTGCCCTGCAAAGGGATGAATTTCTGTGTGCGCTATTTCCAGGTCACCTTAGTCTGTCCTCTAATGCTGACCACAGATTCACATTCTGCTTGATAATATCTTTGAGGCCAACTTCCTGAAATGGTATTTTTTAACTTTAGGAGCATTATAGAATAGAGTTACTTTTAAAAGCACAAGACCAAAGTGTGCCATTATGTACAACATAATTTGGCTACTCACCATCCCCAAGGGTGTTCAAGGCAAAAGTATTTCAGAGGGAAGTAAATAATAGCCATCATAGTTGTCATTTGTTGACTTCTGACTGTATTCTAGTCACTGTACATGATATACATTATCTAATTTAATTCTCCTAGATTCTGTCATGTCGACATTATCATCTCCTTTATACGAATGAGGAAAGTGAATTTCTTAGGGCAACAACCAGCAAGTTTCCTAACTAGGTTTGACTTTAGACCAAAATTTTGTTTTGATTTGTTCCTTTGTCTTTTGACTCTTGTTTTTTTTTATTTTCTCTTAAATAAGACCCAGTATATTTATTATCCATATTTATTAGAAAGCAAAAAATAAGTTTGGATCCTTATACCATACAACATAAAAGTACAAGTCTGCATGGATTAAAGATGTAGTTATTAAACTACTACTATTAAGATATACAATTTTTAAAAGACCTGTATAAGCTAGGCGTTAAGAAGACTTTAGTGAAAATAGAAAATTTAGAAACAGTAGAGTAAAGAAGGACATATTTGAATACCTAAAACTTAAAATATAATCATGTGACAAAAGTTAATATAAAACCAAAAGACAAATAATATATAAAGGAAAATATATTTGCATCACACATCACAGGCAAAAGTTTCATATCTACAGTATGTAAAATTGTTCATTCTTATTTCTATTAAAAACAATTAAAAATTATATAAAAGGGCTGTACATAGAGGGAGAAATCAGCCTGATCAATGAACAAGGGAAGTTACCAATCTCACTAACAGTCTTGGGCTTTGAAATTGAAATAACAAAGGAGGATCACTTTAAGGCCACTAAATATGGTATCACATATTGCTGAGAAGTAGTGGGATTAACATTTATTCTCATACATTTGCTGAGGAAAATCTGAAGAATTATACCCATTTTGGAACTCAATCTGTCAACATCTATTAAGATTAAACATCCATGTAAATTTCTATTTAGCCAAGACATTTCTGAGACACTATCCCTTAGAACTAAAATATATACATATAACTATGAATATGAATGTAAAAAGAAACATATCTAAAGCATGATTTTTCTGGAAACATATACCTTCTTTAATAAAAATAATAGACAAGAGTAACATATATGTGAGTGTATATTAAAAATCAATTGGAACATTATTCATCATATGGTCAAAACACTGGAATCAACCTGAATGGTCTCAATAGGGGAATGATTTAATAAATTATGGCTCATTCAGATCACTGAATTTTATATAGCTACTTTAAAAGTGTGTTAAGTCTATACCAGATGATAGGGATTTCTATAATGTATTGCTAAATGAGATAACACAAGATGCAATAAATGGTATAATAATGTCACCTATAAGTTTTCATGCATTTTTACATGATCATGGCAAAAGATATCAAAAGACATATCAGGCATTTAACATACCAGGCTTTTAACATTGAGCTTCCAGTGGAGGAGGGGTTAAGGAAATGCAAAAATACTGTAGAAGAAAACATTTGCTCTATATATTTAAAAATAAAATATAATATGATCCAATTTATGTAAATGCATATATACATGTTTATATGTGTGTACAGCCATTTATGAAAAAATAATTTCAAAAATCATGCTTTTCATGGGGTGATTTATGTGTTTTAGGTATTTCTTTCTACTTTCTTATAAAAAGTTTTTAATGAGAAAACTTTTAAAGGACTTTAACATTTTCTAAAGAAAATATTATGGTGCAGGCTAGTGAAATGATCCAGTATGCTATACAATGATTTAGTCATTTACTCCTCCAATCATTCATCAAACACAAACTAAGTAGCCACCATGTTGCAGAAATTTTATTAGGTGTTTTAAGGTGGTTGGCCTTACAAAGATAAGTGAAATGTTCTCCTTGCTCTGTATTATTATATACTGGGGAGACAAACATGTAAATACAAGTATTATTCTAATACTTGTTCTAATACAAGTATTGGTAAGACCATAAGAGCAACTAACTCTGCCAAGTTGGGGAGTCAACATTTAAGCTTAGCCTTTAAGAATGAGTAAGCATTCATCAGTCACCATCTCTAAGTGGAGAAGAGAAAAGTAATTCTTTCAAACAGGAGAAAACAAAATCTATTCTTATTTCACATGTTCATCAGGGATGTGCAGGAGGCAGTAAACAGCTTGTTAATTATAATTCTAAATGATGATAATGTGTAAAGATGTTCAAATACAAAAAGAGGGAAAAAAGCATCAAGAGACTCGGAGATTTGGGGAGAGTTCTGATCAGGAAATAATAAAATTAAAAACCTGCGTGGAAAATGCAAGCATATTTGTCTAGGGGAAGAAATACTCACAACTGCATTTAACGGAAGGAAGCAATCATCAAAGCAATCTGACTAAGCTCAGTAGGTTATGTTTGCAGTTAGGAAAGAAATATAGATTGTTACTCATTTAGACCCCTGTGGAACAAGGTTGGAAGGGAGAGGATTGGTGTTCACGTGACAATTCACTGTGTAGAAATAGAGAATGCTAGAGTTCAGCCACTTCCACCAATTTGCTTTGTAAACTAAGTGTAAACCATACAGAGCCTCTAATTATGATACATCTAAAGGCCCCAATATGCCTGAGCATTGAGCATAGGTACACAAAATTATTCGTGAAAAATATTTCAAGAAAAGCAAGCAAGGGTGCAGTAGTCATGGGTTAAGAGCAGCTCACATAAGACATGCTAGTTCTTTGTGAATGAAGGAGAAAGAAGAAAGAAGGAGCTTTTATTTATTTTTTGTTACTAATGACAATAACAGCAGCTGTGTTATCAAATGCCTATTTTAAGTCTAATATAGTGCCAGAGGTTTTAGACAAATTATCCCATTCAATCCTCAGAATAACTCTAAGCTATATATGCCATCATCATTCCCACTTTACAAATTAGGAAACTAACACTCAAGAAGTTACATAAATTTCTCAAGGTCAAATAGCTTGTAGGTGGTGAAGCTTTTAATTGAGATCTGTCTTCGAAGCCTATAGGCTCTTAACTGCTATCCCTGACACGCAAAATTGACCAGTCCTTGAGTTAAATATTCTCTTTACAACCCTAGTCTCAGCCTCTCTGTCACCTCTCTGATCCTACATAGTCTCAGAACATCCAATAATCTTTCTAAAGAATACATTAGATTATATCACATCTTTTCTTCAAACTGTCCAATCACTCCTTACTACACATAAAATCTATCCAAATTTTTACCCTGCTTGGCTCTAGGTGATGTGATTTCTGCCTGCCTCTCCCATAGTATTTATCTGTCACCATTTTTTCTCTTCTCTTACTGTGCCCCAGTCATACTCTCCCTTCTGTTCTTCCTGAACACATTGTTGGTTTTGTTCTTACCTCACAACATTGCTCTTTGCTATCCCTTCTACCCAAAATGCCTTCTTTGAAATCATGACACAGCTGACTCATTCTCATTGCACAGGTCTTAAATTAAAATCAACTCCTCTGAGTGAATTTTCCCATACCTGGGCAGAGGCTTGCATGATTTGAACTTTCTGCTGGCCCCAAAAAAGATAGCATCAATAGTTCCTTTTCAACTTACACAGATGTGGGCCATAAGGGGAGGAGGAAGTGGTGGAGAGTAGTCAAAGATCAACAATGAAGTCAGATACTTTATTATCATTCACCCCTGATGTCTGACTTTTGATTGAAATGTGGCATGTTTCATTTAATTGAATTTGAACTTGCTTAAGCCATTTATAGCTCTCTCTCTCTATGAGGCCTACAGCTTGAGACAAGAAAGAGAGTTGAAAGTTCCACTGAATGCCTTGTTCAAGAATTCAGCATTATATATTTTAAGAGAAATGAACTTAGCATTATATACTTTAAGATAAATGAGTGCCCTTAGCACTTTGTGAGACTGTGTTATTACTTTAATGTGTTCAAAGCATGTGTGGTCATGATTTATGTTTTAGGTATCTATGATGCATGAGATGTTCAGAGTTCTTTACCTCAAAAGGGTCAAACTGGGATACAGAATCATTATTGCTGCCATTTCCCAGACCAGACTGCTAGACCATTGGAAGTGGCTCAAAAGTCAGTAAATACTTACACATGAAGTCAATTCTTGGGCAAGGTATACAGTGCTAATATAACCACCTGAAGTTCGACCGGGTGTTCTTATTCTTTATCAGGAATATTACAATTAAGGGATGCAAAGCAGCAGATCTACTGTGAGTTCAATCATGTGAAAAAGGCATTGGTGTTAGTCAAGGTTCTCTAGAGAAACAGCACCAACAGAAGAGATCTGTAAATGTGAGATTTATGTGTCGCATGCAAGCATGGGACTGAAAGAGTCCAAAATCTATAGGGCAGCTCTAATGAAGGGTCTGGACAAACTCCACAGGAGAGGCTCACTGGCTGAAGAAACAGTAAAAGAGTCTCTCTTCTTCCTTAAAAATTTCAACTGACTGGATTAACTCATTGTAGGAGACACACCTTAGTTGATCGCAGATGTGATAAGCCACAGATGCAATCAATTGACCAATGACTTAATATACCAGCTTTCTGGTTTAGCAACCAGTCATGAAATATCCTTGCAGCAATGGTCAGGCCAGTGCTTGTCTGACTGGATGCCTGGGTGTAATCATATGGTCAAGTTGACACCAAAACCTAACCATCACAGTCCACCCTTTGTCAACTTGGCCACTATACACATTACCTTAAAACACACAATCTCCAAATAGAACACAATAAGAGACATCTGTTTTGCCTAACAATACTCAAATGTCCTGCATAAAACTGGAAACGCACAATATCTCCCCAGAATAGGGTACAAGTCCTTAGGTAATATTTAACCTTAAATTTCATATCCTATGACCTAAACACTATAACATGAACAATACAACTTGTGTCATATGATAAGAGAAAAATAAGATATCTGCTTATGTACAAATGTAAGCATATTTATAACAAAACAAAAGAAATATTCATAAATCACAATCCTCATTTCTGTAACTGATTGCATGGTTATAGTTCATATTTATCACTTCCTTCTTCTACTACCCATTCCATGTTCCCTTTACCTTCAGCAAAAAGTTCAGCTTGCCATGGTCCTTGCCATGTGAGATGACCAAGACCTTCATTCCTGAAGTTTTTGAGTCGTTGGTAGTCCTGCCTGGATTGGGTTCTTGCAGTTTTCTCTTGACTTTAATCACAGGCGTGGTAATACTAACAGACACCCTAGGGTATCTCCTGTATTCAAGGAAAACTCTTCTTTACCTCCATTGTGTAGTTGCAGTCCTATTTCCCCTTGATAATCAGGGATCAGTCACCCCAGACAGAATAGTAATCTTTCATTCCTGAGGATTCAGTGGCATGAGAAGCCCAAAGTGGCCAGAAGGCACTCTTAATTCCCAGTTCAATGGAATCATAGTTATGTCTCCTGGAAAGAGCACTCCTCCTTTTGGAATTAAGACCTGCAGACCAGCAGAGCTGAAGGTTTCAGGGACAGAAAGCAAAAATTTTCCTAAGGGATCACTAAGGGTGATAATGGTGCCACTCCAATTTCCACCCCTTGATTCCTGGATGTGTGAATCTTAACTATGGGAGAAACAACAGCATAGAGTGGGTGCTCGCTCAGAGCATACACAGCACTCTGGAGAACACTGCTGCAGCCCTGCAAGGTATTGCCACCTTTGGAACTTTAATTGGGTCTTCAAAAGACCAGTCCACCATTTTATCAACCCAGCTGCCTTTGAATGATGGGGAACATGGTAAGACCAGTGACTTCCATGAGCGTGTGCACATTCCCCCACTTTATTTACTGAGAAGTACACTCTTTGATCAGAAGAAATGCTGTGTGGAATACCATGACTGTGGACAAGACATTCTGTAAGTCCACATATGGTAGTTTTGGAAGAAGCATTGCATGCAAGGAAGGCACACCCATATCTGGAATATGTGTCTATCCCATTTAGATTAAATTGCTGCCCCCTCCATGGTGGAAGTGGTCCAATGTAATCAAGCTGCCACCAGGTAGCAGGCTGATCACGTTGAGAAGTGGTGCCATATAACGGACTGAGTGCGGTTGTCTCTGCTGGCAGATTGGGCACTCGGCAGTGGCCTTAGCCAGGTCAGCCTTGGTGAGTGGAAGTCCATGTTGCTGAGCCCATGCATAAACTACATCCCTACCATCATGCCCAGTTTGTTCATGAGTCCATTGTGCAACGATAGGAGTGACTGAGGAAAGAGGATGACTTGTATCCACAGGACAGGACATTTTATTCACTTGTTTATTAAAACCTTCTGTTGAAGCCATCCACTGGTGAGCAGTCACATGAGTCATAAATATCTTCAAGTTCTTTGCCCACTCAGAAAGGTCTCTCCATATACCTCTTCCTCAAACCTCTTTGTCACCAATTTCCCAGTCATATTACTTCCATGTCCCTGACTGTGCTGGTGTGAAAGGATTATGTGCCCTAGAAAAGCCATGTTTAATCCTGATCCAATCTCATGAAAACAACCATTTCTTTTAATCCTTATTCAGTACTATAGGTTGGAAGCTTGATTAGGTTATCGCTACAGAGATGAGATTCACCCAACTATGGGTATTAACTTTTGATTAGGGGACATGTGACTCCACCCATTCCAAATGGGTCTTAATTACTTTACTGGAACCCTTTAAAAGAAGAAGCATTTTAGAGAAAGCTTCTAAGTCTTGAGAAAGCCATGAGAACTGCAAAGCCAGAGCCATGAGAACCACAAGAGCCCATAGGGGAGCTTCATGAAACAAGAAGTCTGGAGAGAAAGCTAGTAGATATCACCATGTTCACCATGTGCCTTTCCAATTGAGAGGGAAACCCTGAACTTCATCAACTTTTCTTAAGTGAAGTTTCTTCTTCGTGCCTTAATTTGGACATTTTTATAGACTTTCTTTAATTGGAACATTTTCATGGCCTTAGAACATAAACTTGCAAGTTAAGAAATCCCCCCTTTTGAAAGCTATTCTGTTTCTGGCATATTGCAGTCTGGCAGCTAGCAAAGTAGAACACTGATCATCCAGCCAAACTATCGGCAACAGCCCATGAGTTAGTATATAAGCACATCAGCACCTCTCTGGCCAGTTCGTCTTCCAAGCAAAATGAAAAACCAGATGCACTGCTCAAAGTTCTGCCAACTGGGAAGATTCTCTTTCACCACCGTCCTTCAAGGACATCCCAGAAGGGGGCTGTAGTGCTGCAGTTGCCCATATCTGCGTGGGCCCTGCGTATCATTCAGAACTGTCTATAAAGAAGGTCCGAGTTTTCTCTTCTTCAGTCAGCTAACTCTAAGGAGTTCCCCAAGAGACCATAACTCTTGGGGAGAAAGAGAAGGTAATGTGGCAGGAGTGGCAGCCATGGGCATTTGGGGCACTTCTTCAGGTAACTTACTATGCCTTCATGACCTGCTCAAGGCCTCTCTCTAATAAACTGTTTCCATTTTATGATAGAGTGATGCTGTGCATGCCCTAATTTATTACTTGGTTCATCAGACAACACCCAGCTCCTGATAGGCAACTCAGGTCTCATGGCAACTTGATGGCCCGTGGTTAAGTGTGCAGTCTCTACTATGTCCCTCACTGAAAGATATTGAGAAAAAAAAGCATTTGCCATATCAATAGCTGTATACCAAGTATCAAGCAATGTGTTGATTTGCTTAAGCAATGATACCACATCTGGGATAGTAACTGCAATTGAAATCACCACCTGTTTAAGTATTATCACAAAGTTGGAGTATCATAAATCCACTCTCTGCCTCTAAGACTCATCTATTTTCTGCACATACTGAACAAGAGAGTTGAATGGGGATGTGGTATGAATAACCACTCTTACATCCTTAAAGTACTTAAGAGTGTCACTAACTTTGCAATCTCTCCAGGAATACAGTATTACTTCTAACTTACAATGTTGCTAGGTAGTGGCAGTTCTAGTGGCTTCCACTTGGCTTTTCCTAACATAAACTTCACTTCACAAGTCAGAGAACCAAAATAGGGATTCTGTTAGGTGCTGAGTATGTCAATTGCAAATATGCCTTCTGGAACTAGGGAAATGACCACAGAATGGGTTCTGGACCCCACTGGAGCCAACTGTGATTTGGACCTGAGCTAAAACTCCAGTGACCATCTGACCTCCATAAGCCTACACTTTAACTGGTGGACCAGAGTGATGCTTTTGGTCCCCTGGTATTAGTGTCACTTCTGAACCAGTGTCTAATAGTCTCCCAAATATCTGATCATTTCCTTTTCCCCAGTACACAATTACCCTGGTAAAAGGCCATAGGTCTCCATGCGGAAGGCTAGGAAGAAGTTTAACATGTAAATTTTAGGTAGTTCAAAGGGGTCCTTCCCCAAAGATACCTAGCCCTTCCCTCATTCGAGGGGCCCTGGGTCTGTAAACCGACTCAAGTCTGGGAAATGATTAAAGGGTCATGATTCTCTGTTTTTGTAATTCAAGGCAGACTTCTGTATACTTGACCTTAAATTCTTCGGCTTATACACCTCAAACAAGAATTTGGTAGACTGCCCAACTATTTTACTTGTAGGTACCACATTATCTACTAGCCAATGCCACAAGTCTCTGTGACTCAAATTATTTGGACTGCTGTTTTGAGTCTGCTGTCTATTATGGTGGCCACACCCACCTATTCTATTGTGACTGACTGTTGCCACCTGACTTCCACCAACTCCAGATCCAGTCATCCCCATTGTGTTTAAGGATTCCAGTTCAGTGACAGCAGTTCCCCACAGTAATATCTGACCTACAGAGAAGTGCAACTGCAGAGCTCTTCAAGGATGATGGTGCTAGTTTCACAAATTTATTTCTGACTGTTCTGGTAAAAGGTGCATCCTCCAGACATTCCTGGGGTGTAAGAGCAGGCTTTGCATGATAAATCCACTCTAACATTCCAATATCTCTAAGCCTCTGCATCCGCTTATATACATTATACCAAGGGAATTCTAGCATTTCAACCTCAGGTACTGTAGGCCACCTTTGATCTATTTTTCAGCCAACATCTAAACAAACTCTTAATACCCTTTCTAGCTCCTTGAGCTACAACACTGAATGCAGAATCACTGCTTAGTGAGCCCGTATCAATAAATTCACCTTGATCCAACTTTATATTCCTTTCACCATTATCCCACACCCTTAATATCCATTTACACACATATTCCCCTGAATTTTGTCTATATAGACTGGAAAACTCATGGAGTTAGTTTGGAGTATAGCATACCTCCTCATGGGTCACACTTCGTACCTCATCTTTCAGGGCCCTTTGGAACTTTGGTCTAGTTAAAGGTCTTGAAGAACAGAGGGGTGGTGAGAGTGGGTCATGAAAAGAAATAGAAGTGTCTTTCTACCAATTACATGGGTGGGAACTTCTGATTAGATTGTCTCCATGGAGATGTGACCCACCCACATTCTATTTATTAAGAGAATAAAAACAGAAAACGCAGAGATACAGATACAGAGAGCAGAGAGATGAAACTAAATGAAGGATGCAGAGTGAAAAACAGCCCAAGGATGTTAAGAGAAAACCCACAAGACACAGACAACTCAGAGAAGTGTGCCCGGAGAAGTAAGCATGGACACACAGAAGCTGTAAGCAAAGAAACATGGGAGCAAAGGACATGCAGATACCTTCCTAAGTGACAGAGGAACCCCAGAGGCCACTGGCCTTTATTTCATGAAGGTATCTTGTTGATGCCTTAATTTGTATGGGTTCACTGCCATAAAACAGCAAAATTTGTAACCCAATGCATTTGTATTGAAAAAGCTAACCCATTTCTGGTATATTGCATTCCTGCAGGTTTAGAAAACTGAAACACCTGGCAAGGGATGGAGGAGGGGGAAGACCAGTATATTTTGGAAGGTACAGATTTTGTTTCTTCCTTAACAAGGAGTCTTCAGTAGCTTTTCTGAGCTTTCAGGGCACTGTTTCCATGATGAGAGGCATAATGGGCAGCTGGGTACAGAGGGTCATTGGTTCATGGCTTATAAAAGCCTCTATTTCTAGAAAGCCCTGGTATGTGGTCAGAAACTTATATTACAGTGACATATATTGTGGGGCTTGGGAGGTACAGTTTCTTCTATTAGAAGCCTCAAAGCAACTTATGCTATTATGGGTGGTACAGAGACTCCAGAAAGCATTGAGAATAGGGAACTAAAGCCTCTACACTGAAGAATTCTCAGGGTGACATTAATGATAGTGCTTGTTGTATTCCAGTTTGGACAGATTCTAGAACCTTTTGTTGGAGGAACCCCACTCAAGGTGGGCCAATTTGCAAGAAAAAGCATAAATGGGCTTTAATAAATTTCGTAAGTGAAGAACATGTTGCCACCAGAATCCAGAAATGCCTAAAATGTATTGGGCTGGCTTTAATGATATGGGTTTTGAGACAGTTAATAGCTTTTTCATGATGGTGTCAGGGATGTAGCAGCTCTTTGTCAACCAAATAATTTTCAGGTACTTAACTGAGATGATGGTGGGACTTTGAACTATGTGTGGGCCAATGGTTCACCCCCTTTGCCTGAGCTCTCTTGTGAATGTTTGTATGTCCTGAATAAGTGCATCAAATTAATGTCCACAGTGAAGGATGTCATCACTGCAATGTCACACCTATGCCCCCAGAGAAAGTTATATACAGTGAAAATCTTTCCTGCAAAGATTGAGCAATGACATGGGGTTGCAAGTTATGCCATGCATAGCCAGTTAAGGTGTACTGTGTCCCTTTGAAGGTGAAAGTAAACAGACTGAGAAGCTGTTGAAATAAGCAGTGAGCATAACATATTAGACAAATCCATGACTGCGAAGTATGTACTAGTTAATGATTGGATTGCCAATAATTTCAATAATATTGGATACGGGCCTTAATGGGTGGGACCATGAGATTAAGGTTATGGTAATATAATGGGAGGCACTGTTCCTTCTTCCTAGTTTTAAGAACAGGTCAAAGTGGAGTATTAAATGAGAAGCAGTGAATATAAACCACTTCTCTAAATAGGTCTTGTATAATGGGTTTCAGTCTTTGAAGACCCAGGTTTAATTTAGGTTTGGTATTTTTCTAACTCGGGAGAAAGGTCCATGGGCTCACTTTTCAAGGCATTTGCAAGTGCTAAAAGCTTAATTTAATACTCATTGGATCAAAGAATTCATGCCCACTATCAGATATTTTAGGACAATGGATACTAGGGCTATGGGGAAAGTAGGCAAGGCAATAGTTCTGATGGCTAAGATTAGGTACATCACCTGATTGTGGCACAATAATGTAAGTACACTAAATGAAGCTGACTGTGAGAATGATAGAGGAAGAAGGGTTGGGGACATGTATGAAACCAGAAGGAAAGATAGAAAATAAAGACTGAGATGGTATAATTAGAGGAATGCCTAGAGTGTACAATGATAGTGATTAAATGTACAAATTAAAAAATGTTTTTGCATGAGGAAGAACAAAGGAATGTCAGTATTGCAGGGTGATGAAAATAGATGATTATTCATATTTTAAAACTTCAACTTCTGTGTGAGACTAAATGGAGAAATGTTTATTTGGTGCAAAATTTACATTTTGACTATTGCATTTCTTAATGTAACTTATATAGTCAGTTTAATTGAACCCCACAATACATGGAACATTGAATAGGGCATGAGATTTTGGGGGGTATTCCAGGTTAGTGTGATGCCCTGATAAATCCCAGAATGATTTGAACAGTGAATAAGGAAGTACTTGCAAAGTCCCCTTGGGGGGATGGAGAAAAAAAGGGAAAAATTCAAATTCCCTATTTGGAGAATTCCTGATATTCTTACAAGCAGTGGAGACAACCAAATTAATAGGCTGAGCACTCAATCTTGGGGTTTGCCCCAGTGAAAGTTATCCCTGTAAAGGATGGATTAAGCCTACTTAAAATTATGCCCAAGAGTCCCCCATAGAGAACCTCTTCTGTTGTTCAGATGTGGCCTCTTTCTCTCTAACCTGGCACAGCACGTGAACTCACTGCCCTCCCCTCCACATGGGACATGACTCCTGGGGTGTAAACCTCCCTGGCAATGTGGGACAGAAATCCTGGGATGAGCTGGGACTTGGCAACAAGGGATTGAGAAAATTTTCTCAACCAAAATTGGGAAGAGATAAATTAGACAAAACAAAGTGTCAGTGGCTGAGAGATTTCAAACAGAATCTAGAGGGTATCCTAGAGGTTATTCTTATGCATTATATAGATATCCCCTTTTTGGTTTATGGTGTATTGGAGTGGCTGGAGGGACATACCCGAAACTGTAGAGCTGTGTTCCAGTAGCCATGTTTCTTGAAGGTGATAATATAATGATATAGCTTTTGTAGTGTGATTGTGTGACTGTGAAAGCCTTGTGTCTGATGCTCCTTTTATCTATAGTATGGATGGATGAGTAAAAAATATGGGTAAAAAATAAATAATAGAAGGAACAAAGGTGAAAATGAATTGAGTAGATTGAAATACTAACAGTCAATGAGAGGGAAGAGTAAGGGACATGGTGTGTAAGAATTTTTTCTTTTTTCTCTCTTTTACTGGAGAGATGCAAATGTTCATAAAAATGATCATGGTAATGAATACACAACTATGTGAGGATATTGTGAACCATTGATTGTTCACCATATGTAAAATGTTTGTATGTCAAGAATATTTATATGTTTGTTGTGTACAATAAAAATATTTTTAAAATTCGGTACATATATTTGTCTCTATTTCATGTTCAGCAATTATTCTCGTGTTTTTATCAGTTTGCCTAGATATGGAGCAAAAGGGGGGGGCGAGAAAGCCATGTCTTAAAAGCTATCAGCAGGGGCTGCCAGTGTAGTTCAGTGGTAGAATTCCCACTTGCTATGCAGGAGAACTGGGTTTGATTCCCAGTCCATGTACTTCCCTAAAACAAATAAATCAGAAAAAAAAAATTCAACAAAAGGTTTCTGCTACAATGGGATATGCACCTGGAAAAATAATGAAATGTAGCTCTGCCAAATAGGATTTTTACAAAAAGGTATCAGCAGCCAAACAAAAAATGGAGTCAGAATCCTTTTGCACACTGCTACCCCACACGCCTCACACCTTTCCCAAAATGAGTCTCCTTACTACACACACACACACACACACACACACACACATGCACACACACAGAGAAGCAAGTCATTTTCCTCCTTGCCTGTAGGATAAAGTGTCAAGGAGGGAAATTTGTCTTCAATAGACAATCCTCACCCGGCCCTGAATCCCAGTGCCTGGCTAATTGTGGACCTGCTGGTCTGGACTCCAACCCTGAAGGACTCCCCTTTTTTCCCTCTTCACACATTTGCCTCTTCCCTTCCTTCCTCCTTCCCTCCCCACAATCAGAGAACTCAGACACACACACACATATCACCTTTTCACAAAATTTTCATTTTATTTTAATCATTCCCATTTATATGTCTTGGTGCTATAAGATTTGGGCTATTTCTCTGGAGACAGAATACGCAGCTTGAGATCTCTGGGTCTTGCTCTGTCTAAGGTGTTACTTGGAGTAGCGGTTTTCTCTAGGCTTTCTTGTTCTTGATCTGGCTGATTTTGATGCATTTGCATTCTTTTTCTGGTAACTGCCTAATATTTTTGACTTCTTTGCTCTCTTCGGCTTTCCTGAACTATGTTGAACGGCAAATTTTATCTTCGTGACAAGTTCCTTTAACTGGAAGGGAAACAGAGTGATATGAGAAAGACATTAGTTTGGAGGGAGTGAATGGGGGCTGGATGAGAATAAGGGCTTTACAAGAAGAGCTGGGGCTTATGATGGTTTTTTTTTGAAGTTAAGCCAAGATCTTTTATTAATTCATTTATTTTACTTTAAAGCTTTAGCACATAAAAGTAATTAAGTTTTACTTTTAAAAACAGTTGGTCAAACTGATGGGGAGAGAGAGAGAGATGGAAAGGGGGAGAGACAGAGAGAGAGAGAAATGGATAAAGAGAGAGACAGAGAGATGTAACACAGAAAGAGAGACAGAGAGAGAGAGACCGAGAGAGGCAGAGAGGGAGAGAGCAATGGAGAGAGAAAGAGATAGAGAGAGCGACAAAGAGAGAAAGAGAGAGAGGAAGACAGAACGAGAGACAGACAGAGAGAGTGAGAGATATAAAGAGAGACAGAGAGATGAAGACAGAGACAGAGAGAGAGATAAAGAGAGAGACAGAAAGAAAGAGACATACACAGAGAGACAGAGAGAGAGGAAGTTAGGATGGGTTTTTGCTAGGCAAGGGCAAGTAGGAAGTTTGGATTAAGTCAATGAGAAAGAAAAGGATTAAAAATGGTAAAGTTATCTGACCTTTTCACTGTCCCTGATATTCCTGGAATCAGGTTGACAGAGGTTATTCACCTCTTCTTCTTTGATGTTTGAAGTTGGTTGTTCCACATTCCTGCTTCGATCCTGTGGCTTCTCAGTCACCTCTTCCATTTTGTACCAACAATGGTCTACTCCCTGGTCTGCTGACCTCCTTATATATACTCTCTCAGGACAATAACTGGCCACACCCTTCACTTTGTTTGGTCACTAGTCCACTACTCATAGCCAATAGTAGCCCTCAAGTGGCTTAGACATCACAAAGAACCACTCCTGACAATTCTTTGCAGAGGGTGGTATGTAGGGAAGGCCAAAATTTTCTGGTTAGAGATAATAGGTATTTTCTCAACATCTGCCTAAACAGTCTTCTCAAAATTGAACTTTCACCCCTCTTCACCTCCACATGTTCAATTCTGATGTTTCACATGGCAGGGATAGGGTACTTCCTCTAATCTATTCACCATGGCCGCCCCTATTCATTGGTTCATTCCATTGTCTCCCAGTCCTCACCAATACCTGCATGTCTTACCTAAAATTCCTCCAAGTTAATATGATCATATTTAAGTCTCAACAGAGATATGAATCACCCCACTTACCTTTAACAATGGTCTTGAAGACCATTCACTACTTGTCAATTACCCAGACAACTTTCCCAGAGTGTGTTTATATGTGTATGTTTGTTTATATACATATGTGCAAAGTCCTCTCTACACTGATCATATTTTCAAGTTTCTTCTTTCAGAGAACCTCAAATGAGCATCATCAGGATTATACTCTCTCTTATATATACTCTCTCAGGACAATAACTGGCCACACCCTTCATTGTATTGGGCCTCCCCAATGACAATGGTTGAGTTAACCCTTGGTCTCTGCCAAATGAGTTTCTCTCAGTAACCCTAAGGATCAAGTTATTTTTTAGTGACAGAGGCATAACATACGTAGCAGCAACAGAAGCATTTTGTAAAGTGCTATAGTGAGTCACCCCCTTTTAGGAGTGTGAGTTCAGCATACCACATTGTAACTTGTTCTTCTTCAACACAATTGACCATATGGTAGGCCTGCATATTGCAGACTTATCAGTCTTTCCTTTGTACTCTTTATAGAATGGAACTCAACCTCTGGTCAATTCAACACCACGAATTGTCACAAGGCAACAGTTGTTCTCTTGGGCCTAGTGTCAGTCACAGCTTATGCTGAAATCAAGACATTCAATTCAATCTGATACACACTGATAGGTAACAACTAAGACACATAATCCAGGGCACGTTAAAGAGGGCTGCAATCCCATAATCTTCTCCCTAAATACTAATATCTAAACTTCCAATTTAAGTCAGTTAAATCTATAAAAGAGGCTCAGTATAACATGGCAAATGTAGCAAAAAAAGCTCAGCTCAAAGCACAAGCTAGCCAGCAGGCAGTACCTCAAATTATATGTGCACCAGCAGGCTGAAAAGTCAGTTAGCAAGCCAAATACAAAGAAAGACCCCCCAGTGGTGGTGGAGAGTACCTAGATATCCTGTTTACGGCACTAATTATTGCATCACTCCACAGAGGTAGATGGATCCCACCCAAAATTTTATTTGGATGTCAGGATTGATAATGTTGCACATACACACCAAGAGAGTATGAAAAGGTTTATTTGTTACTCACTGTCATCGTTTGCTAAAGATGCTAGAATGCAATATACAAGAAATTGATTAGTTTTTACAGTGGGGATTTATTACGTTAAAATGTACAGTTCTAAGGCCATGAAAATGTCTAAATTAAGGCATCAACAAGAGGATACCTTAACTGAAAAAAGGCTGATGGCATCTGGGATTCCTCTGTCACATGGGAAGGTGTCTGCTTGTCCTTCACTCCCAGGTTCCAATGCTTTCAGGTCCTGTGTGTCCATTCTTGCTTTTCTGGGCACACATCTCTGAGCAATTTATGCCCTGCTGGTCTTCTTTTAGCATCTCTAGGACATTTTTCTCTCTTTGGGCCTTCAGTTTTTTTATCTCTCTGTTGGGGCCCAGGTCAAGTTTTTCATGAAGCAGGCCTCTGACTACTGGCAAGGTCACATCAGAGTAATCTTGGAGGCACAGCCCCTTGGTCACCAGTCAGATGAGGTCCGGCCTGGGTTGTGCCTTATCTAATCTAGTCTTACTGTGAGAAAGTTCTGCCTCTGCAGTTTCAAGCAAGCTAATTAATATTCACTCTGTTCTCAAGAAAATTCTGTATCCCTATTCATTATGTCAAAAACCTCCTCATGTACTGTACTGCCTTATCTAGATTTCTGTTGTTAAACAATATAATATAAACTTGTGCTGGCTTCTTGTGGTCATTTTCATTGAGCTCAGTCAAGCAATGAACCACCTAGCCCCCGCTTTCTCTTAAACTATGTGTTGTGTTTTTACTCAATCTCCCATTGACCCTACTGACCTTGTTTGAACAGTTGCTTGAACTGGACTTGGCAATTGGAGCCCGAACAGGGACCTGATAGGGGAACTCTTAAAGAACCAAGTAAGGCGACTCTCAAGGGAAGTCCACGACAAATACTACAAAGAGGTACTAAGAGCTACAAAAAGGTAAGGAGTGAATTGAAGGTATTTTAAGCTAGGTGTAAAAAATGGGGAATTCAGGTTCAGCAGAAAAGAAACACTATACTCAGATGAGAAAATCTATGCTGTCTACTAGGAGAATCCAATTTTCTCAGTCTCAGTTAGAAACTTTTCTTAGTCACGTACAGGATTGCTGCCCACGGTTTCTAGAAGAAGGTACAGTTAATCCTCAAACTTGGGCAAAAGTAGGAGAACAATTAAAAAGCAGATAAGACCATTTTAGTCCTAAACATACTCCTATATGTACTTTTACTTTGTGGATGTTAATTCGTTATCTGCTTTCTTCAGATCATGAAAGTGTCAAAATGGCAGTCAGTGCAAGAATCTTTATCCTCTGTTGCCATTATTGACCCTCCTAATTCTAGAACAGATGATAAAATGGGGAAAGATGGTAAGGCAGGAATAGATGATGCCCTTCCTCTGGCACCTCCTTTTCTTCCTTCAGCATTTCCTGGTCCACCTTTAATGACTTATCCTGATTTGGCCATGCTTTCTATGAAGGAGATACCACCTAATTTATGTTATGATACTGCTCCCCTGAATGTGGGCCCTTCTCATATGAGAACGCAGTGACCCAGGGGAAAAGACATTACCTTTTTTAATGAATATCATGGCCCCTTTGTAACTGCTCCTATATTTCCCACTCCTCCTCCTCTGGAGAAAAAAATTTACTCCTTTAGAAAGCATTTTACATGCAGCTAGAGAGAAAGGGGAAGACACAGTCAATTTTCAAATGTTTCTTATATTTGAAGGACTTCATTCTCAGATCCAGAGTCAGGGTCAAAGATATCATGAACTTATTTCCATTTAAAACTTTAAAGGAATTAAAAAATGCATGTACCCAATATGAAGCAACACCACCATTTTCTTTGGCTCTTTTAGACTCTCTGCTCAATGGCAATCCCTTAACTCCTAAAGGTTGGACTATTTTGCCAAAGCCTGTCTAAATGGAGGAAACTATTTATTAAGGAAATCTGATTGATATGATAAATGTCAACAACAGGCTTATAGAAATAGGACAAATAATATTCCCATAACAGTGGAAATGTTAGTAGGGACTGGTCAATATGAACAGTTAAATCAACAGCTTCAATTTGAAATTCAGTGTTATGAACAGTCTGCCCAAGCAGTGGTTATCGCTTGGAAACATTTGCCTACTAGAAGAATAAAAACAATAGATATTAGCAAGGTTACACAGGGCCCAGAGGAACCATATGAAGACTTTGTTTCAAGGTTTTTTCAAAATGTAAGCAGAATTGTAGAGGACCCTGAGGCTGCAGATGCTCTAGTCAAACAATTGGCCTTTGAAAATGCAAATAAAGCCTGTCAAGTTGCTATTCCTCCTTATAAGAAAACTGGAACTATCTCAGACTATATCAGGCTATGTTCTGAAATTGGACCCTCTTACATACAGGGTATAACTTTGGCTGCAGCCTTGAAAGGGTCCTGTTATCTAATTGGCATCAGAGAGGGGAATGTGAAAGAGCTCGTTTCAATTGTGGTAAACCAGGACATTTTGCTCTGGGAATGTAAGGATAAAATTCCTGATCTTTGTCCCCCAGTGTGGAAAAGGAAAACTTTGGGCTAATGAGTGTTGATCTCTAACTTGCTTCTCTGGTCGGCCTGTTACTCCTCAGCAGGGAAACTTGCAGAGGGGCCTGCCTTGGCCCCACCAGACAGCAAGGGCTGTAACAATAAATCCACTTGCAATGAGGCCAACTTATACCATGCCAAAGGGAGCCCCTCCTCTGATAAACTCTCCACCAAACTCTGCATCACAGACCTTTTCTGCACAACCACTGGAAGTGCAGGATTGGACCTCAGTCCCTCCTCCCAAGTCTTACTCCTCAAATGGGGCCTCAGGTGATTCCTATAGGAATTTATGGCCTTATTCCAAAAGGAACAGTGGGATTAATTTTAGGAAGGAGAAGTATGTCTGCTTGCGGTTTGCAAGTCTATCCAGGAGTTATAGATGCTGATTAGGTAGGGGAAATTAAAGTAATAGCCCAGGCTAATTACGAAATTGTGCAATTGCTAACGGATACCTGTTTTGCACAAATTGTTTTAGTTCCTCTTATCAAAACCTCAAATAAAATTCTATCTCAAAGGCAAAGAGGATCAAATGGTTTTGGATCTTCAAATTCAGTTTATTTGGCACAAATAATTAAATCAGAAAAGCCAGAACTAGAGCTCTTTATAGCAGGAAAGCCTTTCAAAGGCCGTTTGGACACTGGAGCTGATCTTTCAGTAATATCTGAGCAACACTGGCCTTCTTCATGGCACAAAGAAGAAATGGCTGCCAATTTATAAGGCATTGGAGCTGTTACTAACCCTAGTCAAAGCTCTAAACTTCTAAAATGGCAAGACCCAGATGGACAGCAAGAATGGTTCCAACCATATATTCTTAAAGATATTCCTTTAAATTTGTGGGGACAAGATGTGCTTGGAGGCATGCATGTATTACTTGTTAGTCCAAACAATGCTGTCATAACTATGATTGTTAAAACAAGGATTTATTCCTGCCCAAAGTCTAGGAAAACATCAACAAGGTCAACTTTATCCCATTCTGGTCTCACAGAAATGTGATCAATCTGGCATAGGGTTTTCTTCTCCCTCTACTCCATTACAGCCTTTTTAGAGGCGGCCTTGATCAAAACCCCTACTCAAAGGAATGCTGATAAAATTACATGGCTTTCAGATAGTGCAGTTTAGATAGATCAATGGCCACTAAGAGGGGAAAAATTACAAGCAGTCCATGCCTTAGTAAAAGAACAATTATCAGCAGGGTATATAAAAGAAAATAACAGTCCTTGGAACTCTCCAATTTTTGTTATTAAAAAGAAATCAGGAAAGTGGAGATTACTTCAAGACCTTAGAGCAGTTAATGCAACTATGCAACCCACGGGGTCATTACAATCAGGCCTACCTTCACCAAACATGATATCTTGGGACTTTCATTTGATAATTATAGACTTAAAAGGTGCCTTTTATAGCATTCCCTTGCATCCAGCAGACACTGAAAGATTTGTTTTTTCAGTGCCGCAACTTAATTTTCAAGCTCCTGTTATAAGATATTGTTGGCAGGTGTTGCCTCAGGGCATGACTAATAGTCCAACTTTATGTCAAAAATATGTGGCAGCTGTTATTTTACCTATTAGAGAACAATTTCCAGATTCTTATATTATCCATTATATGGATGATATCTTGGTGTTTTGTAAAGAGCCAAATCAATTATTAATTATATTTAGGTATCTGGAAGAGAACTTGAAACAATCTCATTTATTGATAGTACCTGAAAAGATTTTTAAAAAATGGCACCTTACCAAAACTTAGGTTATATAGTGGATGGCCAAAAATTAAACCTCAAAGATTACAAATCAGGACTGCTTCTCTTATTACATTAAATGACTTGCAGAAACTTTTGGGAGATATTAATTGGCTCCGGCCATCCTTAAAGTTAACTACCTCAGACTTAAGTCCTTTATTTGAAATTCTCGTGGGTGGCATAGATCCCAGTTCTCCTAGACAGATTACCCCAGAGGCAGAAGCCTCTCTCTCTCAAGTTAATCAGGCTATTCAATCAGCACAATTAATCCCTGTGAATCCACAACAACCTTGTTTTTTAATTATTCTCAAAACTCCATATCTACCTACAGTGGTGTTATAGAAAATCTGAGGCCCTCTTGAATGGATTTATTTACAATACATTCCGCATAAATCTTTATTATCTTATTTTGAGGTTGTAGCTATTTTAATTGCGAAGTGCCGACAGCACTTTGCACAGTTCAATATCAAAGAGCCTGATAAAATTATTGTACCTTATGGTTCTCAACAACAACCTTGGCTTTGGGAAAATTCTGATCCTTGGCAAATCAGTCTAGCCAACTATCCTAATAGTATTGATAATTATTACCTACCAGATAAATTACTCCAATTTTCTCAACATCGTAATTATATTTTTCCAAAAATTGTTCAAACTCTCCCTATACCTGCTGCTTTAATAGTATTCACTGATGGCTCTCGAACAGCAGCAGGATTTTACAGTGTAGAAGGCTCTCAAAAACAAAATGTGTCTTTTTCTTCTGCCCAGGAAGCTGAATTTTATGCTATTTGCATGGCTTTAAATTATTTTCCTTCATGACCATTAAACATATATAGTGATGGCCAATGCTCAGTACATGTTTTCACTTCTATTGAAACTGCTACATTAGGTCATGCATCTTCACCTCAAATATTTACATTATTTACTACATTACAAAAGCTTCTACATGCCCAAACTTCTTCAGTTTTCATTGGACTCATTCATTCTCATACTCAACTGCTGGGGACCCTCGCTGCTGGGAATGCTATGGTTGATCATATGTTAGCAAATGTCATTTTTATTGAAGTAAACAATTAAAAAGCTGCTCAACATTCACATTCTAAATTTTGTCAAAATTCTGAAGCATTAAGAAAGGAATTTAAAATTACTAAAGACCAAGTACAGTCCATTGTAAAAAATTGTTATTCTTACATTCCTTTTCAGTCAGTTCCTCATTTTGGAATTAATTCTCACGGCTTAGGGCCTAAACAATTATGGCAAATGGACGTAACTCATTTTGCAGAATTTAGTTGCGTGTAATGGGTACATGTTACTATTGACACTTACTCTGCCTTCATTTTTGCTACCTGCCAATCTGGGGAAAGCTCAAAACATGTTATTTCACATGGCTTATCTGCATTTCCCATTATGGGAAAACTGACAGCACTCAAGACTGATAATTGCTCGGCTTATGCAAGTCATGGTTTTAAACAATTTTGTATAAATTTTCATATCTCTCATACCATAGGAATTCCACATAATCTACGAGGACAAGCCATTATTGAATGAGCTCATCGTTCTCTTAAATCAATGCTTGAAAAACAAAAAGGGGGAGAATACCTTCCTTCCCCTCAACGAAGATTAGCTTTAGCCCTTTATACTTTAAAATTTGTAAATCTTAATAACTCCCTCACACCAGCTGAAACTCATTTCCAGGGAACACTCACACATCCCACAGCATTAGTACGGTAGAAAGATTTACAGGCAGTTCAATGGGAAGGACCTGATCCTGCTTTAATGTGGGGAAGAGGTTATGTTTGTATTTTAGAGAAGATGCAGAGCAACCATTTTGGGTCCAAGAATGCTGTGTGAGACAGGAATCTGGAGCAGCAGAACAAGCCATTGATAACATGGATGGAGAAGTTGACACTAACTGTCCAGAACCAGCAGAAACACTGCCACCCAGCTGATGATTAATATTTAAGTTCCTTTTAGCCAAAAAGTTTTAATCCTCTGCCCTGTACTTATATAAAATATATATGTATAAACTACATTTATCCAAAAATAACCATGACTTGTATTGGGAGCAGATCTGATTGTAAGAGCCGAATGCAAGGGAAAGACGCATTTGTGGAGTCTGTTCTGTTTACCTGATGTTGCCATTGCATGCGACTGATGTTTTTGTGTGACCTTGGTAAGAAACAGTTAAAAT
Organism: Tamandua tetradactyla; assembly: GCF_023851605.1. Taxonomy (NCBI): domain Eukaryota; kingdom Metazoa; phylum Chordata; class Mammalia; order Pilosa; family Myrmecophagidae; genus Tamandua; species Tamandua tetradactyla. Next base: position 16,677,996 of record NC_135353.1, read on the forward strand.
ATGCACTCTAGCTAGGAGGACTGGCTACCCTCCTGGAAGGAGGTGTACTTTGATAAAGACATTTAGGTCCCAGGAAACTCCTCTCGGTCCCTAGCCAATTCCCAGAGAACCAAACTGGGCCCAGTCACATAAGCTAATTGGAATTTGGCCACTATTGTATGAAGATATTATAAAAAATACATGATCTCTTAAATTTAGAATTAATCAAACTGGTTATACATATTTTAGCAGGAACAATTGTTTTTAATTCATCCTCACCAGAAATGTGATGTTCTAATTGTCAATTATTTACCTGTCTTAGTTTTTCTATTTCTAAAAATCAGACTTTTCTTCTTTTGAGAAAGTATCTTGGAGTATGGCTTCCTGTGAACCAAATTTGACCATGGCAATCTTCATGTAATATATATGTTTTACCCAAAGCTTTGCAATATGTGTTTAAATACAGTAAAAGATTTATTGGTACTTTAATTATGGTAGTCTTGGGAATCATAAACCTCACTACTACAGCTGCAGTAGCTGGAGTGGCTGTAACAAAAAAAATTTAAACTGAACCTTATGTGCAAAAATTGCATGAGAATGCAACAGCACTTGTTGTGCAATTGAGATATCATCCTGCTTGGCCCCAAAAAGATGACTGGTTAGCCAAAGATGGGTAAGATTCCTCAGAGGAAGAACAACCTAAGATAGGCACAGTTGCAAAGGGGTCATCAGGAGAAAATTTGGGAAAGCCCCAAAAGATGGCTAGTTAACCAAAGAGGGTAAGATTCCTCAGAGCAGGTATAATCTAAGACAGGTACACAGCTTCAAAGGGGCCATCAGGAGATAACTTGGGACTCTTCTTAAAGAATAAAAAAGGGGGAGATGTTGGAGCCCAGGTCAGGTGTTTCATGAAGCCGGCCTCTGACTGCTGGCAAGGCCATATCAGAGTAATCTTGGAGGCATGGCCCCTTGGTCGTCAGTGGGATGAGGTCTGGCCTGGGCTGCACTTTATCTAATCCGGCCTTACTGTTAGAAAGTTCTGCCTCTGCGGTTTCAAGCAAGCTAATTAATGTTCACTCTGTTCAAGAAAATTCTGTATCCTTATTCGTTATTTCAAACACCTCCTCAGGTACTGCACTGCCTCATCTAGATTTCTGCTGTTAAACAGCGTAAAATAAACTTGCACTGACTTCTCGAGGTCATTGTCATTGAACTCAGTCAAGTAATGAACCACCTAGCCCCCACTTTCTCTTGAACTATGTGTTGTGTTTTCTCTCAATCTCCCACTGCCCCTTCTGACCCTGTTCGAACATCTGCTTGAGCTGAACTTGGCATCTCTCTGTACACTGTATCTGTCCCTCTGAGTTTCCTGTTTTGTTTTTTTTTTTCTTTTCAGAGGACGCTGGTAAAAGGATTAAGACCCACCTTGAATTAGGTGTGTCACATCTCCATGGAAACAACCTAATCGAAAGATCCTCCCCACAATGGGTTTTCACTCACAAGAATGGATTAAAAGAACATGGCTTTTGTGGGGTGCATAACAGCTTGAAATGAGCACACTCATATGATGACATTTTCTAAGGAGAACAGGGCTACCACCCAAGAATGCTCAAGAATAGCTTGAAAGAGCAGGGAAATGAGACTGGCTTGGTTTTTGTGGCAGTTGGGGGCAAAACTTGGGTAAGTGTTCCTACAAGTGGGTCAGGATTTGTGTAATTACATTTTCTTTCAGCCCCAAAGGAGGGAGCCCCTGGAGTTCCTTTCCCACTTGCCCAGATGTGAAGCAAAATGAGCAGAATAAGTGGTGGGACTTGAGAGTTCTCAACATACAAACATCAGGAATGGAGGCAGACTCTTCATTACACATCCCTTTTGCAGAACACTGTTATATAAGTGCAAGATGTTCTAGCACAGTCTAGAAATTTCATAACAATTATAACCAAGCTTCTCATTTTGTTCCGGGTTTAAACTGCATTTTTCTAGATCAGCATTTTCACAGCTATAATCCTTTCAATATTCAAGTGGCTTAGAATTATCTTGATTCATCAGCAAAGAAAAGTCTGAAGAAAGAGAAAAGACTGCAGGCATCAGCAGTTCCAAAACTCTGTCTTCAGGAACCCAGACCTTATTGCACTATATCCTGAATTATATGGGACTTCTTATATATCTCCCACTCAGCTGGAGCTTTTAAAAGCCATAATAATTACAAAAACTAACATTTATTAACCAACAACTAAATGCAGAAATTATACTAAGTATTTACATACATATTTAATCCTCAACACATTCCTATTGAAGTAAGTGGCAAAAGAGCACTTTTTGACAGCTTTGCTCATACTACTGAGGCCATATCCATTCCAACTGTAGAAGCAAAAAAGAAACAGAGGAGGGAACATAGTAAATACTTACAAGCCAGACTTGGAAGGGCCATAGATTACTTCTGCCCATATTTCATTGGCAAGAATTCAATAGCAAGACCTAACTGCAAGGGAGGCTGAAAGATGTAGGTTACTCAGAAGAGCAGACCCTTAATGTTGGAACATGACTAGCAATCTCTACCACACACTTTATCCCCAGTACTTAGAATAAAACTTGAAACATAGTGCATGGTCACAAAGTTATAAAGTTTATGCTTTATACAAAAATATTAAGTACCTCTTGATAAGAGATATGAAGAGCAAAAAAACAAGAAACTAAGGTAAGCAATGGTTTCATAAATAAGATACTACAAGTATAAGCAACAACAAAAGAATAAATTGGACCATACCAAAATTTAAAACTTTTGTTCTGCAAATGACACCATCATGAAAGAGGAAAGACAGCCCAACAAAATGGAATGGAATATTTGAAAAACCACATATCTCCTAAGAGACTTGTATAAAGAATATCTATTCTTTCAATTCAACAATAGAAAGAAAATGACTCAATTTTTTTTAAATGGGCAAAGAATTTGAATAGTCATGTGCTCGTTTGAAAGGATTATGTACTCTAGAAAAGCCATGCTTTAACCTGATCCAATCTTGTGGGAGCAGCTGTTTCTTTTAATCCCTATTCAATAATGTAAGTTGGAATCTTTTGATTAGCTTTTCTCCATGGAGATGTGACACACTCAATTTTGGGTATTAACTTTTGATTGGAGGGAGATGTGACTCCACCCATTAGAGGTGAGCCTTGATTAGTTTACTGGAATCCTTTAAAAGAGGAAACATTTTGTAGAAAGAGACAAAGTTGCAAGAAAGCCCTGAGAATCACAATAGCCCACACAGCCAGAGCCCTATGGCGATGAAGAAGGAAAATGCCCTTGGGGGAGCTTCATGAAACAAGAAGCCTGAAAAGAAAGCTAGTAGATGTCACCATGTTCACTATGTGCCTTTCCAGTTGAGAGAGAAACCCTGAACTTCATTGGCCTTTCTTGAATGAAAGCAACCTTTTGTGAGGTGCCTTAATTTGGACAGTGTTGGAAACACTGAACATTATCGGCCTTCTTGAACTTTTCCCTGCTGCCTTAGATTGGGCATTTTTATAGCCTTGCTTTAATTTGAACATTTTCAGGGGCTTAATACTGTAAACTAGCAACTTGATTAATTTCCTCTTTTAAAAGCCATTCTATATCTGGTATACTGCATTCTGGCAGCTAACAAGCTAGAACAAGTCATGTCTCAAAAAAACATATACAAAAGGCCAATAAGCAAATGAAAAGACACTCAACATCATTAGTCATTAAAGAAATGCAAATAAAATTCACAAGGATCTGCCACTTTCCACCCACTAGGATGACAAGGAAAAAATAAAGCAAAAATAAGTGTTGGCATGGATGTGGAGAAATTGGAACCCTCCTGCAAAAATAGTGGTAATGTAAAATGCTTCAGCTTCTGTGTAATATATTTTGTGAGTTCCTCAGTAAGTTCAACATAGAATTACCATATAACCCAGAATTCAATTCCTAAGTATGCACACAAAAGAACTGAAAGAGGTGATCACAAAATACTTACACATACGTGTCCATAGCAGCACTATTCACAATATCAAAATATGGAAACTAACCAAATGTTCATCAATAGGTGAACGGACAAATGAAATGCTGTGTACCCATACTCATATCCATATTATTCAACCATGAAAGGAAATGAAGTATTGATACATGCTTCAGCATGGCTGAACCTTGTACATATCACGCAAAGTGAGTGAAGCCAGCCACAAATGATTATATGTTGCGTGATACCATTTAAATGAAATTTCCAAAATAGCGAATTCTATAGATAGAGAAAGAAAGATTAATGCTTGCCTAAGGACTGGGAGTAGGGAAAATGAAATGATAGCTAATGAGTATGGGATTTCTATTGGGGGGTGGAGCTAAAGTACTCTAAAATGACAAACCTGATAATAAACTTAAAAAAAAAATTGAATTATACACTTTAAATGGGTGAGTTACCTGTTGTATATTTCAATAAAGATTTTAGCAGAAATTTTTAAAAGAATGAAAATTAACATATGGAATTGATTTGCAAAGACTTGGTAATAGTCCAGTCATGAATTTCTTACCAATATCTGTAAATCTGTTCAGGAGAGATTTTATGAGAATCTGGGCATCACCTAAGTTACCTGGACATTGGCGGAAGTTGTGAAAGAGTGCTAAAGCAACATTTTATGGCACCATGTTTAGAAGATAGACATCGTCCCTGCTTTTGTACCCAGGAAACCCCAAAGCTGTAGGCTTTGCTGAATATCCTTAGTATAGGCATTGCAGGTCACATGATGGACAGTAAACTGGATGAGTTAGCAGTACAGAAACAAAGAGTCAGACTAGGAAAGGAAGAACAGGGAAAAGATAGTTATAATGTATTGGCTGTGACTGAGAGACTAATTTGTGGGCACATAATTGAGACAAAGGGAACACTTTGAGGGTTTCCAGCAAAGAAACCAAGGTCTGGCAATAACACCATTGAGGAACATGATATTTTGGGGTTTAAAAAAGGAGTAATCATAATGACAACTAACCTGTCTAGACAGCTCATTTAAATAGTCAAAACACAGGAAACCCAGAATAAGAATGAGGGTCTTTAATCCTGTATAGCTTAATGTAATGACTGGATGCATCCCAGAATATATGAAGCAGATGATCAAAAAGTATTGGCAAAGTTCTTTGAGGGATGGGAGAAAAAATATGGCACTACTAAATTTTATCATCAGGAACTCCCCTGATACTGTGTCGAACATTAAGGACACCCAAATCCATAGGCCAAGCCCTTGATCTTGAGGCTTGTTATTGGGAAGCTTATGTATGCAGTGGAAAAGCTTAGCCTACCAACATGTGTGCCTGAAAGTCAACTCTGGAGGATCTCTTGTGTTGCTCAAATGTGGCCTCACTCTCTCTAAGCCCAACTCTGCAAATGAAATTGTTGCTCCTGTAACTGGGACATGACATCCAGGGGTGAAAGTCTCCCTGGCATCATGGGAGATGACTCCCAGGGATGAGTCTGGCTCTGGCACTGTGGAATGAACAATGCCATCCTGACATAAAGGGGGAAAAGAACTGTAACAAATGAGGTATCAGTGGCTGAGAAATTTCAAATAAAGGTGAGAGGCTACTTGGAGGTTGCGCTTATGCAAACTTCTCTTAGACATTGCTACCTATCATAACTTACCAAGACCAATCCAGCCAATCCTAAAGAGCACCTAAGGCAATATATAAGATTCTGCAACAGTTCCATGCTCTAGGGTAACTTTCCAGAAACTTACAACCTCCAGATGGGTCCCTGGACTAGTTAAGTCCTGAAACCTAGAGGCACCAGCCTTTCCAGAACATTAGATAGTTCCATCTCCTGACCCCTTATTATTGACAACCCTTCCAACATGCAAAAGGTAGAATTGGCATATCCCAAATGCCCCTGAAGAGAGGGAGAAAGATCAAAGCTGATTGCAGAGTTATACAGGGAAAGTAGGGTTTAACAACTGAATATGATTGCTGAATCATTATATTAATATTTCTTTTAGTCTCCAGTATCTTAGAGCACCTAGGAGTAGAAGCCTAAAATTGGGGAATGAAACTATGAAATCTGTTCTGAAACTATTTGTTGCACTGTATTTTGAAATTTAGTGCTTTTTTGAATATATGTTATTTTTCACAAAAAATAAAAGTGATGATTTTATATTTATATATTCCTTCTAGCCTCCAATGTTCTGGAGCAGCTAGAAGGAAAAATATGAGATGATGGTATGGTAGCCCATGCCAAACTCTGGGATCTGTCTTATAACTACACGTTGAAGAGTGCTTTGAAAACTATTGTTTTTTAATCCCTTTTTATATATTTTATATTATACAATAAAAAAGTTAAAAAATAATAATGACAACTAATATTTTATATAAGCTTGCACTGGGGCAAGCACTCTTCAAGACATGTCACATATGCTTCCTTAATCCTCTTAACAACTTTATGATATTGATAATTGTCACCATTTTAAGCATGAGGGAAATGAAGTGCAGAAAGGTGAATAAACATGGCTAACAACATTTAGAGAGCAAATGGAGGACATGGGATTCAAATCCATACATTCCAGTCTCAAAATCTGTACTCTTAAACCCATACATATGTGGTAGTCACAGACTGAGTGGGATTGTCTATGTGTGATACATTTGGCAATGAGTTTAGGGAGGAGAAAACCACACTGCTTAGAACGGGTTGATGGAAATACAGAATGAGGAGGCTGTTAAAGCCAATAAGGGTCTAAACCACGATTGCTGAATAATGATTTAGGTAATAGCAGTTTTTACAGATATTTTCTTAGCATTTATTCATATTAGTCATGATTTAGGCCCAGGGGTTCAGCAGTGAAAAAAGAAACATGGCCTCTCTTCTCATGTACTTCACATTTTCCTTGGCAATACAGACAATATATAAGTAAATCATGAAATGTACAAGATAATTTCAGATAGTGTAAAAATGATGAACAAAGAAAAAGATGTTAAAATCGTCTTGGAGGAGAGGCTAATTTAAATCAAGCAGTCCAGAAAGGGTACTCTGGTGAGAATATATTGCAGTGAATTCTTGAATGTTTTAAAAGGTAAAGCCATGTGAATTTCTGTAGGAAAGGTTTTCCAGGTACAGATTGCTCCATGTTAAAATAAGCCTGACATGCTTAATAAATAGAAGAAACCCAATATGGCCAGAGTGGAGTGAATAAGAGGAAGAATAACACGTAATATGAAATAAAGTAGGAGAAGAAGGCAGGGCCCAGCTCATTCATGGATTTATAATCTCAAGTTAAGAGTTTGGATTTCATTTATTTATTTTCTTAAGCATTTTTATTTTGAAATAATTTGAAACTTACCAGGCAGTTGTAAAATAATACAAAAACCCATACAGGGAACTCCAATACACCTTCACCCCTAGATGCCCAGGTCTACCAATTTTAACATTTGCCCTATTGTCTCTCAATCTATTTATCTATCTGTCTATCTACTTTCTAAGAATATGAGATTAAGCTGTATACTTCATGTTCCTTGAACACATAATATTTCCATGTGCATTTACTATGAAAAGGATATGCGCTTATGCAACCACTTCAGGTGCAGTTATCAACTTTGTATTCATCAGGGTTCTCTAGGGAAACAGAACAAACAGGAGATATCTGTAGTTATGAGATTTTATAAAAGTATCTCATACAGCTGTAGGGATACAAGGGTCCAAATTCCATAGAGCAGGCTGCAAGCTGGCCACTCCAAAAACAATTTTCAGTGAACTCCCCAGAAGAAGTGACTGGCTGAGTTAGAAATGAAAGTTATAATGAAAGTGTCTTTTGTCTGCTGAAGTCAACACTTCTCCTTCAAAGCCTTCAACTGATTGGATTAACATCTCTCATTGCTGAATATACTCTCCTTAGCTGATTGGAGATGCAATCAGCCATAGATGCAGTCAACTTATTGATGATTTAAGTCCATGAAATGTCTTAACAGAACAGTTAGACCAGTGTTTCCATGACCAGAAAACTGGATAGCATTACCTGGACAAGTTGACATATGAACTTAACCACCACAAAGTTCAAGAAATTTAACATTGATATGAATCTGCAAGTTTCGAATCCATTTTTTTCACATGTCCCAATAATATTCTTTTGGGCCTATTCTCCTCCATTTTTAGATCCACTCCAAGATGATGTTGTATTTTACTTTAATTCCATGGATAAACCACTGGAATCAGTGACTTACTTATTAAATAAGGAAGCTAAGTCATCAAAGTCTTGAAAAAGAACGCACTGGCCACTATGGAATGGTGGGAAGAAGTTAGAAACAGAAATGGCAATTTAGAGGCTTTGCAATAATCAAGGCCACATTATATTTTGAGTTGGTTTAGGGTTATAATATAGGAACTTTAAAAAGTTTTCCTATTTTGGTATCTATGGCAGACTTGGAAATGGTCCTTCAGAAGATATCTAAGTCTTAATCACTGGAAATGTACTATTAACTTATTTGGAAAAAGATTCTTTGCAGATACGTTTAGGTTAGTAATCATGAGATGGTGAGATTATCTCACATTTCTGGGTGGGCCCTTAATGTAATCAAATGTATCATTCTAAGAGGAAAGCAGAGAGCTATTCAATAAGAGGAGAAAGCCAAGTGAAGATGGAGTGTAAAAAGTTTGATTATGCTGGCCTTGAAGATTGGAGTTATGGGGCACAAGCCAAGAATGCTGGCAACCACCAGAAGCTGGAAGAGGAAAGGTACGATTCTTCCCCTAGAACCTCTAGAAGGAGCATGTCCTCAAAAATATCTTGATTTTAGCAGAATGATATTGATTTGGACCTTCTGGCCTCCAAACCTATGAGAACTTTCTGTTGTTTTAAGTCATCAAGTTTGTGGTGTTCGATTATGGCAGCTGTAGACACCTAAGAAAACTAATACTCACCTAAGAGGACTCCATGGGCACCAAATACCTCACGGCAGAGCCATATTTCAGTGAAAGCAAGAAGATTTAAGTTAACATTGAGAGAAAAAATGAGAAGTTTTTTGAGAGTTTCTTAATGGTAGCCTATGAGTTTCAGAGGGCAGAAGAGAAGGTTTTATGGTGCTGGGGAGAGGGTTGGGTCTAATTTGTTATGTGTAGAAATATATGGGAATAAGGGTGCAGGTAATGATGGTTGATCTGTGGGGTCTTGACAAGTAAAATTGTTGAGCTAAGATGAAATTAATTCTGATAGTCTCAGAAGCAGGTGACTAACTAGCTCAAACTACATATTAGAGTATCTGGAAAAAAGAACTAGTTAGGATTGTTCTTTTCTGCAAACTTGGGCTGATATAAAATTCTTGGAGGTGAGTAAAGCCCTCCTTCTTGGGGATTGCTCATTTAAAACTGACCTAAAGATCTGAATAAGCCAGAACCAGCAATAGAAACATACCTGGTCTAAATGCCGTGGATTCTGCATGATGACCCAGCTTTCCAAAGATGAACTAATAAGGACATCAAAGATGGCAAATTTGAAGGAAAGGACTATCTGTCCTCAGGAGTGAGCATGTGTATGAGAAATATCAGCAGCATATTCTAAAGTCAGTGGGTTGCTATTATAGGTAAATGGAGCTATGCACTATTCTCAGACAAACCAACATAACTTCAGATATGTGGCACAGAGGTAGGTTCCAGCACTTACTGGGAACTTGCAAAGCCAAAGTTAAGTAAGCAGGGCAGTGAAAAGAGGACATTATTCCAAAGCAGGAATAAATTAACTTAAGCTTTCAAAATGGCAAGGAGGAAAAAATGGAAAAGAAGTAAATGAGATGTTTTTTTTCCTAACTTTGTCTCCAGGAAGAAGCACTTGGAGCTTTATTTCCTACGTAAATTTACTTGCTAAACCTCCGGGGAGCGCCTCAATGGGAAGATGTTCTCACCTGAGTATAGTTATCCACAAACATTTAATCAAAATCATTGCTTCATGTTGCTTACATTAAAAGGTTTTTCTTTGTCATTGTCTTTTAAAAGAAAAATTCTTCACACTTATAAATCTTGACTCAGAACATCAATTTCAACCTGCCTAAGGAAGTTTGGGGCTACACCTCCCTTCTGGGAATCATCAATGCCCCAGAGAATCAATTTGAGGACTGTTGTGAAAGTGTTTTTCTTTCCAGTGTTTATCTAATGGAATATCTAAGAATGGAGAGCAGACGGGGGCAATGCAATCTTATGATTCATTTTCTTCCATCAAATGCATCAAGTGTGCATAAGTATGAAGGCAAGGGGATGGAGAGCTTTAATTAAACTCCCAATAGAGATCTAAGCCCAAATTCTGGATAATTCCCTTAAAAACATTTCAAGTTAGGCAGGATATTTAACCACTCTTACCTGTGTCCTTGTCTCTAAAACATAGAATAATGCTTCAAAAGCCTGTTGTAAAGATCCAATGCCATGACACATGTAGAGGGCACAGCACAGTGCCTAGAACAAAGTAAATGCTCATTAGGGGCTATTATTATTATTTGCTATTCATTTACTACATTACTTTAGTCTATTAAAAACCAATGCAGGACAAATAATTGAATTACAAGCAAGGAATTGAATATGACCAATAAATCATATTGTTTAAAAGCATAATTTCTGCCAATAGATAACAATATGACTTTGAACACATTCACTTCTCAGTTTCCTCATCTGTAAGACAGAGATAATAATAGCACCTACCTCATATATTGTTAAGTGTATGTGAAATAAGCTATTTGACTAAGCCAGTCCAATGACTGACACATAGAACTTTTCAGTAAAAGACAGTTATCACTAGGGCTATCAAATGACAGAATAAGATGCTCTAATGTGGTATTTCCAAATAAAATCATTGCGCAAATAATAAAAACTGGCAGAGCCATCATCCTCAAAAATTCAGTAAAGGGCTAAAGATTTTCAGTGAGTTAGTGAGTGTTAAATCAGGAAAAGACAGGTTCAAAAAGAGTAAGAGAAGCCCATGGTGCCACCCTAGCCCTTCCACAACAACTTCCTCACCATGTGCAGAACCAGCCTGCACTTCCATTGTGGGTCCCTTGCCCTATTACAGCGGGATCCGAGTAACCACTATGTGCATACTGGGTGTTGCATGTTAGTGAAAATCTATCAGGTAACATCCTGAAACAATGGACAAAGAAATTCTGGTTTTAGAAAACTCTGGCTCACCCTCCCAGAACATGCCTTAGAGGCATAATTAGCTTGCTTGCAGGTAAAGCAGTGTAAGAAACAAGCCAAAGTGGCTTGGAACAAACTATTACCTGTTTTAAGAAATACAGTAGAGCACCAAGGAGGGAAGGAAAATATATTTCATAAGGAAAATAGAAGGCATTGGAATTCCTGTAAGGCCACTAGCTGCCATAAGCCCAGGACAAGACACAGGCTCAGTAAGGAACTTCACTTTCACTTTGGGCTTATCTTCATGATAGGAGGGCTAAACTCTGAAGGAAAGCATGAGCAAATGCAGAATCAATGTATAAAAACTGGGGAAGGTGTGTTTTACCATTTTTGTTTGCTTTGTTGGTTACATAAAGAAATCTTTGTCATATCACTAGCTAGATACAAACTCAAGGAACAGACAGCTCAGAGACTAAATCTCAGAGTTAGCACATTATATATTATATATATTTAAGACTTCATATATTATATATACACAAAGTGTAGCAAGAGATCACAAGACAAACATAAAAGATGGCCCATCTGAAGGAACAATACAAAAATTCAGAAACCATCAATGGTTTATTTGAATACACTGCACAAAGACTTTTAAGAACATAATTCTCAATATATTCAATCAGGTAAAAGAAAACATAGAGAAAGAACTGGAGGATATCAGGAAGAAAATGATGAATGAACAGTATGAGACTCTAAATAAAGATGTAGAAATTTTAAAAAGGAACCAAACAGAAATAATGGAAGGAAGACCACAGTAATTGAAATGAAAAATTCCCTTGATGGTTTCAACAGCAGATCGGAAGTGGCAGAAGAAAGAATCAGTGAAATTGATAATAAAATAATCGAATTGATTTGAGATAAGGAGAAAAAAGAAACAAAGAATTTTAAAAACTGAACAGAGTGTAAAAGATCTGTGGAACACTAGCAAGTGTGTCAATAAATCAATAAATGCATTATAGGAGTTCCAGAAGTAGAAAAAGAGAGAAAGGTGCAGGAAGACTACTCAAACTTTAATTAAAGAAAGGAATGTATACATTCAAGACCCTAATGTATCCCAAACAGGATAAACTCATAAAAACCCATACCTAGACTCATAGTAGTCAAACTGTCAAACACAAAGAACAAGAAAGAGAGTTCCAAAATTTGTAAGATAAAAGCAACATGTTACATACAGGAGAGCACCAGTAAGAATAGTTTCTGGTTTCTCATCAGAAATCATGAATACAAGTAGGGATTTGGGGCAGTATTTAAAGTACTGAAAGAAAGAAATTGCCAACCAAGATTTAATATCTGCTGATACTGTTTGTTCAAAAATGAGAGACAGATTAAGACATTACCTACTAAAAAAAAATCTGAAGGAGTTCATCACTATTAAACCTCTCTACTCGCAATGCAAAAGGGAGTTCTTCACACTGAACCAAAATGACAGTGAATTGAAATGCCTAAAAAAAAGAAAATCTCTTGTAAAGGTAACCATATAGTTAGTTATAAAAGCCTATAGTATTTTATTATATATTTTTAAATCTCTTTGGAGATTCAAAGTATAACAATATAATTTGTAACAAAAACCACAGAAAGGTGGGCTGAGTGGAGGGCTATAACAGGTGTATGATATTGAAGTTATCAAATAAAAAGTAATTGTTAAAGATTTACAATGTTAAATTTAAGCCCCATGGGCACTCCAAAGAAAATATCCTAAAATATTTACAGCAGAAGATGACACATTACAAAAAACCAAATAAACATAAATGTAGGCATCAATGGAAAATGGAAGGATAAATATGGTATAAGGCTTGCAATGACCAAATGGCAAAATGGTTGAAGAAAGTCCTGTAACATCAGTAGTTAATTCATACAAAAAAGGATTAAACTCTCCAGTCAAAAGATAGAAATTGGCAGAGTGGCTATAAAAGCATACCCCACTTGTCAGCCTTTTTTCAGTCAACGAATCTATCTCTGGATTCCTTAGTTTGGACATTCTTATGGCCTTAGAACCGTAAACTTCCAACTTAATAAATTCCCTTTTTAAAAACCAAAAAAGCATAGCCAACAATATGTTATTGACATGAGAGTTATCTTAAATTCAGTGACACAAGTGGGTTGAAAGTGAAAGTATGGGGGAAAATACACTAGCAAATGTATCCAAAAGAGAGCTTGGGTAACTATATTAATATCAGATAAAATAGACTTTATGCCAAAAACTCTTATGAGACACAAGCCAGGTCATTATATACTGATAAAGGAGTCAAATAAAAAAGAAGACATAGCAATTATAAATATATCTGCCCCTCACGGCAGAATTCCAAAATATATGAAGCAAATATTTGTTCATGTATTTGAAGGGAGACTAGAAAGTTCTAACTTAAGAGTACTAAACATCAATACACCACTTTCAATAATAGACAGAACATCTTGACAAAAGATCAATAAGGAAATAAAAAACTTGAGCACTACTATAAATCAACGAGATCTGACCAACATATATAGAAATATAGAACACTTAAAACAACAGAAGCATATGTAATATCAAAAAACAAGTGTTGATAAAGTTAAAAATATTGAAATCATGCTATATATTTCTTCTAACATAGGGGAGATATATAACAGAAGGATAACTGGAAAATTTATAAATATGGGAAATTAAACAAGACACTATTATACAACCAATGTGTCAAAGAAGAAATCACAAAGGAAATGAGGAAATATCTTTAGGTGGTTGAAAATGAAAACACAACATACCCAAACTTATGGGATGTAGCATAGACAGGGCTGAGAGGAAAATTTATGGCCCTAAATGCTTATGTTTATGTTTTATGCTTATGTTAAAAAAGAATAAAGGGTGGTGCAATGGTGGCTCAGTGGCAGAATTCTTGCCTGACGCATCGGAGACCCGGATTCAACTCTCAGAGCCTGCCCATGCAAAATAAATAAATTATTAATTAAAGAGATCTAAAATCAGAGATCTAATCTCACAATGGAAGGATCCAGAAAAAAAAAGCAAACTAATCTAAAGGGAGCAGATAGAAAAAAAGATTTGAGGTGAAAATAAATGAAATAGAGAATGAAAAAGCAACAAAGAATCAATGAAACCAAAAGTTCATTCTTTGAACAAATCAATATGATTAACCAACCTTCAGCTAGACTGAGAAAGATAAAAGGAGAGGAGATGCAAAAAATAAACATCAGAAATGTTTACTCTCAGCTATTAATTATAATATAAATATAAGTATAAAATAAAATATATTTTATTATAAAATAAAATAAATGTTTACACTCAGCTATTAATTGAGATTTAAGTATACATCTATTATTAGTAAAACTTTATTTTCTTGATCAGGAAATGTCTCTTTTAAGCATCAGTAAATTATTAAAAAAAAAAAATGAAAGGAAGGACTTTACTATCGACTCCATAGGGAAAAAAGAAAGATCATAGGAGAACACTATAAACAAGTGTACAATAACCTAGATGAGACAGACAAATTCCTAGAAACAGATTGCATGTTTCTTAGACACCTACTACATGCACTGACTGAAACAGTAGATCTCAACAGACCAATAACAAATAATGTGATTGAATCAGTAATCAAAAACCTCCCAACAAAGAATAGCCCATATTTATACGAGTTTACTGCTGAATTATATCAAACATTCCAAGAAGATTTAACACCAATCCTTATCAAATTCTTACAAAAATTGAAGAAGAGGAAACACTTCCAGACTTTCTTTGAAGTCAACACCATTCAAATAACAAAGCCAAAGACATCATAGGAAAAGAAAATTACAGATCAAATCCTTTATTAATACAGATGCAAAAATCCTCAATAAAATCATAGAAGGCCAAATCTAACAGCACACAAAAATTATACACCATGATCAAGTGAAATTTATCCCTGGTATGCAGATGTGGTTCAATATAACAAAATTAATGTGACACACAATACTAAGAGAATGAAAGGGAATGACATAATCAACATGGAGACATAAACAGCTACTGAAAAATCTCTTCTCAGAAATTTATCAATAAAAAAAGAACAGTTCTGAATTATCCAGAAATCTGGAGGAAGATATGGGTGGGAGATGGGCCCTACAGATTCCAAGTTGAAGAAGTAGAAGAATATCAGGCAGGAAATTTCCATACTAGACAGGCCAGTCTTTTTCCCTCCCCCTCACTATGTCTCACAGCATGGGATGAGCAGAGAAATAGCAGTAGGGACTCCTCCCAATGGGAACACACAACATGTACTCTCTCAGAGCTTTGGGAGAGACCCTTACCTGTTGGAGACCTGGGGGACAGGGGAGAGTATTTCAAGGCTCAGGTAAAGGCAGAGCGTCTGAGATAATGTGTACAGAAGCCAACTCTGGGTCTGAATGTTCTCACCCCACCCCTGTGAGAAATGGCAGCGAGAGACCTGATCTCTGCCTAGGGGAAGGCTAAAGACTGACACAGCTGGGGGTCTACTCTGCCACAAATAAAATGAGGGTCACAGACCAGTACTGAGTTAGATTTTGGCTGGCAAACAGAGGGAAAACTGCAGTTTCAGTCAGACCTGGAGAAACCAAACCAGCTCTCTGAGGACAATTACATTATCAAACAGTGCCATCTGCTGGGAAGAATAAAAAGTGCAAAAAAATTCAATGGCTTTTTCAGAGACTACCCAGAAAATTATTTCAGGCCAACTGAAGGGGGTCTAGATTGCCTGTAGGGGAACCTCCCCACCTCTTTTAGGCTGAAAAGTACACGTGAGCCTATTGTTAAAGCAGTGTTCTAAAACAAACCCAAGACTTGCAAGACAGTGAAAAATACAGCCCCAGTGGAAGACAGCAGATTTGTTTTACCCACAGGGAGATTGCTGTGGTGCCCATCTCTGAGTAGGTGCCTGGTTTGGGGCATGAATCTAACAATGGCCAGTGAGTAGATGAACAGATGAAGAACAAAGCCAAACAACAAGGAAACCCTGGTCAAAAGAGATAAAATGAGCTCTAGAATAATCACTAAGCAAAAAAATAAGCCTCAACACCTATAGAAAATCATAACAGATCTTGTAAATCAGTTCAACAATTTGGAGGAAAATATGGAAAAATTTGACCACGGTCTCACGTTACTGAATGACAATATGAAGTGCATGAATGTATGTGTCATGGGTGTCCCAGAAGGAGAAGAGAAGGAAAAAAGGGCCGAAAGAATAATGGAGGAAATAATCAATGAAAATTTCACAACTGTTATGAAAGATGTAAAATTATATGTCTAAGAAGCACAATATACCCCAAACAGAATAGATCCAAATAGACCTATGCCAAGACACTTACTAATCAGATTGTCAAATGTCAAAAACAAAGAGAGAATTCTGAAAGCAGCAAGAGAATAGCAATCCATCACATACAAGAGGTAGATCATAAGATTAGGGGCAGATCTCTCAGCAGAAATCATACATGCAAGAAAGTGTGGGATGACATATTTAAGATACTGAAATAGAAAAACTGCTAACGAAGAATTCTATCTGACAAAACTGTCCTTCAAAAGGGAGGGAGGAAAAAAAAAAAAGAAAATAGGTGAGGGAGAGGGCAGTGTGACTGTGGCTCAGTGGCAGAATTCTTCTCCGCTGTGCCACAGACCCTGGTTTGATTCCCGGTGCCTGCACATGAAAAAAAAAGTGAGGGACAGTTTTAAATATTTACAGACAAAAAGACACAGAGAGCTCTGAACAAGGGACCTGTTTGCTCTACAAGAAATACTAAAGGGAGCCCTACAAGCAGATAGGAATAGCCAGGAGACAGAGGTTTGGAGAATAATGTAGAAATGAAGATTAGCTGGAAAGGTAATGAATAGAGTTAAAAGAGACAGAAAAATAAGATGTGCAAAATTTATCCTAAAAGGAAAAATGGTTGAAGAAAGTACAGCCTTTGCTGTAGTAATATTACATGTTGTATTATTTTGCAAGATGTTGGAATGTGATATACCAGAACTGGAATGGCTTTTAAAAATGGAATTTAATGTTACATGTTTACAGTTCTAAGCCTATAAGATGCTCAAATTAAGGTATCCAAGGAAAGATAGCTTAGTTCAAGGAAGGTTGATGGGTCAGGAGCATCTCTGTCCACTGGATAGTCATGTGGTTGGCATCTGTTGGTCCCTTGCTCCTGGTCTCAGTGCTTTCAGCCTCTGTTCTTATGAGCGTTACTAACTCTGCTTCTCCAGGGCTGGCTTTCATCTCTTGGTTTCCATTGGCGCTCTACAGGTCCTGGTTTGCTTAACATCTCAATACAATGTCTGCTTGGCTTGAAGCATGTATCTCTGGTCTCCATGTGTCAGCATCTGTATCAGCTCTACTCTGTCAGATCTGAACCCTCTCTGAAATACTTCCTCTTTTAAAGACTCTAGCAAATTAATCCAGACCCACCTGGAATGGTTGGAGTCACATTCCCACGTTATCAAAAGGTCCACCCACAATTAATTGTGGTCTGTCACATCTCTGTGGGGATAATTTAATCAAAAGTTTCCAACCTATAGTATCAAATCAGAATGAAAATAAATGGCTGCCCCACAAGTTGAATCAAGATTAAAACATGGCTTTTCTGGGGTACACAGATGCTGATGGATTAAACTCCCCAATCAAAGGGCATAAATTGGCAGAATGATTAAAAAACCCTTATCCTGTACATACTGTCTACAAGACTCACTTAAGATTCAAGGACAAAAAAGGTCAAAAGTGAAAGGCTGGAAAATGACAAGTGCTGGAGAGGATGTGGAGAAAGAGGCACACTTATCCACTGTTAGTGGGAATGTCAAGTGGTACAACCACTGGGGAAGGCAGTTTGGCGGTTCCTCAAAAAACTGAATATAGAATTGCCATATGACCCAGCAGTACCATTGCTAGGTATCTACTCAGAGGACTTAAGGGCAAAGACACAAATGGACATTTGCACACCAATGTTTATAGCAGCATTATTTACAATTGCAAAGAGATGGAAACAGCCAAAATGTCCATCAACAGAAGAATGGCTAAACAAACTGTGGTATATACATACGATGGAATATTATGCAGCTTTAAGACAGAATAAACTTATGAAGCATGTAATAACATGGATGGACCTAGAGAACATTATGCTGAGTGACACTAGCCAAAAACTAAAGGACAAATACTCTATGGTCCCACTGATGTGACCCGACATTAGAGAATAAACTTGGAATATGTCATTGGTAACAGAGACTATCAGGAGATAGAAATAGGGTAAGATAATGGGTAATTGGAGCTGAAGGGATACAGACTGTGCAACAGGACTGGATACAAAAACTCAGAAATGGACAGCACAATAATACCTAATTGTAATGTAATTATGTTAAAACACTGAATGAAGCTGCATCTGAGGTATAGTTTTTTGTTTATTTGTTTGTTTATTTTTATTTCTTTCTCTCTATTATCATTTTATTTCTTTTTCTGTTGTCTTTTTATTTCTTTTTCTAAATCAGTGCAAATGTACTAAGAAATGATGAATATGCATCTATATGATGATATTGGGAATTACTGATTGTATATGTAGAATGGAATGATTTCTAAATGTTATGTTAGTTAATTTTTTAATGAATAAAAAAAATAATTTTTGAATATCCCTTTAAAGCGAACTCCTAAAGTTGAGGTACCATGACTTTTAAACAGTCTGTATATGGGTATCAAATCTGTATAGCTACATTAAAAATCTTTTCAAGTTAAAAAAAAAAAGCGAAAGGTTGGAAAAAGATATTCCATACAAACAACAACCAAAAAAGCTTCAGGGTAGCTTTATTAATATCAGGCAAATTGGACTTCAAATACAAAACAATTAAAATAGACAAAGAAAGGCACCACATATAAATAAAAGGGACAAATCATCAGGAAGGCATAACAATCATAAATACTGATACACCGAGCCAGAGTTTCCCAAAATACATCAGGTGAACACTGAAAACCCTGAATGAAGAAGTAGATACTTTTACAATATTCGTTGGAGAATTCAAAACACTACTCTCATCAATGGATAGAACATCTAGAAAGAGGATTAATAAGGAAACAGAGATCTTGAATAATATGATAGATGAATTAGATTTAACAGATGTTTACAAACAATGTGCTCAACAACAGCAGAATATACATTCTTCTCAAGTGCCCATGGATCATTCTTCAGGATACACCACAATTTGGGGCACAAAGCAGGTCTCAGTAAATTTGAGAATATTGAAAAAAAAAAGCATTTTCTCTGATCATAATGGAATTACATCGGAAATCAATAACAGGTAGAAATGTAGGAAATTCACAAATTTATGGAGGCAAAGCAACACACTCTTAAGCAATCAGTAGGTCAAGGAAGAAATTACAAGAGACATCAGTAAATAGCTAGAGGCAAATGAAAATGCAAACACAACATATCAGAAGTTATGGGATGCAGCAAAGTCAGTGCTGAAAAGGAAGTTTTTTGCCCTCAATGCCTATATTAAAAAAGAAGAAAAAGGAAAAATTGAGGAATTAGCTGCTCACCTGTAGGAACTAGAGAAAGAATATCTAACCAACCCCATAGCAACAGAAGGAAGAAATAACAAAGATTGGAGCAGAAATAAATGAAGTTGAGAATAAGAAAACAATAGAAAGAATCAATAAAACCAGAAGTTGGTGTTTTGGGAAAGTCAATAAAATTGATGGATCCTTAATTAAGCTGAAAAAGAAACAAAGAGAGAGGATGTAAATAAATACAATTTTAAATGAGAGAGGGGACATAACTATTAACCATGCAGAAATAAAGGAGAAAATGAGAGGGTACAATAAACAACCATATGCTAACAAACTAGTCAACTTAGACCAAATCAACAACTTCCTAGAAAAGCAAAAGCAACAAACATTGATTTGAGAAGAAATAGACCTCAACAAACAATCACGAGTAAAGAGATTGAGTCAGTCAAAAAAAAGAAAGCTCCCAAAAAGAAAATTCCAGGACCAGATGGCTTCACATGTGAATTTTACCAAATATTCAAGAAATAATTAGTACCAATCCTGCTCAAGCTCTTCAAGAAATTTGAAGAGGAGGGAAAGCTACCTAACTCATTCTGTGAACCAAACATGACAGAAATACCAAAGCCAGGCAGAGATACTAAAAGAAAAGAAAATTACAGACCCATCACTTTAATGAATATGGATGCAAAAAATCCTCAACAAAATACTTGCAAATCACATCCAGTAGCACATTAGTAGAATTATACACCATGACAAAGTGGGTTTTATTGCAGATATGCAAGGGTGGTTTGACACAAGAAAATCAATTAATCTAATATACCACATCAATGCATTAAAGAGAAAAAACAGCATGATCATTTCTATTGATGCAAAAAAGGCATTTGGCAAAATTCAGCAGACCTATATTGATGAAAACACATCAAAGGATAGGAATAGAAGGAAACTTCATCAAAATTATAGAGAATATATGAAAAACCCACAGTTAACATCATACTCGATGGAGAAAGACTGAAATCTTTCCCTGTATGATCAGGAATAAAAAAAGAATGCCAATTGGCACCATTATCTTTCAAAATTGTGTTAGAAGTTCTAGCTAGAGAAAGGTCATCCAAACTGGAAAGGAAGAAGAAAAGCTTTCACTGTTTGCAGATGGCATGATACTATATGAAGAAAATCCTGAAAGTACAAAGTACAAGTATAGCAAAATGTCAGAATACAAGATAAACACATGAAAATCTGTAATGTTTCTATACACCAGCAATGAGCAATCTGAAGAGTAAGTCAAGAAAAGTTTCCATTTATAATAGCGACGCAATTAATCCAACATTTAAGAATAAATTTAACCAAGGACATAAAAGATTTATACACAAAACAGTACTAATGTTTTCTAAAAGAAATCAAGGAAGACCTAAATAAATGGAAGGACATTCTGTGTTCATGGATTGGAAAACTAAATAAGATTAAGATGCCAATTCTGTTCAAATTGATTTATAGATTCAATGCAATAGCAATTAAATTCACACAACAACTTACCTTACAGAAACAGAAAAACGAATAATCAAATTTATTTGAAAAAGTAGGTTGCCCTGAATAACTCAAAATATCTTGAGAAAGAAAAATGAAGTGGGAGGTCTTGCACTACATGACTTTAAAACATGTTACAAAGCTTCAGTAGTCAAAACAGCATGGTACTGGCATAAAGATAAATGTACACCAGTGGAATAGAATCGAATGTTCAGAAGTGGACCTCCCATCTATGTCCAATTGATCTTTGATAAGGTAGTCAAGTCAACTCAACTGGGAAAAAGGGTTCTCTTCAACAAATAGTGCTTGGAAAACTGGATATCCATATCCAAAAGAATGAAAGAGGATCTTACACCTTATACAAAAATTAACTCAAAATGGAACAAAGACCTAAACATTAGAACTCAGAACACAAAACGTTTAGAGCAACTAGATAAATAGGATCACTTCAAAATTGAATTTTTGTGCACCAAAAAACTTTGTCAGGAAAGTAAAAGGGAAGCCTATGCCATCGGATACAATCTTTTGGAACCACATATCAGATAAGGGTTTAATTTCCAGAATCTATAAAGTTATCCTACAAGTCAACAACAAAAAAGACAAACAATGCAATTAAAAATGGACGGACACTTTTCCAAAGATGAAATACAAATGGCCCCAAAACACATGAAAATTTGCTCAATGTCACCAGCCATTCAGGAAATGCAAATCAAAGCCACAATTAGATATCATCTTATCATCTCACACCTACCATGATTTAAAAAAAAAAAACAGAAAATAACAAGTGCTGGAAAGGATGTGGAGAATAAGACATTATTCACTGTTGGTGGGAATGTGGAATGGTGCAACTACTCTGGAAAGCAGTTTGGCGACTCCGCAAGAAGCTAAGTATAGAATTGCCATATGATCCATACCATTACTAGGTATATTTTTCCAGAGGAACTGAAGGCAAGGACACAAATGGACATTTGAAAACTGATGTTTATAGTGGCATTATTCACAGTTGGTAACAGATGAAAACAGCCTAAATGTCCATCAACAGACAAGTGGTTAACAAACTGTAGTATATATATATAATGGAATATTACACAGCTGTTAGACAGAATAAAGTCTTGAAGCATGTAACAATGTGGATGAATCTTGAGGACATTAAGCTGAGGGAAATTAGCCAGAAACAAAAGAACAAATACTGTATGGTCTCACTAATATGAAGTAACATTGATGAATGAACTTTGAGAGTTAATGTTGAGAACACAGATTGTCAGGAGGCAGAAAAAGAGAAGATTCTGGGGATTTGATGCCAAAGGAGTACACAGTGTTCAACAAGACTGATCGCAAAGACCCAGAAATAGATAACACAATACAATATGATTGTAGCACAATATTCTAAGTACACTGAATGAAGCTGAGTGGGAGTATGGTTCAGGGAGGAGGTTTGGGGGCATGTGTTGCACAAGAAGGGACAAATGAGGGTAAAAACTGTGATGATATAACTTAGTGATGACCAGAGTGAACAATGAATGTAATAAAATGTCTCATTTAGATTGTGGTTGTGAAGACATGGCTATGTGATTATATCAGGAACCACTGAATTTTTTTACTTAGGTTGTATTGTATCATGTATGGATAAAACTGTTTAAAAATGAAAAAGATATTATCTCTACTGAATGCACGGGTGGTTCAGTGGTAGAATGCTCACCTTCCATGCAGGAAACTTGGGTTTGATTCCTGGACCATTCACTCACCCAAAAAAATGAATAGAGAGATACAAGAGCTGGAGAAAATGTGGAGATAGAGATTTACCTATCCACTGTTGGTAGAAAACTAGGGTGGTGCAGATTTTCTGGAGGGCAATATTGTGGCTCCAGATGAGTCTCAACATGGTTGCCATATAATCCTGCAGCTCCATAGTTAGGTGTATACTTGGAGGAACTGAGAGCAGGGACATGAATGGACATTTGCACACTGCTGTTAATGGTGACAGTGTCCATGAATTGCAATGGATGGAGGTGACCTAATGGTACATCAACTGAGGAATAGAAGGGAGACCTGTGGTATATACATATAATCGACTATTTCGTAGCTGCAAGAAGGAATGGAGTTGTGAGACGCAACTCAGTGAATGAACCTTGAGAATAGTAACTTCTATGAAACAAATCAGAAATGAAAAGACAAGTATTGTAAATACCACACTAATGTGAAATAACTATAATATGCATACTCTGCAAATTGAATTTGAAAGTATAGGTTATCAGGTGAAGTCCTCTTGCAAAGGTTCCTAGATTGTAAGCTCTTACAGCAGTCACATCGATTCTGGAGTATAACTGTTATTTCTAAATTCTGAAATGCGGAGCTTTTTGTGTATAACCTGGTCATTCCATGGAGCATTGGGTATCTGTGAAATACCTGAGTTCAAAGCTAGAGTTCTACAGCTATGAAAGTCAGCTTATCCCATGCAAGAACTGTTAAAAACACCAAAAACTGGCCAGTGTGATGGTGGCTCAGTGGCAGAATTCTCACCTGCCATGCCAGAGACCTGGGTTCGATTCCCGAAGCCTGCCCATGCAAAAACAAACAAAATCAACAAAAAAGTGATCAGACTTCAGTTAGAGATATGAATGAAGCTGATCTGGGGAAGACTAAGGTAAATCAGACTTAAAGGGTAAAGTACGATATTGACTGTATATTTTATCTTCAACTTCTGTGTGAGGCCATGGGAAGGGATGTTTATTTGGTGCAAAATGTTTTCTTCTGGTAGTACACTATCTAATTTAACTTCTGTGCTTAGCTTATTCAAACACTATAATTATATAGAATCATGAATAGGGAGTGAGATCTTGTTAGTTTGTATAAGTTTGTTTGATGCCCCAATATATCCAAGAGTAAACTGGGCTAGAACTTTAAAAACTGTTTGCAAAGTCCCCTTAGGGACTGGGGGAAATGGTGGAAATATTAACCTTTCTTGCTTGGGGAAGACTTGATATTCTTGCAAGTATTGGGGCTTTCCCTTATGAAACTTATTCCTAGAAAGGAGAAACTAAGCCTACTTCTGCACCATTTGGCATTCCCACCAACAGTGGACAGATTTTTGAATGTTGATCTTGTAACCTGCTACTTTGCTGTAGCAAACTGTAGCCAGTTTCCATGGCTGAGATATTTCAAATAGAGTCGAGAGGTCTTTCTGGAAGTTATTCTTATGCAGTATATAGATATCTATTTTCAGTTTTTGGTGTATTGCAGTAACTAGAGGAAAATATGTGAAACTGTAATCCAATAACCTTGATTCTTAAAGATGACTGAATAACTATAGAGTTTTTAAGGTATGAATGTGTAATTCAATGAAGACCTTGTGACTGACACTCACTTTATCCAGTGTATGGACAGATGAGTAGGAAAAAGAAGATAAAAATAAAAATATAAACAACATGGATGGTTGGAGGTATGGGATGTTTTGGGTGTTCATTTTTACTGTTTTTTTCGATTTATTCTTATATTTATTGTTTTTAGAGTAATAAAAGTGTTCAAAATTGAATTGTAATGATGAATGCACAGCTTTACGATGATACTGTGAACCACTGATTGCATACGTTGGATGATTATATCTCAGTAAAAAATGATTGAAGAAAAAGAAAAAAAAATGAACACTCCTGAACATGACAAAGGACATATAAGAAAAACCCACTGCTAACATCATACACAATGATGAAATACTGTAAATTTTCCTTCTAAAATCAGGAAGACAAGGACCAGCCCACTGTCACCACTGTTATTCGACGTTGTACTGGATTTTCTAGCTAGAGTAATTAGACAAGTAAAAGGAATAAAAGGCACCCAAATAGAAAAGGAAGAAGTGAAATTTCCCTATTTGCAAATGACTTTTCCTATATACAGAACACCCTGAAAAATCTACAACAAACAACTAAATTTAATAAACAAATTAAGAAAATTGATGGAGTACAATATCAACATGCAAAATTCAGTATTATTTCTATACACTAATATTGAACAATTCGAAGAGGAAATGAAGAGAAAATTTTAAATTACAATAACAAATAAGAGAATTAAACATTTAGGAATAAATTAACAAATTAAATTAATAAATAAAGGATGTAGAGGGCTTGTGTATGTAAAACTACAAAAGATCGGTGAAATTAATCAAAGAAGACCTAAATAAGTGTAAGGACATTCCATGTACATGGATCAGAAAACTAAATATTGTTAAGATGTCAATTCTACACAAAGCAATGTACAGATTCAATAAAATTCAAATAAAAATTATAACAGCATTCTTTACAGGAATGGAACAGCCAATCATTAAATTCATAAGGAAGGATAAGGGGCCCTGAGTAGAAAAAAACATCTTGAATAAGAAGAATGAAGTTGGAGGACACAGACATCCTAATTGTAAAGTATGTTAGAAGTCTACAGTGTTCAAAACAGCATAGTGCTTGCATAAGGACAGACATATAGACCACTAGGATTAAATAGAGAGTTCAGAAATAAAGCCATACATCTAAGGCACCCTTGACAAAGGTGCCAAGTCCACTCAATGTTGAAAGAATAGTCTCTTCAACAAATGGTACAGGAAAAAATAGATATCCATATGCAAAAAGAATGAAGGTGAACACCTATCTCACACCATATACCCAAATTAACACAATATGTATAAAAGACCTAGATATAAGAACATATACTGCAAAATTCCTAGAAGAAAACATAGGAATTATTTCAAGGCCTTGTGTTAGGTAATATTTTTTTAGCCTTTACACCAAAAGCACAAACAAGAAAAGAAAAAAAAAAAGATAAATGGAACTAACTCAAAATTACAAACTATTGTGCATCAAAAGTTCTTCATCATGAAAGTGAAAAGACAACCTATAGGATGTGAGAAAAGATTTTGAAATTATATACCTGATAATCATTTGATATCCAGGATATATAAAGAAATCCTACAACTCAACAACAAAAAGACAAACAACCCAATTAAAAAATGGACAAAAGACTTAAATAGATATTTCTCCAAACAAAAAGGGGCTATATGGGTATTATGTATTTTCTAAATGATTTTTCTGTAAATTCACAACTTCTTTAATAAAAAGAAACAAAAATAAAAAGTTAGTTTTTCCTATCTTAAACCAAATTTCCCACATTTTCTAATCCCCACAAAAAGTCACTTGAAATCTTTATATGTTAACTATTTTTATTTAAAATGTCCAAATTTTCCTGGAAGTTGCTTTCAGTAGTGTTTCACTGAATATTGTAAGCTGCTATAATGTCAATTATTTCAAAAGGCTGCATTTTTATTTCCACTGCTATCTATCAGTAACTTTTTTAATGTTATAAGCCATTGAAGCTGATTTATTCAGTAGGTTTTCCCTTTTTCTAATCAGCCATTGGTACATCTTTACCCCTCTCTTTGCCTACCAGTAAAGAAAATTATTCATTGAAAAGTGAGTGGAACAACTATGATTCAATTAATATGGCTGAAAAAGATGGAAATTTCTACCAACTCCTTCAAGATTGTATTATTGTGAAGTCTGCCAGTCTCTTGGGTTTTTTTTTCCAGATTTGCTCAAAATCGGTGACCTTAAATAAGTAAAGAAAATATAAAAACAAGGTGTTAAAGAACATGTCAAGATTTGCTTGGAAATCAATACACAGTTGCTTTCGATATAAAGAAAGGAAGATAAAACCTGCACATAACCCTTGCTAGAACAAATCCATTTATTTTCCCCGGGATTAAACAGAAGAACAATCGTAACACAGCTATTTATCATCCATCTAGATGTGTGATTCTATTATAAAAATATATGAATCCTGCTATTTCATCCTACAAATAGAAACACATTCAATGAATTTAAATATAACCATATGAACTTTTATAATCAAGTTTAAACTATATTATAGTGGAATAAAATGCATTTTTATATTCTGCAACTTTATTGAAAAGCCAGCACAGAGGTGACCATCAAAGTCTCTGACTTCACAGGCAGCTTTCAAATTGCACTTTGGCTTGGAATTTTAACTGCCTTTAATTTAACAAAAACATTCACACAAGCAAAACATAAATTATAGGTTATTTCAAGGGAAGCTGTGCCCTGTAGCAAGTCTCTACATAGGGAAAAGTACAGGCCAAGTGGATTGCCTTCTTGGCCAAGTGTTGCTGCGTGACAGACCACTATGAGAATTTTAACCCTCAGAAGACATGTCATGTTGGTGCTTCTGGAAACAAGCCAAATTGAAGGTCACAGAAGTTGCTCCTGAGAGGAGAATCTCTGAATTTTAAAGACTCACCTTGGTCTAGAAAACCCAGTAGCATTATTTCTTCCCATCCTTCCTGTATTCCATGTTAAATCATCAGGCTGCAGCAGCCCTGGGTCCACCCTACTGCCTCCTTGGCATTGCCTCCTCTGAAATGCCTCTCGTCTGTTCTTTTGCTGGGCCGTGCCAATATCAATGTCGTGCTGCTAGCTTCTCTCTGAGTCCTCAGGACCACCTCATCATGCCCCCAACACCATACAATTACCCCGAACACTTTCTTCATGCTAATTAGAAAGAGCTAACATACACTGAGCTCTTAGCATGTGTCAGTCACTATTCTAAGCACTTCACATGTATCAGCTTAACTGATCTTCTTAACGACCCTAAGAAGAATGTTTTATTATTAGCGCTATTTTAAAAATAAGAAAACTGAAGCTCACAGAAGTTGATTTCCCAGAGGACACAGAATGAGAAGGTAGCAGAGTTGGTACTTGTAATCAGAATTTATGGCTCACAATTGCATGCAACACTGTCTCATTCTTTTTTACCCCTGATTGTCAAATGATCCTTGAGCGAAATATTATCCTTTGTAGTTTTACCTAGCAGGGCACTCCACTCCACCAGAGCTGATGTCATCCACGGTGTCATGAGGGTGGTGGCCGTTAACATTGCAGCCCAGACTGGGCTGAATCATTTTCACTTTCACAGAGCGTTCTCTGAGTAAAGATCAGTGCTGTATCTGTTGGGCAATTTGACAACCTCATCAGAAAGTGATATTGCCTTTGTGCTTAATTTTTTTCAGCTTCTTTCTGTTTCTGGGTGATTGCTTATGGGTGTTGATAATCAGGGCGGAGACAGAAGACACCACCTCAATTTGGGCTGTCTGTTATGGTCAATTTCACCATAATGAGAAAAAATTTAACAAGTCATTTGTGAGTAATTAATCCAACTATATTACTAACTAGAATATTTATCTGAGGTTCAATAGTCAGTTACACTTTCAGTTTTGGGAGTTGCCTATTAAAATCTTTGACACATTTCCTATTCAGATATTTGTTTTGTTTTTTTTTAACAGTTTTGTACTTTTATTAAAGAAGTTGTAGTTGTGGATTTACAGAATATCATAATAAAACATAGAATTCCCATATACCAACTTATTATTAACATCTTGCATTGGTGTGGAACATTTGTTGCAATTGATGTTAGCAGATTTTTCTAATTTAATTTTAACTGTAGTCAGTGGTCTAACTTAGGGTTTACTGTTTGTGTACATAGTTCCATAGATTTTTTAAAAATTGTATTGTATTGTTACTGTATATACAAAATAACATTTCCCCTTTTAATCACATTCAGATATATATTTCAGCATTGTTAATTACATTCATAATTTTTGTGCTGCTGTCACCATAATCTGTAACCCATTATGAAAATATTTCCATCAATCCAAATAAGAACCTTGTACATTTTAAGCCTAAATTTTGCATTCTCTATACTCACTCTGGTAACCTTTATTTTAGATTCTGACTTTATGAATTTTCTTATTCTAATTATTTCAATTAATTGAGGTAATACAATATTTGACCTTTTGCGTCTGGTTTGGTTTACTCAACATAATGTCCCCAAAATTCATCCATGTTTCTGCATGTATTAGGATATAGTTCCTTTTTATGACTCAATCATATTCCATCATGTGTACATATCACATTTTGTTTATCCATTCACTGGTCAACGGACACTCGGGTTGTTTCCATCTTTTGGAAATTGTGAATAATGCTGTTATGAACATCAGTGTGAAATGTTTTGTGCTCATGTCACTGCTGTCAATTCTGGGGTGGATACCTAACAGAGGGATTGCCAGATCATATGATAGTTCTATATTTAGCTTTCTGAGGCACATCTGTCTTCCAAATCAGCTACACTATTTCATATTGCCAATAGCAGTGAATGAATGTTTCTATTTCTCCGCATCCTCTCCAAACTTGTTATTTTCAATTGTATTAATAGGAGTCATTCAAGTGGGTGTGAAGAGGAATTTCATTGTGGGTTTGATTTGCATTTCCCTGATGCCTAATGATGCTAAGAATCTTTTCATGTGGTTTCTGGCCATTTATATGCCTTCTTTGGATAGATGTCTATTCAAGACTTTTGTCCATTATTAAATTGGGTTGTTGACCTTTTTGTTGTTATGGTAAAGGTGTTCTTTATATATTCTGGGTATGAAACCTTTGTCTAATATATGATTTCAAAATATCTTCTTCCATTGTGTAAGTTGGTATTTTAATTTCATGATAAAATCCTTTGAGGTGCAAAAGCGTTCAATTTTGATGATATCCCATTTATCTGTTTTTTCTTTTGTTGCTTGTGCTTTGGGTATAAAATCTAAGAAAGCATTGCCTGACACAAGGTCCTAAACATGCTTTCTTACTTTTTCTTCTAGAAATTTAATAGTTCTAGTTCTTATATTATGGTCTTTGATCCTTTTAAGTTGATTTTTGTATAGGGTGGGAGGTAGGGGTCTTTCTTTATTTTCCTTTTCCTTTTTTTATTTTTTTTTCTAACCGAGATCCAATTTTACAAGCACCATATTTGGAGGAGACTATTCTTTCTCAATTGAGAGGTCTTGGCCCCCTTGTCAAAAATCAACTGGCCATAAATGTAAGGGCTGATTTCTGAGCTCTCAATTCTATTCCTCTAGTCTATATGTCTGTCCTTGTGCCAATACTATGATGTTTTTATTAAAGTTGCTTTGTAATAGGTTTTAAAGTAGGGAAATGTGTGTCCTCCAACTTTGCTCTTTTTCAGCATGGCTTTAGTTATTCTAAAGGTATTAAGGGTATTAAGGGCCCCTTAGTTTTCCATATGAGTTTGATGATTGGCTTTTACAATTCTGAAAAGAAGGTTGTTCGAATTTTGATAGAAATTGCATTGAATGTATACATTGCTTTGGGCAGAATTGACATCTTAATGATATTGAGTCTTCCAATCCATGAACATGGAATGACGCTCCATATGTTTAAGCCTTCTTTGTTAGTTTGGCAACATTTTGTATTTTACTATGTACAAGTCCATTACATAGTTTAGAATTATTGTTAGATATTTGATTATTTAGTTCCTGTTGTTAATGGATTTTTTCTTGATTTTTTCTTCTGTTTGTTCATTGCTTCTCTATGTTAACACCACTGATTTTGGAGTATTGATCTTGTACCCCACCAGTTTGCTGAAATCATTTATTAGCTACAGGAGTACTTTATTGTGGATTTTTCAGGATTTTCTGTACACAGAATTGTGTCATCTACAAATAAGGAAAGTTCTTTTTTTCGTTTCTTTCTTTCAAAGTTGGATGCTTTTATTTCTTTTTCTTGTGTAATTGCTCGGAAAAGAACTTCCAGTACAATGTTGAATAACAGTGATGACACTGGGCATCCTTGTCTTGTTCCTTATCTCAGAGAGAAACTGTGGTTCCTTATCTCAGAGAGAAACTTGGCCAGGTGATGGGGCCTGGTCGTCTTGTCAAGTAAGCACTGGCCTATCTGTTCCTATGAGTACATTTCATGAACTTAAATCATGAGCACACTGATTACATCTGCATTTGGCCAATGGGAGGGTCTTCTGCAGTGAATGATGCTTAATCTAATCACTTGAAGTCTTTTAGGAGAATTCAGAAGACAGAATATCTCTTCAGTTCAGCCTGCCAGTCTCTCCTGGGAAGTTCATGAGGTCCTTCATTGAAGCTGTCAGTTCATAGGCCTGCCCTATAGATTTTGGACTCTTCTATCCTCATGGTTGTATGAGACACTTTTATATAACCCATATTTACAGATGTCTCCTGTTGGTTCTGTTTTCTTGAGAACATTATCTAATACAGCTTGGTAGCAGGAGTGGTTCTTGAGAGACAAAATTCTAAAAATGGGTTTTAACAATTGGCTTTCTACACTTAAAAGTACTAATGATTCTATTTTCAGGAATCAAGAAATTATCAGATATTTGGAGGATTATTGGACACTGGTTCAGAATTGACATTAATTCCCGCAGACCGAAAATGTGACTCTGGTCCTCCAGTTAGAGTTGGGGCTTATGGAGGTAAGGTGATTGATGGAGTTTAAATCGTGCCCATCTCATAGTGGGTCCACTGGGTGGCCAATTCAGTGATTACTTTTCCAGTTCCAATGATTCCATAATTGGAATCAAGATACTCAGTA
Organism: Tamandua tetradactyla; assembly: GCF_023851605.1. Classification (NCBI taxonomy): domain Eukaryota; kingdom Metazoa; phylum Chordata; class Mammalia; order Pilosa; family Myrmecophagidae; genus Tamandua; species Tamandua tetradactyla. Next base: position 16,709,595 of record NC_135353.1, read on the forward strand.
ACTCGCAGAATCCCCACATTGGTTCCCTGACACGTAGAGTCATAGCTATAATGGTAGGAAAGGCCAAGTAGAAGCCACGAGAACTGCTCTTACCTAATGAAATAGCAAATCAGAAGCAATACCATATTCCTGGAGGGATTGCAAAAATTGGTGCCACTCTTAAGGACTTAAAGGATGCAGGAATGGTAATTTCCACCACATCCCCCTTAAGTTCTCCTATTTTGCTTGTGCAGAAAATAGATGGGTCCTGGAGGATAACAATGGATTATTGTAAACTTAGCCAGATTTAACTCCAATTGAAGCTGCTGTTCTAGATGTGGTATCATTGCTTGAGCAAATCAACACATCCTCTGTTACCGGGTATGTAGATACTGATCTAGAAAATGCTTTTTTCTCAGTAGCTCTCAGTAAGGACAGAAATAGTTTGGACCACCAGAAATAGTTTGCTTTCAGCTGGCAAGGCCAGCAATATGTCTTTACTGTCCTGCTTCAGGGATATATCAATTCTCCAGCCCTATATCATAATCTTGTTCACAGGGATCTTGATCAATTCTCCCTTCCACAAGACATCACACTTGTGGTCACACCATAACTTGATGATATCATATTTGAACTTAGTAGCAGCTACTTTACACTTATTGGTAAGGCATTTCTGTGTCAGAGAATGGGAGATAAATCCAATAAAAATACAAGGGCCTTAGTGAAATTTCTAGGTGTCCAGTGGTGTAGGGCATGCTGAGATATCCCTTTTAAGGTTAAGGATAAGTTACTGCATCTGACCTCTCCTACAACCAAAAAATAAGAACAACTAGTTGGTCTCTTTGGATTTTGGAAACAATATATTGCCCATTTGGTTGTGTTCCTCTGGCCCATTTACCTAGTGACCAGAAAAGCTGATAGTTTTGTGTGTGGACCTAAACAAGCAGAGGCTTTGTGATGTATCCAAGCTGCTCTGCAAGTTGTTCTACCATTTTGACTACATGATCCAACAAATCCAATGCTGCTGGAAGTGTCAATAACAAATAGAGATGATGTCTAGAGACTTTGGCAGGCCCCTATAAGAAAAGCACAGTGCAAACCCTTAGGATTTGGGAGGAAGCCCTTATCATCCTCTGCAGGTAACTGCTCCTCTTTGGGGAAATAGCTTTTGGCCTGTGTTTATTTTGTAAGCTGCCGGTATGTGATATGCAAGAACTGAAATGGCTTTTTAAAAAGGTGAATGTAATAAGTTACAAGTTTGCAGTTCTGATCTTATAAACATGTCCAAACTAAGGCATCCACTGAAAGATACCATAATTCAAGGAAGGTTGATTGGTCAAGAACACCTCTTTTCAGCTAGATAGTCACATGGCTGGCATCTGCTGGTCCCTTGCTCCTAGGCTTCATTGTTTTCAGCCTCTGCTCCTGTGGGGTTCCTCACTTTGCTTCTCCAGGGCTGGCTTTCATTTGTTGGCTTTCCTTGTCTCTCTACAGGTTCTGGCTTGCTTAACACATCATGGTGATGGCTTCTGGGATCCAAGCATCTTCAAACATTCGTGTCTCTGTTCTCCAGTTGTTGGAATCTGTGTCATCTCTGCTCTGAAGATTCTATCGGCTCTTTCTGTAGGTTCTGACTCCCTCCAAAATGTTTCCTCTTTTAAAGGATTCCAGTAAACTAATCAAGACCCACCTGAAATGGGTGGTGTCACACCTCCATCTAATGAAATGTTCACACCCACAATAGGCATGCCATATCTCTGTGGAGATAATATAATCAAGCATTTCATCTTACATGATTGAATCATGATTGAAAGAAATGGCTGCTCTTCCAAAATTGGATCAGGATTAAAACATGGATTTTCTGGGATACATAATACTTTCAAATCAACACAGCATGCTACTGTGACTTAGTAGAGACTGAACACTTAACCACGGCCACCAAGTTACCATGAGTCTTGAGTTTTCTATCATGAGCTGGGTGTTGTCTGACCCACCAGCCATAAACTGGGTGTGCACATCAGCAGTTCATCATAAAATGGAAATGATATACACAAAATAGGGCCTGAGCAGTTCCTAAAGCCACAAGTAGGTTAGAAGAGGAAGTGGCCCAAATGCCCATGGCTCCCACTCCTGCCACGTTATCTTCTCTTTCCCAGCCTAGAGCTATGGCCTCTTGGCAAATTCCTTAAAGTGAGTTGACTGAGAAGGAGGAACCTTGGATTTGGTTTACAAGTGATTCTGCAAGATATGCAACTACCACCCAAAAGAAGACAGCTGCAATACTGCAGCCCCTTTCTGGGATGCCCTTAAAGGACACTGGTGAGTGGAAATCTCCCTTTGGGCAGAACTTTGAGCACTGCACCAGGTTGTTCATTTTGCATGGAAAGAGAACTGGCCAGAGGTGCATTTGTGTACTGACTCATGGGCTGTTGCTAATGGTTTTGCTGCATGGTCAGGGACTTGAAAGGAGCATGATTAGAAGATTGGTGCCATAGTGGTCTGGAGAGGAAGTATGTGGACAGACTTTCTCAGTGGGCAAAACATGAAGACATTTGTGTCCCATGTGAATATGCACCAGCAGATGACTTCAGGAAAGGTTTTAATGATCAAGTGGATAAGATGACCCATTCTGTGGATATCAGTTCGCCTCTTTCCCCAGCCACTCCTCTCATTGCCCAATGGGCTCATGAACAAAGTGATCATGGTCGTAGGGATGGAGGTTATACATGGGCTCAACAACATGGACTTCCATTCAACAAGGCCCACCTGGCTACAGCCATTTCTGAGCACCAGCAGCAGAGACCCACTCTCAGCCCCTCCATGTGGTACCATCTCCTGAGGTGATCAACCTGCTATGTACTGGCAGGTTGATTACATTGGAACACTTCCATCATGGAAGGGGCAGTGAATTCTTCTAACTGGAATAGACACATGCTCTGGATATGGATTTGCCTTCTTTGCACACAGTCCTTCTGCCAAAACTACCATCCATGGACTTACAGAATGCCTTATCCACACAGCATTTCTTCTGATCAAAAGAACTCACTTCACAGCTATTAAACTGTGGGAATGGGCACATACTCATGGAATTCTCTGATTTTACCATGTTCCCCATCATCCTGAAGCATCTGGGTTGATAGAATGCTGGAATGGCCTCTTGAGGGCTCATTTACAACCCCAACTAGGTGGCAATACCTTGTGGGGCTGAGGCAGTGTTCTTCAGGAGGCTGTGTATGCTCTGAATCAGTATCCCTTTGTTGTTTTTTCCCTTTGCCATAATTCCTTAATCCAGGAATCTAGGAGTGAAAGTGGGAGAGGCACCACTCACTATCACCTGTAGTGATCCATTATGAAAATATTTGTTTCCTGGCCCTACAACTTTGAGCTCTGCTTGTCTATAAGTCTTAGTTCCAGAAGGAGGAGTGCTTCCACCAGGAGACAAAACAATGATTCCATTGAACTGGAAACTCAGATGGCCACCTGACAGTTTGGGCTTCTCATACCCCTGAATCAACAGGCAAAGGAGGTGATTACTTTATCTGTTGGGGTGATTGATTCTGACCATCAAGGGGAAATAGGATGGCAACTACACAATGGAGGTAAAGAAGAGTTTTGCTGGAATACAAGAGATCCCCTAGGTATCTCTTAGTACTACCATGCCCTGTGATTAATGTCAAAAGGAAATTGCAACAACCCAATCCAGGCAGGATTTCCAATGGTCTAGAAATTTCAGAAATGAAGGTTTGGGTCACTCCACCAGGAAAAGAACTATAGCTGGTGGAGGTGCTTGCTGAGGGTAAAGGGAACATAGAATGGGTAATGCAAGAAGGTAATAAAAAATATAAACTATGACCACGTGACCTGTTACAGAAACAGGGGCTGTAGTGGTATGACTAATTCTTCCTTGCTTGTAATAAATATGTTTGTATTTTTACAGAAAGCAAATGTCTTTGTTTCCCTTTGTATCTTAACCCCTTTATCATATGACATAAGTTGTATTGTTCACGCTATAATATTTAAGTATAGGATATCATGTTTAAGATTGAATATTACCCAAAGACTTGCACCCTATTCTGGAGAGATTTCGTGCATTTCTGGTTGTGGACAGGACCATCGAGTATTGTTAGGTGGAAAAAAAGTGTCTATATTGTTTTATATTTAGAGATTAAGTATGGTTTGAAGTGATATGTGTAGCTGCCAAGTTGACAGGGGGTGGACTGTGATGGCTAGGTCCATGTGTCAATTTGGCCAAGTGATGCTGCCTAGTTGTCTTGTTGAGCAAATACTGGCTTATCTGTTGCTGTGAGGACATTTCATGGACCTAAATCATGAGCATGTTAGTTGCATCCATGGCTGATTACACCTGTAGTGGGCAATGGGGTGTGTCTTCTGTAATGAGTGATGCTAAATCTAATCACATGAAGGCTTTTAAGAAGAATTCAGAAAAGGATATAGCTCTGTTTCTGCTTCAGCCAGAGAGCAGTTTTTCTCCTGGGAAATTTATTGAGGGCCTCCTTCATCAAAACTGCTAGCTCATGGTTTGTGCTACATATTTTGAATTCTTCCACCCCCAAAGCTGCATGAGACACTTTTACATGTCTCATATTTACAGATATATCCTGCTGATTCTGTTTCCTGAGAATTCTAACTAAAACAGAAATCTTTCAGTTTTTAACCTCAAATAGATGTTTCCTGTGGGTTTTTCAAATATGTCCTTTATCATGTTGAGGAAGTTTCCTTCTAGTTCTATTTTTCTAAGTGTTTTTATCAACATGGATGCTGGATTTTGACAAATGACTTTTCTGTATTATTGGAGATGGCCACATGTTTCTTTCACTTCACATTGTTAATATGGTGTAGTACATTAATCGATTTTTGTGTGTTGATCATCCTCGCATAATTGGGGCAACATCCATTTCATCATGATATGTAATTTTTTGATGAACTGTTGGATTCAGTTTTAAAATATTTTGTTGAGGATTTTTACCTTTATATTCATTAGAGAAATTGTTCTGTAATTTCCTTTTCTTGTAGTATCTTTATATGGTCATCAGGGTGATGGCCTCATAGAATGACTTAGGTAGTGATCCCTCTTCTTCCATTTTTGGAAGAATTTTGGCAGGGTTGGCATTAATTCTTCTTAAAATGACTGGTAGTATTCACCTGCAAAGCCATCTCTCCCTGATTTTTCTTTGTTGGGAGGCTTTTTATGTGATATACCAAAAATGGAACAGCTTTTAAAAGAGGGAATTTATTAATTGCAAGTTTACAGTTCCAAAGCTTTGAAAATTTCTAAATTAAAGCAATTATATAGAAATGTTCAATCTAAGGAATCCAGGGAAAGATACCTTGTTTCAAGAAGGCCAATGACATTCAGGGTTTCTCTCTCAACTGGAAAGTCACTTGGTGAACATGGCTATGTATTCTAGCTTTCTCTCCAGGGTTCTTGTTTCATGAAGCTCTCCCAGGGGTGTTTTCCTTCTTCATTTCCAAAGGTCTCTGGCTGTGTGGGCTCTTGTGATTCTCATCATTCTTTCCAAAATACTTCCTCTTTGAAAGGATTCCAGTAAACTAATCAAGACCCACCTGTAATTGGTTGAGTCACATCTCCTTCTAACCAAAAGTTACTACCCACAATCGGGTATGTCACGGAGGTAATCTAATCAAAAGATTCTAACCTACATTATTGAATAGGGATTAAAAGTAACAGTTGCTCTTACAAGATTGGATCAGGATTGAAACATCTCTTTTCTGGGGTTCATAATCTTTTCAAACCAGCAGAGTGTGTTTCTAGCAATTTGTTCATTTCATTTAAGCTTTAAAATTTGTTGGCATAAAGTTGTTCATAACATCTTATAATCATTTTTTGCTGTGGGGGTCACTGGTAATGTTCCCCTCTCATTTCTGATGTTATTTATTTGCATCTTCTCTCTCTCTTTTTCTTTCCTTGGCAGTCTAAATAAGGGTTGGTCAAGTTTATTGAATTTTCAAAAGATTCAAATTTTGGTTTTGTTAATTCTCTCTACTGTTTTTATTTTCAATTTTATTTATTTGTGTTCTAATTTGTTTTTTTTAATCCTTCTGCTTGCTTTTGGGTTTGTTTGATGTACTTATTTTTAGTTCCTCAATGTATGCAGCTAAGTCTTTGATTTTAGCTTTCTTTTTTTTGGGGGGTGCATGGTCCAGGAATCGAACCCAGGTCTCCTGCATGAAAAGCAGGCATCTAACCACTGAACTACCATCGCCGTTTTCTTTTTTTAATGTAAGTATTTAGGTCAATAATTTTTCCTTCCAGCACTGCTTTCATGGAAATCCATATGTTTTGATATTTTTTGTTTTCTTCTTCAAGATATTTACTGCTTTCCCTTACAATTGCTTCTTTCATCCACTGATTAAGAGACTGTTTTTAACTGACATATATTTGTGGATTTTTCAGTTCTCTGACAGTTACTTGTTTCCAGTTCCATCCCCTTATGATCAGAGAAGATGCTTTGTATATTTTAGAATCTGTATAAATAAATTGAGTCTTGTTTTGTGACCCGGTCTATCCTGGAGAACGTTCCATGAGCCCTTGAGAAGAATGTATGTCCTGCAGTTGTGGAGTGCAATGTTTTGTAAATGTTTCTTAGGTCAGGTTCATTTATTTTTAATTCAATTTTTCTGTTTCCCTATTTATCTGCAGTCAAGATGTGCTAACGATCAACAAAAGTTGTTTATTGAACTCTCCAACTATTATTGTACCAATGTGTATTTCTCCCTTCAGTTTTTCCAGTGTTTGTCTCATGTATTTTGGGACATCGTGTTTAGTGCATAAATATTTATGATTATTATTTCTTCTTGGTGGATTTGTCCTTTTATTTATATATGGTGTCCTTCTTTGTCGTCTATAATGGTTTTTTATTTAAAGTCTATTTTTTCTGAAATTAGTATAGCTATACCCTGACTTGATTATAACCTGCCAGGAATTTCTTTTCCAACCTTTCACTTACAACCTATTTCTGTCTTTGGGCCAAAGGGGAGTCTTTTGTGAGCAACATATAATTGGATCATGACTTTTTTATCCATTCTTCCAACCTGTGTCTTTTGATTGGTGGGTTTAATCCGTTAACATTCAGTGTTTTTACAGTAAAGGCAGTACTTACTTCAGCCATTTTGTTATTTGGCTTTTATATGTCATCTCTTTATTTTGTCTTTTTTTCCTTTATTGCAACCTCCTTTTCTCCATAGTTAATTTTTTCTGATGCATCCAACTGATTATCTCATTTCTGATTCTGTATATTTTAGAAATACTTTCTTTGTGGCTACCCTAGGGTTTATATTACACAACCTATATCTAAAACCTACCAATTTGAAAAGATACCAACTTAGCTTCAATAACATGCATGTTCTCAGCTCTCATATCCCTCTGTAGGTTGTTTTTGTTACACTTTACCTCTTTATATTTTGTAAGTCCTTTATCAAGAAATATGCCTTTTTCTGTTTAATTTTATTCTGACTCTTATATGAATTAAAGATTAGAGTTGTACATTGAGGGTACAGTACTGATGAGTATTGCATTTGCCCTTTTAGTTACCCTTATTGAAAATCTCCATTTCTTCTTCACCATACTGCAAACTTATCTCTCTTGTCTTTTCTTTACAACTTGAAGAACTCCCTATAGCAATTCTTGTACAGAAGTTCATTTGTTGACAAACTCTCTCAGTTTCTGTCATTTGTAAATATTTAAAGCTCTCCCTCATCTTTGAAGGACAGTTTTTTTCAGGTAAAGTGTTCTTGACTGGTACTTTTTCTCCTTCAGTACCTTAAATATATCATATGGCTGCCTTCTCACTTCCATGATAGCTGATGAGAAATTTTGGAACTTAGTCTTATTTAAGTTCTCTTTATTGTGATGAATCACTTTTCTGTTGTTGCTGACAGAATTCTCTCCTTATCTCTATCATTTGACATTATGATTAGCATATGTCTCAGAGTACGTCTATCAAGGATTTACTCTGTTTAGAGTACACTGCATTTCTTAGTTAGGTATATTTATGTCTTTCATTAGAGTTGAAAAATATTTGGTCATTATTTCCTCAAATAGTCTTTCTACCACCTCTCCGTTCTCTTCTTCTGGGACACCTGTGTAGCATATGTTCATGCACTCCATGCTGTCACTCAAATCCCTCTGATATTGCTGAGTTTTCTCAATTATTTTCTGTTTTTCTGACTCTATGATTTTGATTGTCCTGTCTTCTGGTTTGCTGACTGCTTCTTCTACCTGTTCAAATCTGCTGTTGTATGACTTTAATGTATTTTTAATCTTTACTATTGTGACTTTCATCCCCCAATCTCTGTTATGTTTATTTTTATTCTTTCAAATTCTTCTTTATGCTCACACATTATCTTCAAAATATCACTTACCTCCATATGCATATTTTCCTTCATCTCCTTGAAGTGATTTAGAAAGTTTGTCTGAAATTCTTTGACAATTTGTTCCAAATTCTGTATCCCCTTGAAGTTTTGATTTGTTACCTTGACTGAGATGTCTTTTACTTGGTTTTGTAACCAGGTGGTGATAAGAAAGATTTTCTTTCACTTCAGCTCTCTTCTCTGGAAGGTCTGCCTAAGTACAATGCAATCTGAAGTTTTCTCTCTCTCTGGGTCTATGCCTTGTCCTAGGCTTTTTCTTGTTAGTCATTTTAGAATTCTCCTGTTTTAGGAGTTTGGTTGTCCACTCTGTTTCCCAGAAGGTATAATTCCCCCTCTCCTAAGTTTGAGATCAGCAGACCTTTGCCCCAATACCCTCTGCCTCTATACATTACTTATCTCAAGCTGCTTTTGCCTGGAAGGCAAATTTTGGTAAGTGGGGCACACCAGATATGACTTTCCCAAAGCAGTCTTTCCCATCTAAAACAGGCCAGTGAACTTTCCTCATCATCCCCCAAAGCTGAGACAACTGTCCTGTGCAGCCCTGAGGAATCATAGTGACCCCAATCTCTTCTGGCATGGGCTTTGTCCCAGATTGGTTGGGTGCCCTCAGAACCAGGCCCCCAGTGACCTGAAGTTGCTAATCAAAAGTTGTCATCAGTGATCAGCCACGCCCACTCCTAGTCTTGAGAAAGAGGATTGTTATGTCCATTTCTGTCACCAGTGAGCTAGACAGAGACTGGACCCCATGGCCGCTGTTGATAGAATAGGGGATGGGCACTGGTAACTGCTATGTGGAGAGACAAATTTGCAGTTCTTTACTATAATTTATCAACCTCTTTCTCCTGCTCTTCCTGGATGTTGTACAGTATTTTTCTGGTCTCCATAGTTTCAATCAGACAGTTCCTGCTTGTTGAACATAGACATTTATGTTTATCTTATTGTTTTCTAAAAGATCTTTATATATTAATCAATACTAGTATGATCCATACATCACAATTTTTTCTGGTTATGTACATTTCCATTTTACCTACGCTTTTATAGAGAGAAGTTATAATTGTTTTATGCAAGAAAGGACTTGCAGTTTTGAAGCACACTTAATCCACAATGAGAAGAAAATAATAATATCAATAGATTTTTTTAATTCCTTTTTGACTTTCAGTACCCTTGTGGACAATAGTAACAGTAATGAGAAGAATCTAAGCAGCAGGCTGCTTGGAATGCCCTCATTATAGGTCACTTCATGAAGGGCACAAAGAGAGTGGATTTCTACCTTTTTCCCAATAGTTCCTTCCAGATGCCGAAAGGTGGAACAGGTGATATAATATATATTTATAAACATAAAATTCTATAATAATTTAACCCAAGTCAGTAGAAGAATAGGCAGGCCTTGGGACCCAGATTCTTCATCTGAAGCCAGCAGAATCAAGCTAATTCTTGTATATAAAACCCCAATTGTTTTTATGAGGGTCTCATTGCTTTGCCAGTGGCACAAATTACACCAAACTTCCTCCTTATATCATGCCCCAAAGTGGAGTTAATTTTACCAAGGGTTGCTTTGCCTCATTACTGTTTACTTCAGGGCCCAGCAAACTTTTTCTGTAAAGGATCAGAGAACAAGTACTTTACCCTTTGGGGGACATATGGCCTCCTTCGTTGCTGCTGCTACAAATGGTTTCTTCCCTCCTCCTCCTACCCCTCCATACCTTTCTTTCCACTCTCTTTCTCTTTTTTTTCACATTTTAAAATATTTAAAACAACTTCTTAGCCCAAGAGCCATACAAACAGCCCAAAGACTAAGCCTCTGGCTTACTTTATTTACTTGTGATTTTTCATCATTTAATTCCATTAACCTGGAGAGTGGAGCATGATCAAGTATATAAATATTTTTACTCATGGTCATTTCTATTCACCACATGGCCACCTACATGTTCACTGCTTTTATAGGCAGTTCAGGTTACATGTGACCTGTGGACTCTCAGACAGTGGTGTGCTGTGCCAACTCAAACTACTTTGAGAGGACAGATTGTGCACATGATTCCCCAAACAGATGTATAGTAATAACATGTTAGTACCTTGAAATCTGCCACAGTGGCCATATTTACAAGATAGAAATAGGTGAATGCTACAAATCACAGATTTATTTATTTCCAGAGAAATTATTCCATTTATTTAAATGTTGTTAGACCAGAATACTACTGTTCATAGGCCTGAGATCACTCTCTTTTTCAATTAAGACTCCATAAAGGGCTGGGAGGCAAGCAGGTTTAAGCAGAAAGGCAAACAGCTGATGACCATAAATACCTGGTGAGAATAGATGATTCTCTCTTGACCTAAGGTATGAAAGAAAATTCAGAATTCATAGATAAAATTCTCCCAGAACATAAGAGAGGATTACCTAGGAGCACATTATGCATTTCTGAGCACAGGCCAGAAAGCATTACTACAATTTCTGTGAGATTAAAATAGCTGGTGGCCCTTCATCCAGACCTGATTTCAGTTGAGAGTGTACAAGAATTAAATGAATAATATTGATTAAATTCTTGGGCACTTCAAACTGAGTGAACAAGTGTTGACTAGTGCTTGGCACTTAGTTGATAACCAATAAGCACTTTGAATAATCCAATCAATTGATCAAGCAAGGATTTTATTAGTAAAATAGTAGAACTTTACTAAATGTGAAGAGTAATAATGACATCATAGCGGTATAACCATCGGAGCCTAAATTGGGTCAATTTAGCTATAAACATAAAAAAATTAAGAAAAAAATAAATGTAAATGGTTATTTAATGGCTACCATGTGATTTTCTGCTTTTAAACCAATTATTTTGATGCCACATTGCCATGATAAGACTTCAATACATGCTACCTAGTAGAATGAGAAAGGGTGGAACTTGCAAGGAAGGGGCATGGGCAGACCTCATTCACAGCTAAATTGATTTTTTTAGAATAAGTGACTGAGCAAAGTGATATAAGCTTGCTGTGGCAGCAGAGAGCCTTAAATAACTTTAATGAGCAAAACAAAGGCCTCAGTGTGCCCCTCCAAAGTCATAGGTATTTATTTTTTCTGAAAGCAGCCTCTAAGGTTTATGACAGATACTGTGTAAAAGCTCTGGGGCCATGTTCAGATAGCTAACAGCAATTTACTTTTCCCTTTGTGTTGCTTAAAAACACATGGTCCTCAGGTATTTCCTGAATGCTATTTGTTTGATACACCTTACTGCAATTTAGGAAAATACATTTTCTTGTACTCAAAGCTAAGACAAAACCTCCGATGGCCAGATAAATGGGACAGGTTTGGTTTAAAATCTAGCTGGTCAAAAATGGTTTGACTAAACTCATTAACAAAACTAGCCCAAGCATATGCAATGTTATTTTATCTCATCATTTGGAATAGGCACTTAGTAAATGGGCCACAATGTGTCATCAACTACCCAGTCATTTTGGTCATTAGAAACATCACCAAGGAAATTTCCAGGATCTCAGTGAGGACTGTAAGACTCACAAAGAAGCCAAACAGGGTTTATGTGTATTTTCTCTCTCATCCTCCTTTCCTTACATAGTGCTTAGCACTTAGTTCAAAACCAATAAGCATTTTGAATAAATCAATCAGCCAATCAAGCAAGCAGTCACAAAACACTCACTAATGGCTTGCTTTGGTGTCACTGTCATGGGAAAGCTTTCTTTCATTCCTGCAGTCACCCTTCAACTCTTGGTTCTTTGATTATACAGACAAGACAAAAAGAAAAAGGAGAAAGAGGTAGGTTATTGTATCATTATAGAAGCATTTATTCTAACAAAGTAAAAAATCATAATGTAAACTCAGAAATGGTTCTACCATAATTTATTTTGGTAGTCAAAACACACAATGTTAGTCAATGTAAAGGTAAATTGTATATTGTTTATAGATAATGTCACATGCAATTTCTCTTTGCTAGCAGGAATTAAAAATGTCATATTTAATTCACATATTCTTATTCATTCAGGCCTTTCTGATGAGCAATTCCAACTTCTGTCTCCAAATACATTAATCACCTTTTATGTGTTCTTTGGCACAGTGACATGCCTAAAGCAAGTAGGTGGAAACAGATTTTGCAAATGTCATTGGGATGTGTTTTGCCAAGCTCTGAATGTATTACTTAATGGCAATACTAAGACAGATGATATAAGTGTTTTAGCTGAAAGGAATTCCTTCCACTCAACTATAAATAATTAAAAGTGTAGTCAACTCTGTTTCCATAGGTATATAATACCTGTGAAATGTTATCGCTATTCTGCACCCAGCTGTGTTCTCTAACATTCTTTTTTCAGTACTGGAGAAACAGACTTGTACAACTTCATAAGTACATTATATTATGCCTTGTTAGTGATTGTGATAGATAACATAATTACTCCTCAAAGATCTCCACATCCTATATCCTAGAACCTGTGAAATGAGGTGATTATTCCTGATTTATCTAGGTGAGTTCAATGTAATCACAAGTATCCTTAAATGGTGAAGAGGGAGACAGAGAGATGGCATCATGAGAAAGACCCAACTGCCTTTACTGGCTTTGAATATGGAAGAGGCCTAGAACAGAGGCAGCTTCCAGACAGTGGAAAAAGCAAGGAAAGAGATTCTCCATTAGAACCTCCAAAAAGAAATTCAGGACTGTTGACACTTTGATTTTAGTCCAGTACAAACCCATTTCAGACTTCTGAACTCCAGAACTGTAAGATAACAAAATTTTTTAAGGCACAAAGGTTGTAGCAATTTGTTACAGCAGACGTAAGAAACTAATACAGTGACCCACTTAGATTCCCAATGAGAGTGTGGATAAAGAGAAAAAGAAAGAAAATGACACTGTAAATTTTCTCTGTAATGAATTCTAGGTTACAAAATCATTAACCAACTAGGGATGCTATTTTGTTTAATCAAAGGAGACCTTAAAGCTATGGAGGATGGTAAACATGATTTCTCATCCGTTAAGAAAAATAGCTATACCATTACTTCTGACTATGTTTGGGGAAGAAATTGAAGTGCAGTTGCAGTAGGATGAGCCCTCATGCCAAAATAGTACATTTAATGGAGCATTTCCTCGTAAAAGAAAAAGTAGCTCTTTGAGGAAAAGATCTTCTGTAGAGGCAGTGTGTACCAACATGAGCATAGGTTAGATTTTACTAATTTAGATTAGACATATATTAGTTTAGATTAATATTAGTTTAGCCAAATTCAGCTCAAGTTACATAAACAATTCCATGAAAATCAAGCAAAATAAAGCTTTAAATCAGTGTATTCCTTGAAGCTATGATGGATATGAAAACAGGAGTTTACATGTCCAGTGTTTCAGTCTACCAAAGCTTCCAGAACGTAACACATCAGAGATGGATTGGCTTATAATTAAAGGGGATTTATTTAGTTGAAAGCATAGTTCTTCATCTGGCTGGTGCAAACAGCCTAACGTGGAAGCCCAGAACCTTTAGGAGTGCATGGATGGGCAGACTGAGACTAGGAAGTAAGCCAAGCTGCATTCCTTGAATGCGCTACCTCACCAGCACAGAACTGCAACCCGCGACTCAGCCCACACCCCAAACACCTGAACCCGGTCATCTGCCCACTCCCCACACTCCAAGCAGTCCCACCCCACCAACCTCTCACGGGTGGATCGCCCCACAACCTGAAGCCCAACCCAACTCTCCTGCATAAGTACAGTCCCACCCCATGCCCTCCTGAGCCCTACATCCCAGTCCCTGCCCCTGCAGTTGGTCGCCAGTGCATAAAGGCTGCTGGTGTTTACCTCCATACCCTGGCTACACTTGCTCCCAGCCCCATCTTGCCCCCCTGAGTTCTGTGGCCCTCCCAGATCTGCGCATGCACATGGTCTCCAGTCATGCCCCGTCCCCAGCTCTGGGAAAGCACTGACCTGTGCAGCGGGATCAAATCTGCCCCCAGCCCATGCAGGCATAACAGGGATCTATTGTCCTAGCTCTATGCATGCACACAAAGAGCCCTGCACCATAGAGCAGCACACACCAAGGCCCTGCCACCCAAACCCATGCACTTGCCCAGCCACATCTTCCCCTGTCACTGGCACCCATTCTTACAGGCACCAGCATAGCACCCCAACCTGTGCCAATACCTCTGTGCTGCACAAATCATGGCACTGTTGTGCCCCACCCCAAACCCTGCATCCTGCTACACACACCCTGCAAATACAAGGTTTTAGACTACTGAAAGAAATCAACTCCAGAGTAATCCAACCAAGATTTTAAATGCCATGAAAACAACAGAAGATCACTAAGCATATCGTGATGCAGACAGAAATATTCTAGCCTAACCATCAAAGTAAAACACCAGAGGAGACACGGACATTGGAACAACTCATCAAAGATGTTCATATAACTCTACTAAATAAAATAAATGGGATGGCTAATGCCATAAAGGAGATCAAGAAAACAGAAGAAGGGCATAAATAAGAATTTGAAAGAATAAATAGAAAAATAGCAGATATCACAGAGATTAAGGATCCTGTAGACCAAATAAAAAACATACTAGAGACACACAACAGCAGATTTGACATGGCAGAAGAAAGAATAAGCAAACTAGAGGACAGGACAACTGTTTTTGAACACTCAAAACAGCAAATGGCAAAAAAGATGGAAAAATTGAATTGGATCTCAGGAAAATGATGGACAAAACAAAGTATAAGAATATAAGAATCATTGGTATCCCAGACAGAGAGCAGAGTTAAGGGCTAGGAAGAATAGTTGAGGGTCTAATTGGGGAAAACTTCCCAACCCTTAAAAAGGACATAAATATAGTCAAAGAAGTGCAACAAACTCCAAATAGAATAAATCCAAATAGGCCTTCCCCAAGACACATACTAATCAGTCTGTCAAATGTTGAAGAGAAGCAGAAAATCCTGAAAGTTGGAAGAGAAAAACAAATCTGCTACATACAAGGGAAACTACATAAGACTGAATTCCGACTACTCAACTGGCACCATGGAAGTGAGAAGGCAGTGGTATGATATATTTAAGATCCTGAAAGAGAAAGACTTCCAGCCACGAATTCTGTACCCAGTCAAATTGTCCTTCAAAACTGAGGGAGAGATTAAAATTTTCACAAACAAATCCTGAAAGAGTTTGTCAACAAAAAACTGTCCCTACAAGAAGTACTAAAGGGAGTTCTGCCAGTTGAAAAACAAGACAGGAGAGAGAGGTCTGGAGGAGGACACAGAATTGAAGAGTACTAATTAGGGTAAATTAAAGGATAAAAACAGAAAGCTGGAAAAGAAAAAAAACTTATAATTCTTCAGAGGAAAGGCAGCTAATTTTTATCTGAGGTTCGCTCTGTCACATGGGAAGGTGCAGGGTGATATCTGCTGGCCTTCCCATCTGGCTTCTGGATTCCAACAGCTTTCCTGGAGCGATTGTTTTCTGCATCTCCAAACATCTGGGCTGAGCTGTAAGTGCTGAGATGAGGCTTACTAAGTTGCTTGGGCTGTTCTATGTTGGGCTCCCTTCAGACCTCACTGTCTTTTCAGCCTCCAGCTAATTAAATTAAACATCACTCATTGCAGTAGGTACTCCCCTTAGCCAGCTGCAGATATAATCAGCCATAGACGAGTTTCACAAGCTAATGGTTCAAGTCCACAGCAACAGAGCTAGACACTATCATCTGGCCAAGCTGACACCTGAACCTAGTTACTACACCCAGATGGAGATGTGTATGAAATCAATACCTCTTTAAATGTGCTAAGGAAGCCTTCATGGAAGTGAGAAAGAGGGTATCCATTAGGCTAAAAGAAAAGTGTAGTAGTCATTATAGTTATAAAAGAAGCAGGAATGAAATGATTGCTACCAAAATAAAGACTTGGAAAGCAACTCATAGTTTTGAAATATGGATCCATTCAAATATTCTAGACCTGTGAGAAGAAGTCATTAAATTCTAGGAAAGGAACAGAAGTGAGGTGATATACAAGGCAGTCCTAAGAAAGATAGTACATTGGAGGAAAAAAAAGCACACTGAAACCCATCACCTGAGTGAGATACTACATCTCAGTCCCTGCAAAAGACACTTGCTTCTATGTTCTAGGTGAAGAAACAAGCCTCAGATATTCCTCTATTCATGTAAGAAAAGATTTGAGGAATTTAGGGAGCTCCTTGATAGTAACCTCATTCAAAGTGGCAGAGAGGTAACCTAACGCTTGACTTTATGCTCAAAGTCAGAAAGTGTTTAACTAGAGACAGTACAGTAAATGGAAAGAACATCTGGGTATGAAGCAGAAGACCTGGGTTCTTGTTCTGACTCTGCCACCAACTGGCTGTGTAATTGTCGGTAAGTCACTTCTTTCTGGATCTCACTTCCCTCTTCTGGGACTCAGATCTTGTATCTGGAAAGTGAGGGGTGTTACGATAAACTGAGAAAAGGTATATATGGAGAAAACATGCTTCCACTAGCCTCTGTCCTAAACACAGCAGATACTAATAATGGATCTTATGGCACCCTTTTCCCTGAGTCCAGAGATGAATCTTCAAAATACTTAATTCAGCAATCCAGGCAGCTGCCACCAGGCCAGCAGAGTCAGCATGCACAGTGAAACCCATTTGCCTTCCTTGGAAAGGATCTCTAAACTGCCTTCCAGTTCCAAGAACATATGTTTCTATAATTTTCTGTTTTAATGACTCCAATCCTAGCTGTTAATAGTAGACTTGATAAAGATTGACCCTCTCGGGCAATTTCATTGACTCATTTCTCCTAAGAGTCCTTTTACAAGTTCTTTTGAAAATGAGGAATGGACGAATATTTTGAAGTGAGAATAGTGGATATGGTTTATAGGGTTTCTCGAGTTAATGAGAAAGAAGACAATCCACAAAGAATCATGAGACCAGTGATTGTTTAATGTTGGTACATCTGGCCTAAATCTGCCTCTGTTGTGCTACAGAAAAAGGCAGCTATTGAACAATAAACATAGAGATAACTACAGACCTAAGAAAGAGAGAAAATGAGCAAGAGCGTTGATATTTAGTTGTACTCTAAACTTAATTAGAAGTAGGAGAGCTGCTTATGTCCAAGAAATAAGGAGGCAGCACAGTGTGGTGGGAAAAGCAGAGGTTTTGGAATCAGACAGAATTAAATTCAAAAGCAGCACTGCCATTTGCTTTCTGTGTGAACTTAGGCAAGTCACTGAGCCTTTCCCACTTTAGGTCATCATATTTAAAAGTGGGACATAATAGCTACCTTGTAGGGTTGCTAGGAAGATTAAAAATGATCATGATGTTATTAATGTCCATAAAAAACTTCCAGCACCCTGTTCACTACATAATAAGTGCTCAATAAATGTCAGTTTTCTTCTTTCTTCCCTTCCTTCCTTCTAAAGTGAAAACATTGTTTGAAGAGCCTTTACTTATGTAAACATGTAGCTCTAAAGACTGCTGAGATGGATTTTTTAAATTTACTAATAACTTTAGAAACTACTTTTTTTTTGATGTAAAGAAATCACTGTCAGATTAACTGCTGCCTATAGAGCCTTTCTGCATATTTCTCCCAAGGTGAAGATTAAAAATTGGAATAAGCTACAAAAATGTAGCTCAGCCCTGAGAAAATTTGATTGAGCTGGGATTTTCTGATTAGGTCGGTAACATAAAAATGTTATTTGATGTCATATAAAATCTCTGGTAGTATTTCTACATCACGCTGAATTTAAAAGGCAAATAATAGTTCATATTAACCAACTAAAGTGGGGCAGGAGTTTGAAAATGTGACTTGCAGACTTTGTGGGTTAGATGGTCAGAGAAGGAGCAGAACACAGTATCTGTCCTTAGAATTATGGACTTGTCACAGGATACACTGCAGCATTGGCCAACAGGACCACTGGTAGTTTCCAAGACACATAGTGATGTCCCAGGAATTTACTATACAAATACAGGAACACAAGCAAAGAATAAAAAATGATGTCTCATGAAATCCCTTAATTCTTGATAAGAAATGGAAAAATGCAATCCCCAGCATGGCATAGCCTGTATTAATAAGAATCGCATCAGAGGCCAACTAGAGTAGCTTAAGATTAACCCTGCTCCAGGGAAAATTAGAGAAGGGACAGGAAGGCTACTGAGGCAGCAGTTCAAGAGTGTGGCTAACCTGGGAGAGCCTTCTGTACCATATGCAGCAGTCCTGGCTGCAGAGGACAAGGAACTGAGAGACAGAAAGCTGAAACCTTGTGCTGAGGCACGGGAGTACATGGACTGGAGCTCAGGAATAAGAAGTAAGTCAAGCCGCATTTCTCGGGCATGCTACCCTCACCACCGCAGCCCAGTGACCGGTGACTCACTCCACACGCCCATGCACCTGAACCCCATCACCCCCTCCCATTCCCCATATACCAGGCGACCCCACCTCACCAGCCCCACAACCCCACCACGAGTCCAGCCCAATCCACCTCTCCTGCACATCTCCAGAGCACTACCTCCGCCTTCCTATTCCCTGCAGGCTGTTGCCAGTGCATAAAGGTTGCAGGCACTAACCTCCATACCTAGGCTACCCCTGCCCCATATCCATAGTGTCACATAGTGTCACCCCACCCTCCCTGAGCACAGCATATCCCTTATGGCACTCTCAGGCCTGCACATGTGCATGGGCCCCCAATCATGTCATTCGGCTTTAGGAACCACACTTTACAGCAGACTTAGAACCATGCATGTGCACAACCCTCAACCTCACTTCCCAGCACTGAGAAAGTGTCAACCTACACAGCCAGGTCACATCTGCCCCCAATCCATGAAATCCAGGTCACATCTGCCGACCTGTGGACACAGCTCTATGCATGTGCACAAAGCGTCCTATGCTTTAGACCAATGCACACCAGGGTTACACACCCCAGACTAGGGCACCCGCACAGCTACATCCTCCCTGGCCACTGGACACCCATGTCCACAAGCATCAGCATGACATCCCCAACCTGCACCCATACCTGCCCTGAAACAAATCACCATACTGAGTGCTCCACCCCATGCCCTGTTCCTGCTGTAAAATCATCCCATAAACACAAAGCCTTAGACTACTGAAAGAAATCAATTCCCAAAGTAAATCAGTCAAGATATTTACATGTGATGAAAACAGCAGATCACCAAGCATATTACAATACAGACAGATATAGCCCTGCCTAATGACCAAATTAAAACACCAGAGGAGACACAGGCATTGGAATAACTAATCAAAGATGTTCATACAACTCTACTTAATAAAATAAGTGGGATAGCAAATGACAAAAAGGAAATCAAGAAGACAGTAGAAGAACACAAAGTAGAATTTGAAAGAATAAATAGGAAAAAAATAGGATTAGGATTAAAACATGGCTTTTCTAGGTCACATGCATCATTTCAAACCAGCGCACATGCATATCAGGTCTAATTCATTTATTCCATTGTTTAGGTTCTTTATTTCCTTGTTGATTCTCTGTCTGGTTGCTCAATCTATAATGGAGTTTGGTGTATTGAAATCTCCCGCTATTATTGTTGATATGTCTATAGCTCCCTTCAATTTTTCCAATGTTTACCTTGTGTACTTTGGAGCTCCTTGATTGGGAGCATACACAACTATGATTGTTATTTTTTCTTGGTGAATTGCTCCTTTTATTAATATGTAGTGTCCTTCTTGGTCTCTTATGGCATCTTTACATTCAAAGTCTATTTTGTCTGATATTAGTATAGCTATTTCTGCTATCTTTTGGTTACAGCTTGTGTAGAAGATCTTTTTTACATCCTTTCAATTTCAATCCTTGAGTCTAAGATGTGTCTCTTGTAAACAGCATAGAGATGGATAGACTGACAGTTGCTTTTCATGAAAATACATTGAAACATTGGGTTTATATTAGAACCTAGTGATGAAATGAAAATAATATGCTCTATATCTTGATCTCATCAAATCATATTTAATTTGAATCAAATTCCATGGAGCCATGATTTAATCTAGGTTCAAATATTTTGGAGAATAGTGCAAGTATCTATACAGATGATATCAAAGAGCCAGTTGGTATTATGGGCTCTACTGACAAGTTTATTCACTGACATAGTTGAATAAAACATGTCACCAGAGACTGTTTTTATATTAAAAAGCTTTGGAACAGTCCTAGCAGCAACAAAATGCCTTAACTGCTGTTATTTATAAAATCATGAATTTTTGTGCTCCTTTTGGATAGAACAACAACAACAAAAGAAAATGGTTTTATGTAACACATATTGTACCTCATTCTTCTTCTTAGATCATGGGAAATATGAAAGTTAGTTCAAGATTATAGAAACAAGGTGTGTGGCTTGGAGATAGTACCCAAGAAAAACATGTTCTTAATCTGAATTCATTCTTGGGTGTGTGAACCCATCCTATATAAGACATTGTGATGAAGTAAGTACAGTTAAGATGTTGATCAATTGAATCAGGATGGATCTTAATCCTATTATTGGAGTCCTTTATAAGCAGAATGAAATTCAAACACAGAAAGAGAGTCATGGGAAGAAGTTGGAAGTCAACAGAACTCATTGAAGGCTGGAGAGGCCACTGTGTGCATTGCTATGTGACGAAAAGGCTAAGGATCTAAGATCACTGGCAACCAGGCACAGAATGTCACAGTTGTTTGGGAGAAAGCATTGCCTTACTAGTGCTTTGATCTTGGACTTTTTCTCTTAGTCACAAAATCTTGAACCAATAGATTTCATTGTTTGAGCCAATCCTTTGTATCATATTTGTTTCAGCAGCCAGGAAATTAAAACAGAAGATATGAATACTATTAGTAATGAAAGATTATGTCCTGGAACTGGTCCAAAAGAGAGTCAAAGCAAATTTACTTGCAGGGCTGAGTATAAAATTCACACACTATTCATAAGAAAAAAATGAGAATAATTTATAAGAAAATGTTGGTCTTATAGCATAAATAACAAAAATATTTACAATAAAGAAATTTGAAATAAGAAGTTGTCTAGCTCTTTTTAATGAATGTGTGTTCTACATCCCTAAATTTCACATTTGGGACAGATATCAAACTGATTTTCACTTAGCTCGGAAAATGAAGTTTTTATTTAGCTTGAAAGACTTTAGTAGTACAAGACAGACTTTTAGCTATTTTGCCTTTTTCCACATATGTCCCCTGGCCCATCCCTCAAAAAAGACTGCTCATGATACTTTCCTATTTAAAATCTTCCAAGAATTAGCCATAACCTTCCAGACCAATTCAACAAATTTTAGGAGGGCATTCAAAATTTTTTAGCATGACATTCAAGGTCTTCCAGTATTTGGCCCTAGCACAGTTCCTGCCATTTCACATTCAATTCACCACAAATAGTGAACGTTTTAAAGTTCCCAAGTAGATCTTATTCTCTCTTGTTTCTTTAGAACTGTGCATGTGCCAAGAAAGCCCTCTCCCTTTGAGCTAATTCCTACTAGTCTTAAAAGTTTATGCTCAAACAAGAATCTCTGTTACTCCTTCTGAAAAACTTTCTCTATTCTCCAGTTCTGGGTTAAGTGCTGCACATGTGCTCCCAGATCAAGAATGGAAACAAATTTTATTCCATAAGTACAAGGGAAAGTCTCTATCATTGGAACTTAAAAAAAGCTAACTGTACACATAATTAAATACTATGACTTCCTAGTGGAATGGAAAAAGCTTCCATTGGAATTGCATTTCAATGTGTCACCTACTCAGTGAGGTTGTAGTGAAGAAAATTTACTCCCTCTTGTAAGATGACCACTTACAGAGGGGTGATATGTTTTGAAAAGTCAAAATTAGAGTTCATCATCTGTATAAGTAAACAGAATATAAGTCTCCTCAATAGTAAGAGCAAGTACTGATGATTCAATCAACAAGACTAAGAGATCATAATGGTAGTAAATGTTTTTGCTGTAAACACACTGCATGTGTTATGAGACTCTGAAGCATTGAATTTAAAATAAGAATGACTCTTTTCTCTTTTCTTGGGAGACTCAACACCTAATTTCGAATTTTTGCTCATCCCAGTTCTAGTCTCACTCCTCACTATCACTTAAAAATGGAAATAGCATGTAAATCAGCCTACAACTATCACACTATTTTCCTCTTGTGAGAATGCATCACTACCATTTCATTTCTATTCAGTTTTTCAAAATCCTATGTGTCTCATAAAATATAAAATTTCTGTAAATGAGGCAGGCCACAGTAGCTCAGCAGGCAGAGTTCTTGCCTGCCTGGAGATTCGGGTTTGGTTCCTCGTGCCTGCCCATGCCAAGAAAAAAAAAAAATCTTTAAATGATTTACTCTTGAAATTAGACTGAAATTTCTACTCCATGCATATAAGTGAAATCAATATGGACAGTTGCACATGTAGAATTCTTATATGTGAAGAGTTTGATATCAAAAATTGGTTGAAGACACATAGGAAAGGGCTAAAAGACTTACCCTAGGCTAAATTTGCAAAGATACGCTTATTTGGTGAGTGCTTTATCAGGAAATGGAATTAATATTATGGGTGTTCTAAACTCCTAAAGTTTTGACATCACCACTGATTAGAAAGTCTAGGCCAAGCTTGATATACAGCTTCAGGATGGAAGAATCAACATATTTCCAAGGGTTAAGATCTGGATTCTAGCCTAAATTACATACTAATTAGTTGGCTGAATCCACTCTTTGGATCTCAATTTTTCTTCTATAGCACAAAAGCATTGGGTTCTACAATCTCTATGGTCACTTGTAGCTTTAATACCCTATGCTAGAAATATAGTTGCTCTTCAACACCTTCTATTTTGTAAAAATGTAAACATTGATCAAGGGTGTTCAAAGTCATGAATTTCTACATACTAGCATACTAACTACTAACAGATAAAAATTACCAGGCACATGCTGTGTGTAACACACTCTGCTAAGAGCTTTACACATATTAATTCGTTTCCCACAATAACCCTGGGAGGTATGTGCTAGAATTAACTCTAAGAAATTTGATCTAGATCACCCAATTAGGAAGTGGAAGAGTCAAGATTATCAAAAGTTAATTTACTTTTTATTTGAGAAGTTTTAGGTTTGCAGGAAAATCATGCAGAAAACACAGAGATCCCATATATCCCTCCATCCCCCCACACAGTTTGTCTATTAGTAACACTTTCAATTAATGTGGTAATTTTGTTACAACTGATGAAACAATATTATTAAAATTATAATATTAACTATAGTCCATAGTTGACATTAGGGTTCACTGTTCTGTATACTTTCTAAAATTATTATTCTATGAACATATACACAACCTAAAATTTCCCTTTCAATTGCATTCTAATATATAATAAAATGGAATTAATTCCATTCGCAACATTGTGCTACTATCACTACCATGCATTACCCAAAGTTTTTAGTACCAACAGAAATTCTGTACTGATTAAATATTAATTCCCTATTCCTTATTTCCACCCCAGACCCTGGTAACCTGTATTCTTTTTTCTAACCTCATGAATTTATTTATATAAATTATTTCATACCAGTGAGTTCATATAATTTTTATCCTTTTGTCTCTGGCTTGTTTCATTCTCTATGATCCCTTCAAAGTCCACCCATGTTGTCACACATATCAGGGCTTCATTTCTTTTTATAGTTGAACAATATCCCATTATCTTTTTATATACTGCATTGTGTTTATCCATTAATCTGTTGATGGATACTTTGGTTGTTTCCATCTTTTGGCAGTTGTGAATAATGCCATTGTGGTCATCATTGTGTAAATATCTGTTTTAGTCCCTGCTATCAATTCTTTTGAGAATATATCTAGAAGTGGCACTGCCAGACCACAGGATTATTCTATATTTAATTTTCTGGGGAACTGCAGAAATGTTTTCCATCACAACTGCACCATTTTTCTTTCCTTTCAACTATGAAGGAATATTCCTAATTCTTCACAAACTGTCCAACACTTGTTATTTTACATCTGTTTTTTTTACAGTAACCACACTATTGGATGTGAAATGGTATCTCATTGTGGTTTTAACTTGCATTTACCTAATGGCTAACGATATTGAGCATCTTTTCATTGCTTATTTGGCCATATGTGTATCTTATTTAAAGAAATGTTTATCCAAGTCTTTTGTTTAATTTTATTCAGTTGTTTGTCTTTTTCTTGTTGTGTACAAATGTTTTTTAATACACTCTGGGAACTTATCAGATATGTGGTTTCCAAATATTTTCTCCTATTCTATAGTGTTTTTTTTTACTTTCATGATGAAGTCCTTTGAGGCACATAAGTTTTTAGCATTGATGAGGTCCCATTTACCTAGTTTTTCTTTTGTTGTTCGTATTTTTCGTGTAAAGTCTAAGAAACCGTTACCTAAAACAAGTTTCTGATTATGTTTCCCTATTATTTATTCTAGCAGATTTATAGTTTTGGTTCTTATATTTAGGTCTTTGGTCCATTTTGAGTTAATTTTTGTACATGGTGTGTGCAGGGATTCAAATTTATTTTCTACATATGAATATCCAGTTTTTCAAGCAGCACTGGTAAAGAGACTATTCCTGTCCCAATAGCTGAACTTGATACCCTTGTAAAAAATCAATTGGCCATAAGACATAAGGGCTTATTTCTGAACTGCCAACTTGATTCCATTAGTTTAAATGTCTAACCTTATGTTCTGATTACTCTAGATTTGCAATAAATTAAAAAATTTGTAAGTGTGAGTCCTCCAACTTTGTTCTTTTTCAAGATGTTTTTGGCTATTTGGGGCCCATTACCCTTCCATCTAAATTGAAAGATCAGCTTTTCCATTTCTGCAAAGAAGACTGTGGAAATGTCAATTGGTATTGCATTGAATCTGCAAACTATTTTGAGTAAAATTGATATCTTACCAATAATTAGTCTTCCAATCCATGAATACAGAATTTCCTTCCATTTATTTAACTCTTCTTTGATTTTGTTCAGTAATGTTTTGTTTTTTCCATGTACTGTTCCTTTATTGCCTGTGGTAAATTTATCCCTGGACATTTTTTCTTTAACTAGCTATTGTAAATATATTTTTTCCTTATTTACATTCAGCTTGTCAATTATTGGTGTATAGAAACACTACCAATTTTTGAGGGTTGCCTTGAATCCTGCTACTTTGTTGAATTTGTTTATTAGCTGTAGTAATTCTGCTCTGGACTTTTTTGTCAAATGCCTCTTCTGCATCTATTGAGGTGATCAAGTGGTTTCTGTCCTTCATTCTATTAATGTGGTTCATTACATTAATTTATTTTCTTCTGTTGATCTACCATTGTATGCTTGAGATAAATTCTACTTAACAGTGGCATATAATTCTTTTAATATGCTGGTGCATTCAGTTTGCTAGTATTTTCTTGAGGATTTTTCCATAAATATGAATGTCTATAATTTTATTTTTGGTAATATCTTTATTTGTTTTGGTATTTGGATGATGTTGGCCTCATAGAAAGAGTCAGGATGTTTTCCCTCCTCTTTAATTTCTTGGAAGAGTTTGAGGAGGATTGTTATTAATTCTTCTTGGAATTTTTGGTAAAATTCACCAATGAAGCCATCTGGTCCTGGGTCTTTCTTTGTTGGGAGGTTTTTTATTACTGATTTAATCTCTTTACTTCTTATTACTCTGTTAGTTCTTCTATTTCTTCTTCAGTCAGCATAGATAGTTTGCATGCTTCTAGGAATTAGTGTATGTCATCTAGATAATTTAACTTGTTGGCATACAGTTCCTCACAGTATCCTCTTATAATTAATTTATTTTTGTGGGCTTAGTAATAATGTCTCTCTTTTCAATTCTGATTTTAGTTATTTGTGTACTACCTCTTTTTATCAGTCTAATTGATCTTTTCAAAGAACCAACTTTTGGTTTCACCGATTCTCTCTATTGTCTTTTTTAAAAATTGCCTGTTATTTATATTCACACTACTATTTCCTATTTATTCCCTTCCTTCTGCTCATGTTCATTTATGCTCCTTTTCTAGATCCACCAACTGTAAGGTTAGGCCTCTGGTTTGAGGTCTTTATTCTTTTTCTTAATGTAAGCACTTCAAACTACACATTTACCTCTCTGTTATGCATTTTGTTTTGCTATGCTGTGTTTTTGTTTTCTTTATTTCAAGATTTTTTCCTAATTTCCTCTGTGATTTCTTCTTTCAACCATGGGGTGTTTAAGAATGTCTTGTTTAATTTGCACATATTTCTGAATTTTCAAGTCATGTTTTACATATTGATTTCTAGCTGCAGCCCATTGAGGTAGGAGAAGATACGTTGTATGATTTCAATATTTGTACATTTCTTGAGTCTTGTTTTGTGACTAATATGTAGTTAGATTTATTTTTTAAGCTGTCAGAATGCAATATACCAGAAATAGAATGGCTTTTATAAAGGGAATTTAATAAGTCACAAGTTTACACTTCTAAGCCTATGAAAATGTTCAGACTAAGGCATCCAGGGAAAGATATCTTAATTCAAGAAAGGCTGGTAGGTCTAGAACACCTATGTCAGCTGAGAGGGCATGTGGCTGGCATCTACTGGTCCCTTACTCCTGGGCTCAGTACTTTCAGCCTGTGTTCCTGCAGGGACTCCTCACTTTGCTTCTCAGGGGCTGGCCTTCATCTCTTGGCTTTCCTTGGCTCTCTCCACGTTCTGGCTTGCTTAACATCTTATGGGAAAACAGAAGGCAGTGTCTGCTTGGTTCCAAACATCTCCAAACATCTGTGTGTCTGTTCTCTGAAACAACTGTTCTCCAAGTGTCTACATCTGCTTTCTCTATTGGCTCTGTCACCTCTCTCCAAAAGGTTTCCTCTTTTAAAAGACTCCAGTAAACTAATCAAGACCCACCTGGATAGGGTAGAGTCACATCTCCATCTAATCAAAAGGTCACACCCCCAACTGGGTATGCCACAGTTCCATGAATATAATCTAATCTAAAGTTTCCGCCTAATAGTATTGAATCAGGATTAAAAGAAACAGCTGCTCCCACAAGATTGGGTCAAGATTAAAACATGGGTTTTCTAAGGTACATAATACTTTCAAACTGGCACAGTTGTCTATCTTGGAGAATGACCCATGTTCACTAGAGAACTATATGTATTTTTCTTCTGTTGGGTGAAGTTCTATATATGTGTGTTAGGTCTTATTGGTTTATACCATTCTTCAAATATTTTATATCCTCTTTAATATTCTGTCTAGATGTTTTATCCATTACTCAAAGTGGTGTATTAAAGTCTCTTATTCTTAAATTAGAATTATCTATTCTGCTTTCTAGTCTGTCAAAGTTTGCTTCAGATATTTTGAGGCTCAGCAATTAGGAGCATATATATGTATTTATAATTTTATGTATTCTTGTTGAATTAACTCCTTTTCAGCAAATAGTGTCCTTTCTGTCCCTAAAAGCAGTTTTAACTTATATTAATTTAGTTACCCCAGATTTCTTTAATTTACATTTTTCATAGTACATTGTAACGTATTTTTTGTTGTGTAACACTGCTTTTTCTTTCTTACAGGTTCCAAAATGTAAATAAATAGAAAACAATAATAAATCTGTTTTTGTAAATGCAGTGAATAAATATATAATTTGTAACAAGTACAACAAAAAGGTAGCAGGATGGTGGAGTATAGGAACAGTGTATGTATATGTTGACATTAAATTGTCAAATGAAATTGCAGATTTAGGATGTTTAATTTATACCTCATGGTAACCAAAAAGAAAATATCCAAAAAATATGTATGGAAAGATATGAGAAGGAGAACAAAATGGTAAAATGGAAAAAATCAAATAAATATGAAATTAGGCATAATGAAATAATTGAGGGTTAAAAAATATATCAGAACGTATAAGACCAAATAGAAAAAAAATGGCAGAAGAAAGTCTTGTATCATCAATAGTTACTTTAAATGTGAATGGATTAAACTCTCTAACCAAAGGGTAAAGAATGGCAGAGTGAATTAAAAAGTATGACCCAACTATATGCTGTTTACAAAAGTTTCGCTTAAATTCAAAGACTCAAGCAAGCTGAAAGTGAAAGGATGGAAAACACGCATCATGCAAATAGTAACCAAAAGAAGTTGGGGATCATTCACTTTATGCATTGTGCTTGTGTCTGGGCCTATGCTTGCTTTTGACATTAAGAAGTCCCCCATTTACAAAAATACAAATGTCCCCTCTACTCCACATTAAGTAGACCCCCATCCAGGTGTTCTTTTATATATCTTGAAGCCAGTAATACTTTCCCTTAGGTCCTCTTGACTTCATAACTTTCACACTGCTTTAGCTGTCCACAAACTGCTTCTGTCTGCTGGACAAGTTCTGGTAAGGTGTGCCTGCAATGAGTTTCCTGGTTCATTCTTTCAGGCTGCCTGCCACTTGATAGGTTGGCACCAATATCCAGTCACCTTAATATAAACATGGTGTTATTTTGTTCTATCTGGAACAATGCCAGGGATCCATAATGGGAACAAAGGCCAGTTCACACTGTGCTAGGGAGAGATGGGGGAGAGTCCAGCAAGTGTACCATGAGCTTCTCCTATTGATTCTAAGCGGTTTTCTTGACTAAGCACTTGTTTCTGACTGGAAACTTTTAACTGTTTACTGGAGGTTTGAAGATGATGGCTCTTCCAGCTTTTGCTGGATGGTGAAATATTTTGTGGTGCACAGTCCTCTGGAGCATCTTGCACTGTCTTCTTGGTCCCAAGACTCCAGATTTTAACCTGGTCCATGATCTTTCCTTTATGCAATATTGTCTCTAATGAAGTTAACAGGGCAAATACTAATATGTGCCATATTAAATAGTCAGAGTTGTGCTACACTTGACAATTTAATGAGTTTTCCACAAGTGTGTGAAATAAGTAGAATAGATAATATTATATCCACTTTAAAGATGTGGAATTGACACTGAAAGTGTTAATGATTTCCCAAATGTTACTCCCCGGCATTTCAGCCTTCTTTCCTCTACCTCTCTATGCTTTCTAATAAAGGAGGCTGCAATGTTAAGTTCAGGTTAACAGGTATTCATACAACAAATATTTCTGGAAAGCTTACATGTTCCAGGCACTCTACTAAGTGTAAACTTAATAAATTGGTCATTTTTATCAGCAGAAATGCATGTACTGTTTCACCAATACTCATCACAGATGGGTTTCCAGTAAAGTGACTTCTGAGTAGACACCTGACAAAAATGAGAATACACATATGGTACCTTGGGGAAAAAAAATCCTTCCACACAGAAGAATGCAAGGGAACTGAAATGGGCTCATGCATTTCATTATTAGGATTTCAGGTTGGCCAATGTGATTGGAACAGAGTGATCCAGGAGAAGAATTCAAGCACTGAGGTCAGAGCCATGATATGTGATCAGCTCAGGTACAGCCTTGTCAGAAATTGAGATTTTACTCTCTAATCAATTTTACTTATGGAGTTTTCATGAAAGGAAAGACATGATCTGGCATAAAACATACTGTCACAGATCAAGGGTAAAGGAAATAATCTATTGTCATTATTATTTTTCCAATTATTCTGCAAAAGCATTTTACTGTTGCCCCAATGCTTTTTCTCAAACTTTTTAGCTACTTGAATTTATAACAACTTTTTTTTAACAGTTGTCAATACTTAGACTTGTAAAGTTTCTACCAGTTCAGGTTTAGAGATAGTTTTTCTTTATTTTTTCTCTTTCTCTTCTCTTCTCCTCTACTCTTCTCTCTTTTTATCTCACATCCATACTCTTTTGTCCTTTCTTCTTTCCTTCTTTCTTATTTCTTTCTTTTCTTCCCTCCTTTCTTTCTTTTTTGTAATTTTTAGATTCATCCTGGGACATGAGATGATAAAGTACCAGGTCTGATATCTGAAAACAGGAATCCAAGACCCCTGTTGCAATAAGGGTTGAAGAACATGATAGCCTACAATCAAAATCTAAAAATATAGGTTGTTTAAACTAACGCTCAGGATTATGGTATAGTGGGCTGTAGGTAGTCTCCAGAATCTATATTTTAATCAATGGCAATGTATTTCTATACACTAGTTCTAAAATGGGATAATGGCTTTGATCAGTGGTTCCCAATGTTTTTGGCCATATGACAAATGATGCACTCACATAAAATATAAATAAAGGGCCTTTGTGTAGAATAAATAGGATGCAACATATGTGCATTTCTCAGCAACCTGGTTATAAGTACATCCATTCCTCTTCCACTAATACAAGCATATTGGAATGCAAGTGGGTGTGAGAGAGTGACATTTTATTGGTATAGTGGATATGCTAATATACTTGGCCCAAATACCTGCCTGAATGAGAAATGGTATGCCATTTTTCCATAATTGAACTTAATCTCCATATGACAAAAACTGAACTAAATCAATTTAAGATCTCTGTCATACCCTCTAGGGCTGTTACCATCTGTCATCTCCTGAGATGTGCATCATCCCATATGCTCTTTAATGGTTGATTTACCCAGAACACTGCTGTGTTATGCCTCAACCCCAACCCCAGAGTTCTCCGGTTCCAACTCTAATACACTTCCATTTTCCTCTTATGGCCATGGGAAACATTTAACTACTTTCCTGCTCCATTATGATTCCTTAAGAAACAAAATAGGGATTTTAGAGGCCCTTTATTGCCTGTGTGTGATTCTCGGGCAGCACTGCAACTGCTCTGTACCAAAATTTAGTTCATAGAAACTCTGTAAGACTGTCTCAGGTCCATCTTCCCAGATATATCATTTGGTTTTTCTTCAACTCCTCACAAATCTGAGCTGGAGGAAATTTTGCCTCTTTCATCCTCTCAGGCATACGAACTAATTTTCATTTCTGATTCCTAAACTTATTATGGGTTTCTATCATACTGTTATTTCCCACCTATCCCAATACTCAGTATGGACATGGGTTGGGGGCTCAGGGCTTAAGACTCCATCTAAAGGACCAACAATATAGATTTACTAATCATAGATTACTGTATATAAACCTTCATTCCATATTTCATGGCTGGATCTTTATATGATATAATCAAAACATGCATATCCATTAGGATAGTCTAGTTTATACAGCAAAAGCAAACAAATCCAAAATCTTAGAACTTAATATGACAAAGATTTGATTTTTAATTACAGTAAATATAGAGGGTTAGCTGAGGGATCTGCCCCATGTCATCAATTTGGTAGCCAACTAGTAGGATAGGCACTATCTAAATTACATTCTAGTAAGTGTGGCCAAGGAAAAACAGAGCTATGGAGGTATTACATTGGAAATTTAATATTTTGGCCAAGAAATAACAAGTGTCATTTCTTCTAGAACTCATTGACCTGAACAAGTCAGGACACTCATTGTACTTTTCTACTCAATTGGTATCACACTTGACATGTCCAGTGAAATGTAAGTGGAAATAACATAGCAAAAATTGTAAAAGCCACTGCATGTGTCTTCGTGTTCTAATTCTCTTCTGTCACAAAGCTGGAAATACCCTATTTCCTCTTTCAGCCTGAATCCTAGAATGAAGTTATTATTGATAAACCTTTACTTTTCTAAGCTATAGATGTTTGGGTTATTACTGTGATATAACTTGTCCTAAGCTAACTGATGCAGCCTGTAAGGGAGGAGAACTGAAATATTTGGTGAACAACATTAATGACTTCCACAGCAATAAAGGTTATCTCTGAGTTATCATAAATTTTCTATGCTCTGAGCACCTGGATAGAGTAATTGCGGCCTTGGAAAACCTACTTAAACAATCAACTGGATATGAATCAAAGAATTGATTTTATAGGTAGTAAAACATAAATGGTGTTTATATAATTATGATTCTTAAATATTGTTCACTGTGGGACAATAGTGTGATTAATTAAATTTCTTTCACTGTGGGCCCAATATCAGATTATCAGTGTCACTCTCAGGAGCATATTTCTAGCATTAGGTTCAAAGAGATTCTCCCTTTTTGTACTTCACCAATTGATTCTACCATAGATTCAACCACTTCAGTCAGCTTTTTAGCGATAGTGGTCAACCTTGAAAAATAATCTAAATGTTAGTACTTAAGTACTTTGGTGGTGGAAAGGGGTAAGAATTGGCACAGGAAGGATGCAAGATAAAGGAAAGCGGAATTGTGCCAATTTGAATCTGTTATGTATCCTGGAAAAGCATGTTCTTTAATCCTCATTTAATATTGTTGGATGGGATTTTTTTATTGTTTCCATGGAGATGTTACCCACTCAATTGTGGATGGTAACTCTTGATTAAATGGCTTCCATGGAGATGTGTCTCCACCCATTCAAGGTGGGGTTGCTTACTGGAGTCCTTCAAGAGGGAACCATTTTGGAGAAAGCTTTAGGGCTGTCAGAACCAACAGAGCCCACTGAGCTGGAGACCTTTGTAGATGCATAAAGAAAATGCCCCTTGGGAAGCCTTATGAAATCAGGAGAAAAAGTTAGTTGATGTTGCCTTGTGCCCTCCCAAATGAGAGAGCAACCCCAAACTTCATCAGCCTACCTTTGGAGTTAAGGTATCTTTCTCTCTATGCCTTAATGTGGACATTTTCATAGCCTTACAACAGTAAACTTGCAACTTAAAAATTCCTTTTTTAAAAGCCATTCCATTTTTGTTATATTGCATTCTGGCAACTTTTACAAATAAAAGAGGAATTACTAATGCTCAGTGGAGGATCTCAAAATAATGATGTATTAGTTACAATGTGCCAAGTCATGGGACTTTTAGCACAATTGAATAGTTGCAATGAGACCTACAGCCTGCAAATTGAAAATCTTTACTATCTATTATCTGTACAGAAAATGTTTGCTGAGTCTTGCACTAAATTGCGACATAAAAATTAATCATAAAAATTAGCCCCAGGATAGAAGTCATCTAATGAAAGAAACAAAGGATGTTTTCTTCCTCATAATATATGTTCATCATGGGACTTGGCTCCATTTTATCACTCAAAACAACTAAGCTACCTAAGTATCCACCATCTTATGATGCCTCCATATTAACACAAGCTTTCAGGGTTTGTTTCTAGAAGAAGAGAGCACATGGAAAAATTTCATGTGTCCTTTTCCATGCTTTGGGCTGGAAGTGAAACATTACTTCTGCTATAAACCTTCAGCCAGTGCTATTCACATGGCCATGACTAACTGCAAAGTGGGTCAGAAGCACAGTCTTCCAATGGTTCCATAATGATCCTTGAAGTATAAGAGAAGCATATAATAGTGATCACAAGCACTACCTACCACAAGTGAAATAACGACATTGGGAGGAAGGTGGAGGGACAGGAATGGGAGGCTGCCAAAAATCTAAATGCATATTGTTCATTGCTGGAATTCAATAGATGATATCTCAAGTTGTTAAATAGCAGTGTAGCGATATTATGTACGGATAAAAACTCAGCATTCAGAAGTAATAAAAATAGAAAGTCAAGAAAGGGGTTTCTTCTGAGGCAGAGGATTGGGGGAGGAGAGGTGTGGGCATAGCATCATTGTATTTCATTACAAACCTTTCTATAGACATTTAGGGTTTTCCTTGTTTCTTAACTAAAAGCACGTATAATTGATGTTTTGTTTAAATTGCATCATGCTGCACAGTAATATACAATCTGTCCATGTTGGGTCATTGTCCATTTAAATTGCATCACATCTGATAAGATTTACTTCACTGGTCTACTAACAATCTTCTCTTTTCTCATATTGCTCCCTCTAATTAATCACCCACACTTTTGCCAGAATGATCTTTGTACAGGGCAATTTAATTAATTCCCTCACTTCCTTAAATTTTTTTCTAGATGCTCTGGAAGAATAAAATAAACTCAGTGGTATGTTGACAAATGTTTAACAACTAGCTCTCAGAAGAAAAAAAAGAAGCCTGAACTTCTAGTGTTTGCTTGTATGAGTGGTGTAAATACTCTCACCATGACAGATCTCTAATTACCAAAGTGATGTTACTAAACACAGAATTGAGAAGACATGCACAGTAGCACACCATGCTGCAGTACTTCCACCATGCAAATATAATAGATATATTATTTGTCTATAACACAGTCAATAGTAAAGTGGACTAAAATAATTGGAAGTCATTAGTTTTAAGTAATTAACTTTCTTTTAATATGCTTAGCTCAATTGTAATTTTTTAAAAAAGTCAATTTTAATTATTAAATTATTAAAATTGATAATTATATTATTGATAAACTAGCTTATGCAATTCCAGCACTTCACTGTAAATCCTTTTAATGTGAGCTGCAAGAACCTTTATGATCCACCCCACCTTACCTTTAGAGTCAATTTCATTCTGTATTTATATTGTAAAGAATGATTAGTGGTTCCCTAAGGATGTCAGGATTTTTTTTTTATTCTGTGAATTTATTGTTTCCTTTGCCAGGACTGCCTCCCTCAGTTTATTATGATAATGGAAAAGTCCTAATAAGTATCTGGGATTCAACCAATGAGTGATGTCAATGAAAATGACAGGAAAGGACCTCCAAAAATTAACTCCTCTATAAAAGCAATGGGAGGCCAGTGCAACACTGGCTCAGTGGCAGTATTCTCGCCTGTCATGCTGGAGACCCGGGTTCAATTCCCAGAGCCTACCCATGCCAAAAAAAGAAAAGAAAAGAAAGAAAAACAATGAGAAAACTGGCCAAAATTGATAAGAATCAAGTTTTTAAAAAATCTGGAAATTAACCAGGTTCTATAAGAATCTGGAATGTGAGGAGCATTTAATCAAGATAAATGGTTGAATCTTGGTAAGAAAAGCAAGATTCGTGGTGTTTTATCTTGCCCTATTCCCATACACCACTCTTCAGATCTGCAGGAAGATTAAAAACTAACAGCCTGCATTCACAGTAAAAACCTGCAGCTTGTATTTGATCTAACCTGGAACACACCTGTAAGAAAAGCTTCTTCCCAGGGGATGTTTGTAGGAAACCATTGTAGGAAATTGTTTAACTTCAAGACTGCCTGAGGAGGTAGATAATAGTTGGGGTGAACAATAGATTATCTAAAAAGTGTAAAAGGAAAAGGTGGGGTGTGAGATATTCATAGTGATTTCAGAAAGGTCTGACATGTTCCTGGGAATCTAGGAGATCAAGCACATGCCAGAGCTCTATGTATAGCCAGGGTTATATGCATGCACAGGAAATACCTGAGACAGCCCTAAGCAACTGTGCCTGAACTTGATTGAGGCTTTGTGAAAAGAGGAAGTGCATGTAGGCTAAAGCACACACAGACACACACATATACACAGCCCCTCAGCAAAGTCTGGTTCAGTGCATTAGAGGAAATCTCTGTGCAATCGTTAGCCAAAAATAAACTATTTGAGCAAAGATTTTGAGTGGTTGCAGATGACAAAGAATATAGATTTTACAGAATATTTCAGTAAAGTCACTAAACAATTGATAATCAAAATAAAAACAAATAGCAATAAAATCAAGCCCTGGGGAGAAGAGAGAATCTGAATTCCAGAGTTGCTACATTACATTACTTAAAATATCCTGGTTTCAATAATTTTTTAAAGATGAGAAAAGAAACAAGAAAGTATGACACATACAGAAAAAGGAAAAAAGCAGTCAATAAAACTGTCCTTGAAAAAGCACAGACATTGAACTTTCTAGACAAAGACTTTACATCAGCTATTTTAAATACGTTCAAAGAGCTAAAGGATACCACGCCAAAAGAAGTAACGAAAAGTATAAAAACCATGTCTCACCAAATAGAGTGTATCAAAAAGAGATCAAAATTATCAAAAAGACAAAATAAGAATTCTGAAGTTGAAAAGCACACCTGAAGTGAAAAAAAAAAATTACTAGAGGGGCTCAACAGCATATTTGAGCAGGCAGAAGAAAGAAATGACGTACATGAAAGTAGGTCAATTCAGATTATCCAGTCTGAAGAAGAAAAAGAAAAAAGAATAGAGAAAACTGAATAGAGCCTCAAATTCTTGTGGTGCACCGTTAAGCATACCAACATTCATAATGATAGTTACAAAAGGAGAGATAAAATGGAAGAAAGAATATTTGAAAAAATAACGGCTAAATAATCCCAAATTAAAATTTAAAAGCATTAATTGAAACATATCAGAAGCTGAATTAACTCCAAATAGATAAACACAAAGACGGTCATACCTAGACTCTCTATAATCAAATTGTCAAAAGTCAAATACAGAGAATCCTGAAGTCAAGATAAAAGCATACCATTCCTTGTAAGCAATGTTCAATAAAATCAAAAGTTAATTTCTCATCAGAAACCATGGAGTCCAGAAGGCAGTAAGATGGCATATAAAAAGTACTGAAAGATTGAAACAGTCAGTTGAAAATTTACATTCAGCAAAGCTATCCTTCAAAAATGAAGGAGAAATTAACACATTGACGTATAAACAGTGTAAGAGAAGTCATCACAAGAAGACTTGCCCTATAGAGGGAAGTCTTTCGGTCTGAAATTAAAGGACACTAGAGAGTAATTTAAATCCACGTGAAGAAATAAAGAGAATCAGGAATGGTTATTACATAAGTAAATATAAAAGACAGTGTAAATTTTCTTTGTAAGTCTTTGGACTCTTATCTTATTTAAACAACTGTTTAAAATGATAGCTATGAATCTGTGTTGATGGGCACACAATGTAAACTGCAATTTGTATGACAATAAGAGCTGAAAGGAAGAAGGAACAAAGCTATAAAGAAACAAAGTTTCTATATACTATTGAAATCAAATTGGTATTAGTTTGAAATGGAAGGTTATATATTAAGACGCTCATTACAATCCCCAGGGAAATCACTAATAAAATAACTCAAAAATATGTAATTAAAAAAATGAGAAGAGAATTAACATTGTATGCTATAATGCATAATTAGAAATTAATGGAGAGATAGAGGAATAAAAATTAAGTAATAAAATGGCAGATATATATCCTATTTTATCAGCAGCATTAAATATAAAGGATTAAATAATCCAAGTAAAAGGCATAGATTGTCAGGGAAGATTAAAAAATAAGCATAATACAACTATATGCTGTCTGCAAGAGACTCATTTTAGATTCAAAGACACAAATAGGTTGAAAGTGAAAGGTTAGAAAAAGGTATGCCATCCAAACAGTAACCAAAGAAAGATGAAGTGCCTCCAATAACACTAGATGAAATGGAATTTAAGACAAAAATTGTTAATAGTGACAAAAAATATTTTATAATGCTAAATATTCAACCCATCAAGAAGATATAACGATTAAAAAAGCACTTGTTTCTAATAATAGTGCCCAAAAAATAATGAGGCATAAACTGACAGCATTGAAGGAAGAAATACACAATTTAATAATACAAGTTAGAGAGGCTAATACTCCACTTACAATAATGGATATAACAACTTTCTTGACCTTCTTTCAAGAAGAAAATTGAAGACTTAAGCAGTATTATACACCAACTACACCTGACAGGAATATATCCAACACTCCACCCAACAATACAAGATACATTATTTTCAAGTGCTCTTAGAATTCTTGAGCATACTCCATTTATTAGGCCATAAAACAAGTCTTGATAAATTTGCATGCAGAGATCGTTCTATAACCAAAAAGGAATGAAATCAAATATCAATAGCAGAATGAAATTTTGGAAATTCACAAATACGTAGAAATTAAAGAATATACTCATAAGTAAACAAAAAGAATTTAGGAAGCATTTTGAGATGAATGAAAATAGAAATACAACATAGAAAAACTAGAAGATCTTGCTTAAATAGTGTTTAGAGAGAAATTTATAGCTTTAAATAACTATATTAAGGGGAAAATCTCAAATCAATAACCTAACTTTCTATCTTAAACTATAAAAGAGCAAATAAACTTATCAAGCAGAATCAAGGAATTAATAAAATAGATAAAAAACAAAACAGAATAGGAAAACAGCATTAAAAATACAAAACCACAGTTTATTCTTTGAAAAGATCAAGAAAAATGACAGATCTTTAGTTAGAATGACTAAGGAAAATAGTGAATATTCAAATTACTAAAATCAGGAATGAAAGTGTGGAATTGAAAACACATGTTCACACAAAAACTTGTATACAAATGTAAAAGAAGCATTATTCATAATAGCTGAAAAGGAGAAACAATGCATATGTTCATCAGCTGACAAATGAATAAATAAATGCTGTTTATCTGTGCAATGGAATATTATTTCACCATAAAAACAAATGGAATTCTGACA
The DNA here is from genome assembly GCF_023851605.1 of Tamandua tetradactyla. Taxonomy (NCBI): domain Eukaryota; kingdom Metazoa; phylum Chordata; class Mammalia; order Pilosa; family Myrmecophagidae; genus Tamandua; species Tamandua tetradactyla. The sequence continues at coordinate 16,748,096 of NC_135353.1, forward strand.
TATGCTGCAACATCCATAAAGTGTGATGACAGTATGCTAAGTAACACAAAAGGCCACATATATTATATGTCCCTATGCTTATGAAATGTCAAAATAGGTAAATCTTTAGACATAGAAAGCAGATTAGTGGTTGTCAGATACTGAGGAGAAGGAGGAATAGAGAGTGAGTGCTAATGGCTATGGGGTTTCCTTTTGGGGTGATGAAAATATTCTGAAATTATATAGTGGTATTGATTGCACAACTTTGTGAATACACCAAAAAAATACTCAGCTGTATACCTGATGTTATGCTAAGTATAAATAATAATAATAATAATAATCAGCCAAAATATATCATCTATGTGTAATCAGTATTAACAACCTCCAAGATTAGTCAATCCTCTGTGTTTCCATGAAACTTACTAGATTCTATTTATTTCCTTGTCATACCACATACATGCTATGCTGTAATTGCCTGCTTACTTGTCTGTCTCCTCCACTATTTCTATCAAACTGTTATCTCCCCAAAGGCAGGGACTGGATCTTACTTGTCTTTATATTCAGAGAAAGTACAAAGGACCTGACACATAGTAGGTCTTCATAAATGATTGTGAAATGGATGGATAGCTTTTATGATGCAATTCATTAGCTTCATTCTTCTGTGTGTAATATTAGAGATCAGTCATAGAAAAAAAATATGACAAATGAACAACATGAGAAACAAAGTCTATATTAAATTCCCACAATAGTAACAATTCCTACCTAGAATTGAATATCATTATTATTGTTGCTATTATTAATATTATTGTTTCACATTTTTAACAGACATTTTGCTTTGAAATTCTTCTATGTCTTGTTACCCATTTTTACAGTAGATATTTTCTTTAAAGGTCTGGGTTTGTCATCATTGAAAAGGGTGATTGGAAGATGTTATGTGCTGTATTGTGTCTCCCAAAAGACATGTTCAAGTCCTAACTCCTGGTCCTATGAATGTGAATTTATTTAAAAATATGATATTGGAAGATAAGATTAGTTAAAATGAGGTCAAACTGGATTAGGGTGGGCCCTAATCCAATATGACTGATGTCTTCATAAAAAGGGGGAAATTGAGCACATTGAATAGAAACAAAGAAGGAAGCTGTTTCAGTTTGCTAAAGTTGCCAGCATACAGTATACCATAAATGGATTGGCTTTTATAAAGGGGATTTATTAAGGTGAAAGTTAAAATCCTAAGGTGATAAAAATGACCACATTAAGGCACCAACAAGAGGACAGCATCTGGGTTCCTCTGTCACATAGGAAGGCACATGGCAACGTCTGCTGGCCCTTTGTCCTGGGTTTCTTTGCTTTCAGCTCCTGATTCTAGTGGCCTCCTCTCTCTAAGCATCTGTGGGTTCTTTCTTAGCTTCTCTGGGGCAAAGTATGGAATTCATTTCTTAGCATCTCCAAATATCTGCATCTGTGTCGGCTCTCCAAGCATCTGAAATCTCTGCTTTCTGTGCCAGCCCTTTTAAGGACTCCAGTAAACTAATTGACTCACCTTGAATGAGTCACATCTCCATCTAATCAAAAGGTCACACCCATAATTAGGTGGATCATATTTCCATGGAAACAACCTAATCAAAAGATCCCACCTCACAATAAGTCTGGCCCCACACGGTTGGATTAGGATTAAGAGGGCATGGCTTTTCTGAGGTATATAAAAGTTGCAAACCAACCGAGAATCCATGTGATGACTGACACAGAGATTGAAACCCAAAGATTGTCAGCAAACCACCAGAAGCTAGGAAGAGGCAATGAAGAAGATTTCACATTTTTCAGACTTCTAGCTTCCAGAACTGTGAAAAAATAAATTTCTATTGCTTCAAGCCACCCATTGTTTGGTACTCTGTTAGCCGCCCTAGGAAACAAAGACTGAAGAACTTGCCACTTTTTCTATAGGAGTCAGGAAGAAATATGGAAACAGGACTTTTAGTCTGATTTCATGTTGTGTCTTCTATGTAGGAGTATCTGAAGCATCAAAAGTGTGAAGTTCCACAGTTTTTCTACCTCCCACAACACCTTATCCACCAGCACACAAGCACCTGTGAAATAAACCACTCTCTCTTTCAGCCTTTAATTAGCCAGCTAGTTCCAGGCCACCTTTATCTAAAATGTCACGAATCCCTCAACAAACTCCCATTTCATATCTCCCTTCCTTGTTTTACTTTTCCCTCTATACCAATTATAAAACATAGTTTAGATTTTATTTATTTATTTGTCTTGTTTATTGTCTAGCATGTCATTAAAAGGTAAGACAAAGCGTGCTTGTTTTTTCTCACTGTTGCATACTATATACAGACCTTAGAATAGTATTCTAAGTGCACTAGAATAGTCCTTCACTTATAGAAGGTATTCAACAAATACTTATTTAATGAGTATCATTAAATGAACATATAACAAGCAAGAGAGAAGTCCCAAAGTTTGCACAATTATTTTTGGACGGGGCATCCACCCATATTAACTCAATTGAGTATTTTATGATTAGGAATATAGGAAACAATATAATAAAGTGTAAAACTAAGAAAAGGAACATAAGAATAATGGAAAAGTGGTAACATTTTAACCATTATATAAGATATTTATCCTAAAGGAGCTGAGATCATTTGGCAACCTTCGTACTTCACCAAGAGCATGAGAAGAGGATAACTTATTCTGAAAAAAAAATCCTTTAAAAGAAATAGTTTTGCTGAAAAATAATTCCTGGAATGGAGTTATTCATGTAAATGTGCTCTTGAGGCACCTGACTTTGGAGGTCTCAGATTTCATGAAGTTTGCTTGAAAGTTTGCATCATTTTCCCCGTTTGGTGTAAGAGAAGAAAACAAGGGTTTTAGTCGGAAAATGCTAACACTATATATTTCCTAACTATGCAATCTTGGGCAAACTACTTAACTTTACTGAGCCTCACTTTTTTCACTTATTAAATCGTCTAGAATACCTACCTCTAACAATTTGGGAAATTCAAGATATTTAAAATGTCCAGAATGAGTAGATCCACAATAACTGACAGCTATTATGATTAGTTTTACATGATTATTTTATTGCCTGCAATTATACACAAGGCTGGTTTGGGGGTATTCACCATTGTTCCCTTGACAGATTTGCATCTATTATAGGTAAGGAATCTTTTTTATTTTTTCTTTTTTATAAAACTACCAAAATGCAAACATTGTCTCATGGATAGGCCTATTAACACTGTGGGGAAGTGCACTTTTAGATTTAACTCATAGGGTAACAATTTGAACAAAGGAATTAACTTGGTTTCTGTGCTGGGTTATAAGAACTGTAAAGGGGCAATTCTGCCTTGCTAACGTTTTTGATAATTAGTGCATTGTCAGGTTGATTGGCAAACTTAGTGATGTGGGTTTCTTTCTCTGCGTTTGAATTAAAATGCAGTTTAATTTAAATGTCATCCAAAATAAATTCTTAAAAAGAGAAAAATCTGAAATGATTTTATTTTGGCACATTATAATTACATATTTTGTATTACTCCTTCATTTCAATCTTCTTTGAGGTAGAGAAGTATAATTTATAAGTATTCCATCTTATAAATCAATTTACTGTAATCAAAAAAGATGAAAAATGTTGACTCAAGGAATTAGCCCAGTTACCTTCCAAATAAAACTTACTTATTTCTAGTTTGTTATACAAACATGTTACTGCTCCCTTCAGGGTAGCTCTGAGAGCAATGGCGTAAATGGAATAAAACCAGTGTGTGATCACAGGTTGTGGGGTCCTTCTTAGCGTCTTTTATAGCCATGATATGCCATGATTTTGCAGAGAACATTGATACAATCTACCGCTGAAACATACATCTTTTACAACCAATACCAAAGAGGTTATATGTAATAAATCACCTTATACTAACCTGGCAAAGTGAAGATTTGAGAACAAGCTTCAAGATAAGACGTCTTCAGTATTAGGTAGCAGATTATTTTTATCTTAATTGATAAATTTTAATTCAGTTACCATTGACTAAGCACCTGCCATGAGCTAGGTGATATTTTAACTGTGTCCATGGGTGGAATTGTGTAGGACAGAGCTGGACAAGACATGACCCCAATTATCAAGAGACTTTCAGCCTGATAAAAGAGATGAGCGTTGTGTTTTCAATCACGATTTATAAATCTCATATTGTGCTGATTTGAAGCTGCTATGTACTCCAGAAAAGGTCATGTTCTTCTAATCCATTCCTGTGGGTACACACCTGTTGTGTGTGAGAACTTTGATTAAGTTGTTTCAATTGAGAAGTGACCCAGCCCATTCAAGGTGGGTCTTGATCCTTTACTGCAGTTCTTTATCAGAGGATAAAAGAGAGATGAAACCAAGAGAATTTAGAGAGAAAAGCCCCAGAGAAGCTAATAGAGGACCCACAGAGGAAGCCACTGGAACCAGAAGCTGAAAGCAACAAAACCCCGGATAAAAGGACCAGCAGACACCAGCCATGTATCTTCCTGTGTGACAGGGGTGTCTCAGATGCCATTTGTCTTCCTTCAGAGATTATAGCATCCTATTGATATCATCATTTGGACATTTCCACATCCTTAGAACTTCACATCTGTAAGCTAATAAATCCCCTATCTGGTATGGTTATTGGATGAGGAGATTGAGTTCTACGTTGCTAAAATGAAATGCCAAAGGTCACAGATCTGTAGCACACCCTTACTTGTTTTTCATATTCACTCCCCCACCCCCACACTGACCACTTTCTGAAGCAGCTCCCTCCCTGATTAGGTTGCAAAAGTTTCCATTTATGTTTACTCTGATCTCCGAAATCCCCACCTACATACCTCACAGGTAAATTCGTATTTTTTTACAACTTCAGCCAAGCCAGCCTTAATTGGCTTTAACCACCAAAGTATGTACCATTAAAAAGAAACTTTAACCTAGGAGAAAATTTTGCCTAATTATACTAACAAAAATCGTACTCACTGAACTGTAGCCCAGATGTCTTGTTTTGCTGATGCTATGTTTTGAAACTGCACCTTGTAACTGGACAATAATAAGACAGTTCATGACTGGCCCCACTTGTACCCCTTATCTTGTTTTGCCCCTTGAACTTGAGTGCCTTTGCAAGTAGCTCCCTGAAGTCATGCGCCCATGCATGTAATCCCTTATTCACGAATATAAGTAAGCCCAGAACTGAACACCCCAAATTCGTAAACAATCTTGCTGAACCAAATCAGTTCTTTCTTCATCTTCAAAGGTCTCTGGATGTGTGGGCTCTGTACTTCTTTCCAAAATGGAACACCCCAAATTCGTAAACAATCTTGCTGAACCAAATCAGTTCTTTCTTCATCTTCAAAGGTCTCTGGATGTGTGGGCTCTGTACTTCTTTCCAAAATGGTTCCCTCTTGAAAGGCTCCAGTAAGCAACCCCACATTAAAAAAATATTCAAAAATCTAGCACCTACATCACAGATCTAAAAAGGGATGAGCAAGAAGAACTCTTTTTTTACCGTTTTATAAAAAAGATCAAGAATAATGCAGGCTTGCTTTTTTAGAAAAAAATATTTACAAAGATTTATAAAGAAAAATGTTCAATTCGTTAACTCTATTTCTATAGACAAACACAGTTATAGCAGCCTGGTGGTGTATCCCTCCACCCCATTCTCCACCTCCTGCAAATATAGTTGAGACATACATATGTGTATGTGACTATTTCATTAATCATATTGAGGTATGCAATTATTTCAGTATACATTTGGATGTTTTGACAAATGTATGCACCCATGCACAAATCATAACAATCAAGATACAGAGTTTTTCACTAACCAAAAAAAAGTTCCTTCGTGCTTTTTTGTCATGATAAATCCCCTCTATCCTTAGCGCCAGACAACTACTGATCTTCTTTCTCTCTGATAAATTAGTTTAACTGTTTTAAAGTCTTATATAAATAAGATCATGAAATATGGATTAATTTGTGCTTAACTTCTTTCACTCAGTATGTGTTTGATACCCATTCACATGTTGAATATATCAGTAGTTTGTTTCATTTGAATGCTGAGTAGAAGTCCATTGTAAATGGGCGTATCATAATTATCCATTCACCGTTTGATGGACTTTTGAGTTGATCTCAGTTCCTGGTTATTATAAATAGAGCTGCTTTGCACATACATTTATATGTGTACATGTCTTGATGCGGGCATATATTCTCATTTCTACTGGTAAATCAATGGTCTATAAAGTAAATATATGTTTATCTTTATTTTTAAAATTTCAAACTCTTTCACAAAATTATTATAAATTTACACTTTCTCTCCACCAGATCATGAACATTCTGGTTTTTCCACATCCTCACCTGTACTTTTAATTTTTAGTGGTTTTCTATACTATATTCCTAATAGATATGAAATAGTATCTCATTATGATTTTAATTTGGACTTCCCTGATGATTAAATATTTTGAGTAGCTTTCATGTATGCATTGGCCTTTCTATATCTTCTACTGTAAAGTGACAATTCTTTTGTCTGGTAAATATATAGTAAATATTTTCTCCTAGTGTGTCATTTCATTTTCTTGCTGGTGTGGTTTAAAGAGCAGAAAAATTTAATTTTGATGAAATTCAGATCATCATTTTTTTTTCTTTTATGGTTCACATGTTTTGCATCCCACTTTAGATATCTTGAGTTTCACAATGTTGCAAACATCTCATACATTTTCTTCCAAATCTATTTGTGGACCCTCTATTCTCTTCCATTATTTTATTTTTCTACCCTTATGTCAATACCACATTGTCCTGATTGTCAGCCTTATATTAAATCTTGAAATCATGTAGTGTAAGTCCTCAATCTTTGTTCTTTTTCAAAATGATTTTACTAATCTGAGTTTTTTATTTCCATATTAATTGTTGCATAAGTTTGTCAATTCCTATAAAGAAGGCTGATGAGATTTTAATGTGAACTGTTTTGATCAATTTTGGGGAAATTTACATATTAACAACAATGTGTTTTACAATCCATAAACATGTGGTATACCTCTCTATTTAGGTTTCCATTAATTTCTACCAGCAGTTTGCTTTATAATTTTTAGTGTACAGATTTTACATATATTTTGATAAATTTACTCCTAAGTATTTCATGCTGTTGTAAATGGAATTTTCAAAAATTTCTTTCCACTTGCACTTAGCTAGAAGATAGGAATATTTTGAATTTTGTACATATTGACCTTTTATCCTAGTAGAGTTCTAAATTCACTTACTAATCCTAGTAGCCTTTTTGTATATTAAGATCTTCTGCATGAATAATGATGTATTCTGTGAATAAAAACTTTTTAATTGTTCCTTTTGAAGATGTATATATCCTTTTTTTCTCTTTAGGTGTTGCACTGTTGTGCAACGTTTAGTACAAGTAGTGAAAGTAGACAGACGTGCCTTATCTACTTATCTTGATCCTTATCTTAGCCACAAAGCATTCAGTCTTTCATCATTAGCATGGCATTAGCTAAAGTTTTTTCATAGATGCATGCCATTTATATGGTTGAGGTAATTTCCTTTGGTTCTTAATTTGTTGAGAATGTTTTCTCATTAAATAAGTTGAATTTTGTAAACACTTTTTCTGCATCTATTGGGATGATCATATATATTTTTTGCTTTCTATGTCTCTTAATAGGGTAAACTCTACAGAGAATGATTTGTAAATGGTAAATCCATCTTGCACTACTGAGATAAATGACATTTTGACATGAATTATTCTTTTTATATAATGCTGTGGTTTCCTAGTTGTGTTTTTTACTTTGGTTTCGGACTTAAGGTATATTAGTTTCCTATTGCTGCTTTAGAAAATCACCCACAATTAGTGGGTTATAACAATGCAGACTTGTTACCTTACATCTCTGGAACTTCGATGTCCAAAATGGGTCTTATGGGCCTTAAAATCAACATATCAGCAAGGCTACATTCCTTCTGAAAGCTTTTGCCTTGCTCTGCATCTAGAGGTTGCCTACATTCTTTGGTTCATGGCCCCCTTCCACCAATCACGTTACTCCAACCTCTGCTCCAGTAGTGTCAGCTCTTCTGCCTCTCCTGCCTTTCTCTTTCCCTTATACAAATCCTTGTGATTATATGTACCTGTACTTGGAAAATCGAGGGAAAATACCCTATGTCAAGACCCTTAACTAAATCACATAAGCAAAGTTTCTTTTCTTTATTAGAGAAGTTGTGGATTTACATAATCATCGTGCATAGAGTATAGTATTCCCATAAATCACCTCACCATCATCATCTTGCATTGGTGTGGAACATTTGTTACAATTGATGATAGCACATTAGCAATGTTTCTTTGCGCATGGAAGATAGCATTCATAGGTTTCAGGGATTAGGTCATGGACATCTTTTGGGGCCCATTATTCTTTCTACTACACAAAGTAATGTTAGCTTTATAAAATGAAATTTGGAATGTTCTCTATACCTCTAATTTGTGAGAAAATTTATATACAATTTTGCATTATTTCTACTTTAAATTTTGACAAAAATCAGTAGTCACATCATCTAGGTCTGGAGCTTTCTTTGTGGCAAACAGCTTAATTACAAATTCAATTTCTTAAGTACGTATACCTCTACTTAGAGTCAATATTTCTGACAGTGCTTGTTTAGAAAGCTATGTCATTCAAGGCATTTGTTAATATTATCTAAGTTACAAAAATAGTGTCATAAAGTTGTTTAAAGTATATCCTTAATTTTTTAATGACTATGGAATATGTGGTAATGTTTCCGCTTTCATCTCTGATATTGATAATTTGTTTTTTCTGTCTTTTTCTCCTAAAGAATGTGTAAAAAGTCTTCAAAACTTACACTTGTAGTCATCATTTCAGGCCCTCTTCTTTACTTTGTACATATCAAATTATATCATTTTCATCTAATAAGAAGAATTTCCCTTAACATTTTTGAAAATTAGGACACCTGTTGAAAATTTCTCTCACTTTTTGTTTATTGCTTCTGAAAATATCTGTACTTTTTTTCTTATTTGAAATATAATTTCAATGGATATAGAACTCTAGGTTGACAGATTTGTTTGTATGTTTCGGGACTTTATAAATTGTGTTAGTGTCTCCAAGCTTTTTTAATTATTGACAAGAAGTCTGAAATAATTCTTATTTTTGTTCCTCTACCTGTAACATGTCTTTATTTCTCCCTTGTTTTTAATCATTTCTCCCCCCACTGGTTTTAGCAATTTAGTTATAATACACCATGATTTATTTTTCTTTGTGTTTATCCTCATGTGTGTTATTGAACCCTATGGTTCTGTGAATTTGCAGATTTCATCAATCCATAAAGGGTTTATCTATCATTTCTCAAGTAATTTTTTTGCTGCCCTCTGGCTCTTCTCCTTCTAGGATTCCTAAAATACGTATATTGGATGGTATAACATTATTCCACTGGCCACTAGCGCTTTGTTATTTTTTAATTATCTCTTTTACAATACTTTTACTTGTAAAACGTATCCAATGTTAGTAGGATAATGCAGAGACTGTTCCCATATATCCCACACTTAGTTTCTCCTATTGTTAGCATTTTACACTAGCATCATACATTTATCACAACTAATGAACCCATACTGATAGGTTATTTTTAACTGAACTTCATATTTTATTCAGTATTCCTTAGTTTTTGCCTGCTGTCATTTTTTTCTGTTCCGGGATGGTATGCAGGAAATCACTTGTACCATATATATTTCTTTGCAACTTGCTTCTCCAATTCCCACCCCTTTGAAAAGCATATCAAAGATATATTATAGATAAAATTCTGCTTAATTTGATTTACTAGCTGGTTAATATTTTATAACATATATTCAGTATTATGTAGATAATTACCCTACTTTTAGTGAGCATTTATGTTTTTTCCAGTGTGTACATACCTGTGAAGGTAGCGTTTTTTGCCCCTACATATAACACTGTATTTAGCTATTTATTGTAACATCCATATACCCCCAAATTTTTATTGAGATACTACTATGTGCCACGCACTATGCACTAAAATAGTAATGGTTCCTAATGCTACAATCATGAAAAAAATTCAAAAAGGAATTTCTGGAAACAAGTATCAGGACCATAATTCTAGTAGAATTACATTCTAGAAGAATCAGTATATATCTGTGAAAATATCTCATTTATTGTTTGAATAAATATACTGTGTGTGTGAAAGTATCCTGTATTGTTTTTCTATTTTGTGAAAAATAATATATATATAAAACAGCAATAAATTTCAAATCACATCACAACAATTATTTGTACAACAGATTTCAGAGTTTAGTATGGGTTATGATTCCACAATTTTAGGTTTTTACTTCTAGCTGTTTTAAAATACTAGAGACTAAAAGAAATACCAATATGATGATTCAGCAATCATACTCATTTGTTAAACATTACCTTCTCTGTATAACTCCACCATCACCTTTGATCTTTCTCCCACTCTTCAGGGTTATTTGGGCTATGCCCATTATAACCTTTTCATGTTGGAAGAGGCTGTCAGTAATATGGGATAGGGGGATGGAATTAGCTGTTGTTTTATGTTGTTTTGGGGAGACTGGCCCCTCTGCATTTCAGGACTTATCTGGTCCAGACCCATCTGGAGGTTGTAGCTTTCTGCACAGTTACCCTAGTGCATGGTACCTTTGTAGTATCTTATATAATGCTCTGGGTGTTCTTTAGGATTGGCAGGAATGGTTTTGGCAAATTATGGTGGTAGCAATGTCTAACTGAAGCTTGCACAAGAGTGATCTCCAATGTATTCTCTTGACTCTATTTGAACGCTCTCAACCACTGTAATAATGCATTTTTAATCATAAGTTTATACACTGTGATTCTGTAAGTCTAATTTCAAATTACTCTGTAACTGGGGAGTGAGATCTAGTTGCTCCATACATTTCATTTCCTAGCACACCTAGTTAAGGTGTTGATAGAAGCAATGGGTTGTAGGTAGGTTCTGGAATAGGTAGTATATGGTAATAAAAAAAGAACAAAAACCATGAAACTTTCTGATTGAAGAAATACATTCACAGAATTTCACATTTGTCACCAGCTTTACACAGTATGATGAAAATGGAATATAAGGAACCATATCTTCTCTGTTGATAATTTTTACTCTGTTCAATCTAAGACCTGGAAAGGGCAGGCTTATAAAAAGGAAAATAAAGTCAAGGCTTTTAATTTGATCTGGCTTTGAAATACAAATCTCAATCATATCATAATTCAGTGTTTATTCATATATTTCATATATTATCCTTTAACATCACTCGTTACTATTTTAATGGAAAAATAGTGCATTTTGAGAAAAAAGTAAGTAGAATGGCATTAAAGCCTCTTTCAGTAAATTATTTGCCGCCCAATTTTCCTTTTTAATTTACAAAATCTTGATTCTATATTGTTCATTACATATTAGGAGTAAAGACAAGTTTTGAAAAGGGAAAGAAAGGGAGCAGCAAGAAGAATTCACTAAAATGAATTTTTTGTCTCAGGCAACTTGTAATACTAGGTCAACAATTCAAATAGGCTATCATTTTTTAGAATTTACTATGTGCCAGGCAAACTATAGCTTTATAAGCGTTATCTTTTAAAATCCTTAAGAGCGCTGTATAAAGTAGTTACTCCTATTATCCCTATTTCACATATGAGGGAATTGAGGCTTAGCAAGGTTAAGTAACATGCCCAAGTTAATACAGATGGTAAAAGGTAAAGCCAGATTTCAAGCCTGGGTTTTTGAGAATTACTTAGTCTTAATTCTTCCCCTCTGTGTTCTACCCCATCTATATAAAGTTTATGTAAAAATGATATTCTTTTTACAGGGAATAATTGTTTCTCACGTTTAGCTTCCACTGAATATTCCCAGAAGAAATGTTTTACATAATGCACATGGCATCTATCCTTGGCTAGGGGTTGATCCTATGGCCTTGGTGGGCTATTTCCCTAAGCCTGTTACTTCCTTTGGAGGTGAACGGGGTATGGTGGGGTGGGGTCAATGAATGGGTTAGGAACCTGAAGATTCCTTTAACCTAAACTCTGCCTTTCATTGGCCTGGTACTTTTGACTGATGCTTAACATTACTCCCTATCCAGAAGGAAGAAAGAAGACTCCTGTTCACAAAGATCAATGTTGAGACCTTTCCCAAGGTCCCATCATCATCTTGGGTTTCAGTCTCTTCCACTCTAAAGGAGATGAAAAATGTTTTAATGCTCTCTGCTTGGATTGTGCCTAATGCTAGGCTACACTCAAGAGATTCTAAGACAAATATGTTACAGTCCCTTTCCTAAAGAGTAGTGCATACTTCACTAAAAGCAACAGACACTAAAACAAATAATTAAAACTGATGGATGGAATATGGCTATGAAAGAAAAAGTTTTAAGAGAGTACAGAGGAAAGAATGAATAATTTTGCAAAGAATTCAGGGAAAGCTTCAAATAAAAGGTGATATTTGCACTAGACCTTAAAGAGTGCTAATGATAATGATAATAAACAAAAATATTTGCTGAGTATTTATGTGTCAAACACTCTGTTAAATGTTTCATTTACATTATATACTATAGTTTCAGCAAAACATAAACTGATTCTTATGATCATTAATTTATAGACTCAGAGTCACTCAGTACGTCACATAATTGGGATTTAACCCTATGATTCCTTAATTTTGATGAATAAACATTGACTTAGAGTCTGTTATAGAGCAGTGGTTTTCTAGCAGGGGTAATTTTGCCCTCTAGGGAACATTTGGCAATGTCTTGAAACATTTTGTATTGTATCAACTGGAGATTTTCTTATGCTATCTAATAGGAAGAAGTCAGAAATGCTGTTAAAGGTCATACAATGCAAAGGACAACCTTCAATTATTGGGTCCAAAATGTCAATATTGGTTGACAAACCTTCTTGAGGTTGTGAAATCCTGTTCTCAATGCTTATGATATAAATAAGCATTGCCCCTGGGATTATACTATTTTCAATGCATAGAGAAGATAAACAAGATTAATAAAAATATATATATTGTGATAATTGCTATGAAGAAAAATAAAACAAGTTATGAAAAGAGAAATTGTGCTATTTTAGAAAAGATGTCAGAAAATACCTTCCTGTGTAAGTGATACCTGAGCATATTGAAATGAAGGACCAAGTCATGTAGATATCTAGGGAAGAGACAATGCAAAGGCCCTGACAAAAAACATGCTTTGCATGTTCTCGGAGCAGAAAGAAAGTCAATGTGTCTACAAAGGAACGAAGAGTGCAGATAATGCTAGGAGATGATGACAGGGAGTCAGTGAGAGGGAAAATCATGCAAGACTTTGTAATCCATTCTTTGGATTTTATTCTATGTAGTGTAGAAGGCCATTGGAGGGTTTCAACAGGAAACTAGCATAAAGAGATTTACAGTTTAAGCATAACATCTTAGTTTGCATGGGGAGAATAGTGCATTTGAGATATTCCTCTTTCTATTAGTATGTCTTTATAAGACTCCAAAGTAATCTTCTACTAAAAAAGAAGTAAAAATGCTGAATTAAAAGCAATCTTCTTAAAAAATACTGAAAAACTGACAAGGTAGAATTTATGAGGCTAGATTATAAATGAAGGCACAATTTCTGAAAACAACAAAACAACTTTCTTGTAAAACTGGGAGAAATTGAGCTTGGTTTGTATGGTCTCAGAGGCTCTGGGGAGCAGAAGGCAATGCCATGGGCTTTTGAAGGATGGGGAGTAGAATGGGGGCACTATTTCCATAAATCTTAAACCTCAGTTTAAGAGTCAAAGTAGAAATAAACCTCACCCCACACTATATTTATACCTATAGGGCAGGGAGAAAAATTGCCTTAGAAATAGGTAAAGAAGAAGGGGAGAGAAATATAAGATTTTATGACCCAAAGTTGGTCCTCATATGTATTTGAAACCCAAATTTACATTAATTGAGTGGGACCCCCAAAATGCAAGACATGAAATTAAAGTAACACTGGACTCGTAATGCCCCCAGACACACCAGATGTAAATCAATACACATTCATATATTCAGGCCTCAGAAAATATCAACCAATAATTTTCTGAGGAAAAATAATAGCATACCATAAAAAAATCACTTAACAACCATAATAAAAGAGTTGAGAGAATTTAAACGTAGCTTGTGTTCTATAGCCATTGTATTTTACAGAGAGAGAAAAGGTATTAATTATCTTCAGAATTTGAAGAATGAAGCATGAAGTGTGTAATTTCTAGGATAATCACTAAAAAGTAGAAATATGCTATACTTGCAAACCAATAGAATAAATGGAAATATAAAAATTCTTGATTCAAAAGTATCAAGAAAGAAGGCTAAAAGAAATATAGAACAGCTGGTAGAAACAGAAAACCCAAAATAAAATGGTAAGATATGAATGCAAATATATCAGTCATGACATTAATGGATTAAATCATCTTGTTAAAAGGAAAATACTGTCAATCAGGATTAAAAATTCTAACTAGATGTTCTTTATAAGAGACATCTAAAATATAAATAAATTGAAAACAAAATGGTGAAAAAAACATATACCAGACTAATTATATGCAAAAGAAAAAGAATAGAGACATACTACATCAAACAAAATAGACTTTAAGGCAAAAAGCATTACAGAGATTTTTTTTTCTATTTTGTTCACTGTACCTAGAGCAGCACCTGGCATGTAGTAGATGTTCAATAAATATCTATTAAATAAATGAGGAAATTAACTTCTTAATGATAAAAGGTTTAATTCATCAGGAAGATAAAACCATTTTAAACTTATATGCACCTAAGAATATACTTTTGAAATATGTAAAGTAAAAGTTGCACTATGCAGAGGAAAAGACAAATCTGATGAGAGATATTTTAATATACATCTCTAGGTTATCAGACAAAACATATCAGTAGGATATAAGTTCTTAAGAAAAGACTATGAAAAGTGCAAGGATGGCAATGGAGAGAACAGTTAGGATACTTTTATAAAACTTCAGATTTAAGATGATGTGTCTTGGACTGGGGTGTTAATCATAGAGTTGGTAAAAAGAGTTGAAATGTTGGATATATTCTGAAGGTAGAGGACACAGAATTTTCTGATGATGAGATGGATGTCTGAGAGAAATAAAGGAGTAAAACATAACTTCAAGGTTTTTGACCTGAGCAACCAGGTGAATGGCATTGCATTTACTGAGATGAGATAAAGGAGCAATTAGAAGGAACTCATTGATATTAATTCATTAGAATAAGCAGAGCTGCAAGCTGTTTCTCTTCCATTCCCAACCAGGGCAAGGCTTCTGCATATATTCCAAAACTGAACAGTTTCAGCCCAGCCAAAGCATTCTGTCTTCTCAGAGGCACAAATCCATCTTAGTTAAACAATGTCACATTAGAGCCATCGTGGTGAAAGCCACTTGGGCTGCCGGATCTTGGATCTCTTTGTGGCCACATGGAGTTAGGTGGGCCTCTGCAAGAAGTGGCCAAAGCCTGAAGGAGGATGAAATACTAGGGGGAGCCAATACCCAGGACAAAGGGGAGTCTTAGAGGCAACCACTACCCACCTCAGGGGGGCAGTTGCTGGGGTCAGAGGTTGCTGGCGTTACCATCATGGTGGTGGTGGCTGGGGTCAAGGTGGCACCTACAGTCATTGGAACAAACCCAGTAAGCCCAAAACCAATGTGAAGCACATGGCAGGTGCTGCTGTGGCCAGGGCAGTGGTAGGGAGCTTTAGTGGCTACCTGATGGGGAATGCCATGAGCAGGCCTCTCTTACGTTTTGGCAATGACTATGAAGACCATTACTGTCATGAAAGCATGTTCCGTTACCCTAACCAAGTGTACTACAGGCCCCTGAACTACAGCAATGAGAATAATTTTGGGCATGACTGTGTCAACATCAACATCAAGGAGCGCATGGTCACCACCACCACCATACGGGAGAACTTCACAGAGACCAATAAGATGATGGAATGTGTGGTGGAGCAGATGTGCATCACCCAGTACCAGAGAGTCCTAAGCTGTTTAAAACCAAGGAGGGTTGAGCACAGTCTTCTTCTCCCCTCCTGTGGCCCTGTTCATATCTTTACTTATTTTCCTTATAGTTAGATAAGGAAAGTCTTCCCATTTGCCCCATCTCTTAGTTTTTTACCACATTGGGGGAGGGGTGTCTCCTTGCAACCCTTTCAGTAGTGGTGTCATTCTAGATTCTTTCTTTGTCACCAATAGGTTAATCCACCTGGCACTGATGGGCACTGAGAAATGTAGAGTAGACACAGGATGCTATTTATCCAAGCACTCTTTGATTAAGTCCTTAATAGTTTGATGCTAATACCAAGCTGATAAGACTATAACAGCAAATAATTCTTGGCTCGTGTAGGCTTCTTTTTTATCTAGCCAGACTAGATAAAACAGTTTTAAATGCCTAAAGATCACCAGCCATTCCCCAGCTAAAACCCAGTAGACAAATGCCCCACTTAGCAATAGTTTTATAGCAATCTGGAGAATATTTTTATCTATTCTAAGAAAAACTGGGTTCATTTTCCTGCTCAAACAGCATTTCCACAAGATTTGGAAGGAGGTCACATGATAAACATACAGAAAAAAATTTAAAATCCTTAACTCTTGGACTGTAGGCTTAGCACGGGGCAAGGATGGGGAAGGGGGTCCTGTGTTTGTAGAGAACTGTGACTGCCCTTTGCATGTTGTGGTACAGGATACACTGCTGCTGTCACAACAGAGTAAATATTCATGCAACACTGAAACTCTGGCCACGGGACATTTTCACAGGGAATGAATCCAATTAATGTGTATATAAAAAGCTTCTGTGATCCTTAGGAAGCAGTCTTCCATTTTGAACATGTAAAACATCTACATGTAGCATTCCTTTCTACAGTACCATAAACTACAGGTAAATAAGGCAGCAAATAATTTAATTAGATTCTGGGTACTGAAGACAGACCTCCTTTGTTCATTTAGCTTGTGTGATGGATAATTCTGATGTCAAGTGATGAGGCCCAGTTATCTGGTCAGGCAACAAATGGACTGATCATTCTTGCAAGGATATTTCATGGCTGGTTGATAAACCAAAAGGCTAGTGTATTAGATCATTAGTCAGTTGGTTGCATCAGTGGCTATCTTGTTTTTCTCAAGTACGATGTTCTATAAATATCTGTTAGATCTGGTTCATTTATCATATTATTCAAGTTCTCTGTTTCCTTGTTGATCTTCTGTCTAGGTGATCTATCTCTTGATGAGAGTTGTGAATTGAAGTCTCCAAGTGTTATCATAGAGCTAATTATTTCTACCCTCAGTTTTGTCAGTATTTGCCTCATATTTTTGGGTACCATGGTTAGATTTCTAAATATTTATGACTGTTATTTCTTCTTGGTAGATTGCCCCCTTTATTAATATACAGTGTCCTTCTTTGTCTCTTATGATAGCTTTTGCATTTAAAGTCTAATTTGTCTGATATAGCTCATTTTGGTTACTATTTTCATAGAATATCTTTTTTTCTCCATTCACTTTCAACTTTTTGAGTCTTTGGGTCTAGGGTGAGTCTCTTGTTAAACAGCATAGTTTGATCATGTTTTTAAAATCCATTCTGCCAATCTATCTCTTTTGATTGTGGAGTTTAATACATTAAACTCTGTGTGGTCAAGTGAGAGCGAGTGAAGTGGACTCACTGCTCAAGGACAGAAGTTTCCTACCTGACATTTTTCTTTTCTTTGATTCAGCATTTGCGGAGCCCTTCTACAGGCTTTACCATCCTCCAGAGCTCTAAGCAACTGATATTTGTCCTTCCATTTTCTAAATCTTTGGAGATGCTTTATCACAGGATGTCTTACATCACCATGTAGATAATGTCACTCTCCATATAAATGTGAGTATTGTGTTTTCCATTTACGCAAAGAAGATTGTTGGAATTTTGATAGAGATTGCATTGAATCTATAAATTACTTAGGATAGAATTGGCATTTTCTCAAGATTTAGTCTTGTAAACCATGAACATGGAACATCCTTCCATTTATTTAGGTCTTTTTTATTTCTTTTAGTGATGTTTTGTAGTTTTCTGAGTACAAGTCCTTTAAAGCCTCGGTTAGATTTATTCCTAGATGTTTTGATTCATTTAATTTCTATTTTTAATAAATTTTTTTCTTGATTTCTTCTTCTGATTATTCATTTATTGTGCATATAAGTTCTACTGATTTTGGGGTGTTGAACTGTACTCCAACATTTTGCTCAAGTGATT
This sequence comes from Tamandua tetradactyla, assembly GCF_023851605.1. Taxonomy (NCBI): domain Eukaryota; kingdom Metazoa; phylum Chordata; class Mammalia; order Pilosa; family Myrmecophagidae; genus Tamandua; species Tamandua tetradactyla. The sequence continues at coordinate 16,766,301 of NC_135353.1, forward strand.
TATTGGCTTTAGTAGCTTTGTTGTAGATTCTTTGTTGAAGATAGAGAAAGTTTGACCTCATCCTTTCTAATTTGGGTGTCTTTTATTTCTTTTTCTTACCAATTACATTGGGAAGAACTTCCAGTACAATGTTGAATAACATTGGTGACAGTAGGTATTCTTCTCTTGTTCCTGATCTTAGACGGAAAGTTTTCAGTCTTTCACCTTTAAATAGGATGAGAGCTGTGCCCTTTTCATACACACACTTTATCATTGTTGACTAAGGTTATTGCTATACTGGTGTTCTAGGTGTTTCTATCAAGAAGGGGTGCTGAATTTTGTGAACTGCCCTTTTCTCCATCAATTGAGATAATCATGTGTTTTTTCCTTCATTGTGTTAAGGTAGTGTATTACATTAAATTATTTTCTTATCTTGAGCCAACCTTACATACCAGGGGTAAATCTTACTTGGCCATTGTGTATTATTCTTTTAATATGCTTTAGGATTTGGTTTGCTATTATTGTGTTGAGGATTTTTGCATCTATAATTCATAAGTGATATTGGTCTGTAGTATTATTTTCCTTTGTGATCTTTATCTGGCTTTGGTAGGAGGGTGATTTTGGCCTCATAGAATGAATTAGGAAGTATCCCATCTTCTTCAAAGTTTTGATGAGTTTAAACAGAATTGCTGTTAAGTCTGTTTTAAATATTTGGCAGAATTCCATTGTGAAGCCATCTTATCCTGGGCTTTTCTGTTTTGGGAGGTTTTTGATGACTAATTCAATCTCTTTACTATTAATTGTTTTGTCTGTATCTTCTATTTCTCCTTAAGCCAATGTAGGTAGCATGAATTTTTCTAAGAATTTGTCCATTTCACTTACATTATCTAATATATTTGCATACAGTTTTTCATAGTATCATGTTATAATCCTTTTTATTACAGTGAAGTTAGTAGTAATGCATTCCTTGTCATTTCTGATTTTCTTTATTTGTAGCCTCTCTCTTTTTTTCTTTGTCAGTTTAGCTAGCTCAAGTTTTGCCAATTTTATGTATCTTTTCACGGAACCAACTTTTGGTTTTGCTGATTCTCTCTATTGTTTTTTGTTGTTGTTGCTTTGTTTCTGATTTCCTTTATCTCCTCTCCAATCTTTGTTATTCCTTTCCTTCTGCTTGCTTCGTGTTTAGTTTGCACTTCTTTTTCTAGTTCTTCCTGGTTCGATCTATGATCTGAAGTCTGTATCCTTTTTTAATTTAAGCATTTACAACTGTTAATTTCCCTCTCAGCACTGCCATTGCTGCATCCCTTAAGGTTTGGTATGTTGCATTTTCATTTTTATCTACCTTACCCATTGGTCACTTAAGAGTGAGGTTTTTTTTATTTCCAAGTGTGTGTAAATTTTCCATTTCCCCACCTCTTATTGATTTCTAGTTTCTTTCTTCATGGCCAAAGTATATACATTGAATGATTTAAAAAAATTTTAATTTATTGCAACTTGTTTTGTGACCCAACATATGTTCTAACTTGGAGAATGATCCACATACACTTTCGAATAATGTGTATGCTGTTTTTCTCGGGTGAAGTATTATATATAGATATAGATATAGATACAGATATAGATACAGATATAGATATAGATACAGATATAGATATTTGTTTGATCTAGTTGCTTTACATTGTTGTTCAAGTCTTGTATTTCCTAATTGTTTGTATACTTTTTTAACATCTATATCTTCATATTGTATGAGAAAAAACATAGATTAATCCTTACCTTTTATGCACTTGCATTTTAACACTTGTAGGGGGTAAGAAGTGGAATTACATACCAAAAAATACACTACAATAATGGCAGTTATAATTACCCAAAGGATTACCTATTCAACAGGTCTCTATTTTCTTCATTTCAGTACTGTATAGAACATTCAGGCAGAAAGTCGATAAGGAAATACAAGACTTGAACAATAGTTTGAACCACTGTCTGATGTACTTTCCTTTCAGTCTGAACAATTCAATTTACTTGTACGGTAGATTTAGTGGTGATGCACTAAACTTTTGCTTATCTGGGAATGTCTTAATCTCCCCTTCATTTCTTAAAGAAAGTCTCATTGGATATAAAATTTTTGGCTGGTAGTTTACTTTCAGCACTTTCAGTATTTCAACCCATTGTCTTTTTGCCTCCATAATTTTTGATGCAAAGTTAGCATTCAATCTAAATGGAGTTCCCTTGTGCATAGTGTGTTGCTTTTCTCTTGCAGTTTTCAGAACTCTCTCCTTTTCCATTACATTTCATGGGTAGGTCAATATATAATGGGGCATATTTTTCTTGATGTTTATCCAGTTTGCTGTTTTCTGGGCTTCTTGAATGTGCATATTTACCTCTTTTGGGTAGTTTGGGAAGTTCTATGACATTATTTCTTTGTATATTCCTTCTGGCCCTTTTTCCATTTCTTCTGCTTCTGGAACTCCCATAACATATATATTTATATGCTTGATGGTATCTATGCTGATTTGAAAGGAAGTATGCCCCCTAAGAAAAGCCATGTTTTAATATAAATCCCATTTCATAAAGGTAGAATAATAATCCCTATTCAATACTGTATATTTGAAACTGTAATGAGATACCTCCCTGGTTGATGTGATTTAGTCAAGAATGGTTGTTAAACTGGATTAAGGGATGACATGTCTCCACCCATCTGGGTGGGTCTTGGTTTATTGGAGTCCTATAAAAGAGGAAATATTTTGGAGAATGAGAGATTCAGAGAGATCAGAGAATGCTGCAGCACCACAAAGCAGAGAGTCCACCAGCCAGCGACCTTTGGAGATGAAGAAGGAAAACGCCTCCCAGGGAGCTTCATGAACCAGAAGCCAGGACAGAAAGCTAGCAGATGATGCCGTGTTCGCCATGTGCCCTTCCAGCTGAGAGAGAAGCCCTGACTGTGTTCACCATGTGCCTTCTCACTTGAGAGAGAAACCCTGAACTTCATCGGCCTTCTTGAACCAAGGTATCTTTCCCTGGATGCCTTTGATTGGACATTTCTTTAGACTTGTTTTAATTGGGACATTTTCTCAGCCTTAGAACTGTAAACCTGTAACTTATTAAATTCCCCTTTTAAAAAACCATTCAATTTCTGGTGTATTGCATTCTGACAGCTAGCAAACTAGAATAGTATTCCATAGGTGGCTTAGGCTCCTTTTTCTTTATATAATTCTTTATTCTTTCTGCTTTTCAGCCTGACTCATTTCAAGTGTCTTTTATTTGAGTTCAACTGATTCTTTCTTCTGCCAGCTCCAATATGCTCTTGAAACCCACCTGGGAATTTTTAATTTTGTTTAGTGTGGTCTGCAACTCCACTGTTATGTGCTTTTTAAAAAATTTCTGTCTATTTATGAAGTTTCTCTATTGCTCATTCATTTTCCCTGATATCCTTTAGTTCTTTCTGTCTATTGTCTTTCAACTCCTTAACCATTTTAAGACCATTTTTAAAGGTTTTTTTCACTATGCCTCCATTCTGGCCATTTTCTTTGGTATTTTCTGGAATTTTATCTTCTTCCTTTTAATTGGCCATGACTTCCTGTATCTTTGTTTTTCTTGTACTCTTTTGTTGCACACTGCTCATTTTAATGTTTTGAAATGTTGATTATGCTATTTATTCCCTAAAATACATGTTTCTTTATTTTGTAACCAGATGGTGATAGGACAGAGATTTTCTTGTGCCTCAGCCCTCTTATCAGGAAGGCAAAAGAGGATTTTCCCTGTACTTTTGGACCTATGTCTTGTACTGGGATTTTTCCTATTAGTTATTTTGGAATTCCCATGTTTACAGGAGCTTTTTGTCCCCTCTGTTTCCCAGAAGACGGACCTCTCTCCTCTGGGTGTTTGAAGCCAGCAAACCATTGCTCCAGATTGTACACCTCTGTAGTTGTTTGTACTTTTTTGTTTTTGTTGTTTCAAGCTGCTTTCATCTGGAGGGCAAATTCTAAGAAAAGGGGCATGATAGAGATGCCTTTCCCAAATCAGTCTTGCATAGCTGAAACAAGGCCAGGAACACACAAAAGGAGCCCTGACTGGCTCCTAAGTGCACTAGGGTGTGTCAGGAAAGGCATCAAGAATTCATGTATGGCTCCTAAAAAGTGAGCAAGCTAATGCAGCCCTTCAATTTACTGTTTCCCACGGCACTAAAGAAGCATAGCATCTTTATTCCCCATGCCACAGTCTTTGTACAGGATGGCTTGCAACAATGACTGTCCCAAGTACTGGGCCCCCAGTTAGCCAAACTTGCAAATCAAAAGCCAAGTTAAGAGAGTGAGGTGTGAAATTTAGTTCATCCTCCAGAGCAGGTAGTAAACAGCCAGGAACTATATAGAAGTAGGGAAACATAAGTGACTGGGCACACATCATACACTGATCTGGAATGGGTGGGTGGCTAAAATTCCACAGAAAACTGATAAATATCCCAAGCTGTGGAAGCTGACATTCCTTCCATATGAGCACAGCAGTCTGGTTCCCTGAGGGGAAAGGAAACAAACCTTATTAGTAGCAAAGAGTTAGCAAAAATGAAACTCCAATTGCAGAATTAATTAACAAATTCTGACTACTGAAAGCAGACCCTGAGCACAGATAAACTTGGACTAGGTGTGAAAGGAGCCAAGAGTTTTCACCCTGGCAGAGAAGGCCAGCGCTAATAAAGAAAAAAGAGGCTTTTTGAGCTGGATGATACAAAATAATGGAAAAGAGCTGGACCCCAAGAAAAGGGGGCACATAGAACCTGGGAACACATAGAGACACATAACAGCCCCAGCTCTTGTTTGGTAAACCTGGGGAGTGGAGGACTCCTGCGGAAAAGGCTTTTTCTCTTTGTTTGAATTTCTTAACAATTCATTAGATAGAACCTCAAGCATTCTGAGGCACCAGCATTGCCCCAGGTGAGGGTGTAATTAAAGCATAACTGAGAGACAAAGTAAATAGATTAACTATTCCTTAAAGGGTGTATCTTCCCTAAGAAAAGGGGGGCAAGACCCAGCACAAGTGCAGGCCCTCCTTCATGGAATTCAGGCCCAAGGGCTAGAAAAAAGAACTAATCAAAGCTCACCTGTTACTGGCAGGAGGAGCCTGCTGAAATTAAAAGCACTGTATCACTTTACGCTGGTGGGAAGCTGTGGGTAGATAAGCACCACATGTTGGCCAGGATAGGAAAAGCAAAGAGTCTAGAGGCTTCATATGAAAGTCTGACAACCTGCTGGGTCTCACCCACAGGGAAACTGGATACTGGCAACTGTCTACTCCTGAGGCATAAGCTTGCCTGGTCTGGGAAAATCTGACTGGGGGTGATCATATCTGAGGAGACTCTCCTCAAAAATAAAGGTCCATATAGGTAAAGTGAGAAAGAGAAAAACAAAGACTGAAAAATTCTGATCAGTTAAATAGAACCTATGCTGGAAGTATAGAATAAATTCAACTGAATGCCAAAGAACAGATAGAGAACAAAGCTATCTAATAAGAAAAGCCTAAGTAAAAGAGTGAAAACCACTTCCAGAAAAAAAAAATTAAAAAAACAAATGCCTAGACACCAGCAAAAGATAATGAATCACATTAGGAAAATTGAAGATATGGCCCAGACAAAGGAACAAATCAACACTTCAAATGAGGTACAGGAGTTGAGAAAACAAAGATAGGATGTTTGAACAAACATGCAAAATTTCATAAACTATCAAATCAATGAATTGAGGGAAGATATAAAGAAGACATAAACATAAAGAAGAACATAAAGAAGAACCTGAAAGTTTGAAAAAAAATAATTGCAGAACTCATGGAAATGGAAGGCACAATAGAATAGATGAAAAAATGGAGAGTTACAACAATAGATTTGAGGAGGCAGAAGAAAAGATTAGTGAACTAGAGAACAGGACATCTGAAATTTGACACACAAAAGAACAGATAGGGAAAAGAATTGGAAAATATGAGCAGGGTCTCAGGGAATTGAAGGACAACATGAAGTGCACAAATATATGTGCTATGTGTGTTTCAGAGAGAGAAGAAAAGGGAAAAAGAACAAAAAGACTAATGGACAAAATAATCACTGAAAATTTCCTGTCTCTTATGAAAGAAATAAAATGACATATCCAAGAATTGCAGTGTATCCCAAACAGAATAAATGTGAATAGACCTATAGCAATACACTTACTAATCAGAGTGTTAAATGTCAAAGACAAAGAGAGAATCTTGAAAGCAGCAAGAGAAAAGCAATCCATCACATTCAAGGAAAGCTCAGTAAGACAATGTATGGATTTCTCAGCAGAAATCACAGCAGTGAGAAGGTAGTGGTGTGATATATTTAAGATTCTGAAAGAGAAAAACTACTAAGCAAGAATTCTATCTGCAGAAAAACTCTCCTTCAAAAATGAGGGGAAGATTAAAACATTTTTGGACAAACAGTCACTGAGAGAATATGTGACTAAGAGACTGACTCTACAAGAAATACTAAAGGAAACACTACAAGCAGGTAGGAATACACAGGAGAGAGAGGTCTGGAGAAGTATGTGGAAATGAAGACCATCATTAAAGATAAAAAGAGAAAAAAATGGACATGACATATAAAATCTAAAAGGCAAAATGTTAGAAGAAAGTACTACCTTTACAGTAATAACATTAAATTTTAATGGATTAAACTCCCCACTCAAAAGACATAGACTGGCAGTATGGATTAAAAAACAGGGTCCATTTATATGCTGTCTACAGGAAACTCACTTTAGACCGAATGACAAAAGTAGGCTGGAAGTGAAAGTATGGAAAAAGATATTTCAGGCAAACAACAATCAGAAAAGAGCAGGGGTATCAATATTAATATCTAACATATTAGATTTCAAATATAAAACAAAAGAGACAAAGAAGAACACTATGCATTAATAAAAGGAACAATTCAACAAGAAGATATAATAATCATAAATATTTATGCCCTGAGCAGAATGCTCCAAATTCCATGAGGCAAACACTGACAACACTGAAGGAAAAAGTAGAGACCTCTACCATAACAGTTGGAGAATCCAATTTCCTGCTCTCAACAATGGATAGAACATGTAGACAAAGGATCAATAAGGAAACAGAGATTTTGAATGATACCACGCAAGAAGTAGACTTAACAGTCTACTGTTAGTTTACAGATCCTTACACCCCACAGCATGAGGATACACATGTTTTTCAAGTGCTCATGGATTATTCTCAAGTATAGACAATATGCTCAGTCACAAAGAAAGGACCAATAAATCTTAAAGGATTTAAATTATACAAAACACTTTCTCAGATAAAAATGAAATGAAGTTGGAAATCAATAACAGTCAGAGGGCCAGAAAATTTGCAAATATATGGAGGGTAAACAAGACACTCTTAAACAACCAGTGGGTCAAAGAAGAAATTACAAGAGAAATCAGTAAAAATCTCAAGGCAAATGAAAATGAAAATGCAATACATCAAAATATATGGATGGGGTGCAAAGATAGTTCAGCAGTAAAATTCTCGCCTGCCATGCAGGAGACTGGGTTTGACTCCTGATCCATGCACTTCCCAAAATACAAATAAGCAAAACAAACTAACACACAAAAATTTAAAAAATGGAACTGCAATAATAGGATACTCACATGGAAAAATAATGAAATACGACCCCACCATACAGCATACAGCAAACACACTGCTGATAGTGAATTTTATTGCCTTAAACATTTATATATATATATATATGAAAGAACAAAAATCAAGGAATTAATTGTTTACCTGGAAGAACTAGAGAAAGAAAATCAAACTAACAACAAAACAAACAAAAGGAAAGAAACAACAAAGATTAGCACAAAAATAAATGAAGTTGAGAATATGAAAACAATAGAGAAAATCAATGAAACCAGAGGTTGATTTTCTTTGAGAAAATCAATTAAATTGATGGACCCTTAGTTAAGCTGACAAAGATAAAGAATGAATGCAAATAAATAAAATTGGAAATGAAAAAAGGGACATAAGCACTGACCCTGCAGAAATAAAGGAGGTAATGAGAAGGACAATAAGAGCAACTATATGTTAATAAAGTAGACAACATAGATGAAAAGGACCACTTACTAGAAAGGCATGAACAATAAACATTAACTCAAGAAGAAGTATATGACCTCAATACAACAAATAGTAAGTAAAGGGATTGAATCAGTCATCAAGAAGCTCCAAACAAGAAAAGTCCGGGACCAGATGGCTCCACCTGTGAATTCTTCCAAACATTCAAGAAAGAATTAGTACCAATCCTGCTCAAACTCCTCAAAAATTTGAAGAAAATGGAACTCTACCTAACTCATTATATGAAGCCAACATTACCATAATACCAAAGCCAAACAAAAATACTATAGGAAACAAAATTACAGACCAGTCTCTTCAATAAACATAAATGCAAAAATGCTCAACAACATACTTGCAAATTAAATCTAGCAGCACATTAAAAGAATTATACACCATGGCCAAGTGGGATTTATTCCATGTATGCAATGCAAGAAAATCAATTAATGTAATACACCATATCAACAAATCCAAGCAGAATGAGCACATGATCATCTCAGTTGGTGCAAGAAAGGCATTTGACAAAATTCATCATCCTTTCTTAATGAAAACACTTTAAAGGACAGGAATTAGAATGGATCTTCTTCACACAATAAAGGGAATATATGAAGAGTCCACAGTCAACATCATCCTCAGTGGAGAAAGATTGAAAGCTTTTCTTCTAAGTTCAGGAAGAAGACAAGGATGCCCACTGTCATCCTTGTCTTTCAACATTGTGATAGAAGTTCTAGCCAAAGGAAATGGCCAAAAAAAAGTAATAAATGGCATCCAAATTGGAAAGGAAGAAGTAAAACTCTCACTGTTTGCAGATGATATGATACTATAAGTTGAAAATCCTGAAAAATCTACAGCAAACCTACTAGAGCTATAAATGAGCAGAGCAAATTGGCAGGGTACAAGATTAACACCCCCAAATCATTAGTGTTTCCTTACACTAGTAATGAGCAATCTGAGCAGAATATTAAGAAAATCCATTTACAACAGCAAACAAAAGAATCATAAATTTCAAAATAAATTTATCTAAGGATACAGAAGACCCATATGCAGAAAACTATAAGAAATCACTCAAAGAAATCATAGAAGACCTAAATAAATGGACAGGCACACCATGTTCATGGATTGGAAGACTAAATATTATTAAGATGTTAATTCTACTCAAATGATATATAAACCCAATATAATACCAATTAAAATTCCAACAACCTACTTTGCAGAAATAGAAAAACAAATAACTGATTTTTTGGAAGGGCAGGGTGCTCTGAATAGCTAAAAAATATATTAAGAAAGAAAAATGAAGTGAGAGATCTCATGCTACATTACTTTAAAGTACATTACAAAGCAGCAGTGGCCAAAACAGTATGGTAGTGGCATGAAGATAGACATACTGACAAATGTAATTGGATTAGGTGTTCAGAAATAGATCCTCTCATCTATAGACAATTGGTCTTTGATAAGGTGGTCAAGCTGACCCAACTGGGAGAGAGCAGCTGCTTCAACAAATGGTGCTTGAAGAACTGGATATCCAAATGCAAAAGAATGAAAGAGGATCCATATTGCACACCCTACACAAAAATGAACTCAAAATGGATCAAAGAGCAAGACCATAAAACATTTAGAAGAAAATGGAGAAAAATATCTTATAAATCTTGTGATAGGAGGTGATTTCTAAGACTTTACACCCACAGCATGAGCAATAAAAAAATACATAAATGAACAGAAGCTTCTCAAAATGAAATGTGCTTGTGCATCAAAGTAGTTTGTCAGGAAAGTAAAAATGTACCCCTTGCAATAGGAGACAACATTTTCAAACCACATATCAGATAAGTGTTTAATATCCTGAGTGTATAAAGAGATTCTCCAAATCAACAAACAAAAGACAAACAGTAGTCATTAAAAAATGGGCAAAAGACATGAACAGACACTTCTCAGAAGAGGAAATACAAATGGCCAAAAGACACATGAAAAGATGGTCAACTTCAGTGGCTATTAGGGAAATGCAAATCAAACCCATGATATATCATCAGACACCCAGTAGAATGGCCATTATCAAAAGTAACAGAAAAAAACAAGTGCTAGAGAAGATATGGAGAAAGAGTCACACATCCATTTTTTTCGTGGGAATGTAAAATGGTAAAACCACTCTGGAAGGCAGTTTAGTGGTTCCTCAAGAAGCTAAGTGTAGAATTGCCATATGATCCAGCAATCCCATTACTAGGTATATATTCAGAAGAATTGAAGGCAAGGACACAAATGGACATTTGCACACTGATGGAAACAGTCCAAATGTCCATCAACAGATGAGTGGCTTAAGAGGCTGTGGTATGGAACATTAGGCAATTGTAGAACAGAATAAAGTCATGAAGTATGTAACAATGTGGAAGAAATTTGAGGACATTATGATGAATGAAATTAGCCAGAAACAAAAGGGCAAGTACTGTATGGTCTCACTAATATGAACTAACATTAATGCGTGAATTTTGAGAGCTAAAGTTAAGAACATGGGTTATTAGGAAAGAGGGAAGAGATTGGATATTTGGTGCTGAAAGAGTACAGAATGTGCAACAGGACTGATTGTAAAAATTCAGAAATGGATAGCACTATACTATCTGATGGTAGCACAATAATATAAGTACACTGAACAAAGCTGAATGTGAGTATGGTTGAGGGAGAAAGGCTGGGGGCATGTATAACAAGAGAACAAAAGATAGAGGATAAAGAGAGATAACATAACTTATGAATGCCTTGAGTGGACAATTATGGTGATTAAAGGTACAAATATATGAATGTTTGTGCATGGGAATGAACAAATTAATGTCAACATTGCAATGTGTTGAAAATGGGATAGTAAATGGGAAAAATACAATCAAAGCAAGCTAGGGTCTGTAGTCAACAGTATCATTATAATATGCTTCCACTGAATGTAACAAAAGAATTATGTCAAAACTAAATGTCAACAAGCAGGGGAAAAGGGGGATGGGTATGGATTCTTTGTGGCAGAAAAGGAAATGTCTTCATATAGATTACGCTGGCAATTGCACGGCTATTTACTTAGATTGGAATGTATGATATGTGAGTAAAACTTTAAATATTAACAGAGAAATAAGTGCTAGAGAAAATGTGGAGAAAGAGATGTACATATTCACTATTGGTAGGGAAGCTGAGAGAAGCAGCCCCTCCAGAGGGTGGTGTGGTGGTTCCCACAGGTGGCTGGGGGAGGGGGTTTGTCATATGATCCTGCAACCTGTTGCTAGGAATATAATTGAAGGAACTGGGAGTGGGGACATAAATGGACATTTGCACATTGGTGTTTATAGCAGCAGTGTTCAAGATTCACAATGGATAAAGGTTGCCTAGGGTATGACAATTGAGGAATGGATGGGGAACTGTGGTGTATTTATACAATGGATTATTAAGCAGCTGAAAGGAGGAGTGACGTTGTGAGGCATGCAAATAAGTGAATAAATCTTGAGAACAATATGTTGAATGAAATGTCAGAACAAAAAGACAAGTACCACGCCTCACTCATATGGACTAACTATAATATACAAACTTGGAGAACTGAAGTTAAGAACATGAGTTATCAGCTTGGGGCCTATTGTAAAGGGTCCTAGATTGTAAGCTCTTACAGCAATCATGTTTATTCTGGAGATGAACTGTTATTTCTAAATTCTGACATACTGAGCTATTTGTGTATAACCTGGTCATTCCCAGAAACTTTGGATTTTTATGTGACACCTGAGACTAAGTCTTAGAGCTCTGAGGCTATGAAAATCAGCATTACTCCATACAGAAACTGTTTAAAAAGTTGAAAAGGTAATCAGACTTCAACTAGAGACATGAATGAAGCTTATCTAGGTAGGACTAAGGTAAATCAGAATACAGGGTAAAGGATGCCATGGTGCATAATTTAGAACTTCAGCTTCTGTGTGAGACCAAAGGGAGAGATGTTTATTTAGTACACAATTTATATTTTGGGTAGTGCATTATCTAATTGAACTTGTATGTCTGTTTATTTCGACACCATCATTTCATGGAATCTTCAATATGGCATTAGATCTCGCTAGTTTGTACAGGTTAGTGTGGTGTCCCTATATATCCCAGAGTAATTTGGACAGAGAATAAAATAGTATTTTCAAAGTCCCCTTACGGAACTGGAGAGAAAGGAGGAAATACTCAAATTCCCTATTTGGGGGAGTTCTTGATGTTCTTGCAAGCAGTGGGAACATCAAATTCGATAGGCTCAGCCCTCGACCTTGGGATTTACCCCTATGAAACTTATTCCTGCAAAGGAGATGCTAAGCCTACTTGTAATTATGCCAGAGAACCTGTCCTGTTGCTTAGATATAACCTCTCTCTCTAAACAACTTGGCAGGAGAACTCACTGCCCTCCCACCTACATGGTACCTAACTTCCAGTGGTGTAAATCTCTCTGGCAATGTGGGACAGGTGTCCTGGTATTATCCAGGACCCAGCATCATGGGATTGAGAAAGCTATCTTGACCAAAAGGGGGAAGAGAGAAATGAGACGAAATAAAGTTTCATTGGCTCAGAGATTTCAAACAGAATTGAGAGGTTACACAGAGGTTATTCTTATGCATCATATAGATATCCCTTTTTAGTTTATAGTGCATTGGAGTGGGTAAAGGGAAGTATCTGAAACTGTTGACTTGTCTTCCTGTGGCCTGGATTCTTGAAGATGATTGTATAAAGATATAACTTTTACAATGTGACTGCATCATTGTGAAAACCTTCCTGTGGCCTTGATTCTTGAAGATGGTTGTATAACTATATAAGCTTTTACAGTGTGACCATGTGATTGTGAAAACCTTGTGTCTGATGCTCATTTTATCCCAGATATGGACAGATGAGTTAAAAAATGAGAATAAATAAATAAATAATAGAGTGACAAGGGATCAAATATATTGGGTAGATGGAAATATGAGTGGTCAATGAGAGGGAGGGGTAAGGGATATGGGATGTATGGGCTTTTTCTTTTGCCCTTTATTTCTTTTTCTGGAGCACTGCAAATGTTCTAAAAATGAGCATGGCGCTGAATACACTACTATGTGGTAATATTGTAAGCCATTGATTTTATATGTGGATGGACTGTGTGTTAAGATTTCTCAATTAAAATTAAAAAAAAAAAGCCATGTTCAATTATTGTCCATGCTCACCTCTAGTCTTGGGGAGGAGGACTTTTACATCACTTTCTGTCACCAGTGAGTGATCCAGTGACTGATCTCCACAGTGGCCTGCCGCTGGAGTTGGAGATGGTTGCCAGTACTACTTAGAGATCAGTTTATTGGTATTTAGTATAATTTTTCAGCCTCTTCCTTGGATATTTTTTGAACTTTTTATTGTGTAATATAACTTACATACAAAGCAAAGAAATAAAAAAGTAATAGTTTTCAAAGCTCTCTTCAACAAGTAGTTACAGGACAGATCCCAGAGTTTGTCATGGACTACCATATGATCCTCTCAGATTTTTTTCTTCTAGCTATTCCAGAATATAGGAGCCTAAAAGGCATAAATATTTTTTTATCATCACAATCAACTTTTTTTCTTTTTTGTGAAAAATAATATATGTTCAAAAAAGCAATAAATTTCAAAGCACAGCACCACAATTGGTTATAGAACATATTAAAAAATTTGGCATGGGTTATGATTCCACAATTTTAGATTTTTACTTCTAGCTTCTCTAAGATACTGGAGACTAAAAGAGACATCGATTTAATGATGCAGCAATCATATTCGTTTGTTAAATCCTCTCTTCTCTGTATAACTCCACCATCACCTTTATTATTTCTATCCTTCTCTTTAGGGATATTTGGGATATGGCCATTCTAACTCTTTCATGTTGGAAGGGACTGTCAATAATATGGAGCAGAGAGATGGGACTATCTGATGTTTTGGAGAGGCTGGCCCCTATATGTTTCTTGACTAATCTCATCTATTCCCCGGATATTTTGCAGTGTTCTTCTGGATGCTGAAGTTTCAAACTAGCTACTTCAAATAATTCCTGTCTGTTTAATAATTGTTCTGGTGGAAACATTGAGTCCTGTTAATATACAATAACATTTTGTATATTTTTTGCAATATACAAAAAACTAGTTGGCTTTTAACAATAGGGGTTTATCAAGTTTAAAATTACAATTCTAAGGTCATGGAAATGTCCAAATTAAGGCATCAGTAAGAGGATATCGTCAATGAAGAAAAGTTAATGGCATCTTGGGTTCCTCTGTAACATAAGAAGATGTCTGCTGTCTTCCCACAATCCTCTTGTTCTCACTTTCTCTTTATTTGCATTGCTGCTACAACAATACTACCCAATATGTTGGATTAAATATTAATTTATTGGCTCACATTTTTGAGGGTAGAAGAAGTCCAAAAATCAAGATATTGGCAAAACTTGCTTTCTCCCTGAAACATTAAATATTCTGGTGCTGGTTGACAGCAATGGGGTTTATGGACTGTTTGTTGGGGTGTCATGGGCAATGCCATCTCCTTTTACCTGCTCTTCTACTTTTTGCTTACTTACAGCTTCTCCTTGTGCCTTTCTCTTGCTTCTGGCTTCTGGTTTCTTCTCTTTATAAGACCTCCAGTAATATGGATTAATCCCACCCAGTGGGGCCATAACTTAACTAAAAATAACATCTTCAAGACAATTTATTTACAATGCAGTCACCTACACAGGAATGAAGACTAAGATTAAAAACATGTCTACTTTGGGATACATACTTCAATCTAGCACACTCTTGCTCACACTCATGAAGCCACCTGTGAGCTGCCTTATGGAAAAGTCCACTTCACAGAAATTGAGGGCAGCATCCAACTAATAGCTAGTGATAAACTGAGTCCCTCACTCCAATGGATCATGAGTACGTCAATCCTGCTAACAACCACAGGTGTATCGTCTTCCGAGACCCAGCTTTGGGATTACTGCAGTACAGGACTGCACTTCGAGTTCAGTCTCAGAGAGACCCCGAATTAGTGGACTCAGCAAATGTTTCACTTTGCTAAAGGAGCAGGAATGCAATATACAAAAAACTAGTTGGCTTTTAACAATAGGGGGTTATCAAGTTTAAAATTACAATTCTAAGGTCATGGAAATGTCCAAATTAAGGCATCAGTAAGAGGATATCGTCAATGAAGAAAGGTTAATGGCATCTTGGGTTCCTCTGTAACATAAGAAGATGTCTGCTGGTCCTTCACTCCAAGGTTCCATTGCTTTTAGGTTCCATGTGTCCTTGTTTCCTTCTCCAGGGCCTCTTCTCTGAGCTCTTCGTGTCCTGTGATTCTTCTGGTAGCATTTCCATGATGTTTCTCTCTCTGTGTGTTCTTCATTTGGTTTCTCTCCTCTGCTCTCTGTATGTGTCTCTGTGTTTTCTGGTTTATTCTATTTGTAGAGAATGGCAATAAAAGGATTGAGATCCACCTTGAATTGGGTGGGTCACATCTCCATGGAAACCTAATTGAAAGTACCTACCCACCAATAGTTCTGCCCCCACAGGGCTGAGTTAAGACAACATGGCCTTTTCTGGGGTACATAACAACTTCAAATCAGCACATAAGCCATGCCTAGGATCATGACCTACAGAAACTGTGAAATATCAAATGTTAAATGCCATTGTTTTAAGCCTAATATTTGGAATAATTTGTTTTGCAGCAGTAGATAACTAATACAATGGAAAAGGGAAAATTATTTGATGTTTACTGTTGTCATAATGCATTTAATAAAATAGAATATTGATTTCTCAATGAGAAAACATAACAAATTAGGATTTGATACATACCTTTTCAATGATAAAAACTGTCACAACTAATAGCCAATATTGTATTTAAAGATAGTGTATAGGAACTTCAATTGAAATCATGAAATGAATCATTCTATGTGTGGGGTGAAATAGCATGTCACTTGGGAAGAAATATAGAGTAATTGTATGTTACATCATGGGCCAAAATCAATAACAGCAAATTAAAAATTAATTGCTTAAAATTATAGAAATATGAGAACAAATTATAGGTGAAAATTTGTGTAATATTTAATTAGGAAACTATTTCCTAAATATGACACTAAAGGAAGAAACCCTAGAGAACATGACTGATATTTGACTGCATAAAAGTATACATTTTAGGATGTCAAAAAATGTACCTTTGAAAAGTTAAGAAGAAGGTGGGCCATGGTGGCTCAGCAGGTAGAGTTCTCACCTGCCATGCTGGAGACCCGGGTTCAATTCCTGGTGCCTCTCCATGCAAAAAAAAAAAAAAAAGAGAAAAAAAATTAGAAGAAAAATGACCAATAGTAAAAAATTATTAGAAATATCTATGTGGTAATAATCTTGAAAATACTTTTTTTTCAAATCAAATTATATGCAAGAGAGCTTTTAAAATAAGGATTAATGAGAAAAAATCATACCCTACTAGATTAAAGCAAGAGCATATACAGCAAAGGTAATTACACAAGTATAGTCAGATTAATGATGCATGTGTAAAGATGTGTCATAGGGAGTATGTATCAAGATTTTATGTGTTTTCCTACACTTTCCAGTCATTCTTATAATTAGATTGGGACAAGTTCTCAACTATGATTAGCTCTGGGTAATGGACCATGAGCAGAAGTGACACAAGTTCAGGTTGAGGCAGTTCTGCCCTCATATGGCTTCTCCATCCCTTTGTTCTCCTCCATAGGGACCTTGGAAACTAGGTGTTAACAAGGCAGTGAAAAGGAATTAGGGTGCTGGAACTCTGAGGCATTATATGTAGAAGAGTCTTTTCTCACCACAATTGAATTTTAATTTATTGACCAGCACATGTGTGCTGTGCTAAACCACTGAGATTTCATTATTTTTTGTTTCTTGGTTCATTCAACACAGCTTAGCATTACACTGACTAACACAAAGTCAATAAATAAATCTTCGTATTTATCTAGCACCATAAATAATAAAGATGACATTTTAAATTAGTGGCAAAAGAATGAACTATTCATTAGTGGGAAAATAGTTTAACCAAGTCCACAAAAAAATTCAGACACATTGCAATAGTGCATTTAAAATAAAATGAAGCACAGAAGAGCTAAAAAGTTTAAATGAACATATTGTCAGGTCTCAGAAAAAGAACTTTACATATAAAATGGACTCTATAACCTGGGGGCTTCTCAGCTTCTTTCTCTTAGCTTCTTTCCCTCAGCTTCTTTTGCAGACCAGATATGGCAGCAAGATAAATTATCACAAGGTTTACAGCTAAGAGATGTTTGAGAGCCCCAGACATACTGACACCGCACCTATCAGAAGGCCTGCTTGATAACACTTGTCAGTACATGAAGCTGCCCATCAAAGGAGAGCAGTGCATCAGAACCCCAGCCACAAATCAGATCATAAGTCATTGAGCCCCCATCCAATCATGGGATGACACACCACCTAGTGGGCACCCTCCCCTCCCACCATAACTTCCCTTTTAAAATGCAGTTCCCAGAAAAAGAAGCCAGAGGCATTTTCTTTCTTTTCACCAGCAGATTTCCCTGGCTCCTACCTGCCTTTCCCACCTGCTTTCTCCCTGCTTTATCCCCCCCATAAATCTGTTAAACTTTGACTCACTGTCCTGTGTGGATTCCTTAAGGACTCTGATCTAACACATATATGTGACATATTTCTTCTTTTGTCCATTTTTTTCTCCTACTTAATCAATTTTCTTTTATACAAGGCACTAATTATTATGCATGGATGTAGTGCCGTCCAATGTTAGATTGCAATTATAATCACTATTTCTTACCCCTCCCTGAATCTTTTCCATGTGACCTTACCATTTGGCTTTGCAATTCCTCTCACCATTCAGTCGAAGTCTATTTG
Source organism: Tamandua tetradactyla (assembly GCF_023851605.1). Lineage (NCBI taxonomy): Eukaryota > Metazoa > Chordata > Mammalia > Pilosa > Myrmecophagidae > Tamandua > Tamandua tetradactyla. The sequence continues at coordinate 16,784,210 of NC_135353.1, forward strand.
CCTATCTCTTGAAATCGTTGCTTTGACCAACAGAATGCAACAAAAAGTCATGTGACAATTCTAAGCCTCGGTGTAAAATTTATTCTGTATAACAACTTGCCTAATCTTGCCTTCCATTGTCACTATGAAAACATGTCCAAGTTAGCACACTGCTCCTAGAAGTAAGAGCAGAGCCAAATCTCATGTACATGAGCAAGCCTAGTCTATATCAGCTGAACCACACAGACATGTGAGAAATAATTGTTATTGCTACAAGCCACTGGTTTTAGGGTGATTTATTACACAGCATTATTGTGGCAATAAACTGATAACATGCTCCACCAAAAAACCTAACCGTCATTTTGCCTTACGGATATTATACTTCTATGATGGATGTATAAAGAGAGACTTTAATTCTATGTTTTCTATTTCACTGGAGAAGGAAGAATGGGAGTCAGGATGAGAAGTTTATTGTCCTAGTCACTTCAAAATGAAATTCAGAATGCATAGAAATCATTTTCCAGTTTCCTGACTGTTAAGTAAGACCTTGGGATAAATTAAGATTGGACAGTGATAGAGCAATGAAGCAAACACTTCACTTCAGGCTGGTGGGTTTCTCAAGCAGCAAAATGTTTGTCAACCCTGCTGCAAACAGCAATACTTTTATTACCATAGGCAAAAATTTGTTCCATATTCAGGCAATAGATTATATGTTAGCTTTAGTTTGTATTGTCCTATGAATTTCATCACTTTTTCTGAAGTTCTCTGTATATTTTGGTGGAAAGATAGGAGAGAGAAATTATCTTAGTCTGGAAGTCTTCAATTATATTGCACATCAGTAAATGTTCAAATGAAAATAATTCAGCCAGGCAGGACTGGGAAAGAGTCATCTCTGTATATAGGTTGGCAAAAATGGAAAGAATATAGGAATCTATACCAAAGCTACAAAGTGGACATGAGAAAAAGGAAAGTGTACTTTAGGAGGAAAAAAACAAGTCAAAGAAAATGAAATACTATTGTTTAAATCAAAAGGTGTTCATAATGGTGTTCAATCAAAAGGTGCTCATGAACTCTAATCCACGTTTTGCTAAATTTAAGCTTATAGTATGAATAGCAATCCACAGAACACCAGAAGACTTCAATAGTCATTGCCATATTTTTCCACTTTTAATTGGTATTCAAAATATTCCTTTTAATTACTCAAGCATGCATTTCTCTATTACCAGTTCTGATCATGAAATTCCCTTACTTAAAATTGCTTCATTTCCTCCAGTTGCCTACAGAATAATGTCCAGAAGTTTGGGCATGACATATGAGATCTTCAAAATCTGCAGTGTTTCCAATTAGAAGCCCCTTGCAACTTCAAAATAATCTGACAAATTTTACTTCACTGCCCATCTGATCTGACATCAATCCAAATTGGAATATGTGCTGTTCCATTGGCTTGGCCCTAATATCTGCCTCTGTACACTTTTTTACATTGTTCACCCTGCCTTTGATGATTTTCCCTCCCCCTTATTGCTTCATATTCAAGTATTACTTGTTCCATTCAAACTGTTTTTACCAAGAAATGGATTCTGGATTTTGTCAAATGCCTTTTCCATGTCATTTGAGATGAACATGAGTTTTTCCTGCTTCGATTTGTTAATGTGCTGTATTACATTAATTGTTTTCCTTGTGTTGAAATGCCTTTACATACCTGGAATAAGACCCACATGATTATGGTATATAATTCTTTTAGTATGCTATCGGGTTTTATTTACAATATTTTTTGAGGATTTTTGCATTTATATTCACTAGAGACTGTTTGTAATATTATTTTCCTGTAGCATCTTTATCTGGCTTTGGCATTAGGGTAATGTAGGCTTCATAGAATGCATTAGGTAGAATTACCTCTTCTTCAATTTTTATAAAAGTTTGAGTATTAATTCTTCTTGGAAATGTTGGTAGAACTCACCCAAGAAGCCATCCAGTCCTGGGCTTTTCTCTGTTAGGAAGTATTTGATGACCATTTAAATCTCTTTACTTGTGTTTGCTTTGTTGAGGTCTTCTTATCTCTTCTAGAGTCAGTGTGCATTGTTGGTGTGTATCTAGGAAACTGTCCATTTCATCTAAAGTTTCTAATTTGTTGGCATGTAGTCCTTCATAGTATTGTCTCACAGTCTTTTTTATTTCTGTGGAGTCAGTAGCAATGTTCCCCTCTTTCATTTCTGATTTATTTATTTATGTCTTCTCTCTTTTTTTCTTTGTCAGTCTGTCTAAGGACTTGCCAGATGTATTTATTTTTTCAGTGAACCAATTCTTGGCTTTGTTGGTTCTCTATTTTTTCATTTCATCTATTTACTCTCTAATCTTTGTTATTTATTTCCTTCTGCTTAATTTAGTGTTAATTTACTGTACTTTTCCTAGTTCTTACAGGTAGGCAGTTAGGTCTTTGATTTTAGTTTTTTCTTATTTTCTAGTATAGGTGTTTTAGGGTCATAAATTTCCCTCTCAGCACTGCCTTCACTACATGCCATGAATTTTGATAAATTGCGCTCCCATTTTCATTTGTCTCAAGATATTTACTGATATCATTTGTAATTTCTTTTTTCACTCTTTGATTGTTAAAAGTGTGCTGTTTAGGGTGGTGCAATGGCGGCTCAGTGGCAGAATTCTCAGAGCCTGGGTTTGATTCCCGGAGCCTGCCATTACCAAAAATAAAACAAAAAAAAGAGTGTGTTGTTTAACTTCCAGACATTTTTTAAATGTGCCAATTCTCTGCCTGTCATTGATTTCCATCATTTTCCTTCCATTGTGGTCAGAGAAACTGCTTTATATAATTTATCTTTTAAAATTTAATGAGATTTGTTGTGTGATCAAACTTCTGAACTATCCTGAAAAATTATCCATAAGCTCTTGAGAAGAATGTCTATCCTGCTGTTTGGGGAACTTCTGTAAATGTTGGTTCATTTATAGTATTATTCACATTCTCTATTTCCTGATTGATCTTCTGTCTAGATGTTCTATCTACTGATGAGAGCGGTGTGTTGGAGTTTCCAACTATTACTGTAGAGATATCTATTTCTCCCTTCAATGTCACCAGTGTTTGCCTCATATATTTTGATGCACCCTGGTTAGATTAATAAATATCTATGATTGTTATTTCTTCTCGGCAGATTTTCCCTTTTGTTAGTATATGGCGTACTTCTTTGTCTCTTATAAAAGCTTTTGAGTTAAGGTCTATTTGTCTGGTGTTAGTATAGCTACCCCAGCTCTTTTTTGGTTACTGTTTTCATAGAATATCTTTTTCCTCTATTCACTTTCAACTTTTTGTGTCTTTGCATCTAAGTTGAGTCTCTTGTGTTCAGCATCTTGGTTGATCATATTTTTCAATCCATTCTACTACTCTGTCTTTTGAGTTTAGTCTATTAACATTCAATGTTATTACTGTAAAGGCAGTAATTACTTCAACCATTTTATCCTCTGGCTTTTATAGATCATATCTTACTTTTGACTCTTTTACTTTAATCCTTTCAGTTACCCTTACTAAGATTCTTCATTTCTACACTCTCTTCCAAACCTCTCTCTCCTGTCTTTTCCTTTCAGCCTGTAGCACTCTTTTTTATATTTTTTGTGGGGCAGGTCTCTTGTTTACGAAACTCTGTTTTTCTTTGTCTGTGTATATTTTAAACTCTCAGTCATTTTTGAAGGATAGATTTGCCATATAAAGAATTCTTGGTTGTAAACTTTTCTGTTTTAGTAACTTAAATATATCAAACCACTGCCTTCTTGCCACCATGGTTTCTGATGAGAAATAGGAATTCAGACATGGTGTGTCCCTTGTATGTGATGAATCACTTTTATCTTGCTGCTTTCATAATTATCTCCTTATCTTTGGAATTTCACATTTTGATTAGTATGTGTCTCAGAGCAGGTCTGTAAGGATTTAGACTGTTTGGAGTACTCTGTCTTTTTTGGACATGTACCTTTGTGTCTTCCATAAAACTTGGGAAATTTTCAGCTATTGTTTCCTCAAATACTTTTTCTTCCCCCTTTCTCTTCCCTTCTCTATCTGACACCAATGACACATATATTTGTGTTGTTCCTCAATTCCCTGAGATATCGCTCCTTTTTCCCATTCTTTTCTCTGCAAATTTTGGATGTCCTGTTCTCTAGTTTTCTGATTCTTTCTTCTGCCTCTTCAAATTTTCTGTTGCATGCCTCTAGTGCATTCCTTATCTCTTCTATTGTGTCTTTCATTCCCAAAATATCTGGGGCTTTTTTTTGCATGCTTCCAAAATATTCTTTATGTTAATCCAATGTCTTAATATCTTTGATGTCTTTTGCCATATTTACCTTCATTATCCTAAGTTGATCTAGGAGATTTAATTGAACAACATTGATTAGTTGTTTCAAATACTGGATCTAATTTCAAGTTTTAGTTTGTTCCTTTAGCTGGGCCATATTTTCCTGTTTATTATTATGGCTCATAATTTTTTACTGGTGTCTAAGCATCTGATTTTCTTGATGAGTTTACTCTGGAGGACTGTTACTGTCACTTGCCTATGGTTTTCTTGTTGATTGATTTTGTGCTAAAGCTGTTCTTTGACACTTTGTTAAACTTCTTTCAGACCTTTAGAATAGCTCGTTTAACACATCAGAATTTTTCAAATCTTTTTCATCTGATTCTTGGGCTGTGCACATGATGTGATTTTTGAGATTGCACTACTTGTGTAATTGGTCCACATCCCATAGAAAGCTTCCTTTACCCTGTTCCTCCTTTAGGAATATTAATCTATTCTGTTTGTCTTTTATTTGTTTCTCTGTATTTTAGACACTTATTTCATTATCTCTAGATACTTTTATCTGGAAGGCTAAATCTGGGAGGAGCATCTCCTTTGAACGGAACTTCCCAAGTCAGATTTCCCAGTCAAAATAGGTCCAGGACCCAAGAAAAGGGTATAGATCAGTTCTGAAGTGTCCTGGAGAGAGACCCAGATGAAGACTAATCTCTATAACATTTCCTTGATTCCGCATTTTCCTGTCTTGCCCAGTCAATGGCATCCCTCTTCCACCTATTCTCTGCAGCCTTAAGGTGGTGTCATGTCTTTAAGTTTCAACAGACACCACCCCTGCTGGGAGCATGGTTGAAACAGAGTTTGCCAGAAACTTTTGGCCAGGGAAAGTATTGCTCTAATCTGAATTCTCTAAGCAACAGCTACACACTGTGCTGGGTTGAGTCCCCCTCCCCCGTTTCTTGGGGAAGAGCTGCCCTTCAGCAACCTGGACCCTGCCTCCCAGAGAAGTTTTTGTGTCTCTCAAAGCAGTTTCACTTCTGTTCCTGCTGAGGGTGGGGTTGAAATGGAGGATGCCCACTATTCTCTGTCCTGGTTGGGTTGAATCTGTAGCTGCTCTGGGAGCTAGAATTCAGCACTCTGAATTTGCTAATTAAAAGCCACAGGCAGTGCCCAGGCTTTTCACCCCTGCCCCTTTCTTGGGGAAGTGATATCCTTCAGCAAACTGCTTCCTGCCACCCAAGGAGTTACTGTGTTTCACAATATGCAACACTTCCTTCCCTGTCAGAAACAGGGTTGAAACAGAGTCTGATGGCTTGTTTCTGTCCTGAGAAGGTTGTAGATTTAGCTGTACCTACAGCTGGCACACATCAGTCTGAATTTGCTAATGAGGAGCTGCAGTTGGTGTTCTCCACTTCTGTTACTGGAGAGAGAGTGTCTATATCCAGCCACGGCATGATTCAAGAGGCAGCCTGCCAGGCCAGTGGGAGATGGGCATCAGCCTCCACAGTGCAGAGAGATCTTCTCATAGATCTTCACCTCAGTCTCTTCCTTCTCTTCATCCCTGGATAATGTACAGTGTTCTTCTGGTCTTCAGAGCCCCCCCAGTGAATTGTTTCAGACAGTTTCTGGCTGTTTGCTAGCTTTCTTGAAGGACTAAATGAATCCTAGACGTCCCTATTCTACCATCTTGGAGGGAAATGTACTTATTTCTAAAGCATCAACAAAACCATTCCTTAAAGTTTTCCTTAATGCTTCTGGATGTTCTTCTCAGAACTCCAATAACACTTCATCTTTTATGTTCTTTGTTTTGTAGTTATTTGTAGCTGCATAAGATCTCCCCCTCTAGGCTGCTAAGTCTTTGGTGGAAGGATCTAAGTCTGACAAAGCCAAAGAAATATTCAGCATATACATAAGCAATTTATACTTCTTGAAAAGTTCTAAGTACTCAACAGTATTTCTAGTCTTCTCTGTTGTTTGGGGAAACATATGGGAGAACAGGGTTGTTGGGGAATACAGATGGACCAATACACATAATAAGGCTTGAAGCATGAGTGGGAGGAAGAAGACATGTTAAATGGATTATCCAATGTACCCTTTCATTCTTTCTTCCTTGCCTTATTCTTCACTATTTCCCATTTGAAAGCAGGGTCTTTCATAGAAACATTTTTCCTTATGTAGGAGCACAAAAAGCAGGAGCACAACCTGCTTATTACCAACAAGGTTCTATGGAGTACTAAACTAAGCCATCAAGTACTGGCAGATTCTCCCATGTCATCTGGCAAACCATCATTATACGTCAAAGCCCAAATGTGCTAATCTCTACTGTATAGTTCTTCTTATGACAATTAGACATACTCTAATGAATAAAATGAAAGTTAAAATTCCAACAAGGCTTACAATGAAAGTCTTAAGTTTAATAAGAGGATGGAGGGTGGAGGAAGAGAGGGGGTGGATGAGAGAGGTGAGATAGTGGGATAGATCACAGAGGGGTGGCTCCTTGCAGATTCTATATAAACTGTGTTAGCATAATCAGGAACAATGTAATAATCAGTCTCAAGGGGAGGACACAAGCTAACTAAACTCACCTTAACTAAAGCAGAAACATCTGTGCCACTTTAGAAATGGTAATTCTAACTTCCTAGTAGACTAGCAACACGAAAACATGCAACAGAACCACAGCATGCATGATCTGAAAATTCTTTGATCATTATATTCAATCTTCTCATCTTACAAAGGAAAAACTTAGATGAGGAAAGGAGAGTGGTTTTTGTAAGGTCACAGAGCTAGTCAGTGAGAGAATTCAGAACATTATTCAAAATTCCTGATTCTTAAGTCAATAAAATACAACTGTAAGTCATTATCAATTCACCGAATATTTATGGAGTATTCACTATGTTCATGCAATCAGTCACAAAGAGGAAAATGTGACCTGGGAACCTGATTATAGCACACTGACAGTATTATTTCCCTGAGGGATGACCAGCAGCTTACCTTTTTTTCTGGGCTAGCCCAAGTCCTAGTTGAAATCTCCTCCAAACAGGAATAGCAACAGCAAAATGTTTGTAATCAGCTTCTTCTTTAAGTCATTTTAAAATCCGTTTTCTCTATAGAAGTGTTGTCTAACAGAAGTATAATTCAAGCTACACATGTAATTTAAAATTTTCCAGTAGCCACGATAAAAATGTAAAAAAGAATCAGGTGAAACTAATTTGATCTCCTCCATATGTAGCCAATATACAGATTTTATTAATGACATTTTACACCCTTTTATTCATACTAAGTCTTCAAAACCAAGCATGTAGTTTGCACTTACAGCACATATCCATTTGAACTAGCCACATGTCAAGTGCACAAGAGCCGAATGTGACTAGTATATGCTCCTTAGCATATAACTAGAAAAATCAGTCCCTTGTGTATTTCTGAAAAAGCAATTAAAATTCAACCAAAAATATTATCTTAATAATCTAATAAATTACAAAAAGAGGGGCATGCTTTTCCATATGGATTCTTAAGACCTCCAATTAAGTACCCTTCTTCCTTAGTTATTCTATGCCAAGCTTGAGCCCACAGATCACTGAAAAGGTTAAATGAAAAGAATCAAAGAGAGCATTAAAGTAAAAAGTTGCATTAAACCCAATAGGCTTTTAATGATTTCTGGCCTTCATTTATTCTGAGTCTTTATAATTGTTATTAAACATTATTTTCACAGTGGCAGGTCAGAACAGAGAATAAGAAGATGGTAAGACATTAGGGACCAAACTGTACATTCCAAATTAGTTTTTATTTTTCTTCAGAGCATTATGAATACTAGTTTTTCATCAAAAGAAGATCATTTTACATGGAAGGGAAATATCAATCACTCTAGAGGTTACAAGTCCATTAGTTGTTCATAATCTAGTTAATAGATGTTCATCCTCTATAACTTTGGAGAAATTCTGTTACAAAATTCAAATGCAACATATCTGCATCCTAGCCACAATAACCACATATTTCTGGGCCCAATGATCCAAAATATGACTGAACAATATCACAGAATCTTTCAACTCAGAACTTTCTAAACGATCCAAAAACTATGGTCATAGTAACTATAAATCAATGAATAATACAACAAATTCTGGATCCCGGGAAGAAGTGGCCTGGCATTTCAGTAGCTTCCAGGAGAATTTATTTTCTGCAGACTTGTTAAAACACCATGCACTTAGAGGTACAGTTTTCTTAACTGTCACTCTAAGACATAAATGTTTTGGGAAAATAAGGCACAAACTTTGGGTATTTCTTGAATTTTTTACCTTGCTTCGTACATTGCCACTTCAAGAAATATCACTTTTCTTTTCCTGAAAAATTTTAAAGCATATTCTTTGATTTCCAGGTCTCTGGGGAAAAATAGTACTTAACTTCTCTACTGCCTGCACTTTTAAAATGTGCTTCTCTAATTTCTAGGAGGGAAAACATTGACTATTTATACCCAAAACAGTTTCAAATAACTAGAGTGCATTTAAAGAAAATGCCACAAGGTTTACGTTTTTGGTTTCCTAGACTATTCCAGAATATATCATGAAATGGGTTGGCTTAAGCCATGAGAATTTATTCGCTTACATTTTCAGGCCAAGAAAATGCTCAAATTAAGTCATCATCAAAGCGATGTTTTCTTCCCAAAGACCAATTGCCAGTGATCCTTGGTTCCTCTGCCACATGGCAAGGCACATGGCACATCTTCTGGTGTCTCTCTCCCTTCTCTTCCAGGTTTCATTCATTTCAGCTGCTTGCTTCCATGATTCGTTCTCTCTCTCTCTCTGTAATTATTCCATTTGTAAAGGACTCCAGTAATAGGATTAAGACCCGTCCTATGTAAGGTGGGTCATACCTTAACCCCATCAAAAAGTACTACTTACAATGGGTTTACACTCACAAGAATGGATAAAGTTTGTTTTTCTGAGCTGTAAATAACTTGAAACCCCCACAATTACTTTTTCAGAAGTTTATTTACAAATTGGGGTTTCTTCAATTTTGCAAACCTGAGTGTGCAACTGTTTGGGTACAGAACGCTGTCAATGGTTTTGTTCACCATTTTGAAAATTCTGCCAATTATAATTTTACCTGGTGGCATTTACAGATTGGACGGTGTCCTAAAGAATGTAGACAGGATGGTGAGGGGACTTAAATGATTCCATGTAAGGAATGGCTGAGGAAAATTAGGAGAGATTGTGGAAAGATGTCAGATTTAATAATTTTTCACCTATCTCTCACTTCCTAATTCCAATCCAACTAACAATTCTCTCTCCTAACCAGACTTGCTGCCAGGGCAAAAGACCTATGGGGTCAAGAGACCGTAAAAACTAAGCCCCAGCTCTGCTGGAGTCCTCTCAGAGAAATTTGGATCATGCCATTTCTGTCCTCTAGTTCAGATTTGAGCTTGGTAACAGCTGCCAAGATCTGGGGAAGGTAGGAGCTACTGGAAAATCTTTTGGTCAGAGGAGATCAGTCAGTCTTCCTAAAGGATGGCCACTGGTTTCCAGAGATCTCATTTTGCTGAAGAAGCTTAAAAGCTGGGGTGAATTTTCTACACCCATAATGGGACACAGTACAAATTTTTATAACTGAGGATAACAGGAGCTTAAATTCTTTCTGCTGCAACTTTGACAAGACACTGATGATCTCCTGGGTGGTACATCATCATGAGAAAAGAAGGGAAAATAATAATTAGTTTAAGACGATCCAGTGGCCAGAAAAAAATACTCGACAGAGCAATAGGAACAGGAGATTGCTAGTGAAATAAATATAAATATTAATAATAACAACATTAAAAACATTCAATTTCAACATGATAAAACTTGTGGAACATCCTAAAATATCAGCTTTGAATTTAAACATTCATTTGATGAAATGGAGAGGATGATTCCTAATGAAACCTAGACTAAATGCCTGGACAATCAGGTAGAAGGAAAATCTAAAAACACAAGATGAAAATAAAATAAGATATTATTTGGATAGAAAAACTAAGGGACTTTGAATAAAGATAATAAAATTAATAGGAATTACAGAGATAGGTGCATACTGCTGTGCTTGCATGCAGAAAGGGAGGGGGCATGGCTCCAGCTCCGGCGGAAGTGGAAGGCGGTAGGGTGGGGCCACCCAGCATCCTCTTTCCAGTTGTTCCCCATTGAGGCACTGGGGAAGCTGAAGCAGTTCGATGCCTACCCCAAGACTCTGAAGAACTTCTGGGTCAAGACCTGCGAGGGCGCTTCTCATGCTGTTGTTGTTTCTGTCCAAGCTGCAGTATTATTCACCACTGAGGTGCATCCTGAACTCTACGCAGACAAGTCATGGGGAGATAAACTGAAAATCAGCATCAATGTCATTTTTCTGTGCATACAGCAAAAGCAGTGCAAAGAGGAAAACTTATTGCCCTAAATGCCTATATCAAAAAAGAAGAAAGAGCAAAAATCAAGGAATTAATTGTCCACTTGGAAGAACTAGAGAAAGAACAGCAAACTAACCCCAAAGCAAGCCAAAAGAAAGAAATAATGAAAGTTAGAGGAGAAATAAATGAAATTGAGAATATGAAAACAATTGAGAAAACCAACAAAACCAGAAGTTGGTTCTATGAAAAAATCAATAAGATTGATGGACCCTTGGTGAAGTTGACAAAAAGAAGAAATGAAATCAATGGAAGAAATGGAAGAAGAGACATAGCAACAGACCCTGCAGAAATAAAGGAGGTAATGAGAGGATACTATGAACAATTTTATGCTAATAAACTAGATAATGTAGATGAAATGGACAATTTCCTAGATAGGCATGAACAACCAACATTGACTTGAGAAGAAATAGATGACCTCACCAAACCAGTTCCAAGTGAATAATTTAAATTAGTCATTACGAAGCTCCCAAAAAATAAAAGTCCGGGACGAGATGGCTTCACATGTGAATCCTACCAAACATTCAAGAAAAAATTAGTACCAATCCTGCTCAAACTCTTCAAAAAAATTGAAGAGGAAGGAAGGCTACCTAACTCATTCTATGAAGCCAACATCACCCTCACACCAAAGCCAGACATAGATACTACAAGAAAAGAAAATTACAGACCAACTCCTCTAATGAATATAGATGCAAAAATCCTCAGCAAAATTCTTGCAAATTGAATCCAGCAGCACATTAAAAGAATTATACACCATGACCAAGTAGGATTCATCCCAGGTATGCAAAGGATGATTCAGCATAAGAAAATCAATTAATAGTAACACACCATATTAACAAATTAAAGCAGAAAAACCACATGATCATCTTGATTGATGCAGAAAAGGTATTTTACAAAATTCAATATCCAGTCTTGTTGAAAACATTTCAAAGAATAGGAATAGGAGGGAACTTCCTTAACATGATACAGGGAATACTTGAAAAACCCACAGCTGACATCATCCTCAATGGGAAAAAGCTGAAAACTTTCCCCCTAAGATCTGGAACAAGACAAGGATGTCTACTATCACCATTATTATTCTGCATTGTGTTGGAAGTTCTAGCCAGAGCAATTAGACAAGGAAAAGAAATACAAGGCAACAAAGTTGGAAAAGAAGAAGTAAAACTCTCACTGTTTGCAGAGGATATGATACTATATGTCAAAAACCCCGAAAAATTTACAGCAAAACTACTAGAGCTAATAAATGAGTATAGCAAAGTGGCAGGTTACAAGATCAACACCCAAAAATCTGTAGTGTTTCTATACACTAGTATTGAACAATCTGTGGGGGGAAATCAAGAAAAAAATTCATTTACAACCACAACCAAAAGAATAAAATATTTAGGAACAAATTTAACTAAGTATACAAAAGACCTATACAAAGAAAAATACAAGAAATTGCTAAAAGAAACCACAAAAGACCTAAATAAATGGAAGGGCATACCATGTTCATGCATTGGAAGACTAAATATAGTTAAGATGTCAATTCTACCTAAAATGATTTACAGATTCAATGCAATACCAATTAAATTCCCAAAAACTGACTTTGCCAAAATAGAAAAACCAACAACCAAATTTATCTGGAAGGGCAGGGTGCTGTGAATAGCTAAAAATATCCTGAGAAAGAAAAATGAAGTTGGAGGTCTCACACTATCTGACTTTAAGGCATATTACAAAACTACAGTGGTCAAAATAGCATAGTCCTGGCCATAAAATAGATATACTGATCAATGGAATCAAACAGAGTGTTCAGATATAGACCCTCTCATCTATGGACAATTGATGTTTGATAAGGCAGTCAAGCCAACTCACCTGAGAAAGAACAGTCTCTTCAATAAATGATGGCTAGAGAACTGGATATCCACATGCAAAAGAATGAAAAAGGATCCATATCTCACACCCTATACAAAAATTAACTCAAAATCGATCAAAGACATCAACATTAGATCTAAAACTTTTAGAAGAAAATGTAGGGAAATATCTTATAAATCTTATAATCGGAGGCAGTTTCCTAGTTCTTACACCCAAAGCACAAGCACTGAAGAAAGAAATGGTAACTCCTCAAAATTAAACACTTTTGTGCATCAAAGATCTTCGTCAAGAAAGTAAAAAGACAGTCTACACAATGGGAGACAATATTTGGAAATGATATATCAGATGAAGTTCTAGTATCCAGAATATTTAAAGAGATCAGTCAATTCAACAACAAAGAGACAGACAACTCAATTACAAAATGGGCAAAAAACATGAACAGACACTTCTTAGAAGAGGAAATACAAATGGCTAAAAGGTACATGAAAAGATGCTCAACTTCCCTGACTATTAGGGAAATGCAAATTAAATCCACACCCACCAGAATGGTCATTATCAATAAAACAGAAAACAACAAGTGCTGGAGAGGATGTGGAGAAAGAGGCACACTTATCCACTGTTGGTGGGAATGTCAAATGGTAAAACCAGTGTGGAAGGCAGTTTCATGGTTCCTCAGGAAGCTAAGTATAGCATAGCCATATGATCTGGCAATACCATTGCTAGGTATCTACTCAGAAGACATGAGGGAAAGGACACAAATGGACATTTGCACACCAACGTTTATAGCAGCATTATTCACAATTGCCAAGAGATGGAAACAGCTCAAATGTCCATCAATAGATGAGTGGGTAAACAAGCTGTTGTTTATATGTATGATGGAATATCATGCAACTGTAAGACAGAATAAAGTTATGAAGTATGTACAACATGGATGGACTTTAAGGACGTTATGTTGAGTAAGATTAGCCAGAAACAAAAGGAGAAATACTGTATGGTCTCACTGATATGAACTAACATTAGTGAATGAACTTGGAAAATTTCAGTTACGAACAGAAACCATCAGGAAATAGAAATAGGGTAGATATTGGGTAACTGGAGCTGAAGGGATACAGATTGTGCAACAGGACTGATTATAAAAATTCAGAAATGGATAGCACAATACTATCTAACTGTAATACAATAATGTTCGTACACTGAATGAAGCTGAATATGAGAAGGAAAGAGGGAGGAGGGCTGGGGGCACAAATGAAATCAGAAGGAAAGATAAACAATAAAGGCTGAGATAGTATAATCTAGGAATGGCTAGACTGTACAATGATAGTGACTAAATGCACAAATTCAAAAATGTTTTTGCATGAGGAAGAACAAAGGAATGTTAATATTTCAAAAATATAAATAAGTTAATCTCTATCTGGCTCTGAAAATTGTGGCTCAAGGACTAGCTGTAAATAAATGTGTATAGCCACAGATCCACACCCATCCATTTACACACACTCTATGGTTGCTCTAGCCCTACAATAGCAGAGTTAAGCAGTTGGGAAAGGGACCATTATCTTCCACAAAGATGAAAACTTTACTATCTGGCACTTTAGAGAAAAAAATTTCTGATGTCTGTTGTACAATAATAGAAAGAGATTTCTGATAGGTAGGAAAAGGTAAACAAAGCAAATATGAACTGAAAGAATGCAGAGGTAAGAATTTTAATTTTGAAAAATGGACATTATATACTGGTAAAAGGTCAAAAGATTAAGATGATTATAAAATGACCACAAACATGTATACACCTAATAATACACCTTTGAAATAAAGTTGGTGATGAAATACGCAGGAAAATAAGCACATCAAGAAATGGTATGTGGAGATTTTAATAACATCCCTATCAGACACTAGGAGTTATTGTTGTATATTTGTTTATATATTTTAAAATTTCATGCAACAAACAACAAATAAACTTTTCCTCAAGCATATATAAAGTAACTTTACACTATGCTGCTTCACAATAGGCATCAAACACTTCACAATTATGCAAAACCTTTAACTCATCACCTTCTCTTCTAGGCATTTGTCTTAAGGAAATAGACTTGCACACTAGTATATTTTAACAGAATGTTCATTGCAACATTGTTTACATTAGAAAAAAAATGGTAATAGCCCACAGTCATACAGGAGAGCATTGGTTAGATAAATCATGCTGCATCTATATATGATTGTGGCCAGAAGAGCTCATGGAACTCCCTTACTTGCACATGAATGGAAAATTACTAGGTCGTATCCAGGCATATATAATGGAAATGGAAGGTGTATAACCTGAGGCACAGGTCCAACATCTTGTCCACATAACAAGGTTGTGAATATATGTGATGCAATCAGAATTTTAGATCTGGAAGTTTAAACTTTGGACTTGGTAATTATGCTTCTTGAGTTGAAAACTGATTGTATTTCAGGGTCATGCATGAAAGTTGGGGGCACTGATGTAGTCTTTCTGGCGGAGAACAGGATGAAAGCCTTAAAGTTCTGTGGGACAGGGCTCCATGGATCTAACAGATTCGTGCATCTGTCACCAACTTGTCCCTACCTGTCTTTACAAAGAATAGATGGGGATATTTGTCCTATATCAGATATGCCCTATGCCTTTCTAGTTCTCCAGTCCTTTTCAGCTTGATAAAACCTATAAGTGGAAACAACAGATACATGAGAATTTTATTTCCAACATTCCTCCATTCCTGTCCTGGTTTCCTTGGACCAGAGCTGAAAGCATCATTACAGGGCAAATGATGCAGCCATTAAGAATGATGTTAGAAGAATCTTAAATTCTTAATAGCAAAAGTTTATGATATATTAAAGAAGCAAGGATTGAACAGTATTATAGAATGAGATCCTATTAAATTATAGCTATATATTTAGACACAAACCTAAGGAAAGTAACTTGAAAAATGCATACCAGCTTGACTGTACTCCCCCACCAGATGATGGATTATGTGTTTTTCCTTCTTTGTGGTTTTATATATTTGCTACAATTAGGGCAATGAATATGTATAATTTTGGAAATCAGAAAAAATTGACATTGTTACATAAATGTAATTCAATAAAAACAATAACTGCCATAAAATTAATGTGTTTCTCATGGTAGTTCTTAATTAGCCTGCTTTTCTCAACAATATGCTGGCAGTCTCCCATTGAGTTTGATGGGAATTATAAAAGCCTATGGGGGAGGGGAAGAATTTATTTGATTTCTAATTTTAACAATGTTGTCATAGATGATTTCTAATTTCTGATTATAAAACCAAAGTACGTTGAATTTATCTAGAAGCACAATTCATATAAATTAGTTTCAATCCATAAAATTAAAACTCTCATTTTCAACAAATAAATAATTCAAGTCAAAATAATTCAGAACAATTCATTTTAATCCTTAAGATTAAAACTCTTCATTTAAAATTAAAAATATATGATTCCCATTAAAATGCTGTCTTGTTTGGAAAATACAGCCTAGAGCCCTACAGTGGGAAAAATAACAGACTGAAGAGATAGATGCACTAAATATCTCATTGTGAGTTGGACAAGTCAAATTTATCTGTATCTTTTATATCTGAATATGACTATAAATTCAAATGATAACACATACATTTCTAAACAGCAGTCTTCTAAAATATATCACCATTCCCAGAGCAGGTCAAATTTTCCTCATGTATGAAATGAAAGAATTGGAATAAATGATCTCTAACTCTTTAATAGGGTGTTTGTTACCCTACAGAAACATCAGATCCATAACCAAGTCTGTTCTAATATCCCATTCATATACAGACATTTAAAAAATACTAACTTTAGAACAAATTTGCCTCATGTAAGAATCCCTTTCATATCTCAAGATGAGCATCACCAATCTGATTGATGGGCACATTGAAGTTTCCCTGCAATTTTAAAACAAACCATCCTCACGCAGATGAGTGCCTCTTGCTCTACAGAAACAATAATTCTTTCAAAGAATCTCTCTAAAGAGTCCTGTCAGTTGGACTCTCATTAGCGCTTCATAGGGTTTCTTAGGCATCATATCTTTAGAGAGGTCTCCTATACATTCAGATGTATTAGTTCACATCATAATTTTACCTATTAGCTCTGTAAGCACATTTGTACAGAGGCCTCCTTTACAAATAAAGAATTTCATTCAACTGTTTTCCAGAAGTATCTAACTGTTGCAACCATTTACCACTTTACATTAATGTTATCAAAGTATGCTATGTCTAGTTCTGATTTCTGCAAAGCAAAACTAAAATCGAAACCCATTAAGCTTCAATTAATTTAAATTACATTAAAATTCCTGATTAAATCTAGGTGAATGCTATCATAATAATTCTATACCTGTGATACCAATAAAATGAACATTTTACATTTAAAATGCTCTCCAGAACAAGAGTTCATGGCTTCCAAGAACATTGTATTATTATTATTATTTTTTTACATGGGTAGGCACCAGGAATCGAACCTGGGTCCTCTGGCATGGCAGGCAAGCATTCTTGCCTGCTGAGCCACCGTGGCCCACCCTGTATTAATTATTTTAAAAGTTGAATTGAGTGCCGGAGACCTGGGTTTGATTCCCAGAGCCTACCGATGTTTAAAAAAAAAAAGTTAAATTGAATGTCTAACACTACCCCTCACAGTCAGATTAACATTTAGTGAATTCAGCATGACTACTGTCACCCTATGACTATCAACTGAACTAACACATGGTTATCTACTTCTTTAGCATTTTACAAATGAAAACTAAAATGCCCAGTTTTATTCTTTTTTGGATGTGATTTTTCTCTTGAACTTATCCATGAAATGAAAATTTCAATCTACCATTGCTTGATACATAATCTAATTTGGGTAACATTTTTCTCTTTTTCTTTATATCACACAATATTCTTACTCCTTCATTATTTTTTAAAGTATGTAATCAAATGTAATATTTTATTTTAAGGGTAAATGCTATTATGCTGATAAATAGTCATTGCATGACTGAATGTTTTTCTAGTGGTTAAGTAACACATTTCTTGATTGCTAAACATCAATTTTAGAAGGCATGTAAATTCTTTTAACCTAATTATTTCAAAGTTCGTGTAATGGTGGGCCTCTGCCCAATCTGCAGGGTACAACAGTGGAAATAACTTTGAGGTTAGGGACACCAGGTCTAAGATACTGAGGCTTTTGGAACCCCTTCTCAGGTTCCCCTCTGTCATCACTAACAAAGTATTTTGTGTGTTGCCTTGGCATCCATCTTCCTTTGGCTAAGTCAGTTGCCTCAGAACTGACCTTTGGCCTAGGTGATAAACAGCTTTCCAGCCCTGCGGCAGAAATTACCCCACAGTCCAAACCTACATCTACAGCCACCACCCACACCACCTATACACCTTACTCAGAACCCACAGCTGCTCCCAAATGATAAGCTTACTATTCCCATCACCCTCAGAAACCCAATCCCCTTCCTGACCCACACACATTTGCTTTAAAATAACCAATCCTTAATTTCTGCATGAAATTTACTAACCTCCAACCCTGAACCATAATGAAGGCACAAGCCCATGGGTCCTTGTCACCCTGTCTGCATGCTGCCCAACTGCTGTTTGAGCCATCCAAGCTGATCTTACTTCCCATAGACTCCTAATGGCAACCCCTCTCTGGGACCTGTGAGTAACAAATTCTCTTTTCTCATGCTTGATGGCCTCAATTTCCTGTTGAGCCTCCCCTGGATTCTGCTCAGACCCAGATTTAAAACCCAATTTAACTAATTCAGAACACCCCAGAAACTTTTGGTAGTGTGGGGCTTGAACAGACTCTATAAGTAGGTGTTTCCATCCAGAGAGACTGGTTAGGCAACGTTGAACAAAAGTTGACATAGCTTTAAAAATAGCAAACTGTTTCTGGCAGCTGTCAAGAAAGTATTGCCATGGGCTCAGTCTATGGTTAAGAAGGTGCCAGAGGGTACTGCAAAAGTAAACCTTTGAAGCCAAATACTCAATACTGCTTTGTAGACCCACACACATTTGCTTTAAAATGTGTGTGGGTCATATGGAAATGGCAAGAGTATAAGGTTAGATGTCTTGCTCTGCCACCTTTACTGTTTGAAGACAATCTTGCTCACTGTTTGTGTTTAATCTTCCTGAGCTGACCTGGAACAATAAAACAGTGTAACCTTCAATCATCATCAACATCATTGGTCAGAAAGCTTAGATTCAAACATATACAGGTCAGATGTTTTTGTAATGGCCACCATTACAGGGGAGATTACTCTAAATCAAAAACAAAAACTCCAGCAAAAGTCTATTTATTTCAAATTGTATGAGTAAAAGCCAATATACCATTCATAAAATGGTAAGTGTGTAGTAGACATTGGTTGTGTTGCCCAGATTCCCCTTCAAGGAAGTACTTGCTGCTCACCTTCAGGGAAGTTATCAACACTCAATTTCTAGCTGTCAGCGCTTTCAGGGTCTGCCTCAGCAACAGAGAACACAGTCTTCCCAGAACAGTCTGCATTCAGTGACTGAGCAAGGTGGGGATAGAAATGCTTGGCCAGTCTGGGCTAATACAAGGTATTGCTGATAGATAATACTCCCGCCAGAGCTCCCTGTGAGGTGGAGTGAGGCTTTGTGTGGCTTGCATGACAGTTCAACTTCTGCCCAATATCTTGCTTCCTCTCCTCTCACAGCTGTTGATCCTTAATAAATATCTTAAACACCAAATACTCAATTTCAGAGTCTATTTCTGGATATTCAAACCCACAGCAATGTATCATGTGGTTTATATATATACACATATATATGCATACATATCTGTATGCGCATGTGTGCTATAATTTCAAATTCTGTTTCTGGCATTAAGACAGACTATCTAGTCTCAATTTCTCTCCACTGCAAAACAAGTAAAACTGGTGAATAAACTATTTTTAAAGCTTTTTGAATGTATCACCATCAAGAAGATGATGAAAATACTGAGACCAAAAATAAAGTATAGGTCCTACTCCAGGCAGAGAGTCCAATAGAAAACTTGGTATGAACTTCTGAAGTACTTAGGGAAGAATATTAGAACAGCAAAATAATTTTGAACTGGCCAAGCCTCTATTTAAAGATGTTAGAAAATAGGGAGCGAGATATATGATAGATTGTGTAACTGTCCACCAAATGTTTCAGTAATTCTCCCTAGTCCTCTGCTCTGTTGAAGGATATATTCCTATTACATTGAATTCAGGAGAGGCCATGTGACCTAATTTGGTTAGTTAAATGTGGAAAAGATGCATGCCATCTCTGATAAGATGATTTAATAGAGTGATTAACCATTTTTCCTTTTCCTCTGCCATGATGACTGGCAGTATTCCAGAAAGAGGATGCTCCATCAGCCTGTTTCTGGGAGAAAAGATAGCATAGCATAAAGCAATAGCCAAACCAAAATGTACATATAGCATGAGTGAGGAATAAACCTTTACAATTGTAAGCAAATGAAATTTCGGAGCCATTTGACACTGAAGCATGATCTTGCCAATCATAAAAAAGAAATTTAATTTTATTCACCTACTAATGCTGTCCTTGTCTGAGTTAATCCTCAAATCAACCCTAATAATTATTCCAGTAGGTGCTTTGTTTGAAAATAACAGAAACCAACTCTGATAAAAGAAAAACAATTTAGTAGAGAGATATCAGCTAACTCTGAGAATAAAGGAGAGGAGTAGAGAACCAAATTCAAAGAATGAATGAGAACAACCAAGGGTTGAGGAACTCAAAAAGAGTCACCCAAGAGAAGCAGTCTGATTAGACCTCATCAATGAACATTTTCTGTAACACCAATGGATTTAACCTCTGCCACGAACACTGCAAGTAAGTCTGGACTTTCTCTATGCCTTAGTATTGCCTTCTGAAGAGTGATTGCTTTTAGTAGAAGTATCCAGGCAACTAAGCTTATATTCCATATCAATGCCAACAAGTCGGTAATAAGAATATCTCCTTCCAGTGGAGCTTCAGGAGGAAGAAGTAAGGCCCTGCCTCATATCTCTCTTTGGATCACCCAAAAAAAGGTTATTCAGATATTGGGAAGTAAAAAGGACTGATTTAATATTATTTACTGAACACACTTGAAAAATTTAAGTTTGGAAAATTTAAATGAACAATCCATGAAAAAACATCAGTAAGGACCTGCATAAGTTAGAATGCTTTTGGCTGTAAGTAACCCAAATTCCCAGTTCAAATAATAAGCCATTTGTTATCTCACACAAAAGGTATTCCAGATGAAGGACAAACTTCTGGATTGGTTGGATCAAAGTCTTAATGATTTTATTACTTCTTATAATTTTTTAGTCTTGCTGCAATATCAGCTTCATCTCAAGGCTAGTAATCTTCATATTGTAAGATGGCCTTGGAAGCAATGTAGTTAGATAATTCTTTGTTCATTTTATGTAAGAGAAGTTCCATCATCCTCTCATACCTTCTGTCTAACTGGATCAATTTGCATCACATGTCTGTCCCTGACCAATAAGCATCACATGCCATGTGCTGACTAACTTAAGTCTGTGTTCTTAAACTCATGGCTCATTTGACAGGCATTGCTGTGTTTGAGTGGCTTATCATCCACCTCTGAAGCTAAGAATGAAGGGAACATTTTTTTTTCAATCGTGCAGGAGGTCAACCTTAAAGAAAATCAAGGTCCTCTTAAGAAGAAAGAAGGGAGAAGTAGGATCTGGAGGCAACAAATATCCATGTTTTACTACTACTCATATATACATTTTCAAAAGTGTTCACACCAAGAGTTCCAGGAATATGGTGGAATAGGATAGGTTGAATTCACCCTTGCTCCAAGGAACAGCTAGTAACGGGATGGGAAGGTGACTGGGATGGCAATTGGAAGGTGTGGATGGCATGGCAGGATATTCTACACCACATAGGGAAACCCTGATTGTAAAAGCTGGAGAATTGAGAGGCAGAGATACAGAGATTGTCCATCTAGTTCAAATAGCCTAACACACCCATTTCCAAATGGAGGACCAGAGCCATAAGGAGTGCATGGACAGGGAGACACAGACAAGTAAGCTCATAGGCGCCAGCTTAGTGTCCTCAAACCATGCTTATACCTGCGTTGCAAGCCATCACTGCACTGTTATGCCCCACATCTTGCTCGACATCCATCCCACAAATACGAAGCTTTAGTCTACTGAAGAAAATCAACTTCCAAATAAAGCATATAAATAGTATCAAGATATTTATATGCCTCAAAGACAACATAAGATTACTAAGCATATCATGATGCAGACAGATAAAGCACAGCCTAATGAGCAAATTAAAACACCAGAGGAGACACAGACTTTGGAACAGCTAATCAAAGATGCTCATTTAACTATACTAAAAAAAAAAAACGGATGGTTAATAATATAAAGGAGATTTAAAAAGTCTCTAGAAGAGCAAAAAGAGGAATTTGAAAAAATAAATAGAGAATACCATATATTACAGAGATTAAAATTGCAGTAGACCAAATCAAAAATATACTATAGAGAGCCAAGATGGTGGCTTAGTGAGATGTGGGATTTAGTTCGTCCACCAGAGCAGCTAATAAATAGCCAGTAACAGTACAGAACAACTGCTGGGGCCACATCAGTGACCGGACACACAGTGTACCCCAGTCTGGACCAGCTGGACCAGATGCAAGTCCACCCATAACCATAAGTTCCCCAAGCTGCAGAGGCTGGTACCCCTCCCCCACAGGCTGCTTCCCAGAAGGGAAAGGAAAGAGACTTTACTAACAACAGGGGCTGAGCACAACCAAACACCACTTGTGGAATTAATTAACAAATTCTGACTACAAAAATAGGCCCACAGCTCAGTTGAACCTCGAGTAAAAGCAGAGGTCTCTGGTTTTTGCCCCGGTGCATAGGGGACAGGGCTGTCAGAAAAAGAAAAAAGAAAAAAAAAACAGTTTTTGTTTGGATCTGGAAAGGTCTGGGCCCTGCAGGAAAGGAGGAGGGCACATAAGACCTGGAGATACACAGAGCAATGTACCAAATTAAGCTCTTGATTGGCAAACCCGAGGAACAGGGTCCTGCTCTGAAAAGGATTTTTCTTTTTCTGTTTTGTGGCTGTGTTTCTATGGATTGATTACTTTTTTGATACAGCTACAAGGCTTCTCAGGCTCCAATGCCCAAGGCATAGGCACAAGCAGGCTTGCTTGAGAGCTTCTCGGGAGCCTGTGGCTTCCCCAGGAGAGGGGTGGGGCCCATCTCAGGTGGAATCCCTCCCTCAAGGAACTCAGACCCCAGGGTCTGGAAAAGGGAAGCAATTAAAGCCAGCCTACAACCTCTCCTGTGTCTTCACCATGCCCCCAGCAAGGAGAATTGGCTGAAGTTAAAGGTACCGCATCACCTTATGCCAGTGGGACCTGCAGGTAGAAAAGTGCAACATACTGGGCAGGATAGGAAAAGCACAGAGTCCAGAGACTTCGTAGGAAAGCTTTTTAATCTACTGGGTGTCACCCTCAGGAAAACTGATGCAGGTGACTCTTTCTTCCTGAGAGGAGACCAGTTTGATCTGGGAAAATCTGACTGGGGTCTATAATACCTAACTAGACCCTCCTAAGGGGTGGGGGAAAGGTACCATACAGGCAGGGCAAGAAAAAAAAAATAAGAACGGAAGAATTCTGATCTATTAAACAAAACCTAAACTAGAGGACTAGAATAAGCTGAATTGAATGTCAAGGAATAGATACACAACAAAGTCATCCAGCAAGAAAATACTAGGAAAAAATAAGTGAAAACAATCTCCAGAATAAACTAATTAAGGTAATTAAATGCCTAGAAGTCAGCAAAAAATCACAAGTCACACTAGGAAAATTGAATAAATAGCCCATTCAAAGGAACACACTAACGATACAAATGAGATACAGGAGTTGAAACAATTAATTCAGAATGTTCAAACAGACATGGAAAACCTCATCAAAAATCAAATCAGTGAATTGAGGGAGGATATAAAGAAGGCAAGGAATGAACAAATGAAGAAATTGAAAGTCTGAAAAAACAAATCACAGAACTTATGGGAATGAAAGACACAGTAGAAGAGATGAAAAAAATCAATGAAAACCTACAATGTCAGATTTCAAAAGGCAGAAGATAAGACTAGTGAACTGGAGGATGGGACATCTGAAATCCAACAAGCAAAAGAAAATATAAGGGAAAGAATGGGAAAATATGAGCAGGGACTCAGGGAATTCAATGACAACATGAAGTGCATGAATATATGGGTTGTGGGTGACCCAGAAGGAGAAGAGAAGGGAAAAGGAGGAGAAAATCTAATGGAGAAAATCTAATGGAGGAAATTATCACTGAAAATTTCCCAACTCTTATGAAAGACTTAAAATTGCAGATCCAAGAAGTGCAGCGTACCACAAAGAGAATAGATCCAAACAGAAGTACTCCAAGACACTAATCAGAATGTCAGATGTCAAATAGAAAGAGAGAATCTTGAAAGCAGCAAGAGAAAAATAATCTACCACATACAAGGGAAGCCTAATAAGACTATCTGTAGATTTCTCAGCAGAAACCATGGAGGCAATAAGACAGTGGGATGATATATTTAAGATACTAAATGAGAAAAACTGCCAGCCAAGAATTCTATATCCAGCAAAACTGTCCTTCAAAAATGAGGGGGGAATTAAACATTTTCAGACAAAAATTCACTGAGAGAATTTGTCACCAAGAGACCAGCTCTGCAAGAAATATGAAAGAGAGCACAAGAGACAGATAAGAAAAGAGAGGAGAGAGAGGGGTGGAGAAGAGTATAGAAATGAAGACTATCAGAATAGGTAAAAAGAAGAAAAATGAGATATGACATATAAATTCCAAAAAGCAAAATGGTGAAATAAAGTACTGCCTGTACAGTAATAACACTAAATATCAATGGATTAAACTCCCCAGTCAAAAGACATAGACTGGCAGAATGGATTAAAAAACAAGACCCATATATATGCTGTCTACAAAAAACATATCTCAGACCCAAGGATAAACATAGGTTGAAAGTGAAAGATTGGGAAAAGATATTCCATGCAAATAACAATCAGAAATTAGCAGGAGTAGCTATACTAATATCCAACAAATTAGACTTCAAATGTAAAACAGTTAAAAGAGACAAAGAAGGACACTATGTATTAATAAAAGGAATAATTCAACAAGAAGACATAAAAATCATAAATATTTATGCACCAAGACAGAATGCTTCAAAATACATGAGGCAAACACTGAAAACCCTGAAAAGAGAAATAGATACATCTACGATAATAGTTGGAGACTTCAATTCCCCACTCTCATCAATGGACAGAACATCTAGACAGAGCATCAATAAAGAAACAGAGAATTTGAATAACACAAGAAATGAGCTAGATTTAACAGACATATATAGAACATTACACCCCACAACAGCAGGATACACCTTTCTCTCAAGTGCTCATGGATTATTCTCAAGGATAGACCATATGCTGGGTCACAAAGCAAGTATCAATAAATTTAAAAAGATTGAAATCATACAAAACACTTTCTCAGATCATAAAGGAATGAAGTTGGAATTCAATAATAGGCAGAGTGCCAGAAAATTCACAAATATATGGAGGCTCAACAACACACCTTAAATATCCAGTGGGTCAAGGAAGAAATTACAAGAAAAATCAGCAAATATCTCAAGGCAAAAGAAAACTACAGACCAAACTCTCTAATGAACATAGATGCAAAAATCCTCAACAAAATTCTTGCAAATCAAATCCAGCAGTATATTTAAAAAATTATATACCATGACCAAGTAGGATTCATCCCAGGTATGCAAAGGACGATTCAACCTAAGAAAATCAATTAATAGTAATACACCATATCAACAAATCAAAGCAGAAAAAAACACATGATAATCTCGATTGATGCAGAGTAGGCATTTTACAGAATTGAACATGCTCTCTTGTTGAAAACATTTCAAAGAATAGGAATAGGAGGGAACTTCCTCAACATGATGCAGGGAATATATGAAAAACCCACAGCTAACATCATTCTCAATGGAGAAAAACTGAAAACTTTCCCCCTAAGATCTGGAAGAAGACAAGGATATCTACTATCACCATTGTTATTCCACATTGTGTTGGAAGTTCTGGCCAGAACAGTTAAACGAGGAAAAGAAATACAAGGCATCAAAATTGGAAAGGAAGAAGTTAAACTTTCACTCTTTGCAGATGATATGATACTATATGTAGAAAATCCTGAAAAGTCCACAGCAAAACTACTAGAGCTAATAAATGAGTATAGCAAAGTGGCAGGTTACAAGATCAACACTCAAAAATCAGTAGTGTTTCTATACAGTAGTAATGAACAATCTGAGGGGGAAATCAAGAAAAAATTCCATTCACAATTGCAACCCAAGAATAAAATATCTAGGAATAAACTTAACTAAAGATACAAAAGACCCATACAAAGAAAATGCAAGAAATTGTCAAAAGAAATCACAGAAGACCTAAATAAATGGAAGGGCATACCGTGTTCATGGATTGAAAGACTAAATATAATTAAGATGTCAATTCTGCCTAAATTGATTTACAGATTCAATGCAATAGCAATTAAAATCCCAAAAACTTACTTTTCGGAAATAGAAAAACCAATAACCAAATTTATCTGGAGGGGCAGGGTGCTCTGAATAGCTAAAAGTATCCTGAGGAAGAAAAATGAAGTTGGAGACCTCACACTACCTGACTTTAAGGTGTATTATGAAGCTACAGTGAACAAAACAGCATGATAATTGCACAAAGCTAGATATACTGACCAATGGAATCGAATAGAGTGTTCAGATATAGAACCTCTCATCTATGGACAATTGATCTTTGATAAGGCAGTCAAGACAACTCACCTGGTACCGAATAGTCTCTTCAATAAATGGTGCCTAGAGAACTGGATATCCACATGCAAAAGAATGAAAGAGGATCCATATCTCATACCCTTTACAAAAATTAACTCAAAATGCATCAAAGACCTAAACATTAGATCTAAGACCATGAAACTTTTAGAAGAAAATGCAGGGAAAGATCTTTTCAACCTTATAATAGGAGGCGGTTTCCTAGACCTTACAACCAAAGCACGAGCATTGAAGAAAGAAAGAAAGAAATGGGAACTCCTCAAAATTAAACACTTTTGTGCATCAGACATCTTCATCAAGAAAGTAAAAAGACAGCCTACACAATGGGAAACAATATTTGGAAATGATATATCAGATAAAGTTCTAGTATCCCGAATATATAAAGAGATTGTTCAACTCAATTACAAAATGGGCAAAAGACATGACAGACACTTCTCAGAAGAGGAAATACAAATGGCCAAAAGGCACATGAAAAGATGCTCAACTTCCCTGGCTATTACGGAAATGCAAATCAAAACTACAATGAGCTATCATCTCATACTCACCAGAATGGCCATTATCAATAAAACAGAAAACAACAAGAACTGGAGAGGATGTGGCGAAAGAGGCACACTTATCCACTGTTGGTGGGAATGTGAAATGGTACAACCGCTGTGGAAGACAGTGTGATTGTTCCTCAGGAAGCTAAGTATAAAATTGCCATATGATCCAGCAATACCATTGCTAGGTATCTACTCAGAGGACATCAGGGCAAGAACACAAACAGACATTTGCACACCAAAGTTTATAGCAGCATTATTTACAATTGCCAAGAGATGGAAACAGCCAAAATGTCCATCAACAGACAAGTGGCTAAGCAAGTTGTGGTATAAACATACAATAGAATATTATGCAGCTGTAAGACAGAATAAAGTCATGAAGCATGTAACAACATGGATGGACCTTAAGGACATTATGCTTAGTTAGATTAGCCAGAAATAAAAGGACAAATACTGTATGGTCTCGCTGATATGAACCAACATTAGTGAATGAACTTGGAGAATTTCGGTTGGTAACAGAGATCATCAGGAGATAGAAATAAGGTAGATATTAGGTAATTGAAACTGAAGGGATACAGATTGTGCAACAGGACTGATTTTTAAAATGCAGAAATAGATAGCACAATACTACCTAACTGTAATACAATAATGTTAGAACATTGAATGAAGCTGAATGTGAGAATGATAGAGGGAGGAGGCCTGGGGACAGAAATGAAATCAGAAGGAAAGATAGACAATAAAGACTGAGACGGTATAACCTAGGAATGCCTAGAGTGTATAATGATAGTGATTAAATGTGCAAATTTAAAAATGTTTCTGCATGAGGAAGAAGAAAGGAATGTCAATAAATCAGGGTGTTGAAAATAGATGGTAATTAATATTTTAAAACTTTAATGTGTGTGTGAGACAAGCAAAAATGTTTATTTGGTACAAACTTTATATTTTGACTAGTGCATTTCTGAGTATAACTTATGTGGACAGCTTAATTGAGCACCATAGTACTTGGAACTTTGGGTAGGGCATGAGATTTTGTAGGTTTGTCCAGAATGATACCCAGATGAATCCCAGAGCGATTGAATAGTGAATAGGGAAGTATTTGCAGAGTCCCCTAGGGGGAATGATGAGAAAGGGGGAAAATTCAACTTCCCCAAGTGGAGAATTTTTGATACTCTCACAGACAGTGGGGACAGCCAAATAAATAGCCCAAGCCTCCAATCTTGGGGTTTGTTCATATGAAACTTAATCCTGATTCCGAAAGAGATAAGCTAAGCCTACTTAAAATTAGGCCTAAGAGTCACTCCCAAGAGAACCTCTTCTGTTGCTCACATGTGGCTTCACTCTCTCGGCTGACACAGCAAGCAAACTCACTGCCCTCCCCCTCTCTAAGTGAGACATGACTCCCAGGGGTGTGGCAATGTGGGACAGAAATCCTAGAATGAGCTGGAACTCAGCATCAAAGGACTGAGAAAATCTTCTTGACCAAAAGAGGGAAGAGCAAAATGAATCAAAATAAAGTGTCAGTGGCTGAGAGATTCCAAACAGAGTTGAGAGGTTATCCTGGAGGTTATTCTTACACATTGAATAGATATCACCTTGTTAGTCAAGATGTAATGGAATGGCTGGAGGGCACAGTCTGAAAATGTGGAGGTGTGCTCTGGTGGCCAGGTTTCTTTAAGATAATTGTATGCTGATATGGCTGTCACAATGTGACTGTGTGGTTGTGAAAGCCTTGTGTCTGATGCTCCTTTTGTCTACCTTATTGATGGACAAGTAAAACATATGGATTAAACATAAATAAATAATAGGGGGAACAAATGTCAAAATAAATTTAGTAGATTGAAATGCTGATGATCAGTGAAGGGGAGGGGTAAGGGATATGGCATGTATGAATTTTTTTCTGTTGTCTTTTTATTTCTTCTTCTGAATTGATGCAAATTTTCTAAGAAATGATCATGATGGTGAATGTGCAACTGTGTGATGATATTGTGAATTGCTGATTATATATGTAGAATGGAATGATCATATGTTAAGAATGTTTGTGTTTCTTTGTTGTCATATTTTTTAAATTTAAAAATTAATAAAAAGAATTAAAATAAATAAATAAATAGACTAATATATGGACAGATGAGTAAAAAATATGGATTAAAATAAATAAATAATAGGGGGAACAAATGCAAAAATTAAAATATATGTATATATATATATAGGATAGATAGAAATACTGGTGGTCAATGGGAGTGAGGTATAATGGGCGTGGTATGTATGGTTTGTCTGTTTTTTGTTTATTTCTTTTTCTGAAGTGTTGCAAATGTTCTGAAAGATGATCATGGTAATGATACACAACTACGTGATGATACTGTGAGCCATTGATTGTATACTATGTATGTAATGTTTGTATGTTAAGAATGCATGTGCTTGTATGCTGTTGTATCAATATAAATAAATAAATAAATATAACATATAAAAATACACTATAGACACACAATACAGATTTGAAGAAGCAGAAGAAAGAATAGGTGAACTAGAAGGTAGAGCAACTGATTTTGATCATGCAAAAGAGAAAATGGAAAAAAAGATGGAAAAAATTGAATTGGATCTCAGAGAAATGATAGACCAAACTAAGTGCACAAATATAAGAATCACTGGTGTCCCAGAAGGAGAAGAGAAGAGTAAAGGGATAAGAAGATTAGTTGAGGATATAATGGGGGAAAACTTCCCAACACTTATAAAGGACATAAATATGCAAATCAATGAAATCCAACAAACTCCAAATAGAATAAATACAAATATGCCTTCCCCAAGACATATACTAATCATTATGTCAAATGTTGAAGATAAGCAAAATATTCTGAAAGTGACAAGAGAAAAACAATTTACTACATACAAGGGAAGCAACATAAAACTGAGTTCAGACTACTCAACTGGCACTATGGAGCTGAGAAGACAGTGGTATGACATATTTAAGATCCTGAAAGAGAAAGACTTCCAGCCAAGAATTTTGTACTCAGCAATCTGTACTTCAAAACTGAGGGAGAGATTAAAATGTTCAGAGAAAAACAAGCCCTGGAAGAATCTGTCAACCAGAGACAGGCCCTACAAGAAATACTAAAGGGCTGAAAAAAAAAAGACAGGTGAAGGAAGTCTGGAGGAGGACACAGAATTGAAGTGCACCAGTAAGGGTAATTCAAAGGTTAAAAGGAGCTAGAGGGATGGTACATGGTGGTTCAGTGGTAGAATGCTTGCCTTCTATGTGGAAAACCTGGGTTCAATTTCCGGACCATGCACCACCACCACCACCCCCAAAAAATAAGAGATAGAGGGAAAAGAATATACAGATCTGACAAAAAAAAAAATCCAAAGGATAAGATGGTGGATTCAAGAAGCACTTTTACAGTAATAACTTTGAATGTCAATGGACTAAACTGACCACTTAAAAGATACAAATTGGCAGAATGGATTAGAAAATAAAATCTAGGTGTATACTGCTTACAAGAGACTCATCATAAAAACAAGGATACAAATAGATTGAAAGTGAAATGACTTAAATAGATGTTTCATGCAAGCTGTAACCAAAAGAAAGCAGATAAAGCTGTACTAATATCAGACAGAATAGACTTTAAATGTAAAGACATCATAAGAGACAAAGAAGGACATTATGCATTAATAAAAGGGACAATTCACTAAGAAGAAATATCAATAAATGTTTATGCTACCAATCAAGGAGCTCCAAAGTATATGACAAACACTGGCAAAACTGAAGGGAGTGGTAGACATCTCAACAACAATAGTAGGAGACTTCAACACACCGCTCTCCTCTGTAGATGGAAGAACCAGATAGAGGTTAAGGAAGGAGACATAGAACTTAAAGAATTTGATAAATCAATTAGACCTAACAGACATATATAGGTTGTTATACCCCAAAACACCAGGATATATATTCTTCTCTAGTGCTCATGGAACTTCTCCAGGATAGATTATATGCTGGGATGCAAAACAGGTGTTTATAAATTTAAAAACATTGAAATTATTCAAAGCACTATCTGATCACAATGGAGTGAAGCTGGAAACCAATAACCATCAAAGAACAAGAACTTTCACAAATATATGAAGATTAAATAGCAAACTCTTACAAACCAATGGGTTAAAGAAAAAATTGCTAGAGAAATTGGTAGCTATCTAGAGATGAAAGAAAATGAGAATACAACATAAAAGAACTTACAGGATGCAGCAAAGGTTATGCTGAGAGAGAAATTTATTGCCATAAATGCTTATATTAAAAAAGAATAAAGAGTAAAATTTGAGGAGCTAACTGCTCACCTGGAGGAACTTGAGAAAGAACAGTAAAGAATCAAACATCTAGGAATGATCTTAACTAGGGAAGTAAAGGACTTGTACACAGAAAACTAAATAACTATGCTAAAAGAGATCAAAGAAGATCTAAATAGGTGGAAAGACATTCCATACTCATGGATATGAAGGTTAAATACAGTTAAGATATAAATTCTACCCAAATAGGTCCACAGATACAACACAGTATCAATCAAAATTCCAACAATCTACTTTGAAAACTTGGAAAAACTAGTTACCAAATTCATCTGGAAGGGAAACAGACCTGAAATAGCTAAGAGCATCATAAAAAAGAAGAACAAAGTGGAAGGATTGATGCTTCCTGATTTTAAAACTTATTATAAAGCCACAGTGGTCAAAACAGCCTGGTACTGGCACAGAGATCGAAGTATTGACCAGTGGTATCAAATTGTGAGTGCTGAAATAGACCAACAAATCTATGGACAACTGATTTTTGACAAGCCCCCAAATCCACTGGACTCAGACAAAATAGTCTTTTCAATAAATAAGCATGGGAGAACTGGATATCAATAGCCAAAAAGTGAAAGAGGACCCTTACCTCCCACCCTATAGAAAAATCAATTCAAAGTGGATCAAACATCTAAATGTAAGAACTACTACCATAAAGCTTCTAGAAGAAAATATAGGGAAATATCTTCAAAAGACTTTGACAAAAAAGGTGAAGAGGCAGCCAATCCAATGGGAGAAAGTATTTGAAAATTACACATCAGATAAAGATTTGATATCCTTCATACATAAAGAAATCACACAACTCAACAGTAGAAAAGCAAGCAACCCAATTTTAAAGCGGGCTAAAGGTATGAATAGACATTTTTCTGAAGAGCAAATATAGATTAGTAAAAAAGACATGAAGAGATGCTCATTCTCATTAGCTGTAAGGGAAATGCAGATCAAAACTACAGTGAGATACCACCTCACACCTATAAGTATGGCTGCTATTAAGCAAACAGGAAACTACAAATATTGGAGAGGATGTGGAGAAATTGGGACACTCATGCACTGCTGGTGTGAATGTATAAGGGTACAGCCACTACAGAAGACAGTTTGTTGGTTCCTTAGGGAACAAAATATTGAGTTTCTCTATGACACAGCAATACCACTACTTGGTATATACCCAGAAGAGCTGAAAGCAGTGACACAGACACTTGCACACCAATGTTCATAGCAGCTCTGTTCACAATCACCAAAAATGGAAACAATCCAAGTGCCCATCAAGAGATGAGTGGATTAACAAAATGTAGTATATATATATGATGAAATGTTATGCAACATTAAGACGAAATGTCATCCTGAAGCACATGAAAAGATAGATGAGACTTGAGGACATAATGCAAGGTGAAATAAGTCAGACACAAAAGGATAGATACTATATGATTTCACTTTTATGACCATGGTAAAAGTAAAATAAGAGGGTTCTAATACAGAATACAGGGGATCTAGAGATACACAGAAGCTTGAGATGGGTGCACAGTTAGCTAATGAGGTTGAACTTAATTGTAAGTGAAAAGATAGAAGTGAAGGTGGTTCACTAGTGGGTCTATGCATGAACTACTGCAAAGGAATGAATCTTGTACAAAGAGTCTATAATTTGGGGGTATAGGGGGAAAATACTACTGCATGTTATGGGCTATTTTTAATGGGAAAACATCAACAGTTTCACAACAATACCAGGAAAATATAATGGGTGGGGGATAGAGTTAGGTGGAGATTTGGATTTTATATTTGGTGAGGGTATGTTTCTTCTCTTGGGAACAATTAAGTCATCTAAAATTGACAAACTGTTGACTTTGGATGTTATACATGCAGCCCAGCAGATGGAGGTGGCTGAAAGACGAAGTGACTGAGAAGTAGATTTGTGAATGATGGTGTATACATATGATCAAACACTGTGCTGCTACAAATAGGAATGAAGTTCTGAGGCGTGCAACCATGTCAATGAACATGTGGGACATTTGGTGAAGCAAAATAAGCCAGAAACCAAAAAACAAATATTGTATGATCTCATTTAGAAAATATTTACAAGAAAATTGGAGCCTAGATTGTAAATTGTTATAGCAGTCACATTTAGTTTGGAGGGGTAATTTTTATTTCTGGAGTTTGAGGAGCTGTTTTATATATATATATATATATATATATATATATATATATATATATAACACGTATATATATGTATATGTGTATATATATATAACCTGGTATTTAGAAATAAGAACAAAGAAATAGAAATAAGAAAATAAAACAATTAGGTCAGAATTAAGATAACTCAGAATAAGGGTAAGGAAGACCATATCTGCATTTTAGAACTTCACCTACTCTTTGAGACCAAAGGAAGAAAGGTTTATTTTGTCCAGAACCTACGTTTTCAGTAGCACACAATCTAACTCAACCTGTGTGGATAGATAATTTAAACAAGCCCAGAATAAGAATGAGAGACTTTAATCCTGTGTAGTTTAATGTAATGCCTGGATACATCCCAGAGTATATTGAGCAGATAATCAAATAGTTTTGGCAAAGTCCTTTGAAACATGGGAGAAACAATGTGTAACTATTAAACCTTACCACTGGGGAAACTCCGCATACTGTGTCAAACATAAGAGGGACCAAAATCAAGAGGCCAAGCCCTTGATCTTGAGGCTTGCTCTTGTGAAGCTCATGCATGTGGCAGAGAAGCTTAGACTACCTATAGTTGTGCCTAAGAGTCACGTCCGGAGGACCTCCTTTGTTTCTCAGATGTGGCCTCTCTCTCTAAGCCCAACAGTGGAAGTGAAACCATTGCCCTCCCCCCGCTATGTAGGACACGACATCCAGGGATGAAAGTCTCCATGGTGGTATGGGAGATGACCCCCAAGGATGACTCTGGCCCTGGCACCATGGGATCAACAATGCCATCCTGACCAAAAGGAAATAAAAAGTGTAACAAATAAGGTATCACTGGCTGAGAGAGTTCAATTAGTGTTGAGAGACTACTCTGGAGGTCACTCTTATGCAAGCTTCAGTTAGACAGTGCTATTATCATAACTTGCCAAACCCCAATCAAAACCATTCCTGCCAATCTTCGAGAACGCCTAGGGCATTATATAAGATTCTACAAAGGTTTCATGCACTAGGGTAACTTTCCAGAAATCTATAACATCAGATGGGTCCCTGGCCCAGAAAAGTCCTGAAATGCAGAAGGACCAGCTTTTCCAGAACATCAACTAATTCCATCCCCCATCCTATATTATCAACAGCCCCTTCTAACATGAAAAGTTAGAATGGTCATATTCCAAATATCCCTAAAGTGAGAGAAAGATCAAAGGTGATGGTGGAGTTATACAGAGAAGGTAGGGTTTAATAAATGAGTATAGTGCTGAATCAGTATATTGATATTTCTTTTAATCTCCAGTACCTTAGAACAGCTAGAAATAAAAACCTAAAATTGTAGAAGTGTAATCCATACCAAACTCTGAAATTCATTCTACAACTAATTGTTGCAATGAATTTTATTGCTTTTTTGTATATATGTTATTTTTCCCAAAGAAAAAAAGAAGAAAAAGAGAAGGAAGAGTATAATAGAGCAGATAGGATTTAGCAAATGATCATGACTGCTGAATCAGTATGTTCATATTCTTTTTGGTCTCCAGTGTCTTAGGACAGCTAAAAGAAAAAATGAAAATCATAGAACTGTAACCCATAGTAAACTTTAAATCTGTTGTAGAGCTACTTGTTAACACATACTTGAAAATGTATTGCTTTTTCGTACACGTTATTTTTCACAACTAACAAAAAAGTTAAAATTAAAAAATGCTCACAGCATCATGAAATGTACTCAACCCTACCTGAAGGGAAGCAACTTAAAGTTCTTGATCACTGCATTCAACTCCAAGTCCAGGATCACTAGGAGACACACCAGTGGCATATTTTATCCACCCCAAGCACACTGACATTACTTAATAGTGTAAGAACAGAATAACTGCAATTAAAAAAGGCAACAGTGTCTCTTTAGTAGACAAGAGTATCAGAAAAATGAAGTGGCAACTCTTCCATATGATATATTATATCCCTCTAGGAAAGAATGAAGACAATGATCTGTCCTGGATCCCTGGTTTTGTTCTCTGGGAAAATATACCTCATTGTTGTTCCTCCAAAGACAAATCTTGGCTGAGCATTTTCCAGATTTATCCTTATAAGAATATCATTACCTTAGCAGTCTACTTCGTAATAGTGCGAGCATAGAAACCAAGAGATTATAGTTGCTAGCTAGGATTTCTATTTCTTTGGCAGTATGAAAAGCTTTAAAATTCAGCAGGCTTTTAGCCTATTTGCTTTTAATCAGTTCTACCTGATCTTGTCAAGCCATAGCCTTTGAGTGTGAAAATACCTCTTTCCTTGTTACAACTTTAAAAGGGCCACATTCAGCTTAAGTTGAACTGTTATAGGACATTCATTAATGCAGCAAGAAGTAGCTAATGCATTGCAACATCATAAAATTTCCTCAAACAATGCATTCTAAGTAGACACAAAGTCTGCATCCTAAAGTAAAACATATGATAGCTTAACAAAATGTAATTACCTAAGTCATCAACAATTTACCATTGATTCATTTAATGATATTGAATATCTAGGGCCTAGTTCAGCTGTTGCTGCTACAATGCTACCTGACATGAAATATCTTGGAGGCAGACAAAAATACTCATTATTTTCCTTCGCAGGTCTGTGAGTCTGCTGAGTATGTTATGATTCAAGCTGCAGATTAAGTTTGTCTCTGCTTTGCCACTTGTCTTATTTTGGGACTCAGGCTTAAGGACCAGCAGGCTACCCAAGGCATGATCTTCCTGTTGCCAATCGCAATAGCCAAAAGGACAAGCCCCACTATACAAGTACATTTCAAACCTCTCCTCACGTTACATCTGCAAACACCTCATTGACAAAAGAAAATTAATGGCCAAGTCCAAAGTCAAGGGATTGGGTAAACATAATCCACCCATCATCTGGCCATGGCAAGAACATGGATGAATAGTACTACTAGAGGTGACTGAAGAATGAGAACCAGTAATTTAATATACCACATCTGCTACATATCAAGTGTTATTATGAGCACTGAGGATGCAGCAGTGTACAAAAGAGATTAAACCATTGCACTTCTGGATTTGAAATTCCAATTGAGCAGAAGAATAAAGACAATGAGCACAATGAAAATAAATTCATAAAATGTGAAAAGTTTTAATGGTAGAAACTTGCTGATGGGTAGATAGGTGTTCATTCTAAATTCCTGTCAAACGTGCAATATGTTTTAAAATTGTCAGAGTGCAATGGAAAAATAAAACAGATTAAGGGGTTTAGAGAGGTGTATCTGTTTGTGCTATTTTGGATAGGGTGGTCAGGGAAGCAACTATGAAGAGCCAACTTTTGAGCAGAGAACTGACTGATGTGAGAAACAGATGCAAACAGAAATCTAGAGTAAAAGCTTCCAAGCCAAAGGAATAGCAAGTTCAAAGGGTTTTAAGATCATAGAGAACATGGCATATTCTAAGAGCAGTAAGAAATGTAGCATAGAGTTAGGAGAGTGGTAGCGAATGACTCCAGGGTGTTAGGCAGCAATCAGATCACATAGCGCCTTGTGGCCATGAGAAGGACTTTGTCTTTTCTTTTAAATATATTGGGTAGTATTACAAATGTTTTAATATAAAAATATTTGTGTACATTTTATTTAACTCATTTACAAGGAACCAAATGGAATAGAAAAAAACTTGGTTCAAACAGCATTTGAAAAACCTTGACTTACATAGTCAGGAAGAAAAATAATAACTTTAAGACAGCTAAGTTAGATATATGGTTGTATAACTTTCTACAATAAAATAATGCCATAAAAATTTTGAGTCTAACTTTTCTACTAGACTGCAAAACTGTAGCACATTATCAATTTCTGTAGGTTAACCTCTGATATTACAGGGTTCTATAATGACTTCAACATTAGCAATTGTGGATGATAGTTATATAAATGTGACATCAAACTACATTCAAGAGTGTCATTTGAGAGTCAAGCAAGCTTCTTAGACTATGAAGTAGCATATTATCAACATATAAATCAGTTAATATTTTGTGATTTTCCAAGGTTGGGATAAATTATTCTATGATGGTTAGGTTCTGGTGTCAACCTGGCCATATGATGTGCCCAGTTGTTTGGTCAGGCAAGTATTGTACTGACCATTGCTGCAAGGATATTCTGTGATTGACTGATAAACTAGAAAGCTGACTTATTAACTCATCAGTCAGTTGATTGGAGCTATGGCTAATTACATCTGCAATCAACTAACGGAGTGACTCCCACAAAGGAGATAATCCGATCCGTTGAAGATTATTAAGGGAGAAGAGAGAATTTTCACTATTTTCTTCAGCCTATGGAGTTCGTGGAGACCTTTCATCGGAGCCGCCAACTTCACAGCCCATGGCTGCGTGAGACACCTTTATAAATCTCATATTTGCAGATATCTCTTGTTGGTTCTGTTTCTGTAGAGAACCCTGACGAATACATTCTGTACATTGGAGATAGCATCATATGACTTTGACTTTAGAGGTGTCTATCTTCTGTTGTGTAGAGGAGGGACAACAGAAGGCAACGTCCAAGTCATTTGACCTCTTAGGAGACCAGAGCACTAGTACTGATGAGAGGTGGTGGGAGCTTGGAAAAAGATGGTGACAATGCAGATGGAAAAACTGTAGAAGGACTCTCAATATAATTTGAATGTAGAGTTTGCAAGAATTGCATATATGTGTCCATATCAACATATTTCTTTGTAAAACCATAAGCATTATAAATAGCTTCCAAGGCTTATCAATGTGGGGACAGAGGCCAATTCCAAAGTACTCCTCTGGTGGTTTGGAGCTGTATATACTCCATAAAATCATGTCTTTAAAATTATTCCATTCCTGTGGGTGTAAACCTATTCTAAGTAGGACCTTTTGATGAGGTTACTTCAGTTAAGGCATGCTTTAGGGTGGATTTTAATCCTCTTGCTGGAGTCCTTTCTAAACAGGGTAAATACAGAAGAGAAAGAGAAGAAAAAGAAGAGAAACAAGAAGCAGAAAATGGTTAGGAAACCTCCAGAAGAGATAGCAGTGTAGGGAGCTACAGGATTCACTCCTCCTCCAAAAAACAGCTAGTGTACAGGCAGAAATTGTCTGAAACAACTATTCTGGGGCTCAGGAGGCCAGCGGAGCACTGTATAGCATGCAGGGAAGAGCAGGAGGAAAAGACTGAGAAACTGCAGTAAAAAACTAGGACTTGCTCCACCAAGGTGGTTAGCACCCATCTCCCACCCCTGAGTGAGCTACCTTAAATGTAGTCAGTCTCTGGCTGGCTGCTGCAGATATGGAGGGATGCGGAAGAACACCTCCTCAAAAACAGGTAGGGCATGGCCGAGTACTGATCACAACTTTTGACTGGTGAATTTATACCACTGGATCCCAGCTCTGACCATGGTTTTAGACTGCCCAGGACAATATAGTGAAGCAGGAATTTGAATTCAGACAATTTGTGTCCAGAATCCATACTCTTAACCAGGAACCATCACTGCTGGTCAATGATAGATATCTCATATGTATTATGTCCCAAACTAATTCCTGTTTTCCTCACACCCAAACTCGTTCCTCCAGAAGATTATTCTGTCTCAGTAAATAGCAAATAGAGATGTTTAGAACAGAAATATTGGTATCTTCCTTAATTCCCTACCACTTCACATAACCCATATCTGGCTCACTGCCAAATCCTGTTAGCTCTAATTTCAAAATGTATCCTTAACCTGACACCTTCCACTGTTACCACCCTGATCCAAAACACCATCAGCTTTCATTTAGAACACTGCAATTGCATTTTACCTTGGCTCTATGTTTCTATACAGGCCTCACCCTTTCAGTCTGTTTTCAAGCAGAACAACTAGAATTATTTATTTGAAACATAAATTAGATTGATTCGTTGTTCTCCTTTAAAAAACTTCAGTGGATTCTCATCTTGCCCACAGTAAAAGCTACAGAATTTTACTTGCAGTGGTTTATGAAGCACTGACTGGTATTTCCCTTAATCTTTCAGAACTCCCCTCCAACTACTCTCTTATTCACTCATTCTGATTTACCCGTTCTTGCTTCTTGCTATTACTGGGAAACATCAGACTGACTCAGGACTTTGAATGTGGTGTTTCGTATTCTGTGCAGAAGTATTATGTACCACATAAAAGCTGTGTTTTAATCTTGATTCAATCTTTGGGGACAAGCCCATTTCTGTTAATTCTGATTCAAAATTGTAATGTGGAAATTTTGATTAGATGGAGATGTGACCCCACCCATTTCAGGTGGGTCTTGATTAGTTTACTAGAGTCCTTTCAAAGAAAAAACATTTTGGAGAGAACTGACAGGAATGACAGAACTGACAAACTTCAGAGCAAAGCTGACACAGATGCCAACACTTTGAGAACAGAGACACAGATGTTTGGAGATGCTGGGAGGTAGCAGATATCACCATGTGATGTTAAGCAAGCCAGAACCTGGAGAGAGCCAGGAGAAGCCAAGAGATGAAAGCCAGCCCTGGAAAAGCAAAGTGAGGAACCCCCACAGGAACAGAGGCTGAAAGCAATGGAGCCCAGGAGCAAGGAACCTGCAGATGCCAGCCACGTGACTACTCAGCTAACAGAAGTGTTCCTGACCCATCACCCTTTCTTGAGCTAAGGCAAACTCTGGTGGGTGCCTTAGTTTGGACAATTTTATAGGCTTAGAACTATAAACTTGCTAACTTATTGTCAACCTATTAAATTCTTCATGGTTCACTCCCTCATTTCCTTTAGATCTTTATTCAGATGTCATTTTTCCACTAATGTTTCCTTAGTCACCCTGCCTAAATTTAAACCCCATGTCCACCAGTGCACTATCTCTCCTACATGTGTTATTTTTCTAAATTGTTTTTATTTATCTTGTTTATTGTTTATATCTTCCCATTAGAGTGTAGGCCCTAGAAGAGTAAGGATTTCTGTTTTTTTTTCTTTGCTGCTCTATCCTCAGTGTCTAGAACAAGATTGGCCTATAGCTGGCACTCAATGAATATTTGCTGAAAAAGTAAATGAATGATGCGAAATAACTGATTTTTACAATACAAATTTTAGGCATAAAGTCAGGTAATATGGGTTTTCCCTTAAGTTATGGATTCCCTTAGGCTAGTCAGGCTTTTCCACAGAAATAGAACCTTGATATATATATCAAGGCATTTGTATAAGAAATTGGCTCGTAGCCAAGAGAGCTGGCAGGTCCCAACTTCATAGGGAAGGCTGCAAGCTGGAATCTCTAATGAAGTGACGTTGAAATCTTTAGCTTGAATTCTCCAGGCGAAGCTGGCTGACTGGAAATTCTGGCAAGAACAAATGCTGAAGTCGATTCAGAAATTCCTATGAGCTCTGAAACCTTTAGTTCTGGCTTTGAAGACCTCCAGCTGATTGAATAAGGAGAGTCTTTACATAGCTGAGGGAAATCTCTTTTGTTGATTATCAGTAGATACAACTGACTGTAGATACTATCATTTGATTACAGATGCAAACCCCATCTATGAAATGCCCTCACACTAGCAAGCAGGCCCATACTGGATCAAAAAACTGGACACCATAACTTACCCAATTTTACACGTGAAACTAATGAACACAGATTGAGAGTTATGAAGTACCTAAGTGATACCATCTTCCTTCCTCCAGATTTCTGTCTCATTTCAGGTTTGTAGTTCACATTACTGTAGACCTTCACTAACTTGGAACCAAACTCATGGAGCAAATTGAAATCTACACACAAAGCTCTAACTGGTTTAGATAAGTATAGACATTCCATTGCTTTGTAAAATTATGCTTACAGGGAATTTCACAGACTATATCTCTCTAACTCCTAAATTGGGACCCCTGAGATCTCAGATTCTTGTAAGTGAGCTGTTTGTGCCTTCTTTTCATCTTTTCAAACTCACAATTCAACAGTAGACAAAGTATTCAAAGGTACTCTAAGCTCTCTCCTTCCAAAGTATATAAACCTCTGAACTGTAAAGAAATAAATAGAAGGAAAAAATCTTCATTAATAGTGAATTATTGTGGCAGGCCACGGTGGCTCACTGGCAGAGTTCTCACCTGCCATGCCAGACACCTGTGTTCATTTCCTGGTGCCTCCCCATGTAAAAAAAAAAAGTGAATTATTGGCAGGTGCACAGGTGGTTTATTGGTAGAATGTTCACCTTTCATGAGGGAGATCTGGGTTTGACTCCCTGACCATGCACCCCTCCTCCCCCCAAAAAAATGAATTATTGGAATGCAAGGGTAGTTCAGTGGTAGAATTCTCGCCTGCTATGCGGAAGACCCGGGCTCAATTCCCAGCCCATGCACTTCCCAAACAAAACAAAACAAGCAAGCAAACAAACAAACTTAAAAAGAAATTCGACAAATGGTGCCGCAATAAGGGGATACTCACATGGGAAAAGAATGAAATGTGACCCCAGTCATACAGCATACAAAGAGGAAAAAAAGTGAATTATAAATGTATAAAGAGGAAAAAAAAGTGAATTATAAATGTTAAGTACAGATTTAAAAAACTTAAAATGTCCATCTTTTTTGATCTCTTAATTCTATGAAGAGATTTTCAGCTGAAATTATTTTTCATACTTAAACGACATGGGTATGGGAATTTAAATTGAACTCTCTTAAAGATAGAGCCTTTATGAAAACTATGAATAGCCTTTGCACACATCTTCATAAGCCACTTGCATAACAGCATTCATTTCAATGGAAGCATTCAAATCTTATATTTACCACCAACATTGATGGAATTCAGTTACCATTTTAATATAAATACACATCATAGAGCACCTAATTTAGCAGGGAGTTGGCATGAAAGAATATCTGCTGCAATTTTAGGACTGGTGCCTCTGAGTACTCTATAGAAATCTCTTTATTAAGATGTTCCATTGTCGTATTATTTGAGCTTGCATTTTGGTCTTACAGCGAGAAGGCATAACTGACCCAGAAACCATTTTGTGATTATCGGAGAATGATTGCTGTGAAAGAGTAAGTGAGGTGTTTTTGGTCTGCTTTAGGATTTTTAGCCTTAGACTGCTGAAGTACAGCAGTAACTGCTGATCCAGTTAGTAACCTATGAAGGGAAATGAAAATTGTGATCTCTGGGAGATACTGGTTCTTTCCCTGCCTGTCGTTAGCAAAAACAAGTTTTATCAAATCCAGATTTGTTTAGTCATTTGGAGACCTCAGTGGGCTTTAGAGTTGCTTTCAAGATGTGCTTACATTGATTATTGATTTCAAAGTGGGAAGATCCAAGGGAAAAATAGCACTCTGGGAACTTTTATCTCTATCGATATCATCTTAGATTGAATGGACACATTTTTTTCAGGCAAATAAAATTTGTACTTTTTTTTTAACTGGAAAGGACTTTAAAGATCAACCAGCTCAAAATCCACTTAATACAGTAGAAAAACAGGTCCAGAAAGGTTAAATGACTTATATATAGTTCATGGTATACACAATTAGGACATAATCTAGATATTCAGACTCCCAGTCTAGCCTCTTTCAATTAGCCAATTTACCAAAAATATATTGAATACCAATATTATATCAAAAGTTAGACCTGTGAGAGACAAAGAAATGATCGTCATGTTTCTTGCCTTCTAGATGTTTCTCAAAACAAACCATTATTCTAATCACACCACCTTACTCAGAGATTACATTAAATATCCAGGTTGAAAGTTACACAAAGTAAAGAGGCTGAAATTTTGTCAAAATGCTTCTGGACATTCAATTTGGTAGTTTTCCATCCCACCCCTCTAAAGAAATAGAAATGATGAGGTTATGATGTTTATCAGGGAAGCTCATTAGAGATTCAGTGCCCAGGTTTTTTACTGGATCCTGGTCATGTAGGCACCTGTTGCCTAGCACCCATAAAAACTCCATAGTCCCAAAATGAAATAAAATATACATTGTAAAACATACACATATATATAGATATAGATATAGATATGGATAGATTGTACAAACAATTTAGACAGGGTAAGAGAATTATTTTTGTAACTGCCCTCCAAGTTTGAAAGTATTTAAAAATAAGAACTTTAAAAAATTCTAAAAGTAAAAAAACCCTGCCAATGTAACTTATCACATCAATAGAATGAAGAAGAGAATCTATCTATCTATCTATCTATCTATCTATCTATCTATCTATCTATCTATAAACATATATATGATCATTTTTATATAGGAAGTAAAAGTATTTGATAAAATTCAACACTCATTTATGATAAAAACTCTTAATAAATCAGACGTAGATACCTAGATTGGAAATTCATCATCCCATTAAAGGCTTCTATTAAAACCGAAGGTGAGTATCATACTTAATTTTGAAATATTCAACAGTTTTCCATAAGACAACAAAAAAGGAAACATTTTATTGGAGGTCCTAAGCCAGTGCAATAAAACAAGAAACTGAATAAAAGACCTAAATTGGGGGAAGAGAAAAGTAACCTCTATTAACAGACACAATTGATTACTTAGAAAATTTTAAGGAATCTACAAAATAATTAGTAACACAAAAGAGTAAATTTAGCAAGTTTACTGTATCCAAAATCAATATAAAAATGTGATTGTTACAGAGTTTCTATTTGGTGTCTTAATTTCTTAGGCTTCTGAAAGCAAATACCATTAAAAAGGTTGGCTTAAACAATGGGAATTTATTTACTAATGGCCAGAGTCTGGAAAAATGTCCAAATCAAGGCCTCATCGAGGTGACACTTTCTTCTTGAATTCCAGCTGTCAGTGATCCTTGGCTTCTCTGCCGCACGGCAAGGCACATGATAGTATCTGACGGTTTCTTCCTTCTGTTGCAGGTTTCATTGCTTTCGGCTTCTTATTTCTGTGACTTTTCACTGTATATGTTCATTCTTTTTATACAGAATTCCAGTAATAGGATCAAGTCCCATCCTGAATGAGGTGGGACACAACGTAACTGATATAACCTCATTAAAATATCCTACTTGCAATGGGTTTATACGCAGGAATTGATTAGATTTAAGAACATGTTTTTCTGGGGTAACTTCAAACCACCACACTCCACCCTCTGGACTCCAAGAAGACATGTTCTTTCCACCCACAAAATACATATATTCTATCACATCATCCCAAAACCCTTAGGTTATTTCAGTAACAATGATAATTAAGAGGTCTGATCAAAATCAGTTTTAAATGTGGACTGTTCTGGGCACAATTCCCCTCCATCTTTGGATGTGTGAAACCTAGAGAAAAGTTATCTCCTTCTTATATGCAATGGAGGGATAGGCATAAGATAAACATTTTCATTCCCATAGAGAGAACATGGAAGGAAAACAGGATTCACAGGCTCCAAACAATTCCAAAACCCAGCATGATATTCTCCATTAGATTTCAAGGTCTGAGAGTCACCTATGGAAAGAAATCTGTCCTCTGGACCTGATGTAGCAGCAGCCCCAACCCTTCAAGTGCTTGCACAATGGCTATGCTCTCCTGGAGCACTGGAGTAAATACT
The DNA here is from genome assembly GCF_023851605.1 of Tamandua tetradactyla. Classification (NCBI taxonomy): domain Eukaryota; kingdom Metazoa; phylum Chordata; class Mammalia; order Pilosa; family Myrmecophagidae; genus Tamandua; species Tamandua tetradactyla. Next base: position 16,829,088 of record NC_135353.1, read on the forward strand.
CCAATATCTTCAAGCCAGGCTCTCTGCAAACCCTGGGACATAGGGTCAACACTCATCAAGTACTGGGATGGTGGCCAGAATGTCTGCAGTTCCAAGGGAATCTGAGAAAACTTGAGTGGTCACACTTTTCTTGGACAATGGGGCAGAAGGCTCACCCTTTCCAAACGATGGAGCATGCTCACACTTTTGACACACATGGGTGGGTCTACTCTCTTGACTTGAGAAGATGTCATTGCTCCAGACCTCAGCTTCCGTGGTTCTGCCTTGAACTCATTTTTCCTTCAATCTGTCCCTTTTCTATTCTTTTTAGTCCAGGCTGGTGGTGGTTCCATTTATACAGATCTCACAAAAAACTTTTTGGTTTCATATGTAGTACACAGGGGTCCAAATCAACAGGTGAAAGAACTTTCTACAGCTCTTCTCTGGATAACTGCATCTCCAATCCTGACTTGTGCTGAAATAGCTGACTGGTTCCATGTTCAGTTAAACCTTCACATGGAGCGCTATTCTCTGGGGACTTGTTTCCAGAAACTCAGAATTTTCCAAACCATCAATTTCTGGTTTTTCTTTGCCCAAGAGTTCAGTTCATATCTTATCCTTTTCTTCTTGCATTTTACTATAAGTTGCAAGGAGAAAACAGGTTGCACTTTCTACAGTTTGGAAATCTCTTCAGCTAAATATCCAGGTTCACCACTTTAAAACTCTGACACTTTAAAGCAAAGCCCACCTTTCCTCCAGTTCTCAATAACACATTCATCATTTTCTTCTAAAGCCCATCATAAGTACCTTTACCTTCTACATTTCTACAAGCAGTCTCTTTAAAGCAATGTAGGCCTTTTCCATCAAGCACCTCACAATTCCTCCTATTACCCGATTTCAAAGAAGTTTCCACATTTTCATTATTTGCAATGGCAGCACTCTACTCTCCTACCAAAATTCATTTTTAATTTCCTAAGATTCTGAAAACAAATACCATTCAACGGGTTGGCTTAATAATGGGAATTTATTTGCTCCCAGCTAGAGTCTGGGAAAATTTCCAAATCAAGACATTATCAAGGCAATGCTTTCTTCCTGAAGACCATCTGTCCGCAATCTTTGGCTTCTCTGCCATATGACAAGGTACATGGTGGCTTCCATTGGTCTCTCCTTTTCCGGGTTTTGTTGCTTTCAGCTTCTTGCCTCTGTGGCTTTTCTTTCTTTGTATACATTCCTTTTATAAAGGACTCCAGGAATAGAATTTAATCTCATCTTGAATGATGTGAGACATACCTTAATTGCAGTAGCTGTATCAATAGAAACTACTTACAATGGGTTTATACCCACAGGAATAGATTAGATTTAAGAAGATGTTATTCTGTGATATATACAGCTTCAAACCACCACACAGAAGAATGCCAAAGGGACCTTCCGAAGGCTTCTAGCCATGCTTTCTCGTGAACATTTCAAAGAGATATTTGCCCAACCTGACCAACATGCCAGCCAGCCTCCAGAGGTTGATCAAGTGGGTTGTCTATCTTACTGATGTTTCACCTTTTCATATACGAAATGTCTCTCCAGGAAGTCATGGACATGAGAATCTGTTTTGGCAGAACTCAGGGCACGCAGATGCAAAAGGGCCTAGTTCAGGTTCTTCCGTAGGGCCATGGTAGTTTCTATGATGTCCAGGATTTTGCCTCACTCAACTTGGGAAGGCTTCTGTAAATATTAGAAAATGGTGTGGTTGCCACACTGGTTTTGCATCTTCAAGAGACAGTTCCCTCACACGTCTCCTGTACCAATAAGGAGAAATGGTTCACATATTCCAGAGTCATCATCTCAGTTAAAATAGAAGCCCAGAAAGTGATAGAAAAAGTAAGCTTGCAGTTACGGGTTGACCAGACAGTGGATGGAGGCCTCTACTTCTGATGAATAATTCTGATGAATCTGGGAGCTCATGGTTGGTCGAGAGTGAAGAGCTAACTACAAAAAACAACAAAAACAAAAACACCAGTGTTAGCTGATCTTGGCAGCAGGGATGGACAAGAAGATGTTCCCAGAAGTGGTAATTGGAAAGTTCAAAGGTGAACTGAGGCTGAAGAAGGAGAGATAGTCCTTAAATCTGTTCCAACAAAACACTGTTGAAAATAATCATAACCAAGGCTTTTAATCCCCCAAACCACCTTCAGTCTTCTCCAGTAGCATTCAGGGCATTGCAAAAGTAGCTACAAGCAGCAAGCATCATTCAGAAATATTTTAGGGAAAGCAAAGGCTCTCAAGCTCTTGTTGCAATTTCTGTATTATTTGGACATTGGATTCCTAAGTTTAAAAATGCTTTCCATTTGCTTTGGGGTGGTGGAGAAATCAAGAAAAGATTGATATGATCCCTGTTTAAAGATTCAGAAGTTCTTAAAATTTATGGTATAGTGTAAATCCTATCATTTTGCCTACTTAGTAAGGTTGACTAAAATCAATGTTGTGGCCTAGCAAAAAAAAAAAAAAAAAAAAACCACTGTTGAAGCAAAAGACAAATCCATGGGACCAGGGGGGAAGGCAGTTTTAAAATAAGCATTTAAAATACCATTTTCAATTGTATTTAAATGAGTAAATACTTATGAATAAAATGAATGAAAGATGTGCAGAACCTGTACATTGAAAATTAGAAAACATTACTGATTAAAGTTAAAGAAGACCTAAATAAATAGAGAGATAGAGTATATTCATGGATTGGCTATTTTAATATCATTAAGGTGTCGGTTCCCAAATTATAAATTCAACACAAACTCAATCAAAATCATAGCAGGTTTTTTGGTAGAAAATGACAGCCAAATCCAAAATGTATATGAAAATGCAAAGTGTCTAGCGTAGCCAAAATGATCTCAATATAAACAAGTGCAAAGTTAGACTTACACTGTATGACTTTCAACTTACTATAAATCTACAACAAGTTCATAATACTGTTATTTGGTGAATTATTGATGAGAGAGCTTTTTACTAGAAATGGAATGTTTTATATCATGAAATATTGAATTAACATCTTTTTTTGCCCCTATTGTTTCCAGGACAGGCTATTAGGTCTTTTATATATTATATAAAAGTCTTCAAAATAATTTTACAAAGTAGATGTTATTGTCCTCACTTTATAAATGAGGAAATTGATGCTCATAAAGCTGACCACCAATTAACTAATAAGTGATACCGTCAGATTCAAACCTATGTTTGAGTCCAAAACCCATGTTCTGTGTACTGCATTGCACATGGATAATGTCTGGATTATGGTGTCAGGCAGACTTGGGTTCAAATTCCAAATGATTTACATATTACCCATTTGACCCTAGACAGATTACTTAACTCTTCTCAGCCTTAGTTGTCTCATCTTTAAATGGGGGTAATAGTGCCTAGTAAGTATACTCTTATGCAAATTATTGTTATTTTTATTAATAGCTACCATTTATCGATCAGTTACCACATACTTTTTTGCAAAGCATGTTCATTGAGCAGTGAGCAAACAGATACCTCTGCACTAGACTAAGGTAGGGAGAGAGAAAAACTTTCCCTTTTCTCTCTCTGTCTAGTTACTGTTTATAATGCTTTCTGCCTTCTCTGGCTGGCTCTCAAAATCATGAAGCATAAAAATTCAGAGGCCTAAAGAAGACCAAGTTATATCTTGGTTTCAGGCATAAGTATGAAGAACAAATAGCCTTTTTGGTTAAATGGGTTTTCTTGAGATTTTCCCATCCCATGGAAAAGGTAACTCAAGACTCAGACTCCGAGTGTACACTAGCAAATTATTTTTGGAATAGAATGGGCAGAAAATTCACAAGTGTCATTTGTGCTCCAAACTGTCATGAGGCATGCTGAGATTATATTGCTTGCCAAACATAAATGGTTAAAAATATGGCTCTTGATCTTGAGAAAATAGATAATTAGCTGAGGGTTGTCTGCATATATCTAAACATCTAACAACACCATAAATTGAACTTTCTTGACTTCTCAATGCCACATGTGAATTTATGAATCCAATTAAATAAAATTGTGATTTGTTTCTCTAGAACATTATAAGAATTAAAGCCTTTCTGAAATAGAGATTATGATATGTTTTAAGAACAAATATGCCTCCCCCTTCAGAGATACTGTGTGTCCATGGGGTAAGCAATGGCAAGAGAAATCCCACCACAACAAGCACCTGGACCAAGAAGTGCTCTCCTTCACCACCAGACCTGAGACTCCTCTCTTCCATCCAGAGACACTTTGCAGCTGGAAGGCACTAGCAAAGTGGATCATGCTACAGCTAGTGACCAATCAAGTCTTGTAGGCAATCAAAAGAGAAACCATGTGTAAAAGGATCTAATGCACTATCTGTTATATAATGCACACTGGAAAAAAGTTAGTTCCCACACTAGTTTGTCAGAGACCAAACATGAGTAAAACTTGGCACCTTCCTTTTAGAAGGTCATAAGCCAGTGGAGGTAAATCATAACACAATATAATAAGAGGAAATGAATATACAAAGTGCTAGAATAGTACAAATGACATATTGATTAATTGTCATGGGGACATAAAAGGTGAAGTCTCATGCGAGGGGAGATATGTGAGGTGGATGATAAAGGGTGAGAAGCTGTTGGCAAATAAATAAAAGGACTGGAGTGAAATGAGGGGATGGGTATGTCAAAGCAGAAGCAAAGAGGTATACCAGGGCATGGCATGTTTATGGAAAGGCAAATAAATTTATATGATTGAGTCAGGCAGATAATGAGGATTGGACAGGGTCAAATAACAGCAGGTATCAGGTCATAGATGGTTTTGTATGCTATACTAAAAGTTTCAAAGTAAGAACAAGCATGCTAGCATGTTAACTGTTGCCACTGTGTAGAAGATGAATTGAAGTAGAGAGCTACCAGAGGTGTGGAAACAAGTTATTTAGAAATGAATTGCATTAACATTGATAAGTCATTAAGTCTAAACTAATGAAGTAACAGGAAGAACAGAGGAGGAAATAGATGCAAGAGATAGTAAGAATTTGGTGACTGTGGTAGAGAGGATAATGGTCCCCCAAAGATGTTCACTTTCTAATCTTAAAAATTTGTGAATTTTATCTTAAATGTCAAAACTGTAAATGCAAAATTAAAGTTGCGGAGGAAATTAAGGTTGCTAATCAGCTAACCTTAAAATAGAGAGATTATCCTGGATGGGTCCAATCCGATCTCAGAGGTACTAAAAAGTTGAAGAAAAAGGCAGAGAGTTAGAATCAGAGAGTCATAAACTTTGGACTAGCATCAATAGTACCACCTTATATAGCTGATTATTAAAAAGGAAATTAAATGTGATATATATAGTTTTCTACTACATTGCAATCAAGTTCACTTGAAAAAGAGTCCTGATAAAAATTATATGAACTCTTCTTATCCTAAACCACGTCATCCTTATACTCGCACTTGATTTAGAAAGTACGGTACATAAAGGTGTCACAGATTACCCAGTGTCATGATTTATATGCATTTATTTTGATCAAACTACTTTCCCTCCTTTTTATATTTTCCATTTGACCTAAGCTATATTTGATTGTTCTGCATTCATGGCTGTTCTACTACACTGAATCAATGTACTAAAATCTAAAACAGCTTTATTTTAGGTGAACCAAAAAATAGAAATTTAATTAGTGAAACACAGGCCACTAACTCTACTTAATAAATAAATGCATGATAATTAATATCCACATTGATCCTATATATATATATAGCATACAGAATTGAAGAAAATAAAAATCTAAAAGTATGATTCACCTTGTTAGCATGACTTTTGCTTAATAAAATTGGCCTTGTAGTCCCAGAATCGCAACTATATTGTGAAAGGTGAATGGTCATAAAAAGTACAGATTAATGCACAGGGGTTTAAATATTAAAAACAAAACGTTTCCAAAATATACCCATCATTAAAAATAGGAAGTTTGTACATTTTAAACCTGAACTTCTTATCGATGATGGTAGTACAACATTGTGAATTCAATAAGAGCATCAAGATATATATCTGAATATGATTAAAAGGGGAAATGTTAGATTGTGTATATGGTAACAATTATTTTTTTAAAAAAATCAGTGGACCTACATTACCCAAACAGTGAACCCTAACTGTATAATGGGCTTTAGTAGTAGAAATGAATGTGCTATCATCAATTATAACAAATGCCCCACACCAATGCAAGTTATTTTTGGTGGGGCAGTGTATGGTAATCTGCATTTTATGGATGATGGCTCTGTAAACCTGCAACTTTCTGAATAAAGAAAAAAGGAAAAATGAGAAGATTTAAAGCCTGATTTTAGTAATTAAGGACAAAATGTTTTTATATTGCAGCTGATTTATGTACATAGACAATAAGCAGAAAAAAAAAAACAAGGGCACCATTTAAACACTCTCCCATAATGGGAAGAGTAATCTGCATATTAAACACTACTGCAATAAAAGGTCAAGGTTACAGTGAAAATGATTAAAACAAATACATTTATGGTTATATACATACTTCTTGTGCATAAATAAAACTAATTACCCATATGAAATATTATTTATTTAAAAGTTTGGTCTAAAAGAACTACATATTTGTCAGTATGTAATTGATGGGATTTTAAACGGGATTGATAATTGTAAAAGAGTAGAATAAAATATTCAGGTCTATATGGTGCAAACCAAAATAAAATTTGTGCCTTTATTCTGGATACACCTGATGAAAGCAGTTTATGGAAGGTAGATCCAGAGATATTATTCAGAATGATTCACAGAGCAATAGATAGATGGAAAATAGGAAAGGGTGGTTAACAAATAAACACTTCTAACATTCTTTTAACAGCACTTTTAGTGGTAAGAAATGGAAAGGTTGGGGAAGACATTTTTAAAGCTATTTGAAAAGATGTTGGTTGAGCGTTCTTCTGAAAGAATGAACAATCTGAATCTTCATATTCGGAATGTCAAATATCAGGTAGCATACATAAAAATAAAGCCACATCTAAACATATTTCAATGAAACTAAAGAACACTGAAGGCAACAAGATCTTAAAACAACTAGGATAAGAGCCAAATAATATACAAAACAGCAAAATGTAAAACATGTCAGTCTGCTTATCAACAAAGTAAGAAGCTAGAATACACTTGGAGAACATCTTCAAAGTGCAGAATAAAGAGATATGCCATAGATTTATTCTAATAATGGTCACAATTTTTCATACCTGTTTATATCTAGGCCATTTAGTAGTTCCCTCTCACACTGGCTGTATACGTGAGCAGCTTTGGCAAAGGGGGGTAGCAAACTTGATACAGGCAGAATATGAAAAAGAATGTACTCTTTTCTTCCCTCTCTTTCTCTCTCCCTCCCACCCCCTTCTCCCCCTCTCCCTCTGACTCTCTTTCCCTCTCTCTCTGTACTAGAATCACCATGAGAAGATTCTTGGTCTAGACTGATGGAGAATGGCATCAACTAAGGCTACCAACAGCCAGTCAACCACAAGACATGACTAAGTTCCAGCAGATAATAGAGAAATTGAACAGAGAAGTTAATCCCAGATCATCAAAACTTTACAAGTGAAATATAGACTCATGAGCAAAACTAAATAGTTATTTTATTAAACTGATATGTGAGTGGTTTGTTATGCAGCATCATTGTAATAGAAACTGGTTATCAGAGTTTTGTATCATTGTTGTTTAAAAAACTTAAAATCGGGGACTCAGTGAAAGCAGCAAAACAAGGACTTCTGAAAATTCTCTCCTCTTTAAAAGCAATAAAAATACCGGCAAAATTTATCAAAAGCAGTGCTTCCAGATTTCTTGGAATTAACGAAAGACTTGTAGTAATCCAGGGAGCATTTATTCAATAAAATCAACTGATCTCAAGAAAAACAGCAAGCTTTGAGCCATATAACTTTCCCTATTCCCACTCCCCCGTCCCATTTCTGTGATAACCCTGAAAACCAACAGCTCACAATCACAGAGAATACTCTAGCAGCCACTAGAAGGGACAGAAGAGGTTACAGATCCTCCAAAAGCCATTCCCAGAACATTTCCATGTTTGTTTACCTGTCTGGTGGTTCTACAGAAGACCTCATTCCAGGCTGTCTATATTTGACCTGACGTAAAGCTCACCCAACAAGAACAGATTTTTCCCTGGGATAGTCTGTCAAAAATTATTTGAAGCTTGGGCCCAGTTTCTAACATCACCTATTACTTTTTAGGGTCTTCATCTGAAACAAAGGCTATTTAGCACGTTCTCTTCAGTCCAAGGGCTAATTTCTTTTAATGAGGATGCAATCATTTATGTTTATGAATTATTCTTGAAAAATAAAATACCCCACTCCTATGATCCTTTTCACTAAAGTTACATTCAGTTCTTTTTGTCAGGATAGGTTCTCCCAAGTCATATATATATTTATAAACAATTGAAAATTTCCAGAAATCCCAGTATTTCAGCACCTAGACTAATCTCCCAAATGGCCCCCTACACTTTAGACAGAAGGAAATTTTTTAAGATGTTCTATCTTTTACTTTTGGGTTTTGAAAAATATTACCTCAGGTCTACCCATAGTGTCAATACTTCCTCTCTTTCTGCATAACCTTCAAAAGTTACAACTACCTTTTCCCCAAAAAGCTTTCCCAGGCCATTTCAAGCCTCATTAATTTTTTCCTAATATGAATTTACAGACTCTACCACTTCTTTTGGTTTCTCTTATACTGACATATAAACGTTCATTCACTTAGCAGTCCATTTTCTCAAGTACCTTAAAACAACAACTGTTTTTCATACTTTTCCCTTTCTTTTTGTTCTTCTTCTTCTTTTTTTTGGTATCACAGAATGTCCAGAACAAAGGCTCATAATATGTGCTTGGTTTTTCCATTTGCTACCAAGTTATAACTTTCTGGTCCTCTTTCCCACTCCAGCATTTTTTACTGAGCTCTCCCCTCACACCTAAAACTTCCTTTTATCTCACTAGCTCATCCATCATTCAACCAAAATTCACACATACACTTATTGACCTATGAATTCTGAGATTCTATAATGCACTAAACAAAAAGAACTAAATACAAAATTCCTGATCTTGGTAATTGGTTTTCGGTTGTTCTGCCACTTATTCCTTTATAATTCCTCTTTTTAACCCTCTTCTCTCTCCTCAAAGTCTAAAGTAACTTTCTAACTGGAAAAAAAGTTGAAGCAAGTGTTGAACATTACACCTACCTAAAGCATTGTATAATGGTTGGGACAAGCAAGATGCTAACAAAATCTTAAGAAGGATGTAACCTAGTGCTAGCAAACGTAATATAATTACTGAATCATTATCTAAATGCATTCTAAATGTATGATATATTGTGATGTAGCCAGAAACCATTATTTGTAACTTGTAAATCACTGAACTGTGACCTAGATGACTTGTTTCTTTGATGATGATACTATATTTTATAACTGTATAACCTTTACCCTGTGACTGGGTAATAAGAAGATAATTCATAACTGGTTCAGGATGTATCCACTTATCTTGTTTTGTGACCCTAAAGTCTGATACTCTTGTACATAGCCCCTCAGTGTTTATTCATTAAGTAACAGGAGCCAGCCCATAACTGACCAAACCAGTTCTAATCAGAGTTCACTTTCACCTAGCATTCATAATAGCCTAAACCTTAAACTTCAAATAAGCTGAGTGCATAGTCAATCTGCCCAAACTCAGAGATTAGACCATCTCTAACATCCTCATCTAGACCTGCCTGTCTCTGTTCAAATGTTATTAAACACTGAAGCTTTCTCCAGTTCAGGGAGACAGATTTGAGGAGCAATCCTATCTTTGCAAAGCTAACCTTTGCTAGTTAACTTTTTCTCTTTTCAAAATGCCTGTGTCACTTAATTGACTCTAGTGTGCATCGGGCAAGGATTCCCTCTTGAGCAACAAGGAAAACCTGGAGAATGAGATAGTCATGGGAGACTTTGAAAAGCTCTTATGTATTTCTGAGAACAGAGAAACCAACAAATATGCATAGGACTGTGTTCATGCCCTTGGCTGTGCGCATGTTCAGGATAGACCTTAGAAGGCCCTAAGATCTCACTTCTGGCTAACTCTGTACAAGCAGGAAGGAAAGGCTGATGCCAAATTATAAACTGCCTGGATAAATGTTGAAATCATGGCCAAGGCATACATAGAACCCCTCAGCAAAGACTGGGAGATTTAAACTTCCAAGCACTTAAGAAAATAACCGCCCATTCATACACTGACCACTAATCTAATCAAACAGTGACACACACACACACACACACACACACACACACACACACGGCCACACATGATTAAAGACTTTACAGAATTTGTTCAGAAAAATCATTAATAAACACCAATAATAAAGAGCATAAACAAAAATCCCTGGGGAAGTTTGATGGTTAGGTTCTGATGTTATCTTAAGCCAAGTGATTATACCCAGTTGTCTGGTCAGGCAAGCACTGGCCTGACCTTGCTGCAAGGATATTTGTGGCTGGTTGAAAGACCTGAAGACTGGTTGGGTTAGTTAGATTCAGTTGTCAACTTGGCCAGGTAAGCATACCTAGTCTTGTTGCTGCGAACATAATCCAATGGTACTTGAACCTCATTTGTTGCTAATTACATCTGCAGTCGCTAGGAGGTGTGTCTGCTGCAATGAGTGACGTTTGACTTAATTGGCTGGTGCTTAAATGAGAGATTGCAATGTAGCACAGCCTAAGCAGCTCAGCATTCCTCATCTCAGCACTTGCAGCTCAGCCCAGGCCTTTGGAGATGCAGAAAGAAGTCACCCCGGGGAAAGTTGTTGTAACAGTGGCCTGGAGAGAAGACCAGCAGAGATTATCCTGTGCCTTCCACGTAAGAAAGAATCTCAGTGGAAAGTTAGCTGCCTTTCCTCTGATGAACTAACAAAATAAATCCCCTTTTATTAAAAGCCAATTCATCTCTGGTGTGTTGCATTCCGGAAGCTAGCAAACTAGAACACTGGTATATTAAATCATCAGTCAGTTGATTGCATCTGTAGCTGGTTACATCTATACACCAGCAAGGTAATTCAATCAGTTGAAGGCTTTTAAGGAAGAAGAGACACTCTTTCACTGCTTCTTCAGCCAGTGAGCCGCTCCTGTGGAGTTCATCCAGACCCTTCATTGGAGCTGCTAGCTTCACAGCCTGCTCTATGGGTTTTGGACTCTTCCATCATCATGGATGTGTGAGACAACTTTATAAATCTCATATTTGCAGATCTCTCCTATTGATTCTGTTTCTCTAGAGAGCTCTAACACAGGAAGGGAGTCATACTGTATTATTATTATATTATAATGTAATAGCCCATAGTATTGGATTATTACCACATTACATTATTTGAAATGTCCAGTTCTCAAAAAAAGTGGTGACATGCCCATAAATTCCCATTACAATACCACTTTTGCTTGTATTCACAAGTTTAATCTGTAATATTCTCAGTATCATTAAGGTCTAATTATTTTTACATTTCCATTATAATATTTCATGAATTACTGAGAAGTATGTTTATTGCTTGACTTTGTTATAGACCTCCAAATTAATTGCATTGTGATCTTTAGTACTTCAACTGAAAACTCTTTACCAAATTGTTTAAATCTCCTTCCAAGATTTTCACTCTCAGAGGTCTACTCACCTGCTATAATCTTGACTGGTTGCCCTTTATGCTTGGTTCAAAGTCATTATCTTAGGGTCTACCTATAGCATCTTGTGTTAGATTCTATTTCTCTCTCTCTTGTATTATGTCTCCTATTCTGTGTGTTCCACCTCTTCTTATTTCTTTGTTTATTTCTTCCTTTTGATAAAGAACAATCTCTGGTAGCTTCCTGAGAAAAAGTGCACAGGAGGATAAAATTCTTGAAAACTCACATTATCTGAAAATGTTTTTTTCTACTAATACATTTGATTATTAGTGGAAAACATATTTAAAAAATCATTTTCCTTCTGAATTTCCACAGCATCACTCCATCAATTTCTGTATCCCAGTGGTGGTGCTGAAAAATCTTAAGCCATTCTGATTCTTAAACCTCTGTGCTTGTGGATTTTTCTCTTTGTTTCCAGGGTTTTGAAATTTCAGAATAAAATTTCTTGCCATGAGTTTATTTTCATCTATTTTGCTGGTTCTAGACTTTTAATCTATAAATAAACATACTTAACATTCTGAGAATTTTTCTGAAAATATTTTGTTGACAATTTCTCCCCCCCCAATTTTATAGTTCTCTTTCTAAAACTCGTATCATTGAAAGATTGAAGAAGATATTCTTAGAGAAGAAGGGAGAGTCAAACTGATTCTCTCTGTGTGTGCGTGCATACACATATACACACACATATACCTTGGAGTCAATATATCAGAGTATGAGATTTTCATATTTTAATCATCAGAAATGTTGCTGCATTTCTTTGTGTTCACACCCAGTGTGACCTGAGGAAGGAAAATGAAGAGGCCAAAAATTAGACTGAATGGGTAATAGTTGAAAGACACAAGTGCTATCCCCTCCAGAGCTACTGCTATGCAAACCTTGAAATTCCAGGCAAGTTAACTTGAGATTCAACATTCTCTGCAGCTATGTACAAATGAACATATCTGGGCTAAACCCTGCAGATGAAAAATGAGTAGGACATAGTACTGGACTTCAATGATCTACCAGTCTAAAGTGGAGAATAACTAAAAGCACTATAAGTGGAGGGACATATAAAGTGCTGTAGGAGCCCAGAAGAGGGATAGAATAATTATGGCAAGGAATATCATTGGGGAAGATGGAGACTTTAGGTTCAGAGTATGCTTCTACTGTTAACATTTGAAAACAATCAAGAAATATAAATCAATCTTTATGAAGTAACATACCTTCTTGAGGATCTGATGAAATACATGAAACCTCTTCCAATAAAAATGTATATAACACATGTACACATACATGCATATTTTCCTTCCTAATTCAAAGTGTGCACTTCAACAGCTCCTGCTCTAGAAGAAAGAATAGGAACTTTTCAGGCAGATCAGAAGGGCAAGGGATTCTAGCAGAAGAAAGAGCATGTGTAAAAACTTGGAGAAAAAAAAAAACTGTGCCCTATTGGGGGAACCTCACATAATACAGTGTGATTGGAGCATAAGCTGGAAGGAGAATTGGGGTTTGTGTAAAATGAAAATAGAAGATAACCAGGGATAAAGTATGAAGTAACTCAAATGTCAGTCATGCCGCTTTGTTTCCCCAGTGATAAAGGCATGATTGATAGAGAATACGCAGGGCATGTCAACTCTCCGTTAAATGTTAAAAATATAACTGGAAGAGCTGGTGCCCAATGAATACGAGTTGATATTCTGGGAGTGTGAAGTTTCACTGGTATTCACAGTAGGTGTTAAGCGTGGAGTATTCACATCTCAGGCCTACAGCTTTATGAGAGGAAAAAACAATTTTAGAATGAAACCAAAAGCCCCTGAATGACCGTATCAACTATTCAATTTGATATCCTGCAGCAGAATGGCAATCTTCAATGGATTGTCATTGTTCTGAACACAGGCTGCAAATTAGATTTACCTGTAGAGCTTTCAAAAGGTATACCATGCCTGAAACCCACCCCAGACCAGCTGAATCAGATTATATGGGGATGGTGTCTGGACATCTACATTTTTTTGAAAGTTCTCCAGAAAACTTTGTGCAGCCAAGATTAAGAACTACTAAATTAAGAAAAATACCCCACAAAGATAAGTTCTTACTTACTAATCTGTTGTTTTCATGCAACATTATATACCTAAAAAATGTAAAAACAAAAAAATAGACCCATAGTTGATGCACTCTAAAAATAATTTTTAAGCCAAATTTGAAAAATGATGTTTGCGCATTGAATTCCTTTCCTAAGCTGCCAAGAATGTCACATGAAGGACTGCAGAGGTGGTGAAGGGAGTCTGAACAGCATGCTTGGGGTCACTGTCGGGGCCTGCAGGCAGCCAGTCTGTGCTGGAAATGTTAGATTGGGGTTTTTCACACTTTACAGTCTCAGCTCTTGAGTAAGCTGCCTGAGGCTACTATTGTTCTCTTGATATCTTGCAGCTCTATCTGACAAAAAGGCTACATACATCAACAGCTTTTTGCTAAGGGTCTTGTGATTAATTGAATGGCCTTTTAGGTGGACAGTTCTGAAGACAAGAGTTTCCCTATTTTGACTCAGGCAGTCATGGGAATCAGTTTTGCAAAATATTCAGCATCACAACAGCTAATAAGTCATCCATTGCCTTAGAGAAAATATACCAGACCCAATATTTTAATTTTTGTTACACACAAACAGTATATAGGTTTGCAATCAATCATTTCATATATTCTGTATTCTGTTTAATTCTGAGCGTAGAACTGCAAGAAAAATGGTCACACAATGATTTATTCAACACATATTTATAGACCATATCCACTATTCAATATGATATCCTGCAGCAGAAAAGCAATTTTCAATGGATTGTCATTGTTTTCGACACTGGCTGCAGATTAGATTTATCTGTAGAGCTTTCAAAAAATATACCATGCCTGAAACCCACCCCAGACCAACTGAATCAGAATATATGGTGATGGTTCCAGAATATATGGACAGAATAGATGGATACTATGTGTCCAGAACTATGCCAAGTATTGAGATTAGAAAACATACTGTGCACCTGCCCTCAAGGTGTTCTCATATTCTACTAAATGAAATAACTACATATTCAAGTCATAAAAAATCCATTAGAGAGGTAAACTTAAAAGAAGTAGGTAAATTTATAAGATGGCATGATCACTTATAACCTGGATAAATTAGAGCCAGGTCTTCAAGAGCAATAATTGCCAGTATGGAAACTTTACAGGAAACTCTCTAGATAAAGGAGAGCCATTTTGCAGAATTAAATCATAAAATCAGAGCTACAAAAAGGTGTATAAGGCTAACTGCAGTGTATAAAATGCATTGACAGGAGAAAAGGAAAGACGATGCCTTAGGAGTTTTATAAATGGCTAAAGTAAGAGGTGATGGTGGCTTGAGAAAGGGAAATGAAATTAAGGAGGAGAAAGATGCTAGAGAATAATCACATAGGTGAAGTATACAGGAATTAGCATGGGTTTTCAAGTTAAGATTACTGTGCTGGTTTGAATCTGTGGTGTACCTCAGAAAAGCCAGGCCCTTTAATTCTCACTCAATATTGCTGAATGTGAGCTTTTTGATTACCTATGGAGATGGGACCTACCCAATTGTGGGTGGTAACTTTTGATTAGATGGTTTCCATGGAGATGGGTTTCCACCCATCCGAGGTGGGGTTGCTTACTGGAGCCCTTTAAGAGGGAACCATTTTGGAAAAAACTTTATAGCCCACTCAGCCAAATACCTTTGGAGATGAAGAAGGAAAAATGCCCCTGGGAGAGCTTCACGAAACAAGCAGCCTGAAGAAAGCTAGCAAATGTCACCATATTTGCCACATGCCTTTTCAATTAAGAAAGAAACCCTGTATGTCATCTGCCTTCTTGAACCAAGGTATCTTTCCCTGAGTGCCTTAGATTGGACGTTTCTATACCCTTGCTTTGATTTGTACATTCTGATAGGCTTAGAACTGCAAACTCACAACTTAATAAATTCCCATTTTTACAAGCTGTTACATTTCTGGTATATCCCATTCCAGCAGCTTGCAAACTAGAACAGTTACTAAAATAATTGTGGGACTATTAATGGTCGTCTATCTGTCATTTATTCAACAAAGCTTTAGCGAATAACTTCTGTATATGAAGCATGGTGCCAGGTGCTCGGGATACAGCAATGGACATAAGACAATGGGCCCTACTTTGACAGAACTTCAACTACTTGAAAAGAGAGTGACAGGCAGGAGTGATTATTGGCATGATAAAACTACTTTATTTGGGGAAGAAAGTGAAGTACTCTCTTGGGAAGTATTGTTTAAGTAGAGGCCAGAAGGATAGGAAAGAGCCAACATTGAAGAAGAGGGAATAGCAAATATAAAGGCTCTGAAAGGAGACAATCTGGGCATATTACTGGGCTTGAAGAAGAGGCAGTTGCCAACATGTTGAATGATTCTGATAAGTTGAGTAAAATAAAATTAGTAAAGTGATCATTGGTTTTAATAACACTCATGTTACTGTTGACTTTGATGAAAAAAGTTCCAGTTTGATTAGGAGGACAAAACTGAATTGGAATGAATTGAAAAGGAAGAGGGAAGAAATTAGGGAAATAAAAGGTATTTAATAGAGAACAGAAATTAGGGGGTAGCTGAAGGAGGATTACAGTGGGAGAACTTCTAGTGAGCTAAAGTGGTATAAGATTCTAGATCATGTCTGTACACTGAACTGGTAAAGAGGAAGAGTTAAATGTATATGAGCAAACGAAACTGGGAGCAGGGCATGATGACTTCTGGTACCTCTAGTGCACTCTGATCTTCCAGTTGGATTGGACAAGCGGCTGAGTTGATTCTTTCCCCGAATTGGGTTCTACTCAAGGGATGATGGAGGAGGAAACAGCAGGACATTGGGAACTGCAGAGGAAAGTAAGGATATTGAGCACCACAGTGGTGAAGAAGGGTGTTAAAAAGTCCTGGTCAACAAACCCAATGCTGCCTACTTTCTAGTCTGGCTTTGCTTCATCCCTGTCACAACTTGGAATAAAATAAGGATTTCTTCATTTGATCTAACCAAGTGCTACTAGTGGAAGTGGGGTACATATTCTGTGTCTCTTTCCCCACCTTCAAAAGCCAGCTCAGTGAGAGCAGAGTGTTATTGAACCAACCAATATAAATTCTAAAATATTTTGGCAGAACTACCAATGCTTTAAAAATGAAAGTCAATCACTCGGGTTCGATTCCCTGTCCATACACTCCCAAAACACAAACAACAAAACCAACCAACCAAACAAAAATTCAACAAATGGTGCTTCAACAATGGGATACTCACATGGAAAAATAATGAAATGTGACCCCGTCATACAGCATACCAAAAAAAACCCCAAAAGTCAATCAAGAACATTTTAAACATCCCACACTTTACATGCATTATCTCATAGAAAGAAGGATATTTCAGGACCAAAAAGCAGAAAGGACATAATATCAGAATTAAAAACAAATAACAAACCTAGCTTCATGGAAAATCTCTCTACACACTTTTCCTTGTTTTGGATAAAATTCTGCCATGGATTGGTGAAAACATCATCCTGGACTGATGTCAGTTTAGAAATAAGTGTTACGAAACCACTGGACTGGATGACTCACAAAATCTCTTCCATCTCAAATTCTATGAGTCAGTTCATAGTAATAAAAAAAATGTCATATTGTAAGTTTCCTAGTCATGCTCTATTCAATGCTCTCATATATAACTTTCCACGAAGTCACCTTTGCAGTTTTCCCAGCCGTATGGATCTAAAGCAATGCTCTGCCATTTGTATCAGTTTCAAAGTCTTCAGAAAGCCCAGAGCACGTACAATAAACACCTCTTGTAGCACAAAATTTAATAGCAGGTTCAACCAGCTTGAATGTTGATTCAGACCTCAGTAATTACACTTCTTTCTGTACAAATCCAAAATGAAAAATGCATTAATTTTCAAAGAACAGAAGGAAAGAACTGAAAGAAAAAAAAACTGCCTTGCCAAAAAAAAGGAAAACATGAAAGAAAGGTTCCTAGTTAGCACATTCTGGGTACTTTTGTTTCTAAAGCATTCAAATAACCTAGTCTTTTTGAGCACTCTTAAAGATATCTGTTAAAATATTATCAAATAGGGTAGTCAGAAGATGATTTAAATTATTGCAGGTGAACACTAAATATCAGAATTATTACTCACTTAATGAGCGCTCTAATCTGTTGGCACATGCCTGGTGATGATGTCTATCTAATTCTATCAGCAAAGGCCTGGAACAATGTGTTTTCTACTAGGGAGTCTACTTTATTGAATTCTCTGCCTGTCCTAATTCTATATATTTCCAATTAGCTGGCCTACAAAGTTGACAGTGGAAGGGGATTGTTTTCTGACAGGCTAACATTTTATGGCTAATGGCTTTTAAATAAGCAATTGAGTTTGCAGCATTCGGTTCTTGTTATGTTTTACTGGTTCCCGTACTTTAATTTGGTATATGTTATTTGGCAGGGCTTCTTGGCAGGAGCAATTTTAAAAAATGGAATCAATAAGATTCACCATGATGTTGGTATGAGCACTCCAAACTTAGCTTTCAAAAAAAAAACTAGGTTTTGGCTCTTTCCAGAGCCCTGCAAACAAAATGTGTGGATTCTTTGGGCTTTCCTCCACTGTAGCTTTTTGAAATCTAGTTCATGTTCCTCCAACATCCGAATCTGCCTTTCCCTAAACAGCCCCCTCTCAGACCCATGCACTCATCTTCTCTCTCCCTGAAAAAATTAGGTCCATCCAATACGAAAGCCTGAATATAGCTTGTTTTACTCTTTAAATTTTCTTTCTGCCACTTTCTAAGGCATTGTCTATTATTAGGGTCTTAATAAATCTTTGTTAAATGGCAAAATGAATGAGTTTAGTCTCTCTTCCTTCTTCTCTACTTAAAGAGAAATTCCTCCCTTTCCCAGCCTAACACTTCTCAATAATTAAAATCAATCTGATTTGATCCCCTCTCACCTTCTTCAGAATCTGGCTGCCTCATGTATTCATTCCTTCTTAGTCTAAATGCCTTTCATCTTGATTTCTCCATTGACCATTTAGTGACTCCCTACAAATACATGGATATCTCAGATTCATTAAGCATTAGTCTGAGGGAGGGAGAGAGTGGTGATTGGAACTCTGCACATGCATGGGCTACTGGGTTAGGTGGTGTTTTAGTTTGCTAGCTCTTGGAAAGTGATATACCAGAAACAGAATGGCTTTTTTAAAAGGGGAATTTATTAAATTAGACATTTACAGTTCTAAAGCCTCAAAAAGTGTCCTATATAAGGTAACCAGGGAAAGGTACCTTGGTTTAAGAAGACCAATGAAGTTCAGGGTTTCTCTTTCAACTGGAAAGGCATATGGTGAGCATGGCATCTGCTAGCTTTCTCTCCAGGCTTCTTGTTTCATGAAGCTTCCCTAGAGGCATTTTCCTTCTTCATCTTCAAAGGTCTCTGGCTGTGTGGGCTCTGTGATTCTTGTGACTCTCCTGCTCTCTCCAAAGTGCTTCCTCTTTTAAAGGATTCCAGCAAACTAATCAAGACCCACCTAGAATGGGTGAAGTCACACCTCCCTCCAATCAAAGGTTACTACCCACAATTGAGTGTGTCACACTTCCATGGAGATAGTCTAATCAAAATTTCCACATTACAATTTTGAATCAGGGTTAAGAGAAATCGGCTGCCTGCCAAAGACTGAATCAGGAGTAAAATATAGCTTTTACGTGGTACATAATACTTTCAAACCAGCACAGGGTGCAACATTTTATTGCTTGATATCTAGGTGGTAGTGATAAAGGCATTTATCTTTTTTACAATTCACTGAATTATATTGCTTTTTGTGCCCTTTTCTATATCAGTGTTTTATTTTGCAATATAAAGGTAAAGGTAAAAAGAAAAGGAGAGAAAAGAAAGGAAAGGAAGATAAAAGAAAAGGAAAGGGAAAGAAAAATACTTGAAGAGCAAGAAATATTGGTAATCATACTGAAAAGTGGACAACTGTAATGACTCAGTAGCAAAACGTTTTGCCAGTCAGGCAATTTTCCATATTTTTCTACAACAAAATTGAAGAACGATTTGCAGTTGTCAAGTATATAGTTTTGGGTATGTAACTCACAAAGAGTTCAAAAAATTAAATGACATTACTTTAAAAGTAAAAAAGAAAACTTCATTCATTCCCAAATGCTAATTCATTGACACTTTCAGCCATACACACAAAAAATCAAAGTACAATTGCTGACTCATTCTAGCAATAAATAACAATAGTCATCTATGTTTATAAGATTGCATACATCTGGGGAGGTAACTGTTCCATATATCTCATAAATAAATGCATTTTCAATAAATTTTCAACTAAAATTACGTTTAGTAATTATTTTCCAAATACCTTTAATAATTTTTTTCAATCAATTATAAACTCCTGTTAACTGCAGTGCTAACTCAACTCAGAGAAATGTTAACACTGAGAGCCTTATGGCCACTTAAAACTTTTTTAAAAAGTCATTGCTATGCTTATATTTACATTTTGAGAAACTAATAGTAAGTGGTTCATAAAGGACTTCTAAACATTAAAAATCAAAGGCCTTCTATGGAGGAATCTCACAAATATAATGCTTAAAGGTAAAATAAATGAAGTCACGAAAGAGTGCGTACTGTGTGACTCTCTTCATGTAAAGTGCAAAATCAGACAAAACTGATCTATATCGTAAGTTGGCAATTCTTCCCTGTAAAGGGCCAGATAGTAAATACTTTAGGCCTCATGGGCTGAATGGTCTGTGTTTCAGCAATTCAATTCAACTGTTGTGATGTGAAAAGACCAAAAGGCAAAGCATAGATGAAAGGGTATAGCTGTGTTGCAATGAACTCTATAAACAACTATGGGAGGTCACATTTGGTACATGGGCTGCAGTTTTCTGACCCCTGATATATTTAGTGGTCCTACATACCTGTGGCACGATCAAGAAAATCAAGGATATTATTAAATGAAAGTCAAGTTATGGTTAGTTACCACTGGAGGAGAGGCAGAGTTACCGGTGCCCATGGGCACACAAGGAAAGTCTAGAAAGGCAGTAATTTTTAAAACTATTTTGACCTCAGTGGTTATTACATGGTAGTTCACTAAATGGATATTTGTTAGGCTCTACATACATGTTTTATGCTTTTTTCTGCATAGAATATTTTACAATAAATTATTTAAATGACTCTTCCATTTCAGAACATATTGTTAAATGGCACTCTACAAAAGTTAAATGCGTATGTCCCTCCCTTGGGCACACCCACGTTAACCACACTAATGTGTACTTCCTCTTTTCAATAAACTTCACTACTTAATTCCTACTGGCCTTCTTGTGTCTAAATTCTTTTAGGTTTGAGACTGTAGAACCTGGGTCAGGGCTCAGGTGGCACTATATCCAGCAAGGCACCAGTCAGATATTCTGGCAAGCCAGTCAGGAGTGATTTCAAAAGATCCCAGGAGAGGGTGGTGCAAGGGCAGCTCAGTGGTGGAGTTCTTGCCTGCAATGTAGGAAGCCCAGGTTTGATTCCTGGAGCCTGCACATGTCACACACAAAAAAAAAATCCCAGGAGCTCAG
The DNA here is from genome assembly GCF_023851605.1 of Tamandua tetradactyla. Lineage (NCBI taxonomy): Eukaryota > Metazoa > Chordata > Mammalia > Pilosa > Myrmecophagidae > Tamandua > Tamandua tetradactyla. Next base: position 16,850,292 of record NC_135353.1, read on the forward strand.
GTAAGATACCAGCCTTCAAGACCTGCATTTCTGTTTGCAGGAAATTGCAATCAGAAATTTATCTTCAAACAAAAAGACTTTTAGAAGAAAGCCAGAGTGCATCTAAACAGAATCTGTCCATCTGTGACATCTGAAACAGCTCAATCTGGATAATTACTAAAGGCGACATCCTGGCACCAGACCCTCTCAAATTCAACTGCACACCAGCACATAGGATGACTGTCCACACTGGAGTGTGATTGGGACATCATTATATGAAAAAATAAATGAACAAGGGGGCAAAGCACTCAGGGACTTATGTGGAAAAGGTGGCGTAAATATTGTAAGAGTGGTGGGATGGGGTAGATTGTAGCATAACAATATGTTTGCGTTTTCCAATATCCTCCAACCCTTCCAACATTGAGAGCAATTATGCATATTCCTACATGTACTCTCTCAACTTCGAAAATATAAAAAATTTATCCCTCAACCCCCCTTTACGAATAAAGGGATTGAACTCCTTCCCGGTGGGATTGAAGCAGGATAAAATAGGATGACTGTAAGCCTCTGACTTCCTATTCATCTTTGAAAGAGTTAACAGACAACTCCAAGTCCCTTTTTTTTCTTTTCTAGCTCCAAAAGAACTAATACAGAGCTGCAAACTTCCTGGGACAAAAATTACCCTAAATCTCCCAACCTCCCCAAACCATTGAAACCTCCCCAAGCCATAAAAACTTGTAAAATTCTGGGCCAAAGCAAATTCTTAGTTAATAATAGGTAGAATAAGGTCATAAAGATTGTTAACCAATTGTCCAGAGACAAATTTCAGGTATATGACAACAAACCATGAATTCTGCTGGCTATCTTCTCCTAGAACAAAGAAGACACCTGGAATTCAAAGGTTACTATGGAAAACTGCCACTGGTAAAACTTTCCTGTAAAACAAGCTGACCCACTCCACTCAGGGCATGTCCCTCCCTTGGGTACGCCCACGTGTTTACCTCTGTACTCTCTCTTTTAAATAAGCTTCGCTTTTTTTTTGGTACGCTGTATGGCGGGGTCACATTTCATTATTTTTCCATATGAGTATCCTGTTACGGCAGCACCATTTGTTGAATTCTTGTTTGTTAGTTTTTTGTTTGCTTTGCTTGTTTGTTTTTGGAAGGAAGTGCATGGACTGGGAATCGAACCTGGGTCTCCAGCACGGCAGGCAAGAGTTCTGCCACGGAACTACCCTTGCATCCCCTAAACTTCTCTTTTAATAAACTTTACTACTTTACTAAAAAACAAAGAAACAAACAAAAAAGTTAAATGAACTTACTTTTCTGCCAATAATGTATAAATATTTTCCTTCTTTTACACATTCAACGAAACAGGTTGCTAATCTTTTTGACTTCGAAATCTCACTTTTAGGAATTAATCCAAAAAACTAATTGCCTAGGGAAAAATCATGTTGCACACGGAAATTAACCCCAATGATACTCATCATAGCAAAATCCTGGAAACACCCTGACAAGCCACCAGTAAAAGATTTGTGAAATAAATTAAGGGACACCATATTTCCATTAAAATCTATAGAGTAAATACATAGTTACTGAAATGGAGACTCTATCATTAAATGAAAATGAGGATTAGAATAAAAACTGTGATTCAGTTTCCAGCCTGTGCTGGAGTTTCTCCTTCTACAAATGTTTTTCTCTTCTTCAATCTAAAATATTCAAAGGCAAAAATTCAGACAGCAATAGTGATTTGGTTTACTTTGTATCATGAATCAAAATGTTGCACTGTACTTGGTCAAGAGGACCATGCAGAAGAATGTTCTGATTTATCATGCTTGTTTCCCTAAGGATGATAAAGTAGCTGATCCAATAGTTTAGACACCATCTTCCCTGCCTGGAGGCAATAAGCCAATACAATATAAAGCCCCTCCTTCTGATGTGTCAGCCTTGGATAGAGAGACTTGGAAAGCTTCGTTCTACTCTGAGTACATTATAAGATCCAATTTTCAGATAGGGAGAACTGCTCTAAATGTTTTGAGGCCTGGGTACAGCCTGAAGTTTAGAACACACCCATGACCTCAGGAAGATGTCATGAAACTAAATGCTTATCCTCTTGATCTCTCTGAGACAGAAAAAAGGAGGATGTGTAAAGGGGATCCACACAGCTGAGCCATGATCTGAGGTGAGCCATTAATATTATAATCACAATAAATAGCATTCATCCCAAAGTGAAGCATATCTAACTCATGAGTCTTTTATCAGGGACCAATGTGTAGGAAAGAAATAGTGGGCAATATTGTGAGATTGATCCCATTTTTCTCATTCCTTTTTCCCCTATGCATAAGAAATGAGATTATTTTCTCATGTCTCATTTTAAGACTTGAACTATTGGAATGAGGTATGAAGAACTAAAATATATTACAAATTTATTCATAGGTAAATGTCTGCAAGAATGCTTAATGAAACTGGTTATTTTTCTGTATCGTTGTATTTAATTTTCTTTTTAGTTTATTCTTGACAATATTTTGTACTTTTTAATATAATAAGCAAGTATCGAGGCATTAAAGCTATTTTTAAAAGACTTTCTCCTGATAATACCATTCCTTAGAACTATTTCTCTCCTTCCTTTTTCAGCTTATCTTCTTTTCCTTCCTATTGATTGATCTCTTTTTCAATCACACTCCCACTCCTACCACTGCACTGAAAAGCACTCTCCAAGGTCAACCTTATCATAGAAAATTCCTCAGTCCTCATTTTCTTTGACAGCTTTCTCTAGCACCCAGCATAGTCAACACCTCTCAGCTTTGCAAAATGTCTCCCATGGCTCCTCATTTCCTTGTTTTTCCCCCTCGCTTTCTACTTGCATCTCTTCCATCTCTTTGACTAAGCTTTATTTCCTCTGCTGGTTGGAAAATGTAACTCCCAGCCTCAATCCTTAAAATGCTGCACTTAGGTATATCTTTCAGAGTCATTACCTCCCCAGTGAATTATTCTCCAGACTCTATCACCTTTAGGAGTGTTCACTGAGGTTTACCCCCACCCCTATAACTGCCATTCCCACTGGGATATCTTGACATCATCTTAAAGCAAACATACTTGAAACTATATTTATTTCCCAGTTTTCCCTCTAGACCTCCCTCATTCTTCCCATCAAAGTAGATCATAATTTTATTGCTTTTGCAACAGCCTCCAGCTAAAGACAAAGAGAAGGCACAAAGTGATCTTTGGCTACAGTAAAAAGGTCAAAACAGAACGAACAGTGAGTCTAAGTACAAGAATATTTAGTATTTTAGGGCTTATTTCATAAAAGAAATCAGACCAATGTATCATGATGTTAATTTAAGTATATCCATAAAATTAAATGTAGCACCAATTTTGGAGTCAGTGCGTCTGGAGAGAAATGTGCTCATTACCAATTTTGACACTTTTTCTTTCAAATCATTTAGATTCAGAACCATGGAGAGGTCTTATTCTTCCCTGTTCTTTAGCCCTCTTATCCTGTCGTTCATCACTCACTAACTCTTGTCATGACTTCTTTAGTGTCCTTCTTTGTCTACTACTTCTTAAAAAATTTCACTTCCACAAAATACCTAACTCAGGTCTTTTTCACTTTACACACAGACAAGCAACATTCAACTTTTTAACTGATACTATTTGCCTCCCATTCACTTACATTGTATTCTTTACTCATGAAGTTAACCTGCTCAAAAAGTTATCTTTGGCACTTTGTTGCATACAAGAGGGAATGCATACACCTGAATATTTAAGGCTTTTAGAAGTTGATCAAAAACTATTTTTCCAATCTTATCCACCACTACTTCCCTTTACAATTCTTTTTTATCAGCTTTTGATAAGTGCTACATATGAAGGAAATAAAAAAGGTACATAGATAGAAAAATAAACACCTGGAAAGCAGGGGTGAGGCAGGATCTACTTAGTGAGTGTAGAAAAAGAATGGAGACCTTAGGACCAATGTTTAACAGTTGAATAAGTGAGAAAACAGTAAAGGAGAATCAGAAAGGGAAGCCAGTGAAGTAAAAGGGAAACCAGGTTAAATTTGAAATTATCAGAGGCAAGGGAACGGCCTGCAGAAGAGACCACACAGGCATCAGGTTATTTGGACAATTTAAATGAAAGCATGGACATCAGATCCAATCATACAATTTATATCAACAATATGAATGATAATATTTTAAAAAGGAGAATTGAAGAGATCCTTGCATGCCCTATTTTCTCAGTTTGGCCATGTGGTAGATATTGTAGCTTCAAAGACTATGAAGATGAGGGGGCAGACCTTTCTTATATTTAAGGAACTGGGCTCATCCAAAAATGCCTTGAGACAGTTACAAGGATTTCCATTCTATGGTAAATCAATGCAAATCCGGTATGCAAAAACAGATTCTGATATAAAACTAAAATATGTGGCATGTTTGCTGACAAAGAAAATAAACAAAAACAGAAAAAAAAGCCAAAAGTGTGGAAAAGACTGCAACAACTGCAAATAAAAAGCTTGGTCTGGGAACAATAAATTCAAATAACACCCAAGGAGACACAACAACAAATCCTCAGGTTCCTGATTATCCTCCAAACTGTATTTTATTCCTAAATAACTTAACAGAAGAGACTAAGGAGATGATGCTATCCATGCTGTTTAATCAGTTTCCTGGTTTTATGGAAGTCTATTTGGTATAGAAGGCAGGACATTGCTTTTGTTGAATTTGAAAATGACAGGCAGGCTTGTGCTGCCAGGGATGTATTACAAAGTTTTAGGATCACACCACCCCATGCCATGAAGATCACCAATGCCAAGAAATAACACTTGGGACTGTCTTCTTTAAAGGACTTGGTGTCATTTGTGGTGTTTGTTTTGATAACATTTTGGTCAGGCCATTTTTAATAGCTGAGGACAGGGCATAGTGAAAGTAAAATGTTTGTGAAGGACTTAAATATTATCCAGCCTTTCTTTAGACTTAGTGAGCTGTGGAATACAAAGGCCTTAATTTTGTATAATAAAATTTGTTTGTATTAAAACATAGGCAATGGAAGAATTCCAGGAAAGAGGGCACAGCCAACTGTGTAATTTGCTGTTGACCTTGGTAAGAGCAAGATTAGTGGAGTGGGCAGCTAGAAATCTGGGGTGGGTTAGGAGAGAAAGGAATTAAAGGACTCCAGTTGTCTGGATTAAACCTGATTTAGTTGGGCTACACCTTAATTGAAATAACACCAACACAATTCAATCTACCACAGTGGATATGCAAAGCTTTTGAAGAGAGAAGGTATGAAAACAAGGGCTCAAAAAGAGTGGAAAAGTGAGATTGCTATTGAGCGTGGCAACAGTAAGAATAAATTTGAATTTTGAGAGCATTACTTTAAAGTGAAATTCACCTTAAAATGGAACCAGAGTGCCTGTTTGTTTGATTTTCTCCAGCTCTGAGTAAAGATAAGTAACCTGAAGGAAAGCAATGAGACAAAACTCCACGATTTCTGACTCTTAGGCCAATATTTTTTCCATTAAGACATTACGAATAATATTTTTGCTCTAATTTTCCTCTAGAAAAATCACAGTTCTGGTTCTAATTGAATACGATATTTTCTTCAAATTAAAAATTATGCATCTGAAAGGAGAGTGAATAACAATATGAATTGTAAGACACTGAACAGGTTTCCAACATGAAGCCACTGGTAACCTGTATGCCAATCAGCATACACTTCTTCCTGTAAATATTGCAAAATGTCCATATGCTCATGCTGTAAGAGCCCTCTTTGAGCCTTGTAATCAGGCCAGTGGACCATATTGTCATGCACAATCTAACCTCTTTCCTTTTGGCCCCCAAAAAAGGACAGCAGGCTGATAAAGCCAGAGCTAATTAGCACCCTGTGCATTTTGCCTTATGCTTAGAATGCTTAAAGGAAGCTACTTTTTTTTCTGGCTGATGACAAAATAGAATCAATCTCTTTACTCTCTGATCTGAGTCATGTATCAATCATAATGCACACTGAGAAGCAAAAAGTATATATTCTTATATTTAAAGTAGTTTGTGTCATGTGTGTGTATATTTGTACATGTGTGTATTTAGCACCACAGTATAATGAAAAGTGTAAATAAAGGGAGAGTAATTGAGGGAAGAAAAGTCAGGGAAATGTGACCTACAGCTGTTCCTGTAGAGGCAGAATAGGTAGCCTTAAAAGCATTCTCTGGTTTCAAAATGCCTGGGTCAAATCCTGACTCTGACAGTCACGTAACCCAGGACAAGTTTTTTGGATCTCAGTTACCTTATTTTAAAAGCAGCAACAGTATCTAAATTAAAAGGTCCCTGGGAAGATTAAATAGATTGTATTTTTTGTTGTTTGCAACACTAGTCTTTACTACCTGGGAGATGCTAGGCAAGTCATTTACTCACTTTAAGTTTAATTTTCTTATCAGCAAAATTAAGTGCTATGGTTTTGTAAAGTTTTTCGTCTCATGCAGTCCTACAGTTTCTGGCATTTTAACAATATACTTTGCAGATTTGTGAGGAAAATTAATACTGTATTTGGTATAGAACTCCCTTGAAATTTCCTCTGTTTCTTATGCCTATGTTCTCACCAACAGCCAGATAAATTTAGTATCATTTCCATTGATTCAGGGATGTACTATGTGAACATGGAAAGCAGATATGTTTTCCTAAGAATGCATCCACATTAGTATTCTAATTGGCTTGCGTTCCCTGAAGCCTTCTCAGTGGATGGCAAAGAGTTGTACAACCAACAGAGGTAGGTCTGCACAATGACCTGCAAGCACTGGTCTTACCCAGAGAGCTAAAGGGAGTTTTAGAAATGTTACTACCGAAAAGGACACTAACTGAACGCTCCTCTCCACTTCTTGTCTTCTCTTTCTTCACTGAAAAAGCTTGGCTTTACCTCCATAAGAGCAAGTCTGTGTTTTCTTTACTCTTGCCAGGCACAGAATCGGGCACAAAATAGGTCTCAAAAATGTGTTAAAAGTGAGAAAGGGAGAGAATGAATGAATAAAAGGCCCATTTGATCTTTTGTCTCATCTTTCCTCTGCATTGAAATCAGTTTCCATGATCCAAATCATTTTGGGTAGCACTTATTTGGATATGATAGAGTCACTGTAATAAATAAGTTTGTCTAATCAGTTCCTGGGAAAAGTTTAGAAAGCTCACAAGAAATACAAATTATTCACAATGCTTGGATTACCACCTTTGTCTGTAGCATAAGATGTTTCTTCTTTCCTCAATATTTGCTGCCCCCAGCTCCCTTCATATCCACAACACATGCACCCATACACATGCACAGTCTCTATCTGCAATAAAAACAGCACTTCAGCAGTGATGAAAAGACATATATTCAAAATGCTAAGGGAGAAAGCAAAACAACAAAATGCAGGTTCAAACTTAAGACTCCAGGCTATTGTGTTCCATGTGGTTACTGACCTTGCAAAATAGCAAATACAGATGCCCAAAGATAGTCTTATCTCTCCGCTTTGTGGTTTGTGCAGCCAAGAAGATTAGAAAGAATAAGTGACCAGAACAAGGAGCTGACCAGCAAACATATAGAAATTTGTAATCAGTGAAGAAAAAACTTTCCCCAAGTTGCAAGATTTATCTTTTTTTTTTTTTTTCCTTTTTTAAATCCTGCATTTCAGAGCAAAGCCCAACAGAGCTGTGTAGCATCCAATTGTAAACAACTGAAATCACTATCAAATAAGATCCTGGTTCTTGGTTCAGAAGGAGAGAGTCAACATACTGCAAAAAAAAAAAAAAAAAAATGGGGGCATGTCCAAAGAATCATTTGGACGTGAAAAGTCTTGCAATTATTTTTTAAATACACTTTTTTGGCTTAACCACAATTTCACAAATATGCAAGTCATTAATAGTACAAGTTGTTTTTTGTCTCTGAAAGATAATGTTATCTAGCAAAAATCATTTGCTAGATTGATTTCTGTGATAGAGAAGTAAAACTAAAATGAGACATGGGATGTCATTCAATACATAAGACATTAAACTAGGAGTCACAAGACCTGGAATCTAATCTCAAATTAACTCAGCAATGTCTTTCGGACCTAAATTAAACCCATGCTCCCTCTCAGTGATTTCTCTTTCCCATGAATAAAATGGGGGCAGGGAGTGGAGAGGTATATTCAGTGAGTTCCCTTGTAGGTATAAAATTTAATTTTTAAAAACATCCTTCACATTTACAGAACACTTCTTAGTTTAAAAAAGTTTTCCATATGCATTATGTTATTTGATCCTCAAGACAATCCTGTAAGATAAGAGTTATTATCCCCATTTACAGATGAGGAAACTGAAGCTCAGAGAGTTTAAAGAATTTTTCCCAAACCATGTTGCTGGTATGTTGCAAGTCCAAAATTTTCTTACAACAAACTCAGTGCTCTTTCAACTATAGTACATTGACTCTCAAATATTTAATATTTACTGCAATCTGTATACCATCTCTCAAAGTTTAGACTATTATATGACCCACACTTAGTGAGGCAGTAAAGCAGGACAGAATTTCGTTGGAATGGAGATGATCTGTTCTACCAGAAAAAAACAAAGTCTGAATATTAGCCAACATGATTTTATATTTTCCTGACAATGCTTTCCAGCCAAAGAACACTAAGAACACACCTGTAGGTGAAAAAGTTGGGTTCATTACTCATTGCAATTGGACAGAATACACATCATAGGAAACCATGAAGAGTCTCATTAAGAAGGTGACAGAAGGACTTGTTATAGGATTTGGGTTGGTATTAGTTGATTTTAGGGAGAGTTTAGAGAATTGAGGCTTAGGCTCGATTGAATATTGTCAGGAAGTATGGGTAATTATGTTTGGATACCTTAATAAAGCTTATTTATAGGGAGAGAATTCTAGAGCATGGGTGAAACTGTAATTGGCAAAGAAACAGAAGTCACTCATATAACCCAGGACGGAGAAGTTTATTTATTTGGGGACTTTCAAAATGTTCGTATTTTGTCTGTGCTTAGGCATGATTTTTGAATGAGTCTATTGCATCTTCATCCATCATGGTGACAGAGGGGCCTTGTTTGATATAATGTTGTATGGAATTTTTTATGTGATAGGTAACCTTCTAGAAACACCAAAACCTCATTGATAGTACCAGGTCAGCTCTCAAATGTCAGGAATTTCTTTTCTTTTTCTCAAATACCAGAAAAATACTTTAGTGCTTTTCCCTGCAGCTGGTGAATGAGGGGAAATATTTTTAAATGAAAAAAAGAGAAGGAGGTATATTTTTCATCAAAAGATACTTTTAAAGCATTATTTCTGTATGGCCAATGTATGAACATCTGCAAAGTTAAAACATAAATAAGAAACTGTAAGGTAATAATTACAATGTATATAATAAACAGATGGCCATATAAAGTGTTCATATAAATTTAAAAAGCGAAACCAAGCAACCCAATGGGAAAAAGAAGTGGATAAGAACATTCAATTTATAGGTTAATATCTACAAAGAGATAATAATAAAAGTATTCAACTTCACTATTCATCAAGGAAATACAAATTAAAATGAAAAGATAATTTTCTTCTATCAGATTGACAAAAGGCTGTGAGTATTAAGAAACATTCCTAGAGTGTTGGTTTATAAGTGAACATTGATAAAACCATTTTGTAGGATATTTTATCAATTCCTATCAAACTTTTAGGGGTCTATCCTATAAAATACTCACATATGTGCAGAAGGACATATGGTTCAAAAATATTCATTGTAACATTTATAACACTGAAAATATGGTGCAAACCCTTATGTCCTTCAGTTATGAATAGTTAAATAGCAAAAAAAAATGATGCATCAATACTATGAAGTTCTATGCAGGCATTTCAAATAACTAGATAAATCTGTATATCACACATGGAAAGAAATCAAAGATAAAGGGATTTGATGGTAAAGTTCATGTTTCAACTTGGCTAGATTATGTTGTCCAGTTGTGTGGTCAAGCAAGCACTGGCTTGATTGTTACTGTGGGGATATTTCATGACTCCAAATTATTAGTCCATTGATTGCATCCATAGCTGATTACGTCATAATCAACAAAGGAGATTGCCTTCAACAATGAAAGAAGTGTCACCCAATCAGATGAAGGCCTTCAAAGGAAAATTGATGATTGCAGGAGTAGGAAAGAAGAATTTCTGTCTCTACTATAACTCCTGAGGAATTCATTGAAACTTGAGTTTCCAACTTCCAACCTGCCTTACGGAATTAGAACTTCCCAATCCCTACTGTCAGTTTTTTTCTCTGAAGATCCCCGACTAACACAATTTTCAGTTTGGAAAAGTGGGGTGCTACTATTATAAATACCTAAAAATGTGGGAATGGCTTTGGAATTGGGTAATGTGTAGAGGCTGAAAGAATTGTGAGGTGTTTGACATAGAAAGCCTCAATTTCTTTGAAGAGACTGTCAGTAGAAACATGAACATTAAAGCTACCACTAATGAGACCTTAGAAGGAAATAATGAATATGTTACTGGAAAATGAAGGAAAGGTGATCCTTGTTAGAAAATGGTAGAGAACTTGGGGAAATTGTATTCTGGTGTCATATTGAAGGCAGAACTTGCAAGTGATGAATTAGGATATTTAGTTGAGATTTCCAAGCTAAGTGTGTAAGTTGTAGCCTAATTTTGCCTTATGATTTATGATAAACTATGAGAGGAGAAGGATAAGAAGAGATCAACCTCTTAATCACAAAGGAACCACAAATTGATTTTTTTGAAAATTCTCAGCCTATCCTAGTGCTCCAAGACTATGGCCAGAGTGGCTCTATAAGGGACATCCCTGAGCTTCCAGGAAGTGAGTCCCCAGAGGACAGGTATCCATGTGAGGGCTTCATTGAATAACCCTTTACTAAAGAGGTTGTGTCTGAACATGGATCCAGTTTGATATCTCAGAGAAAGTCAGAATTGGAAATGCAATTACCCAGGAAAAATCTATAGAATTTTCTATTGTGTGATTATTTGGATCTCCTAGGACAGCCGACAAGTTTTTTGCAAAATTCATGTGAACAGAAGCAATTCATGAAAGGACAGAAAAGGGATAAAATGAAGGAAGAATGATTTCAATGGCAGAAACATGGAAGCTGATTTCTGAACAGAAGAGAACTTATCAGGCCAAGAGAGCAGGCCCACTCTATGCCTGTACCACCACTATAATTTGAAAGTAGGTAACTTATTTTCTTGGTTTCATAGGTCCATTGGAGAGGAATTTTCCCAAAAGACAGACTTTACTCATAACTGATTTTAAATGAGATTTTGTAATTGACATTGTTCTAAAATGGCTTAAGGGTTGTGGAATGTTGTGATGGAATAAATTTGTTTTGAATATGGGAATAATATGTCCTTTTGGGGGTCCAGAGGGTGGATTGGGGTGGGTTGGAGTTATGTGCCATGGAAAATCTTGTTCTTAATCTTAATCCATTCTTGTGGGTGTGAATTCATTATAAATTGGACATTTGGATGAGGTTACTGCAGTTAAGGTGCAGCCCAACTGGAATATGATGGATCTTAATCCTATTACTTGAGGCTTTATAGAGAAGGCTACACAGAGAGAAGTCATGGGAGAAGCAAGAATCTGAAGTCAATGGATCCAGGAAAATAAGGTAAAAGCAACATTGTGCACATTTTCATGTGACAGAAAAGCCAAAGATCAAGGTCTATCATCAGCAGGCAGCCCTAGAATGCCACAGTCTTTGGGGAGAAATCAGTGGCTTACTGACGCCTGATTTTGGACTTCTCCTAGCCTCAAAAACATGAGCCAATAAATTCCTGTTGTTAATCCAACCCATTGTATGGTATGTATTTCAGTAGCTAGGAAACTGATACAAGAGATAAGCAAGAAAATCAATTTACAAAAGAGGAATATAATTTCTCATTTATGTCAAGATATGTATGTATATATCAATTCAGTGTATGATTATAATTATATATGGTGCATGTGCATGAATTTATTTTAAATGAGTACTAAATTATATTTAAGTGCACATACTAACTGCAAATTGATTTCCCATGAAGAGTGGTAATGCAGTTGAACTGTGGGAAAATAGAAGGTGGTGAGAATGGTAGGGATGTGCATTTTTTCTGTAAAAACATCTGTACTGCTTGAAAATATTATAAAATTTATATTTTCATAATAAGAAACATAACTACTTGGGGAAGTTTTAGCCAATATTGAGAACTGGGAGTCCAGTTACTCTCCTGGCAGAACCAACTAAAAAATAGGAAGATATACGAGAAACAAAAATCTTCACATACTGGAGATCAGCTAGTGTGAGAAAGTAATATAGGAGAGAGGAGAAACAGAGTGAAGACATGTGATTGCTCCAACTACAACCTGGAAAGAAATTCCAGAATGCATGACAAAGAGATAGAATGCAGGTGGCACCCAGTAATCTCCCTGAAAGGAGAAGACAGAGCTGAGAATCTATGGAAGGCAATGAAGACTATAAGAAATATTAAAATAAGTATTTTGTGAAGAAGAAATAGCAACAACAAAGGCAAATGTTTTAAAGCAAAAGGATAGCCAAGACCAAGTAGCCTTTATTCCATGTATGAAAGCCTGATTAAACATTCAAAAATAATTAATGTAATCCATCACATCAACAGACTTTTTCTTAGTTTATTAATTCTGATGGAATGCAATATACTAGAAATGGAATGGCTTTTAAAAGGGGAATTTATTAAGTTACAAGTTTACTGTTCTGACGCAATAAAAGCATCCAAACTTGGGCATACAGAGAAAGACACCTTGACTCAAGGAAGGCCAATGTCTGTCACATAGGAAGGCATGTGGCTAGTGTCTGCAGTTCCTTGTTCCCTGTTCCACTGCTTCCAGCTTCTGGTGCCAATGGTTTCCTCTCTAAGCATCATGGGCCTGTGCTTAGCTCCTCCAGTACACAACTCTGGGTTCTGGCTTCCTTAGCATGTCATGGGAAGGCACATGGCAATGTCTACTGGGCTCTGCATCTCTAAACATCCGTGTTTAGGAGTCTTTTTCTGTCAGCATTCCAAGCATCTACAAAAGTGTGCATTTGTGTCAGATCTGAGTTTTTCCCAAAATGCTTCTCCTTTTAAAGGACTCCAGTGAACTAATCAAGACACACCTTAAACAGGTGGAGTCATATCTCCATCTAATTCAAAGGCCACTCCCACAACTGGGTGTGTCACATCTACATGGAAACCATCTAATCAAAATTTCCACCCTGAGCAATAGGTCTGCCCCCATGAGATTAGACAGTGATTAAAACATGGCTTTTCTAGGGGTACAAAATAGTTTTGAACCAGTCAAGGCTAAAGAAGAAAAATCATCTGATCATATCAATAGATAAAAAAAATAATTGAACAAAATCTAACACATATTCATGATAAAAACTTTCAGCAACTAGGAATAATGTGAAATTAAGATGGGACAGCCCTTAATTTGATAAAAGACACCTACAAAAAACCTACCCACAAACAGCATTTCACGGAGAGAAACCAGGAGCTTTCCCCTTAAAGTTAGGAATAAAGAAAGGATATCTCCTCTTTCTATTCCTATCTAACATCATACTGGAAGTTCTAGCTAATGCAATAAGACAAGAAAAGGAAATAAAAGTTATACAGATTGGGAAAGAATAAATAAAATGGTCTATATTTATAGATGATATGATTTGTATATGAATAAAATACCAAAGAATCAACAAAGGAATTCCTGAAATTAATATGAATGTGTATATATATATGTGTATATATATGTGTGTGTGTGTGTATATATATATATATATATATATATATATATACCTGAAGACTGTTGCCTCTGTTATCTTTTTTGCCTTAGAACATTCTTCCTCCATGTATTTACTTGCCTCGCCCTCTTATGCCATTCAAATGTCTCCTGTTCATAGAAGTCTTATCCTCACCCATTCTTCTGTCAACTCTCTACTCTCTTTATTTTTATTACTAGAAATACCTGAAATTATATATTTGTTTGTTTCTGGTCTGTAAGTAACAGGAGGGCAGGGTCATTTGCTTAGTTTTATTCACCCCTAAATCACCCAGTACCTAGGAGAGTACTTCACAGATAGAAATGTTTCATTAAACACTGCTGAATGAGTGTATGAATAAAGTTTCGTTGAATTAATAAACTAAAAGTGTATAGAAATTAGCAAAAATCGAGGTTACGTATATTTTTAACTGATAACTGTATCTACAAACTAAATGTAGAGACAATAAGAGCCAAAAACAGTCAAAAGCAGCAAATTCTCCTCTCAACAAGACATGTCATGAGTATAAATAAATAAATAACCCAACAATTAAAATGTAAAAAATTCAGAAGATGATATTATAAAAATCCATATTTTAATTGTAAATAAATTCTATACTTATTAATGTCTTCAATTTGCTAGTAAGCTCTGACAAAATCATTTCAAAATTCATATTACAATAAAGAAAGGAAACAATTCAACCCATTTTTTTAATCATCATAAATATATTTGCACATAGATTTGAAGATACTTCTCAGATGTTTTTCTCATGACTTTTTTTCAGACACAGAAAGCCAATGAGCATTTTCACAGAAAACTTGTTTTTTAATAAGTTGGATGTTGATTGTGCCGGTGTGTGAATGAAATCTGAGCGGCTACCAACAATCCTTGAGGTTTGTCTTCCAGGGCATATATTATTGAGTCCAAGCACAAGTCTCAGGTATGTGACTACCTTTTCAATACCAAAACTGTGAAAGTGCCTCTCTGATATTCCTACAGTCATCCACACAAGGATTTAGGCTATAAAAATATTCCAAAGTGATCCAACTGTGATTTCTATTTTTGTACCAACCAGCACTAAGTAATCCTCAGAACGGTTTGTCCTCCAACTTTTAATAGGCAATGTTTCTTCTAGAGAAAACTTAAGAATGATTTTTTATGAAGCTTGGGTAGAGATTTACAAAGCACCCACACAAAGCTATTTCAAAATTTTGGAAGGGTGTGAATTTTATTACAGAATTCAAGGCAATTTTTGAAAACTGAAAGTTCTTACCTCCTTTTCTTCTAGTCCCCTCATTTTATGGATGAGACAATATAGAACACAGAGAAGGGAAATTATTTCCAGCAACTCATAAAGCCAAATAAAGAGTTAACAATAGAAACTATTAATTAATAGAACTATTAATTAGAATAATAGTAGAATTATTATTCTCCGAATCACTTCTCCCAACTTTGCACTATATCACCTAATCTATTCTTGAGTTAAAAGTAGAAAAAAATAGCAGGAAGTGTCCAAAGCAGTTTATTGACTTTGAACTAATTATCCTTTTTAAGCCTAGGAGAATAAGCAGTGTCATTCTATTTCACAGTTAACTATAAAGTAAATATTTTTCTTAAGCAGAAATGCAGAAACCAAGTCCTGTGCACAGTACCATTTTCCAGAATATTCCTGATGAAAAGAAACTGGAATGAACAACACTGGCTGTTATATGAAGCATATGACAAGTTGGTAAATGCTTTTGATCCTTCCAACAGGAAAGAAAATGGAGTAGGTGACCTCCATAAAACTGTGGAATAATACCCACGTCCCTCCACCCTGGGAGTCTGCTTTTTGCGTGTGAACATAAAAGGAAAGCAAAATAAATTAAGCCACTCATTCATGTATGGCTGAGCAGAGTATATGTAATGAATGATGTCACAAATGAGAGGGTCAGATATGAAGTCCATCATCAAGAGAAGAAAGTCAGCTAATTAAGTTAGGGAAGAGATTTGGGATGAAAGAGACACCGTGAATAGCATTATGGGCTATCAATTCTAAGAGACTAAGTGAGGTTATATGCAATTTCACAGGGACAAATACAATGTCCTGGGCTTGGCTTCAACACTCAAATGTACAATATGGGAAGAAATGCCTTACTAGTAGTCCATTCAAATGAGATATAGGGATTTCAATTGATAGTCAATGAGTCAATTAGTAATTAAAACAAAAACTAATGTGATCTCTGGCACATCTATCGAAATATGATATCCATAATAGGAGAAATTCTAGTAAGAGGTACTATTCAGTGAAGAGCAAGCATATTCAGTACAGTCTTGGAGAAATTATTTACCCTCCAACATGCCTCAGTTTCCTCACTGGGCAAATGAGGACAAAAATATTTGCCTCATAGGATTGCTATTTTGGATTGAATGAGTTAATGCATGTGAAGTGGTTGACAAGTGCCTGATGCCCAATAAAGCTTAGTTGTTATTATTATAAGCATTATTATTATTATCATTCAGTCTATTCTAGCTAACTGAATTTAGTGACACTTTTTTTAAGGGGCATGGATTAACTAGGAATTGTACGGTAGAAAGTGACCAGGAATGTGGAAATAAAAACACTTAAAGCTGCATCAAATAAGTATCACTTATGGGAACCAGCATGCTTAACGCTGAGAAAACATGACTTGGAGTATCGTAGAAACTGTCATCACATATCAGGAAGGCTGTCATGTGGAAGAGAAGCCAGATTTGTTCTGTGAGGCCTGAGACAGTGATAAAAACTACAGGGGAACAGGATCTGATTTAACACAAGAAAGACTGTTCTAATCAACAGAACTATTCACAGATGGACCACCTCGGGAGGCAGAGAGTTCAAGCATTGGTTGGATGCTTGTTTGGCTAGGGTTTTGAAGAGAGGGTTTACACATCAGATGGTTGGGTAGGACTAAATGACAGCTAAAATTCAGTTCTTTCCAGGCATGAGGTTCTATAATCCCACGTCAATTCTCTAAGCACACTTCAGTGGACAAGCCAGTCTAATAATTTCTGACCAAAAATAGTCTGCAGGGAAAAGAATTTCCATTATCTTACCACCATCAACATTCTACAATGCAAAACTAAGACTGTGGTTAACCAGATTAGCAATATAGCCAGAAACTTTGAATTACAGAATATGGTGATCCACAGGAAAAACTAATCTGAGAGTGATCATAAACAGATGAAAAGCTGTTCAACCTCCCCCCAAACCAGCAAAATGCACATTTACGACAATGATTTAATTAGTAATGTTTTTTAAGGTTTAATAATATTATGGGCTGGTGTGGAGGAATAGGAACCCTTATGTACTGTCGGTGGGAATATAGATTGGCATTCCTTAGTATCTGTGCTAGAACACTCACGCAAAGCAAATGTGGACAAAGTTGTCCATTGCAGCCTTGTTTACTGATAATGAAGAAAAAACTCTCCAGGTATCCATCAATAGGTTATGGGTAAATAAAATGTGGTAGACTGATACTGTGGACCAGTATAAAAGTGTATAAGTAGATCTTTATGCACTGACTGGAATATCTGCAAGACTCATAGTTAATTGATGAAAGTAAGCTGTACAACAATACATACAGTATGTGAAACAACTGAAGTAAAAATACACATAAATCCACAAAACAAACTAAACATTTCTATAGAAACATGAATATTTTTGTAAATGGCTAGAAAAGGGATAGACACTAAAGTATTGGGAAAGGAGGAAGTATTAGTTCATCAGGCAAAGAAGTTTTAGTTCAAATACATAATGTTTGAAATGGCTACAATGAGAAATTTTCATGTTCTGCTTGTGAATTTAGCGATAAATATTTGAAATGAATATGAGAGAAAACTAGGGGTGGTAAAGAGACTACAGCTGGTAAGGAGACTAGAGATAATTGATCCAGCCACTTCATTTTATAGAGGTTTAGAATTGCCAAACAATTTGTTCAAAGTTCTCTAGCAATATAGTAGTAAAGTCAGGACTGCAGACCGGTTGTAAAATAAGAAGACACAGGATTTAGGGTCAAGATATTTGCATCTGTCGTCCCAGTATAGACACACACTGGGTATAAGACCTTGGGGAGCACATGTACCCTCCACAGTTTTTTTATTCAGGATTTATTCAGTTGCAAGAAAGAGAAATCCAACTTAAATAACTGAGGCATAAGGGAAATATGTCATCTCAGAAAAGAAGAATGGAACACACCTCAGGCACAATTGCATTCAAGAACACAAACATCTTCAAGACTATTTGCATCCTTCTTAAAACATCATTAAGCACGCATTGGTTTCATTTTTTCTCTCCACAGAACCCTGTATCCTGTACTTCTTCGTGGACTAAAGAAGGGATACCCCAAATAAAAAGAGTTTCTGTGATCAAAAAGGAGAGAAGAAGTTATAACAGGCACAAACAAAATTATCCATGGCTTTAATACAGGGTTGATGGAAAGAGCAAATAAGAACACTTATGGGATGATACAGTAGACCATATAGTACAATGCTATATAATAAGAGTTATTAAACCAGGTATCTCAACTCCTAGAAAACTATAATTTACACTATGCCATACTGTATCTTTGTTTTGGTAAATTATCATTACTGATGTCCTCACTCTGGTCTTCTTCCCTCCACTCCTCTGACAGTGTTTGCAGCTCATTTTTCTTACTTTGTCAATGTCTGATGATGGTTATTGCATTCCTCTTAAAATCATTAGAAAATGTTCATTACAAAATGTTCTTCCTTCAAAGCGTTGGTGGTAAAGGAGGGAATATATGCAAATCTAATATCAGTGGCAACATTAAGAGAAATTACCAGACCAGAACTTATTTCTGAAATAATGGCCCTCAAGAACATACTGCCAAGGCTGTGCCTTCTCTTGTTTTTGCTGCTCCCAGGATTAGAGAGCCAATTTCTTTACAGCACCATCCCAGGATCATGCCACTGTAGCGTTCAATTATCTGAAGGAATTGCTTTGAACAGTCATCAACATATGAAATAAACTGTGAGTGTCTTAAAACTTCTCCAAGAAGAAAATCCATGAAGACCTAGGAGGCTTTATTTTCCCTATTTCTATGTGGGCACTAAGCACTAGCTAAAATGCTAATATTGCATTCAATTAGATCTTCCAAGTCATTTCCTTCTTACCTGATATTCCCCAGTTCTTTGCATTTTGCAGGAGGGTAAGGACATAAAGCTCTAATTTACTGTCTCTCAGCAACTTCTACAAGTCTTATAAGTCTCAAACACTAATTTACTACAGGCACATGCCAGAATTTATAACTCTTACGGCCAGTAACTATTGTGATAGCTTGATGAAAATATGTCAAATTGAAGACAGCTCAGAAGAAAAGAACCAGAATGATAAGAAGTTCAAATCTAACATGTTAACTTTTATTTCTCAGCCTCAATCCCCATTTTCTTCCACTTTCCCCTCTCCCAAGATGAAAATATCTTTTCCAGTTAGTCAACAATGCCAAAAACATTAATAATAACCGAGGTTCATAGGGCCTTGTACCGTCAAAGCATTTTCACATGTATTAGCTCACTGATCTTCGTTGCAGGATTCAATGGATTAGGTGATATAGAGATTATTGCTCCTATTTTTGAGATGAGGAAATTGAGACTCTAACAAAGAGAAAGGCTTAAAGTCACAGAATTAGTAAATGCCAGAGCCAGACCTTACTTTCCACCCTAATATTTGTCTTATCACATCATTATACCACTCAACAAACATTTGATTACCCCTTGTGTTCTGAGCTTTGCAAAGAATAAATGGCATAGAACCTGTGATGATTTGCTATGTATTCCTCAGTATCCGAGGGAAGAGTCTAAACACAAGAATTTTATGATGAATTAGCTGTACAAGAATGACTTTGTTTATCCTATTCATTGCAGTCTCCCCAGTGCCTAAAATATACATGACACGTGGTTGGCACTCAATAAATATTTACAATGAATAGGAATAAATTAATGAATGAAGGACCATATAAAGGATGAGATAACAATAACAATAAATACAAAATAATGCACTGCCATGAACTCAAGTGCTTAGAAGATTGTCATTCTTCAAAATCTTCCTTAAAACAGATTATGCACTACAACATTTAAAGGGTACAGACCTGGGGCCAATCAAAACCCTAGTTAGATCTGTGGGACCTTGAGAAAGGTTATTCATCTCTTTAAAGATCAACTCATTCATTCATTAAACAAACATTTATTGAGAGTCTATTATGTGACACACACTGTGAGGGGATAATAATAATCAGCTCATAGAGTTGCTATGATGATAAAATAAGACCAGATATATAAAGTGTTATATACCAGATATAGCAACCAGCATACAGTAAGCATTTGATATATGGTGGATTTTATTTGTACTATTACATCTCTTAATACTCACTTCCTGGAGACACCCCAGATAATTGAACAATTGAGGTTACAGAATGAACAAACTACTGTACCTACCCAATTCCAGAGCTAAACAAACCAAAATCCATCTTTGAATAAAAAAACCAACATAGGTTTGCACTTGAGTCCAACACACCAGTTCTGCTGGTGTTGGAATGGGATTTCTTACTTGGCAGCAGCCACTGACACTGGATGTGCTGGCTTGAAAGGATTATGCACCCTAGAAAATCCATGTTTTAATCCTGATCCGATCTTGTGGGAACAACCACTTCTTTTAATGCCTATTCAATAATGCGGGTTGGAATATTTTGAGCAGATTATCTCCATGGAGAATGTGGGTCTGCCCATTCCAGGTGGGTCTTGATTAGTTTACTGGAATCCTTTAAAAAGAGGAGCCATTTTGGAAAGATCCAAAGAACCACAAGGCCGTGACCCCATGCAGCCAGAGACCTTTAGAGATGAAGAAATAAAATGCCCCTGAGGGAGCTTCATGAAACAAGAAGCCTGGAGAGAAAGCTAGCAGAGGTCGCCATGCTTGCCACATGCCTTTCCAGTTGAGAGAGAAACCCTGAACTTCATGGGCCTTTATTGAGTGAAGGTAACCTCTTGTTGGTGACTTAATTTGGACATTTTTATAGACTTGCTTTAATTGGGCCATTTTCATGGCCTTCGAACTGTAAACTCGCATTCTGGCAGCTAGCAAACTAGAACACTGGGGGAGGCAGGTATCACAATAGAATATTTTAAATAAAAGAAATAGAAAATTTCTATGAAGAAATGTTTGGCTGGAACTGGGATATTTAGCTTGGAGAAGGCTGGAGGGTAGGAGTGGGGAGGCACTGGCAGATAGGAAAAATATCAGAAGAACTGTCTCCAAGGGCTGTTAAGGGGAAGAGGTCTAGAATTGTTCATTATTACTCTAAGAAGGGAAGATTTGGATAACTGCATCGAGAAAGAAAAGTTGGATTCATAAAATGGGACATGATTGGATTGTTAGCAGACACATTAGGGAAAGGGATGGCTGAAAAGAAGTTTAGAGGCTCCCATCAAGACAATATATGAAAAAAAATTAGATGTCCTTTGAATAGTCTGACTGGCCTTAGAAAGTGGGTACATTGAGCTGAAATAAGCATATGGGAATTGGGTCCTAAGCCCTATTAAGGTGAATGTAGGCACAAATAGGAAGATTTAACAGATGTATAAACAAACTTTAGGAACTCAAATTCAGTGCTGTTTGAGCGAAGAGAAATTATCAAAACCAAATAAATGAAATTCGATATCGACAGTCAGTCCTGTCTTCCTTTGGGGACAGAGGAGTGAGGTGAGGAGGAGGATTTACCAAAGTCCTTTGAAAGCAGCTTGAATAGAAAATAGCTTAATGATAATTATGGCACCTTACAGTTTTTTGCATATTCACATATATCTTCTCATTGAGCCGACAGCAAAATGGTTACATTGTAAATACTTTTTGAGCATTAGATATAATTGCTGCACAATATTTTTTATCTGCTTTTATTAAGTAATCCGTAACAACAATCCAGTTATTCTTTTTCACTGCTTTATTAATCCTTCACTTTCCCACCAGGAGAACAGACAGGTAAAAGTTTTTTCTGTGTACTGCCAAATCTTATCTGAGCATCTCTGTCCTTGGGAATAGGAGAATCATAAAAGCACTGTAAAAAAAATTAACAGCATTAGAAAACTGTAGGGGGAAAACAACATAAAGGAGAGATAAGATAAAGGTTCCTAACAGAGGAGAGCATGTTATAAACAAGCCAAATCAAAAATCCTCATTAATCAATAAGGATGAATGCCAGTTTAAATGCAGCAGGAAAAGTTGCTTCAAAAGTGTCTTTCAAAGATAGTTTGCTTCCTAAAGTGGCCCATGATATCAAATGAAACATAGGCTATAAATGACATCCAATGCAAA
Source organism: Tamandua tetradactyla (assembly GCF_023851605.1). Classification (NCBI taxonomy): domain Eukaryota; kingdom Metazoa; phylum Chordata; class Mammalia; order Pilosa; family Myrmecophagidae; genus Tamandua; species Tamandua tetradactyla. The sequence continues at coordinate 16,872,374 of NC_135353.1, forward strand.
GGTAAGAACAATTTATTGAAAAAGGACTTTAATGGAAAGAAATATCTCAGGATTACGCACACTCTAGAAGCATCTTCCATAAATGATTCTACTGATATAGAAAGAAGAGTGTTAGCCTTGATCATTGCAAATTTTCATGTGAGACCTAAAGAAGAGATTTACAACTCCTGAGGATTTCAACTTAGAATCTTATCCTAGACATCACTGTATCAAGTGTATATATCAACCTTGGGTGTGTTCTTCATAGGCAAAAATCAGCTAGAATAAGATAAACTTCCTGAAGTCAATGAAATGTCTTGAGACCATAACTTGAACCATTCCCAAGTATTTTTTGTGGCTTCATTTATCTCAACACATATTGATTGAGTTCAAAAGACATACAAAGGAAGTGGTCTTTGGCTTATAAGCAAATACCACATGAAGATGAAGAATTCATGTACCCAGAAGTTGAGATATACTAATCTAGTATAAAATGGGCATAAGCTTAGACAGGTCTGAGAACTGATATATTATAGTGAGTTTCATAACAGAGGTACAATGAATTGTTGTCTGTCAAATGTCACATGAATATAATCTTAAATTATAAACCAAATAACTGCAAATGTAAGTCAAGAAAGATGCTGAAAAGAAATATTGTGCCAAGAAATATAATATCAAATTAGAGAGCAATGAAAATCCATCTCTAGAGGCTTAAGAGAAGTATGAATGCTTCTAACTTTTAACATTGACAACAAACTTACTGAGAGAAATTAAATGACTGACTTTTTTTAATATTTCAACAGACCCACAGCTGTTACCTTTGGAATATCTAATAAGACAAATGTCACACACTTACTAGAATAAAATTAAACACATTTTCCAAAATATAAGAGAATCATATTTGCTTTGACTCCTGAATCATTTGTCTAATGAGGATCTTCATAAGCGATGGGTGGTTGTCAAATTACATGTATTACCAGGAAATTTTTTGGACAGTCCAAGGTCAGAGATTCTGAAACAGAAACCTAAGCTATTGTTACTGACAAGTACCCAGAAAGACCATCTTGTCGTTTCAACCTTATCTGATTTTCCTGGAGTTCACTCAATTACTCTCAGTTATCTTTAATAACTGTAATACTCATTTCCCTTGAACCATGAGAGGCAATAGAGCACAGTGCTTATGAGTATTGGCTTTGGAATCAAACAACTCTAGGTTCCAATCCAGACTCAGACATCTATCAGATGTATAACCTTTGGAATAATAATTACTTAACCTCCCAAATCTCAATGTCCTCATCTACAAAATATTAATAAGAATAAAACCTACCAAAAGAGGTCTTTATTGAGAGGATTAAATTAAATAATGAAAATAAAGCACTTGACACAGTGTCTGCTTCATGAAAACACTCAATGAAAGGAAGTTATACCTATATTTAATCATAAGTGATTCTCCAAGCAAGAATCTGAAACTCAGAGAAAAGTACTTTGCCCAAGATGTGTAGAGAGACCAGTGAAGTTTCCAGTTCCTATAATGTACCATACCATGTGGCTGTTGAGAACCATGTACACTAGAGTTACCTAAACCTAGAGGAAATAATATAATGGGAGCAGCGATTTATGCTGAGCATTTAGTGCATTTCTTCAGGTACATAAGGGGAAAGAGGATAGGTGTGCCAAGTAACACACACTGTATATACTTGATACATTTTATATTCAGTCTGACTGTCTATCTATCATCTATCTATCTATCGATCTATCCATCCATCCACCCACCCATCTATTTATCTATCTAACTATATATCTATCTATCTATGCCAGTTTGAAACTGTTGTATACTCCAGAAATCCATGTTCTTTAATCCTGATTCAATATTGCCGGGTGGGATCATTTTGATTAGGTGGTTTCCATGGAGATGTATTTCTACTCATTCAAAGTGGGTCTTACTCTGCCTACTGGAATCCTTTAAGAGGGAACCATTTATAAGAGAGCCTACAGGAGACCCAGATGTTTGGAGATGCAGAAAGAAAATGCCCCCCAGGGAAGCTGTTTGAAACCAGAAGCCAAAGGCCAAGCAAACACTGCCACTGCCTTCCCAGCTGATCGTAGTGTTCTGTACTTATCGGTCTTTCTTGAGTCAAGGTACAGTTCTCTAGATGCCTTAGTTTGGACAATTTTATAAACTTAGAATGTAAACTTGCAACTTAATAAATTCCATTTTTAAAATTTGTTCCATTTCTTGTATATTGCATTCTGGCAGCTTTAACAAACTAAAACACTATCTACTTATCTATCTATCTATCTATCTATCTATCTATCTATCTATCTATCTATTGCTTCTTGTTTAATTAATATAAACAAAACCTAATTCAAAAATGAAAAATTAAAAAATAATCTGATAAGCATAGCTAATTTAACATCAATTGTTTTCAGAAGGTTTAGAAAATATTATTTGTAAAAAAGTTTTTACAGTGACTTTAAGAAGAAATTAAAAGTCATAAAACTACATTTTTTCTTTATAAATGTGCCAGTTTGAAAATAAATGTATTCCAGAAAAGCCACGTTTTAATCCTGATCCAATCTTGCGGAAGCAGCTGTTTCTTTGAATCTTCATTCAGTATTGTAGGTTGGATAATTTAGATTATCTCCATGGGATGCGGCATGCCCAATTGTGGGTGTGATCTTTTGATTAGGTGGAGATGTGACTACATGCATTCCAGGTGGGTCTTGATTAGTTTACTGGAACCCTTTAAAAGAGGAAACATTTTGTAGAGAGCTGACAGGAACAACAGAGCTGACAGAAACTTCAGGGCAGACCTGACAGGAAGAAAACAGAGACATGGATGTTTGGAGATGCTTGGAACCCAGCAGATGTTACCATGAGATGTTAAGCAAGCCAGAATCTGGAGACCCAAGGGAAGCCAAGAGGTGAAAGCCAGCCGTGGAGAAGCAAACTGAGGAACCCCCATAGGAACAGAGACTGAAAGCAATGGTGCCCAGGAACAAAGGACCAGCAGGTGCCAGCCATATGACTTCCCAAGCTGACAGAGGTATTCCAGACCCATTGGCCTTTCTTGAGTGAAAGTAACCTCTTGTTGGTGCCTTAATTTAGACACTTAATTCCTTAGAACTGTAAACTTGCAACTTACTAAATTACGCTTTTTAAAAGCTATTCTAGTTCTGGTAACCTGCATTCCGACAGCTTGCAAAGTAATACAATAAAGTTTATAACCACAGCAATTAATAGTTGTACCAAATAATAGGTACTATGCTAAGCACTTTCTATGTATTAACTCAATTAATCTTCAAAAACTAGGTAGATACTATAGACACATTTTGCAGATGAGGAAACTGTGAAGTGTACTGCCAGAACTTGAGGAGATATCTGTCTAATTCCATGGCCAAATCTCTTACCCTCTGCAACAATGTTTCTCAAAAGTGGTACAAGAGCCATGAATACAAGAAATCTAGGCTGAAGGTTGGCGATTGGGTGGCAAGAAGAACAGTGCTTATTTTTTTAAAAAAATGTCTAGAAAAAAATCTACATGAGCTTGGATTTAGGGATGAAGTTTTAGATATAAGACCAGAAGCATAATCCATCAAAGAAAAAAATGTTAAATTGTGACCTAGTTCCCAGGCTAAGGCAAATACCCCGCATAAGCTGGCTTAAAAAATAGGAATTTATTGGCTCACAGTTTCAGAGGTTAGAAGACTTGTTTCCTCTTGGGGTCCACAATGTTCTACCTGGCCAAAAATCTTGGGGTTCCTTCAATTTTTAGCAATATGGCCATATCCTCTCCTTTCTCTTCTGGGTTCCCTTTAACTTGCTGGTTCTGCTCCTCCCCATGGTTTTCTCTTTATAAAGCCTCCAGTAATAGGATTAAGACCTATCTTCATTCTGCCAAAACTTAACTAAAAATAACATCTTCAAAAGGCCTTATTTACAATAGGTTCACATGCATAAGAATGGGATAAAGATTAAGAACATGTTTTTCTGAGGTATATTATTCAATCTACCACAAATTGGCAGTTACGAAAAATGAAAACTTCTGCTTTGTGAAAGATCATTTTAAAAGATTGAAAAGACAAACCACGGACTGAGAGAAAATATTTATAAAACATATATTTGATAAAGGACTTGTCACCAAAGAGTATAAAAAACTTTTAAAGCTCACCAATAAGAAAATAAACAACCTAATTAAACAACAGACAAAATATCTCAACAGACACCTCTCCAAAGCAGATGTGCATATGAGAGTAAGCATATGTAAATATGCTCAACATCATTTGTCATTAGAGAGATTCAAATTACAATGAGATACCATTAAACACCTAGAAATATGGCTAAAACCTACAAAAACTAACAATACCAATTGCTGGCTAGGATATAAAGCAACAGGAACACTCATTCACTGCTGGGAATGTTACAATGGTAGTCATTTTGGAAGACAGCTTGGTATTTTCTTAGAAAGCTAAACATAATCTTACCATATGATCCAGCAATTGCTCTTTTAGGTATTCACCCAATTCATTTGAAAACATAATGGTCATGCAAAAAAATTGCGTGTAAATGTTTACGGAAGCTTTATAATTAGCCAGAATGGGAAGCAAACAAAATACCCTTCAATATGTGACTGCATAAACAAACTGTGGCACATCCATTAAATGGAATATAATGCATCAATACAAAGAAATGTTATCAAGCCTCAAAAATGCATAAAGTAGTCCTAAATGCATATTCCAACTAACCTAACCTAAAACGTTATATACTATATGATTCCAACTATAAGACATTCTGGGAAAAGCAAAACTATAGTGACAGTATAGGTTCTGAGGAGAGGAGGGTGTTGAATGGGTAAAATACAAATGATTTTTTTAATAGCAGTGGAATGATTTTGTATTGTATTGTAATGGTAGATACATGACACTACACATTTGTCAAAAGCTACATAATTTTACAGCACAAAGAGTGTATCTTAATGCTTGAACATTTTAATAAATCATTTTGGAGGACAGAAGATCCCAGCATGGAATGTAGACTGTGACAAAAAACATGTAACTGTATTACAAATTTATGAAACAACCTCACTGAAGGAAATACTGGAGGGAGGCGCTGACGTTAATAATTTTGGAAATGAGTCGATACTGTAAGACTAAAGGCAAAAGGAATGATATATAAAAGCATTAGTTGGTAAAATTATTTCCCATGGAAATTAACAATTGTTAAACCACTCTACATGTATTCAGGAATTGAATAATTAGGTAAATGGAGAGTGGATGGTGGGAGCCAGGCTTCTCATTTTCAGAGTAGATTACAGACAAGCAAGGGGGAAAGCTATGTGGTAGTGAATTAGAGTTGAAGACATCAGCATGGACACATTTTCTTAAAGAGATACAGATGGATATATATAGACATATGTATAGATATGTGTATATATCCCAGGTTATTACACACACAGGTACAAACACACACACATTTTCTTGTTCCATTAGCTGAGAGGATCTATAAGCAATAGAATCCCAGCAGCAACAAACACATCTAATACCCAGATTTTGGTTTCAAATAGTATTCTCCAACAAAATGACCCAGGGTTCTTTGGAGGAATGACTGATCCTAGGACTGAGGCAAGAAATATACAAAATGAAATTGATCATCTTGTAGTGTCAAAAATAGAGTGCTTACAAAAATAAAGGGAAAAAAAAAATCCCACAATGTTGGGGATGTGTCAAAGGGACATAAGGGCCATCTGAAAGTGCCCCAAATGGTCAAAACCAGAATGGTATAAGCAATAAAATAAATACAATAGCATTGGATCATAACTCAGCTTATAAAATAAATTTCCATGAATATTTATACAAATAAATGATAAAGTGATAAATGGGGGAGAATAGAAAAATATCCCCTGCAAAATAATTTTAAATAATTTAGATGGATATTCCACCCTCAAAGAAAAGGAACTTAACTCCCAACTCCTTAAGTGTGGGCTGCATATGGTCACTTTCTTCCAAATAGTACAGTATGGAAAGGAGGAAGAAACGAATAATTTTATAGTGGGGAAACCTAACAAACACTACTTCCTCCAGATGTTCAAGGTCATCACTGACAGTGACAAGTCATGTTGATATCATGTACCCCTAATATATACCCTTTGGTCTTCCTCCTACAACCCATTACTCTAATCTACTCATGAGAAAAACATAAGAAAAATCCCAGTTAAAGTAGATTCTACAAAATTCCCTTACCAGTACTTCTCAAAACTATCAAGGCCATCAAAAAAAGAAAGAAAGAAAGAAAGAAAGACAAGGAAAGTCTAAAAACTATCACAACTATCACAACCAAGAGAAGTCCACAGAGACATGATGACTAAATGTGATGTAGGAAACTGGATGGGATCCTGAAAGAAGAAAAGGACATAAGTGAATATTATGTAAATCAAAACTAAGTATAGGCTTTAGTTAATGATAACATACCAATATTAGTTTATTAATTATGGCAAATGTGCCATAACTAATGTAAGATGTTAATACTGAGAGAAATGAAACTGAATGATGTGATACAGGGACTCTTTATACTACCTTAACTATTTTTCCGCAAATCTAAAACTGTTCTAAGATTAAATTATTAAAAAGAAAAAGATGTCTAGGGTCTAGACCAGGTAACTGAATCAGAGTTTTCCAGAGTAGGAATTGGGAATCTGCATGCTAAGCTTGGCTCCCAGGTGCATCTAATGCCAACTGAAGATTGAGAACCACTATTTACAATCTATTTATCTATATTTATATTTATATCTAAATCTATCTTTCTATTTCCTAAGGATGAAGCTTAATTTAGATAGGGAGCAGTCCTAGCCTGGCTGCCACCTTTCCCTAAGATCCACAAATATGTCCTGTGCTCAGGAGCATGTGTGTCAGCCTGGCAGGATAAAACATAATCCTTTAGTAGTTAAGAGGACTGCCAGTACAGAACTTCCCCTATTTTCTCACTCACATGTAAATACACTGGGGACAGTCTGATTAAGGTGGGTATGTTTCACGACATCCAATTAACACCCCAGTGGCACATCTGTCCCTGGCAGGGAGGGAGAGGAGCTCCTCCACTAGGGCAGCATATGAACACAAGAGAGGGGTCCTGGTCATATAACTTCTCCCTGCATAGGCCACGGATTGAGACATGCTGGCCATGGGAAGCAGACATTCACCAGTGAGGCAGACCTTGCTCTGTCTCTTCTCTATGTGAGTAAAATGTTGTTCCATTCAGTTCTGGGTGTGTCATGCTTCTGTTGGCAATCTGACACTTGTATTGAAGTGTGTTCTTCTTGCTTTAGTTGTCTGTCCTTCTGAAGGACATTAACAGTAGTAAATGTAAAATACTGCATTTTTGCATAAGAATCATTTTCAATAGTGAAAAAGAGGGAGAACTGGCTGGAGCACCATTCCTACAAGGAAGGATCTGGGGGTTTCATACAGCATGAAATAAGTCAGGGTGAAAACCAGCAACGTGCTGCAAGATGTCAAGCCTGGAAATATCAGCAGAAAGTGCAATGCTACTGAATTCAGTGTATACTAGAGTAAAGTTAGTCTACCCGATTCCATTCTTGTGGGTCACAACTTTGGGAGGTAGGGACATTGAAAGAAAAACCAGATGTTCTTAACCTCAGATCTACAAACAGACTTCAAGAAGATCATCAATATCCTGAAATAATTGTAAATTTAATGTTTATGTCCATATATTCATTTTTGCAAAACAGAAAGCCCTTACATTCCCTCAAAATCCTCGAAGTATTCCCTTATTTCCATGACAATTAAGAACAATGGACCTACTCCGTGTCTTGAGGAGTACAATCATGATGGTGTGGGAGTCTAGAGACTTTCCTTACTCAATAATAAGATACATTCTCCTGTTATGTGCATCCTTAGACCACACCTTTCTGGAAATTATAGGTAGTATCTGGTACCATCAAATTCACAGAGGGCATTCCTCTGTCATTACAGATAGTTATTATGCATATAACAACCAAGAAAAGTTATCTATTTGTCAAAAAATGTTCAATAAAAATGCAATACAGTGACTTGAAGCTCATAACAAATATTACTTGATGATTATGAAATACCTTTCATTTGATGTTTCAATTGAGTCACATATTCTTTATATACATAATGATCCTCAACTTCCCAGAGAGTTAAGGTAGGTGATTATGAAGTTCTGGGACTTGTTTTACACTTGCAGATCTAGACAATGGCTACTATGGATGTTGGTAAGAATGTAAATCGGTGTTTTGTCAAGAGGTGTCTTCTCTTTCTGTAGCAATTTTCTTGCCTCGCCTTCACTCTTCTTCCCACTTCAATTATGCTTCCCTATTATCACAGTTGAACACAATGATCTCCCTTCTCAGTGCCAACAATCAAGCAGCTGAAGATTGCCGGAGGAAATTTGATGACTTCTACTAATTTCACTTTAACAACACTCAACAACGAAGAACTTGTTGAGACAGCAATCCCACTATACTTCTCTGAACTAATTGCTGACTCTCTTTTAAAACACTTTCTTCCTCTGACTTCTAAATACCACATCCTTGTAGTTTTCTCCTCTTTCACTGGTAGCTCCTTCGCACTCTCCTTTGTTTGATCCTCCTCTTCCTCGTCTTAACCCTTAAATGTAGGAGTGTCCTATGGCTTTAAATACCTTCATGTCTAGGCTTAAATGACACCCCCCAGAGAGACCTTTACTGACTTCTTAATATAAAGCAGATCATCCTGTCATTGTCTATCAAAGCATGTTTGTTGTCTTCACAACATTAATCACATCCTGAAATTTATTTACCCATTTGTTTGATTCTGTGTTGTTGGTCCCTGGCCCTCATTGGACCATGAGGTCTTCCTTAGGATGGAAAATATCTCAGTGATCTGTCACAGCATCTACCACAATGTGACAAACAGTAGCAACTTAAGCAAACAATTGTTCTCAGATCCCAGGGCCTCTATGTTATTCAGTAGATCATGGATGAACCTGGAGAATCTGCATTTCTTAAAAATAAGCAGCCTAGTTATTCTGATGCAAGTGCTTTGTGAACTATCCTTTTAGAAACAAAGGCAAAGGGGATAAAATTTTTAATAAAATGAATATCTCATTACTCATTTGAAATTTACTGGGGCCTACCATGTGCCAGACACTATGCTGGCCTCAGCCAAAGAGTCAGTTGTAAAGTCCACATGAAGGTAGAAAAAGGAAAGAATCCTAACATATCAGGAAGAAAACACGTTAAATCGCATAGAACAGATAAGACCAAGGGATAAAGCGAACAGCCCAGAAGGACACAGGTTAAGACTTTGGTTTTCTGATAAAATAATATCTAGCTAAAATGTGAGAAAGGAGCTTTCATATTGATATTTCACATCAGGTTTCCTGGACATTCTAAATAACAATTTTGCTTTTTGAGTCTTTGTTTAGACACTGGATAATTATATCATCACGTGTACTTCAAATAAGTGCTTTCAAACTCTACAGGATGCAGAAAAATCATGTTGGTAAAAAGAAGTTTCCAAAATACCCTGTTTCAGTGGGTAATATTGTAATGTCTTATCCTCCAGCATCCCCCTTTTTTCTTCACTGATTAGATAGTACAATTTTCATGTATATAAAGCTCAGTAAAACTTTTTTAGATAAGGAAAACTAAAAATCTATGATATTTACACCCAAATTAAAGCTATTAAAATAGATAGGCCTTTTAAAATATAAGAACCTTAAGGCATCACTGTCAGAAATAAGCAATTATAGGACTTGATTTTTAGCCATAGTTCCCAAAATACACTTCTTTTGAATTTTAAATAATTCTGAGTGTTTTGCTTTGTTTTGTTTTAACTTCATTCTTTCATGCATTTCCATTGAGAGAAACATGATAAACTTGACAGAATGTTGCAATGTTAATATCATTTGGTCAGTCCATCATTCAGAAATACTCATTGGGGTGGTGTGACTGTGGCTCAGTGGCAGAAGTCTCGCCTGCCATGCTGGAGACCTGGGTTCAATTTCTGGTGTCTGACCACGCAAAAAAAAAAAAGAAAAAAAAAACTCATTGAACTCCAAGTATGTGCCAGCAAGTATGTGCCAGGCCCTGTCTTAGGTGCTAGCGGTACAATAGTGAACAAAACAGACAAAAATCCATGACTTCATGGAGCTTCTATTCTAGGGTACATGTGGTAAGAAGGTAAACGAAGTCAAGTCGAATTTATGTCAGATGGTAATAAGTATTATACAGTAAAGCAGGGATAAGGTGGTGAGTGCTGCTAGGGACATTCAAATTTTAAGCAGAAGTAGCTAGAGAAGACTTAACTGACAAGATGACATTTGAGGAGAGCCCTGAAAAAGACTAGGGAGAGAGCCATGCAGGAATCTGGTGGAAGTCCATTCCAGGCAAGATGGATGATAAGTGTAAATATACTCTGGTGGGAGCACATCTGGCATACTCAATGAAAAGCAAAGAAGCCAATGTACTGGAGTGGAGTAAGTGAAGGAGAAAATTTTAGGGAAGTAGGTAGCAAGAAGATTATGAAGACATTATGGTAAGGCTTTTCTTCTGATGGAGAGAGGAAATTTTTGGATCATTTTTAGCAGATCAGTAACATAATCTTTCAGAAGTATCATTGTGGCTGTTATATAAGAAGAGACTATAGATAGGCAAATGAGGAAGGATGTGGTCAAGTTAGGAAGGTATTGCTATAATCTAGGCAATAGAGTATGGTCTCTTGGACCAGGGTGGTAGTAATAGGAGTAATGAATAAATTTATAGAGGGTCCAAGGACTTGTCCCTGGAGTAACCGAATGATTAGAAATGGGCACATGGACGAGGAGTCATCAAAAGATACTGAGAAGTAACGTCCAGTGAAGTATGAGTAAAATCAAGAGAGTACAGTATTTTTGAAACAAAATGAAGATATGCTATCTAACAGGAGAAAACGATTACATCAAATGCTGCTGAGAACTCCAATTGGATGAGTACTGACAATTGGCTTTGGGTTTAACAACATGGAGGCCATTGGTAACCTTTATGAGATCCGTTGTGGGTGGAGTGATGAGCTGGAAAAGACTCAAAGACAGTAACTATAGTTTTCATTTTCAAAGATTTTTTTTCTGTAAAGAAGAAAGAGAAGTGGAAGCATCTAGAGAGGAAAATTAAATCAAGGGAACCATTTTGTTTTGTTTTATTAAGATGGGAGAAATATTAGAAGATTAGGTTCATGAAAAAGATAGATCAGAGAGGGAAAATATGATACAGTAAAGGAAGAATATAATTGCAAGAAGGATGCCCTGGAGTTGGTGAGAAGAGATGGGATTAAGTGCACAGGTGGAAAAGGTGGCTTCAGTTGGAAGCATGTCCATGGTTATATGGTTAGAGAAGCTATTTGGTAGGAAGATGTGGTGATGGTGGCTTGAGGAAAATCTCTTCCAATTTGTTCTATTTTTTCTTATAAATAGGAAGCAAGGTGTAAGAAGTGGATATTTGATTTTTGTAAAGGGAAAAGGCATCAAATAGTCATCTAGAAGGTTGGAAATGTCAATGGAATAAACAAATATAGCATAATTGCCAAGCAGCATTAAGGACCCATTTGAGGCTAGTGATCTTGAATTTAAACTGAGACAAGTTAACATGATTATATTATTTTCTGAAGCCATTTTTTATTTAACCAGATTGGATTTTGTCAAGTGAGTATGATTAACAAGAGAAAGGCAAAGTTGCTGAACATATTGTGTGGGAGTGATTTTAATGATGGACCATGTACTCTAAGCTCAATATGGAAGTTAGAATATATTTGGAGGCAAGGAGGAGATGATGGATAGAATAAAGATGGTAGAGTCACTAGATTGGAGGCCCAGTGGGGTTAAAAATTTTATTATTAGGATGCCAGCTAAAAAAAATTGTTGTTAGGATGCTGGTCGATTTGAATGATTGAAACCGAGGTAATGGAGGGTTGCAGTTGTTCAGTGTGACAAAATAAGTTATGACCGTAGGAACAACTGACAAAGTTGGTGAGGAAAACAGCATTAAGGAACATGTCATGAAGCTGAGAGGTCAGGGTTTTGGAAAGACCACGGACATGGATATTGAGATCACCAAGAATTAAAATAGGGATGGTATTGACAAGAATGATAGTGTGTCATGAGTTAAAACATGTAAAATGGCTGATGAAGAGTAAACTGGAATATGGAGGCATAATCTAATGAGGCTCAAAGTTGTAAGGAGGATGGAAGGAGAGTAGTCTGCCAACAACAATGAGGAGTAAGGAGAAGAACACTCTCCTACCTCCATGTTCAATGGCAGTTGGGGTGCGATAAACAGAAAAATAATCCACCATTTAAAAAGGCATCAGGGGAGCTGTGACATTAGGGTAGAACCAGATTTCAGTTAGAATAAGGAGATAAAGGAATCAGTAAGAAGAAGATGCTGAGGATAAATAGAAATTTACAGACTACTGATCCTGATTTCCAGAGGGCATGGTAGAATGTTTTCAGGAATTGAGAGGTGCTGTTAAAATGCGGATGTGCAGGATGAATATGAATATGGAGATGAGGAGATCTGAGGTTTCTGTGGTTCTGACATAAAAAAGAATAATGAGGCAAAGTGGAATTAGTCCTGATGGTCCCAAATCAAAAGATTGGTGGTAAAATTCTGAGCATTGTTGAGCAGAGAGGAAAGGTGGTGGTTTTACTTGTGGGCAGGCTTGTTTGGGTTTTATTCTACTCCTTCAACTTCATGATTTTCCTCACAATATGGGATTTCTTCCTTTGGACATTTATTTTTTGCTGTGGATGTTTTTATAGTGAGTAAAAAAAAACAGCACCTGATGGGCTCATTATGATAGGTCCATGTTTTACTATACAGTCATGTAGAATTAAATGTAAATCCATTGAAAACAGGATGTACACTGGGAACATTCACTCAAAAACTAGTTTTTCCCATAGCATCTTCAAACTTTTCCATCAAGGATTTCAGGTTGGCTGGTGCGCCAGTTTGAATTTGTTGCTTGCCCAAGAAAAGCCATGTTCTTTAATCTTCATTCAATGTTGCTGGGTGGGATCTCTTTGATTTTTCCATGGAGATGTGACCTATCCAATTGTGAGTGGTACCTTTTGATTAGGTAGTTTCCATGGAGATGTTTCTCCATCCATTTAAGGTGGGGTTGCTTGCTGAAGCCCTTTAAGAGGGAACCATTTTGGAAAAAAGTTTCAGAGCCAACAGAGGCCACACAGCCAGTGACCTTTGGAGATGAAGAAGGAAAATGAGAAGAGACAGCTAGCAGTTGTTGCCCTGTGCTTTCCCAGCTGACAGAGGGGTTTTGGACAGCATCAGCCTTTCTTTCTTGAGTGAAGGTAACCTCTTGTTAGTGCCTTAATTTGGACATTTTCATGGGCTTAGAACTGTAAACTTGCAGTTTAATAAATTTGCCTTTTTAAAAGCAGCCCCATTTCTGGTATATTGCATTCCAGTAGCTTAAAAAAACTAAAGCAGCTGGTTTAAGCCAATAGGAATAATTCTGACACATTGCCTCAATGTTCCCTTATCTGTTCAACTTATTGTCAGATCTATCCATTTCCTCAGGCCTTTGACAACAGTTCCAACAATTCCTTTAGGAAGCCTAACTGGGAAAAAGCAAAGCTCTTGGTCCAGCTCAGTTTGACCACAGAAATCCATTACTCACTGTTGTGATTAGTGGGCCCCCAAGAGATATAACCACATTATGATCCTTGCAACCTGTGAATGTTACCTTATTTGGAAAAAGAGTCTTTGCAAATGTAAAAAAATGTTAAGGATCTTGAGAGGAAGAGATCATCCTGGATTATCTGGGTAGGCCATAAATCCAATGATATGTGTCCTTATAAGAGTAAGGCAGAAGGAGATGTGCAAAAAAAGAGAAAGTAATTTGACCAGGGAGGCAGAGGTGGATTGAAGAAGGTACAAGCAAAGGAATAATAACAGCCTGTAGAAGCTGGAAAAGACAAAAACAGACTGTCATCTAGAACCACCAGAGAGACTGCAGCCCTGTAAACACCTCGATTTTGAACCTCTGGTTTCAAAAACTGTGACAGAATAAATTTATCTTGTTGTAAGGCACCCAGTTTTGATGATTTGTTAAAGAAGCTACAGGGAATTAATATATTCACCCATCAGATGTCACCCCTCTCCCAGATAAATTCATTTCTCACTTACATGATATATTTATTTGATGCATACCAAATGGAAGCATGGTGTGGCAGTGCCTTTGAAATCAGATAGACCTGGGTTTGAATTCTGGCTTGACCATTCATTAGCCATAGGTTTGGGCAAATAATTATATTTCACTGATCCTCAATTACTTGTTACAATAAAGATAGGAATGTTTTGCAAGATTATGATAAGGATTAGATATAATGTATATGTTGTGCTTAGCATAATGCAGGCATTTAGAAATGTTACCATAGTCAGTGCTCAGGTGGTCCACATTAGTGATGCTAAAATGACCAAGGAATTGATGACCATACATACTTAAGTAGATCCTCCCAATTCTGATTCTAGCACACAACCCCCCAGCAAATGCATTTGCATTTTCAAGGCCAAGGAAGGCCAACAATTGCTGGTCAGCCAGAAGATACCACCTTGGGAGAAAACAAACCTTGAGCCAATAAATTTCTGTTGTTAACCCAACCCATTGTATGGTATTTATTTCAACAGCTAGAAAACCAAAACACTGCTCTTTATCAATAGTTCTTAAAACAAGAACCCAGGAATTTAAATTCTAATCTTTAACTCTGAGGCATACTTGTGAGGGTACTTCTGGACAATTCCAGCAGTCTTTATCTACTTCAATTGCAACCTCTACAAAAAGACTTAACATGCCTCCTGAGATACACAAAGATCTAGAACCAAATGCAGAACATAAACATTTTCATCTTTATGAAAACTTCGTCGTCACCGGGCCATTAAGAGAATTGGCACTGGACTGCTATTTTTACAAAAGAGGACCATTTATCCCAGAGATTTAAAAGCCACTTTAGCAGCAAAATATTGTGTCGGCTAAAACCAAGGCTATATATTCTATGCCTACTTTCCAGAGAAATTCTCTGCAAGACAATTTCTCCTGTAGTGTATAACCAGATGTTCCTAATGTACCAAGAGATTGCATCAAAATGGGCTTCAGACTATTGTTGGGTTCTTCAAGCACACCTGCAAGTATGTTTTTAAAGTATTGACTGGAGTTCATAATTGACAACGGCTTATTTTTCAGCGATTTGGGGTTTATTTATTGTCAAGAGATATTTTTCAAGTTCTGCCTAGCAATGCCTTGATATGAGAGGATATCAAGAGATTATTCATTGACATCACTACCAAGAAGGTCAGTCATTTCCCAGCATTATCTTAGCTTCAAGACTACATAGCCACAGAAACTGAATCTCTCAGAGGCAGGACTCTGGTATTAGAGTTATTAGAGAAAAAGCAAAGTAAAGCTCAGTAAATAGAAATTTTCTTCTGTGTTCTCTTTCTAACTCCTAAAAATGTGTCAACTGCCACGGAATTGGTCAAAACATTTCCCTCATATCCTCTAAAATAATCCATTTTAAGTGCTAAGGAAGTAATAGAAAATGGAAAGATTCAGTCTGATGTGAATATGTGTGTGTTCAGGGGAAAGAGGCTGAGATCTGGGAAGGCTTTGAGGAAGTAAAGAGTTTAACCAGACCTTCAATTAGCATATAGCAGGATGTCATTCAAATACTTGATACCCATTTGAAATTTTAGAAATTTCTATGAATTATGTTTTCCTTGTATGGTTCTGAAAGCAGAAGTTTTGGAAGTAGTAAAATATTATTAAATATACAATGTTTGAAAGACAACAACACATATAAAATATGCTCTCAAAATTTCTTTTTCCCTGGGTGGGCCGCGGTGGCTCAGCGGGCAAAGTGCTTGCCTGCTATGCCGGAGGACCTCGGTTCGATTCCCGGCCCCAGCCCATGTAACAAAAAACGGAAAAACAAAATACAATAAAGCAAGAAAATGTTTGAAAATGTTTCCCTTTCTTCCTTCCTTCCTTCCTTCTCTCTGTCTTTCCTTTAAAAAAAAAAAAAAAAAAAAAAAAAAAAAAAATTTCTTTTTCCCATTCATATATATGAAGGTAGCTACCATCCCAGAGGCAGGTATACTAGCTCCCGGCAGAGTGTAGGATTGCATCCAGAATAACTTTTAATGCACCTTTAGAAATTTTATACCTAAAACAGTACAGGCAAAGTATACTTACGGAAACCATTTTAACTGTTCCACTGTTGACTGACCAGTCAAAGAAATGGAGAAGTAGAGATAAAAAGAAAATCAAATAAGTATGAAAGAAGGAGAAATAGCTTCAAAACAGTCAAATTGTTGCATATAGACATAGCCTTGTTTTGACATTTTAAAAACACCATTATATTTCTTTTCTCCAAAACCTTAACCTCAATCTTAAATCAATGGCATTTCCTAATTTCCCTGTAGAGGTAGCATGGACCCCACATTTTCAGTGGTAATGCAATGTTGTTTATTTATTTTTCTTTTTCAAACACACTTCTATCTCTAGCAGACAGTTTAATGTTATCATTGACAATAAAGTGATATGGAAAATAGAAGCTGTGTATATCATTAGTAAATCTCAGAAAGATCTGCACTCCCAGCTCTCTCCTTGCTCACTACTTTTCTTTGGTAAATTTAAATAAGGAATTAATTATGGTCCTCAGAATGCTGAAATGCTTTAGGAAAGGAAGTCCTTATCTTCTTGCCTTTGCAGAATGGTTAGGACCTGCCCATGGCCATCTCCTTCCCAGTTGCATTTTTTAGGATAATGATGCCTCAATTGCATGATGTCCCCCAGGCACTGATTATCTCATGCAACACCCTCTACTACAATGCTTGTTTCAAGTCATTCATTCATTCATACATTCACACAACAAATACTTCGTAGTGTCTACTTGGTGTCAGATGTTGTAGGTAGGGATATAATGGAGAATGAGAAAAACAAGTCCCCTGCCCTCACAGACCTTGTATTCTAATATCAGCCAATAAATACAACTAATGACATAAATGACTATCATTATATAACATATATAATAAATTTTATATAAAATATATAATGAATGGTCCAAGGGAGAAATACAGCATTCTGTGTTTCTTTAACAGGGTAACTAAATACAGTTTGGAGTGGGGGTGGATCAGTTAAGGCCACTATGTGAAAACTATATTTATGCTAAGATCAGAAGATTGTTGCAGTTGGCTAGATTAAAAGCGGTGGATAAAATCGTTCGAGGCAGAGAAACAGCATGTGGGAAGTCTCTGTGGAACGGAACATTTTGGCAGATCAGAAATGAAGGAAAGGCAGTTAAACTGGAGCTCAAAGTGTGAGGAATAGAAAGGAAGAGATTAATTCAGAGATTTGGGGAGGGGGAGGGCAGACGTTTCACAGTCATGACAAGCAGTTTGGATTTTTCCAAGTACTTGAGGTACTTCTAGAATTAGATGAAATAAAGATGATCGTGCTAATTAACTTGCGAAAATGCTTTATGCAAGCTATCTGAAAATAACTTTAACAGAGAGTAATATATAATGCACCTTAAGTAAGTAAATGCACATCAAAATTGAAATGCTTCATGTATCAGTAAAATTTGTATATTTTTCTATGGCCATGTTATTGTGTTTATTGATCACAATATATTGTACTATATTGCTTTACTCTAATACATTTTTCCCATTCTTAGGTATTTTATTTAATGCAATTAGTCAAGTTTAAGGTATAGAAGTTTATGCACTACACTTGTTTTTGGAATTTCAAAATAATGTAGAAAATACCTGGTGTCACATTAAATCTGTTCTACAGATATTTGGAATTTTGTTTTTTGCTTTGGTTTTAATTTTGATAGGCCTATCTTCAAAATGGCTGGGGCATTTGTAACTTAGATGTAATCTAATCATAATTGTCTCCCATGATCTACATGTGGCTATGCATGTATGCATGTTCATGCATTTGTGTCTGTGTGTATGGGACAGAGAAACTATGTCCAAATGGACATTTACATATTTCTGCATTCCATGACCAAAAATAACACTCACAGTGAACTGGAAGTGTCAAGGTATGACAAGGATAGATTCAAAGCCAAGGATGTTATCCTTACTGAATACCCATATAGACTGGCATGTAATTTAAAATATTCCGCCAACTACTGACATAAGGTCAGTGAAGGACATTTAATTGAAGCAGTGTACAAAGAACAGAGTTTATGTAAATGGGACACATAGGTTCAAGCTCTTATATTGCTGCTCATTAAGTATGTGTTTTGGGCAAGTCACTGACTCCTTCTGAGCCTCAGTTTTCTTATCCCTAACATGGGTATAATATTAGAACCTAGTTCATAAGGTTGAAATGATGATCAAACTGGATAATATTCAAGTAATTATTAAATATTTTATTAAACAATTATTAACTATTATCAGCTTAACTAGTATTGAATTTCTTTTAAACTATTTATTAAACATAGCACTTTCAATTATTACTAATATTACTAATCTTGCACTGATTATTTTCTTCATCTAGATTAAATTGAAAGTGGACATGGTTTAATCCCATGGCTATTTAAGTCGTACCAGAGCAGAGTAAAAGGAAAACCTACGTTTTATTTATGAAAGAAATATAATATTCGGACCTAAGCCTAATAAAATTGCACAAGCAATAAAAATACAGACCAATATCCTGGGTTTAGGTGCAAAATTCCAAACTATATTAGCAAGCCATTTCTATATGTACATTTTTAAAAAAGGAAATAAAGAAAGACGTAATGACTAAATGGGATTTACTCCAGAAATGCAGGGATAGTTTAACATTAGGAAATCCATTATCCTTCATTTTGATAACCCTAAGGAGAAAAATCTTATGATTTTCTTGTTCAGATGTTGAAAGGGGACTGAACAAAATTTAATACCATAATGCAGCATAATTCACACACACAATACATCAATATATGTGTATGGAAATATCTGTAAGTGGAGAAACGTTATCGACTGTCTTACTTTGCCAGAGCTGCTATGACAAATACCACGTGATAGGTTGTCCTAAACAGGAGGAATTTATTGGTTCAGCATTCAAAGCTAGAAGTAACCTAAATTCAAGATGTCAGGAAGGTTTGCATTCTCTCAGAGTCTGTAGAACTTTGGTACTGGCTGCAGATCATTCTTGGGGCTATTTGGCTTGTATCTCTGCCTTCCATTACAAGGCAATGTCCTCTCCTTTTGTCTTTTCTTCTGGTTTCCACTAACTTCCAATTTCTCCCTGTGGCCTTCTCCAACTTTTGGTGTTTGGTTTCTTCTGTTTATAAGGCCTCTAGTAATACGGATTAAGACCCACCTGGTCACACCTTAACTAAAACTAACATCTTCAATAGTTCTATTTACAATGAGCTCACACCCTTAAAAATGTTGATTAAGATTAAGAACATGTCTAAATTAGGAATTCAGCCCACCACAGGGGCAGTCTCATTAAGGAGAGAAACAAGGGGAGGATTGTCACTACCTCCACTACAATTCCATGTTAAAAGATAATGACTAGGTGTGTGAGAAATGAAATAGAAGTTCTGCATCTAGGAATCCTGAAAAAGTAAAGCAATAAAGAGAGGATTATCCCTACTAGATATTAAAACACACACTAAAGTTTCTAAAATTAATATTGCACAGTAATCTAAAGAACAGTTTTATGGACTTTTCCATAGGACAAATGGAATTTTATAATGATAATCATATCATATCACTGAGAAAAAGATGAATATCTCAACAAATGGCATGGGACACCTGGATAGCCATTTAGAAAAGAATAAAATGAAATAAAATGGATTATCACACAAACTGTGCTAGAATAAATACCAAATGGAACAGAGATTAAATGCCATAAAATTGAAGCCCCATGAGCACTAAAAGAAAACATGGTAGCATTCCTTTAAAACTCAAGTATGGAGAATATCTACCTATAACATAAACTCTAGAAACAATAAAAAAGAATGATTAATTTACATAATAATGAAAAAGTTATAAGTTTACAATTCTAAGGCCATAAACATGTACAAACTAACCAGAATAAAAATGCATCTTCACTGAGTTGGTGTGAGTTTCAAATAAGAAAATGAATATGAAGGTAAGTTTTAAAATTTCAAATACTATTTGCATTTTAATAGCCATTCTTGTGAATTTCCTTCTAGTATTATTATGTTTATTTTTATGTGCTGACCACCCTTTTTCCGGTGACACTTCAAATCCACAGATCTTGTTATCTTTCTACCAAGACATAAAACTCTACCCTGACACTAAATCTTACATCTCTATTTTGCCAAATGATAGCCAGTGGAGAAAAGAATGGAGCTAAAGAATTTTAACTGCGAGACAGGGTACTGAGCAGTTTCATTCTTACATCAGTTCTGAGAAAGAGATATAACTATCCTTATAATGTAGGTATTGAAGTCTCGAAACAGAGAAGTCAAGTAAGTAGCCTACGGCTCCCTAAATAAGTCTACAGCAAAGCTAGGACTGGGATCAAAGTCTATCTGATCACCAGCCCATTCTCACTCACCTTTTGTGCAAGGAATAATCTATTATCAGCTCATAACCAACCAATCTGCCTATCTATGGGCATCTATCTATCTCTCCTACCATCCATTCTCTGATGCTACTTTCACCCCCTCCTCTTTTGATTCCAATGAATCACAGATTTCTTTCTATTTACCATATACACTGTATTGGTAAAATCTCTCACATATGTAGCTCCTCTTCTAAACAGATGACTAAACTTCTTCCATTTTTATTCATGCTACACAAAGGAATAAAAAATTGTTCCAAATATTGACTGTGTAATAATTGAGCTTATTAAAAAAAAAGGCATACACACAGACACATACAGCTGTAGTTAGAAAGTATTCTAAGCCATTGATATTTTGTTATTTACCCTTAAGATTCTCTCATTTCTCCCCCAAAGTTAGTTCAACCTTTCCCGGGGCCATAGACTATCTGAACATCAGAGGCAAGAACAGATAGTACAAAATGCTGGCTCTGAAAATAGACATTCTGAAAATAATGTCAGAAATTATCTAGGAACACTCAGGTACAATTAAAACACAAGAGTCCTATGGAAATGACCCATGAAATGTTAAAATAATGAAGGGGGCTCAGACTTGACTCAGATCTGGAAAATAGCAAGAATGCAATATACAAGCCAACAAAATTGAGTGATTTCTGCCAGAGAAAATGCTGTTTGAGCTGGAGTGAAAGAGGCATAGAGAGTTGACCTATAACTATCCTTACTGAAGAAGAGCAGCCTTACTAATAAGTAGACAAGATATTGAAAGGATCCCAGGAACACTCCCTCGGGAGGGAAGGGCCTGGAAAAGAAAATGGCAAGAAACTCTCATCAGGAAAATATTGCCAGGAAATGGATAAAATTGGTGACCCATCTTTTCACCATCAATCTAAAAAGTTATGAAAGAATCACAACTATAGCAACAGAAGAACAAATCAGAGATATGTGATTTAGAGATATGTAGGCATCAAAAGAAGCTAAAATATGAGCTGGCAGGACTAGGCAAAGAAGTAAAAATAAACAAAATAACACAGAAATGAAAGCCAAATTAGAAGCAACACAAATAACAACAGACATTGCTGAAAATATTGTAAAGGACATAGAGAAAAGGATTGAGAAAAGTAAGCAGAATGAAATGGAAATGAACAAAGCATTTAAAAAGTTTGGAGAAATTCAAAATATGGAGGGCTGGCAAAGGACAGTTGATATAAATATATAAGTATATCTATAAATATACATACATGTGTATTTGGGCAGGCTGCAATGGCTCAGCAGGCAGAGTTCTCGCCTGCCATGCTGGAGACCTGGGTTCAATTCCCGGTGCCTGCCCATGCAAAAGCAACAACAACAACAAAATACATATATATACACATGTATATTTTAAGAAATAATTAAGGAAAACTGCATAAATGAATAAGCCTTGAATCTACATATTAAAATTTCACACCATGTTCCACAAAAAAATTACAAAGAATGACACTGCAATATATCCTATTCAAGTATAAAGAAAAAAAAATTCCTCTGGGAAAATCACTTAGTGAAAAATATTAGATGCTCTCAGACTCCTCCAGAATACCATTCCATGTTAAAAGCAGTAAAGCAATGAAAGAAAAGAAAGTGTGGCTCACGAATTCCACACATAACTAAACTGTCATTCTTCTTCAAACACGTAGAGCATATACTTCCCGTGAGTTCTTTTTGAAGAAACAACTAAAAATAGAAAACAAACTTCAGTTAACAAAAAAAATAAATTGAAAAACTGGTCAAGATGGTGATACTGAATCCATTTTTCTGCTGTATTAAGATTAGAACAAAGATGTGCATTATGGTCACAGGAAAAAAAAGACGTAAATGTTATAAACGCTGACAACATAGTAAAGATATAACTAAAAACGTGGTTGAGGGTCAAATATATCATTCACAACTGATAAATAATTGAGGTATATGTATATTTGAAGGTTTAAACACTAAGAGAAATAATACAAGCAAACAAATTGAAAAGTGCAGAGATGGAAGAAGGTAGAAGAAAGTGGAAACATGCCAAGTAATTTCACAACACCCTGAAGCATCATAAGGAAAGTAAAAAGCAAACGACAAACTGGGATAAATATTTGCAAAATATATTACATATCCTTAATAAATAAAGGACATCTGAAAGTTGGAAAGAAATATCAACAATCCAATTGAAAAACTGGCAAAGAATTTAAAATAATAAGGCAAATCCATAATATAAGAATTTCCATAAGACAAATAATCCGGTTTCCTCAACATATAAATGTCAGGGCGGAAAAAAACAGAGGGAAATTTATCAATGAAAAGAAGGCTAAAAGATAAATAAACTAAGTGCAGGGACACTTTTTTTTAAGGTCTTACTTGCTAGAAAAATATACTGAAGTACAGAAGGATGAAATGATATCATGTCTGATACTGGATTTAAAATATTCCATTAAAAAATCATAAGAATAAAATGGGATGGAACTCTTGTGAAGCTCATGTAGGCAGCTAAGGTTAGCCTACCTATAGGCATGCCTAAGTCCTTCTGGAGGACCTCTGTTGTTTCTCAGAAGTGGCCTCACTCTCTCTAAGCCCAACTCTGCTAGTGAAATCATTGCCCACCCCACTATGTGGAACATGACATCTAGGGGTAAAAGTCTCCCTGGCGACGTGGGAGAGGACTCCTGGGATGAATCCAGACCTAGCACCGTGGGATCAACAGTTCCATCCTGACCAAAAGGGGGAAAAGAAGTGTAACTAATAAAGTATCAGTAGCAGAGAGAGTTCATCGAGTCAGGAGGCTACTCTGGAGGTCACTCTTATGCAAGCTTTGGTTGGACCCTGCTACCTATCATAACCTGCTAACCCCCAACCAGGACCATTCCAGCCAATCCTAAAGAACACCTAGGGCAATATATAAGATTCCAGAAGAGTTTCATGTACTAGAGTAACTTTCCAGAAACCTACAACCCCCAGAGTGATCCCTAGTCCTGATAAGTCCTGAAATCAGATAGTTCCATCTCCCTACCCCATATTCAGAATTGCCATAGCCCAAACACCCCTAAAGAGAGGGATGGAAAGATCAAAGGTGGTGGTGGAGTTTCACAGAGAAGATAAGATTTAACAAATGAATATGAATGCTGAACCATTAAACTGTTACCTTTTAGTCTCCAGTATTTTAGAGCAACTAGAAGTAAAAACCTAAAATTGTGGAATTGTAACCCATGTCAAACTCTGAAATATGTTCCACAACTAATTGTGGTGCTGTGCCTTGAAATTTATAGCTTTTCTGTATATACGTTTTTAGTACGTATGTTTTGTAAGGATAAAAATGTATTTAAGCCCTCTAGCATCTTATATTCTGGAGCAGCTAGAAGGAAAAATCTGAGAGGATCATATGGTAGCCCTTGACAAACTCTGGGATCTGTCCTGTAACTACTTGTTGAAGAGTGCTTTGAAAACTATTGCTTTTTTTTTTTATTTCTTTGCATTGTATATATGTTATATTATACAATGAAAAAGTTAAAAATTAAAAAAAAGGTTAGAAAGAGAGACACTGTTCAAGCCCAAACCAAAGCACCAAGAAAGTTGAAAAAAAAAAAAGGGATGGATGAAGCAAATGTTAGTAACTTTTAATCTGGCAGATGCATCTATGGGGGTTCATTACACTATTCTATTTCTGTTCATGTTAAAAATCGAATTATGTACATCGAAGTGAGCAATTCTAAAAACTTTGCATGACAATGCAATTATCTGTGCCTAGGGAAAAAATAAATCAGAAATACCATAATTACTTCAATTGCCATTGAAATAAAATTTCCCTTGCTCTTTTTTTACTGGTATTCTTTGTCTTAAAACAAAAGCTTCAAAATAAAGGCATATACACAGCCTGTATGCCCATCTTTTATCTTTTGAGTTGACTGATTGATTCTAAACTGACTTCAATTAAACCGATTTTATCAAGACTTTGACTAAAATATGAGTATATTATCACAATCTGAAGGTGAACTTATTGGTAATTTAGGGAGGGAGAGGAGAAGGTATAAAAGTGTTGTGGAGTTTATCAAAAGAAAAATGCATTTGCTTTTGATCATAACTGATACAACTGGTGAGGGAAGAGAGGGGATGTACAAATATTACTATATCTAGCTATTCTCAACCACCCTTTGCAGCATCTCATTACCCACCTCCCAACTCATCCAGGGGAGGGCTTCTGCTCCAATAACAAATCTTGCCATGTTGTTCATAATTACTTTGAGCAAGCTGTTACCCTCCCCTGGATAATTGCTGTGTAGAAATATTTTAAAAGCCTCAGGACAATTTGAAGACAAAGGAACAAATTCTGACAGAGGAATTTCAAGCAGGAGGACAAAAATATCCCAAGGGAGATGATAGACTTTTCCTTAGGGCAGGCGGAGGTTTACGGGCATCATTTAAAGCATTGTTAAAGGATGCCAAAAAGCTATCTATGTTTAGCTGTAAGTGGGCATAAGTAGGAAACATCCTTGGTCTCCTCAGTAACGTAAACTGCTACCAAACACTTCTTGTATAAGAAATGTACATTTCAGATCCCAATGCTCCATGGCCTAGCTCTGTGGTGCAGCTCATATGCTGCCTTGGCAGTCTCCTCAGTGATGGAAAGAGATGTCTTCCTTCCTCACAGACCATCTGCTAACCTGGCTTGTGGTGGAGTGTAGTTTTCATCTATTTCTATGTCCTCAACTTCCAGCCCAGAAAGGTCTCTCCCAGATTCAATCACAGCCCAGTTGCCCTTCCTGGGCCTGGCCTGTGGATAGATACCATCATCGTTCTAGCTGGAAGGCACCACGTAAGCATAAAACTGGAACCACTTTGACAGCAAGGACCGCAATCTCATTCACCAGCATATCTCCAGCTCCTCACATGGATAAACGTTGAATTAATGGCTGATTCTGGGTCTCACTGGGTCCCTTACCCAACTTTCAGCTCTTGTTCACCCCTTCCCCAAACTCCACTTCAACGTCTTTCTAGTGAGGGGGAAAAATGTGATTATCTGGCCTCATACATATCATGTCCCGTATTTAATCTGCCATCTCTTCCAAGGGGTGTTTGGGTGCTACCAGAAGTGATGGACGAATCCAAACCAGTAGTACTTTTTATTCAGGTTTGGAGGAAGCAGCTCCCCAAAGAGCCCCAGGTCTCATCCCCACCCAGGCCTCAACCTCCTTTGCTAAGATGTATCCACCTCTGTCTCCACAAACAGCTGTCTTCAGCCCTAGAAATCACTCTTGTTCTGGACTTTGTCCATTCACTAGGTGAAGTGGCTTTTGTTCGGGCTCCACTTCAGATGGCAAAGAATAAATGGGTTCTTGTCATGCTCTCGTATCTACTTACTAAGTCTGCTCTGCTCCTGTTTATCTCTGACCTTCTTCCTACTTCCCATACCTGGGAAGTGACTGTGTGATGCTTGGAGTAAGAGTAAAAGACCATTCTTGTTTCAAGAGGCCTTAAGTAATAAGGAAATGTGTAAGTCTGTGGTGATAATATATAACTATACGATGATACTGTGAACCATTGATTGTGTACTTTAGATGATTATATAGTATGTGAATATGTATCTCAATAAAACTGTATAAAAAAAGAAAGAAAGAAGAGGCCTTAAGCAACAAAGAAATGTATAATCTAATTTAAGTATAGGTCTAAGGTAGGGCTTGGGCAGATACAGATGAGAACTTTGGACCCATCAAATGCTCCTGAAGCGTCCTGGCTGTCAGAGGTAGTCCCCACAAACTTCCAACAATTTTTCTCTGCCTTGAACTCAATGATTTCATCAACGGAAACTGCCTCACAAAGATAATCAGACTGTCCTCAGGGCCCACTCTAACCCTCATGGCCTCCGAGCCCTCCACACCCACAAAGGCAGCCCAGCAGAGTCCAGATGGTAGTACAAGGCTCAGTTCAGGAGAGAGCCAAGCATCTTGCCAATTTGTAGAGGTAGGAATCTGGGACACATGTACAGAAGGGGAATCTAAGGGTATCTGAATGTTAAAGGTGGGCTATATTAATCACAGGTGTGGACTTATCCAAGCTTTAACTCAAGCACCTGAAAATAGCATTAAAACAATGTTACTTGGATAACTGAAGCCTGAACTCAGCTGCAGCTCAGAAGCAATAAGGAGTAGTGTCCAGAACTTCCCTGGCAGTGTTGAGAAAGGAATCCAAAAGGGATCAAGGAAATAGGAATGTTGTACATGTATCCAGGTCTACGCCTGTGGTACAAGTCTAATTATTAATAGCCTCCCCTTTCACTCTCTAAACTGTCCGTGTGTGGGATGATGTGCCACCTTATCAGCCACCCATGCCACCCTAGAGGGCCCAGAGGACACTCCCTTCACCAAGGCTTTAAGAAATACCTTGGTGAGGAGAGCACCAATATCCCTATAAAGCCCCGTGGTGGCTGTCTTCCATGCCTTACAGATGACAGTAAGGAATGCTGTAACCAAACTGGGTTACCTGATCTCAGTGGGAATACAGGAAGCCAGAGTAGAAGGGAGAAAGATCAGTGATAGCACTTAATCATTAAGAGACAATAATTTCTTTTTTTTTTTAGTAGTGCTTGATATTTATTGAAAAGAATGAAAAGGTTTTTTCCAGGTAGCACTGAGGAGGAGGGCTGAGAGCCTGTTTTCCTTCATTTGGTTTATTTTTAGTTTTTTGTCCAAATGCATACATCTGTGGGACCGCTGCAATTTTGGAAGAAAAATGACAAGTGTGCAAGACTGGGTGCGCAGGAGAAAAAGAATGTCACGATTTGGCTACCACGTATACGAGGCCCCTGCAGCAATCTAGTGGGGCAGGGGAGGACTCTGGGAGTAGGTAGGAAACAAAACAGGCTGAAACACTAGCCCTCTTCTGGGGTTGGTGGGCTGTCCAAATCAGCGTCCAAGGAGGTGTAGCCAACTCAGGCAGCTTTGAGGTTGGTCCTTATCTCCAAAGGCGATGATCTGTGGCGATGTGATGTGTGCAGGTGAAGTGGCAGCGTAGGTCTCTGGGCAGATGCAGGCCTGGCAGCAGCACCGCTGTGGTGTTGTCTGTCCAGTGTGTCGCAGGGACCTGGCCCACCACTGGGGCTCAGGACACAGTCCATATTCGCAGGGGAGGGGTTCTGGGGCTGGCAGAGTGGAAAGGCAGGTAGAGCACTTCAGAGCAGCAGGTAACTGGAGCACTCCTTTGAACAAAGGCAAGCTCTACGAGGGGACTGGGCAGGGGGAGGGAAGAGGGCCAGAGCAAGAAGAGGAGTGTGGCGGCTTCCAGAGAGGGGAAAGAGGAGAGGAAGGAGAAGAGGAGGAGGGTGGCGGCGACGTGCGGGGGCATCTAACCCCCTACCCTAGGCCCTGGGCTCTCTGGGCCTAGTAAATGTCATCTTCATCGTCATCGTCGTCGTCTTCGCCGTCATCCCAGCCAAAGTACTGCTTCATCTCATCGAGGAAGGCCCGGTAATCACCAAGGATGGGGCTGTCCATCTCGATGTAGGGAACCACCCACTCCTCGGCTTCCCCGCTGAGGAGGCTGATTAGGAATGCGACCTTCATGGCGTCGTTGCAAAACCGGTTCTCGTTCACGAGCATGTAAGACGCCGTCTGCACGATAAACTCGGGGAGCCGGGAGCTCTCGCCGTTAAACGTTTCCGGGAAGGGCACCGGGCAGCTGGGCGGACGTACCTGGCGCAGCAGGCTAGCTCTCTCGCACACCAGCAGCCGCAGCTGCTCCATGAGCTGGCTGTTCTCGATGCTCAGAGCACGATGCCGCATCAGGAGGGCGTGCAGCAGCAACACCAGTTCGTCCACCATCGCGAACCGCTCAGAGGGGTCCACTCGATTCGGCTCGGTCAAGGTCCACACAGAAGCCTCGCAGGAAGTGCGTGTCCGCCGAGACGCGCCGCCAAGAAGGGCGGAGGGTGGTGCGCGCCGGGGGCCAGGCGGCTGCGCAGGCCCCGCCCACAAGGCCTCAAGGGCGGTCGGCGCGCCAGCCCGGCGCGAGGAGGGTGTGGTCAGAGGAGGGGCCGGCCGACCCTGGGAACCGCCGCTGAACTGCAGCCAAGCCCCGAAGCGGCGCCCTGCTGGAACCCAAGGACCCAGAGGGCAGGAAGACCTTACTTCAGAGGGCAGACCCGCTCAAGTTGAAAAGATTAGCCATCCCACCGCACCTTCGACTGCCTCGCACAATTCAGTTTTCTTTCGTGCATCTGCGGACACCAGATTCCATTTGCGTGAAGTTCTGTTAACACATTTCCCTGCTTTTGAATATAGACTCACCCAGAAGATTATCGATTTGGCCCTACTGACCACAGAAGTGCTTGTCTTGCGGGAGTCACAAATCCTTACAGAGACATGAAGAAAACGGTATTTAAGCAGGGACTTTTCTGGAGTTAGAAAATAATGTTGTACACTTCCTCCTTTTTAACTTTTTCTTAATAGTGCGGTATAAAAATTTCTGCAAAATCAGCATCTGATAATCTTTTGCAGGCAGACTTTATTTCATAGTCTAATATTAGTAATGCCCCTCGACCACGGGTATTATGCATTTCTTAGCAATGAATAAGCTGCTTGTGCTTCTAAATGATTTTGCGTTTCTTCTTTGAATAATCACATTCAAACTTGTTGAGCAATTCAGTTGGCCCACGACTTTAGAATGCACATAGCGTTTTGGCTCTGCTTTTTAAAATAAATCGCCAATTTAATCACTTCTTATCACTTCCACTTCCACTACCCTGATTCAAGCTTTCGTTTCTTACTCAGAGGGCTTCAAATGATCACTGAGCTTTCACTCTTGATCTCTGACAGTCTATTCTTCACGGAGTAGCCACAAAAAGCCTTCGCACAAAGGTCATATCCCATCACCCACCCTGCTCAAAACCCTCCAACAGTTTCCCCTCTCAGAATAAAAATCAAAGTCCTGGATGGCCTCCAGGGCACTAACTTGTCAGTGACTGGCCACTGGCTCTCTCTGACTCACTCCAGTCTCTTCCCATCCCTAGCTCTGCTCTAACCACACTGTCCTAGCTGATTCTTTTTGTTTGTTGGTTTGTAAATATTTTTATTGAGAAATCTTCATACACATGCATTCCATACATGGTATACAATCACATACATACATTCTATACATGGTGTACAATCAGTGGCTTACAATATAATCACACAGTTGTGTATCCATCACCATGGTCGTTTTTAGAACATTTGCATCACTCCGGAAAAAGAAATAAAAAGAAAAAAGAAAAAACTCACACAATCCAAACCCCTTACCCTCCCTCATTGACCACTAGTATTTCCATCTACCCAATTTATATTATCCTTTGCCCTCCTATTATTTATTTATTTTTATCTTTCTTTTCTTTACTCATCTATCCATATCCTGGATAAAAGGAGCCATCAGCCACAAGGTTTTCACAATCACACAGCCACATTGTAAAAGTGATATCTTTATACAATTGTCTTCAAGAATCCAGGCTACTGGAACACAACTCAACAATTTCAGGTACTTCCCTCCAGCCACTGCAATACATCATAAACTAAAAAGGGATATCTATATAATGCATAAGAATAACCTCCAGGATAAACTTTCGACTCTGTTTGAAATCTCTGAGCCACTGAAACTTCATTTTGTCTCATTTCTCTCTTCCCCCTTTTGGTCAAGAAGGCTCTCCCAACCCCCTTGATGCCAAGTGCCAGCTCATCCCAGGATTTCTGTCCCACGTTGCCATGGAAATTTACACCCCTGGGAGTCATGCCACACATGGGAGGGAGGGCAGTGAGTTCACCTGCTGAGTTGAGTGCCTTCATTCTTGCTATTTCCTCTACCTTGGAAGGATGTCTCCCCAGTTAGTTTTGGAGTAGATTTACCTGACTACTCCGTCTATTGGAACGCCTGGCCCTCTGCTACTTACCCTGCTTCATTTTTCTACATAGCACTAGTTACACCAGTGGCCATCATATTATGTAGCACTTTTATCATTTTATGACTCCACCTTTAGAATGTAATTCCATGCAGACAGGGATTTTGCTTTGTTAGCTGTAACTGTCCCTAAAGCTGAGAAAAACCTAAGGCCCAGAATAGGTGCTCCTTGAATGTTTGGGTAGGGAAGGAAGCTCAGGGTACAGGTGTAAAGATAAAAATTAGAAGTGATGGTTGCACAGTATCCAAAAATACTCTTTAAATTATCCCATATGTTCTATCTGTAATCATGAATCATTCCAACGTGAAGTGAGAATTGGCATAATAAAAATTGCAACTGGATATTTTAAAACCTTGTTCAGTCTTTTGCTATAGAACTGAATGGTCACCCCTGGAAAAGCGAGGCTGGGAGAGAGGAGAGAAACAGGGTCAAGTTTCAAGTAGCAAGGAAAAGAAGAGTCATTAGGAGAGAGGGTGGGCAGGGAAAAGAAGAAGTAAGTGGGAATGTGAACCCCTAGCCCTCCTGTGATATGATCTACCCCTTCCCCCCTTAGACATAAGCTCCTTGAGGGCGGAGCAAAGGCCCTCTCTCTTTCATCCTTTCATCTTCATCATCTGAAAGTGTTACTAGGTGTGCCATATATGTTCAGTGGATGGAATAAAGGGATCTGAAATGTTGGGGGGAAGATTTTTGGCCATCCTGCACATTCACAGGTCAGATTAGACAAGAGCCTGGCTGGGGTAGAGGCAAATGTCCAGCTCTACCTTTTAGGTCCAGGCTCTGATATGGAAGAAATGCCCAGGGTTCTACTCCCAGGAACACACAAGCTGTGACAGGTACTGGGCCGTGTGACTGACCTGGGCTGTCAAATCAACCCATGCACAAAGGCCATGTTACAGAGGTGGGTACTACACCCTATTCTTATTAGACAAGGATACTGAGACCCAGGAGTTACTGACTTGGCTAAGGCCAGGTATTGTAGTTTGCTACCTGCCAGAATATGATATACCAGAAACAGAACAGCTGTTTATTATTATTATTATTGTTTCATTTTTAAATACCAAAAAACACTAAACAAAAGCAAACATTCTTATTTTGATCATTCCGTTCTACATATATAATCAGTAATTCACAATATCATCACATAGTTGCATATTCATCATCATGATCATTTCTGAGAACATTTGCATCTATTCAGAAGAAGAAGTAAAACTAAAACAGAAAAAATATGCATATATACCACAACCCTTACCCCTCCCTTTCATTGATCACTAGCATTTCAGAACAGCTTTTAAAATGGGGTATTTTATAAGTTGCAAGTTTGCAGTTGTAAGGCCATGAAGGTGTCCCAATTAAAGCAAGTCTATAAAAATGTTCAAATTAAGGCACCAGCAAGAGGTTACCTTCCCTCAAGAAAGGCTGATACAGTTCAGGGTTTCTCTCTCAACTGGAAAGGCACATGGTGAATATGGCGATGTCAGCTAGCTTTCTCTCCAAGCTTCCTTTTTCATGAAGCTCCCCCGGGGGTGTATTCCTTCTTCATCTCTGAAGGTCTCTGGCTGCCTGGACTCTCTGCTCCATGGTTCTTTCCAAAATGCTTCTAAGACCCACGTGGAATGGGTGGAGTCACATCTCCCTCTAAACCAAGGTTAATATCCATAATTGGTATGTCAAAGCTCCACATAGATAATCTACTCAAAGAATACCAGCCTGCATTATTGAATATGGATTAAAATAAACATTGCTGGGCGGGCCGCGGTGGCTCAGCGGGCAAAGTGCTTGCCTGCTATGCCGGAGGACCTCGGTTCGATTCCCGGCCCCAGCCCATGTAACAAAAACAAAGAGAAACAAAATACAATAAAACAAGAAAATGTTTAAAAGATGTTTCCCTTTCTTCCTTCCTTCCTTCCTTCTATCCTTCCTTCCTTCTCTCTGTCTTTCCTTTAAAAAAAAATAAATAAATAAACATTGCTCCCACAAGATTTGATTAGGATTAAGCCATGTCTTTTCTTGGGTGCATAATCCTTTCAAACCAACACACCAGGACTCAAAAATATTGGCCACATTGTACCACAACCCAGCCTCTCTGACCCTAAAGCACATGCCTTTCCACTGGACAAAATTAATGCACTGGGCTCCTGGGAGTCAAGCATGTCTTTTGGGGACCACAGATGAGGCGACTGATGCTGCTCTCGTCCTCTTCCTCCAGCCCCATGGCAGAGAGGGAGTCAGAGAAGAAGCTAGAATAGGTGCTTTGAGATCCTGGAAGACAGAAAATTCCCTGGTCATAAATGGACACAGAGCAGAGAAGTGACTTTGGGAGGTGCTTCCTTGCTTGGGGGGAAGGAGATAAGACAGGTGGCTGAACAGGGACTGCTGGGGGAGCAATAGGGAAGAGATGAATAATATTAGTGGACGGGATTTATAGAACCCTTATGCTCATGTTCACAAGCTACCAGGTTCCCATGAGGCTCTCCTACATGAAGGCAGGGGAATGGATGACTAGGAAAAAGAAATACAAAAAACCCTAAAACCATCCAGCTAGGCCCTAAATGAATTCCTGATCAACAGAATCCTGAGCGATGGCAGTTGCTTTAAACCAGAATGTTTGGGGATAGTTTGGGGCATGGCAGTAGATTACTGAAACATGGAGAAGCTGAGGCTATTCTAAAGATGAAGGCATGAATCCCATATCAGAGGAACTGACAATGTTAAGAGCCTACAGTCCAAAGGCATATGCATGTGTGTGTCTGCGTGGTTGGGTTAGCATCTGTGTTCACACGGACATGAACATACCCCTACTTTCTACCAGCAATGATGGTACTTGTACTGAGCACTGGCAATGCTACAGTATGACAAAGATAGAACCAAAACCGAGACTGTTTTCTCCACGGAATTTATATTTATATGCCTACCTAAAGGCAGTGAGGCACACTTCAGGAAAGTACTAAAGAAAGAATAGAATTTTAAAAAAGAGGAGTCCAGGCTTCAAGTCCTCATTCTTTTGCTTACAAACTGTGTGACTCTGGCAAATCATTTAATCCTGTTTCTCAGTTTCCTTACTAACAAATGATGTATAATAATAGGCTCTAAAGCATAAGGCTGCAATGAAGAGCAAATGATATAGCCTAAAAGTATTGGAAAAACTGTAAAACATTATACAAAGACTGCTATTTATTTTTCACTTGGGAATTGTAATTTAACTAGAACTACTATTTATTTTTCACTTGGGAATTGTAATTTACTAGAGTTGCAGTGATTGTAATACCTGAATTTTAAGTTTAATGTGCAGCTAGTTTAGCTGTCTCATTTTATTCTAGTATCTATACGTTTAACTATGAAATTTAAAATGCAAAAAAAAGGTTTCCTTTTGAATAAGAGGGATCTGGAAAAGTAAAAAAAAAGTTTCATCTTGGCCTTGCTTTTTGTCAGTTCCAAATATTCTGTTCTTATAATGATATGACATAAGTTTTTAAGGGAAAAGAATCCATCACCACATTCCATAATCCGACTTGTAACATTTTCCATTTTCTCTATCAATCTTGTGAGAATCCATGCTACATCTGGGAGGTGGATAAACAATCTTCTCCGAAAATAGAGACAGTTGTATTTCCAGAAACCTCCTTGCACCCCTGTACCACCTAGTGGCTCTACCAGGAGAGGCCAGCAGCCCCAAGGACATCCAAGATACAAGGAACAGTTTCCTCTCAGCCCTGGTTGCTACTCTAGTCTGCCTCCATCAGAGTTCCAGAGTCTGGTCTGCCCTCAGCTGTATCCAAGAATTCTCTCCTCTCAAGTCACCTACATTTTCAACAGGAAAACCACCGAAGTGTTACTGTGGTTTTTTCCTCAGTGCATTATATCAGAAGGCACATAATGTAAATTTGTTCCATTACTGATGGTAGTAACTTTTATTAGTTGGTGAAGATGGTTTCTGTTAGGTTTTTCTATTCCAAAGTTGAACATAATTATTTTGTACCTATTAAGAAATATTTAATATTAGTGTGCATTCTACTCCAAAGTAGAATTTTCTATATGTCTTATTAATTGATTTTTTATCAGTATGGACTTTTGGATTCCTGTTTTGTTCAGTGGATTACAATCTATTACTACAGTTATTCCTGTTGATGCTAAGAATGTCTCAGATCAGCCCAGTAGAAACGTTTTTAACTGGCTCCTGTCTCTTGATTTTTAATAAAATATTCAGTGGTTTTATTATGAAAATATTGTGAATACGTATGTGTTTATATTCACTCACACAATATTGTGGTATTACAGAAAATTTCTTGAGCTTTATGTAATTTCAGCTCTACAAACTACATTTTTTAAAACTTTTTACAACTCAAAATTTCCCCTTTTAGCTAATATCAATTGTAAAATTCAGTGGTGTTAATTACAGAAATCAAAATCTCAGGGCTAGGAATGCTAATTGCTATTGGTATTATAGAGTTATAGTGGTGTTAATTTCAGAAATCAAAATCTCAGAACTAGGAATGTTTATTGCTATTGGTACTATAGATTTTTCATTTCTGGAAAAACCACTGTGCTGGTTTGAAACTGTTATGTACCCCAGAAAAGCCAAGTTCTTTTAATACTAATCCAATCTTGTAGGAACAGATCTATTGTTTGGGATGGGATCTTTTGATTAGATTGTTTCCATAGGGATGTGACATACCCACTTGTGGGTGGGAACTTCTTATCAGATCATTTCCTTGGAGATGTGAGCTCACTCATTCAAAGTGTCTTAATTAGTTTATTGGAGTCCTTAAAATAACTGATACAGAGAGCAGACACCTGAGCACAGATGTTTGCAGATGCTTGGAGAACGGATATGGAGAGCAGAGAAATGAAACTAAGATATGGGTGTCTGGAGATACAGAAGACTCCAGAAGCCCCAGGAGGTACTAGAAACTGAGAGAGCCATTAGAAACCAGAAACCGGGAGGGAAAGACAGCAGATGTCACCATGTGCCTTCTCATGTGATAGAGGAACCTTGAACAGAAAATCAGCCTTTCTCCCATGAAGTTATCTTCTTGTTGGGTACCTTAATTTGGACGTTTTCATGGCCTTAGAATTGTAACTTGTAACTTAATAAATCCCCTTTATAAAAGCCAATCCATTTCTGACATATTGCATTCCAACACCTTTAGCGAACCGAAACAACCATATGTGGAAAAAATATGAACCTCCAACCTTATCTCACTCCATAAACAAACATTAAATTCAGATGGATTATAGACCTAAAGTTAAAGATGAATCATGAACCTTCTATTCATAAAAGAAAATATGTATATAGATTTCATAAAATTGAAAAATATTTCGTGCATCAAAAGACACTGTTAAGAAAATAATAAACAAGTCACTGATTTTATACACAAATACACACAAACACACAAGGACTAATATATTTTAGAATATATAAATCAAACATATGTATCAAGAATATTAAATATATAAATAATTCCTACAAATCAACAATAAAAGGGCAACCCACCCAATTTTTTAAAATAAGCAAAAGTCTTGAATAAACTAATACATAAAATAATGTATAGGATTGGCCAATAGACACATTGAAAGACACATAACATCATTTGCATACGGGAAATATAATAAGATGCCATTTCATGTTCATTAGAATGGCTAAAATAAAAAAGACAATCCAAATTTTGTTGAGGATGTGGAATAACTGGAATTCTCATATATTGCTGTAAGAATGTAAAATGGTATAGCCACTTTGAAAAACTGCTCGATAGTTACTTTATAAAGGTAAATATATATCTGCCCTATGGTGCAGCAAATCTGTTCCTGGAATTTACTCTAAAATAAAAACAACATGTACTCACAAAATATTTCCACCAGAATGTTCATAAAGCATTGAAAAGAACTCAAATGTCCATTAACAGAAGAATACATAAAACATTTCCTGGGACATCCTTATAATCAATTTACTCAGCAAATTACTAGTACATACAACATGAATGAATTCCAAAAGCATTCTGTTGAGTCAAAAAAAGCCAGACACATGAGAATAATATACCTGTATGTTTCAATTTGTATGAAACCTAAGAACAGGCAAAACTGCTCTATGATGATAGAAATCAGTAGAAAGGTTTTCTGGGGATAGAGGTGTAAGGAAGGTTGATGGTAAAGGGACACGAAGGAACTTTTTGAGATAGTGAAATCTTCTATATCTTTACTAAGGTAGTGCTTACATGGTTCTTTACACTTGTTAAGTCTCATCAAACTGAACAGGTAAGATCTATGCCTCCTAATTTATGTAAATAAACTTAATTTTTTTAAAAAAAGATTGTAAAGTATTGCCTTTAAAGAACTTACAGAAAGGAAAACTGTGATGAGAATTCTAAACATAATAAAACTGTCATTCATGTATGAAGACAGAACATTTTTAACACCTGGAAAAGAACTTGTGGAATGTATTTCCTATGAGTCATTTTGAAGTTCCTGTCAAAGCCCAAATTTGAACTATATCTCTCAGGGACCATTCAGGTAAAGCGAAACCACTCTCTGCATAGAGCTCTCTTTTTGTATAAACCATATGTGCCCAAATTTCAGTTATCAGGGTTTAGTTTACTAACACCACTCTCCAACAACATTTTTCAAAGTTCAGTTACTACGTGCCTAAGTTTACCAGGGCTGCTATGACAAATACCACCCACTGCTTGGCTTTACAACAGGAATTGATTGTTCAGTTTTGGAAGTTAGAAGTTCTAAGTCAAGGTCTTGATATATCACATTTTCTTCTGTAGCCTGTAACGTTCTGGTGTTGGCTTGAGGTTCCGTGGCTTGCATCTCTGCCTCTATCACATGGTGATCTCTCTCTTCTTGTTCGCCTCCTGTGGCTTTCTCTGACTTCTGGCTTCTGGTGACTTCTGACTTCTACTGACTTACTTTGTCTAAGTTTTCTTTGCTTATAAGGACTGCATCATATGGATTAAGGCCCACCATGATTCAATTGGGCCTCAATTAAATAGAATCTTTGAAGATCTTGTTAACAAATGAGTTCCCACTTAAATTATTAATATCACCTTCAAAAGTCCTCTTTACAAATGCATTCACACCTGCAGGGACATGGATTAAGACTTGAATGTTTCTCTTGTGGGGTACATGATTTAATCCCTAACACCCCAGCATATCAATTGAGTAATTACCCAAAGTCCAGATTTTCCTAACTCTTCAGTCCATGCATCATGGTGTAAATAACAGATAAACCTCACGATGTATCAGTCATGTTACTTCTTTCAAAGTCTGTCAGTTATTGGACATTACACACCTGATATGCAGTTCACACACAGACAGCAAATCATATTAATTATGTTGCCTCCTTGTTTCCCAGTGATAAAGCCACACGGCATTTGACAAAACTAGATAATCACAAGATGGAATTGGCCATTAATAGTCTGACAAAAAATTTAAATATGACAGAACAATTACAATTTTCCCCAATTGATTGTTACTATTATTTTTCACAATTTCAGCATGCATGGTTATTTTTATTGTCTGGCATTACCATGCAAAGAGGTTTAATATAGGGAATTCAGGTTTCATATAACCAACAGGAGAGCTCAGGATAAAGGTCATAGAATCCTCCACAGATAACCACCAACTGAAGCACCAAAGATAGTTCTCATGAGCTTGTCTGGGAAGCTGTTGTGATTTTCAAGCGTCTCAGAGACACTCCCAATAGCATCTCCATATGCCACAGCAAAGCAGGTGTTTCTTGAGAACTTATTAAGAAGCTCCTGTGAATCTCACTTCTATGTATCTGGTACAACAGCCTGCAGAGTATAATAGACTCTTCTCTTATACTTCCTGAATCTTGTGCATGTGCCTCTCATTGGCAAACTTTAATCCTGAACCGTTTAGGGAAGGGAATTCTGGGACATTGTTTTCTGGCTTCTTTTCTATAATACGAAGTAAATCTTAAAGTAGCTTGGTATTATGGTAGGCAGAATAATGGCCACCCAAGATGTCCATACCCTATTTCTTAGAAGCTGTGAATATATTATTACCTTACATATGAAAAAAAAAACTTTGAAGATGGAATTAATGACATCATAAAATATGGAAATTATCCTGGATTATCTGGGTGATTACATGAACCCTTAAAAGTTGAAAAGGGAAGTAGAAAAGTGAGTTTGAGATGCAGGAAGGATTCAGATTATTAGAGCGACTGTGATCTACCATTGCTGGCTATAAAGATGGAGGAAGGGGGCTACAAGCCAAGTCATGGTGGCTTCTAGGAGCTGGGTATGGCCTTTTAGCTAACAACCAACAAGGAAATGGGGACCTCAGTACTATAATCACAGCTACCTGAATTTGCAGGGAAACAATTCTCCCTTAGAGTCTCTAGAATGCAGTACAATTCTGCTGACACCGTGAATTTTGCATAATGGGAAACATGTCAGCCTTCAGATCTACAGAATGGTAAGATAATAAATTTGCATTGTTCAAACCACTAGGTTTATCAGAATTTCTTACAGGGGAAATAGAAAACTAATTCAATGGTCATGCTGAGTTGATAACAGGCTCCAGAAAAACTAAGATGATACATGGGGAATACGGCAAAAAGACTAACAGTAAGGAATGAATCCATTGAAATGTAGAGCAAAAACTGAAATGTATGTGGGGACTATGATTACAAGTAAAACAATATAAATTCTTGAAATCCTGATAATGTAAAAGTGATGTATCTAAACTGGCTGGGAAGAGAACTAGAGTAAAATGGCTATAACTGAGTACAAATTATATTATTTAAATTTGATAAAGTAACATGCATATCCATATGTTTGGGAGTAGTAGAAAGATGGAAGAAAAAGGCAGAAAAAGTGGAAATATGCTAATTCCATGATTGTTCATTGTGGGCAATGAATACTAGCTAAATTAACAGAGAATTAAGTGTGCTGCTGATAAGTAATGAATGAGTACTAGATTAAAAATGTAACATTTCCAAAGCATCAGAGGAAAAACACACAAAAAAAGCAAAGAAAATATTTTAAAGACAATAAATACAGAAAGTGTAGCATAAAATGAAAAAACTAAGTCCATAAATGCCCACATTCCAATAAATAAAATCATCTAATCACATTATTGAAAGATAAAAGCTTTCAGTTCAGATAAAATAGCAAAATACAACATATCTAAAACAAAGCGACCGTGGTAGTTGGGTTCAGGTGTCAACTTCCCCAGGTGATGGTACCTCGTTCTGTTGCTGTGGATTTGAATCATTTGCTCGTGAAACTCATTATGGCTGATTACATCTGCAGTCTCTAAGGGGAGTGCCTTCCACAATGAGTGAGGTTTAATTTAATTCATTGGAAGCTTAAAAAAGAGAGCTCAACGCAGCACAGCCCAAGCAGCTCAGCATACCTTCTCACAGCCCTCGCAGCTCAGCCCAGATGTTTGGAACCCGGAAGCCAGGAGAGAAGGCCAGCAGACATCGCTATTTACCTTCCCATGTAACAGAGAACCTTAGATGACTGTTAGCTGCCATTCCTCTGAAGAACTATAATTTTAACTAAATAAAAGCCAATCCATCTCTGGTGTGTTGCATTCTGGCTACTTTGGCAGACTGGAACAGTGACTGAGAAACATTGATGCAATGATGGCAGAAGTTACACTATGCAAATAGAAACAATAAAAGCAAGGTTCGAAATTTTAATATAAGGCAAAATTGAACTTAGGGAAAAGGACATTAAAATAAAGATCTAAAAAGTATGAAACGCTAAGGGCCAAGTAATACAGGATTGAAAATATTAGTAGTGTGGGGTTTCAATGCATCCCTTTCAGTCCATGATAGAGCTAAGTGGGAAAAAAAAAATTAAACACTTAGAAGACTTCCGTAGATTGTCATGGCCCATCTGTTTACCATTGTCACCTCATTTTCTCATCTAGAAAATGTGCAGGCTAACGAGTAAGCCTTGCTTCTTCAGGACGTCCTGGACATGAAGTTTCTGTGGGGCGTGGGGGGGGGGCGAGTGGGCAGGAATCTTGTTTATTTACTTTACTAACAGATCCTTTATGCATACATGTTCCCAGTTAAGCAACTCTAAGAGAAAAATAACTCTCTTGAAAAAGGGCTTACATGGAAGGAGTCTGAATGGCCATGCTTTGAACATGCTTACCCCGGACCAATAGCTATGACAAGAGGGCTGTGGTATTATAAATTGTCCAGCCTAATTTAGTGGTGCATTCCCTGCAGACATGAAAGAGACATCATTTTGATACTATCATCATGACCATATGAAGTAGGCATTTCCAAAGGAGCAAGAATAAAGGGGATGGGAAGGTGTACTGCAAGCTTACCTAGTTTCCAGAGTCACCTACACCAGCTGAATTCTTTATTTAGAGGTAAAAGAGTAAGCACCATTTGTGCAAGTCATGCTCTCAAAAGAATGAAGCTGTTCTATAATCATGAGTTCACTCAAAAGAGCAATGGTGAAAGCAATACTTATTATTCTATTGATTAAAATGTGCCCTTATCTGGTATCATTTTTCTTTTCGCATGGGCAAGAACCAGGAATCGAACCTGGGTCTCCAGCGTGGCAGGTGAGAATTCTGCCACTGAGCCACCGTCGTACCCCCCTATTTGGTATCTTTTAAAAATCCAATTGTTCTCTACTCTGCCTTTTAAGATCTCCCAATCGAGTAACTTTTCATGTAAAATCAGAATTATTTTTCTATCAAGTACTTAAAAGAAAAAGACACTAGACTATACCCTGAGGGGGGTTGGTGGTCAGGAATATCAGGATCTTTACTTGCACATTCGTACACCCTTGAAAACCTGGTGATTTGTCTCCCATTTTTGGATTGATGCATTTTGGCAGCCTAGTATTGCCCTTAGAAATGATCAACACAATCCTAAAACATGGCAAACATTTGAGATAACACTCTGGGGTTTAAGCTAGTCTTCTGTGAGATGTGGTTTCTCCTTGCATTTAAGAGCTACTATTTTTCTTGGCCTCAAAGAAAATAAAAAATCATATTTTAGAGGCATAAACAACCTAAATAAAGTCAAAGCACTCAGTTTTTCTATATTTAAAAGCCCTGCATTTCTATGCTTCCATAAACAATTGCCAACAAACCCTTCAGTTAGGTGGCCATGTTTGTGAGCAAAGTAAAGCAAAGCAGCAACTTAGAGCATTTAGCACGAATCCTTATATAACAAATTAAGCTAGATATGCACATTGTTTCAGTGAAAAGCTGCTTTATGTGATTTTTCTGATAAGAAGTCCATTATGAACAGAGAAAAATACTAAAGTCATAGAAACTGCTAATAGTTTTTGAAATAAAATTAACTCTTATCAGACATCCAAAAGAAACCACTGCAAGACCATGATAAATCATAACCTTCCAACAGCAGATCCCTAGGCTCACAGAAAAAATAGGATGGATACCTTGAATGTACTCTACGGAAATACATTTATGATGGACAGTTTCGATACAAAACACATGCATTCATTCTGTTGTGATGAGACCTGTTATCTTATTAAAGCAGCTCAATGGCAAAAGGAGCTTTATGATTTGACTAGGACATTAGTAAGAAGTGAGGACAAGAGCACTGTGTGTCACCAGGGTACTGATGAAGGAGGACTCTCAGGCATTCAAATGACTTTAAAATTTACTGCCTAATAATCTCATGGAAGCTTACAACATTGGGCCTGGAAGGGAGTTTAGAAGTCCTTAAATCCAAGGCTCAGAAGTTGTAGATTAGTTCCATTAACAAAAGTAGAAGGTGAAAGTTACTAACAATGTGTAAGAAGTTGTAGGCACTTGTGAGGAGATAACTATCAGTCCAAGTGAATGTGTTTGGAGGATGGTTATGGGTTTCTGTGCTTTGATACCTTGCTGTTATGTAAGGAAAAGTGCAGAGTTGCCTTATGTACCTTGGGGCCCAGGCCACCAATGTCATGCTCATCGCATTTCCA
Source organism: Tamandua tetradactyla (assembly GCF_023851605.1). Classification (NCBI taxonomy): domain Eukaryota; kingdom Metazoa; phylum Chordata; class Mammalia; order Pilosa; family Myrmecophagidae; genus Tamandua; species Tamandua tetradactyla. Next base: position 16,914,824 of record NC_135353.1, read on the forward strand.
ATCTACATAAGGTCTGTGTGAAAGGATCCTTAGAATTAAATGGCGGACTTTTCTGGATGGGTTCTCATTTTACATGTGGACCTTTTTATGGTCTCCTTATCTGTTTGGGTGAAAAAACTGCATTCGAAATACCACTGCTTTTCTGACTCCCCCCTCTTTTAGTTTATTTTCATTTTGCTTTCCCTCTAGTTTTGTTTATTTTGAAAATTCCAGTTTGTCATACCTTGGTCAAAAAGAACAAAGACATAAGAAAGTTCTTTTTTCTTCTTGTTGTTTATTTCCAAGCCAGAATAAAGTGTGTATAGGTTACTCTTGAAGAGGGATATAATAAGAAAAGTAAATCTTTTCTTATGTTTATGTGTTTGGGGTCCACACACATATAAAAAAAAAGTAAAAGAAAAGTATAATAATAAGAAAAGTAAAAAGAGAGAAATGCCCAGGGGAAGGCTGAAACTCAGAGTGAAAGAAGAGAGGCCCACATCTCCAACCTCTCCCGTGGGCTTGGAGAAATTGCTTCAGAAACTGGCTCCAACCTTGGAAAGTTTATGAAGGGAAGCAACTGTAGAATAGTGGTAAAAACAAAGGAAATAATAATGGATGGATTTAAGTTAGAGTGCTAACCAGGCCATATGATTTCAGGTAAGCCATCTGACTTCTCTACCACAGCTTCCCCATTTGTAAAATACAGATAATATTGCCTAACTTGAAAATATATTTACATGTATTAAATAAAAGAATGCATACGAAAGTAATGTGTAGGCAATAGACATTTAATAGATGTTATTATTATCATCGTTATTTGAGCGTGGGTTAAACAGCATTTCCCCAAAGCATCTTATATTAGTTTCTTGGACAGATTGTTCTTGACACAGAAATGTTTATGTGTTTGGGGTCCATACATATATTTTTAGCAATCAGCTTTGGACTAGCAATCAGCTTTGGACATCAGTCTTTCATCTGATTTTTGTCATAGAGGGAGGCCTCTCCTATCAGAAACCATAACTTTCTGCGTTCACTATCATTAGTGGCTACTCTAGAAGTATTCACACTGTGAATGACATGCCTGATATCTGTCACAAATCTAATCTAAACTACCCAGTTGAGCTGGAACTAAATTACCTTTTCACAAAATGAATCATAATCCTTACTAATACACTTTGAATGTTGTTCATTATGCTTGTAATTGTGGCTGATTCATTTATTGAACTATTTCCATCTAATTGGACACACTCTAAACAAGCCGACCTGTGGTAAATGCTCCTTACCAATCTAGTACCCTAATAGTGAGCTTGGGTGTATTTCAATGCCAGGAAAGTTTAAGCTCTAATAATCTTGTGGTCCTTTGTGTAAATCCCATGTGAACATTTTCTCTCATTTTTCTACTTTGTGAAAATCTGATTTTGAGTTAGTTCAGGTGGGAAGTTTATTTTCTGCTTGTGAGGAATTGGATTTCAATTTCAAATCTGCTCCAAAATGAAATGGCATTTAATAATCACATATTACTTCCTATTATGGGCCCATCAAAAGCACAACTTTCTACTACTGATAACCATTTGCAAAGAAGGAAAGGAATGAAAAATATGGATTTGCAGTTCAGAATAAGAAAAATGTCCAAAAGAGATTTCCATGAAATCTTCCTGTATCAATAAAAACATCAACCTCAATTCAGGGAACATAACTGGCTTCGTGAACTGAAAATATTACTTTACCTGGCTAAGCCCCACTTTCCTCAACTGCAAAATGAGAGTGGGAGCAGATCAGGGGTTCTGACTTCTATTACTTCTATTTCTGTTGTGGAGAAGTTTACACCAGTCTCATTCCTTTGTCGGTCATCTTCCCCTCTCCCATGGTTGCTTTAAAGATATTTTTTCCTTTGTGGTTGGTCAGTAGTTGAATTACTATCTAAGAGTAATTTCTGATTTATTTATCTTATTGTGATTCATTATATTTACAGGGCCTGAGGATTCATGATCACCAATTCCAGAAAAGTAGTTGAATATTGCTTCACCCTATTCCCTCTATTTTTTCTTCCTTCGATGTGTTTGGGGATGTGTTATTCTACCCTCCATGTGTCCTAAGCTCTCATTTACATTTTCTATCTCTGTATTTCTCTAAAATAAAATCTGGGTAATCTTTGCACATGTATCTCCTAGTTCACTAATTTGAAACAGATTATATAAGATGTACCCAATACATTGTGATTTTAATTTCAAAGGCCATATTATTCATTTCTAGAAATTCTATTTGGTTCTTTTCAAATATACCCACCTCTTTTCTTTTTTCATATTGCCTTGTTTCTTATGGTTTTGATTCCAACTTGATCTTTAACTATTATAAACATATTTATTTATAGTCTTTCAGGTTATTCTAAAAACTACTAAGTGGTTGGGGAAGTGAGGTAAAACAATGAAGACTCCATTTTGCTGTATCTGCTGATTCACACTCATGGTAGATTGTTTCCTCCTGTGTTCTAAAAATTTGGATTGTGAGTCAAACTTTCTGTAAAGCTTTGTATGGGAAATTGTGGGTTTTCTTGGCTGGAGGCATATCTCTTCAGGATGGTTTCATGTTTGCTGGTCCCTGGTGCCTTAGGTTTCCAGGTCTATTATAACAAATACCAAAGACTGGATGGTTTAAACGACAGAATTTATTATCGTTCAGTTTTGGAGACTAGAAGTTCAGAATCAAGGTATGTGCAGGTCATCCTTTCTTTAAAGTCTGTAGTGTCCTGGCGGTGGCTTGGTGCAATCCTTAACTCAACCTCTGCCTCCATCACATGGTGACCTGTCTCCTTTTGTCTCCTCCTCACTCTTCCTGCTTAATCCAGTTAAATTGGAGTAAGGCCCACTCGGACTCAGTTGGCCTCATCTTAATAAGATCTTAGAAGAACTTATTTAAAAATGAATATACACCTACAGGCCCCAGGGTTAGGACTGGAACATGACTTATTGGGGTACATGATTCAATCCACAAGACAGGGATAGTGTCAGCTTACCACCAATTTTATGCTAGTTTCTTGGCTTGGGGTCTCCTGTATCACACCAGTAGAATGTAGTTAACAAAAATCTAAATGTATGCACACCTAGGGTTTTGAATTTTTAAGAATGGTGTTTTGAAACCCTTTCTACCAGAGACATGAAGAGACAAAATTTCTGTTTCATCGTATCCCTGGGCTTTAGGGGAGGTTTGTTTCATATTGTTTTGTATATTTTCCTTCTTTATTTTCTATAGTCCATGTTTAGTTGAAGGTGTACCTCTTCGAGTGTCCTGGCTTTAAATAAGCATCTTACTTCACATCTCACCTGTCCTCAGATGGATGTTGAAACCCCAACACATAGATTATTGACTGATGCTCACAACTCATCACTCCAGTCCCTTTCATCATCAGAACATTAACTCATGTAATTCATGCTCTGAGTTTCAGATTTCCCTCCTTTCTGACACCAGAGGATTTCCATGAGCTCAATTATGTACGTGAGAGAATTTTTTTTCTACCAAATGTTCACTACAAGAGCATTTTCAATTTTTTTATCAGTCATTTTGCTGAGATCAGCAGACTAATTTTCTACTTGGATGTGTGTCTTTCACAATAGATTAAGAACCTCTCTGAGAAATAGATTTAAGATTTCGTGGAGGGGCTGCAAGGGTAGCTCAGTGGTAGAATTCTTACCTGCTCTGCAGGAGATCCAGGTTCGATTCCTGGCTGGATGCACTTCCCAAAACAAGCAAACAAACAAAGAAAAACAAGCAAACAAAAATTCAACAAGTGATGCTGAAATAACAGGACACTCACATGGGAAAAGAATGCAATGTGACCCCTGCCATACAGCATACAAAATAAAAGAGATTTCATGGAGGGTATAACAGGGACATTCTAGGCCATGAGAACACAATGTTCAAAAGCATGAAATTAAAGTTTATGCCATGTTCCGAATCTTCCAGTGTAGTTTGTGTTTTGGTTATGTGAAGATAGGTAGAGGAAGCTATGAGAGGTGGCAATTATGACAGTCATTTTATGTGTAATAAGGAATTTGGGTTTATCTACCAAAAAATTAACATCGTTGAAAGGATTTCGGCCTTGTAATGCTGATTTGCATTAAAGACACATTTCTCCAATTGCTCTGGGGCAGGATTGAGTATGAGAGAAAACATGAGGTGGAAAGACCAGTGGCATTGCCATATATATATATAGTCTAGGAAAGAGGAATTTTTAGTCTGCCGAATTGGCAATACTACAATTTGACCTCTTGGTTTCTTAAGCACACAGAACACCTTATAGGAGAATATTTTGTCTATATATATACAACCAATACCCCTTGAAATTTAGATAAAACTTGGTGTGTGTATACATTCAATAAGTCAAGAATGACTACCAAATTGATTCAACAAAACAACTTGCTTTTCCACAGCCACAACACCAAGTCCTTCTGAATCATACTTATCATTGCAATTGCACAAGATGAAACTGAAGTTTAAAATAAGGAAAAGATAATGGCTTTCCTGAGGCAACCTAAGCCAGAAAAGTGGCTGTATGCTTGTCTGCAGGAATGCTGCTCCATTCTGGAGACCTTCAGCTCAGCGCTATAAACTATTCTGGCATACTGTGTCTCTAAGCAAATTGTTTGGATGGACATTTAGCAACCTCTATTACTTATTAAGGGTGCCAGTGTTCTCTTTCTCATCAAGGTACATGCAGACCTAAAGTAACATCCTCCCTTATGTAAAAACTCACTGTCTTCCCCAAGGATCCTACAATGAGTGATTTCTCTAGGAAAGATGCCGGCTATCAAGATCAGTGTGTTTTCTGAAATTCAGTCCCATTTATCCTCCAGTGAATACCTCTCAGCACACTCTCAGACTCACCTGTCTCAACCAATTCCCTTGGTTGTCTCATGGCCCAGAGATCTAGTAGTGTCTCAACGTGCTTTAAACTCTTAAAACAGCTACCAAAGACAGGTGGAGTCCACACTGGTCTGTTGAGAAGGAAAAAGGTTATATAAAAATATACCCAGGTGGGCTCAATATGACATTTTCTTTCAAATATTCCTCACTTGTGGTCTGCCAAACATTTCAAGAGTATTTTTCCTTTTTACCTTTTTTGGACAAGGCTCCTCTGAATAAATGAACTGTATTAAAAACACAATGAATAGGGATAAGATAAGCTGTTATAGTTAGTAAGTAGGAAAAACAAAACACTATTCATATATTGTTTATTCACCTAACAATGTTGTGATTACTTCAAAAAAATTCGCAAGGTCTCCTTATTTATCCCACTCATGACTTTAAGGTTCATCAACAATTCATCCCTTTTTTAAATGATTTAGAATGATGGTCATTTTGTTTTCTGTTATGGATACTGTGTCAAGAATAGGAAGTTTTCCTTTAGAATAAGTTACCAGCAGCGTTGAGCAGTGATTTTCCTGGAAGGAAGAACATAGCACACTTAGCTGGTTGTGATGATCATGGAGAAAAATCAAGTATCTCTGCATCACACTTATGGCAGGCTGTTTTCAGTGGCAGCAAAGAGTCATTACCTGCTAGCACAGAGGTTTGTTCAGCCTCTGATGAAGAGGTTGTTTTCTGTAAGTGCTATTCTTTGAGCCTATGTGTACCTCTCCTTTGTGTATTCATTCAGCAAATATGCATTAAACTCTTAACATTTACCAGCTCCATTTGGTGATTTGGAGCAAGAGCACTGGAGCTGGGCAGCCTGTGTTCAAGTTCTGTTTCAGGCAATTATTGCTCTCTGACTATGGGCAGTGTACTTAATCTCTGTCTTGTTCTTCTTATCTGTAAATTGGGACATGGCTGGGGTGGTAGTGAGGGAAGTTATTTGTGAGATTATGGACAATGCTTTAGAAATGTTTACAAACACTCCAACGGTGGTTATTATCACCAGATACTGTGCTAAGCATTGAGGATATGGCGGAGAGCAAGAAAGGTATGTTTCCTGCTCTCAGGGACCTAGCAGTCCATTTGGGGAACCAAATACCTAAAGAAGCAAAACAGTAAAGTAAGTGTGGTGAGTATTTTGAAGCTGGAAGTTCACGGATTATGGGAAACTCTATGAGGTGAACCTTACACATTCTTGGGTAGGTAAAAGAGACTTTTGAAGAAAGATGACATCAAGCTAAGATCTCCGAAGGATGATTAGAGTTAGAAGACCGTATGCATGCAGATAGGTGTGCATTTGTATAATTGGGGTAGGGAGTTCAAGCAGATAGAAGCTCATGTATCAAGATCTGAAGCAGAGGTAGAATAAGGTGCAAGGAAGAAATGAGCATGTTTGGCAGGGCTAAGCTGTAAAACTATTGGAGTGCTAAAGTCTTGTAAGGAAAAGGGCAGGGAATGAAATTGGAAAGGTAAAGGAACATGCAAGCTCTGATTAGCTAGCCTTTTAAGGGTTTTAACTTTTCCCTGGGAGCAGTGAGGAACCTCTGAAGCGTTCTAAGGAAGGAAATTATATGGCTTTTTGAGTCACCAAAATGGCATTCTGGTTGAATTGCAAAGGATTCATTCATCTATTCAACAAATATTTATTAAGTGTGTATTGTGTACCAGATACTATTCTAGGCCTTGGGAATACATTGGCAAACAAAGCAGGGGAAAAAAAAAAGCTTCAATCATTATAGGGTTAGATTGTGGGGATTGGGGGGAGTGAGGGTAAGCATAATAATTAAATAAATTATATAGTATGATAGAAGCACTGTGGGAATTATGAGTGCTGGGAAAGTCTTGGAATTTTATATGGGCCTCATTTGGGCATTTGAGCAAAGCCTTTTATATTTTAATTTTGTTTCTTATTTTAATGTGCTGCCCTTCAAAAACATGCAGAAACTAAAAATAAAAATTACATCTAGATGCCACCTATCACAAGGTTCTCTGCAGTTTATTGTCCCAAAGAATCCTGGAATTGAGCCACAGAGTATTAAATATAATGGTACTTTATGACAACAGGAAACTTAGTGGGAAAAAGATTGGATTTGGAATGTAGAAACCTGGTCTAGTTGGCAGGGCCTTGATTGAGTCTCCAGTTCCTCCCATTTAAAATGAGTGGGCTATCACCAATTTAGGTATAAGCATGTGGGCTTAGACTTTAATTAGCCAATCATTTAATTAAGCACCCATTATGTGCAAAGATTTCTAATAGAAAACAAGAGCAAGCAAGGTAAATTTCACCTTACTCTATGATGCCTAATTATTTTGCAAATGCAAAATGTGGTTTTCATAAAGGAATGGTGAGGATTGTCTCAAGCAAGTCTGTAAAATAAGATTAAACTGGTCTTTTTTTTGGCGGGGGGGATGGGAGGGGGAGAGACCCATTCTTTCCTGGCTACCAATTAATCCCTGACAAAAGTTTAACTGACAATTTATTAGTTACCAATTAAAATATTTGTTGATAATTACAGTGTTAACTAATAATTAGGGGGGTGGTCGATAATAGGTCAAGTTTTGAATACTCCTAACACATTTGCATTGTTGAAGGGAATAAAGGGGTGGAAGGTGATCCAAATAACATGTTTATATTTTGCATTTCCTGTCCTATCATTTCATTGCCCAGAAATGGAGAAAGTGTTATTTTTTAAGGTTGAGGGATGTTGTCCAACTGCACCTCAGCCCCTTTCCTATTGGTTTCACATTGCAACTGCCTTGGCACATTTTCTTTACAGAATATTGAAAATGAAAAGAAAAGAAGGAATAAAATGTATTAACCATTGTTCTAAAAGAAACATACCTGGCTGGAAAACAAAAACAATAACAAAAAATAAGAGCAGCAAAAGCACCTTGTCAACTTCTATTTTTCCCCAGCTTTAACTCAGATCCATAAATCATCACATTCCCTAGTATTAGTTACTCCGGTGACTTAGTGGATTCTGTGACGAGACCATCACAGCTGAGGCAGGTATCTTTGAAATCAGCCAAACATCAGAACTGATTTTATGCTGCCAGGTCTTGTGGAAAATCCAAACATTTAACAATACATGAGCCATCTCTAGCACAGTTTAACTTTTCTTTTTTTGGAGGGGAGAGCGGGGGTTGGAGAGGACTGCAAGAGAAAGGAACAGTGGTTATCTTTAACCAATGGTTGGAAATAGCTGCTGCTTCAGAGCTCAAATCACACTCACTTCAGAAACGCCATAGTATATAAGTGAGATAGCTATGGATCCTGACCTTTTTCCCAAAGGACCAGGTAATACCTCAGAGGAAGAGAAATCTTTATGTGTGCTATGACTTAAGGCCCCATTTTCAACATTTGTTCAAACATTTATTCTGAAGCAGCAGCCCTTTTAGAACAGGCTCTTTGCAGCTTTCAGTCTCACCTAGTCTTCCTAGAGGAAGATGGGGACCATCACTCGCTGTGGCTTTGTCAACTCTGGTCAGCCTGCTTCATTGCCCTGTTTGGATGCAGCAAATATAGGTTACTGGGGTGGCATCTCAATGAGAAGTTTTTCCGCTGGCAAAAAAAAAAAAAAAAAAAAAACAGCTGGGAATGATGTCGTATTCTACCAGGAAGAAGACAATGACAACATTCTTAGTAAGACGCTCTCCAGAACTGGCAAGAAACTTCATTCATGATTCTTTCCATATAGTCAACAAACTGTACTGAGTACCTGTTATTATCAGGCTTTGAGCTCAATCAATGCAAGTAATAGATAGGTAAATATTAAGCCATCACTGCCACCTAGGAGCTCATAGTCTAATGTGCAAGACAGACAAGCAAACAAACAATTGCAACACAGTATTGAAAGGATTCTTTTTACACTGATTACTCCAGTAATCACAACTTGCTGTGGAAATATGTTTAAAGGGGACCTAGCAAAGACCCAGCTGTCATTTGACAGGGTTTAGGGAAGGTTGCTCCAAATGTAAGGCCCTTTATTCATATTCGGGAGTCTCCTTGTCCTAGTGTCAGGGGAAGTCAGTTATTTAACTAATTATTTAAGCCAATATTTATTGTGCATTCTCTATAGTTTAAGCACTGTTTTAGGTATTAGGATAATGAACCAATTAAGAACAACAATATATGGTCTAGTGGGAACAGATAGACAATAAAAAGTACAAACAAGTATAAAAATCTATTAGAGGTGTCAAAGTGTTAAAGAAAAAAGTAAAGCAAGCAAGGGGAATAGGAATGGCCCATGTGTCAGATGGTGGGGATGGGGATATGCACATTTTAAATGCTTTCACTTGGGGTAACAGATTGAATTCTGGCCCCCGGAAAACATGTACTTAATATTAGTACATTCTTGTGGGCCTGGATCCATTTTAAATAGGATCTCTTGAAGATGTTGCTTCAGTTAAAATGTGGCCCATCTGAATCAGGTTGGGTTTTAATCCAGATTACTGGAGTCAATTACAAGTAGAATGAAATTCAGATATAAAGAGAGAAAGTCACATGAAGAAGCCAAAAGTCAACGGAACCTAGAGGCGAAAGGAGAAGCCGTCTTTATGTGCACTGTCATGCGACGGAAAATCCTAGACCAAGGATCACAAGCAGCCAGACAGAACACCACAGTCTTCTGGGAGAAAGCATCACCTTGACGACACCTTGATTTTGGATTTCTCCTGGTGCCAAAACCTTGAATCAATGGACTCTCATTATTTAAGTCAACCCATTGTATGACATTTGTTTTAATAGTCTGCAAACTAAGAAACTTGTATTGAGATATGAAGCCAAAAACTCTATTTTAAGCAGAGGAGTAATGGAATCTGACTTCTATTTCAAGAAGGTCACACCATTGTGACAAGGATAGATTTATAGGTCCAAGTTTGAAATTTTGGAAGCTACTACAATAATTAAGAAGAAGAAGAATGAAGACAAGAGAAGATATTGGCTTGGATCAATTATTAACAATGGGAATGGTAAGAAGTGCTCAGAGTTTATGTATGTGTGTGTATGTATGTTAAAGATATTGCTTAGAGATTTTGAGGAAGGATTACATTTCAGAGAGGAAAAAGAGAATTCAATGATGACTCCAAGATTTTGTACTAAGCAACCAGTATAAAGGGAACATGGGAGAAGATGAAGAGTTTAGTTATATATATAAGACTTAGCTATTTATCAGCCAAGTGGAGATGTTGATTGGACAGATGGATGTGAGTCTGAGCTCATGGGAGAACTTAGAAGGAGAGATATAAATTTAGGAATAATCAGCTAATGGATTAATATAAAGACCTGAGGCTGCATGAGAGCACCTAGGTAGTGAGTGAGATAAAGAAAAGATACAAAGAGTGAGCCATATGACACCATAACATTAAGAGTTTGGGAAGATGATCAGGAAGATGGTGGAATAGGATAAGCTGAGTTCACCCTTGCTCCGTGAATAAGAAAAGTGACAGAAAAAATGACTAGGACAGCAGTTCCAGGCTGCAAGTGTAGAGAGGGTCTTCTACACTATATAGGGAGATCCTGGATGAAGAAGTAGAGAAATTGGGACAGAGAATATCATGACTGCTCAGCTGTGACCCCACTGGGGACAAGTGGCAGTGTACAGGAAAGTGTGGGATCTGAAGGAGTGGACACCCCTACACCTCAGCCTACCCCTGCAGGTAATCTTTGGAGATCTTCCCTCACAGTTCCACAGCCAGGAGCTCCCATGGGGAAGCCAAAGCCAGCAGACTTGCTTTCCCAGTGCACAGAGACAATTTAGCCAGTGCAGAGTGTCTGCTCCCAAACTTTAGACAAGCTTCTTGAGGATGCCCTTTTCTTTTGACAAAGACTGTAGGGCCCTCCACCTAGGAGGAGGGAGAGATGCAGAATGGAGCTTGTCTGACACCTTGCTGGAGAATGAGACTTACTGGATCCCAATACCACTCCCCTTGCCCTACGGAAGCCCAAACACCTCAGATGTGCACAGACAGAGAGGTGGGGACAAGGAAGTGTGCTGAGCTGTGAGGCTCACACCAAGCCATTAGTAGGGAGCCATGCACTGAGCTATGAGCCACAGCAAGCCGCTAGCCCCCAGGCATGTCTGAGTTTACTGTGAACAGAGGCAGCTGAAATACCCAATCTGACAGCCCAACATTATTCCAAGTGGGAGCGTGGGAGTCACCAGACCCATCAGACCCACAAGTGGAGTCTCCACAAGGCTGCACAGTGCCCAGCCCCAAGCCCCAGAGTTGGTGGCTTTCAGTATGCACCGAGACCAGCAGTCCTGGCTGGAATCGCATGCAGGAAGGCCAGCAGACATGGCTGGAATTGCATGCAGGAGGGCCAGCAGATATGGCTGGAATTGCACCAGGTCTCCCTCAAGCTCAGCCAGCTTCCACAGTTGGGGAGGGGCAGGCCTGAGGGAAAGAGGTGGCCCAAGACTATTATCTGCTGGGAAGAAATGGAAAGTGTAGTCTGCCAAACTACCTATCTGCCTAGCTTTTAACATATCTACAAACAAAATTGCATCACCTATGGGGTCCCAGGTCTGGTTTGGCAGAGCATTACTTATCAAGATCATCAAATGCCTCAAAGCCAACAGAAAATCACAAAGCACATAAAGATGAAGGTAAATATGGCCCAGCAAAAGGAATAAATTAAAACATCAGAGGATACACAGAATTTGGAACAATGAATCAAATATACTCATACAACTTTACTAAACATATTCAGTGGGTTGCCTAATGACATAAGGATATCAAGAAGACACTAGAAGAGCATAAAGAAGAATTTGAAAGACTAACTAGAAAAATAATAGATCTGGTGGAGAGGAAGATTATAGACATAATTAAAAATATACTAGAGACACACAACAGCAGATTTGAAGAGGCAGAAGAAGAAATAAACTAAGTAGAGGACAGGACAATTGAATCCAAATGTTAAAAAGAACAAACTGTAAAAAAATATGAAAAATATAAATTGGATATCAAGGAAATGATGAACAACATGAAGCACACAAATCTAAGAATCGCTAGCGTCGCAGAAGGAGAAGAGAACAGTAAAGGACTAGGAATATTAGTTGATGAGCTAATTCAGGGAAACTTCACAACCATTATAAAAGACATAAATATTCAAATAAAAGAGGCCAAATGAACCACAAACAAAATAAATCCAAATAAGCCTACTCCAAAGCACATACTAACCAGACTGTCAAATGTTGAAGAGAAGCAGAAAATCCTGAAAGCAGCAAGAGAAAAGCAATTCATCACATACAAGGGAAATCACATAAGACTGAGTTCAGACTACTCAACAGGCAACCTGGAGGTGAGAAAGCAGTGATATATTTAAGATCCTGAAAGGGAATAACTCCCAGCCAAGAACTCTTTATCTAGCTAAGTTGTTCTTCAAAAGTCAGCAGGAGATTAAAATTTACACAGGAAAACAAGGGCTGAGAGAATTAAGTAAGAGATCAGCCTTATAAGAAATACTAAAGGGAGTTCTGTCAGCTGAAAAAAAAGAAAAAGACAGGAGCGGGAGTTCTGGAGCAGAGCACATAATTGAAGGGTACCAGTAAGGGTAACTGAAAGGATAAAAAGAGAAAGAGTGAAAAGAATTGTATTAATTAAGGTTCTCTACAGAAACAGAATCAACAGGGAACACTTGCAAATATAAAATTTATAAAAATGTCTCACGTGACCATGGGAAAGCAGAGTCCAAAATCCACAGAGCAGGCTGTGAAGTTGACGATTCCGATGGAGGGTCTGGAGACTTTCTGATGGAGGGTGGAGAGGCTGGCCAGCTGAAGCAGGAAGAGAACCTGTCTCTTCTGAATTCTCCTTAAAAGGCTTCCAGTGATCAGATTAAGCATGACTCATTGCAGAAGACACTCCCCGTTGGCTGATTACAAATGGAATCATCTGTGGATGCAGCTGACATGATCATGATTCGATTCTATGAAATGTCCTCATCGCCACAGACAGGCCAGCGCTTGCCCAACCAGACAAACAGGCACCACCACTTGGCCAAGTTGACACATGAACCTGACAATGACAAGATTATATAGATCTGACTAATAAAATCCAAAGATAACGTGGTAGATCCAAGTACTGCTTTTAAAGTAATAACTTTGAATGTTAATGAATTAAACCCACCAATTAAAAGATGCATATTGACAGAATGGCTTAAAAATATGTTGCATCTACATGCTGCTTATAAGAGACTCATAATAGACACAAGGATACAAATAGATTGAAAGTGAAAGGATTGAAAAAGATGTTACATGCACATTGTAAGCAAAAGAAAGCAGAAGTAGCTATACTGATATCAAACAAAATAGACTTTAAAATGAACTATGTCAGAGAAGACAAGAAGGACACTACATATTAATAAAAGGGACAATGCACAAGAATAAATCACACAAAAAATGTTTAAGCTCCTAATTAAGGAGCTCCAAAATACATGAAAGAAGCATTGGCAAAACGGAAGGGAACAGTAGATGTTTCAACAATAATAGTGGGAGCCCTCAATGCACCACTCTCTTCTATAAATAGAACAAACAGAAGATCAATAAGGAAATAGAGAACCTAAACAATGTAAATGAATTAGATCTAGCAGGCATATATAGGTAATTACAGCCCAAAACAACAGGATACACACTCTTCTCTAGTGTTCATGGAACATTCTGCTGGATAAATCATATGCTGGAGCACAAAACACGTCTTAATAAATATTAAAAGACTGAAATTATTCAAAGCACTTTCTCTGCCCACAATGGAAGGAAGCTGGAAATCAATAACCACCCAGAAGGAGAACTTTCACAAACCTGTGGAGATTAAATAACACACTTCAGTGGGTAGAATTCTTGCCTGGCATGTGGGAGAGCCAGGTCCAATTCCTGGTCCCTGCACTTCCAAAAAAAAAACAATCAAGCAAAAACAAACAAAAAATTCAACAAAGTGCTGCAATAGCGGATACTCACATAGAAAAATAATGAAATGTGACCCCGCCGTATAGCATATCAAAAAAAAAAAAAATCAGCAGGTAGTTAGGACAATATATAAGATTCTAGAAAGGTTCCTTGCACTAGGATAACTTTCCAGAAACCTACAACCTCCAGATGGGTCCCCAGACCAGATAAGTCCTGAAACCTAGAGGGCCCAGCCTCTCCAGAACATCAACTAGTTCCATCTCCCTATCCCATATTATCAAAAGCCCCTCCCAACATGAAAAATTTAGAATGGACATAACCCAAATACCCCTGAACAGTGGGAGAAAGATCAAAGGTGATGCGGAGTTATACAGAGAAGGCAGTGCTTGCTTAACAAATGAGTATGATTCTTGACTCATTATATTAATATTTATTTCAGTACTCAGTACCTTAGAGTACCTAGAAGCAAGAACCTAACATTGTGGAATTGTAACCCATTCCATACTCTGAAATCTGTTCTACAACTAATTGTTGTGCTGTGCTTTGAAATTTATTGCTTTTTTTGCATATGTTTTTTTCACAAAAAAAGGAAAAAAATGTCAGTTGTGATGATAAAAGAATGTTTATTTGTTCTAACCTCGTATATTTTGGAACAGCTAGAAGGAAAAATCTGAGATGATGGTATTGTAGCCCATGACAAACTCTGGGATCTGTCCTGTACTACTTGAAGAGTGCCTTAAAAATTATTGCTTTTTTCTTTATTTATTTTGTATATGTTATATTACACAATTAAGAAGTTTTTAAAAATCAGTGGATAAAAGAGAAATTGCTATAGAAATTGGTAAATATCTGGAGATGAATGAAAATGTGAACACAACAAATCAGAGAAACAAAAGCAGTGATGAGAGGGAAATTTATTGCCCAAAATGCCTATATTAAAAAACAAGAATAAAAAAAAAAAAGCCAAGAATGAGCTAACTAACCTCAAAGCAAATAGAAGAGAAATAACAAAGATTAAAGCAGAAATAAATGAATTGGAGAACAAAAAAACAATAAATTCAGTATTTGAGAAAATCAATGAACCCCTAGCTGGAATGACAAAGAGAAATAGAAAGATAACAAAATCAGAAATGCAAACAGGGTCATTAGTATGGACCTACCCTGAAGAAATAAAAATAGTCATGAGATGATACTAAGAACAACTATATGCCAACAAACTAGACAGCATAGATGAAATGACAAATTCCTAGAAACCCGTGAACTACCTCTATTGATTTGAGAAGAAACAGAAGATCTCAATAAATCTATTACAAGTAAAGAGATATAATCAATCAACAAAAATCTTCCTACAAAGAAAAGCCAAAGGCCAGATGACTTCATAGGGGAATTTTTTTTTTTTTTTTTTTTTTTTTTTTTTTTTAAAGGAAAGACAGAGAGAAGGAAGGAAGGATAGAAGGAAGGAAGGAAGGAAGAAAGGGAAACATTTTTAAACATTTTCTTGTTTTATTGTATTCTGTTTCTCCGTTTTTGTTACATGGGCTGGGGCCGGGAATCAAACCGAGGTCCTCCGGCATAGCAGGCAAGCACTTTGCCCGCTGAGCCACCGCGGCCCACCTCATAGGGGAATTTTTGTCAAACATTCCAAAAAGAAGTAGCACCAATCCTGCTGAAACTCTTCCAAAAACTGAAGGAGAAGAATGTTATTTAATTCATTTTATGAAGTAACATCACTCTAATACCAAAACCAGATAAAGACACTTCAAGAAAATGAAGCTAGGAGTCCATTGATTTTATTGATTTTCTCAACCTCCCTAGTTAACATAGATGCAGAAATTCTCAACAAAATACTAGCAAGTTGAATCCAATGGCACATTAAAATAATTATACATCATGACCAAGTTGGGTTTATCATGGGAATGTAAGGGTGATTCAACACAAGAACAGCAATGAATGTAATATAGCATATTAACAATTGGAAAGGGAGAAACACATAGGCATAGTGATTGATGCTGAAAAAGCATTTGAGAATATTTAGAATCCTCTTCTGATAAAAACACTTCAAAACGGAGGATTTCAAGGAAATTTCCTCAATATTGTAAAGGGCATATATGAAAGCCCATAACCAGCATCATATTTAATGGTGAGAGACTGAAAACTTTCCCTCTAAGATTGGGGACAAAATAAGTATTCCCATTCTCACTACTATTATTCAACATTGTACTAGAATTCATATCTGGAGTGATTAGACAGGAGAAAGAAGTAAAAGACATCCAAATAGGAGAAAGCAAACAATAAAACTTTCATTATTTGCAAATGACATGATACTGTACTTGGAAAATCCTAAGAAATCCACAACAAATCTACTTGAGCTAATAAACAAATTCAGCAAAGTGACAGGATACAAGATTAATGTACAAAATGCAGTAACATTTATATACACAAGCAATATCTGAGGGGACAATTAATTAACAATTCCATTTAAAACAGCAACCAAAAGAATCAGGCATCTTGGAATAAGACTAGGGATATTAAGAACTTGTACACAGAAAACTACAAAACATTGCTAAAAGAAATTTTAAAATGACCTAAATGCTCATGGATAGTAAGGCTAAATGTCATTAAGTGCCAATTCTATCCAAGTTGATCTACAGATTCAATGCAATACCAAACAAAATCCCTACAACCTAATTTACAGTCTTGGAAAAGCTAGTCATCAAATTTATTTGGAAAAGAATGAGACCCCAAATAACTAAAGAGATCCTCAAAAAAAAAAAGTGTGATGGGAGAATTATCATTACCTCTCCTTCAAGCATGTTATAAAGCTACACTGTTCAAACATCATGTACTGGCACAATGACAGAAGTAACAACCAGTGAAATTGAATCGAGAGAGCAGAGATAGACCATGAAATCTATGGAAAACTCATTTCTATAAGGTGCCCAAATCCACTGAACTGAGGCAGAATAGCTTTTTCAATAAATGGGCATGGGAACATTGGATATCAATAGCCAAACAATGAAAGAGAACCCCTACCTTACATCCTATACAACCTATTAATTCAAAATGGACTAGGGATCTATATATTAGGGTCAGTTCCATAAAACTTCTAAAATAAAATGCAGGGAAACATCTTCAAGATCTAGTAATAGAGGTAGCTTCTTAATCTTTACATCTAAAACACAAGTAGCAAAAGAAAAAATAGATAAATGGGAACTCCTTCAGATCAAGAGCTTCTGTGCCTCAACAGACTTTGTCAAAAAGGTGAAAAGGCCACTAATTCAATGGGAGAAAATATTTGGAAGCCAGATATCAGATAAAGGTTTGCTATCCTGCATACATAAAGAAATTAAACAGCTGCATAGCTGAAAAAAAAAAGAAAAGAAAAGAGCAAACAGCCCAATTATAAAACAGGCAGAATATATGAATAGACACTTTTCAAAGAGCAAATACAAATGGCTAAAAAACACATGAAGAGATGTTCATTTTCATTAGCTATAAGGGAAATGCAAATCAAGATGATAATGAGCTATCACCCCACCCCTATAATTATGGCTGTTATTAAACAGATGGAAAACTACAAATGTTGGAGAGGATGTGGAGAAATTGGAAAACTTATTCAGTTAGTGGGAATATATAATGGTGCAGCCGCATGGAAAACAGTTTGTGATTCTTCAGAAAACTGAATATTGAGTTGCCTTATGACTCAGCAATACCAATACTCAGTATATACCCAGAAGAGCTGAAAGCAGTGACACAAACAGACATTTGCACGCCATTATTCATAGTGGCACTATTCACAATCGCCAAAAGATAGAAATCTTTCAAGTGCCCATCAACAGATGAATGGGTAAACAAAATGTGGTATATTCATACAATGGAATATTATGCAGCAGTAAGATGAAATGAGGTCCCGAAGCATAGGACAATGTGGATAAACCTTGAGGACACAATGCTGAGTGAAATAAGCCAGACACAAAAGGATAGATACTGTATGATTTAGCTCTTATGACACTGTAGAATATAGTAGACCTATAGATACACAAAAGCTAGAGACAGGGGAAAAGCTACCCAATGTGGTTCAACTTAAATGCAAAGGGAATGAATAGAAGTAATGGAAACTAATTAGTGGTGTTATAAGTAACATTACCGTATTGTACCTGAATATGATAGAAAGGGATATATAGTGCCATGTTTCCCACTGAATAAATCTACATTATATATAAGTTCTTGTATGAACTATTTCAAAAGTTTGATACTGAACAAAGAGTCAATGCTAGGGGCATATGGAAGAAAACTAAAAATGCACGCTATAGCAAATAGTTAATAGGAAGACATCAACAGTACTACAGACTACCAGAGGCAACTAATTGGGAGAGAGGGACATGTGATAAGGGGTAGTTTTGATTTAATATTTGGTGACATTGCGTTTATCAGTTCTCTGTCACTATGGACCAATGTAAATTGTCTAAAATTAAGAGTGCTGCTGATTGTACAACCAAGTGAGGACACTGAGGGACATGGTTTGTTCATTTTGGGCATTATCAATGATGCCAAATAGATGGAGGGAGCCAAAGGGTACAGTGACCGGGAAACAGAACAGTGAACTGTGATACATTTATATGATGGAATATGCTGCTGCCACTAAAAGAAAGGATGTTGAGAGGCATGCAAAGAAGTGAATAAACCTTGGAAACAATGTGTTGTACAAAATGAGCCAGAAGCAAACAAAAAAACATGCTAAAGTCTCTTTCGGAAAATCCTTATATGAAAATTAAAGCCCAGATTGTAACCCTTATAGCAGCCACACTTAGTCTGAAGTTGTACGTGTATGCCTAGATTCTAAAACACTGAGCTATATGTATATCTGCAGGTATTTTCTTGGGACATTGAGTAACACTGTAACACCTAAGACCCAGAAATGGAGTTCTATAACCCTGAAAGTTAGCATAGCTATATTCAGTAACAGTTAAAGTAATCAAAATAGAGATCAGGCATCAATGAGAAGTAAAAATGAAGCCAGTCTGGCTGGGACTATGATAAATCAAAATACAGGGTAAAAGAGGATAGTGTATATATTGTAGAACTTAACCTACTGTATGAAACCAAAGACAGAGAGGTTTATTATATCTAGAACCTAAATTTTATGTAACACATAATCTAGATCAACCTGTCTGGATAGCTCATTTAAACAACCCAAACCCTTAGAGGCCAAAACGAGAATGATGCCTTGTAATTCTACATAGCGTAATGTAATACCAGGATACATCTAAGATTATGGTGGGCTGGTAATTAAAAGTATTGGTAGAGGGTGATGTGATGGTGGCTCAGTGACAGAATTCTCACCTGCCATGTCAAAGACCCGGGTTCGATTCCCGGTGTCTGCCCATGCAAAAAAAAAAAAAGTATTGGTAGAGTCTCTTGAGGGTCTGAATGAACAAAAACAGTGGAGCTATTAAACTTTCCCACTCCAGTTAACCTCTCAACCATTGAGGATTCACAAGAAAATAGGCCAACTCCTCGATTTTGTGACTTTCCTTTATGAAACTTATTTATGTAGTGGAGAAGCTAAGGCTACCTATAGTAAGGCCTAAGAGTTACTTCCAGGAAGCCTCTTTTGTGGCTCAGACGTGGCCCCTCTCTCGCTAAGCCCAATTCTGCAAGGCAAATCCTTACCCTCCCCACTACATGGGACATGACATTCAAGGGTGAAATTCTCCCTGACAACATGGGGCTTGACTCCCTGGTCTGACATGGGGTCTACAAAACCTTCCTGACAAAAAATGGGAAAATAAGTGTAATAAAATAAGGCATCAGTGGATGAGTTATCAAATAGAGTCAAGGAGCTATTCTTATGCAAACTTCAGTTAGATAGTGCTAATTTCCATGGTTTGCTAAACCCCAACCAATATCACTTTTGCTAACTCTTTTTTTTTTCATGTTGTTTGAGCATTTTCTAATTGGATTGTTTGTTTCTGTACAGTTGAGTTTTCGAAATATATAAAAGTTTCATACATTACATATAAATATATAACTCTTAAGAACACCGAGGGCTCAGACAGACTCTATAGAATTTTCGTGCACTAAATTTTCTTTCTTGGAACCTATAATTTCCAGAAGATTCCTAGGCCAGATAAACCCTGAAACCCAGAGGGACCAGCCTCTCCAAGATTATTAATTAATTACATCCCCCTACTCTTTAGTGTTGACACCCCGTCTCAACATGAAAAAATCAGAATAGGCATTGCCTAAAGATTCTTATAGATTGGGAGAAGGATGAAAGGAGATGAAAGTGTTATAACAGAGAAAATAGGATTTAACAAATGAGTACCACTGCTGAATCACTATATTGATATTTTTTCTAGCCTCCATTGTTTTGGAGCAGCAGAATAAAAAATATGATATAATGAAATAGTAATGCATAAAAAAAACTTTGAAATTTATTCTGCAACTACTCGTTGAAATGTACTTTGAAAATTATTGCTTTTTCTGTGTATATATGTTCTATTTCACAATAAAAATGTTTTAAGTGAGGGAGAGATTAAAATTTTCGCTGACAAACAAATGTTGAGATAATGTGTTACCAAGAACCAACCTTACAAGAAATACTAATGGGAGCTCTGATGGCCGAAAACAAAACAAAACAAGCGTGAGAGGTCTCGAGGAAGTCACAGAATTGAAGAGTATTAGTAAGGGTAACTTAAAGGATGAAAAGAGAGAGGGAAAATATATAGATCGGACAAACAAAAATCAAAGGATAAGATGGTAGATTTAAGAACTGCCTTTACAGTAATCAGTTTGAATGTAAACAGACTAAACTCACCAATTAAAAGACAGATTGGCAGAATGGTTTCAAAAATATGATCCATCTCTATGTTGTTTATAAGAGACTGATCTTAAACCCAGGAAATAGAGAACCTAAATAATGTGTTAAATGAATTAGATCTGATATAGATCATTACACCACAAATTACCACAGTACACAGTCAGTGCTCATGGAACATTCTCCAAGAAAGATCATATGCTGGGGCACAAAACAGGTCTCAATACATTTTAAAAGATTGAAATTATTTAAAGCACTTTCTCTGACCACAATGGAATGAAGATGGAAATCAATAACTACCAAAGAACTAGAACTTTCACAAATACGTGGAGATTAAATAACACACGCTTAAACAATCAGTGGGTCAAAGAGTATTTGCTAGAGAAATTGGTAAACATCTGGAGACAAAATGAAATGAGAATGCAGCACATCAGAACTTATGGGATACGGCAAAGGGAGTGCTCAGAGGGAAATTTATTGTTCTAACTGCCTATACTAAAAAACAAGAAAGAGGACAGGCCATGGTGACTCAGCAGGCAGAGTTTTTGCCTGCCATGCCAGAGACCTGGGTTCGATTCCTGGTGCCTGCCCATGAAACAAAAAAGAAGAAGAAAGAACAAAAATCAAGGACTTAACTGCTCACTGCTCACCTGGAGGAACTAGAGAAAGAAGATCAGCATGAAGAATTATTTTAAAATTGTAAGAAGTTACTATGAACATCTATATGCCAAGAAACTAAACAACTTAGATGAAATGGGCAAATTCCTAGAAACACACAAACAATCTACATGACTTGAGAAGAAATAAGACTGCAAGAAACCAATTTAAAGTAAAAAGATTCCATCAGTCATCAAAAATCTTCCTATAAAGAAAAGCCCAAGGCCAGATGGCTTTACTGGGGAATTTTGCCAAACATTCCAAAAAGAACTAATACCATTACTGCTCAAACACTTCCAAAAATCTGATGAAAAAGGATCACTATTGAATTCATTTTATGAAGCTAACATCACTCTAATACCAAAACCCGATAAAGATACTACAAGAAAAAAAAAAAGCTATAGGCCAATCTCCCTAATGAATACAGTTTTAAAAATTCTCAAAAATAAAAGTACTTGCAAATTGAATCCAAGGGTACTTTAAAGTTATAAACCATAAGCAAGTGGGATTTATTCCAGGCATGCAGGGATGGTTCAACACAAGAAGATCAATCACTGTGATACAACATATTACCAAGTAGAAAAAGAAAAAAAATTGCATGATTATCCCCATTGATGCTGAAAAAGCATTTGACGAAATTCAGCATCCTTTTCTGATAAAAACATTTCAAAAGACAGGAATAAAAATGAATAAAAAATAAAAATAAAAAACCAAAAGATAGGAATCAATGGAAATTTCCTCAATATGAAAAAATGCATAAATGAGAAACCCACAGTAGTATCATACTCAGTGGTGAGAGACTGAAAGTCTTTCCCCTAAGATCAGGAATAAGAAATGGATGCCCACCGTCACCACTATTATTCAACATTGTGCTAGAAGTTCTAGCTAGAGTAATTAAGGAAGAAACAGAAATAAAAGGCATCCAAATCAGAAAAAAAGTAGTGAAACTTTCATTATTTGCAGATGACATGATACTATACTTGAAAAATCCTGAGAAATCTATGAAAAGATACTTGGACTAATAGACAAATTCAGCAAAGTGGCAGGATAAAATATTAATGTGCAAAAATCAGTAATGTTTCTAAGTTACTTAGAAATTTAAGAAAAATTCCATTCACAATAGCAACTAAAATAAGTAAACATCTTTATAAACTATGTTTATAAAGGACTTATACACAAAAAACTATAAAACATTGCTAAAAGAAATGAAAGAAGACCTAAATAGGTGGAAAGACATTCTGTGTTCATGGATAGGAAGGTTAAATGTCATTGAAATGTCAACTCTACCCTAATTGATCAACAGATTCAGCACAATACCAATCAAACTTCCAACACCCTACTTTGAAGACTTGGAAAAGCTAGTTATCAAATTTATTTGAAACGGAAGGGTCCTTGAATAGCCAAAAAGATCCTACAATAGAAGAAATAAGTAGAAAGACTTACACTTCCTGATTTTAAAGCCTATTATAAAGAAACTAGTCAAACTAGCATGGAACTGGCAGAAAGATAGACGTATTGACCAATGGAATAGAATTAAGAGTATGAAGACAGACCACAAAATCTGTGGCCAACTGATCTTCGAGAAAGTCACCAAATCCACTGAACTGGGACAGAAAAGTCTTTTCAGTAAATGGGTCTGGATATCCATAGATGTAGGAATGAAAGAGGACCCCTACCTCACACCCTACACAAAAATTAACTCAAAGTGGAACAAACACCTAAGTATAAAAACCAGTACCTTAAACTCCTAGAAGAAAATATACAGAAATATCTTCAATCCCTGTTATTAGGAGGTAGCTTCTTAGCCCTTACATCTAAACCACTAGCAATGAAAGAAAAACTAGATAAATGGGAACTCCTCAAAATAAAATGTTTCTCATACCTCAAAGGACTGTGTCAAAAAGGTGAAGAGGCAGCCATTTCAATGGTAGAAAGTTTTGGAAACCATATGTTTGATGAGGGTTTGATATCCAGAATATATAAAGAAATCTTGCAACTCAACATCAAAAGAACAAACAACCCAATTATGGGCAAAATACATGAATATTCATTTTTCCAAACTGCAAGTACAAATGACTAAAAGCACATGAAAAATGTTCATCTTCATTAGTTATAAGGGAAAAGCAAACCAAAACCACAATGAGATATCATCTCACACTTACAAGAATGGCTGTTATTGGGGGTGCAAGGGTAGTTCAGTGGTAGAATTCTTGCCTGCCATGTGGGAGATCCGGGTTTGATTCCTGGTTCATGCACTTCCCAAAAAACAAATAAGCAAGCCAAACAAACAAACCAAAAGAACAAACACATAAAAATGCAAGAGATGGTGCTGCAATAAAGGGATACACACATGGAAAAATAATGAAATGTGATCCCACCATACAACAGACAAAAAAAATGGCTACTATTAAACAAACAGGAACTACAAATGTTGGAGAGTATGTGTTGAAATTGGGACACTTATGCACTGCTGGTGGGAATGTATAATAGTACAGCTGCTATGGAAGACAGTTTGGTGGTTCCTCAGAAAACTACATATTGAATTGCCCTATGGCCCAGAAATACCACTACTTGGTATGTTCCCAGAAGAGCTGAAAGCAGTAGCACAAACAGACATTTGGGCACCTATAATCTTAGTGACATTATTCACAATTGCCAAAAGATGGAAATCATCCAAGTGCCCATCAACAGATGCGTGGGTAAACAAAATGTGGTATATATGCACAATGGAATATCATGCAATGGTAAGAAGAAATGAGGTTCTGAAATATATGACAGCATGGATGAAACTTGAGGACATAATGCTGAGTGAAATAAGCCAGGCACAAAAGGATACAAAATGTAAACTCAGAGTTTTAAAATGCTGGAGATAGACAGAAGCTAGAAAAGAGGGAAGAGTTACTTAATATATACAGACTAGTTAACAAGACTGAACTTAAAATATGGAAATGGATAGAGGAGATGGCAGTTCACTAGTGGTTTTATACGTAATAGTGCAACATTGAAGGTGAATATGATTGAAAACAGTTGTTTATAGCTGTGTGCTTCACTGATTAGCTACAAATATAAATAAGTTCTTGCATGAATTACTTCAAAGGAATTGCACTTGTACAATGGGTTAACATCAGAAGGGTATATGGGAAAAACTACTTATTGCATGCTATGCTCTATATTTAACAGGAATACATCACTAGTACCAAAACAATACTAGGGGGCAAGAGTTAAGGGGAGTTTTAGATTTTCTCTTTGATGTAGATGTTATTATTTTTCCCTATGGAGCAATGAAAATTGTCTAAAATTGAGAGTGATGATGATTGTACAACTAAATGAGGATACTGTGAAACATTGCTTATTTTGCATAGCATATATGCTATATGAATATATCTCACCAAAATCTGCAGATTCAAAATGAATATACAGAAAGATTCAAGTGCTAGAAAAAATGTGGAGAGAGAGATATACCTAGTCAATGTTGGTAGAGTAGCAGAATGGGGCAGCCCCTTTAAGGATAATGTAGTGGATCCACAAGAGGTTAAATATAGGATCGTCATATGATTAAGCAATCCCATTATTGGAAATATACTCAAAAGAACTGAAAGCAGAGACTTGAATAGACATTTGTAAATTGATGTTTATGGCAACATTATTCATGATACCCAATGGATGGAGGTGGCTGAAGGGTTCATTGACTGAGAAGCAGAAGAGCGAACTGTGGCATATACGTTTGATGGAATATTGTGCAGCTAGAGAAAGAAACAAAGTCATGAGGCATGCAATGAGGTGAATGAACCATGAGGATATTATGTTGAGCAAAATATGCCAGAGGCAAAAGAACAAATACTGTACGGTTTCTTTTAGAAAATACTTAAAAGAAAATTTGGGCCTGGATTGTAAGCTCTTATTTGCACTTATTCCTGAGCTTTAAGTATTATTTCTAAATTCTGAAATGTTGTGCTATATGTGTATGACATGGTATTTTCCTGGAACTTTGCATACCTGTTGACACTTAAGACTCAGAGTTGACAATCTGCACCACTTGTAAGTCAACATTGCTACATTCATCAACTATTAAAGAAGTAAAAAAAGAGATCAGGCTTCAATTAGAGTTAAGAATGAAGCCGATCTTGTTAGGATTAAGTTAAATCAGAATACAGGATAAAGGATGGCAGCATATTTTAGAACTTCACGTACAGTATAAGATTAAAGGAAGAGAGGTTTATTTTTTCCAAAACCCAAAATTCCTGTAGCACGTAATATAACATCATTTCTGGCCAGTTCAATTAAACAACCTAAACACATAGAATAGGGAACAAGGTCTAGCAATTCTTTAATGTAATTTACATCTGGTAATGTAAAACCCAGATACATACCATAGTATTTTGGGCAGATAATTAAAAAGTATTGGCAAAGTCCCTTAAGGGACTGGAGTAAAAACATGGATCTGTTAAACTTTCCCACGTGGGAAATCCCTGGTATTCTCTCAAACATTAGAGACTCCCAAGTTATTAAATCAAGCCCTTGATCTTCAGCCTTGCTCTTGTGAAACTTATTTCTGTAATGGAGATGCTACGCCTATTGCCATTCCTAAAAGTTACTTCCAAAGGATTCCTTTTGTTGTTCAAATGTGGCCTCTCTCTCTCTAAGCCCAACTCTGCAAGTAAAATCATCAGCCTCCTTGCTATGTAGGATATGACATTCAGAGGTAAATAAATGTAGCAAAATAAGGTATCAATGACAAAGAGATTTCAAATAGCATCAAGAAGCTATTCTGGAGGTCACTCTTATGCAAACCTCAGCTAGATATTGCTAATTGTCATGGTATGCCAAGCCCCAACTAACAGCAATATCCAGGGCTTTATCTCTGTTTCACTCACTAAGTTTATTTTTCAGATACCTCGGCCAGATAAGTCCTGAAACCCAGAGTTTCATCTCCAAGAGCATCAATCAGTTGCATCATTCTACCCCGTAATGTTGACATCGCTTTTCAAAATGAAGAAGATAGAATGGTCATTACCCAATATCCCTAAAGATTGTGAAGATGATCGAAGAAGAAGGAGGAGTTGTAATAAGGAAGAAAGGAGTTAACAAATGAGTATTAATGTATCATTTTAATCTCCAGTTTTTTACAGCAGTTAGAAGGAAGTTCCTGAAGTTGTGGAATTGTAATCCATGTCACACTTTTAAATTTTTTCTATAACTACTTGTTAAAATGTACTTTGAAATTTATCACTTTTTTGTATATATGTTAATTTCACAATAAAAATGTTTAAAAAATGTATCAACCCCAATATGTCTTGAATGTTATTGACTTTGCTTTTTCCCAGACGCAAGCAGAGAATATTAGGGGTGACATCATTGTATGCATACAATATATTTCAATTCCCCATTTGTAATGCAGTGACAGTTTCAGTGCCATAAAAGTATTACACTATTAAATATTTAACTAAGAAATTATGAAAAACATAATGGAGAATAAAAGAAATAAGTATCTATCATAACAAAATTGTTGTCTTTTATGGTTGATTCTGTTTATTTTTCTGTGACTGAAGAACAAATTATCAAATATGGGCAGATGGTCATTAGCATAATCCATAATGCCAGAAGACAAAGCAATGCTTTGTATCTATCACCTTTGATTAGTAGCATAATGTTTATTAGACTCTGTATAAATAACACTAAGTAACAGAATATGAGCTTTGACAAAGCAACAGTTTGTTTTCAATAACAACAATAGCATCAATTCTATTAGGAAATAAAATGAAGAAAGAAAATATTGTCCAAATTCTCAACTATAGATGAAAATGTGGGTGTTTCTGTTTTGTTCATACCAAGGGCACATACTCAGTATACAGCAATCCATTTAGATAAAGAATTGACGTTACCACAAAAAAATCTTCTTTAATAGATAAAACAAATGAGGCTTTCTAACATAAAACCAAATGGCTTAAGGGATAAATCTATACCTGTGTTTGATGGAAATTTTGTACTTTCAAACATGGTGAGCTTTGGAATTCTTGCCTTAAATTTCACCTAATGGACTCTTCGACAGCCTTTACTCTATGTGGTTTCCTTAACTTCCATTGCCCCTCCACTCTAATTCCCACCAGGAAGGAAAGAAATCAAAGGCCACAGACAACAAAGCCTAAGGAGCCTCCATCCTCAGGATTTAAGATGCTCCTGTGGCTTAGATTGGCTGGCTCACAGCTAATAGCAAATTCCGGTGAACATCTTCCCTAAATAAAATCTCTGTAGGAAGAGTGGGCAAAGCCTATAAAAGATGAGACTGAAAGTACTTTGATTCTACTGGAGTACAAAAATTACGACCACTTTTATAACCTGCATGAAATAGAATAAAATACCAGTAAAACTGCAACGTGAGAAGTTTAACAGCGACTGTGTCAGTTGAGATGACTTATTGTAAGGAAAACAGAGAAGGATCTGTAAAGGGAAAAAATATTATAAGTGATTGGGGGAGTCTTCTAATCAGCACTTAGTGGCAACTGTTCTTTTCCCCTATCTATATCCAGAAAGGAGCCATTTTGTAAATATATTGTGCAGCAAATACATTTGGCAAATGGCGTTGACAGAGCCATGTTGCATCGAAGCAGAGTTGCAGGACCAGCATTCCATAAATATGCAAAGATAGCAACTAGAATCATAGAACTATAAAGACAGGATGTTGAGCATCTGCCATTATATTAAAAAAACCAACTCTCTGTAGTTAATATTTAGGAACATAATGACCAGATCTTTCAGACTAAGTAAAAACACCCCTCTCACTGTCTGCAGCACGTCTTCTAAAAACCTCTTTTAAGCTAAATAGCATGTATTTCATTCTGATCATGAGAATTATATATACTTTTCATGGAAAATATGTGAATACATGAAAATACAAAGAAAATAAAATCTTAACATCTGGTAACAAAAATTTTCTTTATTAGCATATATTTATCCAACCTTTTTCCTTTGTGAATGTGAGTGTATGGGTGTGTTTGAAAAACTAGATCATATTTCAAAAACAGTTCTGTATCTTTTTTAAACTTAAAGAATATTTCCTATGTCATTAAATATTTGCCAAAATATCACTGTTAATCAATACACAGTATTCAAATTTTTCCTACAATAACTATTGATATTCAAAATTAAAAATATTTTCTGTATCTATAATTATTCTTTGGACTGGTAACTAATGTAATGAGATGGTAAAATGAAATATGTGATATACATTTAGAATATGAGACAAAATTATTATTTGCAGATGTTATGGTTGTGTAGCTTAAAGAATAAAATAATGAAGTAAATTAACTATCAGGATAAAAAGTTTAGTAAGTTGGCTAGAAACAAGATGAGTTTTGTTTTACATTAACATATGCGATTAGAAACGGAAATGGAAATAAAAACAGTCCATTCACAATTGCCACAAAATCTATAAAATGCCAAGGGATAAATATTCTCAGGGGAAATTAAAAGAACATGTTGAAACTGCATAAAAAGAACTGATTGAATGGATAGGCATATTATGGCCCCTGGAGAGGAAGACAATATTATAAAGCTGCAATACATTATTAAATCAAAATTAGGTTTGTGTTATTTGGATTGGAGTCTCAAAAAAATTATAGAGTATGATCGATGTGGCATAAGATAAAATGTAGACCATGTGGGTCACATGAAAATCATTTTGGACGCCTCTGGGAGCCACCTCTAGGAGTTAGGCAAATTCCTTCTAGACACAGAAGTTCAAGAGACCCATGTGACTGCTGATCAGTAAAGACATATAAGAGGCTATGGAGAGAGTAAACATGTAAACAGCAGATCACAGGATCAAACATTATGAATCACACATTTTGATTAGTAATTATGATGATTTTCTTATCTGAATAACAATTTCTAAGATTAAATTGCTGAGATTTATTTATTTAGTGATAGTTGATAATAAATGTGCTGAGCATTAGAGTCAGTTTTTACATATGTTGCAGTTTCAATCAAAATCCAGATGGAATTTTAAAAATGAAAAGTTCTTATGGCAGAAGAAATAGGCAACAAGTATCAAGAATTTTTTGAAGAATATTGTAGAGACACTTGACCTATTAGATATCAAAATATATTGTAAAGCCACTATAATCAAAACAGTACAGTATTGACAAAAATAGTCAAATGAATGAGTGGAACAGAAATGCAAGTCAAGGAACAGATTTATGTATTTACAGTGATGAAATATATTAAAATGGGGGTGGAAATCAAAGGGATGAGGGAACAAAGGATTATTTAAGAATATAAATGGGTCCATTGGATAAATATTAAGAAGAAAATAAATTTGGATTCTTACCTACATATGTTTGGGCATGATTAAATAGAAAGAAAAAGAGGTAACAGGAGGAAATATAAGGAAATAGTTTATAAATTCAGAGTTAGTAAGGGCTTAACAAGCAAGACAAAAAAATCCAAAAAGGTTTAAAATTTGATCACAGTAATCTTATGAATATTAAATATTCTACCTGTCAAAAAAATCCTAAAACATTCAAATGCCAAAATACAAGAGGAAATATATTTAACATGCAATCATCAAAACACTCATATCTCTAATACACAAAAATCCTAAAAAATCAATAATCATTTATTCTATAAAATATAATTAATATAATATAAAATAGGTGAAGAATGTGAATACACTATCCACAGACTTTTAAAAATAACCAATACACATAGGTAAAGGAGTGTAACATCACTATTTAAGGAAAAGAAAATTGAAATATTAAGGAGATGTGAAGTTTTGAAAATTAGAGTGGAAAATTAGAATATTTGATTACACCTAATTGTAGAGAAGAACAATATCTCACAGATACTGGTGGGAGCATAAATTGTCCATTTTGGAAAGTATTTGGCAATATCTATTAATCTATTAATATTTTTCATATCTAGGAATCCATCACATTGCTATAAGTTGATACATGTAAATGGATACTCATTGTATCACCTTGAGTTTGCTAGACTTTGTAAAAACTTTAAATGGTCCAGAAATCTTTGAAATCACTTGTCTTTCTGAGCCAAAATTGTTGACATTTAAAATTTTATCCAGAAAACAGGCATCCATCCAAATTAGTCACAAGAAAAAACTACCTATTTGACCAAGGCAGTTAATTCTTTTGTAAAATTTATTAGAGTGCAATAAGCCTCATAGAAACACTTTCTTAAAGTTTCAGGGGTAGACATGAACATTAAGGGTAGACAAAAATTTTTTAGTCTGAATCATTATTAGATCTTTTGTCCAGCTTCATCCCTTTATTTCTCTCCCTATGTGCAAATCTTTACATTTGGGTTCAAAATTTATGATACCTATGGGCAATGTGATGGTGGCTCACTGGCAGAATTCTCCCCTGCCATGCCGGAGACCTGGGTTCGATTCCTAGTGCCTGCCCGTTAAAAAAAAAAATCTGTTAGACTTAATAGGATAGTGTGATTCTAGTCTTCCTCTCATTTGCTTCCTGCACAGCTGAAAAAGACAGATGATGAACACAACTATTAAAGAAGTCCTGTCTAGCAATGTTCTCGATAAGTCAATACAGTTATTTTGAGTTACATTACAATATCACTGGTACAAGTTAAGTCTTCTGAAAACATTGGTTGAAACAAGGAGCAAATATTCCTCATTGAGAGGAAGGGAAAATTAGGAACATGAGGTGGGAAAATAGGTAAACCATTAATCCAGTTATGTGTAGTATTTGTTCACTTAATATTTTTCTCCAAACATTTGCAACACATATTGTGTCAGGCACTGTTTTAGTTTGATAAAGTTGCTCAAGCACATTATACTAGAAGTGGACCATCTTTTAACAATGGGGATTTATTAGTTTACAAGTTTAGAGTTCTGAGGCCATGGAAATGTCCAAAGCAAGGCATCAGCAGGATGATACCTTCTTTCTGAAGACAGGCTGCTGAAATCTGGGACCCTCTGTCGCATGGGAAGACACATGGCAGCATCTGCTGGTCCTTCTCTCCAAAGATTTGCTGCTTTTAGCTTCTGGCTGCTCTGTCTATGAATTTCTCCTGAGACTCTGAGTGTTTCTCTCTTTTAGCTTCTGTCTCTCTTAGCTTCTGTGTTTTCTCTCTATCTTGTGCTCTTATAAAGGGCTCAAATAAGAGGATTAGGATGCACCTGCCACATGCCTCAACTGAAGTAACATAATTAAAAGGTCTCACCCACGATAGGTCTTCACTCACAGGAATGGATTAGCTTTAAGAACATGATCTTTTCTGGGGTCCATAAAACTTCCAAACCATCAACAGACACCGTTCACCTATTCAAAAAAATCTTTATTGAGTACCTATTATAAGGTATTATTAGAAGCACTGATGATACAACAATGAATAATAAAGATGTTGGATTTTACACTGCATCAGGAATTCCCTAACTCTTATATGCAACCTAAAGGTTTTTCCAGTATGTTTCAGAAAAAAATACACTCCTAATAGCTCCTTAAAGTGTCAAGTTTGTTTAGAATTCATTCATTCAATCAACATATATTTACTCAATGCTTAATCTGACCTGGCACTACTCTAGGCAATGAGAAAGAGTAGTGAATGAGAAAATCAAATCCTTTTCCCTCCAGCAGCTTATATTTTAGAAACAAGATAATTTCAGATATTGGTACATGGTATGAATAAAATAACACAGATTGTATGACAAAAGCAACTGGACAGAGGGAACACAGCTAGTGTGATCAGGGAAGGCCAAACTGCAGAGATGACATCTGAGCTGAGAAATGAGTGACCAGAAGGAGCCAGCCATGGAAATATGTTGGCAAAAAGCTTTCCAAACAAAGGGAACAGCTTCTGCCAGAATGAATTAACTTGATGTGTTCTAGGAACAGAGAGGGATAAAGTCTTTATGCCAGTTTGAAGATGTTATATACCCCAGAAAAGCTATGTCCTTTTTCCTGATCCAATCTTGTGGGGCAGCCATCTTTCTTTTAATCTTGATTCAATATTGTGGGATGGAAGCTTTTGATTAGATCTTTTCCATAGAGATGTAAAGCATCCAATTGTGGGTTTGACCTATAGATTAGATTGAGATGTGACTCGCCCATTCAAAGTGGGTCTTAATTAGCTCATTGGAGCCCTTTAAAAGAGGAAACATTTTTGAGAAAGCTCAGAGCTGACATAGTTGTAGACATTTGGAAATGCTTGGAGCACTGACAGAGAGACCAGACACCTATACACAGATGTTTCGAGATGCAGAGATGTTGTCATGTCTATTCCCATGAGATGCTGTGCAAGCCAGAACCCAGAGTTGTGTACCAGAGGAGCTAAGTGAATGTCCACAGACATTTACAGAGGAAACTACTGGCATCAGAAGCTGAAAGCATTGGAAATGGGAACAAGGACCAGCAGACACCGGCCACATGCCTTCCTATGTGACAGACACTGGCCTTTCTTGAGTCACAGTATCTTTCTTTGCATACCTTAGTTTGGAAATTTTACTGCCTTAGAACTGTAAACTTATAATAATAAACCCCCTACCAAAAGCCTTCTTGTTTCTGGTATATTGAAATCCAGCAGCATTTACCAAACTAACGCAGTCATCATTAGAAGGACTGGTAAATGATGAATTTAGAAGGTGGCAGGAGGCCAGATCATGTTGGATATTGTAGGATATGGAGCATACACTGGGAAGTCATTGGAGGGTTTTGAATAAGGGAGTGATGGAATCAGATTTACAGTTTCGGAAAATCACTCTGGCTTCTCTTTAATGAATTGACTATAGGGGGCAGTAAAGGTGAAATCAGTTTTGCAGTACCCCAGATGAGATGTAGTTGTTTGAACTAGAGTGAAAATAGTAAAGATAGTAAGAAAAGGTTGAATTCAGGATATAATTTGAAAGTACAGTGTTTCCTGGGTCCTGAGACCACCCTGTGTTTACTGATTTGTTACAAGGGCTCATGAGGTTTAATAGCAGTTTATACACATGCCTAAGGTTTATTACACTAAAGTATACACAGCAAAAGCAGTGGGAGAAAGATACACATTGGCCAAAGTCCAGAGAGTTCTAGCACAGAATTCTAAGTCTTTCCCAGTTTGGGCCACACAGTATGTGCTATCTCTCTATTAAGAAACTACGGGAACATGATTAGAATGTTTCTGCCTAGGAGAGCTCATTCCAGGCTCAGGGTTTGAGAACTTTCTGGGTGGCTTATCAAGTAGGCACATCCTGCTACACAACTAGTCGTGGCAATTGAAACTCAGGACCCAAACAATGGAACCAGCTGAGTATCGTCATTCTTGATTTTTGTGCAAATAAACCATTTAAGTTTGTGTAACACAATCCATTGCTCCAGGTATATAGAACAAAACATCCATCACTGACAAAAAGAATATTGTGAAGGTCATGTTCCCAGGTCAATAATGATTCCAGATTTCCCTGGACACATGCAAGGAGTAAGCAACCACACTTGCTATGTTACCTCTCACCTCACATAAAGTCAAAAAGATATCCTAAGGAACGGGGTGTAGGATGTGAGATAAAGAAAGGAATCAAGGGGGGTTGTGGCTTGAGTAACTAGAAGGATGGAGTTGCTATTTCTGAGATGAAGAAAAGTTGGGAGACAGATTTAATGGAGAGAAGGGAAGATCAAAAGCTCAAGTTTTGCACATATTAAGTTTGAAATACTTATTCGACTTCTATGTGGAGATGACCTCTAGAAAGTTTAGATACATGAGCTCAAGGGAGAGGTGAAAAATGAAGATATATGTTTGAGAGTCATTGCCCTATGGAAGTTATTAAAACAATGGTTCTGATTGATATTATCTAAGAAAATTGTGTGGATAATATGGTGGGCCAGGACCATGTTAGCAGAGGAGGAGCCAGCAAAATATGATAAGGAGAACCAATGTGATAAGAAGAAAAGAGAAGCAAAGAGAAAAGATTATTCTAGAAGGCAGTGATCAGCTGAGCTGAGGAGTGATTTGCTGCTAAAAGGTCAAGTCACTGAGGCCAAAAAATAACTCTTCGCTTTTGCAATTTCTGGGTCATAGTAACCTTGTTAAGAATCTCTCAACTGAATAGTGGAAATAAGAGTCCAGCATAAAAGAGTTGACAAGATGGTGAAAGGTGAGGAAATAAAGTGAATATAGACAACTCTTTGAGGCAGTTTGCTTTGAAGGGGAACAAAGACATGAGGATGTTGTTGAAGTGTGTCAGATATCGAATACCATTTAGTCTTAAGATTAAGATATAAGAGAATATTTATATGCTGGTGGGAATGATCTAGTAAAGAGTCAGGAAAAGAGGAAATGTACGTGTGTTATGGGTTGAATTGTGCCCCCCCCCAACCAAAGACATGTTCAATTCCTAATCCCTTGTCCCATGAATGTGACCCTAATTATAAATAGGATCTTTGAAGATGGCATTAGTTAAAATGAGGTCAAACTGGTAAAGGGTGGGCCTTAATTCAACATAACATGTAACAGAGAAATTAGGATTCAAAGGATGATGTTGGTTACTGAATCATATTCCCTTTTGCTTTCTAGGATATTGGGGTAGACAGAGGGGAATACTTGAAATTCCTAAACTAAAATTCAGATGTCCTGATATCTGAAATGATTGTAAAGGCCCTTATCTTGTGCCTTTGTGATTGTAAGAGTTGTTACGCCCTTTTTTTCTGGTCATTTTCTTGTAAGGCCAAGGCCTTAATTCTAATGAAATCAGCCATTAACTAGCTTCAGCCCCTGACTTTTGTAAATCATATCGGCTAGACTCTGCTGTTGAAAGATAACTTTTCTCCCTTTTGGCTTCTACCTTTAGTACTGAAGTGATAGCTCTTCCTCCCCTCCTTTCAATTTATGTTCTCCTATTGAAATGATAATGATAACACTGTCTCTTTTTCTGCTTTGAATTTGCTATTCGAAATTATCTCATCTGGCCTTGCTAAAATCCTTAAAAACCTTGAAAAACCTTGACAGAATTTGGGCCACTAGGCCATCTGCTCTCCTACTACTCGCTTAGTATAAACTCTCTTTGAAACCCTGATGTCTCAGGAATTGGTTGCTGAGCACATCAGGCAAAGTAATCCATGGCCTTTGTCCAGTAATAACTAGAATCTGTATAAGAAGGGAAGAATTGAGCACATTAGACAGACCACAGATAGAAAGTGATGTGATGACTGGGGCACAGATTGAAGCCCAAGGATTGCCAGCAAACCACCAGAAGCTAGGAAGAGGTAACAAAGGATTCTCCACTATGGATTTTGGACTTTTAGCCTCCATACCTGTGAGACAATAAAATTTCTGTTGTTTTAAGCCATCAATACTTGGTTCTAAAAGCTGGTGGTAACTCCGGGGTCAAGACCTCATCCCTTAGTCAGAAACGAATGAGTGAAGATTTAAGCACATAGCTGCCTGCGTAACCAGAGCACAGACATTAAAGATCCCCTCCCCTAATCCAACTCTTGTGAGACTCTGCTAACCAAATCTCATGAGAATGTCTGCTGAAACCCCATTGCAACTAAAGCTCATGTGACTCTGTTAAACATTATAAACCACCCCCTTTGCACTCCTGCTCCTTTTGGGTTTTGGGAAAAGTTCTGACTTTCATTTCCTCTTACAGCTGCCATTGGTAAGAATCTTCTCTTGTTAGTAAGTCCCAAGTTAAAACACCTGGGTAATTTTCTGTCTAGCATGTTCTCTGGTCTCGGGGTTAGGCTAGGCTGGAACAAAGTCCCCAAAAACTAAGACAGGACAGAACCTTGAGAAGAGGAGAAGGAATGGGGTAAAGAATTCAAGTGCAGTTTGGGTCTGAAATAAGAACATTTCTATTCCTCCACTGACATAGAAGAGCAGGTAGAGAATGTCAGTGGAAACACTCATAGATTACTATATTTCATGGTGACAGTCATGGAAGTTCTCGATTAATTGTTCCTCTTTTCTCACTGAAGAGAGAAAATATTATCATTTGAAAGTGAGGCAGGGAAAAGAAGGTGATAAAAGTAATTTGGGAAAACAAGAAAGCATGCATATTAGTAAATGCTGTTCGATTACCAGACAACATGGGAAGATAAGGGAGTTCCCATCTGATTGTTATGAAAAAACACCTTGTAGACAGGGTAGTAAAAGAAGACATAGATAGTAAAGCTATGTCCTTTGGATTTTTACAGACCTACGTTCAAATCCCAACTCTACAGTTTACCGTGTGAACCTAAACAAATTACTTAATATTCATGGGCCTTGCCTTTTGAATTTGCAGCAACAGGGTTGTTTGGGAGATTAAGTCAGATCAATGCAAAGAACTTTTCACGGTGCCTAGAACTTGCTGGAACTAAATAAATGGCAGTTTCCGAGACCATTGTGTTTTCTCCATCTGTGGAATCTTGCATAGTACCTTGCCATGTAGCAAGTATTCAGTAATTTTTTATTTAATGAATGAAATAATTGAATGGAAAATGAATGGTCTGGGATGCATGGGTAGTTCAGTGGTAGAATGCTCGCCTTCCATGCGGGAGACCCAGGTTCAATTCCTAGACCATGCACCCAGAAAAAAAAAAAAAGAAGAAGAAGAATGGTCTGCTCAGGTGGAAATTTTCCTGTGATCAGAAATTAGGGGTTGCAAAGAGCTTAATTTAAAAATCTAAGGCCCTGTGATACAAGTACAAGGGGAAATGTCCTAGCATTCCAAATTAGAATAGACGGGTGAAAACCTAAAGCCAAAGAGCTCCTGCCATTCTCCTTGCTAATTGCACTGTGCCCCCACTTAATAAGGGATTCTGCAGTACTTCCTGGTACTCACTTTGTGGCTCCACTTAGTTATCTGCCCCAATGATAATGAATAAAGTGGATAAAGCTGTTATCAAAGATGATGATGGATGCTTTTGTAATGATAATTTCTGATGGAGTTGGGGCAAAGAATATAGACTGTCAAGTGTTAGAAAGGGCCTCAAATCATACTTTACTTAATCTTTCCACCAATGCACTATATGCACACACTCATATACATTCTATCATACACATCCTCACAAGTCTCACATACTCATACATATATGGTCCTCACACTCACATATGGTCCTACACATCACACTCATTCACTCACATATTCTCTTACATGCTCTCTAACATCGAAACACACAGTCTCACACGTCACATACCCGCTGTCTCAACACATGCCCTCTTACAGGCATGGTCACATACTTTCTTATAAACTCATACATATACTAACCCAATCACGTGCACTTGCACTCACCCATACTCTCACATTCATACAGCCATACATTCAACACATTCACACAGAAATACTCACACACATAAGAGACTTATTACTTTATTAATTGTTTTTTTTTTTTGCTATGCACTATTCTAGCATGGAAACTATATTAAGAAAAATATAAAAGTCCTTTGGAGTCTTCATTCTAGTCAGAGGAGACAGACAATAACCAAACAGATGATACACTGTTCACAAGAAAAATAGAATGCTAGGGTGGTCTTTACAGTACATTGGTCTGGGAGATTTTCACTTAGGATGGAATTTGAACAGAGACATGATGCAGTCACATTCTGAAAGTACAGGTGACAGGACTTGCTGACTTATTGGAAATGAGGCATGAGAGAAAAAGAGGATTTCAGGATGATTTCAAAGACGTTGGAAGGATGGAGTTGCCATTTACTGAAATGAAGAACACAGGGAGTAAGTCACTTTATCACTGGGGAAGAGGAGGTAGTGCAAACCACTGGTTCAGTTTGGACATGAAAAATTTAAGGTACCTATTGATCACTCAAGCAAAGATGCAAGATTAGGAAATGTATACATGAGTCAGGAATTTAGAGCTAATTTTTTTTTTACTGGGTATTCATTAATTCATTCAATTCAATAAGTACTGAGAACCTCCTCTCTGCTAGATTTAGAGAGGCAGAAGTGCACAAGACCAAGTCTTTGCCCTTGTAAGGATTATATTCTGCTAGGGAAAGACAGACCATATACATTTGAAGTATATTGCCTAATATAAAGGTAATGATAAGTGTTAGGATGAAAAACCAAAACAAAATTAGATGGTTGATACTATACTGAACGTCTTTCATTCGTTACCTCATTTAGTACACCTAACAGTTCTGCAATGAATATTACTGATATCATTACCAATTTACAGTTGGAGCAGGCACCCTCCCATATATTAATAAGTTGAGGTGGAAATGGCAAATGATTGAATGCATCTGACTGGACAAGAACACCAAGGCTTCATTGTTGAGACACTGGCATGAATCATTTTATTTTATCCCCAAGCCAATATACCTCTCTACCTACCTGTCTTAAGCCTGAGAAGTAGCCACACCACAGCAAGTGGGCACCAAAATATCACCTGAGGCTCTAATAACATATCAGATTAGTAATGCAACAAATGAAACCATGAAAAAGAAAAATCGAATAGCTCTTGAAATTTGAACAGATTTACAGTTTACAAAGCTACTTTACTTAGGTAAAATTTTCCTTGAGTTACACAAGCCCAAGGTTTAATATAGAAGTTCATTCCTCATTTCATTGATCCTTGTACTACCAGCTTCTACAAGTTGCCAACTAGTCATGGTCTCTACCCCTGATCTGCACCTCTTCATCCATTGAGCACACTCATCTCTGCTGGAGCCCACTGTCATTTCCATGGAGGCTGCCATCTCTCCCAGAAAATATTCCCCAAATCAATGTATTTGAGCAGAGCTCTGTACCACATTTCTTTACTGTAGTCCCAAAGCATTACTGCTCAGGCTCCAAGATGTTACAGGCTTTTTAGTGAAACATCCTTGAAAGTTTTTATTCCCAGTTCCCTATGTCCTCTGGACTCAGGCATAAATCTGTTGGCAGGAGGGGGACAGGATGATGTTTTTTCCCTTGGTATCATGGTCCTAAATAAAAGGACACACAAAAGAGTAGCACTCCTGGCCTTTGTGCACAGGACAACGAAAGTCTTAGCTCAACTCAACAATTCTTTCTCCTTTTTAGATAACCCACCAGAAGCAAATATTCTTTGTTCTGCCACACTGTGAATTTTATAGGCGTAGGTCCCCACTGGAGGTGGTATGCTTCATTTTGTTTAGTGCTGCCCATGCCTAGGTAAGTCTAGCTAATTCTGTGATGTAGTTTTAGGAAGTTCATTTTTGCTGCACATGTGGAACCATGTTCTCCAAACCCAGTTGTTTTTAGTAATAAAGATGATATTGTTTATCTCTATCTGTGTATCCCTGTTAGTTCCCAACTCAGGTGGGAAAGAGGTGTTCCCTTTATTGAGCCCACCAAACCCCACAAATTTCATGGAATCTGGGCTGGAGAGTATTTTCAGTGACATACTGTCCCCAAAATAACTGCTCCTCCCCTACCACTGTATTCTTATCACTGGGCTAATATTGGCTGTCCTGTCTTCCTTACGGGAAATTAAATGATAAAGATGTTTACAACTTCATGCTGAGCTTTTCATTTCTTCCCTGTTTCCTTTAATAATGTTTTGAGGACACACGTTTTGTTCTAGGTACTGTTCTAAGCTCAGATGATGCAAGAGTAAATAAGACAAACATAGTATCTACTCTCACAAAGCTTCCATCTAGTAGTCTAAAAGATATTAATGAAATGAACACTTCAGTGTATAGTATAAATAAAATAAGTGCTAAGAGATTTTATAACAGAGATCTCTGATATAGTCTCAGGGATCAAATTCCCTATGGAAGTGTTCCTTGAGATCTGAAGGATGAGTTGGAGTTAACTAGACAGGGAGGTGAGGAAGGAGAGTGTACCTTAGGCAAGGGAAAAGGAACATTCAGAGGCCCTCTCATGGTAGTGAGGTGATTTGTGCACCACCTCTTCTAATCCTCTCAATAAGCCTTTCTGCAAAGTAGCCTTTCTGACTCCCATTTTACAGATGAACAAATTAAGGCATAGAAAGTTACTTGCTGCATGACCATGAGTAAGTATTAGAACTAGAATTTAAAGCTAGTTTCAGTGTCTCTAAGGCAGCGGTTCTCAACTCGAAATTATTTTGCCCTCTTGCCCCACCCCAGCCCCAAACCCTTCCTTGCCCCAGGGCAAAGCCTGTAGTCATTTTTAGTTGTCACAACTGAGAAGGGGTTTGCACTACTGCCATCTAGTGGGTCGAAGCCAGGGGTGCTGCTCGGCATTCTAAAAACACAAGAAAACCCCAGGCTCCTACAGATAAAGAATTATCCAGCCCAAATGTGAATAGTGTCAAGGTTGAGAAACCCTGTGTTAGTGCCAACACTCCTAACCCTTTCACAGTTCTACCTCTCTCCCTGGAGGATTCTCAGTCTCTTCTGCAAATAAATTTCTGGCCAGCCACCTCCAATTAGCTACACATATCCAGTGGGGGGCACATATTAAACTTAATCAGGGTCCTTTGCTACTTGGAAATGATCACAATGGCCCTCCCCAGCATTGTATGATCAGTTCCAGAATCGGAGGTTAAATAACATGCCCTGGGTCTAAGAACTTTGAGTGACAACAAAATTGAGACCAACTCTTTTGAAACTGAATCTGGTATTGTTTTCCCTTCAAGGGACAAATGCTTCCTTTCAGCCTCAAGTAGATAACTGGCAAAAGATGGAGACGCAGGTCTGGAACTGAGCTGCGGGGATGCTATGAAGAACTTGTCAAGCTTTGTGTCTGCATTATTTTTTGAGTGTGAAAATCAACCCAGTGATATTCAGCTTGAATTCTTCTCTTGTTAGCCTCAAAGTACGCCAGCCACACAATCTGCTGTTTATGTAGAAAATGTATCAGAAGAGAAAAGATAGCATCCACATGCGAACATCTGCTTGAAAAATTCATTTCCCCATTAACCATACAATTGAATGAGAAAAACATCTGTGCTTGCTATTGTAGATGTAATCATAAACCCCTAATGTAGCAACAGAACATACTGGAAAATGGACAGAGGATGAGAAACAGGAGAAACCCATAGCTACAGCGTCAGAAAATAATGGGTCAGCAGTTTGGCTCCCACACTGAATTTTCTTGCCTTCACCTTTTAAATATGACACCATCTGTAGGGCACAGCAAGATTGCAAGCTGGCAAATAATGCAGGAGGCATAGCACCTCAAGCTCAAATACAACAAGGCAGCTCGGAAGAGGTAATAAATAAGGCAGAGGAACCCCAGAGACTGTAAATTGACAGCAAATACACGCTAAATATTTGTTGGCAGGATTTCAATGTTGAGGCAGACTTAGAATCATGGAATTAGGGAATGTTGAAAATGTCAAAGTTGAAAGGCCCTTAGGAAACTGAGGCCCAGAGAGGGTGTGACTGCCCAAGGTGACACAGCTACTTAGTGGCAGGTGATTCTGGAGAGTTCCAGGGAAACATTTTTTTTTTCTCAATCTGACAAGAGGAGGAATATTTCACAAAACTTCATCAGCTTGAAAGCATAACTGTGTTACAGCAATATAAATTTGTACCTTGATTCTGGAAGCCAGAATCCAATGCCAAGTAACCATTTTTGACCAAAAGTGCTGCATATAGTTCCTCCACTCAGGGTGGAATAAAAACACCTATGAGGTCTCAGCAAGGGACAATGTATATTTGTTTTGAAAACAAATATCAAATATAAATGCAGAACTGCTGCTGGTCAGCTGCCAGTTTTAAAGTATCATGCAACTTTGATCTGAAGGTGGGAATAAAAGGAAATCAACCAGGCCCAAGGCACCTCTGGCTACACTCTGTTCATTGGTCAATTTGTAGAGTCTAGTGAAGAAGTTTCCATCTCAGAAGTCAGGGACCTTGTCATTGGCTTCTGGTTCTGCCTAGAGTAGCTTGACCTTGGCTAACACAGCCTACTGGACATTAGCCCTCTGAGGCTTCTTTTCTCCTTGGGAGAAAGGGATAAAGAGAAACAAAAGAGAGGAGAAGAGAGAGAAATATATGGAAAGAGATGGTGGGAAGAAGCAGGGTTATCATCCCTCCCTGCCCCATGTTCCACAATTACTTCCAGTGAGTTATGGAATCCAGACAATACCCTTCTTAAATTCAGC
Organism: Tamandua tetradactyla; assembly: GCF_023851605.1. Taxonomy (NCBI): domain Eukaryota; kingdom Metazoa; phylum Chordata; class Mammalia; order Pilosa; family Myrmecophagidae; genus Tamandua; species Tamandua tetradactyla. The sequence continues at coordinate 16,957,105 of NC_135353.1, forward strand.
TTTGTCATTTGTGGCCATTCATCTCTCTTCTTTTGTGAGATTTCAGTTCAATTTTTGTGTCCACTTTTATTGGGCTGTTTTTTTTTCTCCTTAATGAATTGTAAGAGGTATTTCCATATTCTGGATGCAAGTATTTTGATATAAGTGTTATGAGTGCTTTAGTATTGTCTTCTAAAGAGCAAATTTTTAAATTTTGACATCAAATGTATCATATTTTACTTGAAGTTTGTGCTTTTTGTGTGTTCTATCTCTGAAAACCTTTGCCTGCCCCAAAGTCACAAAGATTTTCCCTTGTCTTTTTCTAAATGTTTTATAGTTTGTGATTCTACATTTAAGGCCATTCGGATGCCATTTACATTTAGAATCTATTTAAAACTAACTTTTCCTTATGGCAAAATGTAAACGTTGATGCTCATTTATTTCCTTATCTATAACCACTTAATCCAGCATCATTTGTTGAAAAGACTATTTTTCTAGTTAGCAAGCTCCCGGAATGCAATAAACTAGAACTGGAACAGCTTTTAAAAAGAGATATTTAATAAGTTACAAATTTACCATTCTAAGGAAGTGAAAGTGTACAAATCAAGGCACCAACAATAGGTTACCTTCACTAACACCCCTGTCAGCTGGGAAGTTATGTGGCTGTCATCTGCTGGTCCCTTGCTCAGGAACTCCATTGCTTTTGGCCTCTGTTCATATGGAGATTCCTCACTTTGCTTCTCTGAGGCTGGCTTTCACTTCTTGTCTTGACTTGGGTCTCCCCACATTCTGGCTTGCACATATCATGGCGAAGTCTGTTGGGCTGCAAGAATCTCCAAATATCTGTCTCTGTTCTCCAAGCGTCTGCATCTGTCAGCCCGGCTGTAAAGCTTTTATGGGCTCTGAGGCTTCTGTCGTTTCTATTGTTTCTGTCAGCTCTGTCATTCCTAACTCCCTAAAATGTTTCCTCTTTTAAAGGATTCCAGTAAGCTATTCAAAACCCACCTGGAATGGGTAGAGTCATATCCCCTTCTAATCAATGCTTACACCCACAATTGGATGAGTCTCATCTCCATGTAGATAATCTAATGAAAAGCTTCGACATGCAATATTGAATCAGAGTCAAAAGAAAAGGTTGTTCCACAAAATTGGATCAGGATTAAAACATTGCTTTCCTTCTCTGTTATTCAGGGCTAACTAATAAAAATAGTTAATAGTTGTCAAGTAACAATGGGTTCAAGCTCTTCATATATATTAACTCACCCTATCCTCATAATAGCCCTATATTTCTGATAGCCCATTTTTCTGATGCAGAAACTTAGAGAGTTTACGTAACTTCCCGAAAATCACATAATTAAATGGCAGAGTCAGGATCTCAATCCAGATTCACTTGGCCTGCAAATTCCTGCTCTTAACCACCACAACATGCCACCTTGTAGACCTTCAGATAGAATATTCCTGCATGTTTGGACTGGTAGGGTTTTTAAATGCAATTTTATTGAGATATATTCGCGCACATATAATCCATCCAAAGTATGAAATCGATGGCTCACAGTATCATCACATAGTTGTGCATTCATCACCACAATCAATTTTAGAACATTTTCATTACTCCAAAAGCAGAACTAAAATTTAAAAGGAAAACCCAAAACATCCTATACTCCATTGCTCTATATTTTAACAATTTTATCCACACACCATACAATCCCTTCTAAGTGCACAATCCAATGGTTCTTGATGTAATTACATAGTTATGCATTCACCACTACAGTCAATTTGAGAACATTATCATTTCTTCAGAAGACAAATATCCCATATCCCTTATATCCCCTAACATTGACATTTAGCTTTGTTATGGTGCCTTGTTACAATTAATGCAGGAATATAACAATATTACTGTTAATTATAGACCTTAGTTTACATTAATTGTACTTCTTCTATATACCATACTATTATTAACACCTTGTAATAGTGTCATATGTTTGTTCTAGTTCATGTAATAGCTTTCTTATATTTGTACAATTAACCGCCATCATTGTCCACTCTAGGTTTCACTAAGTTATGCATTTCCAGTTTATATCCTCTTGCTTTCCTCTGGTTACATACATGACTCTAGCATTCCTCTTTCAACCATACTTATTGCAGTTTTAATTTGTAATATCCTATTGGCTAGCGCAGTTGAACATCTTTCATATGTTATTTAACCATTTGTATTTCTTCTTTATAAAAGTGTCTATTCAAGTCATTTTCCAATTTTTTTTTTTAATTTGGTCATTTGTTTTTTCATTGCTGAGTTGTAGGATTTCTTTATATATTCTGGATTTTAAACCTTTATAGGATATGTGGTTTCTGAATGTTTTCTCCCAATGCGTAGGCTGCACTTTTTCTTTCATGGCAAAGTCTTTTAATGTGCAAAAGTATTTAATTTTGAGAATATACCATTTATCTATGTCTTCTTTCTTTTTTTTTTTTTTTTTTAAAGGAAAGACAGAGAGAAGGAAGGAAGGATAGAAGGAAGGAAGAGAGGAAGAAAGGGAAACATCTTTTAAACATTTTCTTGTTTTATTGTATTTTGTTTCTCCGTTTTCGTTACATGGGCTGGGGCCGGGAATCGAACCGAGGTCCTCCGGCATAGCAGGCAAGCACTTTGCCCGCTGAGCCACCGCGGCCCGCCCTCTATGTCTTCTTTCATTGCTTGAGCTTAGGGCTTAAGGGCTAAGAAATCACCTCCTACCACAAGATCTTTAAGATGTTTCCATACATTTTTTTCCTAGGAATTTTATGGTCCTAGTTCTAATGTTTAGGTCTTTGACCCATTTTGAGTTAATTTTGAATAAGGTGCGAGATAGGGGTATGTTTTCATTCTTTTGGATATGGATAACAAGTTCTATAAGCACCATTTATTTGTTGAAGAGTCTGTTCTGTCTCAGTTGAGTGGACTTGGCTGCCTTGTCAAAAATTAGTTCTCCATAGATGAGGAGTATATTTCTGAACTCTCAATTTGATTCCATCGGTCGATATGTCTATCTTTAGCAAAAATATTTTCTATTTTAACAAAATAGCAAAACACGCTGTCTTGACTGCTATGCTTTAAAGGCAGGTAGTGTCAGACCTCCAACTTCATTTTTCTTTCTCAGAATGTTTTTAGCTATTCATGGCACCCTGCCCTTTCAAACAAATTTTATTATTTTTTTCTATATATTCAAGGCAAGTTGTTGGGATTTTGATCGGTATTGAATTGAATTTATAGATCATTTTGAGTAGAATGGACATCTTAACTCTGTTTAGTCTTCCAATACATGAACAGAGTATGTCTTTCCAATTATTTAGGTCTTCCTTAATTTCTTTTAGCAATGTTTCGTAGATGTCTTTGTATAGGTTTTTATGTCCTTGTTTAAATTTATTCCTACAGAATCAGTTTTTTTCCTGATTTCCTCCTCACATTGCTAATGACTGGTAGTATAGAAATACTACTGATTTCTGCATGTGGAGCTTGTATCTTACCACCTTGCTGAACTTGCTTATAAGCTCTAGTAGCTTTGTTGTAGATTTTTGGGGACTTCTACATACAGCATCATGTCATCTACAAGTGTGAAAGTTTTACTTCTTCCTTTCTAATTTGGATGACTTTTATTTCTTTTTCATGCCTAATTGTACTAGCTAGAACTTCTAGCACAATACTGAATAACAATGGTGACAGTGGGCATCCTTGTCTTGTTCCTGATCTTAGAGGGAAATCTTTCAGCCTTTCTCCTTTCTCCATTGAATATGATGCTAGCTGTGGGTTTTTCATATATGCCGTATATCACGTTGAGGAGGTTTCTTTCTATTCCTATCTTTTGATGTCTTTTTTTCAAGAAAGGATGCTGCTTTTTGTCAAATGCCTTTCCTGTATCAATTGAGATGATCATGTGATTTTCCCCTTCAATTTGTTGATACGGTGTATTACATAACTTGATTTTCTTGTTTTGAACCACCCTTACATATTTAGAATAAAACTCACTTAATCCTGGCAAATAATTCTTTTATGTGCTGCTGGATTCAATTTGCGAGGATTTTTGCATCTATATTCATTAATAAAATTAGTCTGTAGTTTCCTTTTAGGGTAGTATCTTTGATTGACTTTGGTCTTAGGGTGATATTAGCTTCATAGAATGAATTAGGTAGCTTTCCCTCCTCTTCAAATTTTTTGAAGAGTTTGAACAGGAATGGTACTAATTCTTCCTGGAATGTTTGGAAGAATTCACATGTGAAACCATCTGGTCCTGGGCTTTTCTTTCTTAGGAAGTTTTTTATGATGATTCAATCTCCTTACTTGTGATTGGTTTGTGGAAGTCTTCTGTTCGTTCTCATTTCAATGCAGGTTGTTTATGCTTTTCTAGGAAGTTGTCCATTTCGTCTAAGTTGTCCAGTTTGTTGGCATAAAGTTGCTCATAGTATCCTTTTATTACCTCTTTTATTTCTTCCGGGTTGGCGCATTGTAAGTTAAAGATGAGTTGTCACACACACAACATACTGACAAATTTAGCAGTCACCTCTTCTGTCAGAATACAATGCCTCTTACATTTCCTCAATTCTGCCCTCTATCCACTTCTGAGTTTTATCACCCAAAGCCCATGGGAGAAAAGAAGCATTCTGGAACTTTGTGCAGCTGACTTAGAATTTCCATGGGACTATTTACCTTTACAAGAGCAATGGTTTCCATATGACAAAGTGACGCCATTGGGTCTTATTTTGATTTGAATTTCAAGAAGAACAATACATGCACAATGATTCATTTTGAGAAGCTTTTATGACCTAGCCTAACAACAATAAATAATTCAGAATTGTCATAATAATCCTTTTATGTTTAATCTTTATGAACTTCAATATGTTTTCACCACTGCACTCTCATATGATTTTCAGAACTTTACAAGATAAGCAGAGGAGATGCTTATCCCCGTTTTACTGAGGAAGAAACTAAGAATCACATGGGGTTAAATGACTTACCCAAGTTCACACAGCGTGTATGCAGTGGAACTAATATTGAACCCCAGGTCCTCCGATGGCTTATTACTACTTTTCAAATCAAAACCCACTAGTACTGTGATCATTGTTTTTAATATTATGGCTCAGGAGGGTCATTTGGCACCTCTAGCATCATGAAGGTATCTAAATATTTTCTTTAATAATTCTTTACCCAAATTTCAAGCAACCCAATACTGCTTTCTTGATCACTAGGGAAGAGATAGCTGTTTCTATGACCTTTAAAGGAAAGCTACTTTAGCAGGCTTTTCAAACAGAATGGGCCAAAGGGAAAAGATTCCTAAAAGGAAGAACATGTTACCTTGAAGAGTAATCAATTATGCGAATGGTTTCACTGCCTGTTATACCAGGGATTATGCTTCCATTTTTCATATTAATGTTCTTTATGTTTTTCAATTAGTCATGGCAAATTACCTGTCCTTCACCTTGGCAAGGACAACTCAGTGGGCCTTGGCAGAGAATTTTCCAAGTTCTGTCTGGTAAATTCTTGCTCAAATTCTCCTTGAGGCATTAATGTGCAATTTTTTTGAATGAACAAATGTGTTCCATTTGACACTATCTCATTCATGTAGGAAATTACCTATTGAAAAAAGGAGTTGGATGATTTTGCTTTTTTTTTTTTGCAATGATGCATTGCAAAAATAATTTTAACTTAAATATGAAAAAGAATTGGAACATTAAAGACAATTAAATTCATTCAATGCTTCTTAGTCATTCTATCAGAGAGGACTGGTGATATGGAGCATACAGAATAGCAGATACTCCAAAATCCATGACCGCCACCATTTCCCCTCCCCAGTCCCCTTGAAGTGCCTCTCTCTAGTCCACTGTCCTTCATATTTCTGAGTATTAAAATGCTTAACTAGCTGAATATTTAAAGCAATGCTTTTTTTAGAGCAGTTTTAGGTTTATAGAAAAATTGAGATGAGAGTTCAGAGTTCCCATGTACTTTCTCTACCTCACACACAGTTTGCCCTATTACTGGGGTACATTTGTTACAATTGATGAGCCAACATTGATACATTGCTATTAACTGAAGTCCATAGTTTACATCAAGATTCATTCTTTGTGTTGTACAGTTCTAAGGATTTTGACAAATATGTGATATCATGTATCCACCATTAGGATATCAAACAGAATAGATTCACTGACCTAAGAAAAGCCCTGGGTTCCCTCTATTCATCCATCTCGATCGCCACCACTGTTGTTTTTACTGTCTAACATTTTGCCCTTTACAAAATGTCATTTAGTTGGAGTTACACCGTACGTAACTTTTTCAGACTGGCTTCTTTCACTTCATAATATACATTTAAGGTTCTTCCATATCTTTTTGTGGCTTGATAGTTTGTTTCTTTTTATCACTGATTAATATTTCATTGCATTCATAATATTCATTGCACCAGTTTTTTAGCCAGCCATCTATTGAAAGATATCTTAAGTTGCTTCCAATTTTGGCAAATATGAATAAAGCTGTTACAAACATGCATGTACAGGTTTTTGAGTGAACATAAGTTTTCAACTGATTTGGGTAAACACACACAGACACATGCACACCCAAAACCTAGGAACATGATTGCCAGATTGCATGTTAAGCTTCTGTTTAGTTTCTTTTTTTAATAAACTGACAAAATGTTTTCCAAATTGGCTGTACCATCTTTCATCCCTATCAGCAATAAATGAGAGCTCCTGTTACTTCTCATCCTCACCAGCATTTCCTGTTGTCAGTGATTTGGATTTGAGCCATTCTAATAGGTATGTAGTGGTACTAGCTGAATTTTAATGTGTTTACTTCTCATTCCCCACCCCCCTCATCCAGTCTGTGAGACCTTTTAGGTCAGGAAAACTCTGTCTTAATTAGGATTGAATCTGTAGCTCCCAGCACACTGTGCAACACAGAAATAGGTGCTAAGGAAGTGTAGAATGAATTAAACCATTTGCCCTTGGAAAACACTAGTATATCCTGGTTAGCTACAGCCTTACCTTACAATTTAGGCTTTGCTTGGATGAATATTTAATTGTGTTGCCTTCCCATAATCCTCTCTGGGTAGGGAAAACAAATATTGCCTCTACCCTTGAGGAGCTCACAGTCTAACTGAGCTCTGCCAAATCTTACCTTTCAAAAGGCCATGTGGTAGCCTCCCTTTGAAGTAGGTTGCCAGAAGCTGTCATTTACCTTTCTTTTTGATATGATCCTTAAGATTGGCAAGCTCCCTCCAATGTTACTAGAATAGAGTCTTAGAGGTCAAACATTTTGAACCCACGGACTGTTCAAGCCCTTTTGAAAGATACCTGAATATGGGAGAGAGGAGGCCTTGTCTTTCAAAAACAGCCTGATTTTATTTTATTTTGTAATCTTTGTTTGCTCTTGAGAGGGTACTGGAGAAACTCTAACCCAAGATCTACCCACAATTATATTTCTGGTTTACATCAGAGGATAATTAAACACCTTTACACTCCAATTTCTTTCCTAGTGTAATTTTATGACTGGGGTGTGTGTGTGTGGGGGGGAGAACTCTCTGATTCTGCCTAAAAATATACAAGTTATTATTAAACCAATATCTCCAATGTTGTAATCCCTCCTTGTTATTAATAATTAAATTGCAGTCACCCAGGTATAGAGCTATAAAAGAAAATGTTATTATTAGTTCAAACTTTAGATTAATTAAACCCAATAAGTGACATAAAAATAGATTTGAAAATATCTCTAATCTTCATGCATTGTGCAAAAAATGAATAAAAATAATTTTCAGTGAATGAATGTTTATTTGACTTGAGACATAGCTAAACTACAAAAGGCATAAATAATAGCCTACAAGGTCTCTTTCTAGAGAAGTCTTTATGTGACACTTACTACCTCTATGGTAGCATTTAGAAGCCACCAGAGCAATACCAGAATTCTAAGAAGTTTGAGATATTGTCTGGCTTACTCAGCTTTGCTACAAAGTGTTATTTACCCAAGATACGTTGTTTTCTAGAGATTTCCAAGAAACAGACCCTCAGTTACCCATTCTGGCTGCTTATTCCACCATCATTCATAAAGGCCCTTCCTAAGCGACAAGTGGTAGAGAACGTGGAAAAATTGTGTTCTGATGTTGCACTGAAAGTGGGAATTATAAGCAATGAATCTGGATATTTAGTCGAGGAGATCTCAAAGCTGTGTTGAAAGCACAGCCTGGAAAAGGATAAGCTCAGAACTGAACTCTTAAACACAAAGAAATCAGATTTTGATGGTTTGGAATATATTCAGCCTTTCCAGACAGTGTACTCTCAGGCTAAGTGCAGAAGGGGCCCTATCGGCAACCTCCCTGAGGTTTTGGAAAGTGACTATTCAAAGAACTAGGGTCCATGTAAGTGTTTCACTGAACAACTCTTTGCTAAACAAGGTATAGGGTGAACATGAATTCAGTATACCATTTCAGTGGAAGTCAAGATTGGAAATGCATTTATCCAGACAAGATTTCTGTAAAGGTCTATTGTCTGATGGTTTAGAACCACTAAAACTGTACACAAAGCCCACAAGGTTTTTTCAAAATTTGCATAGCAGAGTCACTGCAAACAAGGACTGAAAGGGACAGAAAAGGGGCAAATTGAAGGAACAATGACTTCAAGGACAGAACCATGGAAACAAAGGCCTGGACTGAAAAGATCTTCTCACTCCAAGATAGTAGGCCACCTACATGTGTAGAGAGGGCAGATCTACCCTTGGGTTTATAGGTGCCAGGCTCTTTGCCCTTCCTCTCAGATGGGACGTGCCTTGTACCCATTGTTCAGGGAAAGTACTATCATCCTCACTCTGTGAGATGCTGGGGTCTGTGCCCCCACTTTTTCAGAGAGCCAAGCTGACATCCCAATGCTCACAGAGGGTGTGGCCCATGTCCCAGTCATTTATCGAGAGCCTGGCCGCCATTCCTATACTCAGAGAGGGTGGGGCCTTTACCCCAGTATGCAAGGGGAGCATATCCACTGCACAGGTACATAGAAGGGGTGGGGCTGATGCTTCATCACACCCAGATGACAAAACATCAATCCGCAGGTGACACTCAGATTTTGAAATCTAATGGAACTTGCTTTTCTGGGTTTAGACTTGTTTGGAACCCAAGTTCCCTGTTATCTTTTCAATTCCTGCCTTTGGACTGGGAACATCTATCCTATACCTATTTCACCATGTGTGTCTGGAGTGGTTAACTCGTTTTTTAGGTTTTATAGCTACAGAGATGGAGAGGAATTTTTCCCCAGAAGAGACCACTATTTTTCTTCATTAGCTAACTTTTAGATTTACAGAAAAATCGTACAGAGAATACAGAATTCCCGTGTACAACCTCTTCTTATGAACACCTTGCATTAGTGTGGCATATTTGCTACAATTGATAAAAGAATATTATTATAATTGATACTTTATACTTATTATTGTTACTGAAATGACTTAAGGTTTTTTAGAATGTTGTGATGGAATGAATGTATTTGGCATGGGGGAAGAACGAGTCCAGAGGGAGGACTGTTGGGGAGTGAAACATGTCCCCCACAAAAGGCATATTCAGGTCCCTACCCCTAGTCTTGTGTATATGAACCCATTTGTAAATAAGACCTTTAAATATGTTATTAATTAAGGGGTGTCCAAACTAAATGATGGGCCTTCATCCAATATGGCCTTTATAGAAAAGGAAATTGAACACAGAAGGAAAAGCCATGGGGAGCAGACAGGAGCTGGAAGTCAAGGGAACCCAGAAGAGAAATGAGAACATGCAACAATGTACATTGCCATGTGACAGAAAATCCAAGGACCAAGGCTCATCTGCAGACAGCACCAGAATGACATTGTCTTCAGGGAAAAAGCATTGCCTTATTGACACCCTTGTTTTTGGACTTCTTGCCTCAAAATTATGAGCCAATAAGTTCCTCTTGTTTAAGTCAACCCATTGTGTGTTATTTGCTTAGCAACTAAGAAACTAAAACACCACAGAAGTCCAGAAGAAGGACCAATTAATACTGACTGATATGGTTTTTGGGAGAGATTTGTCTCAGATAAGGAAGTTTTAACGTTAAGCAGTTAGCTCCCTGTACTATGTACCAATCTTGTTATTCTCACAGTCCCTTTCTAAGGGAAACCTCTTTCTGTAGCTTTCTGCTTATGAAAGCATCATTGGACTGCTTCTTGAGCAAGGAATAGCACTGTTTGAATCAGAAGAGGATCATCCAACATGAGGATAGCTAACTCCATTAAGTAATTAGCTAGGCAATTCAAACTGTTCCCAGCTAGAAATTGATTCTGTAAGAGAGTCTTCTTGTTGCAAGCAGAATAAAATATTAAGATTTAAAAAGAAAAATCCAAAATACCATGAGAGAGCATGGTGGCCCAGAGGAGCCAAGCATCAGAGCAGAGTTGCTATGCTAACTATAATTCCACAACTAAGGGTAATCTGTGTGAGACTGTCACTTTCTAACTAATAGAACTGAATTAGCCCAACTTGACATTACATTGTAAAGATGCCCACCTGGGTCAGGAGAAGCATAGGCTTTGATTAGAGTGCTCCCTTTTACCATTGCCTCTTCTCACTAAACCTGAACATTTCTTCAGCAATGTTAAATTTACTGTGACACGCAGCGTTAAAGAAACCTGCCCCAAGTGATGCTGTTTGCTATTAGTTTCAAGAAAGTTGTTTTAGGTCACTTTCTGAGCGGATGTTCCAGATTTATCCATACAGATATAAACCACTTGAATTCTTTTTTAGGGGAATGGTAGTGTCAGATATTCTCTATTTGCCCTTCCAGATCTATTCACTGCCTTTCTCTGACTTGCTTTAACTCCTGCCTGACTCTCTGGTGGAGTGACCTCATTGGATGGCTCATTCAAGCTCCCTTATCCTCTGTCTTCTAGCTGGGGATTCAGGCCATGGGATGTTTTGGAATGTGAATAGAGAGAGCGAGATTGGACAGTTAGCGGTGGCTGTGTTGCTCCACCTAAAGCTACAGCACCTGTGGGATGGCCATTCTTCTATAGCTCTCACTCAGTTCTAGGATCGGTTTCCTCCCACTGTTCCTTTAGATCTAGTGATGGCAAGGCTTCCATCCATTGCTAGTTCAATAAGGGTTCAGTATTGCTTGTTGGCTACTTTGCCTTTAAATGTTCCATCATTAAACTCTCTTGAAATGCTCCTTTTGAATGTGCTGTCTCTTTTTTGCGGCATCTTGACTCAGGGAACTGGGCAATTTTAACTTAACTGTGTCAGTGTTGGACACCTATTAAGTGTCTCTCTTCCTTAAAAGTTCCAAGTGACAGAAAGCACCAACAGGTACCTCTTATTCCTGTTACAAAGATTCTGTGTATCTTTGTACCTTCCACTTGCAATAAGTACCACCCCTAATATTTTTTCTTCAAAAATTTGCTGAAAGCAGGAAGCTCAGTATGGGGTGGCCATATGATCCAGCAATCCCATTACCAGGTGTGTACTTGGAAGAACTGTAAGCAGAGAAACAAATAGATATTTGCATACTGATGTTTAATGTGGCATTATCCAGGCTTGCTAATTGATGGAGGCAGCCCAAGGGTCTATCTATTGATGGACAGAAGGATGAACTGTAATAAGCACATAACAATGGAATATTTTGTGGCTGCAGAAAGGAATGAAGTTGTGAGGTATGCAAGATGTAAATGAACCTTGAGGACATTATGTTGAGCAAAATAAGCCAGAAATAAAAAGACAACTGTTATATGGTATCACTAATATGGATTAACTATAATGAGCAAACTTTGAGGGTTAAATTCGGGAGCATAGGTTACCAGGAGATAAAAAGTGGGCATCAATAATTAAGGAGTTCACTAATGAATCACTAAGATTCACTGTAAAGGTTCAGAAATGAATAGCACAATACTGTGTGAGAATAGCACAGTACTGAAAGTGTAATTCAGAGTATGAGTGTGATTGAAAGAGAAAGGCTAGAGTCATGTATATAACCAGAAGGAAAGCTAGAGGATAAAAACTGGGACTGTATAGCTTAGCGAAACCTCGAGTGGATGATGATGGTGGTTACTTGTATAAATATATGAGAGTTCTTACATGAAGTAGAACAAGTGTATGTCACTATTACAAGGTGTTAATAATGGGGTGGTATATGGAAAAATACAATTAATGTAAACTAAGGTCTATAGATAACAGTAATATTGTAATTTTCTTTCATTAATTGTAACAAAGGCATTATACCAAAGTTAAATGTCAATAATAGAGGGATATAAGGGGTATGGGATTTTTTCCTTTGGAAGAAATGAGAAGGTTCTTATATTGATTACAGTGGTGGATGCATAACTATGTGATTATACCAAGAGCCACTGATTGTACACTTAGGATGGATTATATGGGTATGAATAAAACTGTTAAAAATACAAAAAATTCTTGAAATAATTTTTAATGAATAAATGAATTTGATCTCTACAATTAATGACTGAATAAAGGTTTTCTGATATTTTATATACACCATTTTAATTTGTGACAAAACCCAATAACGAACAACCTTGGTAGTAACCTAAAGAATGCAAACTAAAACAACAATGATTCTAACAACATTCCAACCTTATTAATTTAACAAATTCAGACCATAAAGCCAAACGATACGGTTGTAGCAAGGTTATTTACTAATACATTGCTAGTAACTGTGTAAATTGGCATAGCCCATTTGAAAAGTAACATGACAATATACATCAAGAGCCAAAAAATACTAACCAGTAATCCCACTCTTGGGAATTTTTCCTATATAAATAACTGAGAAGAAGCAAAAAACCACATGCACAGAGATGAAGCGTTGTCTCTAACAGGAGCAAAGCTGCAAAAAATCTAAAATGCACAACACTGGAGAACTGATTAAGCACTTTGCAGTGCAACTACCTGAGGGAATCTCTGCTCCCATCAAAACATACTTCCTACAGGGATGACAATAAAAGAGACAAGGGTTTCACATAAATATTAAGGTAAAGAAGCAAAATATATATGCCAACAAAGACCAAAGTGATTATTGTATGCAAGGATGAAATGCCCTAATTAGATGTGATAGAAGGAAACGGATGATTCCTTTATCTTTGTCAAATGCTGCTTTAATTACATTTACACAATAAAAAACCATGGTGATGTCAAGTTTTGTTGAAATGCTAGTTCTAACAGGCCACGAGTAGTGCTAGAATATTTCCCCAAATCCTGAGGGGAAAAAAGTGTTTCAGTGGTTTTATTGTAGCAGCTTCTATGACAAACAGAATTGATGGCAGCAGACTATGAATCCATGAATAAATATATCCGAAAATTTTCTCTCCCCTCTCTCATACAAGTGGTTTTCTGTGCTATACCTGGCACCTTGTTGTCATTACTGGTATGGCTGATTGTGAGTGTTGTGCTATTGAATGACTGAAACATGGCAAATTAACTTGATGTGTTGTGATTAATAACATTTTCTCCAGAAGAATGAGTTTTCAATGGATGGAAACAGTTGAAAATGCATATTATTGAACCACAGCTCCACAACTGAGCCTCTATCCTTGCTTAGCAACCCTTTCACCCATCCGTAGAGAATCCTGCCCAGCTCCCAGTTTCTTCAGGCCTCTTCTCCCAACATCCGGTGCCACCAGATTCTCTATTCACAGACTTAGTCATTGAAGACAAAATCTGGCATTGATCATGGGTAATGTGAACAGTACTGGGACATCTCAGCAAAGTACCTCATTGTTCATGCACCCTTACCCTTAGGCCAGGGTCATCCCTCATAATTTGATCCTTTTTATTTTTGAGTTTGAATCACTATATTAATAATATATCAAGTTCTCCGGCCACCTCAGAAGCCCCTGTCTTGTTCTATTCAATATGCAGAAACACAGTCCAATCTCTGAACCTCAATCTAGGGTTTGTGATGCTGCCTGAGCAATAGCATCCTACCAGGTCCTCATGACATTTAACTTGCCTCCAACCTCAATCACCACCACCAAGTGCATCTGAGGATCACCAGAATTTGAAGAAAATTCTGAGATTTCTAAGAATGCAGATACACCAGCTCCACACCCTCTTCTCTGGGAAACAGGGTCCAATAGTTTGCATTTTACAAGGTCCCTGGGTTACTCTGAAAAACACTAAGGTTTGAGAACCATTGTTCTGCAGAGCAGTTGGAGGGATATACCCAAAATACAAATCTAACCACATCATATCTCTGCTTTCAATGGCTGGTCGTCTTGCAGAATCCTCCAGGACCTGTTTCCTATGTGCTTCTCTACCCTTTTATAGCAACCTGTCATTCCAGTAATACTGAATCACTCACTGATAGTTTTCTACACCCACCATGCTGTCATATGACTCTGTTCCCTTGCTCATAGATTGTCATCAGGGTGAATGCCCCCTCTTTAAAACCATGCTACGTGTCTGGTAGCATTCATATAAAACCTTTACATACCACACACATGCACACACACACACATGTACACAAAACCACACTGTCCTCCGACAGTTAATTGCTCCCTCTCTATCCTTATTCTGTACCTAATACTGTTACTGCATTTAACTAAGAGAAAGCACACTCCTTAGTTATTTATATATCTCCACCATTCGCCTTCCATTGCTACCCCACCAACCACCAACCTGTAAATTCTTCAAAGGCAGGATCCTAACTTATTAATCTCTGTATTCAGAGTGCCTAGTACAAAGTAGTGGCTCTATAAATGTTGACCAGAGTTTAGTGGCACTCCTTCAAGGACCTACAATACAATTGAATTGTTCCACATGCTTATTTATAAATGATCTCTCAATCTCTTACCTCCTGGCTTCCATGCATGCTGCTTTATTTCCATAAAGTTCAATTATGCCATGTTTTAGTTTGCCAAAGCTGATGAAATGCAATATATCAGAAATGAGTTGGCTTCCACAATGGGGATTTATTAACTTACAAACTTGCAGTTTTTAGGCCATGAAAGTGTTCAAATTAAGGCATCAACAGGAAGACACCTGGACTTGGAAGACAAGCTGCAGGCATTTGGGACACCTCTGTCACATGGGAATGCTCACGGCACATTTGCTCATCTCTCCCTTCTCTCCCAGGTTTTGCCACTTCTGGCTTCAATGACTTCCTCTCTGATCTTCTGCATGTTTCTCTCTTTCAGCTTCTGTCTCTCTCTCTCTTCTGTGTGTCCTTCTCTGTAAACTTCTCTGGTTTTTTTTTTTTCTCCCTTTTATCCTCTTATAAAGGACTCCAGTAAGCAAATTAAGACCCAAATTGAATGAGGTGGGTCACATCTGAATTGAAATAACCTAACCAAAATTTTCCACCTATAACAGGTCTATGCCCACAGGAATGGATTTAAAGAATGTGATCTTTTAGGGAGTACATACAGCTTCAAATCATCACACTCCACATGACAAAATTATATTCATTTTCTAAGACCCTCTCACCCATCTCTCAACTTGTTTCTTTGTACCTCTATTGTTTTGATTATCGTGATCTGTTTATGATCATAGTTAAATGAGGGCCTATAGTTGTCTCAAACCTATCTGTTTAGGTCTTTACTTGGCACAGTGATTGTTGCATAGCAGATGATCAACAGATGTTGAATTTACAACTGCTCAGAGACACAGTTCTCTTTTTCAAAGGTCATGAGATCTTATGTGATTAGAAGCCTAAAAATGGTTTCCTGTTTCCAGTAATGGCTGAAAAATATATGTGACTTTGATTTTAAAAATGGGAGAGCCCCATATCAGCACCTGATGAAATACTTCAATGTGATCCCTCATTTTAGGATTTGATAATTCTCAGAAGAAATTAGAACCAAGTCTTCATGGTACACAGGCCACCATTCTGAAACAAAAGTACTCTTTTTGATTTGAAGACAAAAAAATGTTATCTCAATCTTTGAAAAGGCCCAAGAAGATATTTAAAGGCATTAAAAGCTCCAAAACAGTTGGTACAGATGGTTTGCTGGAACACATAGCCTTAGAGGGTGTCAGTCTTGGATTTAAATTCTGACTCTTCCACTGAAGAATTGAGTGATAGTGAGAAATACACTTCATATCTCTTTGTTTTCACTAATGCCTTCCCAGCATCAAGAAAAACAATGAAAATAAATTGTGAGATAAAAATTTTGAAACAAAGAGATTGATAGAGCTGCTTTATGTGTTTTCAAGTTTCAATCTGTTCTATTGGTTGAACAAATAATATTTAGGGGTCTCCATGTGTAAGCCATGTGCTGGAGGCATTGCAAGAACTAGCACAGACCCTGCCTTCAGGGAATTCACATTTGAGGAGGGGGGAATTCTAGGTCAGCACTGAGTCCAGCCACATAAGGTAAAGAATTTGCCCACACTCAGTGGCATAGAAAACAGGTACAGCTGATGACATGAACAACAAAGCGAGTACATGCCACAGTTCCTTTACCCTGGAAAATAACCCACCGTGGCAAAGAATTTCAAGCTTTTCATTCCTGAGTCATCAGAACCATTGTGTGATCCCACTGAACACCAAGGAAGACCCTGTCCCAACCTTTTCTAAAGATGGCTGCCCAACTTTCTTCTCCTTCTGTATAATTTTAACCTACTCTGAGCATCCATCACCAGAACTAAACAAAGAAGGGCCACCCTGTATTGTTCCTGGGTGAATAAACTCTTCTCTTGAAGTTTTCTATTCAGTCACGGTTGGTGAACCTAATCTCTCAGGACTGCATTTAGTGTAAAAAAGACAGAATTCACTGAAACTCTATATTGTTTTTTGAGCCCTAGAATCCTGAACAATAAGGCAGTCAACACAGTGCTGGCCTCTCAGGATTACAGTATAAAATGAAGTTGATCAAATCCTCCAGGGAATCATCAAGACAGACCACATTTTAGGGACGTTATAGTTGTAAGTCAGGGCTTAATAGGAGAGTAAGCTGTGTGGCCTTTCAGGTCAACCAATTACTAATTTTCATTCTCAAGTAAATATTGTAAAATGGTCATGACAAATGAAAAATATAGCATGAGTAATCGCTTTGCTTAAAATTCAAGAGGAAAATTAATTCGACTATTGCTCTACTTGAAGTGCACAATTAGAAAAGTTTTGGAAAAGCTCCAACTGACAGTTTCAATCTTAGTTCTTCAAATAAAAGCTGATATATTTTTAGGCAGTAGAATTGACTAAGATATAAGTAGCTTGCAGTTAAAAAAAATTGCATTTCTGGTGGTGGTAAGTGAATTACAGGAGAGACAAATGCTGTAGTTAAAAATTTGAAGCAAACAACAACTCCCTTCTGCATGGAGCAGATTCAAATAAGCAGGAGTCAGTAAGACATCTGCCTCATTTATTCTGTTCTTGGCTAAATGGCTGAGGCTCAATTCCCAGTTTGAGCTGAAGTCATCCGTACGCATGGTACAAGCAACAATGTCCACCAACCACCATCCTGAAAACAGTGGATTGTAAAAGCTCCAATTTCTAACAGTAGTTACGTTAGTTTCCCTAAAAGTGAAAAAATGATGAATGTATCCCTAAATATACAATATTTAGTCTTATCAACAGGATTTTTTCAGGTTTAATGGAAAGGATTCTGCTGTTTAAGAAATGTGAAAAATATTGCTCCATGGCACATGCTCTTCTCTTGGTTATTAGCAACTCTACTTGTTAACTTCTTTTCTATCCCTCAAGGCTCACTTAGATTCCTCCTTTTCCTTGAACCATGTTCACAGTGACTTTCTTATTCCTTTGCTTTCTATCCCCTTGGGTTATAGTCTAGTGCTTAGCAGGCTGTACTAGTAGCCATGCAAGGATTTATCTGTCTTCCCTAGTAAATAATAAGGTCCTGGAAGAAAAGGAACAGGATCCCTATTCCACTTCCAATATCTAAAATAGTTGCTAATACATCTTGCTGAATAAGATTCCAGAGTTAAAAACATTCTTTAAGCCAAAAAACACTGTTTTTTTTTTATGTAATGTATTTAAAACTGGTTGCATCAGCATGGATAGTGAAGAAATTATTTCTGAACCATCCAACTGGCCTTCTAAATCAGAAACCAATCAGCTATAGCCCACGAATGCAGCAGTGCACACTGAGGGGTTACAGTTAGGAGTCTCTGTCAATCACATCCTTCTAGAAGGCCCTAGTTGGTACATTTGACAAATTCATGGTTGGGTAAGTTTGGAGATTATTCTGTGGCTGATCTTGTAAACAGGGCTTCTGTGTTGAAAGAACTCCATCCTTAATTTCTGGAGACATTTCTGGAAGGGAGAGAGCAAATACAAATAACAAAAGAAAAATTCTTGTATTTATCTCTTTTTTAAGGTCCCCGATATCTATTTCCTTTGAAAATACCAGCCTAAATAGCACTAACCTATCCTTAGAATAAATTAAGAAAGTAAATTTGTTTGACATGTGTTTTTTTTTAATTATCACAGTCATTGCACTGGTTCCACTAGACCATGGGGCCTGATCATTGATTAAATACATGTCTATGCATTCAGCCAAGCTAATAAGTTACGTAGCTTCATCAATAACTCTGCAGCTGGATCTCTGAAATATAAAATTGGATCAGCATGGTATAACGTCTGTTAATAAAATATGCAGAAAAGTTAGCAAAAGTGTACACCCTTAGTATTAAACTTGGAGACTCAATCAACCATAAAGGCATGATTATATAAGTACAAGGCTGACTAGATGAAATGTGTCATATGAGCAATGTAGTGTGCAACAGTACTCTCAAATTTCACCCCTTTGTAAATAAACTTATCTGACACACTGCAAAACTGGATGAATAAGGAAGAACGGAGATCTGTCCATGTGACATTTATGCATCCTTTGGAAGCAGAAATTCTTTCAGTATTGTTCCTTTGCTCCTGAGATCTTACATGGCAAAATACTGACTTGCCACGAAATTGACAAAATCGTACCTAAATACATGCACAATTTAGCTAGAATTAAGCATTGCTCAAAGAATTATTTCCTAACACCCTTTTTTAAAGTTTGATATCTTTGGTTAAGATAGGTAGGACCGTTCCACCTCCCTACTTCGTCTATACATACAGAATTTTTTTAAGGCTATTAGCTGGCAAGCATCAAGAAGGCTTTAGTCTAGAAAACTATTTTTGAGTTCTTAATAATTAAACTATTTTCCTTGAGATTAAGTGATGAAATGGGACCACAGTACTGCAACACAGGTATTAGATTTATTAATTCTTGGAATAACACGGGGACAAAGGAAGCTGGCCTCTTTCCCTTTTCCATCAAAGACAGTATCTTGTCATCATCATTCACCCTTTGACATCTCCATTGAATATTGATGGAATATACACACAATTGCATGGAAACCTAAACCTTAACTGGTTTGGGGAATTTTAGGTGTATGAATAAAATCAGGATATTTAACACTTTCTTCAGTCTGGATCATCATTTTACAGCATTTCTCTCCTAAGGATTCACATTTTTCTTGAAAAGACAACTCTCAGATACCCACATATAAGAAAAAAATGTCTTTCGACATCACATTTATATTTTCATATCAACAACTTCTGGTCTTTTTATCCTTCCAATTCCTAGATTAGATACTCCCAAATTGATCATATTCATTGTGTAGAGATGCAGTATTCTTTCCTAGTGAAGCTGAGTCTTGAGCAAAAGAAGAGAGTTTCTACTGTTCATTTAATGTCATATGATGCGTTTGGTAAGGAACGTAAACATGATCATTTGCTTATAGCTTGCTACATACAGAGATTTGTACTAAAATGGTAAAATTACTGCAACATCATGGGGTAGAGTGCCAAAAAATTTGTTTTAGTTTCTTATATATTATCCCACTTCTTTTAATGTATGCTACGCTACGCTTCAGCTTTTTTGGTTTTTTTTTGTTGTTGTTGCTCTTTTTTACTCCACTGAATTTGGTTATATGCATTTCTATTGGTACCTGAATAGCATCAATTATGGGTGCTAAGTGTGGCTTTGTTGTTCTATTCCTCTCTCCCCTGTCCTGGATGATCCACTCCAGATTCATAGTAGACAATACAAACAGCATGCTATAGAAACTGTTCTGAACCTCATGCGATAATCACAACAATGAGCTCAGACTTTACCCAGTCCAAGGTCCCTAATATTTGGGATTTCTTCCAAAGTAGTGATGCCAGAGTAGACCAGTGACACAACGTATAAACACCACTGCTTGACTTTTATCTAATGCTGATACCAACAAAATCAGTTAAGTGCTTGGAAATTCTCTCAGGAGCATAGGCTCAAATGAACACATTTATACATAAATCATGTTCTTCTCTACTTCTGGACATCGTTTTATGCAGCATATACCCCTCCTCAACTCCTCTCCAGAACTTCCGTCAAGGAGGAGCTAATTAAAACATGTGTCACGCCAGACCCAATTACAGTTTACTTTATTTACATGTAGTTTGCTCATTTTAATGTGATTAAATATAAAGTGGGAGACCTAGTACTAAGGCAACTGAAAATGAACTATGGGGTAGCTTTGACCAAGACCTTCAACTTCATCTTTTCAAATTGTCACTCTGCTCTTGATCATCAGCATTCTTGTCATTAAAAGAATACAAGCTATTCTTCACCTCTGTCCATTTACTCTGTATGTTTATTACTCTTCCTTGTAGGTATCTTGTCTCAAGTTCTGGCTGACCTAAATAGTCGGTTCTCAATTCATTAATTAAACTCCTTCTATTTATATTAGCTACCCCAAATGGCTTTTCCCTCCTTTTAGTCAATAGTTTTCTTTTTGATCTATATTTTCTACTTAACATGTCCAATTATTGAATGAAAAGATCTCTGAATTACTAAACACTGTACATTTAATTCTAGTTTTCAATAAATGCAACTACAAATAACAAGTCCAAGTAGTAATGGTTACTATCTGAGAGCAAGAAAGGCATTTCAGAAAACAAAAACATGTTGTTGTTGTTGTTGTTTTTTGCCGATTTAAAAATATGGCAGCAATCAATATTTTTTGGAGACTACAAGAAAGACAATCAAAGGATTAAAAGATGATCAAAGGATTAAAAGACAAGCCTAAGAACTTCTTCACGTTTTCCCTAAAATTGGTTTCAAAATTGATTGAATACTTTCAAATACATAGATCAGAATAAGAACTAATAAGTTCCAGAGAGTAGTTATATTCCAAGCCATATACTTAGCTGGCATGAAATAAAATGAGTGATTAAATTTTAAAGAATAAAATAAAACCACGTGAAAAGATTTTAAGCAGCCCTTCTAAAAGAACTCCTGGATCAAAGCAGAAAAAAAACAGCAAGTACAAACTATTTGGAAAAAACAATGATAAAAAGACTGCATGTCAACACTTTTGAGCTGCCATCAAAGCTATATAGAGAGGGAAAGTCGCAGCTTTAAATAATTTTATTATTACATGTCATTTTCTTTCTTTGAAACCCTCACTCAGCATTCTACTCATGATGCTGAAAAATGACACTATTGAAACATCTAGAAACAAAAACTGAATCATTTAACGCAAAAACAAAATCAAAGGTAGGAAGAAGAAGCCAATAATGATGAAGGCAGATAGTAATTTGGATAACATAAAAAGACAGCAGTAATTAATAAATCTAAGAGTTTAGTATTACAAAATACTAAATAAATAGACAAACCTCTGGCAAGCTTAATCCATCTCAACATTAGCAACTGAAAGTTTGGGGAGGCAGTCCTTTAAATGTTTTAAAAACATATTCTTTTTTTTAAAAAAAAATACTAGTCATGATGTAATGTTGAGATATAAAGATCTCAAGGAAATAATAACTTTTTAAAATAAAAATTATTAAATCTTACTTAGAAAGTTGAAAATCTTCATTAGACATGTAAAAAATTGAAAAAGCTGTCAAAGAATTCCCTCAAAAAAAGCAGTAGATTCCAATTATTTTATTGAAATGTTATCATATATTTACTTAGATTAGAAAACAGCTGGACCTGGTTACAGACTTGGCATCTGTGCCAAGAAGATTCAGGCTGCACACCTAACACAGCATTCTGTACTGCGTCTCACACCTTTGGATTTAGGTCCTTGGATTTTTCATATCAATGAAAGGAAAATGGCAGAACCTAGAAGGAACAAATCCTTAAGAGCATTTAGGGAAAATGGTGAGGGTTCTATGTTTGCATGGACAAATTTTATTCATTGTTCAAGCCTCTCGCATGAAGAGATGTTTATAGGTTTAGACTTGTCACCTTTGCAAAGAGGCCACATTTGAAAAGCTCATCTTGGAGTCCTCTGAGTCTTCACATAGCCCTCAAATGAACCTCCTGGTAGGCTATGAGGATACAATGGGGAGGGAGTCACATTTTGGTGGCAAACTTGACCCAGCGTGACTCTCAGGCGCAGAAAAATAGCAGAAGCACAGAACTCAACTCAGCAAGATGATCTACCATCGTGCTGATCGTCCTCACACCACCTCCAAAAATATACCTGACAGATAGCTAGGTTACATACAGAGGCTGGTGCACCTGCCTCTACATGAATATAGGAACATGGACCACTGAATATGTAGAACATTCCAGAGCCTGATCCAGAGCCCAGCAGGAACTTTTTTAATGCTAACTTGAAAGGCAGTTCCCAAAGAAGAATTAATGCATTCTATTAATGTGGAAAAGATTATCCCTGATGCTTCTCTTTAATGGCTTTGCTTCACAGACTCTCGCTGAGGTGTGGAGACTTTGGCATCACTAATAGAAATATGTCCATTTATAACAAATGTGTTATTTGCAGCTCAGCTGTCTCCCTGGGAGGCACTTTGTGTTGACCCTGGGAAGGAGGAAGGTGAAATAGATGGCTTGCTTTTTACTTTATGAAGGTGTTATACAACTTTGCCAAGGTCCTTCGTGAATGGCACTTGCTTTATTGTACGTGTGGTGACACCAATTTAAATCTTGGTCCCAATGAAGTAAAGGTTCGTGTTGATTTTTCAGACGATAAAATCAGTTAGAAAAGCAAATGAGAAAACATGAAGTATTCTCCACATAAAAACACAAATAAACAGTATCATGCTTCTTCTTTTCCCTATTAAGAATGAAGGAAGAACTCCTTAGATCCTCAAATGAAGTTATAACACAGCTGAAGTTATAACATTTTTTGTAGCAAAAAAATTACTTTTTATGTTAGAATAAATATAGATATATTATGGAGTAGAAGTTTTTTAACTGGAGTTCTTGAATAATGAGAAGTTTTCAAAATATTTAGGGGCATACCCATTAAGTCCAGCAGGAGTATATATTTTAATTTCTCTGTCATTAGCAACTGTGCTTGGAAAAGTTTTCAAATCACTGCAATTAATACAATTCTCCAATCCCTGGGAAGTCTTTGGGGATTTTAAGCCATGCACTATTTTTTTCCTCCCTTTTTCTTGCAATGCCGTTTTATTGAGATATATTCACGCATCAAATCCATCCAAAACATACAATCAATGGCTCACAATTTCATCACATAGTTGTACATTCATCACTATAATCATTTTAAAAACATTTTCATTACTCGAAAAAGCCCAAATATCCAATAGCCCTTATGTCCCCTATTATTGACCTTTAGCATTGATTTAGTATATACAATTTTGTTCTGATGCAATCTTTATCAGAATATCTTTATAAGAAAAAGCTTTTGTGAAATGGAATTACAGTTGGTGAACTTGGAGACTAGAAGCAAAATCCCTGTAAGTGGGCAAGACAGTTATTTAGTTATTCTTCTGTGTTTATAAGTGAGAATCATGCGGCTCTGAGATGTAAAATGACTTGCCCAAGAGCACACATCTAGTAAGCACATGCCCAGTGTGCTGCTTCATGCCAAGACCACAGGCTGTTAAAGAGCCTTTCAAGGACCACATCTGAATCCTCAAATGATATGTCGTGAGACTACTTCTGAGAACAGATTGATCTGAAGTTCACAGACATTGTCCCTGAGAGAGAAATCTCTTCAATGTTTCACCTTGTTCTTGGAGGGTCAGTAGAAAGATAGGAGAGCAAAACAACTTACTTAACCCGGAGATTAAAGGTTACCATTACTTCACTCAAAGCTTTTGCCTGCTGCTTCTCATTTAAAAAAATAATAATAATAACAGTAATAATGAAAATAACAATAATTAAACTCTCTCACATAACTATAATAAGATAATAATAAAAATTAAATTCTTGCCTTTATGTTCTTAATATGGAGCAGGTTTTATGTTAAGTGCTAACCAAGCCTAACAAATTCAGGAAGTATGCCTTGGAGGAGGTCTTAAAATAAATAAAAGGAATCTGCCTGAGAAGAAGGTAAAGAACATTCTAGGCAGATAAAATAACATGCAAAAGTATGGAAGAATAAATAAGCATGTATATTGGTAGAAGTACAGTATTAGAAAGGTTGAAGAGGTAGGATGGCGCCAGATCACGAAAGAGGTAAGGAGTTTGTACTTTATTCTAAAGAAAGCAGAGAATGATGGGTGTTTTTAAGAAGGGTGCTATCATGCTAAGATTTCCTGGTTCAGAAAAGTATTCATGGATGAAGTGGAAGGTGGAATGGAAGGATTCAAGAACATGGAGACAGGAGGAACAACTGAAAGCAGGAAACCAGATTGGAGGCTACAATAGTGAAAATAGCAATACATGAGTAATAATGATACCAGTGGTTATCATTTATTGAACCCTGGTTATGTCCAGATACTGTGCTAGAGAAACACTAGTAAATAAAGGAGACTTTGTATGCAAGCTCCAGAGCTGAGTGCCTGATAATTGAGTTTTAAAAAATCTTTCCAATTGATTTCCATTTTTAAAAATAAATTTATTAAGAAATGTTCACAGACATACATCCAGGCAAAGTCTACAATTAGTTGCTCACAATAACATCACATAACAGTTCATTCTTCATCATGATTATTTTTAGAACATTTTCATCACTCCAGAAAAATAAATCAAAAGAAGGAAAAAATTCATACATCCCATACCCTTTACCCTTCCTTCTCATTGACTACAAATATTTCAATCTACCCAAGTTTTTAACCCTTTATCAGCCCTATTATTTATTTTTTAATCCTTACTTTTTTTACTCTTCTGTCCATACTGTGGATAAAAAGAACATTAGATACAAGGTATTTCACAATCATAGTCACACTGTAAAAGCTATAAAGTTATACAATCATCTTCAAGAATCAAGACTACTGGAACACAGTTCAACAGTTTCAGGTACTTCCCCCTAGCCAATCCAACACACCATAACTAAAAAGGGATATCTACATAATGCATAAGAATAGCCTCCAGATTAACCTTTTGGCTATTTGAAATCTCTCAGCCACTGAAACTCTATTTTGTCCCATTTCTGTCTCCCAACTTTTAGTAAAAAAGGCTTTCTCAATCCCATGATGCCAGGTCCTGGTTCATCCCAGGAGTCCTATCTCACATTGCCAGGGAGATTTACACCCCTGTGAGTCATAGTCCATGTAAGGGGGAGGCCAGTGAGTTCACATGCCCAGTTGGCTTAGAAAGAGAGGCCATATCTGAGCAACAAAAGAGGCTCTCTGGGTTGACCCTTAGGTACAATTATAAAGTAGGCTTAGCTTATTCCTTTGCAGGAATAAGTTTCATAAGGTGTGTTAACCAGGGTTGTCTAGAGAAACTGAACCAACAGGAGATAACTGTGAATATGCGATTTATAAAGGTGTCTCACACAAACATAGAAATGGAAGAGTCCAAAATCTTTAGGGCAGAACTTGAACTCCTGTAGAGTTCATCTGGACGATGAAGAGTCCAGATGAACTCAACAGGAGAGACTCATTGGCTGAAGAAGCAGTGAAAGAGTCTCTCTTCTTCTTTAAATGTCTTCGCTTGATTGGATTATCTCATTGTGGGAGACACGCCTTAGTTGATCTCAGATGTAATCAGCCACAGATGCAGTCAACTGACTGATGATTTAATACACCAGCCTTCCAGTTTATTAACTAGCCATGAAATATTCTTGTAGCAACTGTCAGGCCAGTACTTGCCTGGCCAAACAACGGGGCATAATCACTTCGCCAAGTTGACACCAGAACTTAATCATCAGAGGTGCAAACCCCAAGATCGAGGGCTCAACCTATTGAAATGGTTGTCTCCACTGCTTGTGAGAATATCAGGAATTCCCCAGATGGGGAAGTTGAATATTTCTTCCTTCCTTCCAAGTCCCACAAGTGGACTTTGCTAATAATTTTTTATCACTGCCTTATTTTCTCTGGGATATATCACAGCATCGCACTAACCTGAACAAACCAACAAGATCTCATGCCCTATTCAAGAATCCATGTAATTATGGTGTTCAAATAAACTGTCCACACAAGTTCAAGTAGGTAATGTGCTACCCAAAATATCAATTTTGAACCAAATAAACTTCTCTTCTAGCTCAGACAGAAGTTAAAGTTTTGAAATAAGTTTTAATCATCCTTTACTCTATATTCTGATTTATTTTAGTCCTATTTATATCAGCTTCATTCGTCTCTCTAGTTGAAGTCTGATCAGTTTTTCAACTTTTCAACTGTTTTTGTTTGGGGTAATGCTGACTTTCATAGCTTCGGTGCTCTAATTCTGAGTTTAAGGTGTCATATGAAGACATGAAGTTTCAGGGAATAACCAAGTTATTCACAAATAACTCAGTATTTCAGAATTTGGAAATAACATTTATACCTCCCGAATACATGTGACTGCTGTAAGAACTTACGATCTAGGACCTTTACAAAGGCCCCAACCTGATAACCCATGCTCTTGGCTTCAATTCTCTGAGTTTGTATATAATCGTTAGTCCATATGGGTGAGGCATTTTTGTCTTTTTGTTTCTGACCTTTTATTCAACATAATGTCCTCAAGGATCATTCACTTAGTTGCATGCCTCACTCCAATTGATTTTTGATCTAGGTTCTGAGCTAGGTTTGGGGGACTGCTTGGCTAGAGCACTACCTGCTAAACCTCATCTGTAAGTAGCATATTGTAATTAATTCAATGAGTATTGACTAAGCTCCTACAATGCATCATATTAGTTGAAAATAGGAATAAAACAGTGAAAGAAAATAGACAAGGTTCCTGGTCTTTTTTTTGGAAATTGCTTCCCAGAAAGAAGAGAATTGCTCAGGGCACGGGGGAAGGAGAACTATTCTAGATTAGGTAACTAGTGATGGCTTCTAAGAGGTGTTAGGATTTGATCTAAGAAGAAAAGTAAACAGCAGGAAAGCGTGAGCAGGAGCTGGTCCATATATTACTTGTTTCTAAGCATATGCTCATCAGTTGGCCATATCGTATATATCACATGCACGTTTGTTTATTTGCAAATTGATCTTTCTTCCAAACTCAAACTTAATGTGTGAGTATACATACAGGCATGCAGGAGCACACACACACACTGCATGTATGCATTCATACACACACAGAAACACACATTCATCTTGCACTGATATATTTAAAATGGCAAATTTTATTTCATATAGAAGTTAACTTTGGATAACTTTACAGAAGTCTACATTTTCCAAACGTTATTTCTACAAATGTTTTGGAAAAGCAATGCCATTTTTAGCATGGACTTTTAGAATAAGCTACTAATAATAAACTTCAGGAAATAAAAATTCTTGTTATGAATTTCTAGGGTGTGATCGAAGAGTCATATAATCATAATATTAGTGACAAAAAACCTAAAAATGATCGGTCATGCTAAAAGCTGTAATATTTTTTCCATTTAAGGGGGAATAATTAGTTTGTGCACGTTTTTAAATCAATATTAGAAAAAAAAACATGTCCTAGAATATAGAAAAATTTCTAACACAAATAGTCACAAGTACTTCCTTGGTGGTTCAAGAGAAACCTAAAAGAAGTTTTGTGATTAACCCTGAATCTTCAAAATAAAGACACATGGGTTATGTTCTTAATAAACCTTTATGACATATGCCAGTTTACCATTTAAAATACATATATTCCATGGGATAAGAAGTTGCCACATAATTTATCAACTAGTAAAAAATTAGTTTTCAAATATATTGCAGAATGCAAATGGATTTTATATTTATTTTCAAAGGGTCTTGAATATAAATAACCTAATGCCAAGATGCAAGCCATTAATTTGTACCCATATGTATCTCGTTCTTACAAAGAATTTTCCCTTTTGATATTTGTTCTATGTGAGAATGCCCAGTAGAAAATGCAAGCAAGATATGAGCAGTAATTATATAAACATTCAGAAAAATGATTCAATTTAATATTTGAATTGGAACAAAACTGACACCTTGTATAATTTGGTGCTATTGTGGTAATGTAGAATTCAACAACCATTTGAGTGCCTAACAATAATAGTAGTAACAGCAATTATGATAATGGTAGTTAACATTCATGGAATACCTGTTATAGTACCAGATAGTGTGCTAAATGCTTCATATGTATGATCACATTTATTCTTCATTATATACAACCCTTAAAGGTAGGCACCATGACTATCCCCATTTTGCAAAGGAGGAAACTGAAATGAAATATTTTGTGGAAGATCATATAGCTAAGAAATGTGATTTGAGTACACTGCCTCAGTACTTAGCATACTCTACTGTTTTCTATGAGCAAGCACTGGGCTAAGTGCTAGAGAAGGCACAGTGATAATACTGCTCGTCTCTCAAAAAACTCCCAATGTTGTAGGTGAAGAGAGATCCTGGCATCAATATTTTTGACTCAAAAAGTAGAATGCAGTAATTACCAGGATAGAGTTCTTCATTTGCCCCTAGTTGGTTCTTTTAGAACAAAAAATGATGATTCCAAATAAAACAGAGTAAGTTGGATGCATTGCTTCTGATTGGAGAATACAGGAAGACTTATGGAGGAGGTGAGAGTTGAGCTAGATTTTCAGAAATGGAAAGGACACACACAGGGAAATATGAGGGGAAATGAAATGCCAGCCAGAGGGAACCTGAAATGGCATGGAAATGAGAGTGCAGAAAAAAATTCACAAAATTTATTAATTCATTTAACAGTTATTTATACAAAGCACACTATGTAACAGGCACTGTTGTAGATCTGGAAGACACAGTTGCAAAGATTTTCAAAGACCTGAAATCAAAGAATTTCATGCATTCTAATGAAAAGAGACAGTCACCAAAACAAATAAATGAACAAGATAAAGATCAACTAACAATAAATAGTGCACAGAATTAAAATGTTATGGAAATAGACAGAGATGGAGTGGGGAGCTACTTAGATTAGGTGGCTATAGAAAGCATCTCTAAAGACATTGAATAGGGTAAAAAATCTTCCAAGAAGGGAAAACAACATATAATTGGGAAGAATTAAAGCATGCAACAAAGGCGAATACCACTGGGTGCTGGTCCTCTTAAAATTTGAGTAAATAACCTACGGTTGCCTTTTAACTGTTGTTCGATCACCGAAACAACACTATAAGCACGCACACGCGCGCGCGCACACACACACACACACAGAGGCGAGCACAACAACCTTTATTATAAATGGGTAGCCTACCGCAATGGTGCTTTTAAAAATGACTTGCCAAAAATCAAGGAAACCTTATAGTCTCTCCTTTGTTTTGGCACTGACTTCTAGCAACCATAATTTACTTATATTAGTCACTATAAATAGCTCATCAAACAGATAAGTAATTTCGTTGGTGGTGAAGTCAATCCAATCATCATTGAAAGTTCAAGATTAAAGATCAAAATTTTTCAAAATACAGAATATATATATATATGTGTATATATATATATTTATTTAATTATTTTTACTTTTTATGTTGAAATGACTTCAAACTTGCAGGACAGTTGCAAAAAATACATAAACCTCACAGAGAGAACTCCAGCATTTCCTTACCTCCCCCAGATACCCAGATCCAATAATTTTCACATTTCACCACCTTTGCTGTTATCATTCTATATATGTATGTATGTATGCATGTATATATGTATTTATCTATCTATCAGCAATCTGTTTTCTGAACATTTGAGGAAAGGTTGTATACATTATAATCCCTGCACACATAATTCTTTCATGTACATTTCCTACTAAAAAGGAGAGTCACTTATGTAATCACCTTAAGTGCAGTTATCAAGATCAAGGACTTTAGCATTGATATAAAGCTTACAGTCTACTCTTCATTTTTCCTTCTGTTTCTACATTGTCCTTCTAAGCCTTTTCTCCTCCATTCTTAGATCCCAACCAGTATCGTGTATTATATTCAATTGTCATTGTCTCCTTAGTTTCTCCTTTTTTCTTCAGTGCGGTTAATGACATCCACAATGTTGCACTACCCTCTGCATCATCCATTACTAGAACTTTCCTTTAAACTGCCCCCCAAAATCCCTGCACTCATTTTGCCTTAAGTCTCCATTGACTCTGCTCTGCACCCCAGGTAACCTTTACTCTACTATCTTCCTCTATGAGTTTGCATATTCTCTGGTATCTTCTTTGTATTTAAATTTAACATGCTAAATCTGTAACAATCTTGTTTGCTTTGAAACCAATTTAACTTCAATAGCATATATAAATCATATTCCTATACCCTTGTGTCCCCCTTTTGTAGTTCTGTCACAAATTACATTACTATTCATTATAAGCCCCAAATCATCGATTTGTAATTACATTTTATGCATTTGCCTTTCCTATAGGAAATACAAAGTGAAGTTACAAATCAAAAATTAAAAAGTAGTGCTATTTATATTTACCTATGTCATTATCTTCTCAGATATCTTTTTATCTTCATGTGGCTTCATTCAATTGTCTAGTATCCCTTCTTTTCAGCCTGCCGAATTCCCTTTAGCATTTGTTGTAGGGCCAGCCTTGTGGTGACAAACCTCCTCAGCTTTGGTTTATCTGGAAATGTCTTAATTCCCTCCTCATTTTGAAAGGCAGTTTTGCCAGGTATAGAATTCTTTGTTGGCAGTTTTTGCTTTCAGTACTTTGAAAATGTCTTCACACTGCCTTCTCATGTCCATGGTTTCTGATGAGAAACTGGAAATCTTATTGTGGGGCCCTTGTAAGTAACACGTTGCTTTTCTCTTGTGGTTTTCAGAATTCTTGTTTTATTTTTGGTATTCAGCAATTTGATTATAACATGGAGCAGAGTCGGTCTATTTGGGTTTATCCTTTTTGGAGTCCATTGAGTATCTTGGATGTATATTTTTATACCTTGTAATGAATTTGGGAAGTTTTCAGTCACTATTTCTTTGAGTATTCTCTTTCCTCTCCTGAGACACCCACAATGCATACATTGTTACACTTGGTGGTATCCCATAAGTTCTTCAGGTTCTGTTTACTTTTCTTCATCCTTTCCTTTTTCTGCTTTTCAAACTGGATTATTTTAATTTCTTCTCTTGAAGCTTATTGATTCTTTCACCTGCCAGCTCAAATCTGCTATTGAATTGCTCTAAGAAATTTCTAATTTCTATTACATTAGTCCTCAGCTCTGTTTGGTTTCTTTTCATGATTTCCATTTCTCTACTGATATCCTCTTTTTGTTTATCTATAGTTTTCTGGATTTCCTTTAATTATTTGCCTATACTTTCCGTTCTCTCTTTGAGCATATTTAGAACAAATTTTTCTAAGTTTTTATCTGGAATTTTCCAGATCTAGTCCTTCTCATTGATAGTTTCTAATAATTTATCCTTCTCCTTTACCTGAGCCATTGCTTCTTACTTCATTGCATGTTTTGTAATTTTTTGTTGAAACATGGACATTTTGATATTTTAATGTGTTGTCACTGGAATTTAGAATCTGAGGTATCTGTTCTTAAGATTGTATCCAGTTAGTGTTATGATGGAGCTTTCCTTGAATGCCAGGAGCTAACAAAAGAAGGAGGAGGAAGAAGAGGAAGAAGAGAAAAAGAAGCAGCCACCGCAGTCTTTGAAAATTGACCAGTGCCAGTGTTCCCCTTCAGGGCTTAGCTATATAATGAGTTTAGAGCATAGCTCCAGGCCAAAGTGTAAGGTCCTCCTGGCCCTTTCTGTGCATGCATCTTGTCTTGGGCCCTACGAATTCCTCTATTTATATATTAACAAGCTTCTCCCTTTCCTAAAAGAAACAGGTTCTTCAAAGTCACAGGCACTGCTCTGTAAATCCTTCAACCAGCAATCCATTACCCTAGTCAGCCAATTGACTGCTCACCCACAGTGCTCTGTAAGAGACTTCCATGAGCTGCCTTGCACAAATAGGGCATAATAGATTGGGCTGGATATATGTGTTCTCAGTAAATGCATAAAGGTTATTCTTCTCCCTCCCAAACCAGAACCAGGATCCATACTGGGAGCTTAGGTCACCTCACTGAAGGTAAGGGGTACAGGAGGGACTAGCATGACACCAAGAGATCGTATCAATTTTAAGTAGGTGTTTCTTGATTTGGCACTTGTCCTGTTACTGCAATCCTTTAACTGTATTCTGGAGCTTTGAGCAAGCTGCTTCTTCCATTGCAATTGGTTGGTCAAAGCTTCTATGGAGGAATGGGGCCCTGAAGCTTCTCACTTGACCATCTTGATTGGGACTGGGCCACACGAGTATTTTTAAAAGTTTGATTCTTTTTCAAACTGTTTAAAATACTTTTTATAAACCTGGTACTTCTAATTACAAAGTGACATGCTACACCCACTCACTGATTTCAGGGTTCTTTCAGTGCATCTTTTAAGCATGCAGAATTTATTAGATGTTAAATGCCTGGAGCATGAGGTTCTTCAGTTTCTTATTTTTAATTATTTTTTGAATTTTGTAATTTGGTCTGGATTTAATTTGAAAAAATTATTCTCCAAAACATAATTTAAAATAATGAATACTCAGTGTTACTTTAATACATACTAGAGTATAAGCCAAATTTACCGATGGGTAAGCATGTTAAGTAGAGATGTCATTTAACCCCCCAAAAGTTTGTAGTCAGTCAACATGCAGATTATTCTTCCAAAAAACACATATTAAGAATCTATTAAGAATCATTGCCCCCCAAATCAGTGTCTGTGTTCTTTGGTTATTGCCTCCTGATTTCATTTTGCTCTTGACCCTTAGTATTGTGGAACTGATGGAACACAAAACATCTTTAGATGCTGAGCAGGTCATGTCTCTGAGTCATTTTCCATTGAGGCTATTGCACATTGTACTGAGTGGTATCCTGCCACTCAGTACCATCTAATTCTTTTTATGGCTGCAGCCTTATTCTACCTTCTAGCTTAGATTCAGTTCCTTTCTTTGTTTACATAAGATTATAATCTTATTGTAAGGACCATTTATTTTATAATTATTTATTTATTTATTCATTTATTTGCATGTGTACGTTCTGAGAATCGAACTCAGGTCTCTGGCATGGCAGGCGAGAATTCTGCCACTGAGCCACCATTGTACCACCCAGGAACATTTATTTTTAATCTCATATCATCTAATCAAGTAGTTTTCTCTTAGGTGGATGCTGAATTAGCAGGTAAGTAATCCATATTCTGTACAAAAATACAGAAGAAAGTTTCCTAAGTTAAGATTTAAAATAATGTAACTCTAGGCTTAGGTAGTTTACTGTCTCACACATGACAAGTGGGTTACTTCCCTTACCCAACATAAAAATCTTAAGTGTGCATGCACATAATTACAGATCCTCATATTCATGAAGCAAAAATTTATAGAACTGAAAAGAGAAGTTGATAAATCAATGTTTGTACTTGAAGACTCAACAATTCCCCTTCACTAATCAATTGTACAAATAGATCAAAAATTAGTAAGGCAGTAGGAGACCAGGGAATCATCATCAACCAAATTTACTCAATTTGCACTTATTTAACACTCCAATCAACAACAGAATATACTTTCCTTTTCACTGCACAAGAAACATCCACCAAAATAAACCATAATCTGGGTCATATAACAAACTAAAATCATTTTAACTGGAGCAAAAGAAGTAGAAGTATGTTCTTGGACCATGATAGAATTAAACTAAAAATCAATGAAAGAAAGATATCAGGAAAATCTCCAAATATTTCAAAATTAACTAAAACACTTCCAAATATCAAAAAAAAATTGCAGGGGGAATTGGGAAATATTTTGAACTGAATAAAAATTAAAATGCAACATATCTAAATGTGTGGGGCTAAAGGAGTACTTAAAGGGAAATTTATAGCATACAATTAAATGTGTATATTAGCAAAGAAAAAAGTTCTAAAATCAATAACCTAAGCTTCAGCCTTAAGTAGCTGGAAGAAAGAGCAAATTAAACTCAAAGGAATCAGAAGACAGGGATTTTTAAAGTACAAGCAAAAGTCAGTGAAATTAAGATTAAAAAAAAACAGTACTGGAAATCAATGAAACCAAATCTAGTTCTTTGGGAGAAAAATCAAACTCTTGATAAAGATCTATGTAGACCAACCAATAAAAATGAGAAGATATCAATTTTAAATATCAGGAGTGAAAGACCTTACAGATATCAAAAGGTTAAATGATAAAAGTCAGGTAAAAAAAAAAAAGCCTATATACTTCATGATTCCATTTTCTTGAAATTCTAGAAAAGCAAACAATAGGGGTTAAAAACAGATTAATGGTGGCCTAAAGATGGTGCAGGAATAGGGATTGATGGAAAATGGGCATGAGGAATCTTTATAAGGTGATAAAAATATTCTAAAATTGAATTGTGATTGTGGCATAGCTCTGTAGACTTACTGAAAAGAATTAATTGTATACTTAACAGTGGGTGAACTTAATGTCTTTATAAAGCTGATTTTTAGAAGGTACAATTAAGTAAGTGAAATTGAAATCCACAGAATGGGATGAGATATTAATTTGTTTTCTCTCTCTCTCTCTGTCTCTCTCCACACATACACCTGCACACATACTACAAAAGACACATAGCCAGAATGTATAAATAACTCTTATAAATCAATTTAAATAGACAGAAAACCCTATAGAAAATGGGCATAATACTTAAAGAGGATATCCATGGACAATAAGCATATGAGAAAATGAAAAAATAAGCGCATAAAAAAGGTGCTTAACACAGTTAGTCATGAGGGAAATAGAAATAAAGACTACAATGAGATACCACTTTACATATACCAGAATGGCTCAAATTAAAACAGATGAAAATATAAAGGGTTGACAAGGATATCGAGCAACTGGACCTCCCAGGCTTTACTAGAATGAATGTAAATAGGTACAATCACATTGGAACTCTTTGGAAGTGTCTCCCAAAGCTGACACTACTTAAATTCTAGGACTCAGCAACTTCACCCCTACATATGTACCAAAAAGCTACGTATGCGTATGTTCACTAAAAGACAAGTACAGGAATGTTCAAAGTAACACTACCTGTAGTAGATAAAACTAGAAACAACCTAAATGTTCATGAGTAGTAGAATTGTTAAGTAAAAATTGTGGCATATTAATACAATAGTATACTACCCAACAATGAAAATGAATAAACTACTGCTACAAGTATCAACACAGATGAACTACACAACCTTAAGTTTAATTGAAAGAAATCAAACACTAAAGAGATAATATCGTACAACTCAATTTATGTAAAATTCAGACACTGGCAAGTATAATCTATGGTGATAACGTTTAAGATAGACATTACCTTTGGGATGAAGGGATAATTTCTAGGAGAGGACACTAAGAACACTTCCAGGGTATTGGAAATGTGTTATTTTCTCTTCTGGGTGGTAATTTGCAGAAATAAATTTACTTCTTATTATATTTCTTATTTTCTGTAATATGTCATTTTAATTAAACAATTTTATTTTTAAAAGTATAATAGTTCAATAATTTCAATAATTAATTTAACCATTTATCTCCCCAGCTCAGCTTACTTATTCATAAATATTTATAGTATTTGGCCACAAATATTTTAAGCATTCTTCCAATTCTTAAGGTGATAATATATGTAGACTTTTGCAATATCAAAACACAAGTTTCACAAATTATTCCACTACTTTTCAGCTTATGAAAAGCCTTATTTCAACAAGACAAGCTTCAAAATCATCAAAAGTCTATCTTTGACCCTTCCACTTGACATTATATAATAGCAAAGTTAAGTACTGTGACCGATCTTCATCAAGAAATTTGAAGAACTGGCAGTAATAGAAGCTTGGGCTGGAGTGCAATTTACAATCTTGGCATCCCTTCTTGGATGTTCTCCAACTCCCTTCTGGTATCTCTGGCACAAATTCCCTCCACAAAATGGAACCAAGTAGCTCCAACCATAGTGTGCTTTAATCTCAGTCTGTTGAATGCCCTTCCTATCCATGGTCACTCAGGAAATGTGTCTCTGCCTAACCTTTGCATGCTGGCTCCAGTGTAGATTCTTTGTCTTTATATCTTCTCTGTCCATCCTAACCAGAAACAATCCTAAAATTAACGTATGTCATGTGGACTCAGCAAGCTTAGAGCATATGGGAGCTCTTGGGGGATATTTTTTTGTGCTTCTTGCTGACATCTTCTAAATAAACAACCAAAAAACAAAATGAAAGCAAAAAAGTGTCAGCCTATCAAAACAATCTACTCACATTTTTTAAGTCATAACTATAGACTTACTGTTTGATTGTTTAATTAGGAAACTCCTTGTGAAGGATTTCCACATGATGCAGCAGAAACTACTTGATAACTTCACTTTGATTTTTCAAAACATGTCGAGAACATACATGGCTGAAAAATAATTGCTGGAGTTAATTGTAATACGTGCTACATCTCAGTGTTTCCTCGAACTTCAACATTTACAGTGGAGAAATCAAGTGATTCGTGGGGCTTGGGAAAATTGAGTGATTAAAGGTAAAGGTTGTTTCAGGTACATGATTTTAATTACAAAATGCTTCCATTATTATTATCTCCTTTCATCTCCAATGTTTCATGACCCCTCATTTAACAAATGTTCATTGAACACTTATGTGTACAGGGCCTGTCCTAGGTACTGAGGCTACCTGCAGTATTGTATGCATTGAGAATAAAAAAATAAAGAACAAAGATAAAAGTCCCTGACAGGAAGGGGCTTCTACTGGGTGGATGCAGACAATTACAGATGAGATAACAGATGAAATAAATAGTATGTCAGATGGGTCACAAAGTACCATCAAGAGAAAAAAATAGGGCAAGGCCTTTAGGGAATGCCAAGGGGCCTATTTTAAATAGGGTGGTCACAGAAAGTGCTACTGAAAAACAACATTTGAGCAATGTTGGTGATTGAATCATGTCTTCCATAAAGACATGTTCAAGTCTTTATCTTTATTCCTGTGGGTGTGAATCTTTTTGTAAATAGAGACCCATTTGTAAATATTAGTTAAAATATGATGTCATCAGTGAGTAGGACCTTACAAGATCCTATTTAAATGAGGCCAAATTTAATTAAGAGTGGGCCTTAATCCATACAGCTAAAGCCCTTATAAGGATAGAAAATCTAGCAGAGGCATAGATAATTGAGTATGAGAAGTAGAAACCAGAAGAAGAATTCATGCAATGTAGGTAGAGATGCAAGTCATGCAATGTGGGTAGAGATGCAAGTCAAGAAACCCGAAGGATTACAGCAAGTCAGCACCAGAACGCTATAGACCCCTGGAGAAAGCATGGCCTATCAAGTCCTTGATTTTTTACTTCTAGATTCTAAAACTGTGAGGCAAAATATTCCTGTTATAAGCCAACCAGTGTGTGGTATTTGTCATAGCAACCCTGGCAAACCAAAACATAGATGTGCTGGAAGTCATGGAGTAGAGCTATGGTACTACCTGGCAGTAGAGCTTTCCAGTCAGAGAAAGCAATGACTATAGTAGTCCTAAATTGGGTATTTGTTTGTTTGAGCAGCAGCAATGCAGATAGTAAAATGAGATGTGGTGGGGTGCAGTAGTGTTGCAGAGAGAATAGAAATGATATAGTAGGGTGTCAGGACATGGAGAGCCTGTGGGCCACTGTATTAGATTGCTAAGGCTGTCAGAAAGCAGTATAATAGAAATGGAATGGCTTTTTAAAAAATGGAATTTAATAAGTTACAGGTTTGCAGGTCTACTGCTGAGAAAATGTCCAACCTAAGGCACCAACCAGAGGTTACCTTCACTCCAGAAAAGCTGATGCCATCCAAAACACCTCTGTCACCTGGGAAGGCATATGGCTAACATCTGCTGGCCCCTTGCTCCTGGGCCCTGTTGCTTTCCGCCTCTGTTTCCTGCTGGCTTTCCTCAATTAGCATCTGTAGGACTTCACTTAGCTCCTCTGGGACACAACTCTGGGTTCTGGTTCGCTTAGCATCCAATGGAAAGACACATGGTGATGTCTGTTGGACCCTACATCTCCAAAAGCTGATGGCTCAGTCAGCTCTGAAGCAACTATTCTCCACGTATCTGCATCTGCTTGGCCAGCTCTGAAGTTCCTTCAAAATATTTCCCCTTTTAAAGGAGTCTAGTAAACTAATCAAGACCCAACTTTAATGGATGCAGTCACATCTCCATCTAATCAAAAGGCCACACCCACAATTGGGCATGTCATGTCTCCATGGAGATAATCTAATTAAAAGTTTCAGGACTGCTTACTAAATCAGAATTAAAAGAAACAGCTGCTCTCACAAAATTGGATCGGGATTAATACATAGCTTTTCTGGGGTACATAGTAGTTTCAAACTGGCACAGCCACTTCAAGGTCTTGGGCTATTTTTATGAATAAAATGTGCCCTTTAGCAACACAATCCAACTTCTTCTCCATTTTGTACTTCTTGGGCAAACACTTTCAATATAATATCTGCATAGTTGTGATGAGGGAGATTTTGATCTTTTCCTGGTCATTTGATGGATGTCATTGATCCACATCATTGTGAAGAGCAGACTGTCCATCCCTCATGTTGCTGCCTTAGTGATGTTTCAATAACAAAAATTAAATTCAGCAACAAAACCTGGTTGTGACTGCTGAGCAAGACCAGTACTTATGGGTTTTCAAGGAGAACTGAGCAACTGTATAATTGGTATTAGGAAAGATGCATGAGCCTTAAATGAGTCAGGAACAAGGAAGAGGAGGACAAGCGGACCCTGCAGAGAGCACCCATAATGCAAATAAAATCTGACTTCACACTCTACTTCTATGCCACTTACCACTTCCATCACTGTCTACAGAGGTATAGCAACACTGAGTGTGGTGGTATAGAGCTGTACATACCCCAGAAATGAATATTCTTAAATTTAATCCATTATTGTTTGTGTTAAACCCATTGTAAGTAGAACTTTTTGATGAGGTTACTTCAGTTAAGGTGTAGCCCAACTCAGTGAGGATGGATCTTAAGCCTATTATTGGAATCTTTTATAAAAGAATGAAATTCAGAGAGAGACAGAAAGTCACAGAAGCAACAAGCTAAAATCAGTTAAACCTGGAAGAGAATGGAGAAGCCAAGAGAGGCTGCCATGTGCATTGCTATGTGACAAATTAAGGACCAAAGATTTCAAGCAGCCAGACCCAGAGTATCACATTCTTTTGACAAAAGCATCACCTTGATGGGTTCTTGATTTGGAATTTTTCCTACTTTCAAATCATGAGCAAATAAATTCCCATTGTTTAAGTCAAACCATTTCATGGTATTTGCTTGAGCAGCCTAGGAAACTAAAATATTGAGCCAGGATTTCTGCCTGACCACAAGTAAACCTTGCTGGTAAGGTTAAGAAGCTTTGGCTTCACCTTAAGGCCAATGGGAAACGACTGAATGGTTTGTAACTAAGAGTTAATGGAACCTAGTTTTGTTTCAGATACTTCACAAAGATAGCAGTGAGAAAGATGGATTGGGGAGACGGAGAGGAGAGAATGACAAGCACAGAAAAGTGGCTGATACTGATGTAAGGTGGGATTATGAGTGAAAGAAATCTTAACACTCATCACTGTTATAGCAAACCATTTCAAGAAACAGCATTATAATAAAACTGTCATCCCTTTCTATATATATTAAAAGGATGGGTCACATGAGTCAGCTGTGTTTTCACATGCAAAATCATTATTCCTGACAAATGGGAGTATTGATAGATATGATGGGGTCCATATGTGTCATTGTCTCTAGGAAGAAAACTGCATGCAGTTAATATCAGCACAGGCCACTGCAGAAAAGGCTATAGGTGGATAGTTTGCAGGCTAAGTTTATAATCTGCCTCTCCCAAAATATCTTCCTCTGTGTTTGCCTTAACAACCTGGTTCAGAGTAGAGTAACATTTCTAACTGACTACATCATGTTCTCTTTAAACAAATCTGGAGGTAAAAATGACCTTTGAAGAGAATGATAGGGAGATCTGCTGGATTTCCCAGAAAAGGCCAGATTTACATCTGATGAAGTGGCACAATTTCTAACAATCACTAATACCACCCCCTTTCACATTTAAAAGTGTCCTTGTTCAGATGACAATCAATGAGATCACACCTTATGATTACTTCAAGATGCATAAAAATAATACATACCATAGCTTCTCAAACCTAAAGGAGGAATTTTGCAGTTCCATGGCTATTAAAGAAGTAGTAAAAATATTATGGATCTCAAACCATCTCTTGATGGCCCTGTGGCCCTGATTAAAGGAAAATCCCTGATTTTACAGAAGAAAAAAGCATGGTGAATACAAGCAGTATGTCTATTCCAATGTCTCCAAGTTATACTGGTTTTGTTGATATTTAGTGATGAAATGATTTTGGTGAGGGCTGTGGTTTAGTTCTGGGACAAGAGCTCATGGTACAAGCAGCATAAGAAAGTTGTGACTAACATACGAAGGCCATCAGCTTCAAGGGGGAAGGAAAAGGAGTTTGGACTCAAAGTAAGATGCAGAAGCACTTAATTCTTCCAACAGCTCCCAAGATAAGGGTAGTTATCCACATTTCATAAAT
Source organism: Tamandua tetradactyla (assembly GCF_023851605.1). Classification (NCBI taxonomy): domain Eukaryota; kingdom Metazoa; phylum Chordata; class Mammalia; order Pilosa; family Myrmecophagidae; genus Tamandua; species Tamandua tetradactyla. The sequence continues at coordinate 16,997,852 of NC_135353.1, forward strand.
GAGGACTCTGAGGGATAGATAACTTAATGGACAAATCTAGCCAATGGTGGCAGAACCGAGGCTTGAAACCCAGTCTGGTTCTCTCCTTGACTACATAGCCCTCCATTCAGGAGATTCTATACATCTGCTTCCCCAGGAGATAATTGGCCAGGTAAGTTATCAGGTGGTTTTTTTCAAACTCTTTGCCACCAACCCATCACTGCACTACACGGTGTCAAAAGAAAGTAGGGTGAGCTGGTGAGGGCAGACAGAAGCCAGGAGTCCAGGAGCCTGGGCTTGCCATCTTATTGCTTGTCTTCAGAGAGTTGAACACTGCATTGTCTCAGAGGGTTTCAATAACTTCAAACAATTACTTCCACAAATGTAGTTTTTAGCATCGAGTCTTACCACGTTTTAGAGACAAAAGGTCAAATTAGTTTTATGTAATGATTCTGATGTCTATCAGATTAATGAATCCTGAGAAGTCTCTCATAATAAATACTATTTATTCCACTCTATAACATTGCCGAACACGCACATACTAGATGCAGAATTTGGAACATAAGTATAAAGCTCTGTAGTAGTTTTGGAAAAAGTAGTGTGCAAACAGTAGGGGACTTAGACAAGATGCAGACAGTGTAATAAACAGCTGTGATTTCACTAGATCAAAGGGAATATTTTGTGTGTCAACAAGAATGAAGAAACAGATACAACTGACAGCAGAGGCTGTGCAAAGGCCGGTAGTTTTCAGATATATGGTACACATCACACCTCTCACTGTGAATATGCACATTTTTCTCACACAAAATAGAGATAAAGTGTTTTCCTGAAAGTTCCTTAGGTTAAATACTCAAGAACAATTTGAAAGCAATGTAATCAAATCTCAAAAAGGAAAGGATCTGTATTTTTGTCATAGTCACATGTGTCGAGACAAGATGAAATTACAAACAGGTCCAGAGACCTCAGTGATGGTAGTTCTTCCATTTTCTGATGGCATAGAAGTAAAAAAGATTTGTACTCTTCCCAACCACTCAATCTTCTTTTCAAGTGAAAAGAACGTGACAATGAAAGCACAGCTTCCTTCCCATTAGTGCCAACAACTTCACTTCTGTTTTTTCAAAATTGTCTCTTAGGAATTCTAGTTATAATAAGTGCTTTGGGCACCAAGCATTTTCACTGAAAGCAAAAGCTATAATTTTTATAAGAAGTACAGTCTTCAAGTTGAATTTAATATGGTTGAGAGGCAAAAGAGAAGAACTTAATATATCAGCTTATTCTATGCAAATCATAGCTGCTGGGCAATAATTAGGAGTTATAGAGTAAATGTCTTCTGTTCATAAGACAGCTTTATATATGGATTATATGAAAGTTGGAAGGTTCTATTTTCTTGTTAGAAGGACAGTCTGCAGCAAGCTAAATAAGATGAGAAAGAATAAGTTTCTCTATTTGAATGATACAGGGGACTCAATTTTCTGTTTAATGCCAACCAATCTTGAGCTGTACCATTTGGCCCTAGCTGGACAGTAGTTCTGAACCAGCTTTACAGGTTTGAAAAGGAGGGACACTGCTGTCTTAGAGGTCCCTATCTCCTGACCTCTCTCTCTGATTATGGCTCTAATGCCCATTCCATGGAAAGAGCCTCATTTTCTTTGTCTAGAAATTGGGCCCAACTCCTTCCTTAGAAGACTTTTTTGAGAATTAAGTGAAATCACAATACAAAATGCCTAGCTCTTTATAAATAGCAGCTGCTGATATCATTATCAGTATCACTATTGTTATGAAGGGAAGTGGGTAAAAATCACAATAAAAGCAGAGACAGGAAGGGCCTCCAGGAGGTTTCCAAAATAGCAAAACAGAAAGGACATAATGTCAGAACTACAAAGAAGAGAAAAGATTAACGACCAGCCCTCAACATTCTGATTGAACAGCTGTGGGATTCTGACCTTCTGAAAACAGCATCCTCTGGCACTATTCCATTGTGACAAAACAGGCTCACAAATGTTCCTCTATCATTTGAAAATCACCACATTATAAGTGTAAAATGATAGGCATGTTCACAGCATCATCCCTTTTATTTTCTGCAGTATACATTAGCAGGTCTCTTCCCAATTTCTTTTTCTTTAATGGGGAACTTCACCTTCTTTCATGACATTCCTGTTTTGCTGCTTGACATGTAAAGCTTTTACTGAAAGCAAAGTACAATTTACTGCATAGAACATTTCTAAATTACAGGTTGTGTATGAAACTGAGGTTGCCATTTTAGAGGTACAAATCTCAGAACCAGAGGAAAATAACAGCAAACAATAGCAGTTGGTGACGCAGATGCCAAACAAACCAGAGGTAATATTATGATTTCCTTTTTAATTCTCTTTTCTGGATAAATCCTTATTTTCACTAAATCTCTGTAACTCTGTACTCTGCTTTTAGATAAGAACCAAAACAAACCTAACTCTTAGCAGAGAGGAGTGGTGTATCTTCTGGAGCACATACAATAGATGGAGGACACAAGACGTTGTACTAAACACTCTATCCAGTATTCTCTTCTGGTTAGTCAGTAATGTTTTCTTGTCTCCCTCCTGCTGAATGGGGTCTAGGAAGGGAGGCACAAGTTCTGGTTAGTCAAGGGCTCCTAGAGGAAGTGCGTTTCATAAAACATAAATCAGATCCCATCAGTCTCCCCACCACCCCTGCTCAAAAGTCTCCAGGGGCTTCTCAGAAACCTGGAATGGAAATCAAATCCTTACAATGCCTGCCATTGTCCCCTATGATCTGGCTACTGCTGACCTCTTATAACTCATCTTCCCTCCCTTCCCCTCTGGCCTATGGTGCTCCTGTTTCACTGCCCTTGCTCCTATTCCTCAAACGAGTTCAATTCATTTCCACCTGAAGGCATTGGCACTAGCTGATTCCTCTTTCTGGAAAACTCTTCTCCTAGAATATCATGTGATTGGCTTCTTAGCATTCAGGCACAGCTCCCCTGTCACCTCCTCAGAGACAGCTTCCCTGGCCACAAAGAAAGTAGCCCTGCCTTGTCACCACATACCATCCCCTTGTTTTACACTCTTGCCCAGTATTTATTACTCTGTGGTATTTATTTATGTGTTCTAAGCTGCTAGAATGTAAGCCTTGTGACAACAGAGACAGTACCTATCCTAATGGCCATTATATCCTCAGTGCCTAAAAGAGCACCTGGCAGACTGAGTGGGTACTAAATAATATCTATTGATTGAGCAAAAGGGTTTGAATTTCTAAACCACAGCTTTAGATCCCAGATGGATGGGATCTCTTGTAGAGTTAAAGTGTGTCCCAAAGACATAGGGATATACATAATTGTTTTAAACTTAATGTGATAAAAAAATAAGAAAATATGACCTAATGAGAACAATGAAACCAGTTATGTACTAAGGGAAACAGAAGTCAATATCCGCCCGCCCCCCCCCAAAAAAAAAGAAAGAAGAAAAATGTGGGAGATTATCAGGATTAACATAAGAAAAGTATTCTGAAGGAATTTAGAACTTCCAATATCTATATGCCAACATGCCAAGCATAGATAATAAACAGAGTGAACATATGTTTCAAGAAATAATGTGGTGACAATGATCTCATAAGTAACATCAAGTTTTGTTAGGTTGAGAATCCAGACTAGAATCCACTGTAGACCAAGAAATAACAAATTGAGCTGCAAGGCAAAAAAGGCAAATATTTGGGGTCTCAGAATTACAATTCGGGGAGCACAGATTCAGGTAATAACCCAAATTGTGTCCTGTCTTTGTGCTCCCAGGCAATGGATTTTCAAGAAAAAGATGATTACATGAATTACGTGTGACTAATTGATATTCAGGATGCTTCCAAAGTCCTTCAGGTTACTTTACTGAGTTCTTTATCTTGTGGTTTTGTGTATGGTGCCTGGATATTCTTAGGGTTTTAAGGAACATTGTTGCTAAAGGCTTGCATACAGTGGCAGTTTGTGATATCTGGCTGGGATCTGCATAAAAGGGACCTCCTCCAGCATGACCTCCAGACTCCTTTTTAAATGTGTCAGCCATAGTAATTCTATTTTGCTTTATTTCTTTCACACCACTAATAAAAAGGACTTCCCAATTCTACATGTCTGATACTTTGCAGTACTCACCAGAAAAGCATTTATGGAAGGATAACAGGAGAGAAATTATGTATAGTTTCCCAGAATGTGGTAGATGTGCCATTAGTCATATGCAGATTTACCTTCATAATGTGTAGACATTCCTTCTTGCCCAAATAGGCCAAGCAGTAGAATCCAGGAACACTAAAATTCTGGTCAATTTCAGGGAAGGTGAAAGGTTTTACAACCTGGGGCAGAACTGTCCATAGCACTGGGGTTTGGAACAGTCAAAGTGAGCAGAGCGAGCAGTGAGTACAAATGACTAGGTTGGCGGCTTGGCACATGCCTGGGATGCATTTCCCCAACATGCATATAGTGGTCTTGCTGTCTGTTCCTGGGTCCTGTGCATCCTCAGCTGTTGTGGCCCAGGGGCCAAGAACCTTCCTAATATGGGAATGATACCCAGAGCAAATGACAAAGCTGCTTTGACCAAAAGTAGAGAATGTAAACAATCTCCCTGGAAGGAGAAGAATGTAATCATGGGTGTAAAACAACATTGGAGTATCTTAGTCTCAAACATTAATCTTAGTAAAACATCAGGTCTCAAGCCCCTTTAATTATTATACTAAAGGCCTGATGTCTTCCTACTATATGGAGGATCTTTGTTCTAAAATCATATACATATTACCCCCTTTCACTCCTATCCCTTGCAGGGCACTATCCCTTCAGATAGCTGCCTCCAGAGAATCTTTCCTGTTCATAAGTCTTAATAAATCTAAGTCTACTTTTGTGCCTGGCATGTTTTTCATTCTCACAGCAGCATCAGCTCATGCTCTGCATGAATTTGGTCTGGGCCCAAACACAAGTTTTCCACCCAATTAAATGTAGTTATGGAGAAAAGTAATCACTGGTTTAGGGAACAACTGGGGCAGGCTCTTTTACTTATTTTTTTTAATTAAATTTTTAAAGGGAAGAGTATAAAGACACATACTAAACAAATACAATACTTATGGATAATGGATAATGTGATGATTGTAATTATAATTGACATGATATTTTAAAAGATATTATCGAGATTTTTTTCCCTTTTGCCTTTGCTTACTCATTTGTCTGGAAGGAAATTATGATTCACTACAGAAGGAATAAAATAAGAAAGAAGGATATTAGTTAACTTCTAACACAGTGTGTTAGTCTCTTGCAGCCAAACTCTTGCTTTTTTTTTGAAGATCAAATGTGCCCCCCAAAACAGGTTGAAAGAAGAAATATTCAAAGGAACCACGGAGATAGTGCCAAGCTGGAAGCCAGATTGCATTTGGAATTCCTTGACAGGTTGGAGACATGTATCATTGGAGAGTGTACCCTGGGTAGTAAGGTCCGCTCATGCCTCAACTGTGCTGAATGGTTCTTGGACTGTGCTGAGTTTGAAGCTTCTCCTCAAAGGGGATATACTACCCTCATTTCCATACCAAAACACACAAAGCTAGAAAATGCCTATCTGGAGACACAAACCAGTGGGGAGAAGCCAGGTCTCCCCTTCCCCACAGAGATGTTCTACAAATGTGTCCAAGCTCACGTTCCCTCCTGCCATGGACAGCCCTCTCAAGTTCAGCACTGCTTCGACAACCACATGGGGGTCGTATTTTGATCAAATCAACTCTCGTAGCCAGTTGAGTCAGGACCTTGGAATGTTCACAGACTGCTAAATGCCAGCCTTGAGCCTTTAGAATGACCAGTGCCTTACTGTTACTTGGTTACTGGGGAATATCCCACAGTCACTCCTCCATAGTCTGGGTCTAGATCCATTTGTGTCTTATAGCTCTTTTTTTTTTTTTTAACCTAACATACATTTTTTTTATTAATTAAAAACTCTTGTTTTAAGATAAGAATTTCAAGTTTCCTTGCCCTCCTTTCTTAATGTTTAGATCACAGAGATTATAGTGTAGAGAATATTTCCTACATTACCAGGAATCAGAGAGATGGATGTGACATGAGGAATATAAGAGAAAAGGAAGGGGCATAAAGGACAGTGGTATAGCATTCAGATATGTTTCAACAAGTAAAAGTAACACTGAGCATAAAGAAGGATTTCTTCCTTCACTTCCTATTTGGCATGCTAGGAAGCAGTCAACCTGGGGCCTACCTGCATCAAATTACCATTGGCAGGGCAGTGTGGTCAGGCAAGGGAGACTCTGTGATGTGGCTTCCTCAATCCTCTCTTGATTCATATATGACATGAGCAGGGAGGGGATTTGCCATGGGAACTACTATGGCAGAGCAAGGTAACCCTACCACAAGAAGTGAGAGCAAACAAGTAATAAATGGGGGCTATACAAAGGACATGCTAAAGATCTCTGTGGTCTGAGTAAGATAAGGCCAGCTGAGTCAACCAGGGAGAAGTCCAAAACTTGATCAAACCAAGGGAATGCAGAGTGCAATCTGAAGACTTCAGAATAAATACCAGCTGGACAAGCAACTACAAGGTGGACCAGAAATATCACCAAGTGACAAGAGAAACGAGAGGACTTTAACTTTGTACCTCTCACATAAGTCACATAAATGCCAGCACCCCTGCCCGTCTTCCCATATGTCATTCTTTAAATGAGTTGGAATGGAGAGTTGGAAGAATGAGAAATCTGATATGTTGAGAATTTTTTTTTTCCCTAGAGGGGCTAGGCATTACTTTAAATAGCTCTTTAAATTACTACACTTCAATAATGTTGAAGCAGAGAGAACTAAAAATCATTTTCCCCAATAAGCAGTAATTGAGAACTTGAGAGGAAGACTAGGAAAGTTTCAATTGAAAACAAGACAGTGACTTGTTTTCCTCACATGAGATGTGTTATGAAAGACTTTTGTGACTCTGATACATGAACTGATAACTGAAGTTTGGGAAACACTGGGATGAGATTATGACAGACCAGTCAGCAGGCAGAGGTGCATTCCTGAACTAAAATCCCCAAAACATCCACAGGCCAGCTACATTTCAGATGGAATCTTCAACTTTTCTGGAAAACAGTTGGAAATACAATTCAGTAAAGACCAAAATATCTAAAAGGTCTTTACTTGCTGCACTGAGAAATTCCTCTCCAAGATGGATGTAGAAGCAGATAAGGGACTTTCTACTATTTAGACCCACATATGAACAAAATGGAAAGCTTTAAACCCTCATAAAACATAGAAGAAAATAACCATATTCTTTGAGCGAAAATTATTATAGGCAAAAGTAAAGCTTTAATTCTCATCATTCATATGACTATAACCAAAATTTCCAAAAGTTAGTTCTGTGAAATACTAGTCCTAAGAGGTTCTCATTGTAAAAAGAATTCTGTGATCAAATATTTGGGGGAAATTTTTTCATACAGTTTTTCTGTCTTGAGGATTCACAATTCATATAACACCCCATGCATACTAACCTTTCTGAGAATCTTAATTCTATTTAACAGGGTATTTTCCAACTTATGTAGCTCTGGAACATTTTTAAAATATGAAAATAGTCATCAGTTAGAGTGATGTTAATGAAAATAGTGACTTAGGCAGCATCAAGGATCTAACCCTCCAGAGAAACATGGAAAAATCAAGCAGAAATGATCAGAACCAGCTTTGTTAGAACTCTGTAAAAATAATGAACGGTTTACAGTAACCAAGAAAATGCTGAAACATGAAAAAGCCACTTAAAATGATGCTGGGAAGGCCATGTAGCACTTTTCTTACCCTTATCAACCCAAGCCTCCTGAGCTTGGTATTATCTTGAATGTGGCAGCTTGCATTCGCAGTGTGTGAACCTGGTCCCTGGTTCTGGAGCAAACAGAGAGGACCTTATTCTTTAATAATTGGTTTGTCTGTTATAACATTTCTGGGGGCCACCTGGAGGACTGAAACATGGTGTTTACTTTTATTTTGTCTGATTCAGAACATGCTCAGGTGGAAAAGCAGCAGGAGCCTCAAAAGTATTGTGAGGCAAATGAATAACTTCTACCAAGTGGTGGTGGTGGGGGGGATTACAATTGAGGCAAACAATAGAGGGACAAAAGCCCGGTTGGAAAGCTAAGGAGAGAGTTTCTTTGAGAAATTAAAGCATTTGAAAATGTCTGCTTATACTGGGGAATTTAAAAAGTCACAAACATTCCCAGGGCAAGACACATGCTCAGAAAAGGTCTAAGAAAACCCTAAGCTTCCACTAGGATCAGCACAAACTGGATGCAAAGACGAAAGCAGAATTGTAAACATCTTGGTTATATATTGAAAAACTGCCCTGCCACAAAACCACTCTGCAAAGACTAAGAGCCTTGGGTTTTGTTTGTTTGTTTGTTTTTGCCTTTCTATATTATTTTGGTGCTGGAAATCAAGGAAACTTTTATCAAAACACTAGCTGAACACAAACTAAAGGAACAGAGACTTTAGAAATGACATATGACAAAGAATATTGACTTTACAAAAATAATTTTCAAAAGTCACTAAACAAATAGCTATAGCCAATAGCAAGCAGAAATGCAAACCTTGGAGAGAGGAAAGAATATGATTTATACCATAACCACATTATAATATTCAAAAGGTCTAGTTTTCTATGAAAAATTTGAAGTATGAAGGAAATAATAAAGAATGGCCCATTCAGTGAAGACAGTAGCAGAAATTGTCCCTGGGGAAGCAGACATGGAACTTACTACACAAAGACTATAAATCAACTGTCTTATGCCCAAAGAGCTAAAGGAAAACAGAAAAGCAATTTATGGGATAATACTTTGATAGAAATTATAAAAAAGAATGAAACAGAAATTCTGGAGCTGAAATTTTGCTAACTGAAATGATATGCTCACTAAAGGGTAACAATAGCAGATTTGAACAGGCAGAAGAAAGAATCAGTTAACTTGAAGATCAGTCAATCGAAAAATGAAAAAATGAAGAAAAATGAGCAGAGCTTAAGAGACCTGTGGGACAACATCAAGTGTACCAACCTGTGCATAATGGAAATCCAAGAAGAAGAAGAGAAAGAGAAAGGGAGAAAAGAATATGAAGAACTAATGGCCAAACTCTTCCCCAAATTGATAAAAAGACATGAATCTACACATTAAGTAAGCTCAAGAACTCTAAGAGGAAAAATACAAGAAGATCCACACCTATAAACAATGTAGTCAATCTGTCAAAAGCCAACACATAGAGAGAATATTAAAGGCAATAAGAAGGAATTTATTCAACACATATTATTATTAATCAGATAAACTGCAGATTTCTCAGAAACTATGAAGGTCAGACAAGAGTGGGATGGTACTTTTAAAATGCTGAAAAAAAAATCTGTTAACCAACAATTCTATATCCAACAAAACTATTCTTCAAAAATTAAGATGAAATGAAAACATTTTCAGATAGACAAAATGGATGTAGGATATCAGTAAAAGACCTGCCTTACCACAAAAGCTAAAAGCAGTCTTTCAGGCTGAAATGAAAGAACAATAGATAGTAACTCAAAGCCATATGAGGAAATAAACTCTGGTAAAAGTAACTACATTGGTAAATACCAAAGTCAGTATTACTGTATTTGGTTTGTAATTCTTTTTGTTTCATATATTATTTAGAAGACATATGCACAAAACAATAATTATAAATCTATTTTAATAAGTACCTGATATATAGAGATATAATTTGTGATAATAACAACAAAAAGGATGAAAGAGATGACACTGTATAGGAGCAGAATTTTTGTATGCCATTGAAACTGATTTTCTATCAACTCACAATAGATTTTTCTATTAGGGTGATAATGGAAATCTTTATGACAACCACCAAAAATATCTTTAAAATATATGCAAAATTAAATTAGAAAGGAATTAAAAATGCACCACAAAAAGTCAATTAACAACAAAAGAAGGTTGAAATGGAGGAAATGAGGAACCAAAGGGATAAAGCATAGAGATAAATAGGAAAATGACAGAAATAAGTCCTTCCTTATCAGTAATTACTTTAAATGTAAATCAATTTAACATGCCAATAAAATGGCAGAGATTGGCAGAATGGATTTAAAAAACAGAGAAAAAAAACTATGTGCTGAAATCTGTTCTACAACAAATTGTTTTGCTGTGCTTTTGAAATTTATTGCTTTTTTCTGTATATATGTTATTTTTCACAAAAAAGAGAAAAAAGTCTATTGTGATGATTAAAAATATACACTAAATTCTGGAGCATCCTGAGGGAAAAATCTGAGATGATGGTATGGTAGCCCATGACAGACTCTGGAATCTGTCCTGTAACTACTTGTTGAAGAGTGCTTTTAAAACTGCTGCTTTTTTCTTTCTTTGCTTTGCATATGTGTTATATTATACAATAAAAAAGTTTAAAAAAAACTATATGCTGTTTACAAGAGATTGAATTTACATGCAAAGTTGCAAATATGTTGATTTTTGACAAGAGTTCTAAGATGGGGACAATATAGTCTTCAACAAATGGTGCTGGGACAACTGAATATCCACACATAAAGGAATGAAGTAGGACCACTATCTCACTCCATATACAAAAATTAATTCAAAATAGACCAATGACCTAAATATAAGAGCTGAAACCATCAAACTCATGGAAGAAAACATAGGGATAAATTGTCATAACCTTGCACTTGACAATGGATTTTAAGATATGATACCAAAAGCATGAGCAACAAAAGAAAAACACATAAATTGGACCTCATAAAAATTAAAACTTTTGTGCTTGAAAGATGTTACTAAGAAGGTGAAAAGAATCTACAGGATGAGAGAAAATATTTGCCAGCCATATATATGACAAAGTCCTAATATCCAGAATACATAAAGAACTCAAATCTCAACCAACAAAAAGACAACAAACTCAATTTAAAAATGGGAAAAGGACTAAAATGGACATTTCTCCAAATCATATATACAAATAGCTAACAAGCACATGAAAAAATGCTAAGCACCGTTAGTCATTGTTCTGTTTTGAAACTGTTATGTACTCCAGAAAAGCCATATTCTTCTAACTCAATCTTGTGAAAGCAGACGTTTTGTCGGGTGGGATTTTTTATTAGATTATTTCCATGGAGATATGACCCTGACTATTCAAAGTGGGTCTTAATTAGTTTACTGGAGTCTTTAAAATACCTCACTGACAGAGAGAGCTCAGAGCTGACTCAGAAGAGAAAGATGAAACCAAGACACAGACATTTAGAGATGTTAAGCTAAGAGGTAAAATCCAGTTTTCCCTGAGAAGTTAAGTGAGGGTCCACAGAAGCTTAGAGAGGAGGCCACTGAAACAAGGAGCTGAAAGCAATGAAACCTGGGAGCAAAGGGCCAGCAGATGTCATCATGTACCTTCCCATGTGACAAAGAAACCCTAGACACCATTGGCCTTTCTTGAGTGAAGGTATCCACTTGTTGGTGCCATAATTTGGACATTTTCATGACCTTAGAACAGTAAATTTGTAACCTAATAAATCCCTTTTGAAAACACCAATCCATTTATGGAATATTGCCTTCTGGCAGCTTTAGCAAACCAAAACAGTCATCAAGAAAATATAAACCATAACTACAATGAGGTGCCACTTCACACCAACTACCATAGCTGTAGTAAAAAAAAAAGATAGAAAATAACAAGTGTTGACAAGGGTGTGGATAAAGTGAAACTTGTGTAGAATGTTGGCAAAAATGTAAAATGATTCAGCCACTATGGAAAACAGTTTGGCTATTCCTCATAAAAATATACATAAAATTACCATTTGAACTGGCAATTCCACTTCTATGTGTATACTCAAAAGAATTGAAAGCAGGAACTGCAACAAATATATGTACAGGCATGTTAACAGAAGCATTATCTGTAATTTCCTAAAGATAGAAACAATCTAAGTTTCCATCAACAGATAACGGATTAACACACTGTGTTGTGCACATATATGTTTTGAAATTATTCAGCTATAAAAGGAACTATGTACTGAGACATGCTGTCATGTCAATGAACCTCAAAACTGTGCTAAGTGAAAGAGGCCAGACACAAATGGTCATGTGCTATATGATTCCATTTATATGAAATATTCAGTATTGATAAATCCATAGATACAGGAAGCAGATTGCTGGTAATTCAGGTCTGGTGAAAGAGGGAAGGAGGAGTGACTGCTTAATAGCTACAGGGGTTATTTTGGGGATATTGGAAATGCTTTGGACTTACATAAGAGATGCTGGGGTTGTACAACATTGTGAATGTTCTAAGTACCACTGAACTGTTCACTTCAAAATGGTTAATTTTATGTTATGTAAATTTTACCTTAATATAAAAATGCTACAAATGCATACAAACACCACCACCACCATTGACATATAATGTAACTTATGTTCCACATAATACAATTTAGAAATGCTGCATTGTTTTTTAAATTAAAATAGAGCATGATTTCATGGTTTCAGAGACAGAAAGAAAGGTGACTCCAGATGAAGTTTTGGAAGCAGTGGCAACACCAACTTTAACTCTGCCTTCCTTCATCAGAAGCTCCCAAAATTTACTGTTAAATAAAGGCACCATTCTTCCTGTAGCAATGCAGTTGAGATGAATCCTCTAGCAGTCTCCAACCTTCCAAGTAGATTGCTACCTTCATTCCCTTTTATACAGAAGTTCTGAAGCTGCTATTGAATATGCAAATAATGTAATGTTTAATAATCATAATCGGAGGGATTAGCAGAAGTATTGTAGGAAACTGTTCTAGTTTGCCAGCTGCCAGAATACAATATATCAGAAACAGAACAGCCATTAAAGGGGAGATTTATTAAGTTGCAATTCCAAAGTTCTGAGGCCATGAAAATGTCCCAACTAAAGCAAGGCTATGGAAGTGTTCCTTGGTTCAAGAAGACTGATAACGTTCCTAGTTTCTCTCTCAACTGGAAAGGCACATGGCAAACATTTTGGCGTCTGCTAGCTTTCTCTCCCTGCTTCTTGTTTCATGAAGCTCCCCTAAGGGTGTTTTCCTTCATCTCCAAAGGTCTCTGACTGTGAAGACTCTGTAGCTCTTTCCAAAATGGTTCCCTCTTCAATGGCTTCAGTAAGCAACTCCACCTTGAATGGATGGAAACACACCTCCTTGGAAATCATCTAATCAAAAATTATTATTCCCTATTGGGTGAGTCACATCTCCATGGATAATTTAAAATCTCCCACCCAGCAATACTGAATGAAGATTAAAGGTCATGGCTTTTATGGGGTCCACAAATTCAAACCAGCACAGAAGCCAATGTATGGCAAAATTATCCCTGATCTTCTAAAATTAGAAGACTTTATACTGCACAAATGGCAGCCCATATAAACATGAGGGAGAGCATCTCCTAACACAATGCCTAGTATATGGTATTCCTCTATTAAAGATGGGATTGATGAATGCCAATCTAAGAGCAAATACATTTCTTATGGTAATAATGATGCTTGTTGTCTAAGGTCTAGGTCCCATTGAAGGTAAACAATCTGGATCTTCCTCAAAGGAATGTGGTTTGAGTCTTTTTCTTTCTTTGGGTGTAATGAAAAGACAAAGCAAATAGGAGACTGGGAGAGGGCATTGGATGTCTTATGTGTAGATGAAGAGAAATGGGCTTCTGAATGGGAATAGTGACTGAGACCTGTGCCCAAGACACATGAAGTTCTTCCATGAAGCATCTTAGAGTGGAAGGAGCTTAAAATGAGTGTAGCTGTATGGACAACTTCTGGAGACCCCTCAGCTAAGTGTTGAGTCTCTTGGCGGCCATCATGACATACAGTGAGTGTAGCACCTAGTTACAAGAGGAAGGGACTTAGGTAAGGAAAATCTTCAGCAGTAATGACAAAGGAATGATGACCAAGATGCTGTAATCTATTGCTCTGTGCTATTCAATTCTGGCATGACCCAAAGATGGTGAAGAAACCAATGAAAATAGGGACTTTATGAACTTTTCATCATGCTTGGGAAGTTGAAGTCTTGAAGCCAGATTTTATTTTATTTCAGAAAATAAAGGAACACAATTCCTGCACCTGAAAATTCTCTGGAGAATTTTTCATATTTGATCCTCAGGACAATTCCAGAAAAAGATCATTAGTGACCACCTGGTCATTATTTTTTCAGCTCTTGCTTTTTTTTGTACTGGCTGCTTCAAAAATTTTCACCAAAGTTATTTTAAATCTCACCATCAAATTGGTCGCTTGAATTGCTCTAATGATCTCCTTTATGAAGTCACCCCTGAAAGATTGAATATTGTTATTCTCACCCTCATCCATCCTCTTAACTTTCTATGAAAGTTACACTGTACATGGTTCTTGATCTTTAAGTTTTACTATTAAAATCAATTTACTGTGCTTTGGTTTGAAATTTTGGGGGCTAGGAGAAGCTCTGACCCAGAGCATTGTAGGTGAAGGTGAGGTGAGGAGCATTTACGTACATCCTTAGGTGAATATCATGAGCACTCACGTTTGGAATCACCAATATAAATTAATTGAGAAACTCAACAGTTTGCTCTCTTTAGAGCACAATGCTTTCATGCAATTTTACATACATTCTTGAACAATTCTATTCTATCTGCTTAATTCAAGTAGAAGCATAGAGGTAGGGAGGAAATACTTTCTCTACAATCTTAGGTAAACAGGTGGGTAACTGACTGCAGGATTGAGTAAAACTGAGTACAGCAGCTATGCAGATAATCAAACCTCCATAGGTTCTGGCATAGATATAAACTATACAAGATTGTAGCTATCTCTTGGTGGTGGGATTAAAAGTGATTTTAATTTCCTTCTTTTTACCCATCAGTGCTTTTCTTTCAATGAACAGATTTCACTTGCACAGTAAGAAGAAAATATAAATAAAAGAAAATTGAAAATTGCTCAAAATGCTAGCATTAAACTTAAGCTTACAGCTATGATGAAGTAACTGAAACCAAGCTTGCCCTCCTGCCATAAACAAAAAAAATATATGAAACAGCTGTTTCATGTATTAGACAACAAGCAACTTAGAAGCCCACTTCCCAAGGGGGCTTATAGAAATTCATTATAGAAATTAATGATGGGGTGTACAATTGCCCCAGCTCTCATTTGGAGGTACTTTCAGACCGTGGTGCAGGTTGAAAGAAAACAAGCAGAACATGGCAATTTTTCTTAGTTGAAAACATGGATATCAAAATTTGGAAAGACTTAGGCACATGGAATTTGAGGGGAAAGGTACTGGAAAGAAAGGGGCAATACAGAGAATGAATTTCAGAAATTTTCACTTGGGTCTTCCTGATGTTATGCAATACTAGAATGTGTTCATGGAAGGTCAAATTCCAAGTGATGGGCAATGTGCTCCTAGAGAGCTGTATTCTTAATTATTTACAGAGCTTATAACAGCTAGAAGGCATTCAAAATATGACTAAAAGTGGAGATACCTTGCTGAACAACTAAGGCATTCAGTACAGATTCTAGGAGGTAAAGCTTTAGTAAAAGTTAAAATAGATTTAGAATAAAGGCTACAATTGATCATAAGGAGATCAATGGAAGGTTTAAATAAGTAACAAACAGAACTTTTAGAGATTAAGAATACAATATTTGGAATAAAATATGCAAAATCAAAAATTCAAAATCAATTTCTGAGACAGTATTCAGCAATTTTAATACATATATAATTATAGTCAATATGAGAGAAGAGGGAAGAAAAATAGTTGAAGAAATAGAGGATGATTTTTTCCCAAACTTGATGAAAACCATAAACCCAGAGATACAAGAAGCTTAACAAACATTAAGTAATGTAAACAAAAAGAAAAAAAACAAAAACACACTAACTTTTCAAAACAGAATTGCTAAAAATCAATGATGGGGTGATGTCATCAACATGGTGATGTAAATAGCTGTTGAAAACCACTCCCCAGAGGTTTACCAAATGAAAGCGCAATTCTAATTTGTTCAGAACTCTGAATAAAGGTATAGACTGGAGAACAATCCCACAAATGCTGAATCAAAGAAAGAGAAAAACGTCAGGTAGGAAACTTCTGTCTCAGACCAGATGGACCTCTTCCCCTCCCCTCACTTGGTCTCACACAGCTAGGGAAGTACACAGAGGTGGCAGCTGGGATCCCTTCCACCAAGCAGGGACACAAACTATAAAACCTCTCAGAGCAGTGACACAGACCAAAACCCACAGGGTCCCATGACAGGACTTAAGCCACTCAGGAGGGTTGAATACAAAAGGGCAACAAGGAAGAGCTTCAAAAATGGAGGATCAAGGAGGGACCCACAAAATCTTCCCAAAAAACAACCAGGTAGTAAGTCATAAAATAACCAACTCAACTGTTTGGGAACCCAGGGATCAAGGGAGGACATTTCAAGACCCAGGTCACTGAGGGGCAAAGAGTCTGAGAAAATGTGGAGAAAGACTATGCTTCCAGCACTAGGTCCTGGTGCCCATCCTCCACCTTTGAGGAAAAAGCAGCTGAAGCCTTGATCCTTGCCTGGGTGATGGTGGTAGACTGGGGCAGCTGAGAGAATCTTCTGTCACAACTAAAATGTGGAACACAGCCCAACATTGAGCAAATCTTGGGCAAAAAAGGGAGGGAACAGGAACCTCACAGTTCAGCTTCACCCAGTCAGATATTGCCTGGCTCCAGGAAATAAATAGCTTCTGAGGATGATTATGTCATGAAAAAGTGCCATCTTCTGGGCAGGTGGGAAAGTGCAAGGGAAAATTACAGGGCTATTCTGAGCTTTTTCATACCCTATTCCATGCCCATCCAAGTTGGTCTGCATCTCCTGCATGGGTACCCAGGCCTGTTTTGGCTGAGAAATACTGACAGTCCAAATGTCAAAACACAGGTAACAACTATACCCTAGACAACAGAAAGAGATCAACCTTCAGAACAGACCCATCAAGATAATTAGACCACCAAATATCAGCAAAAAAATCACAAGACATACTAAATCTCAAGAAGAAATGGCCCAAAGGAACAAATCAAAAACTTGGAGGAGACACAGAATCTGGAACAACTAACAAAAGATGTGCAACAAAATCTACTCAGTCAATTTAAAGAAATGAAGGAAGATGCATATAAAAAGACAAAGTATATTAAGAAGCAACTAAAAGAGCATAAAGAAGAATTTGAAAGAATACATTGAAAAATAACAAACATTATGGAAATGAAAGACACTGTAATGAAATTAAAAATATTTTAGAGGGCGAGACATGGTGGTTCAGCAGGCAGAGTTCTCGCCTGCTATGTTGTCTGGAGCTTGTGTCAGGCAGCTATTGGAGAACTACAATACAGACCCTTAGGATTTTTGGAGTAAAGCCTTACCATCCTCTGCAGATAACTATTCTCCATTTGAGAAATAGCTTTTGGCCTGCCTCTGGGCCTGAGTGGAGACTGAATGCTTAGCCATGGGCCACCAAGTTACCATGAGACCTGACTTGCCTGTCATTGAGCTGGGTGTTGTCTGACCCACCAAGCCATAATGTGTGTGCACAGCAACACAGCATCAGAAAATGGAAACAGTATTGAGGAATATGGCTTGAGTAGGTCCTGAAGGAACAAGTAACTTACAGGAGGAAGTGGCCAAAATGTCCATGGCCTCCACTTGTGCCACATTATCTTGTTTTTTCAAGCCCAGAGCTATGTTCATTTTGGGTTTCCTTACAATTAGTTGACTGAGGAAGAGGAATTGGGCCTAGTTCACAGATGGTTCTGCATGATATGCAGCTACCACTTGAAAGTGGACAGCTACAGAACTACTGCCACTTTCTGGGGTGTCCTTGAAGGACAGTGGTGAGGGGAAATCCTCCCAGTGGTCAGAACTTCGAGCAGTGCACCTGGTTGTTCATTTTGCTTGGAAGGAGAACTAGCCAGAAGCACATCTGCGTACAAACTCTCAGGCTGTTGTTAATGGTTTGGCTGGATGGTCAGGAACTTGGAATGGTTTGGCTGGATGGTCACGGGCTTGGAAGGAGTATGATTAGAAAGTTGGGGACAAAGAGGTCTGGGGAAGAGCTACGAAAATAGATTTTTCTGAATGGGCAGAAAAAAACTGCCATGAAGATATCTGTGTCCCATATGAATGTTCACCAGAGAGTGACTTCAGCAGAGGAAGGTTTTACTAATCAAGTAGATAAGATGTCCTATTCTGTGGATACAAGTCATCCTCTTTCCTAGGCACTCCTTACATCGCCCAAGAGGCTCATGAACAAAGTGGGGATGGTGGTAAGGATGGAGATTATGCATAGGCTCAGCAACGTAGGCTTCCACTCACCAAAACTGACCTGGCTACAGCCACTGCTGACTGCCAATCTGCCATTAGCAGAGACCCACACTCAGTACCCAATATGGCACCATTCTCCAAGGTGATCAGCTTGTTACCACGTGGCAGGTTGATTACTTTGGACCACTTCCATCATGGAAGTGGAAATGATTTGTTCTAACTGGAATAGACACATACTCAAGATATGGGTTTGCCTTTCCTGCATGTAGTGCTTCCACAAAAACTACCATCCATGGACTTATGGAATGCTTTATCAATAATCATGTTGTTCCAAACAGCATTGTTTCTTATCAAGGGACCCACATCACAGCGAATGAAGTGTGGGAATGGACATATGCTAATGGAATTCTTTGGTCTTACCATGTTTCCCATCATCCAGACGTAGCTGGGTTGAAAAAATGGTGGATTGGACATTGGAAGAACCAATTACAGCACCAACTGGTTGGTAAAACCTTGAAGGGCTGGGGCAGTGTTCTCCAGGATGCTGTGTATACTCTGAATCAGCGTTCACTCTATAGCTCTGTTTCTCCCATAGCCAAGATTCACAGGTCCAGGAATCAAGGGATGGAAATGGGAGTGGCGTCACTCACTTTCTTCCCTAGAGATCCACTGGAATAATCCTTGCTTCATGCCCCTACATCCTTAAGCTCCGTAGGTGTACAGATCTTATTTTCACAAGGAGTTATCCTACTAGAATACACAACAATGATTCCACTGAACTGGAAGGTAAAACTGCCACCTAGCCACTTTGGGCTTCTCATGCCTCTGAATCAACAGACAAGGAAGGGGATTGCTGTACTGGCTGGGGTGACTGATCCTGACTATCAAGGGAAGTAGGACAGCAACTACACAACGGAGGTATAAACGAGTTTTCCTGAAATACAGGAAATCCCTTAGGGTGTCTCTTAGTTCTAGCATGCTCTGTGATTAAAGTCAATGGAAAACTGGAACAATGGAAGGACTACCAATGGTTCAGAAACATCAGGAATGAATGTTTGGGTCACCCCACCAGGCAAAGAACCATGGTCAGCTGATGTGCTCGCTGAGGGTAAAGGGGACATGGAATGGGCAGTGGAAGAAGGTAGTCATAAATATGAATTATGACATGACCAGTTACAGAATCAAGGACTCTGATGGTATGAATAATTCCTCCTTGTTTTGTTATTAGTATGTTTTATTTGCACATAAAGCAAGTATCTTGTTTTCTTTTTATCATATAACATAAGTTGTATTGTTCATGTTACAAGTATGTAAGTTATAGAATATAAAGTTTAAGAGTGAATGCTACCTAGGACTTATACCTTGTTCTGGAAAAATGTAGTGCATTTCCGGTTGTACACTGGACAGTTGAATATTGCTAGGTGAAACATATGTCTGTTATTGTGCTCTACTTAGAGATTAAATATGGTAAAAGGTTATGTGTATAGCTACTAAGTTGACAAGGGGGACTATAATAGGTTCAGGTGTCAACTTGGCCAGGTGATGGTGCCCAGTTGTCTGGTCAGGCAAGCAAAGGCCTAACCACTACTTCAAAGATATTTTGTGAATGAATGATAAACCAGCAGGCTGGTTTATTAAATCATCAGTCACTTCATTGCATCTGTGGCTGATTATATTTACAATCAACTAAGAGTGTGTCTTCGGCAAAAAAGAAAAAAAAATCCAATCAGTTGGATTTGATCCAATCAGCAGAAGACTTTTAAGGGAGAAGAGAGAATTTTCACTTTTTTTTTCAGCCAGCCAGCCTCTCCTATGGAGTTCATCAAGACCTTTCGTTGGTGTTGCCTGCATCATGGCTTGCCCTATGGATTTTGGACTCTTCCATCCCCATGGTTGTGTAAGACATTTTTCAAAATCTCATATTTATACATATCTCCTGTTGGTTCTATTTCTCTAGAGAATTGTTATTAATACAACTTGGTAGTGAGAGTGGTTATTGAGAAATAGAATCTTAAAAATGTTTTTCTTCCAATTGGTTTTCTACTCTGATTAGATTGAAAGGCACTAATGACTCTATTTCTAATAATCAAGATGGCATCGACAGTTCATGGTGTGAGTTGGCAATAGCTACATGCAGCATATCAACATTTGATTCTGCTGACTGTACACAAATGAGGCAAGATTCTGAATGACAGTGTTTTTGATACTTTAACAGAATTTTGTGGAGTTAAAAGATACAATGCTGTTGACTGGTTGTTCTTAAATATGCTGGATACAGTCGTAAAAGAAGGGGATGAGATGAAGGCTTCAAATTTGCAGCTTAAGTGCTGTATGAAAGATGTAAAATTTCTATGTGTGCCCTTATTCCCTGTGACCACAGACATGGGACCTCTGAAAACCAGACCAAGAGTCTCATTGTTTGAGTAGCAGATTTATAGCATAAACTGAAATCTCAGTCTTACAGGGTGTCTGCTGGTAAAGTGAGGGCATTGATTGGAAAGGAGTGGGATCCTGAAAATTGAGATGGGGACATATGTATTGATAATGATGGCAGTAGGGGCATTAAATCCCTAGAGTCTGATGAGTCTTTCTGATATAAACTTGTAATGGTTTTCCCTAAAGAAGCAGCCATCAATTCCTAGCCTGCCTTGAGACAGCTGCCCAATGTCCAGCCTGCCTTGAGGAAACAGCTTCCTTAACTTTAGTCTTCCCTGAGGAGTCTACCATTCATCCTCTACTTGACGAGATTAACCCTTCAGTGCCTGTTAAATATATAACCACCTCCCTTGGGGAAACAGCCCTCACTCTTATGTCTAGGAGATTATTCCTATTTTACCAGATGAAACTCCAAGTGGCTTGAAAGACACTTCTAATTCTTTTCACGACCTGCACACACCACTCTTTTCTTCCAGGCCTACAACTAGACTAAAATCTTGACACACCCTGAAAGGCAAGGTATAAAGTGCGACTCATGAGAAGGTATGCTATGCTCCAAAAGAACTACATGAATTTTCCAATTAATATAGACAGAAATCAGAATATTTGTGGAAATAGATATTAAGGGTGAGGGAAAGTGGTTGAAGAAATTTTAGACAGGATAAGGCTGAAATTATTGATATGGGCCCTCTAAGTAATGATGTTTTTAATTCATTGTTGTAGTTTGAGGGGTTAGAATGGGCACATGTTCATGGAATTCTCTTTCTTACCATGTTCCCCACCATGCTGAAGCAGATGGATTGATAAATCCAGCTGTCTTTTGTAGCAGCTGAATTGATAGAACCATTGCCTTTTGAAGACTTAATTATGGTGTTGACTAGGTGGCAATACCTTGCAGGGCTTATGCAATGTTCCTCAGTAGGCTGTGTATGCAAGGGATCAGCATCCAATGTATGGTGTTGTTTCTCCTATATCCAGGATTCACGGGCCCAGGAATCAAGGGATGGAAATGGGAGTGGCACCATTCGCTATCACTCCCAGTGATCTCCACTAGGAGAATTTTTTTTTCCTGTACCTGCAGTTTTGAGCTCTGCTGGTCTACATGCCTTACTTCCAAAAGGAAGAGGGCGTCATTGGATGTGATCAATTGCAGAATAAAGATAACAGAGGAAAGAGTCAGTTAACTTGAAAATTAATCAATAGAAATTATCTAATAAATTAAAAGTGACTCAGAGACCTGTGAGGCCATATCAAAATGTGTTACATTCATGTCATTACAGTCTCAAAAAGGAGAATGATACTGATGCAAAATATGTTGAAGAAATAATGGCTAAAAGCTGCCAAAATTTGTTAAGGGACATAAACTTACACATTCAAGAAGCTCAGAAAAATCCAAATAAGATAAACTCAAAGAAAAGTTAAACCAGACATAACATAATCAAATCCCTGAAAACCAAAGATAAAGAAAAAATCTTGATAGCCACATAAAAACAACACATTTCATATACAGAAACAATAATTCAAATGACAGATTGTTTCTCATCAGAAACCCTGGTAGCCAGAAGACATGGAACATCTTTAAAGTGCTATAAGAAAAAATAAAGAAGAATACAAAGTGTCAAGCCAGAATTCTACGTCCAGTGAAAATATTCTTCAGGAATTAAAGCAAAATAAAAATAATCCTAGATGAAGGAAAACTAAGATCATTGACTGCAAGAAAATCTCTTTCAAAGAAATGCTAAATAAAGTTTTCTGATTAACAGAGACTGATAAAAAAAAGAGAACTTGGGGCGGGCCGCGGTGGCTCAGCGGGCAAAGTGCTTGCCTGCTATGCCGGAAGACCTCGGTTCGATTCCCGGCCCCAGCCCATGTAAAAAACAAACAAACAAACAAAATACAATAAAAAACAAGAAAATGTTTAAAGATGTTTCCTTTCCTTCCTTCCTTCCTTCTCTCTGTCTTTCCTTCCTTTCCTCCCTCTCTCTAAAAAAAAAAAAAAAAAAAAAAAGAGAACTTGGAACTTTAGTAATGAAAGAAGAACAACAGAACGGTTTCATATCTTGATAAATAAATCACACTATTTTTTTCTCCTCTTAAGTTCTTTAAAATATTATTCAGTGTTGCAAGAAAAAAGTATAACACTTTCTAGTGGAGTCCTCAATGCATGCAGATGCAATCTAAGATAATTGTTACTTAAAGGGGGAAGGTAAATAGACCTACATGGTTGTAAGACTTCTACATTTCACCTGAGGTGGTAAAATATTAACTCTAAGTTGACTGTGAAGGTTGGAGATGTATATTTTAATTCCTTGAGGAAACACTAGAACAATAATATGAAGAAATACAGCCAAAAAGCTAATAAATGAATTAACATGACTACTATATCTAGATATATCTAAATTATAGATTTATGTTTTGGGTTGCTAAAGCTGCTGGAATGCAGTATGCCAGAAATGGGTTTGTCTTCACAATGGGGATTTATTAACTTACAATTTACAGTTCTTAGGCCATGAAAATGTCCAACTCAAGGCATCAACGGGATGATACCTGGACTCTGAAGACAGGCTGCCAGTATCCAGGACACCCCTGTCACATGGGAAGGCTTCCCTGGGGCTTTCCTCTGTGAGCTTCTTTTAATTTCATCTCTCTCAGCTTCTCTGTGTCTTCTCTGAGCTCCCTGTCTCTCCCTTATAAAGGACTCCAGTGTGAGGATTAAGACCCACCTTGAATGAGGTGGGTCACACCTCCATTAAAATAACCTAATCAAAATGTCCCACCTACAATAAGTCTACATCCATAGGAAAGGGTTAAAAGGATACAATCTTTAGCAGGATACTTAGCAGCTTCAAACTACCACAGTATATAATTATATACTTATATAATATATATTTTATATTATACATGTTTGCGTGTAAAACAATTCAAGCATTGTCAAAAATGTGCAACAACTGGAACTCTTGTACAGAATGCAAAGTGGCACAAGTCACTTTGGAAAACAGTTTGGCAGTTTCTCAAAATGCTAAATGTGTAGTTACCATATCCTCCAGCAATTTCACTCCCAGGTATTTTCCAAAGAGAAATGAAAAAGTATATCCATCAAAAGCAATATACCAGAAATGGAACAGTTTTCAGAAAAGGAATTGAATAAATTGCAAGTTTACAGTTCTAAGTCCATGAAAATGTTCAAGTTAAAGCACTGATAAGAGGTTACCTTTACTCAAGAAAGGCTGATGCTGTCCAGAACACATCTATCAGCTGGGAAGGCACATGGCTGGTATCTGTGTAAGTATCTGTGGGCCTTCACTTAGCTCCCCTGTGACACAACTCTGGGTTCTGGCTTACTTAGCATCTCATGCAAAGGCACAAGGCAGCATCTGCTGGTCCCTGCATTTCCAAATGTCCGTGTCTAGAAGTCTGCTCTCCCTGGTGGCATTCCAAGCATTCCCAAACATCTGGGTCTCTGTCAGATCTGAAGCAGCTATTAGCTAGGGGCCTCACATACATTACTTCATCTAATTCTCTCAACATCTCTTGAGTTAGGACTTATTACCCTCATACCACTGATGAGAAAATGGAGGCTCCAAAATGTTGAGTAACTTCTTCAATGTTATAAATATACTGAGAGTCAGAGATGGAATTTAAATTTAGATTTGACTGTAATTCTGTACTGTCTCTTTAACTATGTGCCATAAATTTTTCAGTCCTACAGCTGATAAAAAATTGAAGATAGAACCAAGGGAAAATAGGCTAGAGATTGCTATTTTAATGATTTTGGGGGATATAAGTACCAAGTTTGGAGACTAATATAGGGGAAACATGAAGGAAGAAAAACTAAATAGCAAAAAATGTTTAAAATTTTAATCAAGCAGGTTTTTTTTTTTTTTTTTGGTATTCCTAGGTCCTTGTTTTCCCCTGTGTAATTTATAAAAATAAATATAATTTTGGGCATGTTTCTTGCCCAAAACATTGCAAAACTAAAAAAACATTTTAATTAAAATGGAGATTATTTTCAAAATATTGCTCAATGGTAATTGAACTTATAAGAATATTCTCAATTCCTATAATTGAGTGTGTGTTTGTGTATATTTGATGCACCATGATGTAGTTTCAATTTTTATTTAAATTTGCACTCTATTTGACTTATTTTCATTCCATTGCTTGCTCCCTTGAGACCAGGCTCACTTCATAAATTCTTGTTACATGAGTTGTTTGGGGGGAAAAGTGTGTGCCTTTATCGGAGATTTTGTGTTGCTCCAATTCAAACCTCAAAATCACAGTATAAAGTTTAGCTTTATTCTCATAACTTTTACTGAAATACGGTTAGTAGGACCTAAACCTACCAAGCTCAGATCTTGATGGTAATCAGTAGAAAAAAGGTCTGTTTTTTAGTATAACCACACCAACTTCAAAAGTTAGAAACAAATTTCTAAAAGTTTACCTTCCCATGCACATTTGTGTTCATATATGTAAAAATATATGATTTAAAAAGCTAGTTTCATTATAATAATAATAATTTTCATCATGGCAAAATGAGAGAGGTCTTAGTATGTGAACTGCATTTTTAAATAACAAGCCATGTATAAATGCCCTGGGAAATTTCCTTTCCCTCAAAAAGGAAGTTATATATAGAATAGTCAAATAAACTTATTTTATAACTGTTATATTGTTTCTAAACAAAAATCAATGATGTATGACCCATAGGCTTACGTGCCAAATTTCATTTCAGATCCTAAATATAGTTCCCCAATGCCCCTGGCTAAACCTTGTTTTATGATTCCTGATTGTTGTAGCATAATACAAGGAAATCCAATCTCCACAGAGATTGTAGCTTTCTTAAAGGATACTTTAAATAGAAGTGGTCTTAAGACTTTTTAAGTTCTTGCTAAAATTCCATTCAGTTCATTGTTCAGGGTAAAAGAATTAAGAAAGGTCAGTGAATGTATTGATTGTGGTGGTCCCAATTAAGTTACATAGACAGCCTTTTTTCTTGCCTAATATTGTCATCCCAAATGAATGACTCAATTTAATCAATTCTGATAGCAAAATAAAAGAGTGAGAAAGTGGTTATTCATGGTAAATGGATTTTTAGTGACACTATCAGCTCAGTTTTTATGACTATCTCTCCAAATCCAGGAATATTCAGCAAAAAATATTATCAAGCTGAAGTTCCCAAAAGACAAGCAAATATAACATCTGTATTCTTTTTTATATCATTTCTTCATTTTAATTTAATAAAAACAAGAATCAAACAAAAAGTCAGTCATATTACTGTATTGCTATAGACTAAAAGCCAATCTAAGTGTCATAATGGCATGGAAATTATTTTTACAAACATTAAAATTTCACCATTGTTTTAATTACAGCATACAATTCCTCTCTAAATGAATTATATAATAGAGAAATAAGTAACAGATAATTCAAAAACTTTCTCTTCAAAAAGACTACTAGGGGAATATTTATGAGTGAATTTGCAGTTTAATATGTCTGATTTTCTTTCCAAGTCTCATTGTGTGCATCTTTCTTACTACAGCTACATCTGTAGTTTGATCTCATCAAATCTTAACCTCAAGTTATAGTTCTATCCCTACATACACTGGAGCTAAGAGTGATAGATAATAAAAATAGTTATAAGTATAAAGGGAAGATTTTAGAGAAGAGTGTGTATATTTGTGCTTTGGGGTGCAATGACCTATATATGTCTGTTAGGTCTAATTCATTTATCAAATCATGGACATTCTCTGGGATAGATCATATGCTGGGGCACAAAACAAGTCTTTATAAATTTAAAAACATTGAAATTACTTAAAGCATTTTCTCTGATCACAATGGAATGAAGCTGCATCTCAGTAACCAACATAGAACAAGAACATTCACAAATACATGAAGATTAAATAACATGCCCTTAAACATGTCAAAAAAGTGGGTCAAAAATAAATTGCTGGTGAAATTAGTAGCTATCTGGAGATGAATGAAAGTGAGAATACAATTTATCAGAAGTTAAATACAATTTAACTTCTCTGTTTCCATGTTGATCTTCTGCCTGGTTGTTCTACTTATACAAGAGAGTGATGTTTTGAAGTCTCCTACTATTATTTTTGAAACATCTATCATTCCCTTCCATTTTGCCATTTTGTGTCTCATGTTCTTTGGAGCTCCTTGATTGGGAGCATGTATATTTATGATTGTTATATCTTCCAAGTGAACTATCCTTTTAATTAATATATAGTGTCCTTCTTTGTCTCTTATGATGTCTTTACATTCAGAGTCTATTTTGTCTGATATTAGTGTAGCTACTCCTGCTTTCTTTTCATCACAACTTGTGTGGAAAATCATTTTCCATCCTTTCACTTACAACCTATTTGTATTCTTGTGTCTAAGATGAGTCTCTTGCAAGCAGCATATAAATGGATTATATTTCTTTATCCATTCTGCCAATCTGTATCTTTTTTTTTCTTTTTTGGCATGGGCAGGATCTAGGAATTGAAGCCAGTTCTCTGGCATTGCAGGCGAGAATTCTGCCACTG
The DNA here is from genome assembly GCF_023851605.1 of Tamandua tetradactyla. Lineage (NCBI taxonomy): Eukaryota > Metazoa > Chordata > Mammalia > Pilosa > Myrmecophagidae > Tamandua > Tamandua tetradactyla. Next base: position 17,025,032 of record NC_135353.1, read on the forward strand.
AGCCACCATTGTCTGCCCACCAATTTGTATCTTTTAATTGGTGAGTTTAGTCCATTAACATTCAAAGTTACTACTGAAAAGGCATTTCATGTATCCATCATCTTATCTTTTTCATTTTATTTGTCAGATCTATATATTCTAGAATGTTTTTCTCTTGCTGCTTTCAGAATTTTCTGCTTCTCTTCAACAGTTGACAGACTGATTACACTGTGTCTTGGGGAAGGCCTTTTTGGATTTATTCTGTTTGGAGTTCTTTGGGCTTCTTTGACTTGTATATTCTTGTCCTTTATAAGGGTTGGGAAGCTTTCCCCCATTATATCTTAAACTACTCTTCTTAGTCGTTTACTCTTCACTTCTTCCTCTGGGACACCAATGATTCTAATATTTGTGTGCTTTGTTTTGTCCATCATTTCCCTGAGATCCAACTCAAATGTTTCCATCATTTTTACTATTTGCTGTTGTGAGTGTTTGAAATCAGTTATCCTGTCCTCTATATCACTTATTCCTTTTTCTGTCTCTTCAAATCTTTAATTGTGTGCCTCTAGTATTTTTTTTTGTCAACAGTATCTTTAAACTCTGTGCTATCTGCTATTTTTCCATTTATTCTTTCAAATTCCCCTCTATGCTCTTCTACTGTCTACTTGATTTCCTTTATGTCGTTAGCCATCTGACTTATTTTATTAAATAGAGTTATATGAACATCTTTGATTAGTTGCTCCAACATCTGTGTCTCCTCTGGTGTTTTACTTTGGTCGTTAGGCTGGGCTATATCTGTCTGCATTGTGATATGCTTAGCAATCTTCTGTTGTTTTCATCGCACGTAAATATCTTGATTGATCTTGATTGAGGAATTGATTTCCTCCAATAGTTTAAAGCCTTGTGTTTTGGGGGTGGATCTGTAGTAGGAGAAAGATATGGGGTGGGGCGCAACAGTGTGATGATACATTGCAGGGTAGGTATAGGCTCAGGTTGGGGATGTTAAGCTGGTGCTTTTGAATGTGGGTGTCCAGCAGCCAGGGAGGATGTGGCTGTGCAGGTGCATGGGTCTGGAGGCCACAACTCTGGTGTGCACTGGTCTAGATTGTGGGGCTCTTTGGGTGCACATGCAGCGCTATAGCAATGGGTCAGTGTTATGCCTTCATGACCTAAGGGTGGATGCAATCCGGCCTCACAGGTCAGTGCTTTTTCAGAGCTGAGAAGTGTGACTGTGGGCTTTGCACATGCACAAGTCTAGGAGTGCCATAAGCTGATATTTCCAGAGTTGAGGGGCCTGAGTGGAGGTTGAGCATATGCACATGTCTAGGACGACAGAAAACAGATGAACAGAGCTCATGGGGGTAAGGATGAGGTTGTACGACACTAAGGGTGGGGATGTGTGGCCTGGATATGGAGGTAAGCAAGTGCCTGCAGCCTTTATGCATTGGCAACAGCCTGCAGGGAGCAGGGAGGGGGAGGTAGTGCTCTGGAGGGGTGCAGGAGAGGTGGGTTGGGGTGCACTTGGAGTAGAGATGTGGGGCGGGGGTGCTTGAAGCATGGGGAGTGGGGGCTGGTGATGGGGTTCAGGTGCGTGGGGTGTGGGGTGAGTCGCCGGTCACAGGGCTGCACTGATGAGGGTAGCACGTTAAGGAATGCTGCTTGGCTTACTTCCTTGGCTTACTGTGCTTCTGTGCACTACTGTAGACTCTGCTCTTTCACGTTAGGCACCAGTTTTCTGCTTCTCAGTTCCTCAGCCCCCATAACCAGGGCTGCCAGGTGCAGAAGGCTCTTCCAGGTCAGCTTCACTCTTGAATCACTGTCTCAGTCACTATCCCATCCCTTCTCTAACTTTTCTTTAGAGCAGGGCTGAACTCGATCTACCCTATTTGGCCATCTTCCTTAACTGTTTCTTAATGTTTAACGCTCTGGTCACAGGTTTTCATGGAATTAACCTTGGTGAAAGATAATGAAAGCAAAGAACCAAGAGAATACATGCAGGAATGTGCATAATTATTGACAAATTTGGAAGATTTTTTGGGGTATTGAAAAATGTGAAAACATTATTATGTTGTAGTCTACACGTTCCCAGTAGGGTTCAAAGGTTGACTCTTCTAAAAAATACTCTCCAAGCCCCTGGGCCCCCTCCAATATAATATCAAAGAGAGCACAATTGTTTACATCTTATTTAGCTTACTTCTGGTTTATTCTGAGGGTTTCTATTTCTTTCAAGAACAGTACCATTTTTTCACTCTCCATTGTACAAACACTTAGAATCATTTTTTGATCTCCTTTGTTCATTTTTTATCTTGTCAATCATTGCATTCAATCACTCAATGCAAGTCAGTGGTGATACAAAGATAAAAAAGACATGGGAAATTCCCTGTATAACTTCCTATCATCTCCTTGTACTCTTTCCCATGCTCACTCCCTCCAGCCTCACAGACACTTTGCTGTACCTCCAGCAGACTAACTGCCCACATTCTTTAAAGTCCTTGACCTTTCTATTGCTTCTCGGGGTTGTGGCTTGGAGTTGCATACCCCAGGAAAAAAATATTCCTAATCTTAATCCATCCCTGTGAGTGTGAGCATATTGTAAATAGGATCTTTTGATGAGATTGCTTCAGTAAATTATTGCCCAACTGAATCAGAATGTGTCTTAATCTTATTATTGGAGGCCTTTTAGAGAACTCTACAGAAAGAGAAGCTTTAGGGAGCAACCAGAAGGTAGAAGTCAACAGAACCTGGAAGAGAAAGGAGAAGCTGCACCATTGGCATTATCATGTGATAGAAAAGCCAAGGAAATTCAAAGATTGCCACCAGCCAGAAGTTACTGACTCCTGGGAGAAGCAAACTTTCTAACATCTGAAACTGAATTAATAAATTCCTGCTGTTAAGCCAAATCATTGCATGGTATTTGTTTTAGCAGCCGGGAAACTAAAATATCTCTGTTTTGAATGCTTCCCCATCCTGCCCCTATGGTTTACTCCTTTATATCTCTAGGTCTAAGCTGAAATTTCACCTTAACATAGAGGTCTTCCCATAACTTTCTATCTCATGCAGCACTCTCTTTCCTTCTTCAGTGCTTTCCAGTTCTCCATAGCATCTGTCACCATCTATATAGTTACAAGATATATATATAGATAGATGGGCACACACATACATACACACACTCATTTTCCAACCATATATCCCAAGAAGAATGTGATAACAAAGAAAAAAAATTTCCTTTTTCTTCATTTCTGTCTCCCAGCCCCTGGAACAGTGACTGACCTGAGGAAAACACTCAATGAATATTTGTTGAACAAACAAATAATTACATTTCCCTGTCTGTCTATGCAGCTATATTATGAAAGCCTCAAAAGGGAAAAACTATATCTGTTTTCACCATTCCATCCCCAGTGCTTTGCAGAGGGCCTAGAACACTGTGAGTATGTAACAAAGTTTGGTAGAGTGAGAAATGGATAATCTGTTACATTCCTATAGATCAAGCTGCAGTATGAGGTTGAATTGTTTCTTTTGCTGACCTCAAATTTACCCATCCTCTTCAACTCCCCACTGAGTAGTTGCTTTATTATTCTGTGGGCACCCATTTTCCTTACATGATTGCCTTACCAAAACTAATCTAAAGTGAATATGGCTTTATTCTCTGAGGATTGTTTCCTCCCAGTCCTTGGTATCTGCCACATTTTTGCACTTGATGAGATACTTGTAATTACCTTGCAAGTTAGGAGGAATAATTTCATACATGTGAACACTATCACTTTGCAGTGTCTTGAAAATGCTATTTGAAGCAACGCAATTTTTAACCAGAGAGATCTAAAAATACCCTCTAAGTGTAAGGCTAGCTAAATGAGTTCCCCAATCAAGATTTCACAAGTGATTACAAAATTGGATACATTTTGTAGTTGAGTTAATAGACTTCCTTTTATAGGATATGTAGTCCTTCATATCCAGATCATGCTTTCTGTTTGTTCTTTATGGTGTCAAACACATTTTGACTCTCAATAAATAACATTCAAATTAAGGCCATATAAACTCGAGCATTAATAAGTCCAATGAAGTTGTACTTGACTCTGTCTTTTTTACTCGCAAGTGTATGCTAAAGAGATTGTAGCACAATGCAGTAAATCTGATTCATTGGTACTCTGTACTTTTTCTTACAGAAAGACTAAGAAATGTTTATAATCTGTAAGCATCAGAAAGGATACAAATAAAAACAATAACAAAAGAAAAGTTGCTGTAGTACAGATCACAATGACAAAGTAGTAAGTCAGAATTACAAGGCCATTCAGTTTTAAATATTCTTGAGGAAACACTCTGTCCTGGGAGAAGACAAGGGAGTTGACCTCCTGACTCCATTTCACAAGGATTTTCTCTTTCCCATCAGTCTATCTGCCACAGTAGCTAACTGTAGGAGAGGGAAAATTGCCACTGTAATCATATCATTTCTTCTCTGGAGTATTGATTGTTGTATAACAACAAAAGAGTACCATAGTTATACCTTTGTGTTCCTGTGATTTGAGTTCAACCTATCTATAATTGCACATACACTCTGTTTCATAATCTATTTCAGAATATAGTTTAACATTTCTCAGCTGTACCTTCTGAGATCCTTATAAAGTCCTAGGAAAAGGTCCACTTTAGTACTACAGGCTCCACCATCTATTCGGTATTGTGTGTTTCAAATAATCTTATTTTCATTCTCACAATAACTGTCTGAGGTAAGTGGAAAATAGCCCATTAAAAATGATGAAACTAAGAATCAAAAAAAGCTAAGTCACTGCACAAGGCCATACAATCATCAATTGCCCAAGCCATGGTTCAAAGTCCAGTACACCTGACTCCAAAGTCCACACTCATTCCAGAACACCATAGTGCTTTCAAGTACTGTAAAAGAATATTGCTTCAGTTTATTAAATGCTGTGAGAATGCAATACACTAGAAATGGAATGGCTTTTAAAAAAGGAATTTATTCAGCTTGTAACTGTGCCTTCCATGTAAGAAGGAACCTCAGTTGAAAGTTAGCTGCCTTTCCTCTGAAGAACTATATGTTAACTAAATAAATCCTCTTTTATTGAAAGCCAATCCATCTCTGGTGTGTTGCATTCTGGCAGCTAGCAAACTACAACAGATTTGGTACCAGAGAAGTGGGGTGCTGCTGGAGTTTGCAAATACCAGACAGAACAGTCTTTTGATGGATAAGGGGACGATTTTGGAAGAACTGTGAAGAGAATGATGGAGAAGTCCCGGAGTGCTTGAAGAGACTATTGGTGTAAATGGAACCACTGCCAATCTGAACAAAGGGGGAAACAAAAGGGACAAATTGGAGTTTGCAGAGTGAGAACCCAGAAGCTTGGGTCTGAAGCCAAGAAACCTCAACCAAGAGAGTGGACCCAACCATATACATGTAGGGGGTGAGTTTACCCTGCAGGGTGAGGATGAGTCTCCCACCTCATTGCAGTGGAAAATTCATGCAGCCTCAGGCTTTGGAGAAGGTACAGCATGCTCCTTGGGGGACTGGGGAAAGCCTGGCTGCCACTACATGGAGGGGTTGAGCGTGGGCCCCAGAAATGGCAGAGAGTCCAAGTGTGGCCCCAATGCCTGGAGAGGGTGGAGCTGAGAAAATAGTGGTCTCCTCAATGTCCCCCAAGGTTTATTCAGAAAGAGGCAGGCCACTGCATAGGCCCTTGGAAAGGGTGGGACTGCCACTTTCTAAAGCTAAAGGATAAATGACTTTCAGACTTTGAAATCCAATGGTGTTTGCCCTGCAGGTTTTCCTTCCAGTTTTTCCCTATGGATCCTGTGACTGTCCCTCCTTTGCATATTGGCACCAGATAACCTGTTTTGAGATTCATAGATCCACAGCCAGAAGAGAATTTTTTGCACTTCAATATTGTTTATGGTGATGCGTGTAGTTGCCAAGTTGTCAATGGGTGGACCTGTGGTAGTTAGATTCTATTGTCAACTTGGCCAGGTGAAGGAACCTAGTTCTATTGCTGTGGACATGAGACAATGGCATGTGAACCTCATCTGTTGTTGATTACATCTGCAGTCGGCTAGGAGGCATGCCTGCTACAATGAATGATGTTTGATTTAATTGGCTGGTGCTTAAATGCTCAACATAGCACAGTCCAAACAGCTTGGCATACCTCATCTCAGCACTCGCAGCTCAGCCCAGACCTTTGGAGATGCAGAAAGAAATTACCCTGGGTAAAGTTGTTGGAACCCAGAGGCCTGGAGAGAAGGCCAGCTGAGATCACCCTGTGTTTTCCACATAAGAAAGAAACTCAGTTGAAAGTTAGCTGCCATTCCTCTGAAGAACTATACATTAACTAATTAAATCCTCTTTTATTGAAAACCAGTCCATCTCTGATGTGTTTCATTCCAGGCAGCTAGCAAAGTACAACAGCATGGCACATGGCAATGTCTGCTAGACTCTGAATCTCCAAATGCCCGTGTTCTAGTTTGCTAGCTGCCAGAATGCAATACACCAGAAACAGAACAGCTTTTAAAAAGAGAAGTGTAATAAATTGCAAGTTAAGAGTTTTTAGGCCATGGAAATGTCCCAATTAAAGCTAGTCTATAGAAATGTCCAATCTGAGGCATCCAGGAAAAGATACTTTGATTCAAGAAGGCTGGTGAAGTTCAGGATTTATCGCTCAAGTGGAAAGGCACATGGCAAACACAGTCAGGGTTTCTCTCTCAGCTGGAAGGGCACATGGTGAACATGGCGTGATTTGGTAGGTTTCTCTCCTGGCCTCCTGTTTCATGACGCTCCTCAGGAGGTGTTTTCCTTCTTCATCTCCAAAATCACTGGCTGATGAACTCTCTGCTTCATGGTGCTGCAGCATTCTCTGCTCTTTCTGAATTTCTTGCTTTCTTTAAAATGTTTCCTCTTTTATAGTGGAAGAAGCTAGCAACAGAATGCAATACATACCAGAAAAAGAATGGCTTTTAAAGAGGGAAATTTAATAAGTTGCTAGTTTACAGCAACAGAATGCAATATACCAGAAACAGAGTGGCTTTTAAAAAGGGGAATTTAATAAATTGCTAGTTTACAGTTCTAAGGCAGAGAAAATGTTCCAATTAAAACAAGTCTATAGAAATATCCAATCTAAGGCATCCAGAGAAAGGTATCTTGGTTGCAGAAGGCCGATGAAGCTCAGGGTTTCTCTCTCAAGTGAGAAGGCACATGGCAAACATAGTTAGGCTTCTCTCTCATCTGGAAGGGCATATGGCAAACACAGCGTCATCTGCTAACTTCTTCTCCTGGCTTCCTGTTTCATGAAGCTCCCCAGGAGGCATTTTCCTTCTTCATCTCCAAAGGTCGCTGCCTGGTGGACTCTGCTACTCATGGCTAGGTCATTCTCTGCTCTCTCAGAAATCTCTTTTTTCTCCAAAATGTTTCCTCTTTTATAGGATTACAGAAACTAATCAAGACCCACCCAAATCGGTGGAGACATGCCTCCAGCTAATCTAGTTTAACAACCACTCTTAATTAAATCACATCTCCAAGGAGATGATCTAATTACAGTTTCAAACATTCAATACTGACTAGGGATTAGAAGAAACGACTGCCTTTACAAAATGGGATTAGGATTAAAATTCAGTTTTTCTAGGGTACATACATCATTTCAAACCAGCAGGTATAGGATTCCAGTAAACTAATCAAAGCCGACCTGGATTGGGTGAAGATAGTCTCCACCTAATCCAATTTAATAAACACTCTTGATTGAATCTCATCTCCAGGGAGATAATCTAATTAAAATTTCAGAGCTACAATACTGAATAAGGATTAGAAAAACAGCTGCCTTTGCAAAATGGGATTAGGATTAAAACATGGCTTTTCTAGGGTACAAACATCCTTTCAAACCAGCATAGCCACTGTCTAGGCATCTGCTCTCTCTGCTGGCACTTCAAACATCTCCAAATGTCTGCATCTCTGTCAAGTCTGAATTCTTTGAAAATGGTTTCCTTTTAAAGGACTGCAGTGAGTGACCCACCTTTAATGGGTGGAGATACATCTCCATAAAAAAAGTCCCACCCAAACAATAGGTCTACACCCACAGGATTGGATTAGAATAAAGAACATAGCTTTTCTGGGGTAAATTACAGCCTCAAACCATCCAAGTATCTAAGCCAGGAAGGTCCAATAAATGGTTGCCTTCATTGCTCTGGTGCTCTGTCTGAGTAGAACCAAAGAACTACATCTCTTTGGGTATGGCACCCTGTGTACATTCATGTGCATTGTTCCATTTAATCTTCACAATACCACTATAAGCTATTACTCCTGTTATAAAGATGAGACAATTAGAACTTGACAGGTTTAACTAACTTGCTCTGGTTCACACAGCAAGAAGCACAGCAAAATATATATAATCAATCCTCCAACTCCAATTTCTGTGTTTTGCCACTGTGTATCTTCCTTTGTTTTGCTATTTAACTCCATCTCTCCCTGTATATGTGTGCACATGCAATGTATTTTTTCTCTTTAATTAGGCTATAAGCTATTAGAATGTAGGGATTGCATTTTATTTTATTATAAATCACATCGTACCTTGTACATTGTACTCAACAAATGGAAACATATCTTTATTGGCAATATGAAAATGATTTAATAGAAATATTAAATCAAAAGTGATTTCTACAAATATATGGAGAAATGACACAAGTCACTCATGATACTACAAATGTTTTCAATATGGACTCATATTTTAACACAGAAATCAAGATAAAACAGCACCAGAAGTGTTTTCCCCAAAAAGCAAATAATTTAAAATAATAATTTGCTATAAACTGCAGTGTAGTATAAATAAAAAGTGGTCTATTAAATTTGAGTTGACATTTAAGAATATGAGAGTTATTCAAAGGAGAAAGCCATGACAAGAGGAGATAATCTCAACCTTTATGATAAATATAAGATTAGTAACCAGTCAACAATTAAAAGTAGAGTCAATGAGTAAAACATATTTTTTTAAAACTCTGAATGGAATATGACTGATCTAAAAGTGGTTTCTGTCACCAGAGCCAAAATTATTTTGTAAAATTAAAGGATGCAAAGATCAAAAAGAAATTTATATAGAACTCAAAATACAGGCATTTTATTTTTAGCTCAACATAGCTGAAGCACATTGTACAAGAGAGAAATTTGCAGCCAAATAAACTAATAACTGGGCCACATTTTGTGCATTAGCTGCATATGGTATCAAAAGAATATATGCAAGTGTTCCATATTACTGAAAGGCATCAGAATGTTTCATGGCTTATCAATAGTTCAGCCCAATACATGTATATCATGCATTTGTGTTTCAAAATTTCATGCAAACTTTTGTGAAATAAAACAAAATCAGTTCTTGGTAGAAGATAAGGAAATTGATCTCAAATGAGTTGTTCAAAAAGCTGCCAATAGTTGAATGAGAAGCTGTCTAAGTGTGAATTTATTCAGTGAATGTAAAATCATGAAGGAGACACATGGAATGATTCTCTTGATTCTGAGATGGTAGGGGCAAAATGAAAATTCATTGCCCTTAGCTAGATCATACATGAATCAATAGAATGAAATGAAATCCTGGTAACTGACTTCTATTAGAAAAATGACTGTTCTTTTTGTGAGGTCTACCATCACCATTTTCACATTCAAATAGCCCCTACTTCAGACACACACAAGCTTACATCCTGTGAGCAGAGGGGGTGAGAACACGAATTTATTACTATCAGGCATTGGAGTTTCAGAGATAGCCTTGGTATCATTGTTCTGACTCTTGACTCCTTGATCATCTGTTTCAGTGTTGAATGCTGCTGGAAATGCAATATACCAGAAATGGGTTGGCATTTATAAAGAGAATTTATTAAGTTATGAGTTTATAGTTTAAGGCCATAAAATGCCCAAACTAAGACATCCAGAGAAAGATACCTTGACTCAAGAAAGGCTGATCAGGGAAAGCACATGGTTGGTGTTCACTGGTCCTTTGGCTTCTGGCTTCAAACAGCTTTCCCAGGGGTGTTTTCTTTCTGTATCTCCAAACATCTCTGTCTATGTCATCTCTGAAACTGTTTCCAAAATGGTTCCCCTTTAAAGGACTCCAGTAAGTGGATTGAGACCCACCTTGAATGGTCAGAGACACATCTCCATGGAAACCATCTAATCATAAGATCCCACCCACAATTGGGTGGGTCACATCTCCATGGCAACAACTTAATCAAAATACCTCACTAAAATATTAAATCAAGATTAAAGAACATGGCTTTCTGGGGTACACAACAGCTTCAAACTTACATACCATAGAAAACCCACTTCAATTCTAGCATTTTATCTCTCTTGCCATCCATATCCCAACGCTCTTAATCTCTCTTACCTCTGTGCCTTTGTACTCATTGTCTTGGTGAAGAAATTCCTTCTCCTTAATTCTTTTAAATTAACATAATGTAAAAGTGGCTTTTTGGGGGGTATTGAGTTTTAGTATTATGAATTTTAACACCTGTAAACAGTTATATAACCATCACCATGTGAAGATAGAGAATTGTTCAATCACTCCAAAAACTCCCTAGTGCCATACTTTGGAGTCACATGCTTGTTCCACTTCTCAGCCCTAGCAAACCAATGATGTATTCTCTAGGAGTACAATTTGGTATTTCTGAGAATGTTCTCTCAATGGAATAATGCATTAATATCTCACACATTTTGAGACTAGTTTCTTTCACAGTCCATAATGTCTTTCAGAATAATCCAAATTGTGAATCAATATTTCATTCCTTTTATTGCTGAGCAGGATTCCATTTTGTGGAGGTACCACAGTTTATTCAATCATCCACTGAAGGACATTTGTACTGTTTTCAATTTAGGACTATTATGAATAAAGCTGCTATGAACATTTGTCTCTAAACCTTTGTGTGAACATCAGTGCAGTAAATTGAGTAATGGTCCCCCAAATGTCCATGTCTTAACCCCTGGAACTTGTGAATATGTTACATTACATGGAAGAATGGATTTTGTATGTGTTGTCAAGTGAAGGATCTTGGGATGGAGAGATTATTCTGGGTAATCAAGGTGAGCCCTGAATATGATCACAAATGTCCTTCAAAGAGGAAGGCAGAGGGCAATTTACTGCTGAGAAGACTAAAAAGCAGTGTGACCACAGAGGCAAAATTTTAAGTGATGTGTGTACAAGTCAAGGATCACCACCAGAAGCTGGAAGAAGGAAGGAACGGATTTTCCCCTAGAGCCTCTGAAGGGCGTGCACCCTACTGGCACCTTGATTTTAGTCCAGTGAATGTGATTTCAGATTTCTGGCCCCCAGAACTCTGAAAGAATAAACTTCTGTTGTTTTAAGACACTAAGTCTGTAATAGTTTGTTACAGCAACCACAGGAATCTAGTACAGCAACTCTTCATTATTCTGGGATAATCACCCAGGAATGCAATCACTGGTTTATTTGGTAGGTATATATTCAATTTTAAACGGAATTTTCAGATTGTCTGTACCATTCTGGTTTCCATCAGGAATATATAAGAGATTTAGTTGTTCTGCATTCTTGAAAGCACTTGATATTATCAAGATTTTTCATTTTATCCATCCTAACAGATGTGTAGTGTTATTCCATTGTATATCATTAATTTGCATTTCCCTAATGGCCAATGATTGTGAACACTGTCTCATGTGTGTACTTTCCATCTGTATATTCTTTTTAGTGGAGTGTCTGTTCTAGTCTTTTGTTCATTTTCCAATTGGATATTTTGCTTGCTTTTAAACTTCAGTTGAGTTTTGAGAGCTTATTATATATTCTATATAGCACTCCTTTTTTGAATACGTCATGTGCAAGTACTTTACACCATTCTGTAGCTTCTCTTTTCATCCTCTTTACAGGGTCTTTTGCAGAGCAAATGTTTTTAATTTTGATGAAATTCAAATTATCAGTATTTTCTTTAGTGGATTTCATTTTAGGTGTAATTCCTAAAAACTTTTCATCTGCCTCAGAGAATTTCCCATTCTCAAAGAATTTCTATATTTTCTTTTAAAAGTTTTATGTTTTACATTTAGATCTATGATCCATTTTGAGTTAATTTTTATGGAAGAATGAAGTTTAAGTCAAGCTCCATTTCTTTGTCTATGAACGTCCAATTTTTGCAATAACATTTGCTCAAAATGTTATTCTTTTTCCTTCAAATTGTATTTGCAACTTTGTCAAGTCCAACAGCTGTATTTGTGTATGTCTTTTTCTGGACTTTGGACTCTATTCCATAGACCTATGTGTTTATCCTTCCCCTGATTCTACACTCTCCTGATTACTGTAGCTATATTAAAAGCCTTAAAATCATCTAGTGTGATTCCTCCAATTTATACTTCTTTTTCAAAATTGTTGATTATTCTAGCTTCTTTGCCTTTTCTTTTTAGAAATTTGTAAATTAACTTGGCTATATATACAAAGAATCCTGCTGGGATTATTTTTTATTAAAGAAGTTGTGGATTTAAAGAGCAGTCATAGGTAAAATACAGGATTTCCATATACCACTCTATTATAATATGCATTGGTATGGGTCATTTGCTGCAATTGACGAAAGCACATTTTTAAAATTCATAGATACTTCATTAATTTCTTTATGTCAATGTGGGAAAAATTGACATATCTGCTATGTTGAGTCTTCCAATCCAAAATCACAGGACATGTCTTTCCATTTATTTAGATCTTCTTTGATTTCTTTCATCTACATTTTTTAGTTCTCAACGTAAGGATCCTATATATGTACTGTTACATCCATCCATGATATTTCATGTTTTTGTAGTGATTGTAAATGGTATTAAGTTTTAGATTTTAGTTTCTAGGAGTTCATGGTCAATATACAGAGATATGATTGTTTTTTATATGTTGTATTCTTTAATGCTATGGAACTATGATAGCATTTTTTTATTTGTTTTATGAATTTTTTTCAGGTTTCTTGGTATTTTCTACATAGACAATCAATTTGATTGTGAAGAAGAACGCGTTTTATTTCTTCCTTTTCAATCCATATGCCATTCATTTTTTTTCTTGATTTACTGCACTGGCTAGGCATCCATTATGATAATTAATAGGATGTGAGAGTGGACATACTTGCATGTTTCCCAGTCTTGGAATGAAAGTGTTCCTTCTTTCACCATTAAAAATGCTAGTAGCTGTAGGTAATTTAATTGGATGAATAATTTCCCTTTACTCTTAGGTTGCTAAGAGGTATTACCATGGGTAAATGTTGAATTTTGTCAAATGCTTTTTCTGTGTTAATTGTTAAGATCATAAGGATTTCTCTTTTTCTTTTTAGACTTAATTGTGACTTGCGTTGATTAATTTTTAAGCATAGAACAAATCTTGTATTCATAGGATAAACCATGCTTGGTTGTGATGTATTATCCTTTTTATATATTGCTGGATTTGGGTTTCTAACAATTTGTTACATATATATATTATTTTACTTTATTTCTTTTTTCTTTTTTTAGCATGGGCAGGCTCCGGGAATTGAACCCGGGTCTCTGGCACGGCAGGCAAGAACTCTGCCAGTGGCAGAGCCTCCATTGCCCACCCAATTTGTTACATATTTTCGCTTCTAATTTATAAAAGATATTATTGGTCTATATATTTCTTTCATTGTGCTTCATTTGTCTGGTTTGCTAAGTTGGGAAATGTTCACTTTTCTATTTTCAGGAAGAGAAGGCATTAAATTGAAGTCATTTATTTTTTAAATGTTTGATAGAATTTGCCAGTGAAAATATCTGAACCTGGAATTTACTTTTGAAAGCTTTTAAATTACAATTTAAAATATTTTAAAAGGTAACTGCATAACCAGGTTATTTATTTCATCCTGGGTGAATTTTAATAGCATGTTTTTTTTGATGAACTTGGTTAATTAATCTACGTCATCATATTTATATATAAAATTTGTTTGCAGTATTCCTTTATCATCCTTCTAATGTCTGCAAGGTCTCTACTGATATCCCCTCTTTCATTACTGATATTGATTATTATTTTTTTCTTTCTCACCCTTTTTATACTTTACACTATTATTGATTTTTCAAAAACTCAGATTTTTGTTACACTGATTTTTCTCCATTATTTTTCTTTTCCAATTTCATTGATTTCTATCTTGATTATTTTCTTTCTTCCACATGCTTTGGATTTAATTATTTTTATCTTTTTCTATTTTCTTAATGGAGAAGATTAAATTATTTATTCAAAGACTGTCTTTTTAAATATAAGTAGTTATAAATTTCTCTAATAGTGCTGCTTTAGTTGTATTCCACAATTTTGATTTGTTCTATTGTATTTTCATTTTCAACCAGTTCAAAACATTTTATAACTTTTCTTGAGACATACTCTTTGACCCGTGTGTTATTTAGAAGTGTTTTGTTTAATGTCCAAGTATTGAAAAATGTTCCTGTTTCTTTTATTGATTTTTAGTTTAATTTTTTGTGATCTGAACACACACTTTATGTAATTTCAAATTATTAAATAATGCAGGGTATGATCTTTCTTGATGAATGCTTCATGTGCACTTTATATATATGTATATTCCACTCTTTCTTGGGTGGATTTTTCTATAAATGTCCATTATATAGAGCTGCTTGACGATGGTGTTCAGTTTTCTATCAGGGGTCAGCAAACACTTTTTTTTAAAGGACAAGATAGTAAATAGTTTAGGCTTTGTAAGCCTTATATGGTCCCTCTCACATATTCTTTATTTTTTATTATCCCTTAAAAATATAAAAACAATTCTTAGCTCACAGGTCATCCAAAAACAGACTATGCAATGGATTTGAGCAAGAACTATAGTTTGCTGATCTTTGTTTTGTATCTTTGCTGATTTTTTGCCTACCAGTTCTATCAATATTGAGAGAGGAATTTGAAGTCTCCAAACATAATTATGGATTTTTCAGATCTTTCCATTTATGTTTAATACATTTTGGAGCTCTAATATGAGATGCATACTCATTTATGATTGTTATGTCTTCTTAGTGAAGTGACCCCTTTTCCATTGTACAGTATTCCTCTTTGATAATTTTCTGTCCTGAAGTCTAATTAGTCTGATATTAACATAGTCACTCTAGCTTCTTTTGCTTAATGTCTGTATTTGCATAACTTTGCTAATCTTTTTACTTTTTAGTTACATATGTCACTATATTTAAAATGGGATTCTTTTCAGAAACCATATAGTGGTTATTTTTTAAATTCAAACTGATAATGTTTGTCTTATTAATTGGTGTCTTCAGACCATTTAAATTTAATGCATGTATTGATATGCTTCATTTGGGGTCTACTGTTTCTTATTTTTTTTTTTGTTCTTTTCTATTTCCTGTCTACCCTGTCTTTTGGGTTATTTGAACAATTTTTAATATTCTAGTCTTATTTATCTAATGTGTTTTATTATATTTCATTGTATGTATTTTAATTGTTGCCATTGAGATTCCAATAGGCCTACTTAACTTTTCATAGTGTACTTAAAATCAGTATTTTACCATTTAAAGTGTAATGTAGAAACCCTACCATCATAAATATTTTTTGTCCTCCTACTTTTTTGTCACAATCATTTGATATTTTTCATCTACGCACTTGAAAACTTCACCTGATAATTTTTGGTTGTACCTCACAGACATTGGCTAAACCCTACTTGTTCCTCAGGTCTCAGTTTATACTTCATTTCCTTCAGAAATATCCTTCTTCAGACCCCCATAAATTAAGTTTAGGTTCTCTTAGTTGCAGTCTCATGATACTTAATACTGCCCCTAGTATAGTACTTCTAATTCTCCATATTATTGCTTTTGAAGAATTTGCATCCTCACCCAAAACTGTAAGTTCCATAAAATCCGTGCCACTCAGGCTTACCATCATATCCCCATTGTTTAACAAAGAGCCAGACATGGAGAACTTGATTAATTTATTCCAACTTTGATTCAATTACTCTTTATTGATCACTTAGAATCAAAGTTGAAGTAACTTTTTTTTACCTAAACTATAACCCAAAAACTCTTCATTCCAATCTTAATTGTGGTGATGATTTAGCCTTAAATAACCAGAAAAAGTGTCATTCTAAATTTCACATACATTTAATTCGCCAGCACCCAGAAAAATGCAGTAAATGTCTATTATTAAACAAGGATTGTACAAATGGGTTTAACCATTGTATCTTGTTATGCAAGGATATTATAACTGACATTGTTTCGGAGTCAGGCCTCTCTAGAAACATTGAGTCTATTCAAGGGCATAAAAAAATGCAATATGAGGTAAAAATAATATGCTAGAGATATAACATCAGAGGACAGATCTATTGAACTAGAAATACAAATTTGAGTATCATCACTATATAGGTATTATATAAACTCATGATAATGGCATGGATGTGCTTAGCAAAGAGAAAAGATCCAAGGACTGAGCCTTGGAATCTTCTAGTTCTTTGAATTTGAGTAGACAAGGATAAACCTTCAAAGGAAACTATAAAGGATTAGTCACTGCAGTAGGAGTAAAACCATGGAATGTTGATTAAATGAGATTTTTCTACCTAAAAGGATGTTAGACTTGTAAAATAAATGAATAATGGAAAATAGGTCACCCACACTCAGTTCATAGCAGAACTTGGTGGAATATATTTATTTCATCAAGGGACAATTATCTGAACAGTAATACAGGTAAACTCTTGAAAGTTATCTGCATAATGTACTTTTGTCATTAGAAATGCCTTTCATAGAGGATATTTTAAAATTACAATTCTTGGCTACATGTAGTAAATAAAGCCATCTTTGGTGGATGTCTGCAATAACCTAAACACTCTAAAACATCTATAAAATTACTTTGGAACTATCTAGAGTACTATAATTGCTTTTGCATATGTTCTGCAGATTTCCAGCAAAGGTTATATCAAACAATGTAAGCACAGTATCTTGTAAATGCATCTGAAAAATAATTTTATTCAATCATTTTGAAATGGGATTGAAACAACATAGCAATTGAGATGAATTGTTTAAAAAAGCATATTACTGTCTTGTTTTCATTAGTTACACCAAAAGAAGCAATAGCCCATCATCCAACAATTCTCAAGATACTCATTACACTGAAAATTCTGAATCTGATTAAAATTCTGAATAGACTTCAACTGAAAAAATAACCATGAAGAAGAAATTAACCAAGTAACCAGTACTCTTAAGAATAAAACCTACACCACTGTTCTAGATTGCTAGCTGCTGGAATGCAACACACTAGAGATGAATTGGCTTTAATAAAAGGGGTTTTATTTCATTAGTTCTTCAGAGAAAAGGCAGCTAACTTTCAGCTGAAGTTCTTTCTTATGTGGGAAGGCACAGGGTGATCTTAGTTGGCCTTCTCTTCATGCCTCTGGGTTCCAACAACTTTCCCCGGGGTGATTCCTTCCTGCATCTCCAAAGGCCTAGGCTGAGCTGCGAGTGCTGAGATGAGGTATGCTGAGCTGCTTGGGCTGTGCTACGTTGAGCTCTCTCATTTAAGCACCACCCAATTAAATCAAACATCATTCATTACAGCAGGCACACCTCTTAGCCAACTGCAGATGTAATGAGCAATAGATGAGGTTCACGTACCATTGGCTCATGGCCACAGCAACAAAATTAGGAACCTTCACCTGGCCAAGTTGACAATGGAATCTAACTACCACATATCCACCCCTTGTCAATTTGGCAACTACACGCATCACCTTAAACAATATTAAGGTGCAAAAAATTCTCTTCTGTCTGTGGACCTATGAATCTCAAAACAAGTTATCTGAAGCCAATATGCAAAGGAGGACATTCACAGGATTCAGCTTTTCATTTCCATAGGGAGATATTGGAAAGAACGCAAGAGTTGCAAGACTCAAACAGTTCTGAAAACCTGCAGGGCAAACTTGATTGGATTTCAAAGTCTGAAAGTCATTTATCTTTCGGTTTTAGAAGGTAACAGTCCCACCCTTTCCAAGGGCCTCTGCAGTGGCCGACCTCTTTCCAAATCAACCTTGGGGAACATTGAAGAGACCACCTTTTTCTCAGCTCCACTCTCCAGGCATCGGGGCCACACCTGGGCTCTCTGCCATTTCCAGGGCACACATAACCCCTCGATGTGGTGGCAGCTAGGCTGTCCCTGGTCCCCAAGGAGCGCGCTATACCTTCTGCAAGGCCTGAGGCTGTACAACTCTTCCATTGCATACCTCATCCTCTGCCTTCAGGGCAAACTCACCCTCTCCATGTATATGGGTGGGTCCACTCTCCTGGCTGGAGGTTTCTTGGCTTCAGACCCAAGCTTCTGGGTTCTCACTCTGCAAACTCCAATTTGTCCCTTTTGTGTCCTCCTTTGTCCAGATTGGCAGTGATTCTGTTTACACCAACAGTCTCTTCAAGCACTCCAGGACTTCTCCACCATTCTCTTCACAGTTCCTCCAAAATCTTCCCCTTAGCCATCCAAAAAAACCATTCCAACATATCTGGTACTTGCAAACCACAGCAGCACCCCACTTCTCAGGTACCAAATCTGTTCTAGTTTACTAGCTACTGGAATGCAACACACCAGAGATGTTCTGGCTTTTAATAAAAGGGGATTTATTTCATTAGTTCTTCAGAGGAAAGGCAGCTAACTTTCAACTGAGGTTCTTTCTCATGTGGGAAGCCACAGGGTGGTCTCTGCTGGTCTTCTCTCCAGGCCTCTGGGTTCCAACAACTTTCCCTGGGGTGATTTCTTTCTTCATCTCCAAAGGCCTGGGCTGAGCTGCAAGTGCTGAGATGTGGTATGCTGAGCTGCTTGGACTGTGCTGCATGGAGCTCTCTCATTTAAGCACCAGCCAATTAAATCAAACATGAGTCATTACAGCAGGCATGCCTCTTAGCCGACTGCAGACGTAATGAGCAACAGATGAGGTTCATGTACCATTGACTCATGTCTACAACAACACAACTAGGTGCCTTCACCTGGCCAAGTTGACAACTGAATCTAACTACCACAACTACCCAGCATCTTAGTTTTCCAGGGCTGCTATAAGGAATACCACAGACTAGGTGGTTTAAACAACAGTAATTTATGGTTGTTTTGGTTTGCTAAAGCAGCAGAAATGCAGTATAACAGAAATGAGTTGGCTTTTACAATGGGGATTTCTTAACTAACAATGTATAGTTCTTAGGCTGTGAAAATGTCCAATTCAAGACATCACCAGGATTATACCTTGACTCTGAAGACAGGCTGCTGGCATTCAGGACACCTCTGTTATGTGGGAAGGCACATGGTCAGTGTCTATTGGTCCTTTTCTCCAGGGATTCATTGCTTTCAGTTTCTGGCTTCATGGCTTCCTTTTAGCTTCCCTGTGGTTTCTCATAGCTTCTCCAGGGCTTTTCTCTAAACTCCTCTGGTGATTTTTCTGTGAGCTTCTCTTAATTTCATCTCTCAGCTTCTTTGGGGCTTCTCTGAACTCTCTAGGTGTTTTCTGTGCTTTATCCTCTTATAAAGGACTTCAATAAAGGCATTAAGATCTACCTTGAATTGGCTCGGTCACATCTCATTTGAAATAACCTAACCAAAAGTTCCCACTCACAATAGGTCTGCACTCACAGGAATGGATTAAAAGAGCATGGTCTTTTCTGAGGTACATAAGAGCTTAAAACTGCCACAATGGCCTCAGAAGTTTTTTAGGATAGAATTCCAAAATCAACATGTAGGCATGATCATGCTTTCTCTGAAGTCTACACTTTCCCTAATGACTAATAATTTTGAGCATCTTTTCATGTGTGCATTAACTATATCTTCCTTTGTTGAAATGTCTAGTCAACTATTTTGCCAGTTTTGGGGAGAGTTATTTGTCTGTTTATTTTGAGGTGTAAGAGTTTTTTGTATATTCTAGATACAAGTTTTCTATCAAATAAATATTTTGCAAATATTTTCTTCCACTCTGTGGCTTGCCTTTTTTTGAATAAATTTTTATTTGGAGATAATTTCAGATTTGCATGTAGTTGTAAGAAATAATGCAGGTAGATCACATGTACCCTTTACCCAGTTTACCCAATGGTAATTTATTGTAGAACAATAGTGCAATATTACAACCAGGATATTGACATTGATATAGTCATATAACAGCACATTGCCATCACCACAAAGATCCCTCATGTCATCTTTTTATAGCCACACACCTCTTCCCTCTCCTACCCTCCCTTTGCTTAATCACTGACAACCAGTAATCTGTTCTCCATTTCCATAATTTTGTCATGTCTGAAATGTAGTGAGAAATTAGAGGCAAGCAGATTTTTTTGTTTTGGTAATGGAGTAGAGTTAGAGACATCAGTATGAATACATGCTTAGCTCTATATAGATACTGATTGCCATGCATAGTAATATTTATAGATATGTATCTATACTCAGGTCAGTAAAATATGAATATTTCCTTTGTCTTTTAGCTGAGAAAGCCAAAAGAAATGACACCCCAATATCAACCAGCATACTTAGTGCCCAAATGCTGGTTTCTAATATCATCTAATAATAAAAGGAACCAGGAATTTTTGGAGAAACAACTGATTCTAGGACTGGTGCAGAAAATATTCAAGATGAACCTGGAGCATCTTTTAATGTAAAAAAGAAAGGAAATGCTCAATCACACATGCACACACACTGATAAGGGTACATCAAGGACACAGGAGTCAACTGAAAGAGCTCCCAGTGGCCAAAGTAGGAACAATTTGTGCAACACAATAAATAATGAATGTTACATTATAACCCAAATTTTAAAGTTAAAACCCATGTATCTGTACTTATTAAACTTATTTAATAACTAAATAAATGGGAAAGAACAGACAATTTTCAAATACTCTAGGTAGATACTCCACCTTCAAGATAGTGGAACGTAATCCATCAGTCCTTAAGAGTGGACTGTGCATAGTGACTTCCTTCCAAAGATTACAATATGAAAAGGAGGGTAAAGGGAATAAATTTCCAGCGGAGAAACCTGATAAATACTACCTCAGCCAAGTGACCAAGATTAACATCAACAGTGACAAGCTAAATTGATAGAACGTCTTTGCTATGATATGACGAGAATGATCTTTACCTCTGTGATATTCCACCCCAGCAACGAAGTCTAATCATGAGAAAAACATTATACAAACCCCAATTTAGGGATATTCTACAAAATATTTCCCAAATACTCCCAGAAACTTTCAAGGTCATCTAAAAAAAAGAAAGTATGAGAAATTGTCACAGCCAAGAAAGTCTAAGAAGACATGACGATTAAATGTAACATGGTATACTGACTGGATCCTGGAACAGAAAATGGAAATTAGGTAAGAATTCAGATAATCTGAATAAAGTAGGGACTTTAGTTAATAGTGATGTATGAATATTGGTTCCTCATTTGTGATAAATGTACCATACTAATGTAAGATGTTATAAGGGATACTGGATGTGGGATATAGAAAAACTCTACTATCTCTGCAACTGTTCTGTAAATGAAATATATTCTAAAATAAAATTTATTTAAAAATTTCAAAAACAATTGCTTTCCTATATATCAGCTATTAACAAGAGAAAATTGAATTTTTAAAGTACCATTTACAATAGCACAAAATTGAAATACTTAAGTAAAACCCACAAAATATGTACACATCTATATGCTGAACTACAAAATCGATGAAAGGAATAATATGACAAGTAAATGCAGAGATATACCATGTTCATAAATTAGAATATCCAATACTGTTAAGATGTCATTTCTTTGTAAAATGACCTACAAATTCAATACATTCTGAAATAAAACAGCACTGGGATTTGTTGTACATATAGATAAGCTGATTTTAAAGCATAATGGAAAGCCAAATGAATTTGAATAGTCAAGAGTTTCTCATTACTTGATTTCAAGTCTTAATATAACTATTTTAATCAAAACTATATGATATTGGCAGCAGGATAGACACATAAATCATTAGAAACAATAAAGAACCCAGAAATAACCCCACAGAAGTTAGTCAACTGATTTTTGGCAAAGATTCTAAAGCAATTCAATGGGATAAGGATAGCGCTGTCAAAACACAGTGTAAAGCAATCAAGTAGAAAATGTAAAACTATAAAATGTTTAGAATAAAACATGAGAAAAATATGTGACCTTAACTTAAGCAAAGTGTTCTTTAACTTTGACACAGAAAGCATGATCCATAAAAGAAAAAAAATGCTAAGTTGTACTTCTTCAGAATTATAATTTGTTTCCCTCTAGAAGACAATATTACGAGACTTACAAATCAAACTACAGATTAGGAGAAATTATTTGTGAATCACATATTTTGAAATGACTTGTATCCAGGACATATAAATAGCTAAAGAACTCTCAAAATCTCAACTATAATTAAACAAGCTATCAAATTTTTAAAAATGGACAAAATATTTTAATAGAAACTCCACAGCAGAGGGTATAGAGATGACAAATAAGCACATAAAAAGATGTTCAACATCATTATTCATTGGGGAAAGGCAACTTGTTTCAGATGTTACCTGAAGGTTCTTTGGGTGATGATTTGCAAATACAGCGGCCAGCTAGCCCAGAGTACATGAAAGGATAGTCTTAATAATCAAAGAGCTTGGCAGAGGAGAGGGGATAATGAGGAATGGGGGAGGGGGAAGCACATATGGGTCCTGGGCTCTTGCCTTTATTGTGACCCAGAGGGGAGGGATAGTGTTTTCCCATGGATGCTGGGTATTGGAGATTTCAAACTATACGCACAAAAACAGAAGCAGCAAGGGCTGTTTGGAGCATCTGCCCCCCCCCCCCCCCCCCCCCAGTAAATTATACGGCATGAAAGGGTGGAAGGGCCTTTCAGGAGAAGCAGCAAAGCAAAGGCACTTTTTTTTTTTTTTATCCCAAACCATATGGAGGTGCAGGCCTTGCTAACTGCTGTTATGCCCAAAGCAGGGATAACTGCAGTGGTTACTTAGAAGGGAAACTTATGACGAGGCCAGGCAGGATAACAAGGCATCAAACATAATTTCTTTATACCATTACAAAACTATAATTAGGTACCACTACACCTCTATTGGAATGGCCATGCACCAACCACGCTAAATTTTGGTAAAGACAAAGAACAACTAGAATTCCCATATATGGCTGGCAGACACATGAAATGCTTTCATAAATCATTAATCACATGCTTATCATATGACCCAGCAGCACCATTTTCAGATATTTATCCACATTAAATGAAAACCTGCATTCTCAAGAAATATGCATGTGAGTATTTACAGCAGTTTCAACTGTAATCATCAAAAATTGGAAACGATCCAAATGTTTCTCAACTGAAGAATGCTTAAAGAAACAATGGTACTTCCAAAGACTTGAATACTGCTCAGCTTCAAAGAGAAATCAATTATTGGTAAGATTCTATGTAAAAATAAATATCCAAGATCAAGGAATATATCAGGGTTGAAAAAATATGCCAGCTGAAATAAAAGATTCAGTAGAAGGAAAACAAATTAAAACCAATGAAAATATTCCAGGACACACAGACCTGAGAACAATGATATTTTTAAACACACACACACATATATCTACATACATCAGCTTGAAATTTCAGGATATCAAGGATAAATAGTAGATCCAAATATTAAAAGGAAAAATATTAAACCATAAGGAACTCAGGCTTCTCATCAGCAACATTAATTTCTAGAAGATAAATAAGAAAGACCTTTCAAAGTTTTTAAAGAATGTGATTTTGGACTAAGAATTCTATACCCAAACTATCAATCAAAGAGGAAGACAATGCATACATTTTCTGTCATACAAGGATTGAAAAGTCAAGTTCTCTTATTTGCTTTATAATGTAAGATTCTTTTATGATTTGTAGCAAAATGATGGTGTAAATTGACTGAAAGAAAGACTGGGGGGTTTCAAAAAACAATAGTGTCAACCCAAGAGTAAAACAATTCCCCAGAATAACAACCAGTCCCTGGGAAAAAACGTCTCAGGGAAGAACGAAAAAATATATATATATATTCCTTAAAATAGATAGCATTAGGCAGAGATTGGTAAATGTAAAGATATAACAAAGGCTCATGATGCAAAAAAAGAAATAAAATCTAAAGGAGAAAAAAAGTGATGCTTTAAATATGAGGCAAAATAGATTTGATGCAGTTACTTGCCCATTCTTTTATTAACTTTTTATTCTGAATTAATTATAATATCATAAGAAGTTGTGAAAATAGTACCAAAAGGTCCCTGAACTTTCACACAATCTACCCCAAGGGTCACATTTTAGGTAACTATAGCATATATTCAAAACCAGGAAATCAACATTGACCCAATACTAACTAGACCACAGACTTCACATGGATGTCACCAAATGTTAATATACTTATTGTGTGTGTATCTGAAATTTTATCAAATGTGTAAATTGCTGTAAATATCACTACAATCAAATTGCAAACTACTTCCTTGTGCTTCTCTTTTATAATCACACAGACACACACCCCTAACCTGTGGTAATCACTGAATACCATCAGTATAATTTTGTCATTTCAAGAGTAATGTATAAATGGAATCATGTGGTAACCAATCTTCTGAGATTGGCTGTTTTCGCTGGACATAAAGTCCTAAAGATCCATTCAAGTTGCCACATATATGAACAGTTCATTCCTTTTCATGGCTGAGTACTATTACATTATATGGATGTAGCACATTTTATCTATTCATTCATTGAAAGATATTTGTGATGTTGCCAGCTTTTGACTTTCACAAATAATGCTTCTGTGAACATTCTTGTATAGGTACAGAAATTGTCATTTCTATAGGGCAAATGCCCAGCATGCAATTGTTAGTTCACATATTAAATGTGGGTTTCATTTTATAAGAATCTGCCAAACCATCTTCCAGAGAGGTTGTAACATTCCACATACCGCCAAGAATGTTTGATAGATCCAGTTGCTCTGCATTCTTACCAACTTTTCGTATTTTCAGGGTTTTTTAATTTGGTTTTTAACCATTTTGATATGTGTGTACTATTATCTCACTGTAGTTTTAATTGGCATTTTCCTAATGGCTATTGATTTTGAAAATAATATCATGTACTAATTGTTACCTGTATACCTTCTTTGGTGAAGTGTTTGCTCAAATTTGTTTGGCCTTTTTTAATTGGATTGATTGTTTTCTTACTGTAGAGTCTACACAGTTCTTTGAATATTTTGGATATGAGTCTTTTGTTGTATATGTCATTTGCAAATAGTTTCCACCAATCTATGGCTTATCTTTTAATCCTCTTAAAAGGGATTTTCACAGCTCAAAAACTATTCATTTTGATAAAGCCCAATTTATTAACCCTTTCTTTTATGGTCTGTGGTTTTTGTGTCATGTTTAGAACTATTTGCCTACCCCTAGATTATGAAAATTTTCTCCTATAGTCTATTCTGAAAATTATAGTGTTATGTTTCACATTTAAGTTCATGATATGTTTTGAGTTAATTTTTCTATTAAGTGTGAGTTTAGCTTAATGTTCGATTTTTTTGCCTATGGGCATGCAATTGCACCAGCACTATTTGTTGAAAAGGTTATCCTTCCTCCATTAAATTGCTTCTGCACCTTTGTCAAAATTTAGTTGGGCATATTTGTGTGGGTCTATTTCTGGGTTTTCTGATATGTTCCATTGATCTATGTATCTATCTCTCCACCAATCCCCTTCAGTATTGGTTACTGTAACTATATAGTATGTCATAAAAACCAGGTAGTATGATTCTTCCAACTTATTTTTCACAGTTATTTTGACTGTTCTAGCTCCTTTGCCTGTCCATAAAATTTTATATCCAATTTATCTATTTCTGCAATGAATTCTTTTGTTGTTTTGATAAGAATTGCATTTTGTAGATCAATTTAACAGAAAACTGACATCATTACTATGTCGACTCTTCCAACTTAGGAATATGATATATCTTTTGATTTATTTAGATCATTTTTATTTCTTCCATCAAACTTTTTTAGTTTTTAGCAAAGATTTCATGTATATTTTTGTTAGATTTATACCTAAATATTTAATTTTATTGCTATTATAAATAGTACTGTTTTGAATTTTTCTTCCCAATATTTCATTGCTAGAATATACAAATATAATTGATTTTTTGTGTGTATTGGCCTTCTAGCTTGTGAACTTGTTAACCTCATTTATTAGTTCTAGAAATTTTTTCCCTCATTCCTTGGGAACTTCTACATGGACAATCATGTCTTTCCTTGTCTTCTTGCAGTAGTAAAGATTTACAGCACTGTGTTGAAAAAGAGTAGTAAGAGCAAATATCCTTGCTTTATTCCCAATCTTATGGATAAAGTATTAAGTGTTTCACCATTAACGATGATGTTAGCTGTAAGTTTTTTTGTATATGCATGTTATCAGGCTGAGGAAATTATCATCTATCCCTAGTTTGCTAGAGTTTTCATCGTGAATGGATATTGCATTTTTATCAAATGCTTCTTTTGCATTAATTGATGGTGTATCACCTGTGTTTTCTTCTTTAACCTGTTGATATGATGGATTGCATTGATTGATTTTTCAATGTTGAAACAGTTTTGCATGAGAGAATAAATATCATTGTGATGATGTATAATTCTTTTTATACATTGCTGTACTCAATTTGCTAATTCTTAATTGAAGATTGATATATCTATGTCCACAAGAGAGATTTGTTTGTAATTTTCTTTTTATGTATTGTCTTTTCCCAGTTTTGGTATCCGAGTAATGCTTACCTCTCTAGTGCAACTTAAATCAAATGAGAAACTATCCAAAGCAAAAGTCACTTTAACCTTGATGTTAGGAATATTTCCTTTGATTGTTTTGGGGATTAAAAGAGTGAGTATATTGATGAGAAAATATAATGTTATCATAGGGTTTTTGCTAGCAGAAAACAGTATCTAAGTAGTCATAATAAATCAAACATTGTTGACTGATTTTCAAAGTTTGGATTCAGTCTATTTATAATGCTCAGAAATGGGCTGTGGTTATTAGACAGCTGTAAATGTTCACTTTGATAATATAAAAAGAAAAATATATCTTAAGATGATGTACAGACGCAACTGATATTTAAAAGAACAGGAGAAAATTGTGGTTGCTCTAAAACCTTGAGGCAAAAGATTCTATTTTGCCTAAGATTATTGAGAAAACAGAAAAAGTGAAGTCTCTGTATTTGAT
Source organism: Tamandua tetradactyla (assembly GCF_023851605.1). Taxonomy (NCBI): domain Eukaryota; kingdom Metazoa; phylum Chordata; class Mammalia; order Pilosa; family Myrmecophagidae; genus Tamandua; species Tamandua tetradactyla. The sequence continues at coordinate 17,052,156 of NC_135353.1, forward strand.
GAAACATAAGTGAAAAAAAAACCGTTGGGATATATAACCATAAAAGTGATAACTTTAGAGAAAGTCAGTAACTGATTATTTCAACCGAAAGGGTGGAATGTATCCAGGCATTATTATTCCATCAAGTCAAAAGAATAATTTATGGATCAAAGGGATTTAAAAACTCAAAAATCATATATAAGTGGATTCATGGAAGCAAGGGGTTAGTAATGAATTCAGTCCCCTAAACAATGTTTGAATTCTGCCTATAACATCTCTGTAGGATGCATCTCCATATCTTCTCATTATTGATCCTTAATCCAACCTTAGTATCATGAACCAGTTATGATACACTGGTTTGTGAGGAAGTAAAAAAGGAATGCAAACAGTTCAGTGGCTTAAAATAATAAGGTTTATACCTTGCTACCACCGCATGTCCACAAGTCATCTTGGAGCTCTCGTCCAGTTTATGCTCACTCCAGGACACAGGCTAATGGAGCAGTCACCACCTGAATCACGGCCAGTTGCTATGGCAGAAGGCAAAATAGCTCTGGCGGATCTTGCATTAGTAATTACACACTCCTGCTCCTAAATAACGCGCACATCTCTCATTGGCTAGAACTAATTACATGGCCACTTCCAACCACAAGAGGGAGATCTCAGGAAATGGATAGAAATATTTGGTAAACAACGCAAATGGTTACGACAGAAAGTAGTCCACTCTGTCTTTATTATGACAGACTTTCAGCTGTTTGAAAATATCTCAAGTCCCTCCTGAATTGTTCCTTCTCCTATAAATAAATCATTTTCTTTTTTTGACATAGGCAGGCTCTGGGAATCCAACCCAGGTCTCCGGCATGGCAGGCGAGAATTTTGCCACTGAGCCACCATTGCAGTGCCCTCTCCTATAAATCTTTGAGCTATGTAACAAAACAATTTTTAAGATAAAGACCAAAAGGAAAAAAAAAAGAAGGAAAGAAACAAATAAAATATTTTATTGTGACAAATCATTGTCCTTTTTAGCTTTTCTGGAATAGCTGTATTTACATAGAATAGCTTGTGATAATTTGGAGTGAATAACGTTTATTGTATGGAATAACTGCTGATATCTATTCAATTGAGTATTTCCTTTCTTTAGTAATATGTGCTTAGAAAAAGAACAAGGAACTATTTTTAAATTAAGAGTCTTTCCAAGATGACTGGAGTGGAGCAAAACAGTGTTCACCTTTCACTAATATTAATTTAGCCACAATGAACTGCCCTTATTGTTTTAACTTGATTTTGTTTTGCATACACCAGATGTCACAATATGGCCTCGTGTATTTTACTTCAGCATTAGAGACAAAATGAAATGGCTACTAGGTTTCTATAAAGTGGTCAAATAATAAAAGAAATGGCTTGTGAATTAAGGAGACTTTGCATTATATAAGTCTTCCAAGTTGGTTTAGATCAGTAATTCCAAGTAGCCAACTGAAGTAGAAAGAACATCAGATAGTGCCTTTACAAGGCAGCCATATCACCCAAATGACTGAAAATGTTGCAAGTTCATGGTGTTAAAAGTTATTTTTTTTAGTGATTTGATCCAGTCTCACTTCCCTAATACAATCTCCTTTTTGCAAGTGACTATAGGTATACTTATCCCTTAGTCAAAGAAGTTTCTTGTGTAAATCTGACACCATGTATTTATAGGGGAATTAATGTTAAACTTGGTTGAGTTACATCACTATAATTATCAAGTATAAAGATAATTATTCAGGCAATTGCAAGCTTAAATCCATTGTCCTTCACCTATTACCTATGCTCTTTCTTCTATGCTCTTGAAATGCTATCTCTTAAGAAAATAGAAGTGGCTAAATGTATCCAGTCAGGATATGCTCTATTATGCCGCAGTAATACACAACCTCAAAATCTCAGTAACTAGAAACAATAAAGCTACATTTCTCATTCATGCAAAGTCTGCTGGTAATATGATGCCAAATAAGAAAAGCAATTCAAGTAAGTATATGCCAGACTTCAAGATCATTCAAACTTTAATGGTATAATAATTAGCAAAACATATGCATTAGGTAAGACTATTTTAAAATATAATTTAAGACAGTGGTCACCTTTAAGAAGCATAGTGAGTATACAGGAATTCATAATATTTTTATTCTTTATACCATATATATATATATATATATTGCATACATTTTGGGCATGTATGAACTATTTCATAAAATAGTTCTCCAAAATGGTACATTTCAAATGAGAACATGAATTTTAAAAACATTTTAAGCATCTTATTTGAGAATGATAAATAATGATAGCTAGAGATACTTATAGTACTTAATTGAGATAAGAGTTTAATCCTGGATCTCCCCAGAGTAATTTTTTTCCATAAATTGTATGGACAGAGTTTACTATTTTGACGGGCACAATAAAGGCAGTACAAGACTGAGGTTAAGAACATGGAATAGAGGCAAAATATCCTAGATTTAATTCAAATTATATCAAGTATAGATACCAATAAAATGAATGAAGCTGTAAAGATATGTTAAGACTAGAAGAAATGTGGCTTTGCTCCATTGTAAATTTAAACTACAGTGTTAGCCTATGGTCATCACTGGAAAAAGGAAAGGGGGATTTCTTTGATATGGTTCTAAATGGAGACACTTGAGCAATGGCAAGTGCACAGGATTCCAGAGAGTGCCATCAGTAGGGCATTTTTTTTTATCCCCATGAAAATCTGACATAAAAGCAGAGTCTTGACATGCATCCAGTAAAATATAGTTTTCTTGGAGAAGTTTCAAACCTAATAATATCTCCTTGCAAACAAATCTTCAAGAGAACAGAAATATGAAAGATGTGTAATACTTCTAGATTTGGATCTCCCTGAGGTCAGAGAGCTATATTTTATCTCAAATGAACAGGGAAAGGTACATGGTAGGTGCTCAGTGAATGTTTGTGAAATGGCATTGAATTGATACAAGTTAATACTATGTATTTTAAGCTTTTCCATATGTGCTGGTTTGAAGCTATGTACCCCAGAAAAGCCATGTTTTAATTTTGATCTTATCTTGTGGGGCCAAACCTATTGTTTAGCATGGGAAACTTTGATTGGATTGTTTCCATGCAGATGTAACATACCCAGTTGTGGGTGTGGCATTTTGGTTAGATTCCTTCCATGGAGATGTGACACACCCAATTATAAGTGTGGATTTTTGATTAGATGAAGAGGTGACTCCACTCATTCAAGGTGGGTCTTGATTAGTTTACTCTAGTCCTTTAAAAGAGGAAACATTTTGGAGAAACCTCACATGCAGATGCTTGGAAAACAATTACTTCAGAGGTGACAGAGACTCAGATGTTTGGGGATGCTTGGAGTGCCAGCAGAGAGAGCAGGTGCCTAGACACGGACACATGGAGATGAAGAGCCCAGCAAATGTTGCCGTGTGCCTTCCCATGAGATGCTTAACAAGCCAGAAACCAGAGTTGTGTCACAGAGGAGCTAAGCAAAGGCCCACATGTGCTTAGACAGGAAGCCAGTGGCATCAGAAGGTGGAAGCAACGGAACCAGGAACAAGGACCAGCTGACTCCAGCCCCATGCCTAACCATGTGACAGACATCAGACTTTCTTGAGTTAAAGTATCTTTCCCAGGATGCCTTATTTTGGACATTTTTGTGGCCTTAGAAATGTAAGCTTATGACATAAATTCTCTGTATAAAAGCCATTCCTTTTCTGGTATATTTCATTCTGTAGGCTTTAGCAAACCAAATCACCATAACGTGACTTTTTATTACATTGTTTTTAAAGCTTGTATGGATCTCAGGCTCATGGACCAATAAAGATTTTCTTGACCCCTAGAGAACAATGGTGGAAAAAAAAACAATTTGAAACTTTTCCCCATCCTTTAATCATAGTGCTGATTCAGTTATTCTTGTGGTTTCTAACCCTTTTCAATTCAGTAGTCTAAGCACTTACTGGGTATCTAGGACAAGTCCAAGCAGAAGATATATGAGTGAACAAAATAGACAAAATTCCCTGCTTTTATGAGCTTACAGTTTGTCGGGTCCCTACATGCTAACCATCCTGAACACAGGATGCTTTTCTGATTTACAGCATATCAGAAGGACATAATTATATAGACTTTCAGCAATACTGTTATGAACAGTGGGGAAAAACATGGAGACAGTTTATGATACATTAAACTGAAGCAGAATCAAAAAGGGCATATATCCTTAATAAACAAACTAATGTACATAATAATGATACCTATTATTGAATACTTAGTACTAACTGTTACAATTTATGGAGCATTTTTAAAGCACCATGGACTTCATCTCATTGAATTCCTATAATAAACCTGGAATGGGATTACTATTATTTTCCCTATGTTTCAGATGGGGGCACTGAAGCTAAAAATTGTGAAGTGTGGTAATTAGGTTCAGGTGTCAACTTGGCCAGGTGAATGTGCCTAGTTTTGTTGCTGTGGACATGAGCCAATGGCATGTGAACCTCATGTGCCTCTGATTACATCAGCTGTTGGCTAGGGGGAGTGCCTGCTGCAATGAATGATGTTTGATTTAATTGGCTGGATGCTTAAATGAGAGAGCTTGATGTAGCACAGCCAAGCAGCTCAGCATACCTCATCTCAGCACTTGCAGCTCAGTCCAGGTCTTTGGCGATGCAGAAAGGAATGACCCTGGGGAAAGCTGCTGGAACCTAGGAGCCTAGAGAGAAGGTCACCAGAGATTGCGTTGTTCCTTCCTGTGCAAGAGAAAATCTCAGATGAAAGTTAGCTGCCTTTCCTCTGAAGAACTAGAACATTTTTTAACATGTGCAGGCACCGTGAATCGAACCCAGGTCTCTGGCATGGCAGGCGAGAATCCTGCCACTGAGTCACCATCGCATCGTGCTGCAGGACTATACATTTTAAATAAATAAATCCCCTTTTATTAAAAGCCAATCCATCTCCAGTGTGTTGCATTGTGGCAGCTTTGGCAAACTAAAACAGCAAGGGTGGGAGAAGAAAATGGAGGATCTCTCCCAAAGGCACAGAGGTAGTAAATGGCATCGTTAGAACTCCAAAATCAGTGCTTACCCCAGCAGAGAAGTCAATGAACTACAAAGATGAATAAGACACCAGAGTTCCTGCTCTCCAGGGGCTCGTAATGAGCTTTCTAGGGTTATACATGAATAAAAACAATAACATTTACCATGCACTGACTATGGTCCCAATGCTCTGTTAAGCAATTTAAATATGCTTTATTTCTCTTACTACTTGCAACAAATCTCTCAAATAAGTACTGTTATTATCTTTGTTTAAAGATGAGGAAACTGAGGCTCAGGGAGTCAAGAAAAGTTAAGCAGCTAATAATAGATCCAAGAACAAGAATTGGGTCACATAAAGAAATACAAATACATTTTGTGTTACAATGAAGCGATTATGGGTGACTTATTCCTTTTTGAAAATTGTCTTTTATAACATGCTGTTCTAGTTTGCTAGCTGCCAGAATACAATATACCAGAAAAAGAATGGCTTTTTTTTTGTTTTTGCTATTCTGTATGGCAGGGTCATATTTCATTCTTTTTACATGTGTATCTTATTATTGCAGCACCATTTGTCGAATTTTGTTTGTTTGTTTTTGTTGGTTTCTTTGTTTTGTTTTGGGAAGTGCCATGGTCCAGGAATCGAATCCAAGTCTTCTGTATGGCAGACGAGAATTCTACCACTGAATGACCCTTGCACCCCACACCCTTACCAAGAATGACTTCTTAAAAGGGGGTATTTATTAAGTTGCAAGTTTACAGTTCTAAGGCCATGGAAATATCCCAATAAAAGCAAGTCTATAAAAATGTTCAAATTAAGGTACCAACAAGAGTTGGCCTTTCATTTAAGAAAGGCCGATGAAGTTCAGGGTTTCTCTCTCAACTGGAAAGACACATGGTAAACATGGCGATGTCTGATAGCTTCCTCTCCAGGCTTCCTGTTTCATGAAGCTCTCAATGCTCTGTTAAACAATTTAAATATGCTTTATTTCAGGGGTGTTTTCCTTCTTCATCTCCAGAGACCTCTGGCTGCACGGGCTCTCATGGGTCTTGTGACTCTCTCAGATCTCCGTTGCTCTTTCCAAAATGCTTCCTCTTTTAAAGGATTTCAGTAAGCTAATCAAGACCCTCTTGGAATGGGTGGAGTCACATCTTCCTCTAATCAAAGGTTAATACCCACAATTGGGTGAGCCACATCTCCGTGGAGATCATCTAATCAAGTTTCCAACCTAAATTACTGAATAGGGATTAAAATAAAATGTCTGCTTCCACAAAATGGACCAGGATTAAAACATGGTTTTTCTAGGGTACATAATCTTTTCAAACCAGCACACATGCTTTCATCCAGTTTCCAGTAGAAAACAAACCACTCAAGGAGATGACATCTTGTAAGCCATTCTCTACCTATGACATCGTTGAGCTATTTGTTCCACATGCATTAACTGCTAACTCCATCCATGTAGACCTCCCATCCTTCTACAAGTGCAGCCATCCACACCTCAAGGCAGGTGAACTCAAGAACAAACAGTACTTATTTTGGCTGTCACCCTCATGGACTCTCTCCCCAGTCACCCTGATTCATTTCTCAGCAACACGTAAAGGAGCTCTTCTGCTGTACCTTAAGGCAGGCTTGTCTGACATTATTATTTATGAGTTATATTTAATTACACTCCAGGAAGAGAAAATACAACTGAGAAATTATACACACACACACACACACACGCATGCACACATGCACACACAGATACATTTTACCCATTCTCTGGATATGGAGATTAAAAGAACATCAGACAAGAGCATTCACAAATATATGGAGATTAAATAACACACTCTTAAACAACCAGTGGGTCAAAGAAGAAATTGCTAGAGAAATCAGTAGCTATCTGGAGATGAATGAAGATGAGAATGCAACTTATCAAAACTTATGGGAAGTGGCAAAGGCTGTGCTGAGAGGGAATTTATTGCCCTAAATAACTATTTTAAAAAACCAGAAAGAGCAAAAATTGAAGATTTAACAGTACACGTGGAGGAACTTGAGAAAGAACAGCAAACTAACCTAAAGCAAATAGAAGAAGAGAAATAACAAAGATTAAAGCAGAGATAAATGAATGGGAGAACAAAAGAACAATAGAAAGAATCAATAAAACCAAAAGTTGGTTCTTTAAGAAAATCAATAAAACTTATGGGCCACTGGCAAGACTGACAAACAAAAAAAGAGAGAGGATGCAAATAGACAAAATCAAAAATGAGAAGAGGTGCATTACCACAGACTAAAGAAATAACAAATCATAAGAGAATACTATGAACAATCATACACCAACAAACTAGATAACTTAGATGAAATGGACAAATTCCTGGAAACACACAAACAAGTTACGCTGACTCAGGAAGAAACGGAAGATCTCAACAAATCAATCATAAATAAAGAGATTCAATCAGTCATCAAAAATCTTCCTACAAGGAAAAGCCCAGGTCCCAGTGGATTCACAGGGGAGTTTTACCAAATATTGCAAAAAGAACTAACACCAAGCATGCTCAAACTTTTCCAAAAAATTGAGGAAAAAGGAACTCTAGCTATTTAATTTTATGAAGTTAATATCATTTTAATACTAAAACCAGGTAAAAATGCTATAAGAAAGGAAAATGACAGGCCAATATCCCTAATGAACATAGATGCAAAAATTCTCAATAAAATATTAGCAAAGCAAATCCAACAGCACATTAAAAAAATTATATACCATGACCAAGTGGGATTTATAACAGGAATACAAAGATGGTTCAAAGCAAGAAAATCAATTAATTTAATACAGTGCATTAATAAGTTGAAAGGGAAAAATCACATAATCATCTCGATTGATACTGAAAAATCACTAGGAAAAATTCAGGATCCTTTTCTGATTAAAACACTCCAAAAGATGGGAATCAAAGGTAACCACATCAATATGATAAGGGGAATATTAGAAAAACTGATAGCCAGCATCATACTCAACTGAGAAAGACTGAAAGCTTTCCCCCTAAGATCAGGTCCACTGTCAACCTTACTATTCAACATTGTGCTAGAAGTTCTAGCTAGAGCAATCTGGCAGGACAAAGAAATAAAAGGCATCCAAATTGGAAAGGAAGAAGTAAAACTCTCATTATTTGCAGTTCATATGATCCCATACTTGGAAGATCCTGAGAAATCTACAGGAAAGTTGCTTTAGCTAATAAACAAATTCAGCAAGGTGGTGGTATATAAAATTAATGTGCAAAAATCAGTAACATTTCTATACACAAGCAGTGACCTAGCTGAGGAGTCAGTTAAGGAAAAAATTCCATTCAAAATAGCAAATAAAAGAATCAAATACTTAGGAATGAACTTATCTAGGGATGTAAAGGACTTGTACACAGAAAACTACATAACACTATAAAAAAAAAATCAAAGGAGATCTAATAGGTGTAAAGACATTCCCTGTTCATGGATAGGAAATCTCAGTATAGTCAAGATGTCAATTCTCCCCAAATCAATCTACATATTCAACACAGCACCAATCAAAATTCCAACAAATTACTTTGAAGATTTGGAAAAGCTAACTACCAAATTCATCTGGAAGGGAAAGAGACCCCGAATAGCTAGAAGCATCCTAAAAAAGAAGAACAAAGTGGGAGGATTAACACTCCCTGACTTTAAACTTACTATAAAGCCACAGTGGTCAAAACAGCATGGTACTGGCACAAAGATAGAAGCACTGAACAATGGAATCGAATCGAGAGTGCAGAAATAGACCAACAAATCTATGGTCAACTGATTTTTGACAAGGCCCCAAAATCCTCTGAACTGGGACAAAATAGTCTTTTCAATAATTGGCCATGGAAGAACTGGATAACAATTGCCAGGAGAATGAAACAAGACCCTATCTTACACCCTACACAAAAACTAACTCAAAATGGATCAAACACCTAAATATAAGACGTAACACCACAAAGCTTCTAGAAGAAAATGTAGGGAAACATCTTCAAGACCTAGTAATAGGAGATAGTTTCCTAAACTTTATTCCCAAAGCACAAGCAACAAAAGAAAAAATAGATAAATGGAAACTTCTCAAAATAAAATGCTTCTACATCTCAAAAGATTTGTCAAAAAGGTGAAGAGGCAGCCAACTCAATGGTAGAAAGTATTTGAGAATCACATATTGGACAATGATTTGATTTCCTATATATGCAAAGAAATCATACAACTCAACAACAAAGGGAGAAACAACGCAATTATAAAATGGGCTAAAGATATGAATAGGCATTTTTCTGAAGAGCAAATACAGATGGCTCAAAAGCAAATGAAGAGACGATCATTTTCATTGTCTATAAGGAAAATGCAGATAAAGATTACAATGAGATACCACCTCACACCCATAAGAATGGCAGCTATTAAACAAAAAGGAAACTATAAAATGTTGGAGAGGATGTGGAGAAACTGGGAAACGTATGCACTCCTGGTGGGAATGTATAAAGGTGCAGCCACTGTGAAAGACTGTTTGGCAATTCCTTAGGAAACTAAATATTGACTTGCCCTATGACCCAGCAATAACATTACTTGGTGTATACCCAGTAGAGCTGAAAGCAATGGCACAAACAGACATTTGCACACCGATGTTCACAGCAGCATTATTCACAATCGCCAAAAGATGGTAACAAACCAAATGCCCATCAACAGACAAGTGGATCAACAAAATGTGTGTGTGTGTGTATATATATATATATATATATATATATATATATATATATATATATATGATGAAATATTATGCAGCAGTAAGACAAAATGACATCCTGAAGCAAATTAAAAGATGGATGAGCCTTGAAGATATAATGCCGAGTGAAATTAGCCTGACATAAAAAGTTAGATTCTGTATGATTCCACTTTTATGACCAGCATAAAGGTATAATCAGAGGCTTATAATAAAGAATATAGGGGACTTAGAGATACATAGAAACTAGAAATGGGCGGACCATTAACTTATGAGGTTGAACTCCAATGTAAGGGGATAGATAAGAGCAAAGGTGATTCTCTAGTGGGTCTAGAAGTAATATTACCATATTGAAGATGAACAAGATTGAAACGGGTTGTATAGACCTATGTGTTATACTGATTCACACTAGAAATATGAATTAATTCTCATAAGAACTACTTCAAAGATATGATTCTTGAATAAAGAGTGTTTAAGCCCAGGGTACAGGGGCAAAACTGTTATTGCATGCTATGAGCTATGTTCAAAAGGAAACCCTCAACACTACCACCGCAACAGCAGAGGTAAATAATGGGGTGAGGGACAAGAGTTAAGAGGAGGTTTAGATTTCCTATTTGGCGAGGATGTGTTTATTGGTTTTCTTTCTCTTGGGAACAATGGAATTATCTAAATCTGAGAATGTTGATGGACTGTAGACTTTGGGCCTTCTACTTAATGCCCAATGAATGCAGGTGGCTGAAGGATGCACTAATGGAAAAGTAGATTGGTGAATGATGGGATATTCTTATGAATGAATGTTGTGCTGCTACAAAAAGGAACAGAGTCGCAAGTCATGCAATGATGTGAATGAATATGTGGGACATTTGTTGAGACAAAATAAGCCAGTAACAAAGGTAAAAATCATATGGTCACCTTTAGAAAATGTTTATAAGAAAACAGGGGCCTAGATTGTAAGCATTTAGAGCAGACACATTAAATCTAGAGTGGTGATTAATATTTATGAATTTTGAGAGGATGTTTTATATATATATATGTATAAAACCTGGTATTTAGAGATAAGAATGAAGGTGAACAGATGGGGTTAAAGTAATTTAGAACATAGGGGTAATGAAGACAGTGTCTATATTTTAGAACCACACATACTCTTTGAGACCAATGGAAGAAAGATTTATTTGGACTGGAACCAAAGTTTTCTGTAGTGCATAATTTAATTCAACCTATCTGTATAGCTCATTTGAACAACTGAAACACAGGGAGTACAGAATAAGAAAGAGGTCCCTTAATCATGTATAGATTATGGTAATGCTTGAAAATATCCTAGAGTATATTAAGCAGATAATCAAAAAGTATTGGCAAAGTCCCCTAAGGGATGGGAGAAAGAATATGGAACTATTAAACCCTACCAACAGGGAATCCCCTGATACTGTGTCAAACTTTAGGGACACCCAAATCAATAGGCCATGCCATCAACCATGAGGCTTACTCTTGTGAAGCTTATGTAAATAGCTGAGAAACTTAGACTACCTAGAGGCATGTCTAAGAGTTACTTCTGGAGGACCTCTGTTGTTGCTCAGATGTGGCCTCAGTCTATCCAAGCCCAACTCTGCAGGTGAAATCATTGCTCTCACCCCTATGTAGGACAAGACATCCAGTGGTGAAAGTCTCCTTGGCGACATGGGAGATGACTCCCAGGGATGAATCCAGACCTGGCACCGTGGAATCAACAATTACATCCTGACCAAATGGGGGAAAAGAAGTATAATTAATAAAGTATCAATGGCAAAGAGAGTTCAAATAGAGTCAAGAAACTACTCTGGAGGTTGCTCTTATGCAAGTTTCAGGTAGACCTTGCTACCTATCATAACCTGCCAACCCCAACCAGGACCATTCCAGTCAATCCTAAAGAACACCCAGGACAATATATAAGATTCCAGAAAGGTTCCATGCACTGGAGTAACTTTCCAGAAACCTACAACCTTCAGATGGTTCCCTAGTCCAGATAAGTCCTGAAACCTAGCCCAACCTCTCCAAAACCTCAGATACTTCCATCTCCTTAGCCCATATTAGTGACAGACCCTTCCAATATAAAAAATTTAGATTTGCCATAGCCCAAACAACCCTAAAGAGAGGGATGGAAAGATCAAAGGTGATGGTGGAGTCAAACATAGAAGATGGGATTTAACAAATGAATATGAATCCTGAATAATTAAATTGATATCTCTTTTAATCTTCAGTATGTTAGAGCAGCTAGAAGTAAAAACCTAAAATTGTGAAATTGTAACCCATGTCAAACTCTGAAATATGTTCTACAACTAGTTGTGATGCTGTGCTTTGAAATTTATAGTTTTTTTGTATAAATGCTATTTTTCACAAGAAAAGAAGGGAAAAAGTCAATTGTGATGATAAAAAAATATTTAAGCCTTCTATCCTCCTATATTCTGGAGCAACTAAAAAGAAATATCTGACAGGATGACATGGTAGCCCATGACAAACTCTGGGATCTGTCCTATAACTACTTTTGAAGAGTGCTTTGAAAAAAACTATTGTTTTTTAAATTTCTTTGCTTTGTATATATGTGATACTATACAATAAAAAAAGTTAAAAATGAGCATCAGAGCTTATAAGCAACCTAAAATGGTTGATGCAGAAAAGAATGACTAAGGATCAACAAAATGCAATGACATGAACACTTAAACTGCCTAACATGAGGACATGTACTCTCAAGGGTTACCATGACTCCCAAAAGTACTTCATGAAAAGGTAGGGGGAAGCAATTAAATATGTCTACATTGGAAATATTTTGGAGAACAAAAAATCATTATTCTTTTAAATCCTTAGAATATGACAACCATTTAGAATTATTAACTACTGTTCTTTTATTAAAAATGTTAAAACTTAGGGCAGTGCAATGGTGTTTCAGTGACAGAATTCTCACCTGCCATGCCAGAGACCAGGGTTCAATTCCTGGAGCCTGCCCAGGACAAAAAAAGGAAAAAAATTAAAAAGTGAAAATCTTATGTCCATGATGGACTGATATGTGAAACGAATAGAAGAGGATAAAATAGAATAGCTAAGGAGGACCACAGAAATCATGAAACTAAGCTGGAAGGAATAAAATAGCATTTCCAGAACCTTAGTGGCAATGCTGAAGCAACACCTTCTCTACTATGGTGTAATATGTGGACATACATTCTACCACACCCTTTCCAAACTACCAAAATAGAGCCATAATCTGAAAGTCATCACCAACTAATGATCAAGGAAAAATCTACAGTTTGAGCAAGTACTTTGGCCAACAAAATTTTAAATGAAAACATAATTTATCAATTTGTTGATATTCCTTTCATTGAAAACTGGATCAAATTCTAGCCATCTAGAATATAAAATGTTAGAGCTAGAAGAGAATTTCTTTAAATGAGAGAGTAGAGTTTCATTATGGGAGTTCACTGACTTGTCCGAGGATGCAAAATGAGTGAGCATAGACGGACTAACACTCTGGCCTCTAAGTATGTTACTTTTCCCTTTAGTAGCTTCATTTGTATGTTTCTTTGGATTTTACAGAATAAGACCAGAAAGATATGTTCTTTAGCAAGCATTTGAAGAAGGCACCGCTTGGCCTTGTTTCCCCTGCCCTTGCTCTCAATATCTCTCCCCAAATACTCAGCATTCCTATCCTGCTCACAGGTGCCATGCTACTGCTATTCTCCCAGTTCAATCCTTCTGAACAATGTTCCATGTTCAAAACCATTGTCACATTTATCAGGGATACTTAACAATCATAAAAAACTATGCACTAACCTATGGTGCCCCAAAATACATGAGGCAAACATTGACAACACTGAAGGGAGTAGTAGAAATTTCTTCAATATTAGTTGGATACTTTAATACAAGACTCTCATCAATGGATAGAACTTCTAGACAGAGGATCAATAAGGAAAGAGAGAGCTTGATTAATATGATAAATGACCTAGACTTAACAGATATTTACAGAACATTGCACCCCAAAACAGCAAGATATATATTATTCTCAAGTGCTCAGGGATTATTCTCAAGGATAGACCACATGTTGCAGCAGAAAGCAGGTCATAGTAAATTTAAGAATACCAAAATTATACAAAGTATTTTCTCGGATCATAATGGAATGAAGTTTGAAATCAATAACAGACAGAAGTCTGGAAAATTCACAAATTTATGGAGACTGAACAACACATTTTAAACAATGAGTCGATCAAGGAAGAAACTACAAGAGAAATCAGTAAACATTTTGAGACAAATGAAAATAAGAATACATGTCAAAACTTATGAGATTCAGCAAAGGCAGTGCTGAGAGGGAAACTTATTGTATTAAACACCTATATTAACAAGAATAAAGAGCAAAATTCAAATAATTAACTGCTTATTTGGAGAAACTAGAGAAAGAATAGTAAACCAACCCAAAAGCAATGGAAGGAAAGTAATAACAAAGATTAGAGCAGAAATAACTGAATTTGAGAATATGAAAACAATAGAGAGAATAAGATGAGATGTTGGTTCTTTGAGAAAGTCAATAAAATATATGGACCCTTAGCTAGGTTAACAAAGAAACAAAGAGAGAGGATGAAAATAAATAAAATCAGGTGGGAGGGTAAACATAACTACTGACCCTGTAAAATTAAATGAGATAATGAGAGGGTACTATGAGCAACTATATGATAAAAAACTCACAATTTAAATGAAATTGACAACTTCCTAGAAAGGCATGAAGAACCAACATTGACTCAAACCAAAATAGAAAGCCTCAACTAGCCACTCAAAAGCGATTGAATCAGTCATTAAAAAAAAAAACTCCACAAAAAGAAAAATCCAGGACCAATTGGCTTCACATGTGAATTCTACCAAAGATTCTGTAAAGAATTAGTACCAATCCAGCTCAAACTCTTCAAGAAAGTTGAAGAGGAGGGAAAGCCACCTAATTCATTCTATGAAACTAATATCATCTACTACCAAAGCTAGGCAAAGACACTAAAAGAAAAGAAAACTACAGATGAATCTCTTTAATGAAGATAGATGCAAAAATCCTCAACAAAATATTTGCAAATCAAATTCAGCAGCATATCAAAATGATTATAAAATATGACAAAGTGAGCTTTATCCCAGGTGTGCAATGGTGTCTCAACCAAAGAAAATGAATTAATGTAATACACTACATCAACAAATTAAAGAGGAAAAAAAAACAGGATGATCTTGAGTGATGTAGAAAAGGCATTTGACAAAATTCATCATCTTTTCTTGATGAAAACAATTAAAAAGGTAGGAATAGAAGGAAACCACATAAATACAATGAAAGGAATATATGAAAAACCCACAGCTAACATCATACTCAATGAGGAAAGACTGAAAACTTTTCCCCTAAGATCAGCAACAAGGCAAGGATGTCCATTGTCACCATTGTTATCCAATGTTATGTTGGAAGTTCTAGCTATAGCAATTAAGAAAGAATAAGAAATGAAAGACATACAAATTGGAAAGGAAGAAGGAAATCTTTCACTGTTTGCAGATGACATTATCCTGTATGTAGAAAATCCTGAAAAATCTACAATAAAAGTACTAGAGCTAATAATAATAGTGCAAAGTGGCAGGATACAAGATCAAAATACAAAAATCAGCTGTGTCTCTCTACACTAGCAATGAGCAATCTGAGGAGGAAATCCAGAAAAAAAACATCTGTTTACAATAGCAACCAAAACAATCAAATATTTAGGAATAAATTTAACCCAGGACATAAAAGACACATATGCAGGAAATGACAAAACTTTGCTAAAAGAGGTCAAGGAAGACCTAAATAAATGGAAGGACATACTATGTTCATGTATTTGAAGACTAAACAGTTAATATGTCAATTCTGTGCAAATTGATTTCTAGATTCAATGCAATACCAATTAAAGTCCTAAAAAATTACTTTACAAAAATAGAAGCACCAACAATCAAATTTATTTGAGAGAGTAGGGTGCCCCAAATAGTTAAAAATGTTGTGAAAAAGATAAAGTGAGAGGTCTCACAGTACCTGACTTTAAAGCAAATTACAAAGCTTCAGTGGTCAAAACAGCATGGTACTGGTATTAAGGTAGCTGTACTGACCAGTGGAATAGAATTGAGTATTTAGAGATGAATCCTCACATCTATGGCCAATTTATCTTTGATAAGGCAGCCAAACTCACCATTTCCAAGTACATGGGTGGGTCCACTCTCCTGGCATGAGGTTTCTTGGCTTTAGAACTTAGCTTCTACCTCTGAAGTCATTTTTCCTTCAATCTGTTCTTTTTCTGTCTCTTTTAGTCCAGACTGGCAGTGGTTCCATTTATAAAGATCCTGCAACACACTTGTTGGTTTTCTATATAAGATGCTGGGATCATAACAATAGACAATAGACACTTCCAAAAATCCTTTATGGATAGCTCCATTTCCAATCCTGACTTTTACTGAAATGGCTGACTGATTCCACGTTTAGTTAAATGTTCATGTGGGGCCCTATTCATTGGAGTCTCACTTTCTGAAAGTCCAGAATTTTCCAGACCACGAATTTCTGTTTTCTTTGCATTGAAGAGTTCAGTTCTCAACTTATTTCTTTCCTATTGCATTTTACTATAAGCTTCAAGGAGCAACCAAGCTGCAATTTCCAGGTTTAGTTTGGAAATTTCCTCAACTAAGTATCCTGGGTTGTTGCCTTTAAATTCTAACTTCCAAGCAATACTAGTACACAATTCAGCCAAATTCTCTGCCACTTTAAAACATGGGTTGTTGGTGGTGCATGGGTAGTTTAGTAGAGGGTGCAAGCATTGTTCAGCGGTAGAATTTATGCCTTCCATGTCAGAGACCTGGGTTCGATTTCCGGCCCTTGCACTTCCCAAACAAACAAAGAAATGAAACAAACATACAAACAAAAATTCAACAATGTGAAGAGATACTCACATGGAAAAAATTGAAATGTGACCCCCACCATACAGCATACAAAAAAAAAAAAAAGGGTTGCCTTCATTCCAGTTTGCAATAACACATTCTTCATTTCTGCCTAAAGCCTCATCAGAGGTATTGTTACAGTCCACATTTCTACTAACAGTCTCTTCAAAGCATTCTACCCTTCTCTATCAAGCACCTCACAACCCTTCCAGAATCTTTCCCTTATCAATTTAAAAGGCTGTTCCCACATGTTTGGTATTTGAAAAACTGCATCAGCACCCTACTTATCTGATACCAAAATCCATATTAGTTTGCTAAAGCTGCCATAATGCATTACACCAGAAATGGAATGGTTTTTAAAAAGGGAATTTAATAAGTTGTAAGTCTACATGTCTAAGGCCATAAATATGTCCAAACTAAGGTATCCAGAGAAAGATACTTTGACTCATGGAAGGATGATCTGGGAAGGCATATGGTTAGAGTCTGCTAGTCCTTGTCCTCAGTTCATTGCTTCCAATTTCTGATGCCAGTAGTTTCCTCTCTAAGCATCTATGGGCCTTCATTTATTTCCTGTGGAACACAACTCAAGGTTTTGGCTTGCTTAGCATCTCATTGGAAGGCACAGGGAAACATCAGCTGGGCTCTGCCCATGTATAGGCATCTACTCTCTCCATTAACATTCTAAGCTGCTCTAAACATCTGTGTATATGTCAGCTCTATAGCAACTGTTCTCCAAGCGTCTGCATCTGAGGCTTCTTCAAAATATTTCCCCTGTTAAAGGAATCCAGTAGACTAATAAAGATCCACCTTGAATGGATGGAGCCACATCTCCATCTAACCAAAAGTTCACACCCCAGTTGGGCATACTACAGCTCCATGGTGATAATATGATCAAAAGTTCCCACCCTATAATACTGAATCAGGATTAAAAGAAACAGCTACCCCCACAAGATTGGATCAGGAATAAAAGATAGCTTTCTGGGGTACAAAATAGTTTTAAATCATCACAAGCAGGGAATCTGAAATAGCTAAAAATATTGTGAGAAAGAAAAATGAAGTGGGAGGTCTCATGCTACCTGACTTTAAAGCAAATTACAAAGTTATACTGGTCAAAACAGCATGGTACTGGCATAAAGGCAGGTGTACTGACCAGCAGAATTGAATTGAATTTTTAGAGGTGGGCCAATTGATCTATGATAAAGCAGTCAAGACAACTCAACTGGGACACAGCAGCCTCTTCAATAAATGGTGCTTGGAGAACTGGATATCCACATCCAAAAGAATGCAACAGGACCCATATCTCACACTTCATGCAAAAATAAACTCAAAATGGATCAAAGACCTAAACATTATAGCTAAGACCATAAAATGTTTAGAAGGAAATGTAGGAGACTATCTCAAGGATCTTGTGATACACAATGCTCTCCCAGATATTAGGCCCAAAGTGCAAGTAATGGAAAAAGAACTAGATATATAGGATGACTTCAAAATTTAATGCTTTTTTTCCCATCAAAGAAATTCATCAGGAAAGTAAAAATATGGCTTTCACAATTGGACACAATATTTGGAAACCACATATAAGATAAGGGTTTAAGATGAGTAGAACATATGGAATAATAATGAATAATGGGGGAACAAATGTTAAAATGAATTTAGTTTGAAATGCTAGTGATCAATGAAAGCGAGGGGTAAGGGGTATAGTATGTATAATCTTTCGTTTTTCTGTTTTCGTTTTATTTCTTTTTCTCTTGTCTTTTTATTTCTTTTTCTGAATTGATGCAAATGTTCTAAGAAATGATGAATATGCAACTATGTGATGATATTGTGAATTACTGATTATATATGTAGTACGGAATGATCATATGTTAATGTTTTTGTTTGTTTGTTGTTAGTTTTTTTAATTAATAAATAAATTTTTTAAAAGATAAGGGTTTAATATTCAGAATATATAAAGAGAACTTACAACTCAACAACAGGAATACAAATAACCCAATTAAAAAATGGACAAAAGACATGGACAGACACATTTCCAAAGAGGAAATGCAAATGGCTCAAAAACGTAAAAAGATGCTCATCATCACTGGCTATTAGGGAAATGCAAATCAAAACTACAAAGAATTATCTCTCACACTTACTAGAATGGATATTATATTTAAAAAAAAGCAGAAAATGACAAGTGCTGGAGAGGATGTGGAGAAAGAGACACAGTTATTCACCATTGGTGGGAATGTAGAATGGTGCAACCACTCTGAAAGGTAGTTTGGCGGTTCCTCAGAAAGCTAAGTATAGAATTGCCAGATGATCCAGCAATCCCATTATCAGGTATGTATTCAGAGGAAATGAAGGCAAGGCCATACATGGATATTTGCACTCTGGTGTTTATAGTGGCATTATTCATGATTTCCATGAGATGGAAACATTCCAAATGTCCATCAACAGATTAGTGGCTAAACAAGCATGGTATATACATACAATGGAATTTTACACAGCTGTAAGGCAAAATAAAGTTATGAAGCATATAACAAAGTGGATGAACCATGAGGACATTAAGCTGAGTGAAATTAGCCAACAACAAAAGGATAAATATTGTGTGGTCTCACTAATATGAGTTAACAATAATGAGTGAGTTTTAAGAGAGAAAGTTGAGAACATCAGGTTATAAGGAAATAGAAAGACAGTAGACATTGGGCATTTGATGCTGAAAGAGCACAGAATGTTCCACAAGATTGATTGTAGAGATCTAGAAATGGATAGAACAATACTAGCTGATGGTAGCACAATATGGTAATTAAACTGAATAAAGGTGAGTGTGAGTATGGTTGAAGGAGGAGGGCTGGGTGTATATATGACACAAGAAGGAAAGATAGAGGGTAAAGATTGCAATGGTATAACTTAGTGATGCTGTGCCAGTTTGAAAGTATTATGTGTCCTAGAAAAGCCACGCTTTAATCCTGATCCAATCTTGTGGGAACAACTGTTTCCTTTAATACTAATTCAATAGTGTAGGTTGGAATCTTTTGATTAGATTATAACAATGGAGGTATGACTCATCCAGTTGTGGGTATTAACTTCAGGTTAGAGGGAGATGTGACTTCACCCATTCCAGGTGGGTCTTGATTAATTTACCCGAATCCTTTAAAACAGAAAATATTTTGGAGAGAGTAAGAGCAGACAGAAACCTCAGAACCAAAAGAGAGAGCAGATGTAGACGCTTGGAGAACAGTTGCTTCAGAGGCACGGATGTTTGGAGATGCTGAAAGCAATGGCGCCCAGGAACAAGGGACAAGAACATGTCAGCCACGTCACTATCCAACTGACAGAAGTGTTCCTAACCCATCAGCCTTCCTTAAATTAAGGTGTCTTTCTCTGGATGTCTTAGTTTGGAATTTTATAGGCTTAGAACTATAAACTCATAACTTATTAAATTCCCTTCTTTAAAAGCCATTTCAGTTCTGGTATATCACATTCTGGCAGTTTACTAACTAACACAGATGCCTAGGTGAACAATGAATGTGATTAAATTACTCACATAGATTTTGGTGGTGAAGGCGTGGCTATGTGATTATACTGGGAATCATTGATTTTTTAACTTAGGTTGGGTTATATGATGTGTGAATAAAACAGCTTAAAAATGAGCAGAGAGTTACAAGTGATGCAGAAAAAAATGGAGAGAAAAAGATGTACCTATTCGTTGTTGGTAAGGAAGCTGAGAGGTGCAGCCCCCCTGAAGACAATGTGTTGGCTCCATAGGAGGCAAAAGGTGGGATTGACATATGATCCTGCAACCCTGTAGTTAGGTATATACTTGGAGGAACTGAGATCAGGACAGGAATGGACATTTGCACAATGGTGTTTATGGTTGCAGTGTTCACTATTTGCAATGGATGGAAGTGACCTAAGGGTATATCAACTGAAGAATGGAAGTGGGAACTGTGGTGTATACATACAATGGAATATTGAGTGGCTGCAAGAAAGAATCAAGTGGTGAGGCATGCAACTAGGTGAATGAACCATGGGGATAATATGTTAAATGGAATAAGCCAGAAACAAAAAGATAAATATTAGTATACCTCACTAAAATGGACTAACTATAATGTGCAAACTCTGAGTATTGAATTTTAAAGTATAGGTTATCAGGTGAAGGCCTATTGCAAAAGTTCCTAGATTGTAAGTTCTTACACAGTCACATCTATTCTGGAGTTGTAGCTGTTACTTCTGGAGTTGTAAACTGTTATTTCAGCTTATTGCTGAGCTCTTTGTGTATAACCTGGCAATCTCCTGGAACTTTAGATATTTGTGTGATACCCGAGACTCAGAGCTAGAGTTTTGCTGCTATGAAAGTCAGCAGTACTCCATATAGCAACTGTTAAAAACACAAAAAAAGTGATCAGACTTCAATTAGAGGTATGAATGAAGCTGATCAGAATTTGACTAAGGTAAAGAAGATTGAAGAGTAAAGGATGATATTGACTCTATTTTAAAACTTCAGGGTGGGCCATGGTGGCTCAGCAGGCAAGGATGCTTGCCTGTCATGCCAGAGGACCTGGGTTCGATTCCCGGTGCCTGCCCATGTTAAAAAAACAAAACAAAACAAAAAAACTTCACCTTCTGTGTGAGATCAAAGAGGAGATGTTTAATCGGTGCATAATTTATAATTTTGGAGGCAAACCATCTAATCTAATTTGTATAGTTTACTTATTCAAACATGATAATTGGAAACTTGAATAAGGAATGAGATTTTGTTGGTTTGAACAGGTTGGTAGGATGCCCCGATACGTCCCAAAATTATCTGGGTAGAAGATTAAAAATTATTTGAAAGGTCCTTTTAAGGGACTGGGGGGAAATGTAGAAATATTAAACTACTACACCTGGGAAAGTCCTGATATTTTCACAATCATTGGAGACAGCCAATTTGATGTGACAGGCCCTTGATCTTGAGGCTTGATCTTATAAGACTTGTTTTTGCAGGCTAGAAGCTACACCTACTCATGCTTATGCCTAAGAGTCACCCCCAAAGAACACCTTTTGTTGATCAGATGTGGCCTCTCTCTCTAAACCATCTCCACAGATGAACTCAGTGCCCTTCCCACTATGCAGGAAATGACTCCCAGGAATGTATATCTCCTTGGCAAATCGGGGCATGAATCCCAGGGATGAGTCTGGCCCTGACGTCATGGGAGTGAGAAAGACTTCTTGAACAAAAGAGGAAGAGAAATAAAACATTTCAGTGGCTGATAGATTTCAAATAGAGTGAGAGGTCATTCTGGAGGTTATTTTTATGTGGTATATACATACCCCTTTCAGTTTTTGGTGTATTGGAGCAGTCTGAGGGAAATACCTGAAACTGTAGAACTGTAATCCAATAGCCTTGATTCTTTAAGATGATTGAATAACTATAGAGCTTTTATGGAGTGACTGTGTGATTGTGAAAACCTTGTGACTGACACTCCCTCTATCCAGTGTATCAACAGATGAGTAAGAAAAAAAGACAAAAATAAATAAATAATATGGGGGAGGGGAGCTGTGGGATGTTTAGGGTTTTTTCTTTTATTTTAACTCTTATTCTTATTTTCATTTTTTAAGTAATGAATATGTTCAAAAATTAATTGTGATGATGAATGCATAGCTATATGATGATCCTGTGAACCACTGACTGCACAATTTGGATGATTTTGTGGTATGTGAATAATAATATATCTCAATAAAATTGCATTTAAAAAAACACTGTCATTCCACTTCCCAGGGTGGCTGCACTTTTTTACATGTTGAACATTGTAGAATTCCAGGGGACATGGTAGTTTTGCACTGAACATTTCAGCTAAATATGGTGGTTTGCTATGTGCTAGATACAGGCAATGCAACCTAAAGCAAACTAGGCCCTATATTACTTTTTGGATTTGCAAAGTTGTTTTATTTTGTTTCCATTCATTTTCCTGGTAATTCCCAAGAGTGATTAGAGCTCAGAGAGATAGGAACTCTCTTATACAAAGGTACTATAGTGTGGTGGGAACAAAAACTGGCACAGATTTTCTGAAGAGACCTATGCAATATGTAAATCTTTAAATATTTCTATATCCTTTACTTGAGCAATTCTACTTCTAGAAATTCATTCTAAAGGAATCATCACAATGACTCACAAAGTTCATTAAGCAAAGATATTTATTGAAATGTAATTGATAATTGCAAAACTTGGAAATGCCTCAGGGTCCAAAAGAACAGGATAAGTTAAATAAACTGATTGTTATTTGTATGATGGAATACTATGGAGCTATTAAAATCATATTATTACATAATGGACTGGACATCAAAAATGCTGATGAGATATAAAATAAGAAATTGAAAGAAAAATATGATACATCCAGTAGATCAAGACTGCAGTATAAGATTATCTGGACAGACATTTCCTCACAGAATCTTTGAACATCTAGTAAAAATTGGCAGTCATCTTCCTTAAAACACCAGACAACTTTTACAGTAACAGAAACAGTTACAGTAACTCAGTGAGTGCCAAATCAAGAAAACACAGCTTTAAAAATGGTAGGAAAACCTCATGTTGCCCTTGCTGGCCTTCCCCTAGTTTTCTGCACCTGGGGTGGGCTGCAATACAGAGGTCAGAGTGGAACTTTAAGGAGGACCATGCTCCCACAATTCCAACTGCATATTGGTTTGAGACATCTTCCCACTCAGCTCTATAGCTGGGAGTTTTGTGGAAAACCCAGAAGCCAGCAGACTTGATATATCTATGCACAGAGACCCTTCAGAGCACAGTGCTTACCCCCCATCCCTGAGTCAAGCAACTGTGGGAACCTGGTTTTGAATGAGACTGGGGAGCCTTCCCCTCAGGAGGAGGGGGAACACAGATCTGATCTGATCTGATAATTGGCCTGTGAAAGAGACTCCCTGGGTTCTACTGCTTCTATCTTTTCTCCATGGAGGCCTGGAGCACTCATGGCATGCATGGGTGAAGAGCTGGGGACAAGGGAGTGAGCCACACTGCACGGCACTCCCAGGCTGGCTGTTGGCAGGAGTAGTTGAAATACTGAGTTCCACAACCCAAGGCCATTCCTTGCAGAAGCCTGAGGACGACCAGACCCATTGTGTCAACAAGTGGATTCTCTGCCTATGTGCACACTGCCTAACCCTCAGCCTCAGAGTTGGTGGCTTTCAGCACTCACTGAGACCCACAGACTTGACTGGCTTTGCATCTGGTTTGGTCCCACCCCAACTAACTAACTTAGTCAGGGAAAGTCAGAACTGAAAGAAAGAGTTGACCCCAAAGCACCATCTTTGGTGGAGATGCGGAAAGTGCAGTCTTGAAAACTGCCTTTCTACCCAGCTTTTAAGAGATCTTCAATTAGAGTTGCACCTCCTGCATGAGGTCCCAGGCTTGGTCTGGTGGTGAATTACTGACAAATCAAGTGCGAAAGGTGACCTTCCATGCAAAACCATGCAACTACAAAATCTTAGACAACTTTAAAAATAATCTTATCTGAGTTTCAGGAAGATGGTGGAATATGATAGGTCAAGTTCATCCTTGTTCCAAGGGACAGCTAGAGAGGTGATGGGAAGACAACTGGGACAGTGGTTCCAGGGCATAAGTGACCTGAGAGGGACTTCTACATGACATAAGGAGGCCACAGTTGCAAAAGCTGAAGAATTGAGATGCAGAGCACCAGAGACCATCCAGCTCGTGCAAACAGCTTAATGTGACCTTTTCCAAATGGAAATCCAGAGCCCTCAGGAGTGCACAGACAGAGACATGGGGACAAGGAAACAAGCAAAGTTGCATTCTTAAATGCACTACCCTCATGCATGCCTCCCCAGTCCCATGACCTGTGACTACCCCACACCCCATGCAACTGAACTCCATTACCTACATCACCCACTGCATTTCAAGTGCCTCCACCCTGACACCCCCACTGCAATACTCCACCCCACACTTCAACCCTGTGCATGCCTGCCCCAGCCCAACTCACCTCTCCTGCACAAGTTCACAGACTTTCCCTGCCCCTCTTGATACCTGTGCACCAGTGCCCAGCCCCTCAACCCCTAGCTCCATCTCCCTGCACCCTGCAAACAATCACCTGCACATACGGGCTGTGGGCATTCACATTCATGCTTAGCCTCACCTGTTGCAACCGATACAGTCACGCAACCCTGCCCCACCCTACACCCACTCTCTGCACATGCATACATCAGTGTCTAGCCCACCCAGATGCACACACGCACCCCTGCCATGCCCTTCCCCAGCTCTGGGCAAGCACTGATCTGCACACCAGGCCACACCTGTCCCCAGCCCATGCAGGCACAACTCCACCCTGTTGTCCCTGAGTTCTGCACATGTGCACACCAAGGCCTTGCTCCTTAGACCCCCGCATGAGCACAGACACATCCTCCCCCCACGAACACATGCATCCATGCACCGACTTCTGGACCCCTGCACCCCAACCATCAGCCCCACACACATGCATAGACTTGCCCAACAACCCAGAACACATGTCTTACTCCTACAGCTGGCAGGTATTGATGTGTGCATCTGTACCCTGGCACACCTGTATACCCGGGCCAGGGCGCTGCCCATCTGACATCAACCATCCGTGACCCACATCCTGCAACTGCTGCAACACATTCCCAGCCCTACATACTCATGCATTTGCATCACAGCCCCCCTCAACCCCTTTCCCTGTGCAAGGACACACCTGAACCCTGCCCTCCCTGTGCCCTGACCTCTGTGCCCTATATCCCACACCCTGATACTCATGACCTTCATGCTCCATGTGCCCACCCACATCCTGCCTGTGTACTAGCCTCCATGCATCTGCACAGCCCCAAATACTATCTCTGTGTCCACCACAATGCAACCTGCTACTGCACTCCAAGAACTGTATGAAGTGCACCCCAACCCCAAGGCCCCCACACCACCACCTGCACAACTCCACACCCTGCATCACATGCTCACAGGCAAGAACATAGCATCCCTGACATGCACCTATGCCCGTGCCACAATACATCACTACACTGTTGTGCCATGCCCTGCACCCTGCATCCTGCTCCAACTCCATTCTGAAGATACAAACTTTAGACTACTGAAGGAAATCAACTTCCAGAGTAACACAATCAAGATATTTACATGTGTCAAAGGCTATGGCAGATCGCTAAATACATCAAGATGCAGACAGATGTACCCAGCCTAACGGCCAAATTAAAAGATGGTAGGAGAGACCAACCTTGGAACAACTAATCAAAGATGTTCATATAATGCTAAATAAAATAAATGGGATGGTTAATACATAAAGGATATCAAAAAGGCACTAGAAGAGCATAAAGAGGAATATGCAAGAAGAAATAGAAAAATAGCAGATATAACAGAGATTAAAGATCCTGTAGGCCAAATCAAAAATATACTAGAGACACACAACAGCACATTTGAAGAGGCAGAAGAAAGATAAGCAAACTAGAGGACAGGACAACTGATTGTGAACACATAAAGGACCAAATGGCAAAAAAAGGATGGAAACATTTGAATTGGATCTCAGGGAAATGATGGACAAAATGAAGCACACAAATATAAAAATCATCAGTGCCTCAGAAGAAAAGAGTAAAGGATCAAGAAGATTATTTTAGGATATAATGGGAGAAAACTTCCCAATCCTTTTAAAGGACATAAATATGCAAATCAAAGTAGCCCAATGAGCTCCAAATGGAATAAATCCAAATAGGTCTTCCCAAAGGCACTTACTAATTACTGGATCAAATGTTGAAGAGAAGCAGAAAATCCTGAAAGCAGCAAGAGAAAAACAATTTACTTACAAGGGAAACCATGTAAGACTCAATTTGGACTACTCAACTGGCACTATGGAGGCAAGAAGGCAAGTGGTATGATATATTTAAGATCCTGAAAGACAAAGACTTCCAGCCAAGAGTCTGTACCCAGCCAAACTGCCCCTCAAAACTGAGGGAGAAATTAAATTTTTCACAGACAAACATATGCTGAGAGAATTTTTCAATGAGAGAGTAGCCTTACAAGAAATTCAAAAAGGAGTTCTGCTGATTGAAAAAAAAAAAAAAGACAGGAGAGGGTGGTCTGGAGTAGGACACAGAATTGAAGAGTGTCAGTAAGTGTAACTTAAAGGATGAAAGGAGAAAGAGGGAAAAGAACATATAGATCTCACAAAATCCAAAGGATAAGAGGTTGGATTCAAGATATGCCTTTACAATAATAACTTTGCTAATGGACTGAATTTACCAATTGAAAGATACAGATTGGCAGAGTGGATTAAGAATTATAATCCAGCTATATGTTGCTTACAAAAGACTCATCTTAGACACAAGGATACAAATAGATTGAAAGTGAAAGGATGGAAAAAGATGTTCCATGCAAGCTGTAATCAAAAGAAAGCAGAAGTAGCTATAATAATATCAAACAAAATAGCCTTTAAATTTAAAGACATCATAAGAGATAAAGAAGGACACTATATATTAATAAAAGAGACAATTCACCAAGAAGAAATAACAATCATAAATGTTTATGCTCCCAATCAAGGAGCTTCAAAGTACATGAGACAAACATTGGCAAAACTGAAATGAGCAATAGACCTTTCCACAATAAGAGTAGGAGACTTTAAAATACCACTCTCCTTTATAGATAAAACAACCAGATAGAGGATCAACAAGGAATTAGAGAACTTAAATAACTTCCTAAATGAATTAGACAATACAGACATATATAAGTTGTTACACCCCAAAACACCAGGATATACATTATTCACTAGTGCTCATGGAACTTCTCCAGAATAGAACATATGCCGGGACACAGAACAGGTCTTCATAAATTTTAAAACTTTGAAATTATTCAAAACACTTTCTTTGATCACAATAAAATGAAGTTGGAAATCAATAACCATCAAAGAATGAGAACTTTCACAAATGTATGGAAATTAAATAACACACTCTTAAACAACCAGTGGACTGAGCCACAACCTGGGTACCGCTTGAGATCTTTGGGTGAACAGATTTCTTCATGCTGCAGACTAACAATGGACACCTAGAAGGACATGCAACCACCAAAGCAGCAGTCAGTGACCTAAATCTGTGGAGACTGTCACACAGAAAATGAAATAAAATCCAGGGATCCAATCAGATGCAGTTAAGTGGATACAGAATAAGGTACAAGAAAAGGATAAAAAGAATGGTGGTTTTTGATGCTCAATGAAACATGAATTTGGATAACATCTTCTTTTGCAATTGTATTTGCCATTAATGTTTCATGTTGTTGTATAGTTTTTGGTTAACATACTTTATGAATACAACTACAATATACATAATTTCATTTTCTCTCACTTTTTAAACCATATTGCAATTAGATATCTGTTAATGCTTTGTAGAAAGAAATTGTTATTTGTTCAATTGCATGACTTATAATTTATTTTATTGTATATTTAACCTGACACGTGGTAAGGTTAGAATTGCTTTTCCTAAACCATAGTTTTAATCAAAACTAAGCATCACTGTGTCTTTTATTGAAAATACAGGTTTCTAGAGTACTCTGAGGGTTTGACTAAGTATATTCCTTGGAAACTACAGTTTACAGAGTTTGTAAACTCGGTAGCGTCATTTGGTACAGAGTATTCCAGTGTATTTGCTGTCAGTGTACATATATCATTTTTACTCCTATTTTTCATGTATTACTTGATACAAGACTTTTTGGATTTCTACATAATGCTTGATTATTTTTAAAATCTTGTGAGAAAGAAGGGAAATTTTAATGATTATTTTCTAAAAGACATAATCAACCCCTAGGAAAGTAAATGAATCAGACTCTTAAGCCAGGTGTGAATTCCTGTGTATAGTCATTTAATATGTTAAAAAAAAACCCTGCTTACAGAATACGAAAAGAATGGGAATTAGTTTACACTAAATTATTGGATAAATGTTTAAATCTTTTGCCTCAATCTTAAGAACATGGAATTGATACTCACACCTGTACTCCATCTATTCCAAGATTCCATCATTGTGGAATGTCATGTCAGCCTCCTTAGCATTCATTTTAAAGATTAGATATATTCCAATTTTGCTAATAGCCATGTCTGCCTCTTTTTAAAGAATGCTTCCTTGATCCAGGCTTTTCTTTATCTGTGATTGTTTAAATTTTGTGATTCTGGTATGTTCCTTTTTTACTTTATCCTTTTCAAACAAGGGAATCCTAATATATATACTATCCCCTTATGAGCGCCCCTTAAACAAATAAATCCCAAGTGTAATGTAATTACACTTTTCTTAACTGTTCTAATTCATCCTGGGTGTTTTGTGCGTTGATAGGGTATTTGAATATCATTATTTGGTTAACTAGGTGGAAGGGTTTAATAGAAAAATATTTCAATTGGAACTCAAGACCTATGTTTTCAGTCAGTCCCTTAACCTCTTTGTGCCCCTTTCATGTGCAACATGTAAGTAATTTGATCTGTTACCTCCCTGGATATTTTTATGAAAAAAATGATAAAATAGACATAAAATTGCATTTAAAAGAGTCTTTTGAACAGTGCTCTATAAATATAAGAATCAGTAAATTTGAGCTTGAAATTGATATATAACTTGGCCCTTACTGAACTGCTTACAAACAACTATGAACACCGAGTGAAAAAGCACCAAATGGAACTTAGAATTGTTAAGTTTCAGCCTTGCCACTTATAAGCTTAATTATTTTGGATAACTCATTTCTTTTAATTTCAGTTTCATTGTCAAAGTGGAGGAATAATGATGGTCAGTGTGGTGAAGTAAGAGTGTTTTGAGAAAAGCTGTCTTGAGAGATGGATATTATGAAAAATTAAAATATAACAGATGAAATGAGAAAAAAACAGTCTTAAAGAATATAAAATATATAGATACATGGCTGAGAAGAGATAAAAGCAAGTTGCCTCCTCCTCATATTCACATATGCACATATATCCCCACCTCTCCCAGAATAAGTTCAAAGTTAGTCAAGGGGGAGTGCTGTTATTTGAGCAGAGGCCTAAGGATTAGAAGGAGATAGTCATTGGAAGATAAAAAAGAACATGTCTGAAATAGAGAAAATAGGGTACAACGTGAGCTTGTCTTGTTCCCACTTCAGAATGAAGCCCATATGACTGGAACTCCATGAGGCAGGAGAGAGTGGGAAAAGACAAGGTTACAGAGGTAGGGAAGGGCCAGCACCCTTAGAGCCTTGTGATGGGAAGCCTTTCTGGGACGTAAGCAGGATATTAACATGTTTAAGACTTAAAAGATCACTCAGGCTATTGTGTGAGAACGGATTGTATAGAAACAAGAGTTGCAGTGAGGAACCAGTTATGAGACATCTATAATAGCTCAGATTAATAATCATGGTGACTTGGTCAAGGTGGTAGCTGTGAAGGAAGTGAGAAGCAGCTGATTGTGAGAAGTATGTTTAGAAGTTGTACTGATAGGACATATTGATGGATTGGTTAGTAGTTAAGAGCTCTGTAAACAGCATGGGCTTTGACACAAGGCTTTGGGTCTGGATGCCCAAACTGACCCTAGTTAAGCTGGGTATGTCACCTTCCCATGCTTTACTTCCTTCATTTGTAAAATAGGTGTGAAATAATAGCACCCACTTTAAAGATTTGTTTTAATATCAAATGAAGTAATCCATATGTGGTGGTTTGAAACTATATGTATCCCAGAAAAATATGTCCTTAAATGTAATCCATTCCTGTGGGCATAGACCCACTTTAAGTAGGACATTTTGATGAGGCTACTTCAATTAAGGTGTGACCCACCTCATTCAAGATGGGTCTTAATCCTCTTACTGGAGTCCTTTATAAGAGAATGTAATTCAGACACTCAGAGATAGCCAAGGAAACAAGAAGCTGAAATCAACAAAAACGTAGAAGAGACTAGCAGATGCCACCATGCATCTTGCCATGTGACAGAGGAGCAAAGAATTGCCAACAGCTGGTCTTTGGGGAAAAAAGTACTGCTTTAATGATGCCTTGATTTGGATATTTTCAGACCTTCAAAACTGTAAACTAATAAATTTCCACTGTTAAAGATAAAAAAAAAAAAAAAAACAGTGGGTCAAAGAAATAATTGCTAGAGAAATTGGTAGCTAACTGGAGATGAATGAAAATGAGAATACATGTCAAAACTTATTGGATGCAGCAAAGGCTGTGCTTAGTGGAAAATTAATTACCCTGAAGACCTATATTAAAAAGGCAAGAAAGAGCAAAAATTGAGGACTTAACTGCTCACCTGAAGGAACTTGGGAAAGAACAGCAAACTAACCCTAAAGCATATAGAAAAAGAGAACTAACAAAGATTAAAGCAGAATTAAATGAATGGGAGAACAAAAGAACAACAGAAAGAAACAATAAAAGCAAAAGTTGGTTCTTTGAGAAAATTTTTAAAACTCAATGGACAACTAGCAAGGCTGACAAAGAAAAGGAGAGAGAGAGGATGCAAATAAAATCTGAAATGAGAGGGGGGTCATTACCACAGACCCTGAAGAAGTGAAAAATATCATAAGAGGACACTATTAAATACTATACACCAAGAGACTAGACAACTGAGATGAAATGGTCAAATTCCTGGAAACACACAAGCAAGCTCCATTGACTCAAGAAGAAATAGAAGATTTTAACAAACCAATCACAAGTAAAGGGATTCAATCAGTCATAAAAAATCTTCCATCAAGAAAAGCCCAGGGCCAAATGGTTTCATAGGGAAATTTTATCAAACATTCCAAAAGAAATAACATGAATTTTGCTCAAACTTTTCCAAAAATTTGAGGAAAAAAGAACACCACCTAACTAATTTTATGAAGCTAATATCATTTTAATGTCAAAACCAGGTAAAGATGCTATAAGAAAGGAAAACTATAGGCCAATTGCCCTAATGAGCATAGATGCAAAAAGTCTCAATAAAATACTAGCAAATTGAATCCAGCAACACACTAAAATAATTATACCAGGAATGCAAAGATTTCAACATAAGAAAATCAATTAATATAATACAGCACATTAACAAATCAAAAGGAAAAAAATCACACGATCATCTTGATTGATGCTGAAAAAGCATTCAACAGAATTAACATCCTTTTCTGATAAAAACACTTCAAAAGGTAGGAATTAAAGGTAACTTCCTCAATATGATAAAGGACATATATGACAAATCCATAGCCAGCATTGTACTCAATGGTGAGAGACTAAACACTTTTTCCCTCAGATCAGGAATGAGACAAGGATGCCCTCTGTACCACTGTTACTGAACATTGTACTAGAAGTTTTAGCTGGAGCAATCAGGCAGGAAAAAGAAATAAAATGCATCTAAATTGGAAAGGGAGAAGAAAAAAAATTTATTTGTAGATGACGTGAAACTATATTAGGAAAATTGTGAGAAATCTAAAGCAAAGCTACTTGAGTTAATAAACCAGTTCAGCAAGGTGGCAGGATATAAAATTGATGTCCAAAAATCAGTAACATTTCTATACAGAGCAACGAACTAACTGAGAAGTCAAGTAAGGAAAAAATTCTGTAAAAATAGCAATTAAAAGAATCAAATATCTAGGAATGAACTTAACTAAGGACATAAAGGACTTCTACACAGAAAACTACATAACATTGCTAAAATAAAACAAAGGAGATCTCAATAAGTGCAAAGACATTCCCTGCTCATGGATAGGAAGGTTAAACGTAGTTAAGATGCCAATTCTACCCAAATTGAACTATACTTCCAATACAGTACCAATCAAAATTCCAACAGCCTACTTTGAAGACTTGGAAAAGCTAGTTACCAAATTCATCTGGAAGGGAAAGAGACCCTAATTAACTAAAAGCATCTTAAAGAAGAAGAACAAAGTGGGAGGATTCACATTTCCTGATTTTAAAATTTATTATAATGTCACAGTGGTCAAAACAGCATGGTACCTGCACAAAAATAGAACTATTGACCAATGAAATCAAATCAAGAGCAAAGAATATACGACCAAATTCATGGTCAACTGATCTTCAACAAAGCCCCCAAATCCACTGAACTGCGACAAATTAGTCTTTTCAATAAGTGGGCATGGGTGAAATAGATATCAATAGCCAAAAGAATTGGCTTACCTTACACCTTATACAAAAAATTAACTCAAAGTGGATCAAACACCTAAATATAAGACCCAGTACCATAAAGCTCCTAGAAAAAAATGTAGGGAAATATCTTCAAGACATTATTAAGTTGCAAGTAAAGAAAGACTATGAAAATGTCCAAATTAAGGCAGGGCTATGAAAATATCCAAGTTAAAGATCCAAGAAGAGGTGATCTTCACTCAAGAAGGGCCAATGAAGTTCAGGGCTTCTATATCAGCTAGATGGCCACTGGTGAAGTCTGCTAGCTTTTTCTTCTAGCTTCTTGCTTCATGAAGATCCCCCAAGGATAGATTTCTTCTTCATCTCCAAACTTCTCTGGCTGCCTGAGCTCTAAGTTTTTCTAAAAATAGTTCTATCTTAAAGGGCTTCAGAAAGCAACCCTACCTTGAATGGGTAGAAACATATCTCCATGGAAACTATCTAATCAACAGTTACCACCCAAAATTGGGTGGAACATATCTCCATGGAAACAATTAAAAAGATACCACTCTGCAATATCGAATGTGGATTAAAGGACATGACTTTTCTGCAGTACAAATTGATGCAAACCAGCACAATCAGTAAAGGTAAAAAAAGAAAAAAATTAATTAGATATGACATATAAAATCCAAAAGGCAAAATGATAGAAAAAAGTACTGCCTTTACAGTAATAACACTAAATGTTATTTGGAATAAACTCCCAAACAAAAGACATAGACTGGAAGAATGGATGAAAAAACAGGACTGACCTTTATGCTGTCTACAGAAGACTCATTTTAGACTTAAGGACAAAAGTAGGTTGAAAGTGAAAGGTTGGTAGAAGGTATTTCATGCAAACAACAATCAGAAAAGAGCAGGAGTAGCAATACTAATATCTGACAAATTAAACTTCAAATGCAAAACAATTAAAGAGACAAAGAAGGACACTATATGTTAATAAAAGTAACAATTCAACAAGAGGACATAACAATCATAAATATTTATGCACTGAGCCAGAGTGCTCCAACATATATGAGGCAAACACTGAACACTGAAGGGAGAAATAGACACTTCTACATAATAGTTGGAGACTTCAGTTCCATGCTTTCATCAGTACATAGAACATCTAGGCAGAAGATCAATAAACAAACAAAGAATTTGAATAATACAGTAAATGAACTAGACTTAGCAGACATTTACAGAACATTAAACCCCACAGCAGGAAGATGCACATTTTTCCCAAGCACTCATGAATCATTCTCAAGGACAAACCATATTCTGGGTCGCAAAGTAAGTCTCAATAAATTTTAAAAGACTGAAATTACACAAAAAACTTTCTCAACTCATAATGGAATGAAATTGGAAATCAATAACAGGCAAAGACCAGAAAATTCACGAATATTTGGAAGCTAAACAATACCCTCTTAAACAACCAGAGGGCCAAGGAAGAAATTACAAGAGAAATCAGTAAATATCTCAAGGCAAATGAAAACAAAAACAAAACATATCAAAATTTATAGGTCATAGAACAGGGAGTGCTGAGAGGGAAATGCATTGCCTTAAACATAATATTTAAAAAGAAGGAGACTGAAAAAAGAAGGAAGAGCAAAAGTTGAGGAATTAACTGTTCACTTGGGAGAACTAGAGAAAGAACAGCAGATTAACCCCAAAACAAACAAAAGGAATGAAATGCAAAGTTTAGAGCAAAAATAAATGAAATTGAGAACATGAAAACAAGAAACTGAACAGAACCAGAAGTTTGTTCTTTGAGAAAATCAAGAAAATCCGTGGACCTTTAGCTAGAATAACAAAAAAAAAGAGGCAAATAAATAAAATCAGAAATGGAAAAGGAGACATAACCACTGGCCCCTCAGAAATAAAGAAGGTAATGAAAGGTTAATATGAACACAAAGCACAGAAATATAAGAATCATTGCTGTCCCATGAGGAGAAGAGGAAAGGACTAAGAGGATTATTAGAGGACATAATTGGGGAAAACTTCCCAATCCTTATAAAAGATATAAATATGCAAATAAAAGAGGCACAATGATCTCCAAGTAGAATAAATACAAAACGACATACTCCAAAAATGCAAATTAATCAGACTGTCAAATGCTGAAGAGAAGTGCAAGAGAAAAGTCATCACCACATACAAGGGAAGCCACATAAGACTGAGTTAGACTACTCAGTTGGCACCATGTAGGTGAGAATGCAGTGATATATGATATATTTATATCATATAAAAAATGATATGTTTAAGATCCTGAAAGAGAGACTTCCAGCCAAGAATTCTGTACACAGCCAAACGGTCCTTCAAAACTGAGGGAGATATTGAAATTTTCACAGACAAACAAATCCTGAAAGAATCTGTCAACACGAGACCAGCCATACAAGAAATACTAGAGATTTCTGGCAGTTGAAAAAAAAAGACAGGAGAGAGAGGTCTGGAGGAGGACACAGAATTGAAGAGTACCAGTAAAGATAACTTAAAGGATAAAAAGAGAAAAAGAGAAAAGAATATATAGATCTGACAAATAAAATCTAAAAGATAAGATGGTGGATACAAGAAATGCCTTTTCAGTAATAACTTTGAATATTAACACCAACCTTAATTAAAATATACAGACTGGCCAAATGGATTAATAAACATAATCCAGCTATATGCTGCTTGCAAGAGACTCATCTTAGATACAAGGATACAAAGAGATTGAAAGTAAAAGGATGGAAAAAGATGTTCCATGCAAGTTGTAACCAGAAGAAAGCAGGGGTAACTATAATAATATCAGATAAAATAGACTTTAAATGTACAGATATCATAAGAGACAAAGAAGGACACCACATATTAATTAAGGGGAAAATTCATCAAGAAGAAATAACAATCATAAACGTTTATGCTCCTAACCAAGGACCTCCAAAGTGTATGAGACAGACATTGGCAAAACTGAAGTGAGTGATAGATGCTTCAACAATAATAGTAGGAGACTTCAATACACCACTCTCCTCCATAGATAGAACAACCAGGCAGAAGATCAACAAGGAAATAGGGAAGTTAAACAGCATGATAAATGAATTAGACCTAACAGACATAGATGGGTCAATACAGGATATAAATTCTTCTCTAGTGCTCATGGAACGTACATCAGGATAGATCATGTGCTGTGGCACAAAACAGGTCTTTATAAATTTAAAAACAGTGAAATTACTCAAAGTACTTTCTCTGACCACAGTGAAATGAAGTGGGATCTTGATAACCACCAAAGAATGAGAACTTTTACAAATAAGTGGAGATTAAACAAGATACTCTTAAATGACTAGTGGGTAAAAGAATAAATTGCTAGAGAAATCAGAAGCTATCTGGAGATAAATGAAAATAAGAATACAATATATCAGAGCTTATGGGATGTGGCAAATGTGCTAAGAGGGAATGTTTTTGCCCTAAATGCCCATATTAAAAAACAAGAGAGAGAGCAAAGATTGAGGACTTAATTGCTCACCTACAGAAACTTGAGAAAGAACAGCAAACTAACCCCAAAGTAAATAGAAGAAGAGAAATAGCAAAGACAAAAGCAGAGTTAAATTAATGGGATAACAAAAGAACAATAGAAAGAATCAATGAAACCAAAAGTTGGTTCTTTGAGAAAATCAATAAAATTGATGGGCCACTAACAAGACTGACAAAGAAAAAAAGAGAGACGATGCAAATAAACAAAATCAGAAATGAGAAGGGGTGTATTACCACAGACCCTGAAGAAATAAAGAAAATAATAAGAGGAAACCATGAACAACTATATGCCAACAAACAAGACAACTTAGATGAAATGGACAAATTCCTGGAAATACACAAACAAGCTACTCTGGCTCAGGAAAAAACAGAACATCTCACAAATCAATCACAAGTAAAGAGATTCAATCAGCCATCGAAAATCTTCCTACAAAGAAAAGCCCGGGGCCAGATGGCTTCACAGGGGAATTTTACCAAACATTCCAGAAACCAATCATGCTCAAATAACACCAATCCTGCTCAAATGCTTCCAAAAAGTTGAGGAAAAAGGAACACTACCTATGTCATTTTATGACGCTAATATCATTTTAATACCAAAATGGGGTAAAAATGATATAAGAAAGGAAAACTACCAGCCAGTCTCCCTAATGAACACAAATGCAAAAATTCTCAACAAAATACTAGCAGATCGAATCTAACAACACATTAAAAGAATTATACACCAGGACCAAGTGGGGTTTATACCAGGAATGCAAGGATGGTCCAACACAAGAAATCAATTAATATAATACAGTACATTAACAAATCAAGGGGGAAAATCACATCATCTAGATTGATGCCAAAAAAACATTTGACAAAATTCAACATCCTTTTCTGATGCTGAAATAGGAATCAAAGGTAATTTCCTGAATATGATAAAAGGCACATATGAAAAACCAACAGCCAGCATCATAATCGATAGAGAGAGACTGAGAGCTTTGCCCCTAAGATCAGGAATGAGACAAGGATGCCCACTGTCACCACTATTATTCAACATTGTGCTAGAAGTTACTAGCTGGATCAATCAGGGAGGACAAAGAAATCAAAGACATCCAAATTGGAAAAGAAGAAGTAGAACTTTCATTATTTGCAGATGACATGATACCATACTTGGAAAATCCTGAGAAATCTATAACAAAGTTACTTGAGCTTATAAACAAATTCAGCAAAATGGCAGGATATAAAATTAATGTGCAAAAATCAGTAGTATTTCTATACACAAGCAATGACCTAACTGAGGAGACAGTTAAGGAAAAAATTCATTCAAAATAGCAACTAAAAGAATCAAGTACTTAAGAATGAACTTAACTAGGGATGTAAAGGACTTGTATACAGATAACTACATAACATTGCTAAAAGAAATCAAAGGAGGTCTAAATAGGTGGAAAGACATTCCCTGCTCATGGATAGGAAGACTAAATATAGTGAAGATGTCAATTCTACCCAAATTAATCTACTGATTCAATGCAGTACCAATCAAAATTCCAACAACCTACTATGAAGACTTGGAAAAGCTGGTTACCAAATTCATCTGGAAGGGAAGGAGACCCAAAATAGCTAAAAGTATCCTTAAAAAGAAGAATGAAGTGGGGGAATTAACAGTTCCTGTATTTAAAATTTATTATAAAGCCACAGTGGTCAAAACAGCACGGTACTGGCACACACATAGAAGTATTGACCAATGAAATCAAATTGAAAGCGCAGAAACAGACCAACAAATCTATGTCAACTGATTTTTGATAAGGCCCAAAATCCACTGAACTGGGACAAAATAGCCTTTTCAACAAATGGGCGTGGGCAAACTGGATATCAAGAGCCAAAAGAATGAAAGAGGACCTTTACGTTACACCCTATTCAAAAATTAACTCAAAGTGGACCCAACACCTAAATATAACTAGCACCATAAAGCTTCTCTAAGTAAATGCAGGGAAAAATCTTCAAGACATGTAATAGGAGGTAACTTCCTAAACTTTACTCCCAAAACACAAGCAACAAAAGAAAAAACAGATAAATGGGAACTCCTAAAAATCAAATGCTTTTGCACATCAAAAGACTTTGTCAAAAAAGTTAAGAGGCAGTCAACTCTATGGGAGAAAATATTTGGAAAACACATGTCAGACAAAGGTTTGATCTCCTGTATACATAAAGAAATCATGCAACTTGAAAACAAAAGAACAAACAACCAAACTATAAAATGGGCTAAAATATGAATAGGCATTTTTCTGAAGAGCAAATACAGAGGGCTCAACAGCACATGAAGAGATCCTGACTTCTATTAGCTATAAGGGAAATGCAGATCAAGACTACAATGAAATACAACCTCACACCTATTAGAATGGCTGCTATTAAATAAACAGGAAACTATAAAATGTTGGAGAGGATGTGGAGAAACTGGGACACTTATGCACTGCTGTGGGAATGCATAATGGTACAGCTGCTATGGAAAACAATTTGGTAGTTCCCTAGGAAAGTAAATATCCAGTTGCCCATGACCTAGCAATAGCATTACTTGGTATATACCTAGCAGAGCTGAAAGCAGTGACATGAACAGACATTTGCACACCAATGCTTATAG
This sequence comes from Tamandua tetradactyla, assembly GCF_023851605.1. Taxonomy (NCBI): domain Eukaryota; kingdom Metazoa; phylum Chordata; class Mammalia; order Pilosa; family Myrmecophagidae; genus Tamandua; species Tamandua tetradactyla. The sequence goes on from NC_135353.1 coordinate 17,091,025, forward strand.
CAGCATTATTCACAATCGCCAAAAGATGAAACAATTCAAATGCCCATCAACAGATGAGTGGATTAACAAAATGTGGTATATACATATGATGGAATATTATGCAGCAGGAAGACAAAATGATGTCCTGAAGCACATGACAAGATGGATGAGTGTTGAGACATACTGCTTAACTCATTAGTGGGTTAACAGTAATAGTGCCATATTGAAGGTAAATATGAGTGGAAGGGTTTGTTTAGAGCCAGGTACCTCATTAAATAGCACTACAAATGTAAATAAGTTCTTGAATGAACTACTTCAAAAGATTGACACTTGTACAAAGAGTTAATGTCAGAAGGGTATATGGGAAAAATGCATATTGAATGTTATGGTCTATATTTAACAGGAATATGTTATTAGTACAACAGCAACACTAAGTGTAAATAGTTAAGGGGATTTTTGGATTTTCTCTTTGGTGTGGGTGTGCCTGTTCCTTTTCTCTTTGGAGCAATGAGAGTTGTCTAAAGTGGAGACTGATGATGATTGCACAACTAAGCGAGGATACTGTGAAACATTGATTGTATATTTTGGATAGAATATATGCTGTATGAATATATCTCTACAAAACCTGCAGATTCAAAACAAATTAAACAGAAATATTAAATTGCTAGTGAAAATGTGGAGAGAGAAGTATATCTATTCAGTGTTGGTAAGGTAGCAGAATGGAGTAGCCTCTCCAGAGGATAATGTAGCAGATCCAGGGAAGGCTAAATGTAGTGTCACCATATGATTAGGCAATCCCATTACTAGGCATATTCTCCAATTGAAAACAAGAACTTGAATAGACATTTACACACTAATGTTTATGGAGGCATTACTTATGATACTCAATGGATGGAGATGGCCAAAGGGTACATTGAGAAGCAGAAGGTTGAACTGTGATGTGAACATAGATGGAATATCATGCAGCTTCAGAAAGGAATGAAGTCATGAGGCATGCAATGAGGTGGATGAACCATGAGAACATTATGATGAGCAAAATATGCCAGAAACAAAAGAACAAATATTGTATGGTCTCTTTTAGAAAATACTTATAAGTAAACAAGGGCCTAGTTTGTAAGCTCTTACATCAGTCACATTTACATCTGAGTTTTAGTGTTATTTCTAGATTCTGAGATGCTGTGCTATATATCTATAACCTGGTATTTTCCTGGAACTTTGGGTACCTGCGTGACACCTAAGACTCAGTGCTGGATTTTTAAAGCTCTGAAAGTAAGCGTTCCTACATAGAGCAACTGTTAAAGATGCTGGAAAAGAGATCAGCCTTCAATTAAAGATAGGAAGCTAATTTGGTTTGGAATAATGTAAAACAGACTACAAGGCAAAGGATGATATTGTCTGTATTTTAGAACTTCACCTACTGAATAAGGCCAAAGAAAGAAATGTTTATTTTGTCCAAAACCTAAAGTTTCTGCAGCATACAGTCTAACTTAATTTGTCTGGCCATTTCAGTTAAACAACCTAAACACATGGAACCTGGAATTGGGAATGAGATCTGGCTATTCTGCATAGCTTAATATAATATCCAGATACATTTCAGAGGATGTTGGGCATATAATTTTAAAGTATTGGCAAAGTCCCTTAGGGACTAAAGAAAAAATATGGAACTCTTAAACTTTCCCACCTGGGAAATCCCCAATATGCCCGCAAACATTAGGGACTCCCAAGTTAATAGGCCATGCCGTTGATCTTGAGTCTTGATCTTATGAAACTTAGATCTGTAATGTAGAAGCTAAGCCTACCTATAATAATGCCTAAGAGTTACTTCCAGAGAACTGTTTTTATTCCTTATATGTGGCCTCTCTCTCCAAGCACATCTCTGCAAGGAAAATCATTTACTTCCTCACTATGTGGGATGTGACTCCCAGGGATGAGTCTGGTCTTAGCACTGCATGATCAACAATGCCTACCTGACCAAAACAGGGAAAAGAAGTGTAACAAAATAAGGTATCAGCGGCTAAGAGCCTTCAAATAGAATTGAAAGGCTATTCTGGAGCGTAGTTTCTCTTATGCAAGCTTCGGTTAGATATTGCTAATTGACATAGTATGCCAAGCCCCAACCAACAATATTCCTGTAAATCTTAAAGAATACCCAGGGCTTTATCTGAGATTTTATAAAAGCATCACTCACTAAATTTATTTTTCAGAAATCTACAACTTCCAGATCGTTCCTAGACCAGATAAACCGTGAACCCAGTATTACTAGTTGCATCTCCCTATCTCATAATGCCAACACCCCTTTTCAACTTAAAGGAGTTAGAATGGCCATTGTCCAAATATCCCTAAAGATTAAGATTGCTAATCCCAATTATTGTTAATAATAGGGAAAACTGAATGTGTGAGGTGGTATATGAAAACTCTATATTTTACGCAGGATTTTTCTGTAAACCTACAACTTCTCTAATAAAAAAAAAATTTTTTAAGGGTTATGTAGCATACAATCCTCCCTAGGCTATTTTATATACAAAATACATTCTTAAAAAGCACAGAGGGAATTATATTTACATAATATTTAGCAATAGCTGTTTCTGAATATTAGTAACCATCTTTGAATGGGTTTACAGATGATTTTAATTTATTTTTTATACTTTTGAGTACTTTTCAAAATTTCTAACATAATACTTTACTTTTACAATGGGAAAAATTTTCCGTTGTTCACATATCCTCCCAGCTGTTTGTTGTACTGTAAATATAACCAAGTGTATCTGAATAAACCATCTATCTAGGGATATTTGCCTTTCAGTAAGATATCTACAAAGCAAAATTTTAATGCAAAAAAATGAAATCTGTAACAGTGGGATTGCAGGCAGTAGAAAAAGGTTTGGAAAGAAAGGGAACACTTGTGTGCCCTTAAATCACACCATAAAGATTAAGTTGTCCAGTTGCAGATATAAATCTTCCACCCCTGTGACACACACGTCTTGGACTGCATTTTTTTTTCTGCAATCCCAAAAGAAAATTCAACTTAGAATTTTCAACAAATGCTGGTACAATCCTGAGTACAGAGTCTCAGCTTAGATCACAAATGAACATTTGCAACAAGGTTATTTCAGGCAACTTAATGACCCAGCAGCTCAGCAATCAAATCAATTGCTCAGTACCCAACCTTTAACTAGACAAAAATCTATACCCCTGACAAATCAGCCCTCCTTAAAACATTCTATTAAAAAACACACACACACACAAATGGATTCTGGAGCATGAACCACTATGAGACACCAGTATGACCACCATACAATTTCATAAAATATAAAATAACTTTTTCTCTCCCCTAAATATATCTTTACATCTACATAGTCAGTCCCAAACATAACAATCAAGCAACTAAACCTATACAAGGAAGGCTGAGTCTCCTCTCCTTTTTACACTAAATATAGCTTACTGAGGAAGGGTCACAGAATATGGATTAATTGCCCTCTTTGCTCTAGTAATGATGTATGTCTATATTACTACTTTTCAGAACAACAATTTTCTCCACTGCAATAAATCTAAAGAAAGATATATCATGCGTTTGTCACTAAAACATATTGCTATGGTGTATTTTCTGCCACATAGGTAAATAGAACTCTTTCTGGTTATTACAGTGCTGCCATAAAAAGGTATTGTTTAAAAAGCCATATAGCCAGGCAAGTATTCATCATTTTCATAATGTGCAGAATGGCTTTCTCATAAATTTCCTTGATAGGACTGGTCAATACAGCCACTCCTGAAACCTATAGCAAAAACACGCAGCCAGCATCCTAATTAGCAAAAGGGCTCACGCAGCCTTCAAAGCACCCGTTTCTCTTTACACGACCTATAAAATCACTGATACTTTTTCACAGAGTAACAACCAAATGCCATTTCTTTTTTAAAAACCGCTTCTTCTCTCTTTCTTGGGAAGTAAGCTTCTGCTTTAAGAATTGTCCTTGTGAATCTGTAAACTGAAAGCACCACTGGCTTCCTGAAGGGAGAACCCTGCTTCAGTTTCTCTTCAAGTTCTGTACTTGTATCAATTCTGAATGAGGTTTGAGTCCTTTGTTTATTTATTCTAAAAAGGTGATATCTATATAATGTGTAAGAATAGCCTCCTTTATTTATGAATTAGCATTTAAGATGCCAACAGATGGGCTCCATATATGAATGAATGAATGGCTTTCATAGAGTTCATCTTCCTGATTCTCTCCAATTGTCAGGCACAGCAGGTTCTGGAATATTGAACAAGCTAATGGAGGTGCCATACTGATGCACTGTTGCAGTTAGGAATAGAACATTAAGCACAGAGTTCTTTAAGTATTTGGTTGCAAGCACATATCCTCAATCCTAATAAAGAAAGAACAAAATGTCTCAATATCTCATTGTAACAGTTAATAGCATTAAATACCCCCCAAACTAACATTGTAAAGTTGAGGGAACAATGCATTACATAAAAACCAAATGAATGTGGAAATATTGTATTCTCTGTAGCCCAACCAATATGTCTCTTTCCATAGCAATTAAACTTCTTGGTTTGAATGTGATTTGGGCTTTCTAAGGAGTTTAGTACATTTGCATGTGCATATTAAAGTATGAAAATACAATTATGACCATGTAATGCATTTAATGTTCAGTCAGTTGGATTATCTTCTGGTCTAAAACTCTAATATCAATTTAAGATAGAGAACAGGGTGAGAGAGAGAAAAAGGTATTTAGGACTATAATTGAAAGCTAACAGGATGTTTCATTATTACTCAGAGATGAACCAATTCCACTTATAATTTCACTGGGAGAAAAAAAGAGTGCTTTATGTTCTATTAATTCTGAAGAAGTTTTTATTGTTTATAATATTTTTGTAATATACTCTGTAAAGGTAATAAATTGAGTCATTTTCCATTTGGTTTTCACACTCTATCTAATCAGTTTGCAAATAATGAGGAGCATTATGAAGTGGCAATGCCATCCTGAATACACATGGAAACAGCACCACAAATCTGCCTGCCTATTACTTTCAGTGAAGCTAATAATCAAAAGTGCTTCTTATAAAAAGTACCGCATATTATAGCTTCAGTGAATTCAGAGGTCATCTCAGAAAACTGCTATGCATAACTGTTCATGAAGGTCAAAATAACTAATAGAGCATGGGATGTACCTTCCCAAGGGAAGGGAGATTTTTCAAATATTACAGAGGTCCATGAGTCCGTGACCCAGCATTACTGCAGGGTGACAGGACAAACCCAAGGGCAGTGTGATGGTTAAGTTCTGATGTCCACTTGGCTAAGTGATGATGCCTGGTTGTCTGGTCAGGCAAGCAGTGCCTGACCATTGCTGCAAGGATATTTCGTGGCTGGTTGATAAACCAAAAGGTTGGTGTATTAAATCATTGTTCAGTTGATGGCATCTGTGGCTGATTACATCTGCAATCAAATAAGGTGTGTCTCCCACTAACGAGATAATTCAATCTCGTTTAAGGAAGAAGAGAGACTTTTTCACTGCTTATTCAGCCAGCAAGCCTCTCCTGTGGTGTTCCTCCAGACCCTTCAACAGAGCTGCCAGCTTCACAGCCTGCTCTACAGATTTTGGACTTTTCCATTCCCATGGTTGCATGAGACACCTTTATAAATCTCATATTTACAGATATCTCCTGTTGGTAATTTTTCTCTAGAAAACCCTGACTAATACAGCTTAGTACTGGGAGTGGTTCTTGAAAAACAGAATGTTAAAAATGTTTTTGGACAATTAGTTTTCTACTCTAATTAGACTCAAAGGCACTAATGAGGGGGTGCAAGAGTAGTTCAGTGGTAGAATTCTCGCCTGCCATGAGGGAGACCTGGTTTCGATTCCTGGTCCATGCACTTCCCAAAAAAACAAAGGAACAAGCAAAACGAACAAGCAACAAACAAACAAAGAAACAAAAATTTAACAAATGGTGCCACAATAACAAATACTCACATGGAAAAATTATGAAATGTGCCCCTGCCATGCAGCATACAATAAAAAAAAAGTACTAATGACTGTTTCCAATAATGAAGATGCACTGACAGTCCACGGGTGAGTTGGCAAGATTGATACGCAAAATATCACCATTAGATTCCACTAATTGTATACTTGTATGAGGTAAGTAAGCCTCTGGGTGAGAGTGTTTTTGACACCTTTACAGAGTTTTATGGAGTTAAAAGGTATAATGATGTTGGCTGGTTGTTTTTAGATATGCTGGATACAGTGATGAGGGAAAGGGATGAACTGAAGGCTTCAAATGTGCCACTTAAGTGCCATATAAATGATGTAAAAGTGTTCGTGTGTGCCCTGAAAGAAAATCTTATTTCCTGTGGTAGCAGACTTGAGATCTCTGAAAACCAGACACAGCCTCATTGTGCGAGTAACATATTTACAATATAAACTAAAATCTCAACCTTGCAGAATGGTCTGCTGTTAAAGTAAGGGGTTTGATTGGAAAAGAATGGGATCCTGAAACATGGGATGCAGATAAATGGCTTGATAATGATGGCAATGGGGAGATGGAGCCCCTGGAATCTGCTGAACCTTTACTATATAGACCTATAATGGACTACCCTGAGGAAAGAGCTTCCTGACCTCTAGCCTGCCTTGAGGATACAGCTTCCTGGTTTCTAGTCTGCCCAACTTCCACCTAATGACATTAACCCTTCTATCCTGCTAAACCTGTAACCACCTCCCCTGAGGAAACAACCCTCATTCTTCTGTCCTGAGTGAGTAATTCTGTTTCTCTAGATGAAAATGCAATAGAATAGAGTTATAGCCTCTTAGGGAGTTCCTTACTGTCAGTTGACTGAGGAAGAGAAAACTCAGGCCTGGTTTACAGATGGCTCTGCACGATATGCAGGGAGAAACTGGAAGTGGACAGCTGCAGCATTACAACCCCATTCTGGAATGTCCTTAAAGGACAGTGGTGAAAGGAAATTCTCCCAGTGGGTGGAACCTCAAGTGATCACCTAGTTGTCCATTTTGCTTGTAAGGAGAACTAGCCTGAGATGCGTTTCTATACTGACTCATGGGCTGTTGGTCATGGTTTTGCTGGATGGTCAGGGATTGGAAGGAGCATGATTGGGAAATTGTTGACAAAGAAATCTGTGAAACATCTATGTGGATAGAAGTTTCTAAGTGCGAAAAGAATATGAAGATATTTGTGTCCCATGTGAATGCTCACCAGAGGGTGACTTCAAAGAGGAAGCTTTCAATAATCAAGTGGATAAGATGACCTGTCCTGTTGATACAAGTCATCCTCTTTCCTTAGTCACACATGCCATTGCCCAAGAGACTCATGAACAAAGTAGGCATGGTGGTAGGGATGGAGGTTATGCATGGGCTCAGCAACATGGACTTCTACTCGCCAAGCTTGACCTGGCTTCAGCCACTGCTGTGTGACCGATTTGCCAGCAGCAGAGACACACACTTAGTTCCTAATATGGCATCATTCCCCAAGGTGATCAGCCTGTTACCTAGTGTCATTTTGATTACATTGGACTATTTCCATCCTGGAACAGGCAGCAATTTCTTCTAACTGGAATAGACACATACTCTGGATATGGGTTTGCCTTCCCTGAATGCAATGCGTCTACAAACACTACCATCCATGGACTTAAGAATGCCTTATTCACCATTATGCATGCAGCATTACCTCTGATCAAGGAACCCACTTCACCGCACAGGAAGTGTGGGAATGGGCATATGCTCAACCCAGGCGGCTGGGTTGATAGAATGGTGGAATGGCCTTTTGAAGACTCAATTACAGTGCCAATTTGGAGAGAATACCTTGCCGGGCTGAGACAACATTCTCCAGGAGGCTATGTATGCTCTGGATCAGCCTCCACTGTATGGTGCTGTTTCTCCCTTAGACAGGATTCATGGGGCCAGGAATCAAGTGGTGAAATGGGAGTGGCACCACTCACTATCACCCCTAGTGATCCACTAGGAAAATTTGTACTTCCTGTCCCTGAAACCTTAAGCTCTGCTGGTCTACAGGTCTTAGTTCCAAAAGGAGGAGTATTCCTAGCAAGAGATACAACAATGATTCCACTGAACTGGAAATTAAGACTGCCACTTGGCCACTTTGGGCTTCTCATTGCACTGAATCAACAGCCATGAAAGAGGGGTACTGTTCTCTTTGAGGTAATTGATCCTGCCTTTCAAGGGGAAATAGTACTGCTACTACAGAATGGAGGTAAATAAGAGTTTTCCTGGAATACAGGAGATTCTCTAGGGCATCTCTTAGTACTACCATGCCCTGTGATTAAACAGCCCAATCCAGACAGGATCATCAATGGCCCAGAAACTTAAGGAATGAAGGTTTGGTTCACCCCACCTGGCAAAGAACCACAGCCAACCGAAATGCTTGCTGAGGGTAAAGGGAACATGGAATAGTTAGTAGAAAGTAGTGTAAATATGAACTTTGACCACATGATCAGTTACAGAAATGAGGACTATGATTGTATGAATATTTCCTCTCTGTTTTCTTATGAGCATGTTTGCATTTGTACATAAGCAAATATCTTGTTTTTCTCTTACCATGTGACATAAATTGTATTGTTCATGTTGCAGTATTTAAATCACAGGATATAAAGTTTAAGAGTGAATGTTACCTAAGAACTTGCACCTATTCTGGAGAGATATAGTGCATTTTGATTGTACATAGGAGAGTTGAGTATTGTTAGGGAAACATATGTCTGTTATTGTGTTCTATTTGGAAATTAAGTGATTTCAAGGTGATGGGTATAGCTCCCAAGTTCACAAGTGGTAGACTGTGATAGTTAGGCACTGGTGTCAATATGGCTAAGTGATAATGCCCAGTTGTCTGGTCAGGAAAGCACTGGCCTGTCCATTGCTTCAAGGATATTGCATGGATGGTTGATAACTAGAGGGCTGATGTATTAAATCATCAGTCAGTTGATTGCATCTGTGGCTGATTACATCTGTGATCAACTAAGGTGCATGCCCCACAAGGAGACATTTCAATCAGCTGAAGGCTTTTAAGGAAGAAGAGAGACTCTTTCACTGCTTCTTCAGCCAGTGAGCTTTCCTGTGGAGTTCATCCAGAACTTTCATTAGAGTTGCCAGATTCACAACTGGCAACATGGGTTTTGGACTCCTCCATTCCCACGGTTGTGTGAGACACCTATAAATCTCATATTTACAGACATCTCCTGTTGACTCTGTTTCTCTAGAGAACTCTAACTAATGTGGACAGTTAGCTCAAGAAACGGAGGAACTGATCTAAATAATTAGAAGTGACTAATACTGCTCTGCTCCTTCACTTACATTTTTATGTTTCCCAGCTGTATTAGCTAGAATATTGTTCAGTTGTTGTAATAGACAAATATATAATAATAGTGGCTTAAATATTACCTTAAAATCTCAGCTTGGTGGTTCAGGCTAGTATGGGAGCTCCACAACAATCAGGGTCCAGATCCTCCTATCTCATTATTCTGCCTTCTCAGCATAGGTTTTCCAATTTATGACCTAAAATGACTGTTCTCACTTTGGCCAAAGCTTTTGCATTCCACCCAGCAGGAAGAGGGCAAAAAATGAAGGAGAGGGCACACAGAGTTATGGGAAAGGGAGCACAAATTTATGTGCATACCAAGTATTATCTTTAGATGGATCAAACAATATATTACATAAATTTATGCACTATTCTATTATAAATATAAATGTATTTTAAAGTGTTCTTTAATTCTGGACAGCATTTTATCAAACGGTTATTTTCCCAGTCAGTAGATACTAATATGAGCTTCATATTGGGAAGAGGAAACCGAAATTTAGAGAATTTAAATGACCTGTCCCATATTTATTCAACTATGCAGCGGAAGACTTGGGATTCATCCCTAAGTCTCTGTGAATTCAAAGCTCATATTTGTCCACTCTATCATATGAGTAATGCTGTTAGTTTCTTATAAAGTTCAACAAAGATGATGAAAAACAAACTATAAGCACTGTGCAATCACACTTTTTTACCATTGCCTGTACTAAGCTAATTAAAAAGAAGTTTCAAGAAAGATTTCTCATACCTGACTAAGGCAGTGGTGGGTAGAACAGGTCAAGAGAGACCAAATAGGAAGAAGGTCAGAGACAAAGTTTCAGGCTTTGACCATCAAGAGCTTCTGGCTACAGGGTAAGTCTAAAAGATTTAGAGAGAATGGCAAGGACTAGCCAGCTCTAGCAATCAGTACAAGAGTCCACTAATCTAAGGACTAAGTGTCTCAGCTCAATTCTAGATGGCCCATTTTTATTTTCCCTGCTCTACCTGAAGGCCCAAACGTCACATTACTATACTGGATGGAGTTATGCTTTAGATTCAGACACACTCAGGTTTGAACTCCACCAAGTTCTAGCTGGATGACATGACCATGCTAGTGTACTCTTTCCAATACATTACACATATAATATAGCTAACATTTATTAAGCAATCACTATGTGCCAGAAACTATGTTAATTGCTTTCAAAGCATTACATTTTCATCCTCAGTGCTGGGAGGTAAAATACTATCTTTATCCCATTTTACAAATGATGAAAATAATGTCTGTGGATGATGAGTGATTTCTCCACTTATCATCACATGACTAATAAGTGGCATGGGAAAATTTAAATTTAAGCCTATCGGACTTCAAAGTATTGTGCTGTAAATTGATGAGGTATATGATGGATTCTAAGTTGTGTTTTAAGAAAAGTACATTTTTGGCACCATGAAAAATGGAGAATAGCCGACTAGAAACCAGGAGATCAATTATAGGACTGTTGCAATGGATATAGGGCAGCAGCAGAGGAGTAAAATGGGGGAAATATACAGCACTTATTGCTGATATAGCAGCTACAGTACCAGGTAAGGGAAGGCTAGGAAAATGGAGACACTATTAAAAAATATAGTAACACCCAAAAGGAGGAAAATCACATTTGTCGTATGTAAAGCAAAGCAGATGGTACCCAGGAGATGAGGAAGGTAGGGAGAAAATTAGTTCATTTCCATACATGTGGAATTGAATTTTTGAAGGGGGTGACCTGTGCAGCTTTTTTGCATTTAACATAATAGGAAATGAACAGATTATTTTCTAAATTCAGCTTCTGTGATGATAAGGTACCATGCTGGATTAACTTCATATAAGTAAATTTAATTGAAGGATTTGATAATCCTCGTTCAGCTCCTCTCAGAGGATCTTTGTGCATATTTGAGGAGAAAGATCTGAAAATGCCTTGTAAAGTGCAACATGATATGCAAATAAGAATAATTAACATCCTTTAAAGATGTCAAATAAGCAGATGGATACTGGGTGCCAGGTGTTCAAGGACAGAATCAAGCCAAATGATAAAGACCTAAGATTTATCTTAGAAGGATATTGAGTGATAGGAAACATTTAATTTTTTAACTCCCTTATTTTTATAACATGAAAACAAATCACATTGAGGCCAAGACAAAGACATAGGTATCAAACTATCACTGATTTGCAAAACTGATTTTGCACCTAACCTGCAATATGTAACACACCTTCTAAAGAAGTCACAAAGGCTAGAAAGCATTCTATTTTCTTGGTCTTTTAGGAAGATATATATATATATATATCCCACTGGGCAGTAGGGGACAAAAGATAAATAAATATACATATATTTCCCTTAAAATAGCTTTTGCAGATTTAAAAATAAGTATTGCATTTGCTCATTAAAAAATCTTTGTGGGAGAATTTCCATTGAAAGGAGCATATTTTAAACAGCTATGAGGAAAAGGTAATAGGTGGAGATTTATTACTCCATAAATACGCATAATACAGTGTAGGAAGGTTACATAGAAAATTAACGCATGAGTAGAAGGAGTTAATAAGCAATCGAAAGTACATCTCCTAGCTACATAATGAAACAGCAGAAAGTAATCATTATTTAAAATACATGGCCTAAGTAAAATGAATAGTGTCATTTTCATAATGTCTTTGTGGGTTATGAGCCAAATCTTCCCTAAGAAAATGAAAAACTGTAAATGAAAAAGTCACTCAGTCTCCTGAAGCTTCTCTCATATGTAGCTATGCAATTAGCCATGGATAATATCCAATTGTTTCTAAACTATCTGTATCTTTGCACACTGAGGTAAAGCTTTCCACAGAAACATCACTCACAGCAATGCAGGTAATGATCTATTTCAAACCTTATTTGTGGATGAGGAAACTGAGCTTTAGAGAGAGGAGGCAAGTTGTCCAAAATCACACATCAAGATGGTAGAGCTGGGACTAAAGCCCAACGCTAATTTCAGCCCACCACACTGACATATCTATATTTTTGGTTTCACGTACTGTTTTTTCCTACCAAATCATATGAAATCTGAAATGTTGGTCTCAAAATGTATTCTGCTTCAAAAAAAAACATAAGTCAAATTTCTTTCTGTCTGGTATGCCCTCCACCTTTTCAGTAAGAAGAATGAGCAAAATTAAACAGATTTTAAATAGTCAAAAGTTACATGCTGTGGGTGACCATGCCAACCGAGCCAGCTGCGTCATCATTTGGCTTTTGTTCTTGGAAGAATGGAGGGCAAGAAAACAGAATGTCACTCCAAATCACCCAATGAATCAACAATTGAATATACAGAATTTAAATTTTTAGAGAATATGATGCTACATGGCCAATGGATTTTTTTATTTTACAGTTTTATTTTCCCCTTTTGTAAACTTGCTTGATTGAGGATATGTTTAAAATCAGAAGCTGATTATTTTCCTCATTTAGACCGTATCCGAAAGAACAAAGACAGAAAAAGGCAAAAATCCTTAACATTTCTAAAGCTAGGGGATAACTTGATTATAATGGTCTACTTATTGTGAGAAAATAATTTAAAAAATTAAATAGTTTAATAACAATTCCTCTAAAAATGCTCATTAGTATATTCTTGAGAAAAGATATATGTGAAATTCTATAATCTTGTTTATTATAAAAGATAATAAATATTTGATTTCCCAGGGACCAGTCCTGCTTAATACTTAAAGAATTTGTACACTCAGAACACAGCGAACCAATCTGTGATCTTTTTTCTTACAATGCTAATAACCACTTTGGCTGTTTTTAAACAAGAATGACCATTTGCTTCGGCATTATGTAGGCTTGACCTTGAATGTCTCTCCTAGCAAAGAAACAGCTTGTTTTCATGTTTTTAACAACCTAAAATTCAAATGTTTGTCAAACAAAAATCCATTAAGAAAGAAGGAAATATGTTATAGAATTTTTAAAGATGTATACAAACTACACCTGCTATTAAAAATACAGATTGGGGGGACTTTCTTTTCTGACTAAAATGAAGGACTAGGAATCAGAGGTACCTTACTTCTTAAGCACAGGAAAGCTGTGATGGGCCCTACAGAGAAAGTAAATGCATGTGATAAGCTTCTTTCAGGCATAAGTTACAGTGCTGTTGTCCATGAGCTCAATGCTAATACATCAATATCTTATATAATGAGCTCCAGTTACCCACCTCCACAACAATGCAATTTGTGATTAAACTTGCTTAAATTTATGTCCAAACACTTTGCTTAAATGTTGCTCTAAAATGTTCTCAGGGCAACAATACTGTTGCTAAATGGGGTTTAATATTGACATGTCTAAAATGTTGTTGAAACAAATGACTTCATAGGGGATCATTGTATGTGAATTTAAGAAGGAAGCAGAAAATTTAAGGGGTCCTCTCAGTTTTCTTGAGCTGCTGTCATAAATACCACGCAGTAGGTTGGCAATGGGAATTTCCTGGCTCATGGTTGTGATGCTAAGAGAAGTCCAAAACTGAGGAATCAGCAAGGCAGTGCTTCCCCCTACCCCCATTCTGGGTCTGGCTGCTATCTTTGGGTACTTGGCTTTCTGTCATATGGCAATGCAGATGGAGGCATCATCTCCTTAGTTTTCCAAGTTACACTGAATTCTAGTTTCTGTACCTCCACATGGCTTTCACTCTATTACTGAATTTCTTCTGCTTATAAAGGCCTCTGTGAATCCATTAAGGTCCATCCTGTTTCACTTGGTTATACCTTAACTAATATAATATTTTCAAAATCCTATTTACAATGGGTTCACACCAACAGGAAAGTATTCATATTGAGAACATATTTATCTGAGTTATGTAATTCAACCTATCACAATCCACCCGATGGACCCTAAAAGACAGGTTCTTTTCACATGCAAAAGACATTCAGTCCATCTCAACATCCCAAGAGCCATTTCAGTAACAAAACTAAGTACAAAATCTCACCAAAACTGGTTAAGGGCATTGTACATCCTGAGGTAAAATTCTCCTCCATCTGTGGATGTGGAAAACAAGTCAGTATATAATGTTGGGGCAGGAATAAGACAGACATGTCCTTGTCAAACAGAGAAATTGGAAGGAAAGCAGGGGTCACAGGACCCAAGCAAGTCCAAATTCTAGCACAGCAAACTCCATCAAATCTCAAGATCTGAGAGCCACATGTCGCTTGATGCTTTGTTTTCTAATCCTGCTGAAGCAACAGCCCCACCCTTTCCAAGTGCTTGCACAACAGCCATGCTCTCCTTGAATACTGGAGCCTGGGCCCCACCCTTTCCAAGCACTGAAGTATTAGCTTCACTTTGCCTGAAAACTGGGGTAGAGGTGCTACCTTCACCAAGCACTGGGGTGGCAGCTGAACTCTCCCCATACAAGTTTCAGGGCAGATGGCCTGCCCCTCCAAGTGCAGGGACAAACCACCCTTTTCACACATGTAGGTGGGCCCACAATTATGATCCGAGAACATCTCTTCATTCAGAGCTCAACTTTCGTGGCTATGCCCCTAAAATTACTCTTCTTTCAATTCATCCATTCTCTGTCTTCTTCAGTCCAAGCTGGCAATTGTTCTGCTATAGAAATTTCACAAAAGCCTTGTTGGCTCTACATGCAATTCAAGAGGCTTTAAGCCATCAGATAAAAGGACTTTCCACAGATCTTTCCTTGATAACTGCATTTTCAATCCTGACTTCCAGTAAAATGGCTGACTGGATCCATGATCAGGCACACCCATTTTAGCAAAGGGTTTGTCATTTACACACTTATATGGAGCCCTGTCCTCTGGAGACACACTTTTAAAACCTCATGGGGAGTCCCTGAGCTTTTGTAAAGTGAGACTAAGGCTTCTGGCCCTAGTCTCAGAACAAACCATCTGGATAGGCTTAAAAGTTTCAAATTCATCAATTTTCAGTTTCTTTGTGTATAACAATTCAATTTTCATCTTATCCCTCTCCTCTCATGTTTTACCATAAGCTACATGGAGAAACCAGCATTCACCTTCCACACTTAGCTTGGAAATTGCCTCAGCTGAGTATCCAAGTGCATCACTTGTGAGTTCTGCCCTCTATCTCACCTCAGACCATAATTTCACCAAGTTCTTTACCACTTTATAGCAAGGATCACCTTTCCTTCACTTTCCAGTAACCTATTCATCAATTCTTTCTAAGGCCTCATCAGAGGTACCTTTAATGCCCATATTTCTACTGGCAGCCTCTTCAAAGCAATCTAGGCTTTCTCTGTTAAGCACCAATTCCAAAGCTGTTTCTACATTTCTTAGTTATTTGTATTAGCAGCACCCTGCTTTCTAGTACTAAAAACTGTCTTAGATTCCCAGATGCTAAAATTAATGTCATACCATGCATTGGCTTAAACAATGTGAATTTATTGGCTCATGATTTTGACATTAGTAGAAGTCCAAATCAAGTCATCTCAGAGTGATTCTTCCTGAAGACTGTGGCATTCTGGAACTAGTAGCTGGTGATCTTGGTGTTTGGCTTTTCTGTTATGTGGCAATACACGTGGCAATGTCCTCTTCATCCTCTTCCAGGTTCCATTGACTTCCAACTTCTGGGTCCATCCTGTGGCTTTCTCTCCCTATTACTGAATTTCTTCTGCTTTTAAATGACTTCAGTGATCAGGGTTAAGATCCAATCTCAATTACTTGAAGACATTTTAACTAAAAATAACATCATCTTCAGAAGGAACTATTTATAATGGGTTCACACCCACATTAATAGATTAAGATTAGAACATGCCTGTTTCCTAGGGTACATAAGTCAACCTGCCACATCAATAATAAGCAACTAGAATATATCATAAAATATAAGATGCCGCATGCAATAGCAATAAAACCTATTAAATAGCTAGGTGTTAAATAAACCAAAATACACAAGATTTCTATAGAGAAAGGTTTAAAATAGTATTAAAGGATAACAGTGATAATTTAAATAAATCAAAGCCTAGTCTATATTCTTAGATTGAATGCTCTAATGTTATAAAGAGACTATTCTCCCCAGTTAATCCATACTTTTATTAATGCAGTCCCAATCAAAATTCAAGCTGGACATTTTGAGGAACCCAGTAACTAGGCTAAAGTTTATATACAAGTAAAAAGGTGAATGAATATAGTCAACTTTGAAAAAGAAGAGCAAAGACAGGCCTTGATTCATCAGATATCAAGGCATCACAGAGTCGTGGTAATAATAGCACTATCGTACTGTATCAAGAAGAGACAAATAGAACTTCATATCCAAGAACAGTAACACTATCAATCAATGAGCAAAGGTCAGATTACTTAGTAGATGGTGTAAAGAAATTTGGCTCACCACAGGGAAGAAAGTAAATCGTATTCCTGTCTATACTATACGTGACAGTGGACTCCAATGATGTAAAGACCTAAACATAAAGGTGAGAGTTTTAGGTCATAGGAGATAATGTAAGAAAATATTTCCAAGAATCAGAAAAAAAATGCCCCCCAAAAAACCAAATCAGAAACTATAAAGAAAAATTGCATTTTATTACATCAATGCTAAGGATTTCTGTTAAATGTAAGACACAATAGATAAAAGTTAACAGACCAATTGTAGGTTGGCAAAGATTGATATATACAAGGAAATCCTGCAAATCAACCCATTAAAGACTGCAGCCTCAGTAAAAATGTTAAAAATAGGCAAAGACTACAGGCAACTCATCAAAACGGAATCCCCCCAAATAAGAAATCTATAAAGACATGCTAAAATTTATTAGTAATTAGAGAGATGCAACTTAAAGCAGCAGTGAGATGCTATTGAGACAAGCAATAATAAGAAAACTGGATGACGTGAGAGTTGGAGAGAGGAAGTTTTAGGGACTCAAACACTGCTGACAATATGGAATTCTGGTGCAGTCATTCTAGAAAACAATCTAGCAGCCTTTAGTTAACTTATGTATATGTATGCTTATGACCCAAGAATTCTGCTCCAAGGTACATATAGCTCACAGTCATTCTCACATAGATCTAAGGGAATACATATTAGGATGTTCATGGAAGAGTTGTTAGCAATGGGAGAAATTTGGAGTGAATCTGAGTGACCATCACTGGGGGGAGTGGATATGTAGCACATGGGAGATGCACACCATGTAATAACATGCTCCAGATAGCAGCTCATTAGATCCACATACAGAAACCTACATAGAACTTAAAAAATACAGTGCAGAAGGAAAAAGAACAAGTTGTGTAACACACCAACATTTGTTTAAGCTAAAAATGGCTACAAAACAACACTCAGTTTACATTAACATAAACCAAAAATAAGGATATATATTAAACACAATAGAATGGATGCCTATGGGAGGAGTTGATGTGAGGAATGAGCATAAAAGGAACAAATACATGAGTAAATTCATAAAATAAGAGATTAAGTAAATAGAATTACTAAATTGGTAGACTTAGAAATACTGTAGATGTATGAAAACACAGATGAAATAAGAAGACTGCAAAATTCTACATTCTTATGACCACAGAAATAAAATGAGCCAAGGATGTAGTTAAAAACTGACCAATTGGAAAAGAGATCTCTGCCGGGAATGGAAATGTCAGTTTTGGTTGTCCCATAATTACTTCCTCTTAGCACCTATGATATTATAATGAGCAAAATCATAGCAGCAAAATCACTTGTATATTAAGTATACATAAATGGTTAGAGAGACAATTTGTTTTGGGCAATTGAGTCAATTTTTAGCGGATTTAAATAAGAAGCAAAGCGTGCAATTATATGGCAGAGGACTAGTAAATAAGAGTTCTGTTCTGAATTGGTCTATTCCAAAAGGGTCTTAGGCACTGTGTATTCCTATCATTTCCTCCACTGGTGAGGTCAAAACCAAAGAAATAACCCAAGAATCAACATCTTTCACAGGCTAAAGTAAGTAGGAAAAAGGACAATAATAATTCTTTTTTTATGCTTCCCCACATCTTTTAGGATTGTATTCCATGAAATTATTGTCTGTGATTTCAACATATTCAATTACCTCCCCACTAGCTCCTTTCTATCTTCCTACAAACATAAGGAAGCTTTCTTTCACTACCACACATAATTCTCCCTCATCCCTAATATCCTCTTCAACAGTTTCCCCATCCCTTTTCTCTTCTTCTTTACATAAAAATTATTTTTAAAAATATCTGTATCCCAATTGGGTCTCTAGGACCCAATCATACACTATCCACCTTGATCACCAGCAATCTGAATTCTGCTTATGTACTCAAACATCTCTCTCAGATGTCACCAATAACCTCCTTTTTCTTTGCATGTGCAGGCACCGGGCATCGAACCCGGGTCTCCGGCATGGCAAGTAAGAACTCTGCCACTGAGCCACTGTGGCCCACCCCGTCACCAATAACCTCTTATTTGCTATATGTAATATTTTCAGTTCTATGTAACGTTGCACAATTGAACATTCTCTTTTGAAAAATTCCTCCATTTTGGTTTTTCACAACGCCTCACTAAACCGTTTTTCTTCTACCTCAATAACAGCACTCTATTCTTTAGCAAACATCTCATACTCTGTCCACCCCTCCATATGTTCTCCAAAGTCCTGTCTTCACCACATTCTCTCCTATGTCCCCTTACTGACTCCAATAATGCCAGCTATCCTTTTTGTGCCTTACTGAATATCTGATAGATAGTATTCAAAATGTTGTGAAATGAATGACTTCCAAATCTATAAACTTTATATTCATTTCTATCTCAATTCCAGGATCTTTGACCATTTTTATTTATCTAGTCTTCCAGAATTATCAACTTAATATATCAACAATTGAAAAACTTATCTTCCCTCCACTAATTCCATCTTGTCCTTCAGTCATCTAGACGTGAAACCTGAGAGTCATAATTTATCATCTATGACCTTACATGTATGATTGCATTTTAATGCATTGTATAGGTGGGCTAGAAAATAGTTTCCCAGGCTGAGAAATCCAATTGTAACAATAAGCAAAGTTAAACTGACACATGATTAGATAAATACCATTCAAAAGAAGAAAATGTTTCCACAAGTGTGCAGCTAATCCATTATAATACATATGAAAATAAGCAAAGAAAGACATATGAACCATGAAACTGTAGAAGACAAGCTGAAGTATTATTAGCTATCTGCAGTGGAATGAGTGTTACTGAGAACATTAAACTTAACAAACGTGACGTGATCCTTACTAAATTCTTCCTTGCCTCTGGCCCTGCCCACGAATTTTCCTTTGATAAAATTCTATTTGTTTGAGTGTATGAATCCATCTATTTGATCAGAAAAATTGAAGTATCCTTGGCAGACCACAATATTTTATTAGCTGAGGTGCTGCAATCAGACAGGATGAGATTCAAACCCTTTCTCTGTAGCTTGCAAGCCACAAGAGGTCTAGTAAATCTTGTAAGCTCTACAAGCCCCTGTTTCATCGTTTGTAAAATGGAAATCATGATATTATCTATTGCATAGAAATTTTGTTAAGTTTAATAGAAACGGTTTATAGGAATCTCCCAGCACTGGGGGACTATATGCAGGAGTACAGTAAGTTTTGTCCCTCCACAAAGCAACTAAAAACCTGGCAAAAATATCAGAACCTAATTCTGCAGAACTGAAATCTGGTAAAAAAAAACTTGCAATGATCAGGGCAAAGTTTAATAAAGAAAGAAGCTGCTGTATTGTGGTACAAGAATACTTGACCCTTCCAATTGCCTATCTACCATCTTCCTTTCCCTAGATTGGTGGGTTCCATGAGAATAACAGCTCACATTCATGGTGGAGGTAGCTGGTGCCAGAGGGAGCAACATGGACCTTATTCTCTAAGAATTGTGGCTCCATATTTTGATTATTTTGACCAATCTGGTGGTTCCCTGAATGACTGGATCTAGGGCTTGCCATGATCTTGTCACACATGGAACATTCCCAGGACGGGGGTTTGAGATGCTTGCACCAAAATCATTTAAAAGCAAAAATATTGACCATAGCAGTCTGAGGTAGGGATATCAGTCAGGATAAACAATAGACAGACTGAAAAGTGTTGGAAGGAAGAGCTTGGGACAGGAGATACATGGGGGAGGAAATGGCTTTTAAAACCTCTCATGAATAAATGGAAATTGAGAAGGCCAGGTACAAGCCCAGGGCTGAATAAGTACTCAGGAACAGTCTGAAAGTAAGCATGCTCAGAAAAAGCTCATTGAGGTTTTATGAGGCATGCAAACAAATAAGAAGTTGCTAAGTTTTAATATCTAGTTGATCTCCTGACTTCATGCCAGCAGGAGGTGAAGGGAAAAGGCAGAATTCTAAAAGACCTGGCTAAGCATTGAAAGAGTGCCCCAACAGATTTCAGCCAGTCTAAAAAAACCTGAGAGAGTACTTTTCTTTTCTTCTTTTGGCTCCAGTTGTTTAAGGAAATCTTATCAAAACACTAGCTG
This sequence comes from Tamandua tetradactyla, assembly GCF_023851605.1. Classification (NCBI taxonomy): domain Eukaryota; kingdom Metazoa; phylum Chordata; class Mammalia; order Pilosa; family Myrmecophagidae; genus Tamandua; species Tamandua tetradactyla. The sequence continues at coordinate 17,111,728 of NC_135353.1, forward strand.
ACCACCAAGGTAAGAGAGCACAAAATTCAGTAGGCAAACATGAAAAAGAATGCAGACCTGTAAAAATAGTTTTGAGAAGTCATAAACAAAAGAAATCCACAACAATCAGCAACACAAAACCCAGGGAGTGAAGAGAATATGATTTCCAGAATTGCCACATTGTAATCTTCAAAGTGCTCAGTTTTCAATAAAAAAAATTATGAGGCATGCAAACAAAGTATGGATCACCCACTGGAAAAATAAATTAATAGAAATGGCCCCTGAGGAGGTCCAGACCTTAGACTTACTAGACAAAGATATTACATAAACTGTATTAAATATGCTTAAAGAGTTGCAGAAACTAGGGGAATTGTGTCTTACTGAATAAAGAATATGAATAAAGAGGTAAAAATGGAAAGGAACAACATAGAACTGAAAAGTACAATAATTAAAAAGAGACATTCACCATAGAAGCTGGCCAGCAAATTTGAGAAGGCAGAAAAAGAGTCAGGGAATTTGAAGATGGGTCAATTGAGATTCTCTGGTATGGGGCCAGAAAAAATAAGAATGAAGAATAATGAACAAGACCTAAGGAACTTGTGGGACACCATCAAGTATACCAATATATAAATGAGGGCCCCAGAGTAAGAGGGAAGAGAGAGAGAAAGAGGCAGAAAGAACATTTGAGTAAATATTGGCCAAAATTTTCAAAAATTTGATGAAAGATATAAATCTACACACCCAGGAAACTCAACAAACCCCAAGCAGTATAAACTCAAAATTATCCACACCAAGATGCATTACAGCCACAGTTCCAAAACACAAACAAATAACAAAACATAAAAGCAGAAAGAGAAAAGCATCTCATAATACAAATGGGACCCCCAATAACTATAGTCCACCTTTTATTTCAGTAAACATGGAAGCAGAAGACAGCAGGATGATATTTTTTAAGTGTTGAGAGAAAAAAATGCAAACCAAGAATTCTGTATCTGGCAAACTAGCTTTCAAAAATGATGGAGAAATTAAGATATCCCAGATAAACTAAATTTGAGGGGGTTTGTCACTATTAGACCTGCTTTAAAAACATCCTAAAGGGAAGCCTGCAGGAAGACATGAAACAGAACTAGAAAACAACTAGAAGCCATACCAAGAAACACAGAACAATGATAAATGCAGATATAAAGGTAAATATAAAGGGTTTATTGTTGCATGTTTTATTGTTACTCCTTTTCATTTTTCCTATATGGCATAAAAGATACATATTTTAATATAATTATGCATCTATGTTAATGGAGAAGCAATGTATAAAGATATAGTCAGTGAAGATAACACAAAGGATTTTGAGGTAGCGATATTAGGAGCAGAATGGTGCATACTATTGAATATCAGTTGATAATAATTCAAATATAATTGTTATAAATTTAAGATACTAATGGTATTCCTCAAGGAAACCACTGAGTAAAGAACTTATAAATATGCAGAAAAGTAAAGCAGAAAAGAGTCAAAATGTTACACTAGAAAAAATTAATGAAACACAAAAGAAGACAATAAGGGAGCAACTGATAATCAAATAAGTTCTTGATTATCAAATAAGAAATAACAAAAGGGGAGGAGTAAATCTTTCTTTATTAATAATTTCTTTAAATGTAAATTCTCCATGAGAAGGCCCATATTGGCGGAATGGATGTTTAAAATATTCAACTTTATGCAGTCAACAAGAGACCCACCTGTGACCCATGTACACAAATAAGTTGAAAGTGAAAATATGAAAAAAGATATTCCGTGCAAATAATAACAAAAAGAGATCTGTGGTGGCTATATAAATGTCAGGCAAATAGATTTTAAATCAAAATTATTACAAGAGAGAAAGAACTACATTATAAATTGATGAAAGTCTCAAACCATCAGCAGATACAACAGTATGAACATATACACACCTAATAACAGAGTCCCAAACATTGGAAGCAAAAACTGACAGAATTTAAAGAATAAGTATACAATATTTAAAAAATAGTTGGAGACATCAATACTCCATTTTCACTAATAAATAGAACAACAAGGTGGACAATCAATAAGGAAATAGAGAACTTGAAGGCTATAAACCAATTGGACCTAGCAAAGATACACAGACCATGACACCCAACGACAACAGAATACATATTTTTCTCAAGTGCACACAAAAAATTCTCCACCATAGACCTTACGTTACACCAAACAACAATTCTCAATAAAAATTAAAGTACTGAAATCACACAAAGTATCTTCTACATGCAGAAGAGAATGAAATAGAAATCAATAATAAAATGAAAATTGGAAGTGCCACGAAGATGTGGAAAATATAAACAAACTATTAAGGAAAAATGGACCAAATAAAAAATTAAAAGAAATTTAAAAACACATTGAGATAAATTAAAACAAAACCACAATATAACAAAGCTTCTTTGATGCAGTGAAGGATATTTCAGAGAGTCAATTAGAGTTATAAGAGGCCTATGTTAGAAAAAAGACCCCCAGGCCAATATACAAGCTTTACACCATAAGGAACTAGAAAAAAGGAAGAGCAAGCTAAATCCTGAGCTAGAATAAGGAAGGAAATAATGCAGAATAGAGCAGATGGAGGGACTTTCTGGGAAGATGGTGGAGTAGAGAGGTCCAGGACTCACTCCTCCAAAACAGCTAGTGGACAGACAGGGCCTGTCTGAAAGAAATGTTCTGGATCTACAGAGAACAGGAACTCACTGTACAGCATTCATGGAAGAATGAGATGAAGAGGCTGAGAAGTTACAATAAAGGACTGTGAGTAGTTAACTCACTGGTGGCTGCATGTACCAATACCCTACTCTCGAGGCAGGTCACCTCAGGATCTGGTCCCTGGTTGACTGATGAGGACAGAGAGAAATGTGGCAGTACTCTTCCCCAAGAATGGAGTTGGGGGAGTGGCAATGACTGAGCACTGATCACAGCTTTTGATTGACAAATTCAGATCCCTGGGACCTGTCTCCAAGCAGCTATTTTACCATGCCCAAGACAGGTACCACCACAGGTATTGTTTCAACCCTGCTCCCAACAGGGGTGAAGTCAGTGGAGGTTTAAAGACACAGTATCTCCTTAAGGTTGTGGGAAAAGTTTGCTGAAGGAGACCATCCGCTGGGAAGTCCATAAAATGGAAGTTTGGGGAGCCATCATAAAGACTTCTTTTTTTTAGCATTTTTCCTGGCCCTCTCTCCAGGAATCTTTTAAACTATTTCACGCCCCTTTCATGGGTCCCTCTTCCTGTTTTAGCTGTGAAATGCAGATGCAGGGAAGTCTTCTTTAGAATGACCTTCCTCTCACAATTTGCCCTCCAATCAAAGGCATCAAAAGACAGTGAAAGGATTGTAAAAAAAAAAAAAGAAAAAAACACTGCAGAGGCAAAACAGAAATAAACAGAACACATCAAAATTCCCAGAGAAGGAAGAAGAAAGGAAGTTTCCTCCTGGGGGTGAAACAATTGCACAAATAGTGCAATCTTAAAAATCGTACCACATACCCAAGGCAGGAATTAAAGCTGAAAATATCTGATCAATTAAATGCAAGATATTCTAAAGTGTAGAATAAATTGAACCAAGTGTCAAAAAAGAGCCTTGAAACAAAGCTAATCAACCACAAAACCCCAGGCAAGAGACAGAAACTGAACTTCAGAGTAAACTCTTCAACATGATCAGATACCACATGACTCCCAGAGTTGTATATGTTCCTGGCAACATGGGACAGAAATCCTAGGATGAGCTGGGACTCATCATCAAGGGACTGAGAAACCCTCTCAATCAAAAGGGAGAAGAGAGAAATGAGACAAAATAAAGTGAGTGAGATCAAAAGACATTCCTTGCTCATGGAGGTGGAAAGACATTCCCTGTTCATGAAAGGTAGAAAGATATTCCCTGCTCATGGATAGGAAGGCTAAATATAGTTAAAATGTCAATTCTACCCAAATTGATATACAGATTCAACAGAGTACCAATCAAAATTCCAACAACCTGCTTTGAAGACGTGGAAAAGCTAGCTACCAAATTCATCTGGAAGGAAAAGAGATCCCAAAAAGCTAAAAGCATCCTAAAAACAAGAACAAGGTGGGAGTATTAACACTCCCTGACTTCAAAATCTATTATAAAGCCACAGTGGTCAAAACAGCATGGTACTGGTCCAAAGACCGAAGCATTGACCAATGGAATCGAATCGAGAGTGCAGAAATAGACCACCAAATCTATGGTCCACTGATTTTTGATAAGGCCGCCAAATTCTCTGAACTGGAACAAAATAGTCTTTTCAATAAATGAGCATAGAAGAACTGGATATCTATAGCCAAAAGAATGGAAGATGGCCCCTATCTTACACCCTATACAAAAATTAACTCAAAATGGATCAAACAACTAAATATAAGAACTAACATCATAAAGTTCCAGAAGAAAATGCAGGAAAATATCTTCAAGACATAGCAATAGGCAGTAGCTTCCTAAACTTTACACCCAAAGCAGAAACAACAAAAGAAAAAAATAGGTAAATGGGAACTCCTCAAAATCAAATGCTTCTGCACCTCAAAGGCTTTGTCAAAAAGGTGAAGAGGCAGCCAACTCAATGGGAGAAAATATTTGGAAATCACATCTTGGACAAAGGTTTGATTTCCTGTATATACAAAGAAATCATACAACTCAACAACAAAAGAACAAACAACTCAATCATAAAATGGGCTGACGATATGAATAGGCATTTTTCTGAAGAGCAAATACAGATGGCTCAAAAGCACATGAAGAGATGTTCATTTTCATTCGCTATAAGGGAAATGCAGATCAACATTGCAATAAGATACCACCTCACACCTATAAGAATGGCTGCTATTAAACAAACAGGAAACTATAAATGTTGGAGAGGATTTGGAGAAATTCGGACACTTATGCACTGCTGGTAGGAATGTATAATGTTACAGCCACTGTGAAAGACTGTTTGGCGGTTCCTTAGGAAACTAAATATTGAGTTGCCCTATGACCCAGCAATAGCACTACTTGGAATATACCCAGAAGAGCTGAAAGCAATGTTACAAACAAACATATGAACACCGATGTTCATAGCAGCATTTTTCACAATCATCAAAAGATGGAAACAAATCAAATGCCCATCAAAAGATGAGTGGATCAACAAAATGTGATATATGTATATATAAGATGGAATATTATGCAGCAGTAAGATGAAATGATGTTCTGAAGCACATGACAAGATGGATGAGCCCTGAGGACATAATGCTGAGTGAAACTAGCCAGATACAAAAATAATTCCACTTTTATGACCATGGTAAAGGTAAAATCAGAGGCTTATAATACAGAATATAGAGGACTTAGAGAAACATAGAAGCTAGAGATGGGTGAAAGGTTAGCTAATGAAGTTGAATTCCAATGTAAGGGAATAGTTAGACATGAAGGCAGTTCTCTAGTGGGTCTACAAGTAAATTACTATATTGAAGGTGAACAAGACTCAAAGGGCTTGTTCACCCACGAGTCCCACTGATTAACACTAGAGATATAAATTAGTTCTTGCAAGAACTACTTCAAAGGTATGATTCATGTACAAAGACTGCTTAAGTCCAGGGTACAGGGGGGAAACTACTATATCATACTATGGGCTATGTTTAAAAGGAAACCATCAGCACTACCACAGCAACAGCAGAGGTAAATAATGGGGTGAGGGGCAAGAGTTAAGGAGAGGTTTAGATTTCCTATTTGGTGAGGGTGTGTTTATTGGTTTTCCGCCTCTTGGGAACAATGATATTATCTAAGATTGAGAGTGCTGATGGACTGTGGGCTTTGGGTAATATACATGATCCCTGATGAATGCAGGTGGCTAAAGGACACACTGACTGAGAAGTAAATTGGTGAATGGTGGTGTATACTTATGAATGAATGTTGTGGTGCTACAAAAAAGGAAGGAACTTGTGGGCATGCAACGATGTGAATGAATGTGTGAGACATTAGTGAGACAAAATAAGGCAAAAACAAAAGAACAACAATGGTATGGTTTCCTTTAGAAAATACTTACAAGAAAACAGGGGCCTAGATTGTAAGCTTTTAGAGCAGACATATTTAGTCTGGAGTGGTAAATATTATTTCTGGATTTCAAGAGGCAGTTTTATGTATATAACCAGATATGTAGAGATAAGAACAAAGCTGATCAGGTTGGGGTTAAAATAATTCAGAACACAGCAGTAAGGAAAACAATGTCTATATTTTAGACCACACATACTCTTTGAGACCAACAGAAGAAAGGTTTATTTGGTCTGGAACCAAAATTTTCTGTGGCACATAATCTAACTCAACCTATCTGTATAGCTCATTTGAACAACTGAAACACAGGAAGCACAGAATAAGAAAGAGGTCCTTTAATCCTGTATAGCTGAACGTAATGCCTGGACACATCCTAGAGAATATTAAGCAGATAATCAAAAAGTATTGGCAAAGTCCCTTGAGGGATGGGAGAAAAAATATGGAACTATTAAACTTTACCATTAGGAAATCCCCTTATACTGTGTCAAACTTTAGGGACACCCAAATTAATAGGCCATGCCCTTGATCTTGAGGCTTACTCTTGTGAAGCTTATGTAGGCAGCAGAGAAGTTTAACCTACCTATAGGTATGTCTAAGAGTTACTTCTGGAGGACCTCTTTTGGTGCTCAAATGTGGCCTCACTCTCTCTAAGCCCAACTCTGCAAGTGAAATCATTGCCCACCTCCCTATGTGGGACATGCCATACAGGGGTGAAAGTTTCCCTGGTGACATGGGAGATGACTCCCAGGGATGAATCCAGCTCTGGCACCATGAGATCAACAATTCCATTCTGACCTAAAGGGGGAAAAGAATTGTAACTAATGAAGTATCAGTGGCAGAGAGAGTTTAAATAGAGTTCAGAGGCTGCTCTGGAAGTTGCTCTTATGCAAGCTTCAGTTAGACATTGCTACCTATCATAACCTCCCAAACCCCAACCACGACTATTCCAGCCAATCCTAAAGAATCCCTAGTGCAATATATAAGATTCCACAAGGGTTCCATGCACTAGTGTAATTTTCCAGAAACCTACATCCTCCAGATGGGTCACTGGATGGGATAAGTCCTGGTACCTAGAGGGGCCAGCCTCTGCAGAACATCAGATAGTTCCATCTCCTTACCCCATATTATTGACAGATCCTTCCAACATGAAAAAGTTAGAATGGCTATAGCCCAAACAACGCTAAAGAGAGGGATGGAATGATCAAAGGTGATGGTGGAGTTATACAGAGAAGATAGAATTTAACTGATGAATATGATTGCTGAATCATTAAATTGATATCTCTTTTAGTCTCCAGTATCTTAGAGCAGCTAGAAGTAAAAACCTAAAATTGTGGAATTGTAACCCATGCCAAACTCCTAAATATGTTCTGCAACTAATTGCAGTGCTGTGCTTTGAAATTTATTGCTTTTTTGTATATTTGTTATTTTTCACAAAAAGGAAAGAAAGAACGTTGATTGTGGTAATAAAAAAATATTTAAGCCTTCCATCCTCCTATATTCAGGAGAAGGAAAAATCTGAGAAGATCATATGGTAGCCCATTACAAACTCTGGGATCTGTCCTGTAACTTCTTGTTGAAGAGCGGTTTGATAACTATTGCTTTTTTATTTCTTTGCTTTGTTTGTATGTTATACTATACACTAAAAAAGTTAAAAAAAAAAAAAAAAAAAACTGGAGTTGGTATATGGTTCTATGTGCCCATGTTTTATAGGGCCCAGCCCTTTTCCAGTATTTTGTTTTTGTCCAACTCAAAAGCCTCTGTTTTTTTCCATCAGCCATGCCCCCTCTCTGCTGGGTTGAAAACTTTCAGTTCCTTTAGTGCTTACTCAAGGTTTGTCTATGTTCCACGCTTGTTTTCAGCAGTTCAAACTTGTTAATTAATTCTGAAATTGTAGCTTAGTTGAGCTACCTTCCTTGCTCCTAGTAGGGTCTACTTATTTTTCACTCGGGGAACCAGCCAGCCATGCCTGTGAGGGAGGGACGTACAATTCTGTGTGGGACCTCAGCCATTCCACCTGCTCCAGATTGGTGTATGATGTGTATCTAGTCATTGAAGTCCCACAAACAGTTGTTCCATACAGTTCCTGGCTACTTACAAGCTGGTCTAGAGGATGAACTAAATTCCAGTCCTCACTATGCCACAATCTTGCCCCACCTCCTAACTTATTCCATTATTCTGGGCTAATACATTCACACATATGTAGCAATTTCAATAGGCTGTCTTATTAGTATTTACTTTGGTTTATGAATAGGGTGACCACAATTCATGTTCAGTCTTAATTTATGCCAATTTTCCTGCTTTTAATGATCAGTAACACCCTATTTCATTAGCAAAAGTGATTCTGCTTGTACAACGAAGTATATGGCCACCCTATTTTTAAAGGTGATGGTCTTGGGTTGTGATACTTAGTACCCTGGTTATCACGACCATCATCCACATTTTACATGGTTCAACTTCAGTACCATTTGAAGAGGTTAGTACGTCTCCAATATGGTTCCCTGTTAGAGGAACAATTAGATAGCATATATAGATATTGCATTGGCATTCAAACTAAGATTCATCTGCTATAAAATATATACTACACCACCTCTGTAAGCCATTAGAAAAGCTGGTTTTTAAAGAATGACAAAGGGACAAGTCCAATACGAAGACTGTGAATCTGTTCAAAAGAGGTCAAGGACATTTTAGATTTTCCCAGCTCTAGTGAAGGATAACTGAGTCCAGGGTAAATCTACCTTACATAAAAGTAAATGCAATCTCATGAACATAAATGTTTTCCTGAGACCCCATGGAGCATGTTGACCTGTCTTCATTGTCCCCTAAGGTGAACAAAAATGATAAAGTAAAAATCTCTTTGCAAGGTAGTAATTGTTCGCATTCCAGGGTGGTAACCACAAAGAAATGTGTTTCCCAATTGTATCCTATTATATATATTTTTTACTTTTCACCTTCACACTAACCTCGATGCACTGCTGCTTCTGTATCATCTTAAATGTAGCAAACTACCATTTTAGCTGATTTCCAATTTCACTGCTGCTTCAAAAGCTTGTGTGCCATTGCTATCCTTGGGAGTTTTATTAATGGAAGAGATAAGTAAGAAGAATAAAAGAATAATCACAAAATTTCTCTTTTTCCCAAATCTCCTTCTTCAGTGCCCCTTTGCTTACATGGGTATCCTGCTACTAAGTTATAAATAACAGAAAGAATGTTCTTCCATAAAATTAAGTTATAGGACATCTTTCAGAATCAGTACCTGTGATGATTCATACATCAGGTTAATAAAGCTAATTTTTCCTAAGGGTTTCATACAATGGAAGATTATTATTTTCTCCCATAATTTTCATTTACTTGACTAGAAACAATTTGAAATGTTCAAGGTTGGTAGTTAGTGGTGAAAACGAGTGAATGGCTATGATGTAATTATAAAAGTACCCTAGATAATCATACAATATATAATAATATAATAATAGAGTATGCTGTTATTTGGCAAACAAAAAGTAGAACATTCAGCACTCCACATAATTACTGGCCCTTCCTGATTAAGGAGTCTTGCTTTGAGTCCTGTTGCTTTCAGTCAGTTCAGAATTATGGTCTATGAAATTGAAGGTCAGTCATTGAATTTAATGCTCTGGTTACCTGGTGCTCCTGCCTCAAAGATATTTGCCCTAAGAAGAAGGAAAATCTGTGGGATAATTTTTCCGTGTTTCTCTTTGAAACGCCTTCATAGACTCTGGGAGAAAAACATGTAATAGTACAGAAACTCTTTCCAAACATTTCTCTTCACATGAACGATTTTTTGTATATGGCTGTAACTAATTAAAACATATAGCAAGTTTATAAAAATATAACACTAGCTTGACATGCTCTCATTACTCTCCATTACCTTCCACATTCAGCACAAATCCTTCATACTGATATTTAAAGAAATTTCACATAAAAATCCAACCATGAATTCCAAACTTATCACCCATTACTTGCATTTGATAATTTTTGAGCACTTACTATGTGCTTGGAATAGTACTTGTGCTATAAGGGAAAGAAAGCAATCAAAACACAGCTTTGACCCTCAAAAAAATTGCAGTCCATTAGAAGAATAAAGACATACATAACTCTAATACCCAGTAGAAAATCAAGTTTTTTAAAAAGTAAGTATAGCTAAAGTAAAATGCACAAAATAATTTCAATTTAAGATGAAGGAAACATGCTTTATTTATCGCTATTTCTTACAGCGATGACCTATTATATTAATGACATTTTATATTTACATCTTAATACGAGAACTCAAAGTTCTCCAGAACAGAAATGACTTATATCTATAAACCCTTTTTGTCATACAACACAATCAAGTTGAGAATTTTATCAGTCAGAAATACCTCTCAGTTGATCTTTTACTGGTTGCCTGTATAAAAATAATAATGTCTAAATTAATGATTCTGTGACAGTACAAGAAACTGCTATCCTTTTGGCAATACAAAAAAAAGAAGATTAAAACCTTATAATGGTACAGCTGGCTGAGACAGATGGGAAAACTAAAGTCCAGTGAGCTAAAACAAGTCTCTCTGCATCACACAGCCAGTGGCAAAGCCAGGATCAAAAACCAATCCTGAGCGATGCACTAAGAATGGTGAAGTAGGAAGGTCCAAGTGTCCATCTCTTCCCTGAAGCAAAGATTAAGCTGTCAGAATCAAACTTTTTGGAACTCTGGAACTTAATCAAAAACTTACAACAACCAATGGAGTGCTTAATGAAGAAAGAAGTTGATGAATTTCATTCAAATTAGCGCTGTGCCATTTTTGCCACCTGCCTACCATTCCCCAGCTTGGTGGCAGCTGTGGGGATAGTGTGACTTGCTGCTACGAAAGGGGGCAATGTCCACCTTATTCTCCAAGAATTGTGGTTGCGCATCTTGACATGTCTGGATGTACCCTAAGAGAACTGCTCAGTGACTTGCATTTGTTTCCCTCCCTCAGAACTTTTTCAGGGCTGCAGCAGCCTCCCAGGCAGTGATTGTTGAAAGCACTTAAAGGCACCCACTAGCCAAAGCTGCCTGCAGCAAAACACAACAGAGAAAGTAGCGGAAAGACTGAAAAGCCTAGAAAGGAAGAGGCTGGGGGAGGAGATATATGGGGCAATTAAGGGTTTTGGAAAGCTCCGGTACATAATGAGGAGGACTTGAATAGACCATTTCTCCAAAGAAAATATACAATGAGCACGTGAAAAAATGTTCAAAATCCTTAGTCTTTAGGAAAATGCAAGTCAAAACCACGTGGGAAACCAACTTACACTGAGTATGATGGTTATCATAAAATGGAAAATAACAAGTGTTTATGAGGATGTGGAGAAATTAAAACTATCGTACATTATGACTATGTCATATTTGAAGTGGGTGATATAACCTTCAGCTTTATGAGACCTCATTCATTTGCTTAAATATCAGTTTCACACCATTTACATGTAAGAAAAGGAAGGAATTGTCAAAGAGGGAGTATTAAGCAAAGAGTGCTAGCATTTATGGAGTATATATATTTTTCCCCAAATTATCTCATTTAAGCCATCAAAACGTCTTCATATTTTAAGCCATATCATCTATTTTTTTTTACTTGGAGTCAAATATTTATTCTCTAAAATAGTAAATAACAGTATAAAACACAGAAGAGATAAAGACAAAGTAATCATATCTCTTTTATATGCTAATAGTTGAAGAATGTATTGAAAGGAGTAACTTCTTTCAAATGAGACTCAAAAAGAGCTGAGACAGTTAAAGTTTACCAGAAAAAAATAATGTGTCTGTAAATATATTTCGAAAGTCTCCAGTATTCTTCAGATTTTGAATTCCTTGAAGATATTATTAGAAAATTTTGCATATCATTTTTATATTACAAATGTGGAAACAAAGTCAAAGAATTACCCAAGTTCACTAGAATCACTACAATCAATGTATTGTAGTAAGTAGGAGTGTTAGGATTCAAATCCGTGTCTGTCTATTATATGAAAAAAATGAGAAATTTATCAATCTAAAATTATACCCAGGCCAAGTCCATGCAGCCAAAAACATCAGGATTTGAGGATTCTTTTCTTGCAATTCTTCACTTTGAGGATTTATTTTCAGGTAATGCCCATCTGGACATAGTAAATCTGAAATTAATAATTCAGCAGTCACTTTCAACAAAAAGAAGGAACATGAGAATACATTTTTTTCTAGTGCTACATCCAGGATCTCTTTTCTTTTAGGCATTTTAAAAAGCAAACAAAGGCTCTCTTGGTCCAAATCTGCAAACAAAAAGGGGCCTAGAATTGGAAAAGAGAAGAGGCTTTCACGAAAACTTGACAGAAAGAAAAGGACAGAACAAACAGTGGCACAATTTCAGTTTAAAATATGTGTTCATGATAGGTGACATCTTTTCTTTTGATTTCTCAGAAAACAGCATAATCAGCCTATTAGCCATGATTTCATAAGCCTCAAACGAATTTGGCTTCCTAATTATTCTTTTATTTGATAAAATAAAATGAAGATGACAATGCTATTTCTTGCCATTTCAAGTTTTAATTCAGTGACCAAAATTAGCATATACCTCTTAGGAATTTTATCCACTAATGTCATTATTATTTCTTTATGCTATCTATTTTTTCTAAAATTGTCTTTGTTCAAGGTCACTGAATTTCATGATTGTATATTCAGAATTGATGTTGCTATCCTAACAATATTAAATAATTCAAATATAGTGTCCATTTACAATCAAATTCACCTTCAGATTCCAATTTATTTTTAAAGTTATTCAGTCAACAAGTTATTTTTCTTGTAATCCACACAGTGCTGTGAGTATAAATTTACTAATTAAGTCAACAATTGGGAACCATTGGAGGAAAATGAACTTCATCTAAACTCAGTGGCAGAAAGCACTTGAGTTACCATTGCAATTGACCTTGCATCTATAAACAGAAGAGAAGACTGCACAATAATTACTATTTACAGCAGTGTGGTGGCTTGGAGCTGTATATATCCCAGGAAAAAACACGTTCTTAAATCTAATCTGTTCCTGTGAATATGAACCCATTGCAAGTAGGACCTTTGGGTGAGGTTACTTCAGCTAAGGTGTTACCTACATCAATCAGCATGTATCTTATTCCTATTACAGGAGTCCTTTATAAATGATGAAATTCAGACAGATAGAAAGAAAGCCACAGAAGGAGTAGCCAAAAGCTGAATATCGACAGAATCTGGAAGAGAAGGGAGCGATCAAGAGAGACTGTCACGTGCCTTGTCATGTGGCAGAGGAGCCAAGGATCACCAGCAGCCAGACCCAGAATGTCAGTCTTTGAGGAGGAAACATCACCTTGATGATACCTTGATTTGGACTTTTCCCTAATCTCAAATCAGGAGCAAATATATTTCCATTGTTTAACACGACCCATTTCATGGTATTTGCTTGAACAACCCAGGAAACTAAAACAAGCAGCAACCCCACAACAAAGTACATGCCAGTCTGAGGATGAGAACAGGTAAGGTAGATAGCCATGATTCCAAGGAAATCTCTAAACGTTGTCCACAAACACTTCCATTAACTGATTGCTGAGTCCTGAAATTCCACTATTAATTGATTTCTATTTTAGTTTATGGCTGTGGAGTCTATTAAAACACTAATGCTTCTGAAAGAGGTCATGCTTTAAGCTTAGTCTTCCTAATGGTGTTCATCATATCCTATCTTGAGAGCAGGACTAAATAAAGGGAAGGAGGAAAACTGAGTACACCGATATCTGAGAAAAGGAGACAAGGTCCAAAATATAAATGGGAGACCAGAGATGCTGGGAAGAGGCCTAATTTTCACTTGGAATAAAAACCCTTCCCCAAATAGAAATCATAAAAGACATGCAAGTTACGCTGGGGTAAGTTTCATTTAGGGCTAAGCCTAATGCTATGGTTTTGTTTGAGAATGAGGGAGGGGGAGAAAACTGACACCAAACACCTAATGTGTACCAAGTATTGCATACCAAGGTACTTGGTTATAACCATAGTTACTCCTAAAAGTCAAAGGGAGAAAGATCAATTAGGAAACTACTGAAATAGTCTCTACCAAAAGAATAAAAAACAAACAAATCAAAGCACACACACATACAACAAAGGCTAAACTATGGCAGTGGTATTGAAAGGTTGATTTCAATGTAATCTAACTTGGTGACTGGTTGAATGTGGAGAGGTGAGGAAAAGGGGAAGGGAAGAGAAGTGCCAGGTTTGACTTGGAAGACTGAGTGAGTATAGACGGTGACATTAACCTCAAATGAACTACAAGAGTTGGTGTAAATTAGGCAGGAGTTCTTAATTTAGAATGGGACAGGATAAGTTCCTGTCATTTCTGTGATAGCCACTTGGGGATACCTGGAGTTTAGAGAGGGATCTTAAATTAAGGTAGAGATGTGGGAAGTACTAGCTCAAAGTTAAAACCAGGAAAGTGGATTAGATAATTTGTGAAAAGGGTGATTAATAAGATAAGGACTTCTAATAAGATGAATAAAAGTAAGGACATCCAAGCCCTACAAAACAACATTTTAAAAAGAAGACAAGGTCTATAACTGCTTGTTAAGTACTACTTTGAAATTTATCACTTTTCTGCACATATGTTATGTTTCGTGATAAAAAGAATGTTTTTTAAAAAGCAGGATTCAGTGAAAGAAATTGAGGACAAGCATACAGAGAGGTAAAAAGAAGAGAGTAGCCTCATGGAAGCCAAGGAAAGATGATTTCAGGGAAGGAATGAGCCACAGTGTCATTTGAAAGAACATTATCAGTAGAGTGATGAAACAGAAATCTAGAAGCTAGATTTCAATGCTTTGAAGAGTGAAAGGTGTGTGGGATAATGAAATGATGCTTTCTAGAAGCTTGGCTGAGAAGGAGAGGAGAAGGGTGGAGCTGTTGCTAGAGGGAGGATGTTGGGTCAAAGGAACTTTTTTTCTTGCTTTTAGTTTTCAGTTTAAAAGGGGAAAAGCCTTGATATTTTTATAAGAATAGTGGAAGGAGTAAACAGGAAAGCATAAGCTTAGTATATAGGAGAGAGAGGAGATAATATATGATTCCTAAAGGAGGTAAAAGGGAATGGAATTCAAAGCATAGGTAGAATGAGATACCTTAATCTGAACCTGTAAGAAAAAGAAAAAATAATGGTTTATAAGTGTGGAAACAAAGTTTGTATGTGGGAAGTCAAGAAAATGAAGGCACTTATATTTGATGAGGTAGAATGGTAAACCTGAGAAGAATGAAGAAAGTTCAAATAGTTGCAAAGATGAATGTAATAGATTGACTTTTCACCCTTTCCTTCATCCACACTTATGCCATACCTTTCATAAGGGCAGAATGTACATTGATGCCCAGTGATTTGGGACTCGGCCTTGTGATGTGCTTTAGCCAATGGAATGAGGCAGAAATAACATCTGAGCTTACACCTTGCCAGGCCTCACCTGCTTCTGATTGCCCTCTTGTGCCTCTGCCACCACTATGAAAAGAGTGACCCCGGGGTGGTTGTTCTCACTTCAACCTGGACCCATAATGAAGCACATGGAGCTGAACTGCCCCAGCTCCCATGCTACTGAAGCAGCGTCAACCAGACAATGCACAGATCCATGAGAATAAATGATAAATTTAAGCCACAGAGTTTGGGGGAGGATTGTAACACATTATTGTTCTGAATGGAAAATGGAAATGATGCCTGATCAGCATGGAAGTCTCCAGGAGCCAAGAAACAAAACTTATAGTCTAAGGCTGGTTATGTATGAAGAAACACAATTTTACATGAGATAACAGATTTCTAGAGGAACTCTCAAATTCCTCTTTTAGGCACATTTTTTTTAATTATGGTAGTATGAGAGCTCCAGAGTCTTTGGAAACAGACAGGTCTGGGTTTGAGTATTAAATATGATATTTACTTGTTATGGGAATGGCATCAAGTCAGTAAGTTGCTTAAACCTCCCTGCACCTCAGTTTCCTCAAACACAGAATGAACAAAATTGATAGCTGGATAAATAAAATAATGTTCAGTATAATCCTTTGGCTGAAAAATGCTTAGTATAGTCTTCAATAATTAAAAAACTGTTTGGTATAATCTCTTCAATCAAGCAGTCTTGAATTATTTTAAGCATACAAAGTCCTTTTGAAATGTTTGCTGTTGGTCTAACGTCAATAAAAAGAAAGCTTACTCTCTGTTCCCAGAAACCCTCCCTTGAGTTACCTGTAGGAATGAAACATAGGAACTAATATCACCTTCTTCCTCTTGAAGGATGAGACCAAAGGCCTAAATGGTAAACGAAGAAAGAAGGGCCTACCCGATAACAGGCTATGCTGATCAAGCAAAATGAAACAAGTGACCATTATTCAATTCTAATGAACCTTGTGACTTTTATTTCATAATTTTTACTTTTATTTTTTGCTTTCTTCTCAACCTTTGCTAATTCTTTGTCTCTTTGGGGTTAAAAAAGTCCAAAGCGCCCTTCCCACTCTGAACTGGTCTTGGTAAGTTTTTCCTCCAGTTCCTTGACGATACATCTTCAATAAGCTCACCTTCTCACCAAGATAAAGAAACTTGTTTCTCTGGTTGACACGGGATCAAGTGGGCCTGACTATTTAGGACCATGTTTTCTAATGGTGACAAAACCTACCCTGCCAGTTTGTTGAGGGGATATATAAACTGATTGGGGTATCTTTCCCAGAGGAGATGCCCCATAGATGTTAGCTCTTTCTTGGATCTTATTGCAAGGGTACTGCCATCCTCACTTAATGTACCTTCAGGCATAGGAATTAAAGAACAACCAGAACAACAAAGCAGACTGCCTCCTGACTTGAATTTCTAAGAAGTCTCTATGTAACAGAAAGTTTTATTTCCCCCAAAGGCAGCAAAAATCTACTGCCTATTAGCCTTTATTTTAAACACATGTAGATTGTTCCCCCCTTCTCTTTTGTCATTATTGCAGCAAATATACCCTTACTCTGATTCCAGTTTTTGCAGGAGTCACTGGGCTGCCTTCCCTACTGCCCTATATTATTTCTGTCCAGGCTGGACAGTAGGCAGTCTGTGTGAGGGAGTGGGGAAGGATCCCATACCCTCTGCCACCTGCCCAGCTGCAGGAACGGATGCAAACAGGAGAAGAATGTGAGGAAGGATCATTTTTATGGATCTTTTCTCTCAGCAATTTTCTTTCTCCCTTCAGTTCAGCAGGGGCCATGTTGAGGGTAAGAGTGGAAGAATAAATGGCTTCTCTCTGTGATCTATTTTTGTATAACATGTTATACTCCTACCCCTCTCCACCTTCCTCTTTTATTTTATCAGTTTTCCAAAAGAGAAGCAAAGGTGAAAGATTAGTATAAGGATCTGTGTGTCAAACAGAGCAAATAATGGTTCTGAGTAAGCTGTACTAACAATAATAGTAATTGCAATAATAATAAGCAAGCCTTAGCATTTTTCTAGCTCTTACAATGTATCAGGGACTATTAAAAAGGCTTTCCACATATTATTTCATTGAATCCTCATATACACCCTACTGAGTAGGCAAAGGATTATTCCTATTTTACAGAAAGGAAAAATGTAGGACAGAGAGGTTATAGAATATATGCCAGATCACACAGCTAAGAAGTAATGGAACTAGGCTCAAACCCAGTGTCAGAGCATACTCTCTTATTCACTGCCCTAAACGGATGTTATACCACTCTGCCGTACTTAAAAACAGCATCCTGATTAAGTGTGTGAGCTCTAGAGTTAGATTTTCTAATTCCCATCCCTTTTACTAGTTGTATGATGTTCTGCATAGGATTGTTGTAGACATTAAGTGAGTTAGTGTACACAAAGTACTTAAAAGAGTGACTGGCAAAGACGAAGCACTCACTGAATGGTGGGGCTTTTGGTATTTCCTAGAAGAGCCAGCAGTCTCATTCCTCATTTGCCATGAAAAATGTTCAAATATGGTGGAGTCGATCTGCAGCATCTCTTCTATAAATTGAGGGTTGATCAGATCTCCAAAGCATCATTTCCCTTAAATGCTAGAGGTCATAGAGTTCCTTGCTATTCAAAGTGTAGTGCATGGAACCAGTAGTACGCACATCTCCTGGGAGCTTCTGAGAAACAAAAATTCTCAAGTCTCGTCCTGGACCAACATTTTAATAAGATCCTTTTGTGATTAATTGACATATTATCGTTTGAGTTTGCAAAGGTCTTCTAGAGCACAGTGGTTAAGGGCACAGGCTTGGGATTCCAACCCACTTGGATCTGTCAATTGCCAAGTTCTGTCAATTATAAGTTCTGTGATCTTTGAGCAGATTCCTCAAGTGTCTGAGCATTGTTTCTTCGACTATGAAAAAGGAATAAAAATAATACTATCTCCCAGAGCTGTGGAGAGGATTAGCACACAGGAGGCATCCAGTAAACAAACATTATTGTTATTATCACCATCAGAGTTCCCCACAAGGTAGAGACAGGCAGTCTAGAGTCAGCATATAAGAGAGGGAGTACTTGGGGATAGATCAAGCCTGAAGGGTCACAACCTAAGATATTTTCTTGAACCAAAGTGGATAGGCAAAGAGATTAAAAGACGTGGGGCATGGAGTTGAATGAGCAAGGCAAAGAACTCATAATAAAAATAAGTTGAAAGTCAGAAGACAAGAGAAAAAGAACTAGGAGCAGAGTGTGATGCCAGGTGCAGAGACAAAACCTAGTCTACATCGGTGGGCATGTGATGAGATACATTTGGCTGGCATGGCCAGAATAAAAGCAGCTCCTTGAAGTCACTGCATGGACTCCAGAACAGTCTCAGAACATGGTGAACCTGATTTACAGAACCCCCAAGGACATCATCTTATGCTTAATCTCTCCTGGAACAACCAAGTTTCAGTTTGCTGAAGTGGAATATAACATACCAGAAATTGGTTGACTTTCTTTTTTTTTTTTTTAATACATGGGCAGGCACTGGAACCGATCCTGGGTTCCAATGCACCTGGGTTGGCTTTTACAATGTGGATTTATTCATTTACAAACTTGCAGTTATAAAGTCGAGAAAATGCCCTAATTAAGGCATCAATAGGACTATGCTTTTTCTGAAGAAATGCTGTTGGCATCTGGGGTTCATCTGTCACATGGGAAGTTACATGGCAAGCGTCTGCTGTCCTTCTCTCCTGGGTTTCGTTGCTTTCAACGCTTGGCTTTGGCGACTCTATCAGCAACTCTGGGGGATTCCTCTGAGATTCTCTCTGAGTGTCTCTCTCTCAGCTCTCTTGGTTCTTTCTGCCTTTTTATCCTCTAATAAAGGAGTCCTGCAGGAAGATTAAAACCTACCTTGAATCAGCTTGGCCACATCTCAAATTGAAATAACCTAACCAAAAGGTCCCACCCATAAGAGGTCTATACCCACAGAAAAGGATTAAAAGAGCATGGACTTTTCTGGCTCTTCAAACCAGAACAAACCCCATAAAGCAATGGTTCCATGGGTGCATTAAAGGAATGTATCCCCAATTTCTACATGCATTTATCCTTTCCCTTCTGCTTTAGAATCCATGACATTTGACTAGCATTAAACAGAAGAACTTTCCTGGATTGGCAGTACAAGGAGATAGTTTTCTCCAGCCCATCAGACTGAAAAATATTTAGGCTTCCTAAAGGAGAGAATCACAACATCCCACGGTTTAGTTTCTTGCAAATATTACTCCCTATGGGTTAATGTGCCACTGATATGGCAAAAGAAAAAGAAACCCCTCTAAGTAGCAGCTTGTGCTTCTTTTTTATTTATCTTCTGCAAAAGCTGATTTACTGTGTGTTTCTTCCATCTGGCAGGAAGCTAATCTGAATATGAATCAATCTTTGCAAAAATAACTACAGGAAATTTTAGACATTCATAACTTAACAAATTTTCCCCCTTTTTAACAATAGCTTTTTTTTGTCATTCTTTCAGCCGAGCAAAATTTCTCAGTTGAAATGAAAGATGATTATTTTAGGGACTGTGCCACCTCATCCTGAATGCCTTCTATACTGCTATGGATTCACGTAGCTCATCTTCTAGGTATCTACACATAAATGAATAATTATTGTTATCCTGAGCAGTTTTAATCATGAGAGGAAAAACATATTAATGCAATGTTCACAACTTGATAAGCAATATGACAAAAATCAATTCATTCTCAAATATCTGATATCTCTTTCCTTGCAGTACATTTTGTAATAAGGCTGTTTTCTTCCAACACTGGCTGTACCATCTAATATTTCGGGTGCTGATAAAAAAAATGCAACAAAGAAAACTTTAAAAAACCTCTGGGCTTGAGTGCTTAGCAAGTAACACTGGCTATTTTCAAAATCAGTGCTTCCCAACCTTTCATGCCTCCTGGCACACCTAGAAAATGTGCATGTTAGTAAAGCACTCTGGGATAAATGGAGGAGGCTACTTGGGCAGGAGGTAACCAGCCCAGGGGCTCCAGCTGCCTCAGGTCCCATCAAGCTACCCCAAGGCTAAGGGGGAATAAGTATCTTGGCATATCTGTAATTCATTTTAGGCAAATAAGCTCTGTCAAAGCTAATCTTTTTACATGGAACAGGGAATTGCAGAAAACATATATGCACACCACAGGAAAATGGAAGTCACGGCATACAGATTAATACATTGAGTGTCTTTGGAAGACTTCACAGGCAAGAGCTACATGGCCAGGTTACTATATTTTATCAAGGATGACTGGCTAACCCAGTACTCACTCACCAAACTATGTTCTATAAAATTCTAGTATTCCATGCAAGATTAATTGATACTAAAGTAATTCCTCCCTGTGGTTAAATAATTTTAAGATATACTGGGTTGCATAGGTTTCATTACTGTAGGGCTTCTGGAATTCTTCCATAGGCTAATGTGATTTATGAATCCCCTAGAAGGAGATAGAGCTGATCTGCCATATATGATGTATATATTACGCATTGCACAATTCTAGGAGTCACCAGTCACACTGAAGACTATCACATGGCATCCATTTAAGCATGTATAACCTATATATGGCTGCATGAGGGTACAGCCTGTAATGTTTTCCATGTATTTTTGACCAATGTGATGTTTGTCCAGAATACCTGCCAATATCTGGTGGAACATGTTTGGTTCTATATAGACTCCCTGATCCTCTTATTCATTATGCTGCATTTCAGGGATCCCATGTTTTAAATAGCCCCACTTCTTTTCCCCAGGCAGACCATGCATACTCCAGTGAGGAAAGAACCTGGACTTTGAAGTCAGATACATCTGGGTGCAATACCAGTTCTACACTTAGTTACCACCTCTAGACTTAGGCATTATCTCTAAAATAGACATAGTTATACACATCTTGCAGGGTAATTGTGCAAACTAAATGGGCAAGCATCTATGGAACCCAAGCACCATGCCTGGCACATAGTAGTATACAACAGTACATCTCTCCCACCTCAGTGCAATTGCTCATGTTGTTCCGCCTACCTGAAATATACAACAGTACACCTCTCCCACCTCAGTGCAATTGCTCATGTTGTTCCGCCTACCTGAAATGCTTCCCTAGGCTGGATCTGCCCTGGACAGCCCATCGCTTTCAGGAAGTTGTCCCCGATGCAATTGCTCCCTCCTTCAAACCTCAGCAGCACTTTGTCTGTGGTCCTTTCAAAGATATATTTAGCACATTTTTTTCTGATATTAGAATAATCAAGGTCCATTTCTCATCCTCCCTATCAATAGATTGTGAAATCTTGAACATTGTCTTGTTCATCTTTGATCCTCACCAGAACCTGGGATATCTTGGTCACTCAATACTGTTTGTAGAATACAATTGAATCAAAATAATAAACTCTCCAGCAAGTACCTAGTATTTTTTCACTGAGGAGGTAAGGATAATCACTTCTGGGTCGACCGCATACACATTATAGGGTGTGCCAAAATGTGCCTGTTTTTATGCAGAGACAGAGAAAGCCATGAAGTTATATTTTATATAACAGAAAGAAAAAATACTGAGTTGCAAATTTCACAGATCAGTTGTACAATCAACACCTTCTGTAGAGTCAAAGCCTTTATACATAGGGATAGTGCCAGAAAGTCTAATCATCACTTGCAAATTTAAATTGAAAGCAAATACATTAGAACAGCACCCCAGACTCGAAGATTAATATGTATAAAAGCCCTGTATTGTGAGTTCTCTAGAAGTACAAATCTATAGTAAATATTACCCTAAACCACTTTAGAAAAGTCTATTAAGATAATGCATTTGCTTACATTAAAATGTATACTATTTAAGTATATTTAGACAACCTGTGTTTACATTAATAAAATATGCATGATCCATAGCAGGCATTATACTTTTTTCAAATTCTCATGCTAAATTATTTTAAAGGAAAATGTACACTGCAAAATAAATTATACAGTAGCTTTTCAAAAGAATTTTGTTATGGGAATTCAAGACAAATGCAAACACATAAGTGGAGTATACTTATCAACAGGGATTAGAGAATTCAGGAGGAAAACCCAGGAACAAGAAACTCTTCCTCTTTAAGTGTGTTGGAACAAAAACATTTTAATTATGAATTTCCTAGTTAAGACTCACACTTCCATTCTTTAATAGGTGCTTTGGCCCTTATGCTATTTAAAGAAATCAGAAAAGCACAAAATTGTGGTTGTTGAAGGTTTTCTTTACTTCCTTAACAAATGGTTAACTTCCATTATAATATGAATCAAAATATTCCAACATACATAGGTGGTCATAATAATCTATTATAAACACTTAAATGGTCTGTCTCTAGAGTTCTAAAGATTTGGGGGTTTCAGATAATGTAACAGATATGCTTGCAGTATCTAGCAGTGTGTGGACACAACCTTTGTAGCAAGCTAATAGCTGATTATTAAAGCAATCTCTTCAGCACAGATATAGAAAGATACTATTGTAAGTGGTGGTTGTTTCTGTAATCACTAACCAACATTTCATGTGTTCTCACTATTTGCCAAAAATATGCTAAAAACTTTAACCACATTATCTGTGTAGTAAAGAAACAAATGTTGAAACCAGGAGGAGAAAAGAGAAAAGAAAATGAAAACTAATATTTTGAAAGACAAGATGGAAAAGGACAGCAAGATAAAGGCAATCTGGCTAGCTGGTGAGAGACGCCAGGATGATGCTGACATAGATGAATTATACATGAACTCAGGTATGGCCCTCAGCTTTGAGTGTTCAGAGAATTTGACCTATGTATTCCTTCTCTGAAGACAAATCTATGTAGGGAGCTCTGCTAGTTTGAAAAAGGCCATGTTCATTTAATCCATTCCTGTGGGTGCAGATCTGTTGTGGATGGGACATTCTGGTTAGGTTGTTTCCATGGAGATATGACCCAGCCCATTCATTCCAGGTAGGTCTTAATCCTTTACTAGAGTCTTTTATGAGAAGATAAACACAGAAAAAGGCTAGAGAGCTTAGAGAGAGAAACTCTCAGAAAAGTTTGGAGAGCATTTAGAGAAAAAGTCCCTGGGGAGCTGGGAGAAAAAAGTCCCAGAAATGCTAAGAGAGGACTCACAGAAGCTCAGAGAGGAGGCCACTGGAACCAGGAGCTGAAAGCAATGAAACCTGGAATCAAAGGACCAGCAGATGCCGGCCATGTGCCTTTCTAGCTGATAGAGGAATACCAGATGCCAACAGCCTGCCTTCAGAGAAAGTGTCATCCTGTTGATGCCTTAATTGGGACATTTTCATGGCCTTAGAACTATAAATTTGCAAGCTAAAAATCCCCTTTGTAAAAGCCAACCCATTTCTGGTATATTGCATTCCAGCACCTTTAGCAAACTGACACAGCAGACAAACTTTAATCAGAAAACTACTTGGTGAACTTGGATGCAGAACAAAGAAATAGGATGATCTTGAGAGATAGATAGTTCATTCAGGCCACAGCGAAGTCCAGAAAGGAGAATAGATAAAGCCATCTGGGACACAGGAGATAGTACATGCGAAGTCAAAAGAGGTCAAACAGTACAATGTGTTTCTGAAAGAGTAAAGATCTTGAGACTGGCTGGAACAGAGAAAATGGAGCAAAGAGGTATGATGGAAAACGGGACTGCAACAGTAAGCAGGGCCAAATTGGAAAAGGCTTAGGATTTATCTTGAGTGCAAGGAAGACCAAGTTTTGGATTTTAAGACAGGGACTGAGTTCTTCTATTCTTCTGGAGGCCTTTTGGAGGAAGACAACAGTGAATGCAAGGAAAACAGAAGGCTGTTGTAACTGGCCCCAGTGAAAGCTAATGCAGATCTAAATTGAGATTTGTCTCAGGGATTGAACACCTTTATAACATTGGTTCTCTGAGAAAATGTTGTCTGCATTGAAAACTATGGACTTAGGTAAACATTACATTTGGTATTCTATTTTGATACTCAATACATTGGGAAATTGGTAATAGCCCATATTTTAAAACAAACACTGTAGTGCAATTTTATGTTTACATGAAACCATATTTAGTTCAAAACAAATAAAATTAGGAAATAAATTTAAAATATAAATGATCAAAAGAAAGGTTTATGAACATTCATTAAAAAGCATAGGTCACAGTTCCAAAATTAAAAATTAGTATTGCATTTATTGAAAATAACCTTATAACTCCACCTAGGCTTTTTCTGTTTTTCCTTTTCATTCTCTATTTCCATGGAAACTGCCAGCTAATACACTTTTCTTCTTCCCTAAGTCCTTGAGCACATTCAATTCTTAGTTTATTGAGAGTTCACAGATTTCCAACATTTTATTCAACAGAGACAAAATCTTCCCAATTTTGATTATAGAATTTGCCAAATAAAGATGCTTGAGCATTCAACACATTATTCAAAATATTAAACCCTTGTTGTCAAGTATTTTCTAACATGAAAATAGAAAATTAATATTTTAAGTATAAATCCTGCAATGTGTTTTTTGTATGATTGCACAAGAATGAATATTAGAACTTTCAAAAAATAAAACAAGAATAAAAACAAGAAAGCTTCTAGTGTATGTGTTTGTCAATGCTTGTGTATGTTTAACAACACACCTAACAGGAGAAAAATAAAATAAATATAAATGAGAAATAATAACATCAGAATTAGGCAACATCCAAACACACACATCATTTTGTGAGGAAGAACACTGATTCAACCAATTGCCATCGACAGCACCCAAATGCCATCCCCAATCCTCATGGGTAAGCGTAGATAAAATTCTTGTTACTTAAATTTTAGAAGTAATAATGGTCCTCCTTACCTTCTACTTCATCTACAGGATGTTTTAAGAAAAAAACACACAGAGAGATATTTGTCCTTACCATTTAAAAATGAGCAAATTATATCAGAACATGCATAGCAGCTTTACAATAGCAAAAGCTGGGAACAGCCCAGGTATTTGTTAATAAGAGAATGAACAAACAACCTGTCAATCTGTGACCCATCCATATAATGAAACACTAGAGAACATTTTAAAAGAATGAACTATTGACATTGACCAACAACATGGATGAATCTCAAAAACAATACGTTCAGGAAAAGAAGCCAGACACAAAAAGTGTACATACTCTAAGATTCCATCTCCAGGGAGTTCCAGAAAAAAGCAAAACTAATCTTTGGTGTAAAAAGTCAAGACATTGGGGCCTGGGAGCAGGGGGGAAGGGAATTGACTGGTAAAGGGACAAGGAGGAAATTTCTGGGGGCGATGGAAACATTTTTTATTTTAATAGGGGTTAGGATTACAGAGATACATAAATGTTTCAAAAATCAATGAATTTGTATGCTTAATTGTACATAAATTTTACATGAAGAAAAAAACCCTGATATCAAACTCCAGTTAATGTTATGTTTGTTGAAATATTTAGGAGTAAATATACTATTATCTGCAACTTATTTTAGAATGCTTCAAAAATGAGATGAGAGCCACCAAACTGTCTTCCACAGTGGCTGCACCATTTTGCACTGCCACCAATGAAAGAGTGTTCCTATTTCTCCACATCCTCTCAATCACTTGTAATTTTCTTTTATTTTTTAATAGCAGCCATTCTAATGGGTGAGAAATGGTATCTTGTTCTAATTTTGATTTGCATTGCCCTGATGGCTGATGATGTTGAGCATATTTTCATGAGCTTTCTGGCTACTTGTATATCTCCTTTGGAGAAAAGTCTATTCAAGGTCTTTTGCCTAGTTTTTAATAGGGATGTTTGTCTTTTACTTAAGTTGAAGGATTTCTTCATATACTCTGGATATTAAACCTTTAACAGGAATGTGGTTTCCAAATATTTTTCCCATTGTGTAAGTTGTTGTTTTACTTTCATGATGAAGTCCTTTGAGGCACAAAAGTTGTTAATTTTGATGAGGTCCCATTTATCTATTTTTTCTTTTGTTGCTTGTTCTTTGGGTATACAATCAAAGTTAAAAATAGTATTATCATCTGACCTGGCAATCCCACTACTAGATATACACCCCAAATAACTGAAAGCAGGGACTTGAACAGGTATTTTCACACTGATGTTCATAGCAGCATTATTCACAATCGCCAAAAGATGGACGCAACCCAAGTGTCCATCAACTGATGAATAGACAAAATTTGGTATATGCATACAACAGAATATTAAGCCACAAAAAGGAATGAAATTCTGATAAATATGACAACATGGGTGAACCTTGAGGACATTGTGTTGAGAGAAATAAGCAAGAAACAAAGGACAAATATTATATGATCTCACTGACATGAAATAATTAAAGTATAAAAAGGCTCGTAGAGTCAGAATCTAGGTTACCAGAGATCAGGGCGGGGATAGGTAATGGGAATTTAAGGCTTAAAACGTACAGGGTTCCTACTTGGAACGATAAAAACGCTTTTGGTGATGGGCGGTGGTAATGGTAGCACAGCATTATGAACGTAATTAACAACACTAAAATACATAATTGAATGTGGCTAAAAGAGTTAGGTTGAATGTATGGTAACAATATTAAAAAAAAAATCCATGGACTACACTACACTGTGAATCCGATTGAAAACATTGAACTACAGTTAATAGGACAATTATAAAATGTGCTTCCACCAATTGTAACAAATGGTCCACATCAGTACAAGGTGTTTGCAGTATGGTGGTGTATGGGAATGTTGCGTTTTATGCATGATTGTTCTGTAAACCTGCAATTTCTCTAATAAGGAAAAAAAGAAACGTTAAAGAAAAAAGATGAATTGATGAATGGATAGTCAGTTGGGTTGATGGATATGTATGTGATAAAACAAGTATAAGAAATTGTTAATGGTTGGAATCTAGAAAGTGGGTAATGCCAGTTATTAATTTATTGCCTCATATCCCTTAACACACCATTCTTGGCCCCATTTGTGATTTTGGAGCTGGATTCTGCAACTAAATTTGTCCACCTGGTTCCCTGTATCACTCTGCCAATAGTGGGTACTGGAAGGTGACTGCAAACCTGGAGATGGAAAAAGGGACTCCCTTACTATTTTTTACTACTCTTTTTTTGCATGGGCAGGCTCTGGGAATCGAACCCAGGTCTCTGGCATCCAGGCGAGAATTCTGCCACTGAGCCAGCGTTGCACCATCCTTTACTGCTTTTAAATGTGCCCCAACAGCAGTGAGTAGCTTGGATGTGGTTGATTCCTGCAGTGTTCACCATGATGGTAGGTTGTTTTGGTGGCCTCCAGCGACTTTCTTCTTCATTATAGTTACAAGCTATTCTCACTGTCTTGGTGTGACCCCCAGCAAGTCTCTTCTTGACCCACAGCAGCAAAAGTTATGCCCGTTGTGGCAACCACAACCTCTCTTCAGATGCCTGAATCTCAACCTCATGGGAAACCTTCCTCTAAGTTCTCTGTTTCTTCTTGCTCATTTTCCCCTCGGTCCTAGAGGTGTTAGCTTCTTTCTAGCAGTTACTATTCCTGCTATACATTTATCATCTTAGTAGAGACAGCCCTTGCTTTGCACCATTCTAATATGCATGAATTTCAATTAGCACAGATAGTTAAATGACACCAGTTCCCCTACAACACAATTTGAATTTCAATTACAAGGTGTCTTGGTTTGCTAAAGCTGCCGAAATGCAATATACCAGAAATGGGTTGGTTTTCACAATGGGAATTTAGTCACTTACAATTTACCTTGAAAATGTCCCAAGTAAAGCATCAACAGGATGATACCTGGACTCTGAAGAAAGATTGCCATTGTCTGAGACACCTCTGTCACATGGGAGGTCAGACGGGTTGTATCTGCTAGTCCTTCACTCCCCAAGTTCCTTTGTTTTCATGTTCTGATTTCAGTGGCTTTCTTTCTGAGCATCTATGGGTCCTCTCTTAGCTTCTATGGGGCTTCTCTCCCTTTGTGAGCTTCTCTGGGTATTTCCCTCTCTCTGAGTGTTACTTACTCTAAGCTGTATCTGGCTGTTTCTCTCTGAGCGCTCTCCAAATTTTTCTGCTTCTTGTCCTCACGTAGAGGTCTCCCATAAAGAATTAAGACCCATCTAGAATTGGGTGGGTCACATCTCAATTGAGACAACCCAATCAAAACGTGTCACCCGCAGTAGATCAACACCCACAGGCATGGATTAAAAGAACATGACCTTTTCTGGGGTGCATAACAGCTTCAAACCACAACCACACAACTGCATAAAGTACAAACTCGGTAGGTAGCTTTTCAGTTCCCAAATCACTACGCAAATAACAGATACACATTATGGCCAATGACCAATCATGTCACTTCTTTCAAAGTCTGTCTATAATTGGTCATGGCACATCTGTTACTCAGTTCACCGACAGACAGTAAAGTGTGTAGCTGTGTGCTTCCTTGTTTCCTAGTGATAAACCCACATGGCATTTTACAAAGCCAAATAATATAAAGATAATTGGTTGACAAAATGAAAGTATAGCAAAGAAAGGAAAGAAGATAATGCTTGAAGAGAAAATTTAATCAGAATACATGGAGTTATAGAAGAAACAGCTGAAAATGGGAATAGTGTCACTGCCACCACTCAGGAGACTGTAGATATGCAGCCAGAGAAACTTATTGAAGATGAACTCACCAAGATAAATGAGGAATGTGGTTGTGATGAAAAGGATGAAATTGCACCACAGAAAATGACACCGGAAAAAAAAATTCACATTAAAGGAGTGCTCAGAGATATTTCACAGTACTGAAAGTGCAAAGGATAAAATGCTGGAAGCTGATCTAAACTTAGTAAAGAGTATGACAATTCACCAAGTTATACTCTGTGCTATAAGGTATATGAAAAAGAAGATAGGTGCTGTTCAAACTACTCTTGATAACTTTTTACAAAGGAATAAGACATTTTAATTTTCATATTTCTAATGTTTTAGATTACAGGGTATGTATTTAAATACATAGTAATTTTCTAGATTTTTTATTCCCTTATACATTTATAACAGACAGTAACAGAGTTCTGAATATTTTGATAAAACTTAGAGGTCAGAGAACAATCAGAATTTTCCCTAGTGATTTTTAGGATCATTTTGGACAGTTAGATTTTACACAAACAACATTCTTTTATATAGTTAACAAATTTTTTATTAAGTTTCTCTCTTCAAAATTCTGATGTGGTTGCTTATCTCTTGACTGGTTATTGACTTGTTAAGTGGGTGTAAGAGTGTTGATTGTATAATCCTTTCAATTCTACTATAGGCTGAAATTTTTCATAATAAAATATTGGAAACAAATCAAAAAAGCAAGTTAGTGCATTCAATCTCCAGGAAAGGAAAAGGAATGAAGAAAAACTACCTTATGCAATGAAAATAAAAACAAATTTTTTAAAAAAATGAACAATAAAAATGGAAAGGGTAGCAACGGATGAACATAAAAAGGATACAACCTCATGCCAAACACTTCAAAAAAGTAATGGTCAATGGAACAAAAAAAAAGATCCTGATTATCTAGAGTGACATAGCAAAGAGTTTGGCCCAACTGTCACTCTGCAGTGGTTGTCCTGATAGGAAAAATGTTAATAAAAGGCTAGAAATTCTTTCTAATATCTGTTCATCTGTTCAGAATCAGACTGTACCAAATCAAATGCATTAAACAGCCACCCCAAAAAATCAAGTTTTAATTTTTGAAAGTAGAAGCTTCTACTTCTGCCTTCAGGGATTCTTCAGTCATCAAGACAAGAAAAATAAAGGGCATTGTCTTAGTTTCCAAGCTGCTATGACAAATGTCACACAGTGGGTTGACTTAAACAACAGGAATTTATTCCTTCATGGTTTTGGAGGTTGAAACATTTGCTTCTCCCAGGAACAGTAGCATTCTGGCTGGCTGGCGTTCCTTGAGATTCCTTAGCTTTCCCACGGCATGGCCATGTCCTCTGCCTTCTCTTCTAGGTTCCCACTGACTTCTAGCTTCCAGCTCCTCCCTGTGCCTTTTTCTATATGTAGCCTCCAGTAATGGGATCAAGATCCATCCTGATCCCCAGTTGACCACACTTAAACAAAAAATAACATCTTCGAAAAGTCGCCGTGGGATTAAGATAAAGAACACGTAACTCAATCTACCATAGGAATTTTTTTTACAAATAAGAAATATGTTAACTGGCTTCAGATTTCTTGGTAATAACATTCAGTATGAAGGAACTGTAAAAACAGAAAACCCTTACAAAAACTACTTGATAATGAAATGTAGCCAGTAAAGAATATAAATGGACAAATCATGGTAAATGTAGGTACAACACTCAACAAAAGATCAGAGAGCCATGTCCACAATCCTGAGAGGGGGAAGAAAACATAGCATATAATTTTATAATTAGTCAAATTGTGCTTTGTATATAAAGGCAAAAGGTGGGGTGCATGGGTAGTTCAGTGGTAGAATGGTCACCTTCCATGTAGGAGACCCAGGTTCAATTCCCAGACCATCACCCACCCCCCCAAAAAAAAGAAAGAAAAGAGAAAAAGGCATTTTCAAGAAGGCATGTATTCAAGGGAAGCCATGAACCCTACCCTGAAAAAACTAATTGATGATACAATCAGCCAACTGCGAGATTAATCAAAATATAGAACTTGGGGATGGAGAAGCTGTGGCCAAAGAGCTGATGGTAAGTACTGAATGCTTTGAAATAAAGAACTAAAAATAAGCAGTCAAGGGAATTAGAATTTTAGTGTCAATTTAAATGCTAATAACCTTGACAAAATAGCTAACAAGTACTGACTGAAAACCTGGTGTGGAGCCTTAAAAAATAATAATGCTTTGAATAATCTTTTTGCTTAACTTTGACAGTTTGTTTTTTCAGTCTTACTCTGATTTCTTTCTCTTCAAATAAATTCAAGTTAATTTTAATGTTCTACTTTTCAATTTTAAAATGTCTATACAGTATAATTTCATTTTTGTAAAACTATTATATGGATTTGTATATTTGATGGTTATTTCTGGGTAATGGGCTTCAAGGTAACTTCCCCCTTTGTTGAACTTCTATGTTGCCAGATTTTTAAAAAAATGATAAGCAAGAATTTATTGAAATAGCAAAGCCATTTCACAAAAAGGAAAATAAAACATACAGGGACAGGCTTTCCTAAACTAACAACATAAAAATAAACAAAATTGAGGAAAAATGTTTAAATCCCTTCAGAGAACCTACTATAATGAAGCTTCGATTTACAAGCAATTTGGTGCTAATTATCATTCTCATCAATTTACAGAAAATATTGAACCAGTCAATGGTCAGCCTATCTAACTGTTGTATGAGAAATTAAGTATGAAAAAGTAAAGAAATTCCATTTCTTTAAAATGATTTTATGGATTAGAGTTATAACAAATTTAGAAGACACTTCCCTCATTGAAACTGGTGAAAACTTGCTTTATTGCTGTTCTATTTATTGAATGGTTGAAGATAGCCATTAATCAACATTTGAAATATGTAGCTAGTTTCAACTGCCAGTAAAAATATCAAATGGATTCTTAAGAAATCTTATTTTTCCTTATAATAATGTCCCACATTCGATCAAGCAAATACGTTAGCCTATATCCTATCCACTTGTCAAAAATCTCTCTGAATTATTAAGATCTGTGCTTTTCCATCTTTGCTGTGCAATTTCACCAACTCTGCAGGGATCTTGGCTATGTGTTTTTATTCATTCACTTGCTAAATAATTTCCGTGGAGTCACATAACTGTGGGCAAATCAGAAAAATTCTCTGTTCAGGGCACAATTATGCCCAATTCCCTTAAATTACTTTTGGCAAACGGTGCTGGCTTTTACAATAGTTTTCAAACATCTAATAAGTAATTGCTTGTAATTGTGCCATTGTCTGATAGTGAAATGAAAGAGCAGGTCCTGTGGTGCAGCTGAACCCCTCCATTTGTGTTATGCTGCAAAGCTTTCTGGCCACAGGACTCCTCCTGACTGTCATACTGTGGAAATTGCAGGGGTTCGCTGCAATAGAAGCTTTTAACTTACAAAGAAGTGCCAAGAGGAAAAAAGGAACGGGATTATGTAAATGAGTCTTGGCAGCCAAATTCTGTTTCCCTTCTTACCTGACAGGACTGTGTGCTCACCATGGAAGAGCCGACCACCTTCTCTGGAACCTTAATTACACAGTAGCCTTAATTTCATTCCCCTAATTTGGTACACTGTGAGGAGACTCTCTCACCACTTGAGGCAATGGCTGGGCCCCATGGTCACTGTGCCTTCTTGATCCTTCTCTGGAAAAAGCAGTGTGAGAAATCAACAGACAAGATGCTATTTCAGGCTTTGTTCTGGATTATTCATTTGTTCATTCATTAATCAAATATTTATTGAGCATTTACTATGTGCCATGCTCTGGCCTAGTTCCTACAGATTCAGTGATATGGACAAGAGCTCTTCTTTCTTATAGTGTACACTTCACTGGGGTAGATAAAGAAGTAACTACATGATATGTCAGGTTGTATTTAATACTGCGAAGAAAAATAAGCCAGGGTAAGGAGGTTAGAGAGGGACTGTGGTGGGGATATGTGTGTTCAGTGATATGCCAGCTATGGAATGGACACAAAAGTTAATTTATTGCAAATTCTTTAGTAACATTTCCTAGTTTGCACTGGAAATACTCCTATCAGGAGCTTGCAACCATATGGAAATGTGATCTGTCTCCTCCAGAGTGTCATTGTCCTTCTCTTAAAACCCTTTATCTAATGGTTTATTTATGTATAACCAATCTCCCCTACTAAATAGGAATCACTTTCAGATCCAAGACTATGATCTACTCATCTTTGCATCCCTCCCATGCTTTAGCAATGAACTTGGGACAGGGTAGGTGAATATCTGGCAGCGAATATCTGAAGAAGGAATAAATGAAATGAAGCGCATTGTATATAAGTAGCTTTGGGTACATTTTACAGATGAAGAAACTCAGGCATAAATATATTTTATCTCTATATGTGGCATAAGATGTGGATTT
Source organism: Tamandua tetradactyla (assembly GCF_023851605.1). Classification (NCBI taxonomy): domain Eukaryota; kingdom Metazoa; phylum Chordata; class Mammalia; order Pilosa; family Myrmecophagidae; genus Tamandua; species Tamandua tetradactyla. The sequence continues at coordinate 17,145,151 of NC_135353.1, forward strand.
GGTTTACTTGTGGGGCATAGATGTTTCTATAACACAGAAATAAAGTTTTGTGAGGCTGTCTCTTTTACTTAATAAACACTATCCCTTGAGCCTACCATAGTTTGCCCAGCTGGGTACATGTATGTAAGATTTCTAGCTTGCTCTAAAAAAAGAAATAGAAATTAAAAAGCAGAGTTGATTACTTGGATATAACCTCACAAGTCAGGCCACAAAGGAAAGCAAGCCTCAAGGGCTGGTAGAAAGCAAAGTAAGTGAAACGTGATTTTGTAGGCTGGAAACCAATGGGGCAAACCCCTTCCTCTATTCTTGATAAAGTGAACTGTGGATAATTCTGCCCTGAACATCTATCTAGGATGAAATGGCTTGGGGGAAGTCCCATTTTTGCAGCTGAACTTGTTCTTAAAAGAGGCAAATGATACATTCATCCAACCCCTAAGATCAGTTAGAGATTGGTAAACAAACCCAACTTCAGGGAATTATTGTACCATAATATTGAAATAATGGTATTTGGCATCACAGACCTGGGTTTAAATTTGAGCTCCACAAGTAACTTGCTTTGTGATTTTAGGCAAGGTACTAAGCTTCTCTTATCCTCTGCTTCCTCATAAATAGTGAAAATTGTTTTCAGTTACGCAGTGAAAGCTTTGCTATAATAATGAACAGCCTTGAGAAATTTTACCTCAGAAATTTCTAATCCGGAATCTTTTCTGGACCACTTGAGACATCTCGTAGAATCTCGGTTTTTGTATTCATTAGAGTAATACTTGCCAGATTGTCTAAAAAATAGCCCTAAATTTTCAGTGGTCTAACAAAATAAAAGATCATTTCTCATTGACATCATAGACAGATGCAGATTAGGGGGCTCTCCATGACAGCCCCCCTACCATCTTGTGGTGCTGCCATTTGAAAAATTGGCCTCTATGGGCTGCATGAAAGGAGAAGAGAGATTGTGATTCATCACACAGAAGGTTTTATGGCTACTCTTAGAAGTGGTGTATTTCTTTTCTGCATGCATCCTGTTGGCCAGAACCTAGTTACATTGTCTCAAAAGAACTGTAAAGGAGACTGAAATATAGTTTCCATATGTGCCCAGCAAAAAGAAATATAATTGGTGAGCATCTAGGCCATCTCTGCAAGTCTTATTTCAGATAAAGAGAGTTTCAAGGTATAGAATCTATCCATGTCAGTTTTATTTCTAACTTTATAAGTGTATATTAATTCAGAAAGATTTTCAAATGCCCTTTTCATCCAAGTCCCCAGCACTATTAAAGGCATGCTTCTGCCTCCAAGGTTGACTCTATTAGCCTTGGAGGAAATAATTCTGAATAAACAAAGTTAGCAAGGAAACCTTCCATATAGCATCAGTCAAATCCTACTACCTGGCAAGAAAGACCAATTAACCTGGTTTCCCCATTTTCACTAGGACTAAAAGTGGAACTGATCATCTATCATGAAAAAGCCAATTCTGGCAGTATGGCCAACCAGAAAATAAATGACTTACAATTTATTAGATGGTGTGTTTTTTAAGAGACTACTCTTAAAATTATGCATGACTGTACCATTTCACCAAGAGAGCATACTTCTAGGAAAGATACATTGGCAAAAAAATGAAAAGCTATGTGCAAGACCATTCATTGCTGCATTATTTATCATAGTAAAAGGCTAGATACACTCCAAATAGCTATCAATAGGGGGCTGTTTGAATAAATTATATTATATTCATCACAAGGTGAAGAAAAGCATTTCTATCATACTAGTGTTTAGCTAAGAAGGAGGGGGAGCATCTTGTCATTCCAGAACTCAAGGAAGTTGGATTGTTAGGATTGTGTCAAAAAAAAAAAAAAAAAAATCCCAAGTATGAACCTGAAGATGCTCCCACCGACCAAAGTTAGAAAAATTGAGCTATCAATTAGAATAATTATTTCAAATGATTAAAAATATCAAACATGTTTAAATCAATGCTTTCACAGTGATATCTAAAAAAAATCACTGTTTACTTTTAGTTGATGCTAGAAAACCAACTCAATATATAAAATCAACTTATAGTTTAAAAATGAAAGCATAAAACCAAAAAATCAAAAATGTTTGAAGAGAAAAGTAATAAGATGGAGAGTATAGGAATAGAAAATATATTTCTTTGAATATACATTGATTTGTCATTTTGACTTTACACAGTTTTTAAAAGTTAAATTCCAAAATAGGCAGTCCGAACACTTAAAAGTCAAATGAAACATGTGAATCTAGCTATACATGAGGTTGGTGAAAAACCACACATATAAGAATTATTTCAAGGGACTTTTAAAAAAATATGCAAAAGGAAAAAAGAAACTTCAAAAATATAAAATTTAATTAAACTTTCAGAAATCACATGCATGGGGTCATGCTAGATTGTTATTCTAAAACTGTGGTATGTGTATTGTGTGATGAAACAAATACCTATGCAACTGGGAAGTGGAATTCTCAATGTGAGAGAAAGGAGGTGCAAAGGGAAAAGGTTAACTGAAACCTGTAATCCTGAATTTCAACCAGAAGATCCGTGTGAACTCATAACGTGATTTATTTTAAAGAAAAATACTTCTTAAATCTGCCCACTGTAAAGACCTAGAAATAATAGCCAACCAAAGAGCAATGAGAGCCCAGAATGTTCACATATTCTTTAAAAACTATTTAGCTCTAGAGAAAAGCAGGGATCTTTGGAAAATAGAAGATAATAAGTCTGGGACTGGAAGTGAATAACCTGTATGCGACTTAAACACACTGTCATACAAGAGGGATAGGAAGCTATCAAAGACTACTGGGATCACAGCAAAAAACCTCAGATGTTAAGTTTGTAAGGATCCCATTGGCCAAAGACTGGACAATCTGAACCTCAATAAGAATGATTTCAATGAGTTAAACTGCATTTAACTCATATGTTCATAGCGATACCAAACTATTTCTTTGGTCAATGCTGAAGGATGTTAGAGAAGAACTTATTCATTTGAAAACTGGTAAATAAAAAGAGGACGATCAAATATTTCCCCTGCCTTTCTTAAATGAATTGTACCATTGGAAAACTAAATAGTAGGTGAGAAGAATGTTGACCTTTATAGAAGTATTCCAGCTAATAAATGCAGAAGGAATGATGAAATTATGTAGCTATTTTACAACCCTACAACAAAATAATAGAGGTAGGTATTGACCATCAATGGATGCACATATCACAAAAAAGAGAGGCAACCTAGTGAAAATTGAGATGGCACATCCTACAATCCCACAGTTCCAGTCCTAGGCATATATCAAAATGGATCTGGTACATGTGTACCTCAATATCCATTATTTATAATGGATAAATAAACAGTGATAGAGTAATACAATGAAATGCAATACCAGAGTGAAAACATATAAACAACAAAAATTGAGGAGAAATAAAGAGAAAAGCAAAGAAGAATACATTCAGTGTAGTTACATTTTTACAAAGGTCAAAACAAGCAAAATTAACCAATACATTGTTTCAGGACACAGATACTTGTGGTATAACCATCAAGCAATTTAAGAGTGAAGGCATATGAAATTGGGAACATACCCAAGGGGTTGCAAATATACTGCTAACATTTTATTTCTTAAATTGGATAGTAGGTATATTTATTTCTATTTTATTATTATTCTTTAAATAGGGTTTGTGTATAATATATGTATGTATGTGTCTTTATATTTAGGTGCACATAAAAGAGGTCTATATAATGGCTGATATATGATATTTAGAGAACACATATTTGAAAAAGAAAAAAATGACTAGAATATATTGAAAGAAGGCACATAAAAGTAAATGATCAACTGAAGTTGTTATAAAGCTGCAATGAGTATGCAGTTATACATCCCTGAAACACTTCAAGAATGATCCATTCACCAAATGTTTACCAAGTGCCTAGGTGATGGGTGACGAGCACACAGTGACAAGCAACAAATACACAATTTCTACTGTGTATGAAAGGAGAGAAACGGTGAACTAGAATGTGACTCATACATGTATAATTACAAACTGCAATAAGGGTATTAGCATAATGACCATTATTTACTGAGTTGGTTCGTGTCAAGAACAATGGTAAAGGGTAGATTTACTATTTTACAGATGAGAAAACAAAAGCACATCTATGTTGAGCAACTTACCAAATGTCTAATAGCTTATAGTGAAGCAACTGTGAATCAAACCCAGGCAGAGCAACTGCAGAGCCCAAGCTCCATACTGAGTGTGCTGGTTTGAAACTGCTATGTACCCCAGAACAGCCATGTTCTTTTAATCAATCTTGTGGGGGCAGATCTATCGTTGGGTGGGACCTTTTATTTTAATTAGGTTGTTTCCATGCAGATATGAGACCTTTGGATTAGTTTGTTTCCATGGAGAAGTGACCCTGCCTATTCAAGGTAGGTCTTAAATCACTTACTAGAGTCCTTTAAGGGAGGAAACATTTTGGAGAAAGCTCACACACAAATGTTTGGTGATGCAGAAGTTGCTGAGAGAGCCATCTGAACCCAGAAGCCTGGAGAGAAATGCAGTATTCATCATGATGTGACCTCCCATGCGAAAGAGATAGCTCGGACATGATCAAACTTTCTTGAAAGAAGGTATCCTCTTTTGGGTGCCTTGATTTGGACATTTTCATGGCCTGAAAATTGTAACTTATAACTTAATAAATCCTCTTTATGAAAGCCAGTCTATTGCTGATATATTGCAATTGTATATCCAGCAGTTTTAGGAAACCAAAACATATTTTGATACCAGAAGTGGTATGCTATCATTCTGTAAATACAAAAAAAAAAAAAAAAATGCTGGAACAGCATTTTCAATGGATAAGGGGAAGATTCAGATAGAATTGTGAGGCTCTGATAGAAAAGGCCTGAGTTGCTTTGAGCGGACTGTTGGTAGAAAATGAACATTAAGAATACTTCTGGTGAGGCCTTAGACAGGAATAATGAATGTGTCATTGTAAACTTGAAGGAAGGTGATCCGTCTTTGAAAGTGGCAGAGAATTTGGCAAAACTGAGTACTGGTGTTGAATGGGAGGTAGAATCTGAAAGTGATGAGCTAGGATATCTAGCTGAGGAGATTTCTAAACTAAATGTGGAAAATGCTGCCTGGCTTCTCTTTGCAGCCTATATAAAATGCAACAAGAAAGAGATAAGCTGAGAACTGAATTCTTGGGTAAAAAGAAACCAGAAACTGAATATTTGGAAAGTTCTGAGCATTTGGAAAATGAGTTCCCAGAAAATAATGCCCCACATGAGGATTTAAACCAGGATTAGAAATGGAGTTGTCCAGAAAGGACTTGTGGAAAGTCCTATTGCCTGATGATTGTGATCGCTGTATACTACATGGAGAACTGACAAGAATGTTGTGTAATCTGTGTAAATGGATCCACAGCTGGTCTGGACTAAAAGAGAAAGAAACAGGACGAATTGAAAGAAAAATTACTTCAGAGACAGAACCATGGAAGATAAGGTCTGATCCGGGAAATCTTGGGCCAGGAGAGCAGACCCACACATGCATGTGGAGAATGTGAGTTTGCCCCAAGAGGAGAGGGTGGGCCCTCTGTTTCATTGCTGGAGAAAAGTGTTAACTCCTCTGGCCTTAGAGAGGGTGGAGCACATTCCCCAGGGATTCAGGAGAGACTAGGACCCCCCCAAACTGTTTCAAAGGGGTTGAATGTATGCCCCAGAGATGGAAGAGTCCAGGTGCCACCCAGATGCTTCAGTAGGGTGTGGTCGAGAACAAAGCTGTCCTCCAATGCTCCCCAAGGTTGCAACTCTCACCCCAGTGTTTGCAGAGAGCAAGGCTACTGTATAAGTCCTTGGAAAAGTGGGATTGCTGCTCTCTCAAGCCCCAAGGATGAAACATCATTCTATAAATGACTCTCAGACTTTGAAACTGAATGGAGTTTGCCCTGATGGTTTTTGAAACTGTTGGAGTCCGGTGACCCCTGTTTTTTTTCCAAATTATTATTATTCCTAAGGAAATGGGAATGTTTATCCTATGATAGTCCCTCCTTTGAATATTGACAGCAGATAACTTGTTCTAAGTGTCACAGGTACATGGCCAGAGAATTTTGCCTTAGGTAAAACTATGCCAGTAATTCATTTTGATAAGGCTTTGTACTGTTTTGTACCTTGTATTGAATTTATATTGTTAATGAAGTGGTTTAAGGCATATTGTGATGGACTGAACGTATTTTATATATAGAAAGAACATGTCTTTTGGGGGTCCAGAGGGTAGAATGTGCTGGTTTTAAACTGTTTTGTACCCCAGAAAATCCATGTTCTTCTAATCCAATCTTGTAAGGGCAGAATTATTGTTGGGTGGGACATTTTGATTAGGTTTTTCCATGGAAATGTGACCCACCTAGTTTTGGAAAATATCCACTCTACTACTCTGGAGCTCAATGCTGAGAGAAAAGTATAAGCCATGATACTTGTGAAAGAAGTTTTGCTGAGTTTAATGACAGATAAGGAGTTTGGGAGTGTATTAACTATGAAGAAGCCACTTTCTATGGACCTGTGGGCCCATTTTGGAAAGAGATAAGGAACCAGAAAATCATCAGGGGAAAACATTAATCCTTAGCAGGAACCTTTGAAGCTTATTGCTAAAATGCAATAGAAAAAAGGCTTTTTGTTTTGGTGTTTGTAGTTTTCCCCCTTAGTCATTGCTTATTCTGTACCACATACCTCTTGAGACCCCTCCATCTCTCCCCCCAAAATTCAATGAAAAGTATCAGAAGCAACTACAGAGAGAACTTCAAAGTTCAAAGCTAAAAGGATGAAATAGACAAATGAGGTACTTACTATGAAACGGAGGTTTACATCCTAAAATCTTACTATGCCTACATTTAGAACATATAAAACCAAACATGTTGGCATGTATTTTGCAGTAAAGCTTGGATTCACTTATAGCATGTTCTTTTCACTTTTTAGCAAAGATATATAAAATAAAAGTTACACCCCTTTCAAAATTTATTTTGTCAAATATTTTGAATACTGTTGACACTTTAGAATACTTTTTGGAGAGTGAGGTATGTTTCAAATGCAGACCAGTTTGCATCAGTTATGATGTTCTCCTTATCATCTGGAACATTTTTAAAAATCTCTTAAATTTTCAAATTGTTCAATAATTATATTCCATTATTTAACCATTAATTAACCAACATGGCTATGATAAAGAGGCCAAGATTTATATAAAATGATGTTTTAGCTAAAAAAATTAATCCCCCATTATTTGTCATTTTAAGCAGAAAATTCTCACTCTTGCACAATTTAGTGGCCAGGTAAGATGCTTAAGGAAAAGAAACACAGTCATAAAACATGGGCAAACTGTCTTGAGGAAGAGAAGCTGTCAAAAAGGCTTTAGTGAGCATGTGAGGAGGACCAGACTATGCAGTCAGGAAATCAACATCTGCCTCCAAGTAAGCCATAAAAATGCAATCACAGTTGAGAGCTAAGCTGTGTGAAATATAAATTGAAATAAATTCATGTCCCCTTAAAGTGTCAAAACTTTCCTTTTTTGTGTTCTAGTTTTTAATGAATGGATCCCACAAAATGATTAAACATCTAAAATTAGCATTCTCTGTTTGTCAGCTAACTCCTTGCACAATACTTAGGAATACGGCATAGGCTGGAATTCTATACCTGGGTTAGAGGGTCTATTCTTGACCAGTTGCTGCCCATTGGTTGTACCCGAAAAAGTCTTTACTAGTCCTTTCTTCTTTGGCTATTACCATTCTTGGCACAGTTCCTCTGGCCACATTAGGGATAAGTGCCTCCAGCAGGATAAAAACAGGCCTGAAGCCTAAGGGTGAGCAATTTTTCATCTGTAACATACTGTAGTGTTAGCAAGGGGATAATTATCTTCACCAATGAAATTGTATTTTGAGAAGGCCAAGAGAGGATGGAGGGGGGCAACATGAAGGAATAAATAGATCAGTTCATTTGTTTCCGCTTCCCTGAGTCAGCAGGTCTGTTGTAACATAAGGGAACAGAAGCCCTGACAACTCCCAGATCAGTAGAGTATATGTAGTTTAAACAAAATCCAGCAATGCACTGAGATATGGCTGGTCTTGAAAAACCTGCTTTTCCTCCACACACATAAAAATACCAACGACTCAGCTCCCACCCCTCAGTTGCTCTACATCTCAGTGTCTGCCTTTCACTTCCTAACCACTTATTTTCAGAGCTAGTATACAGAAGCTGTCATGCTTCATGAAATTGCACATCTCTCTGAGCTGCAGATACTTTTCTAGTATTGGTTGAAACTAGGGAGTGAAGACTATTAAAACTGCAAGCTTCCCATTGAGCTGAATGCACTGTCTGGACTGTAAAAAGGCCTGATGATTTTGAAAGAGTCGAGAGAGTCTCCCTCGAGTTTATCAATGGGCAGAATGAAGCAGCCTGCCCGTCTCCCTGCTCATCCTCTGGCATTTTATCGACTGAAGCAGTAGGTCTTATGGAAAATCTCTGTTTTATTTTTTTGGCTACTGAATCAAATACCACACGAAGGGTTGCCTTAAACAACGGAATTATAATCTAAGGCTAGGAGAGGTCCACAACGGAGGCATCAGCAAGGTGATGCTGATGCTTTCTCTCAGAAGACTGTGGTGTTCTGGGGCTGGCTGCCAGTGATCCTTGGTCTTGGGCTTTTCTATACATAGTGATGCACATGGTGGCCTCTCTGTTCCATTGACTTTCAGCTTCCAGCTGCTCGCTGTGGCTTTCTCTTTCTGTGACCTTCCCTATAAGGCCTTCAGTAATAGGATATAGACCCATCCTGATGGAAGTACCTTTCACTTAACTGAAGTACCCTCATCAAAAGGTCCTATTTAGAAGGGTTCACACCCACAGGAATAGACTGAGATTAAGAACATGTTTTACTAGGGTAAGTAGCTCCAAGCCACCACATTCTCCTGTTATTTCTTGTCTAATTATCACATGTGCCGGTTTGAAAGGATGTATGTACCCTAGAAAAGCCATGTTTTAATCGTAGTCCCATTTTGTAAAGGCAGCTGTTTCTTCTAATTCCTATTCGGTACTGTATGTTTGAAACTTTGATTAGATCATCTCTCTGGAGATGTGACTCAATCAAGAGTGGTTGTTAAACTGGATTAGGTGGAGACATGTCTCCACCCATTCCAGGTAGATCTTGATTAGTTTACTGGAATCCTATAAAAAGAGATAACATCTTGGAGAAAGAAGGAGATTTGGAGGGAGCAGAAGAGAACGACATAGCCACGAGAAGCAGAGAGTCCACCAGCCAGTGACCTTTGGAGATGAACAAGGAAAATGACTCCCAGGGAACTTCATGAAACAGGAAGCCAGGAGAGAAAGCTAGCAGATGATGTCATGTTCGCCATGTGCCCTTCCAGCTGAGAGAGAAACTGTGACTGTGTTTACCATGTGCCTTCTCACTTGAAAGAGAGAAACCCTGAATTTCATCGGCCTTCTTGAACCAAAGTATCTTTCTCTGAATGCCTTTTATTGGACATTTCTATAGACTTGCTTTAACTGGGACATTTTCTTGACCTTAGATCTGTAAACTAGCAACTTATTAAATTTCCCTTTTAAAAAGCCATTCCATCCCTGGTATATTGCATTCTGGCAGCTAGCAAACTAGAACACCACACTATAGCCCCAGAACCAGAAATGGCTTGGTATCATCCACAACCTGCAATTCCCTATCAAGAGAACATTCCATGTCTTGGAACAGTATATCAAACCCCATCCCCAATCCTTCTGCCCACGCACAGTGTCTGAATCCAAAACACTGATATGAAAAATTACAAACTCTAACCCATTTCCAGTCTACTGTAAGTCTAGGCTGAGGCTGCATTACTGTCTAACTCTAGAACAAGAATTATATTGTAAATCACTGTTAGAACAGAGTAGACAATTAGGAATAGAAAAAGTAAATGAGGAAGTGGGCAGAATAAACGTAGATGTGTTTACAATGCAGTCTTAGTAGAGAGAAAAAAATTCTTAAAATGGCACTGTCAATGTGGAGGAGACAACTGAGTTTCTGATAGAGATAAATGACAGTGGAAAGTCATCACAAGTGGAGCCAACACTCTTTCCTTGGAGTATGTGGAGTGGAAGATAAAGAATAACCAATAGACAAACATAGGAGGAGACTCTCAGAAAAGTGCCCACCAAGAGTACCAAGTAAATTTTGCTCAAGAGTTTTCATCAAACAACTAATATCTAATGAACACATTCTATTTCAGACATTGCTCTAATTATTTTACATGCATCAACTAATTTAATCATCACAACACTCTGAGACACAAGTGCATATTCTTAACTACCTGTGATAGATTGAATTGTGTAACCCAGTGTGTTAGTGTTCTCTAGAAACAGAAAACCAGGGAGAGAGAGAGAGAGAAAGTATTCTGAGACTTTTTATTAGCTCATGCATCTGAGGGGATGAGTAATTCCAAATTCTATAGGGCAGGCTTCAAGTTGGGAAGTCTGATGAAGATCTTTGATAAATTTCCCAGAAGGAGCTGCTCAGCTGAAGTAAAGATGGAAATTCTCTCTTCTGACTTGAAATATTCAGTTCTCCTTTTAAAGCCTTCACTGATTGAATGACACTTCTTCAATTGTTCTTTAATTGTTGAAGGCAGTCTCCTTGGTTGACTCTAAATGTAATCAACCACACATACCTTCAACTAACTGATGATTTAAATCCATGAAATACTCACAGTCGCCACCAGACCAGTGCTTTTCTGAACAAACCACTGGACACCATATCCTAGCCAAGTTGACACATGAACTTAACCATCACACCTAGTTTGGACATTTTCTTGGTCTCAGTCCACATTTTGGTGGGTGCAGAACCATTGTAAGTAAGATCTCTTGAAGATGTTGTTTCAGTTAAATTGAAGTATAACTAAATAAGGTTGGGCTTTAATCTGGATTACTGGAGTCCTTTATAAGAAGAGTAAAAGCCAAATGGAGAGAGAATCCACAGAGAGCAGCCAGAGCTGGAAGGGAAAGGAGTAGATGACACCATGCACTGCTATATAATGGAAAAGCCAAGAACCAAGGATTACCAGCAGCCAGCCCCAGAATGCCAGTTTTCTGGGAGAAAGCATCAAGTCAAAACCATGAGCCAATATGTTCCTATTGTTTAAGAAAACCCACTGTATAGAATTTGTTTTAGGAGCTAGGAAAAGAAAACACTTTCCCACTATAATCTATATCAGAGGTCAGCAAACCTTTTCTGCAAAGAGTCAGATAGTAAATATATTTGGCATTGGTGGGCAAGTATCCATGTCTTTTCCCAGTTGCTCACTTCTGCCTTTATAGTGTAACAGCAACCATAAACTATATGTAAATTAGTAAAGCCTGGGGGTAGGCTTTTTTGCAAGGGCCATAGTTTGCAGACCTCTGATTTATATTTCTGGGGCCCCTTGTTCAGAGACACCTGTTGTCAGTACACAAAAACGGCAGCTTGTAGATAATGGAATTTTTCTCCTTCTGTCAGACGTTTTTGTCTTGGGGGTCTGCATCACTGAGGCAGTTTGCTTTATATATGCAGTGTGTTCAAGGAAGATAGCTGTGATTTATGAGAGCCAATGGACCCTTTGCCTCCAAAAGGAATGATTAAGACATTAAGAAAGGATCCCAACCTTACCCCATGTCAGGCTAGGGAAGGAAGTACAGGTGTGGCATCTTCTGAAAGGCTCTGAGAACCACCCCTAACAAAAAAATTATAAAGACAGAGCCCATCAAAATACTTTCCTAAGAACAATGTCATTTAAGAAGGGTTTTGATGCAAATATTGGAGAGAAACATCCTTATAATATTTGAAGTTTACTAAGCATGTATATTAACTTTCTCCTACATCTTAGGGTCAGGCAGTATCATTTGAAGTACATCATCAAGAATGCATACTCCAGAGGTGGATGGTTAGCATCTGAAAGATCCTAAATCAAAGCTCCTCACTCAGTAGAGAACTACTGCAGCCTTCCAAATGTAGCTATCAAAATTTGCACCAGAGGATTGGTTAGTTTGTAGAAGGCTATATGGTTGCCTGGAAAAAGTTTACTTCAAGACTCTCCCAAGGGTGACTAAAGAATTTGGCAAGACCACATAGCTTTACATATTCAGTTCTTTGGGGCCTTTGCCTTGAAGAAAATCTTTCATGCAAAATACTTTGCGCAAGTGCCTGAGAGGACCTAAAGGGAGAGAGAGCAGGATGGAACTGAGGAAATGAGTATCAGGGCAATCTGTGGGCTTATTGGATCTACTGTAAGCTAGATTTTGACCATGACCCCACTCTAACCAGGGGTCTATGATGTGCTTCAGATCTGTAGATATTAGTGTCAAATCAGACCTTGTGACTAATAGTCCTTGAAATGTATGGTTACTCCCTTTTTACCTGTGTGCAGTTAGCAAAGTAAATGAACAGAGGTCTGTTTGGGGAAGGAGCAGAGGAAACATTATGGTATTATCTTGCCACAGTGTAGCACGTTTCTTCTTCATAGCAACGCAGCCGCCTCTTCAGACAGTGGGCTCTGGGTCTGAAAACTGGCTCAAGTTCAAGAACCATTCAAGGGACTGTGACTTTTCATTGGGTCTGATGTGCTCAGCCTCCAGCTAATCAATTCTTGCTTTCTTTGATTATATGTATTAATTGATATTCTCATTAACTCCCCATCTATTTTGTCCCTAGGGATGCTTTATTCTATTAATTACTTCCACAACTCTATGGAGAACAAGCCTCCTTCATTGCCATTCTGACCTGGCTGTTCATGACCATAATTGTGACTTCCTGGATTCTGCCCATTAAGCCCCACCATTTGGCCACTACTGCTTTATGGCTCCATCATTGCCATTACTATCAATAAGCCAAGTTCTGAGACAGGCTCTTCTACCTTCACCCCCAGCCTGCAGGGGAAAATCACCACTGAACATCTGAATGAGGTTGCTGCTCCTTCTACCAGCATATTCTTGGTGGCCTTTCCGTGGAACATAATTAGATGGTAGTCTGGCCTTATCTTATCCACTCCAGAATTCCCACTTTCCTAAGCCTTTCAATTCTTTTGCCCACTGTCTACCATGACAATTTAGGCATTTCAACTTAGCTCATCATAAGCCATGCTTTCTCCAAGCTTCTAGGAGGTACCAATTCAGTAAGTCTATAGCATTACCTAAGATTCTTACTAGGTTATTAAATTCAGTATTCTGGGAGAGTGCCCCAAAGTCAATTAACCCTTCCTTATGGTCCAGCCTCTTTGGTCAAGTATATTCAAAATCCAGTTCCACAGGTTCCTCAGTTGTTGCTGGTATGTGAGGGCTAATTCTTGGCACTCTTCCAAAGTATAGTATCTTACTATTATCAGGCCCAGCACAGTTCCTACTGGATTAAGATGTGATAAATCTGAACTTATCAAATAGTGAATCAGGAGATGAGGTGGGGAAGATACCGAAGGGCTTCCTACTGCTTTATGGGGTAAGGTTTCGGTAGTAAATTCTGGCAGAGAGGCTGGTAGGGTGGGGGATGGAGTGACAAGTGCTTTAGCACTTGATAAGGAAAAGCAAGCCACCTCTGCAGTCTTTTAGGGTTGTGGACCCTGGGGATCCAAAATGTTCAGGGAATCCAACTATATCTCCTCATCTTATATAACAGCTTCTTTTCATAGAAAATATTCATAATGTATATAACTAATAAATTATTTGTATTCAGATTTTATTTTTAAAAATTGTTACAAATTATAATAGCCAGACAACCTGGCCAATTAAAATGGGAATGATTTATACAGACACCAAGAAGCTAAACAAATAGTGAGACCTTCAAGAAAAGAAGATCAATTCCACTAGTCATCGGTGAAATAAAAATTAAAACAACAAAGAGATACCACTATACACCTGTTAGAATGATTAAGTTAAATTTTCATACACTGATGGTGGAAATGTAATGATTGTAAAAAAAAAAAGAATGCAATTGATAAGCTGTTAAAAATTTAAACTAACACTGCCATAGAATCAGCAATTCCACTCCTAGATATTTACTCCCCCTAAATTAAAAAAAATATGTCTACACAAATGTTCATAGCAAATTTATTCACAGTATTTGAAAACTATGACCAAGCCTACCATCCACCAGTAAGTAAATGAGCCAACAAAAGCATGGCATATCCGTACAATGGAATACTACTCAGCAAAATAAAGAAGGAAATACTAATATACGCAACGACATGGATAAATCTCAAAATAATTTTGTTATATGAAATAAGCCATACAGAAAAGAGAACATACTGTATGATTCCATCGATACAAAAGTCTAGATCTCTAAATGACAAAAGGCAGATCCGGGCTGGCGACAGAGGAAGAAAGAGACCGCAAAGGGGTATGAAGAATTTGGGAAGGATGATGGAAATATTCCATGCATTGATTACGACAGTGGTGGCTTTATGTGTGTACACAACTGTCAAATTCATCTATGGTACATTTTTAAATTGATGTGATCTATTGTATATAAATTATGTCTGAAAAAGCAGATTTAAAAAAATTTTCACTTCAATGGCCCAACAGAAATGAGCTGTTTTAGTAGATTCTGAGTGACTAGGCTGGTAGACTTTCTGTTCAAATGCACGTCCTAATGGCTCTGATGCACACCTGCCCTAGGGTTCACTGTAATTTAAACTGCAACCTGAAACATGGTCAACTGGTTCAGATCCCTCACTATTTAGATGAGCAATTGAAACCCAATGAGAGGAAAGGACTTGTCCAAGGTCACAAATCCTGTTACTAGCAGAGCAAAGTCAAGAATTTGGGTCCCACATTATCCAGTGCTTTTTTCCCTTTATACTTATCAAATTGCATAGATGTCAGAAAGTAATAAGCTGACAAATAGATATCTCTGCCTGCCACCAATAAATGTCATTAGCAGTCATGTTATAGTGCAACATTGAATTTAGAAGTAAGTGGCCTTGAGAACAGCTTTTAGGACCCTGAAACATAGCTTGTTTGTGACTAGAAGAACCACAGTATATTATCTTTAATAGATTATTATGGTTCTAATTCCAGTGCCTTCAATTTAAGAGCCACTAGGGTAATTAAGCCCATAATTAAACCGATATCATTGGCAAAGGTAAGTATCTGTAATGTAAACCTTGAAAATCAATTTTTAAATAAGAAAATTATATAAGTATAAACATATTACTCCAAGAATTCACCATTAAAATGCACTTTTATCTATGCTGATATTATCAGAACATCAAACCTGGCCTTTTGTATTATTACTTTGGACTAGAGGAATTTGTCTCATCACATATCATGCAATCATTCCAGCTCTACCATTTCATTTCTTCTAACACCTCAAGCCATGTGTTCCTGTGTTCCATTATGGGATCTAATATTTCTCTTGCATGGAGATAACTCTTGCAAATAATGCTAGCACACTTAATCACATCATCCCCTTCAAATAAAAATTAAAACATTTTCTCATGTAATAATCCTCCCTTGTCCCCAAATTAGTTTTCTTTTATGCTTTTTAGCAATAAAAGCAAAATGCTTCCAAAGTGAACAGGTTTCATTTGGGCCATGTGCTTTGTCTCCACAAGGCAAACTCAAAGTAATGCCCCAGTGTATGGTGCTTAGGTTTCCTGGGGCTGCTGTAACAAAGTAACAAACTAGGTAGCTTAAAAACCATAAAAATTCTAGTGGCTAAGGATCTAAAATCAAGGTGTCCGCAGGGCCCTGCTTCCTTGGAGGAATGTAGGAAAAATCTGTTTCATGCCTCTCTACTGGCTTCTGATTGTGGCTTGCCAACAATTCATGACATTCTCTGTCACCATTGTCACATGGCATATTGTTTTCCCCTGTCTGTGCCCAAATTTCCTCTTCTTATAGGAAACCAGTCATATTGGATTAAGAGCTCAGCTTACTTCAGGATGAACTCATTTTTACTTGTTTAAATAAGGTCACATTCTGAGGTACTAAGACTTCAACAGATCTTTTCCGAGGACACACTTCAATCCATAATAGATGGGGTGGAAAATTATTCCTTTCTTTGCTTCCACACAGCTGCCCCTTTTCCCTTATTTCTCTGTGTCCTGCTTCCTCTCTTGTCAAGGCTAAACCTGGCTGATGTGACCCTCTGGTAACTGTCTCAGAGCAGACCTGACCTTGCATGCAGCAAGTTACTTTTAAGCCTGCTCAGAGGAGCTTCTGGAATGGTAAATTGCAGTATTAACAGATGCCTGGGACTTCTTTCCTTTTTGTGAAAAGGTTAAACCTCAAATGAAAAAAAGAGCTAAATCATTCATTTAATTACTTGCAATCATTCTAGATTTCTCCTTCTAAACTGGTCTCTTACCTACAAATATGCAAACATTAGCCAGCATCTACTTACATGAAATCTGCATTTGAATAATTAGAATAACACTATTGTTATTCCAAGGCAAGAATATTTTCAGATGAGGATCAAAATAAACACAGACATACCTGGTTGAAAAATCGTGTGGGAAAAATGTAGTTTCTAATCAAAGGGCAACATTTCCTTAGAAATTTTTATTTTAAATGGACAATGTTGTACACTCAGTCAGATACCCATACTTTTATCCAAAGGATATTGCTGTTTTTAGATAGAAAATAATTATCAATATTTAAATATAGACAAACCATGCAGACAGATGTTGCTGTTTCTAAAATATAAGATGGAAGAATTTGGCAAGGCAATAAAACTCTGCATTCTGTAATGTTTTTAATACTGCATACAAAATTATTTTTTTCCAAAAGGCATAGACAAAATATAACTTGATAAGGTTAGGTCGAAGGCCCTGCCTCCTTATCTCTGCCCCTCAAATTCCTACCATTCTCTACAGAGAAAATTTAAGAAAAGAACAATTCAAGGTTGAATCCAGGAAAACCATTTGGGAGAGGAGGCAATAAAATGAGAATTTTATAATAATGTTTGATGCTGAAGCCATACACCCAGAACATACTTGGAAGAATGAAAGTGGGGATTCATTGGGAATAGAATCATGCACAGGGGAATTTAGGAAGTATATATATATATATATATATATATATATAATAATTATTAAATCCTTATAGTTAATTTATTGGTTCTATTTAATTTTTCTCTGATTCACATACAGATGTTATCTATGTTTTGTAAGACCTAGATTACTTATTTCTAAAGTATGGGTTGTATTAGTCAGGGTTCCCCAGGGAAATTTGTGTGTGTGTGTCTGCGTGTGTGTGTGTGTGTGTGTGTGTGTGTGTGTGTGTGTGTGAATATTATGAGATTATTATGGAAATTAGCTCACGCAACTGTGGGGAGTGGTAAGGCTGAATTTCACAGGACAGACTGCAAGTTGGCAACTCCAGTGAAAGCTTTGATAAATTCCCCAGGAGAAACTGGCTAGGTGAGATAGAAAGATATTCTTCTTTCTGAATGCTGAAATCATCCGGTTTCCCTTTAAGGCTTTCAAATAATTGGATGAGACTTCTCTCATTTCTGGAAGGCAATCTCCTTTGTTGATTGTAGATGTCATAAGCCATAGATGCAATCAATGACTAATGATTTAAATTCATGAAATACCCTCATAGTAACCATCAGGACAGCGCTTGCTTCACCAAACAAGTAGGACCATTACCTAGTCAAGCTGATACAAGAACTTAACTATCACATGGGTTTAAAAGGTTGCAATTTTCACCAGTATTTATAAAATCTAAATTTTTAATTTCTATCTTTCATTTTCAAATAGAGCCCTTCTGAAAATATTCTTGGAAGTCAGATACACATAAGAAATTATGTTTTGGGTTCAAGTAAACAGTCCATGCTAAAGATATAGCTCTTCAGTAAAGAACCAATGGTTCTCTATTAATGGGCCCCACTGTTGAGACTGTGCAGTCTAGAACTTTTCATATTTACCAGGACCCACCCGCTCTTTCTGCTTTTGATACCAGTGATTTCCTACCAATGTTTCTCAAACTTGCTTGCTAATAAGAATCACCCAGGTTGCTTATTAAAGTCACACATAACCAGGCTAAGTCCCTTGGTTGAGTCAAGGCCAGAAACTTGTGTTTGGAACAGGCACCCCAAGTAATTGTTATGGACAATTACCTTAAGTTACACTTTGAGAAACACTAATAAGGAAACCATCATTCATTCCAAAGGTGAGGGACATAATTTGGTACCACTCTCAGCCTTAACCCTTACTAAACAGAATCAGTATAAGTACTTATCAGTATAAGTTCAAGAGGAAATAATTTTCAGTGAAACACTGCTGGCCTATTGAAAGATACTACATATTGAACATTGATTGATGTAAACACTGGAATTAGATGCTGTCATCAACTCCGGACAGCTATGTCTCATACCAGAATTTTCCCTAATGCTATCTTGCCTGTAACAGGTAGACTTATCCCAGTTTTACGTATCCCAATTACAAAAATCTCATAGGATCTAGCCTGATTAGCAATCACTACTCCAAAAAGAAAGGTCAGATTTCACTTCGACTTAGATTAGAACTGTTATGGCATTTCTAGGTTCAGAGTAGTTTATTTGAACGAATCAGATATGAAAGAGGGTCAAGTGATAAGAATCTCTTCAAATGCTGAAAGCTAGGTGATAGAGAAATGTATAAAAGAAGTAAGCTGCTTCCTGCAGAGGGGGCGGAACTGTTGAAAGGAACTATAAGTCTGACTCATAGAAAGGCTAAATATATTTTGTGCTACATGTAGGGGAAGGAAATGTCTTTCTGAATGGTATGAAAAGACTCTGATGGGTAAAAAAAGATGGTGTATGCTGTGGTGCATGGCTCCATCAATTGTTTGAATGCAGAGGAGCATAAAAGTATTATGTGAAAGTTTCAAAACAGCTGTGTGTCATGGATGGCTTCTTAAAGGCCATCATCCTCTTTTTATTACTTTTACCAAACCCTCTCACATTGCAGCAGAAAGAGTGAACTATCGCTGACCACAGGTGCAACAGTTTTCTCAGATAGGCTTCTGCATCAAGAAGGTAGTTACCAGGGAAGCCAAACCAGATAGGAAAAGCCATAGTGAGGAAAAACATTTTTACACCACAGTTGGCACTATAGGTCTTTTTCTTATCTCCAGAGATAATACTGATTTCTAAAGAACTAAAAGTTGTAAATGGGTTAGCTGACAAATAACAGGTGATAGGTCAGCTTCTGCAGAACAGCAAATCATGGCACAGCCCAACTTTTTAACCCCTTGCCATTTATGTATTTATTTCATACACCATTTATATTATTTTTGTCTAATTATAAAAGCAACATGTGAGCCTTGTAAGAAATTCCTGGTCACTGTTCCTCATTCATTGAAGACTTTGGCACAGAGCATGGGTAGAAATAGAGAAAAGGGTCAATGAGGAATTTTATAAGATCAGCTGAGTGTTGCTGGAGAATTCACCAAACCTGCTGGCTAGGTGTATAACACTATAAATTCCTAGTCGCTATGTAAGAGATAAATAGCTGTTCACAAAAATTTGTTCTGCCTTTATGATATGGAATTTGAGAAGGAAACAAGCAATCCCTGACACTGGAGACCTGGCCTAGTACTGTCAGGTGAACCTTGAGGTTGCTAGGAGGTGGTCTGTCACTCAGGGCTGGACCTTGGTGTTCCTCTGCTGAACATAAACAATTCCACAGAATATCAACATTAGACTGTGATGCACCAAGACAAAAGTAGACTTCTTCATAATCATGTCCCAACACAGACAAAACAGGAACATTGTCTAAGCCACAAAAATGAGCAAATATTCCCCTGCACTGGCTAATGTGAGTGACTGATGCTGCTTTTATTTATTACAGCTGTAGCCTCATTCTAGTCTTTACTCTTCCTGAATAAGATTTATTCAAACACCCAATCATAAATTATCCACTTCCTTACAGCATCCAATCCAGAGCAAAGCAATTCTTCCTTAAACCATCTTCCAAATCGCCTAACTCAAGCCCAAATCCAATAAGATGTCTTTTCTAATACCCTCTCACTGAGAGCACCCATGTTCTCCACTGGCACGTGTTCTCTCTCACTTACAATGAGTAATAAAACCAACATTTTCAACTACAGGTGTTGGCCTATGTTCTTTGGCTTTGACAAATTGCACCTGAGAAAGCTGCTGCCCTTGCAGCTAAATGTGGCCATGTGACTAGTTCTAGCCATCAGAATTTAAGTGGAAATATTGTGCCCTGCCTCTAACAGACTTCTGAAAAGGGCTGTACCTCTTGCATGAGACCCTGGCCCTGGTTTGGGAGAGAAAGCCTAGAAAGATCCATCGAGGTAAGGAAAAATTGAAAGAGATGATGATTACAAAATGTCCATAATTGTTGAAAGTTATGAATTCATAGATGCAAGAACAACAACTATGCCAAAAGAATATACACCTTCAAAAATACACACCTAGATACTTAGTTGTGAAATTGTAGAGCACCAAGGGAAAGACAGATACATTCTTCTCAAGTGTTCAGGGGACATTCTCCAGGATAGATCAAATGCTGGGGCATAAAACACGTCTTTATTATTTTAAAAAAGATTGAAATTATTCAAAAACTTTCTCTGATCATAATGTAAAGAAACTGGAAATCAATAACCACCAAAGAACCAGAACTTTCACAAATATATGGGCATTAAACTACAAGCACTTAAACAATCAATGGGTCAAAGAACAAATTGCCATAGAAATTGGTAAATATTTGGAAATGAATGAAAATGAGAATACAACATATAAAAACCTATGGGATGAAGCAAAGGCAGAGCTCAGAGGGAAATTTATAGCTCTAAATTACATTAGAAAGCAAGCAAGAGCTAAAACCAAAGACCTAACCGAAGAAACTAGAGAAAGAGAAGCAAACTAACCCTTGAGTAGAAGAAAAGAAATAACAAATATTAAAACAGAAATAAATGAATTGGGCAACAACGACAACAAAAAAAACAATAGAATCAATAAAACCAAAAGTTGGTTCTTTGACAAACCCTGAGCTAGACTCACAAAGATAAAAAGAGAGAAGGTGCAAATAAATAAAATCAGATAAGAGAGGTGGTTATTAACCTGGACCCCAAAGAAATAGAGAAATCATAAGAACAATTGTATGCCAACAAATTAAACAACTTAGATGAAATGGACAATTTCCTAGAAACATGCAAACAACCTATACTTACTCAAGAAGAAATAGAAGACCTCAACAAACCAATCACAACTAAAGAGATTAAATCAGTCATCAAAAACTTTCCTACAAAGAAAAGCCCAGAGCCTGATGGCTTCACTGGGGAATTTTACCAAACAATTAAAGAAGAAATAACAATATTGCTGCTAAAACTCTTCCAACAAATTGAAGAAGTGGGAACACTACCTAACTTATTCAATGAAGCTAGCATCATTCTAATATCAAAATTTGACAAAGATACTACAAGAAAGGAAAACTATAGATGAAACTCTCTAAAGAATGCAAATGCAAAAATTCTTAAGAAAATATTTGCCAGTCGAATCCGATGGCAAATATAATAGAATTATACACCACAACCAAGTGGGGTTTATTCTAAGCATGCAAGAGTGCTTCATCACAAGAAAAGTAATCAGTGTATTACAACACATTAATAAATTGAAAGTGAAAAATCATATGCTAATCTTGATTGACGCAGAAAAAGTGTTTGACGAAATTCAGCATCCTTTCTTGATCAAAACAGTTCAAAAGTTACAAAGCAAAGAAAACTTCCTTAATATGACAAAGAGCATATATGAAATACATACAGCCAGCATCATGCACAACAGTGAAAGACTGTTACTACTATTATTCAATGTTGTGCTAGAAGTTCTAGCTACAACAATTAGGCAAAAAAAGCAATAGAAGGCATTCAAATTGGAAAGGAAGAAATAAAACTCATTATTTGCAGATGACATGATCCTGTATTTGGAAAATCCCAAGAAATCTATGACAAAGCTACTTGAGCTAATCAATTCAGCAAAGCAGTGGGATACAAGTTTAATGTGCAGAAACAGTAGTGTTTATATACACTTATAAAGACCAAACCAAGGAAGAAATAAAGAAAAAAAAATCCATTCACAATAGCAACTAAAAGAATCAAGTATCTAAGAATAAACTTAACCAAGGATGTAAAGGACCCATACACAGAACACTGTAAAACATTGCTAAAAGAAATCAAAGACCGAAATAAGTGGAAAGACATTCTGTTTTCATGGATAAGAAGGCTAAATGTCATCAAGATGTGCATTTTACTCAAATTGATCTACAGATTTAATGTAATACCAATAAAAATTCCAACAACTTACTTTGCAGACTTGAAAAACTTATTTGGAAGAAAAATTGGCCTCGAATAGCCTAAAATATCCTAACAAAAGACAAAGTGGGAGAACTTATATTTCCTGACTTTAAAGCTTATTATAAAGCCACAGTGGTCAAAACAGCATGGTGTTGGCACAAAAATAGACATATCACTCAATGGAATTGATTTGAGAGTTTTGAAGTAGACCCTCAGATCTATGGTCAATTGAAATTAACTCAAAGTGGATCAAAGACCTAAATATAAAAGTCTGTACCATAAACCTCCTAGAAGAAAATATAGGGAAAGATCTCTAAGGCCTAATGATAGGAGGTACCTTCTTAGACCCTATACCCAAAGTGCAAACAATGAAAGAAAAAATAGATAAATGGGAACCCCTCAAGAATGAATACTTCTTTGCTTCAAAGCACTTTGTCAAAAAGGTAAAGAAGTAGCCAACTCAATAGGAGAGATTATTTGGGAACCATATATCTGATATATAAAGAAATCCTACAACTCAACAATAAAAGGACAAACAACCCAATTATAAAATGGGGCAAAATATATGAGTAGACATTCCTACAATGAGGAAATACAAATGGCTAAAAAGCACATGAAAAGATGTTCATCTTCATTAGCTATAAGGGAAGGCAAGTCACACCACAATCAGATACCTCCTCACACCTATAAGAATTGATGCTATTAAACAAACAGGAAATTACAAATGTTAGAGAGGATGTGGAGGAATAACAACACTTATTTACTGTTGGGGAGAATGTAAAATGGTCCAGCCACTGTGGAAGACAGCTTGGGGATTCCTCAGAAAATAAATATAATTGAATTGCCTTATGTCCCAGCAATTCTACAACTTGGTAGAAGAGCTGAAAACGGATATTTGCACATTGATGTTCATAGCAGCATTATTCACAATTGCCAAAAGGTGGGAAGAACACAAGTCCATTAGCAGATGAGTGGATCAACAAATTGTGGCATATGTGTATGATGGAATATTACGCAAGAAAATTAGGCAATGAATGAGGTCCTGAAGCATCTGACAAAATGGATGGAACTTGAGGACATAATCTTGAGTTCAGTAGGCTAAACACAAAAGTATAGAAATTGCATGAGTTTACTAATATGAACTTAGCAAGAACATGTAAACTCAAGAGTCTTAAAATGTAGAAGATAAGGAACCTAGAGATAGTCAGAATGCTCTAGAAGGGGACTGGTTACCTAATATGTACAGAATTGTTAATGAGGTTGAACTTAAATGTTTGGGGATGGATAGAGGAGATGGTAGCTTGTAATTGGGATTATAAGTAATAGTGACATATTGTAGAGGAATTTGATTGAAAATAGTTGTTTAAAGTCATGTATGCCACCAATTAACACCACAAATATAAATAAGTTCTTGAATGAAGTAATACCAGCATACAACACTTGTTCAAAGAGTTAATAATAGAGTGTAATATGGGGAAAATTGCCTATTGCAAGCTATGGACTCATGTTAACAGTAATGCCTTGAAATGCTTTCATCCACCATAACAGGTGTACCACACCAACATTAGGAGTCAATAATAGGGGGTGTTAGGGATACAGGGTGTTTTGGGTTTTCCCTTTTTGACTATCTGTTATTTTTCTCTTTAGAGCAATAAAATTGTCTAAAATTAAGTGTGGTGATTGTATAATTAAGCGATGATACTATGAGACATTGATTGTGTACTTTGCAATGAATATATGGTATTTGAATATATCTCAGTAAAATCTTCAAGAAATTGAACTAGCCAATTTGACAGTAGAGAAACAATAGGCAATGATCTGAAAAACAATAGAATATTAGGGATGAAAGGGATCGTCACTACCTAATGCTAAAAAAGTAATAACAAGGTAAAAAGAAAATTTTAAACTTGTATATGGCTAATAACAAAATTTTCAAAACAGTAAAAGCACAAACAAAATACCTACATAGAGAAAATAGCCAATCCACCATTACAGGAGGAGACTTTAACCTCTTCTTCTCAGAGACTGGGTTATAAAAGATTAACAATACAATGAAAAGTCCTGATTTAGTAGATATACATAGAGAGCCCTATACTGAACAATCATATAATAAAACCTTTTTCTCAAGTGCACCCTATATATATATATACACACACATATATATATAAAGTATGTACTGAGACATAAAACAAATCTCACCAAATTTCACATATCATACAATCCACATTCTCTGACCATAATATGATTAGGCTAAAGATCAATAACTTTAAAATTTTAAAACTATTTTTAAGAAGAAATTACAATTTAAATTTGAAAAAGTACTTGGAACTGTATAGTCCTGTCACCTTCAAAGATTTGGAATTAGTCATTTACAATGTTCTCAATAAGAAAACATCAGGCCCAGATAAGTTTACCAATAGATCCTACTAAACTGTTAAGAAATACATCTAATGTAGTTTTTCCGCAGACAGAAGAAAGGTAACACTCTAAAACAAATTCTGTGTGTTACTAATATAAAGGTTACATAAAATCTGAGCTAGCAAAGGCATTACACTTATTAAAATTATATGTTACTGTCTTTCATGAACATTGATATATACTGTACACACACAACATATACTTAATTCAGTAGTGTGTAATGAAAAAAAGAGTTGGGTTTATCTAAGGAGTAAAATAATTTGACAGAAAAATACCATATCCTCATTAATAGATGCAGAACGAAACCTCTTTTTTTAATTCAATACACATATTCATGAAAAAAAACTGAGTAATTAGCAATAGAAGGGAATGTCTTACTCTGATATAAATAGCATCTTTAAACAGGAGCGCCTATATATGAAACAGTATACTGGAAATCTGAGCCGGCACAATCAAATGAAAAAAAAAAAAAGCTAAAGTATAAGAAAGAAATAAACAAACCTTTTATCATTTGCTAATAATACAATCACCCCACCCAGGGAAACCCAGGGAAGGTACATAATTATTATAATTAATAAGAGTTCAAGCAAGATGGCTAATGAAAACATCAATATGCAAAAGCCAATTATAATTTATAACCAATAACAGAAAGCAATTTTTAAAAAGCAGAAGGTAAAGTAAATATATACCTTCAAATACATTTGACGACAGCTGTGCAATCTTTTAAGTAGAGAAATTATAAAACTATACTAAAACTTTTAAGAAGTCTAATTAGAGAGCTGTATCATACTCATAGATAGAAATACTTATAATGATGTCAAAACTCTGCAAATTAAGCTATTTAGTCAATGCAATTTCAATGAAAATCCCAAAAGGATTTTTTTGTGAAATTTGACAAACTAATTGCAAAATTTATGTAGAAAATCAAAATGAAAAACAAAAAATACCTCTGAAAAAGAATAAACTAAAAGAATTGCCCTTCCAACTCTAAGACTATGAAACTATAGAAAATAAGATGATTTGCTGTTATATAGGGTTATTCAGGTTGACCTATAGAACACAATATTGAAACCAGAAATACACAGCCACACCTTCAATAAGGTGACGACTCAAAGATGAACTTAAGCTGTAGAGAAAACAATCACAGAAGATCTAAGATGTGAGAAGATACAGTGAGAAATTACTAAATGTGAGGTAAATCTAAACACATATAAAGAACAATAATGACTAAATTTGTAGTGTAAAAATAGGACAGAGCAAAATTACAAAATACTGGTAAACTGCTTTTTTTCATGGTGCCTTGGAGATGGCCAGCTGCCTCAGCATGAATTTGAACATCGACTGCCTGAAGCTCATTTAAGCAGACGATGAACGCAAACTACGTACCTTTTATGAGAAGCAAATGGCTACAGAAGCTGCTGCTGACACTCTGGACGAAGAGTGGAAGAGTTATGTTGTCACAATCAGTGGTGAAAATGACAAACAAGGTTTTCCCATGAAGCAGGACATCTTGACCCATGGCCATGCCTGCTGCCTTTTACTAAGTAAGGGGCACTCCTGTTACAAACAAAAGAGAAGTGGAGAAAGAAAGCTCAAACTATTCAGGGTTGCATTGTGGATGCCAATCTGAGTATTCTCAACTTGGTTATTGTGAAAAAAGGAGAGAAGGAAATTCCTGAACTGACTGATGCTACTGTGCCTCATCACCTGGGGCCCAAAAATGCCAGTAAAATCTGCAAACTTTTTGATCTCTCTAAAGAAGAGACTGTCTGCCAGTATGTTGTGAGAAAGCCCCTCAACAGAGAAGATAAAAAACCAGGACCAAAGCACCCAAGAGTCAGCATCTTTTACTCCACAAGTCCTGAAACATAAATGTCAGCATATTGCCCTGAAGAAACAGCGTACTTAGAAAAATAAGGAAGAAGCTGCAGAATGCATTAAACTTTTGGCCAAGAGAAAGAAGGAGGCCAAAGAAAAATGCCAGGAACAGATTTCCAAGAGATGGAGGCTGTCCTCTCAGAGAGCATCTACCTCTAAGTCTGAGTCCAGTCAAAACTAAGATTTTCTAAGAGTTAAATAAATAAGATCAGACATTAAAAAATACTGATAAACAGTGCCATGAAAATGTATATGAACTAAATAAAATGAACGGGAAAATATGGGCCTGATTGTGTGAACTTGGCAATCATTAACCTTTCTGAATCCTAATTTGCTTATTTAAGCACTCAATAAATGTTGTCTCAGAAAAAAATACCCTGCAAAATGGAAGACCTATCCTTTCCAGATCTAATGTTCTATGCCTTTTTAAATTAAATTGCGTCATTGAAAATGCATACCTCTTGGACAATTGGCCTCAAGGATATTTTTTATAGTAAAATTTATTTTCCAACTTTCTTTTGTCAAAATCATTATAAAAGCACAAAAGAAAGCCTTAGGGGGAAAAGAACCTAGAGAAATAGCAGTGTGAAAAACTGAAAAACGAAGTGAGCATCACTTCTTTCAAAATGAAAATCCAACCAATTTTTTTACGGATTTTTTTCCATCTTTAAGGATTCACCAAATTCATCCTTTAATGAAGAGAGAGAACCTGGGTGTTAGCTCCTATTACGTTGCTACTTAACAGCAATCATTTCTCTCCCCACTTTATTTTTTCTCACCAGATGCTAAGCAGGCATATCACCAAGACGGTAGTCTCAGAAATGTTTAATGAGCTCACACATCCTATTCTCCTATTCTGAGTTGAAGTTGGCCCACTACTCCCAACCCATGGCCATCTTTCATAATTACCATCACTTCTGACCCATCTGTCAGGAGCATAACTTTTTACTCCCAAGACAGCCCTGGCCTAGGCAGAAATACACAGCTTTTTTTGTTGCATATTTCATTTCCCTTCTCTGCCATTAAAGACTGTTATACTATTATTGTGCCTGACAAATATAACACAGCAGGTATCGTGACACCCCTCAGAGATGAACATTTTTGAAGGATTTATGTCATAAGAAAACACACTAACAAATACAGCTGAACAGATGGATCCTGATCACAGATTCAGAAAGGTTGAACACAGCAAGTACTGAAAATTGATACTTAACTACAAAGTGGCAATCTTGGTTCAGAGAAGAGTAGGTTGCCACAGACATTGGGCATATTTTTGAACCATGGAAAGAATTTCACAATGCTCCTAATTAATATATATACCTCTGGTTGCATAGAGCTAGTCTATAGTGAGTTTTCCTCTGATTTATTTAACTCTTCAATACCATAAACTCCTAAGCAATACCTATGTTCATGTAGAGGTAATAAATTTTCTGCAATGCTATTAAACATTGTTTGTACTTCAGAAATGTCAGTGATATTTGCCGTTCAAACACTGTGTTTCATGCCATTTCAAAGGTGCAGTTGTTAGTGCCAAAAATATTCATGTTTTAAAAGCCTCTCTCACATAAATGGCTCAGGGTCAAAAGACAAGAAAAATCTCTGTTTCATCCTTAGTCTTTTCAAATGCGTTATATAAAAGAATGTCAGAAAGAAAATATGTCCTGGAAGACTTGCCTTCTTCATAAAATAAAAGGAGGACTTAGATTCATCTTAATTTCCATTTGTAGTGCATAGAAGTCTTTCTCCACTAACAAGTTTCAAAGCATAAGTAAAATCATTCCATTCAATCAAAAATTAATTTAGGTAAACACTGAGGATAATATTGTGATTTTGATGGATGGTGACAAGAAAATAATCTCCTCCCTAGAAACTTGAAGATGTACATTTTATGTAAGACATACCCTCACATCCTGAGTCCATGCTTTCCACTTAAATCCCAGACCTTTAAAGAACTAACTGAAAATAAAAGCTCTTCAAATATAAGAATCCAAGGGGTTGACCAGAAGCCCCATTGCCTAAGCTTATGCATGCATGAGATATCAAACCATTGGACCTAACATCTCATTAACATTTACTGTATTTCACTAAACAGAACATTTTAAAAGCCATTATTCATTCATTGGATATTTATTGAGGAGGTGCTCAGTGCCAAATATAGCATTAGGCACTGGAAAAAGAGCTGTGAAGAAAATGTGAAAGATCCCAGTATCTAGAGAGCTCACAATCTATTTGGTAAAGTAAACTTTAAACCAAAATGTTAAGTGGGACACATGCTAAAAGAAAGAAATCGAGATTACTTTGAAAGCATGTAACAGGGAGCCTGGACTGGCTTTAGTTGGCTTGAAAATATAGCTGCATACTGACCATGTGCCAGAGTGGGGACTGTCACTAGTAGCTGTGACCAGGGAGACAACAATATAAGAGCTAGGCAGAATTCAACCAGATGTCATCACACTATCTATAAGAATTGCAGCTCAGGGAGGAATGTATGGAAAAAGTACTGTATTCACTCAGGTAGTAGAAATGAGTTCAAACAAGTTAGTTATGAATTTTGTGGACAGGGCAGTTTGATGACTTCCATCTTTTCAAATTAGATGGTGATGGAAGAATGATATAAGGGTACAGCTAGAACTTTATGAGAAACCAACACCAGCTGAAGAATATGGACATAGAGAGCCCTGAAACCATAGTTACTATAGAAGGAGTCCAGTTTATATAACTGTGCAAAGTTAGAGTCTCCCTGGAACACTGTTGCCTCTGGTAGTGCATCTCACTCTCAAGTTTCTGGCTCATAAGTGACCTCACTTCATTTGTCTTAGATCCCAAGCTGCTCAGACAAATATGACACAGTGGGATTGGCTTAACAACAAAACTTTATTGGATCATGGTTTCAGTGGCTAGAAGGCTTGCTTCCTCCCGGGATTTGTAAAATTCTGGCTGGCTGGCATTCCCTGGGGTCTTGAGTTTTCTATCACATGGCCACATCCTCTCCTTTCTCTTCCGGATTCCACTGACTTCCAGGTTCTGTCTCCTCCCCATGGTTTTCTTTTAACTCTGGCTTCCAATTTCTTTCTCTCTATAAATTTTCTAGTAAGGTTAAGACCCAACATCATTCAATTGGGCCACACTTTAACTAAAAGTAACATCTTCAAAAGGTTTTATTAACAATGGGTTCACACCCAAAGGAATGAGATTATTATCAAGAGCATGTTTTTTCTGAGGTGCATAACTCAACCTACCATAGCTTGTAATGACAACCCCAGTTTCTTGGAATGGTAGACCTAGCTGTCCTGAGATGATGCCCTACTTCTCCAGCAACTAAATATCTTTCAAACCTTAGGGAGATTCAAGGTAAAACATGCAGATATAATGAAGTGAGTCAAACCTGAATGTCAACTTTTGAATGTTAAATTCTGAACAATATGTGTGGAGTTGGTATTTAATGTGCTTGTAATATTTATGAGAACTTGGCATGTTTAAGAATGACAGTTTAACCAGAGATGATAGACAAGCTTCAATTTAAAAGATTTCATTAATTTGTGATTTTTCATCAACAGATGTAAGATATTTTGACTACATTTATTTTTTAAATGTAATGAAATGTTTAAGAGAACTTGAGGTTCTTTATATTTAACAAGTTTAATGAAATGTGTAAGAGTTGTTAAAGCAATTAGTAAGGTTGTGCTTCTTGGGATCAAAGATTTGTTTTGTCATGAGGGTGCAAGGGTAGTTCAGTAGTAGAATTCTTGCCTGCCATGTGGGATACTCGGGTTCAATTACCATGCACATCTCCCCCCAAATAAAAATTCAACAAATGGTGCTGTACTAATGGAATACTCACTTGGAAAAAGAATGAAATGTGACCCCCACCACACAGCATACAGAAAAATGGTCAGGTATTTTAAGTATATGAAATTTTAAAATGGACTTTGAAATGTTGAAAGGAATTGAGCACCTAGGTTGACAAACAGGAATTCATTTAATTAAGGGGAATTTAGACTGTTTAGCCTTAGTTGATCTAACATTAATCAAAGGTTGCTTTGAGGGTGATTGACAATACATACCATATTTGAGGTTTAGGCAAAATTTTTTAAGTTGAATTTAAAGGACCGGAGAAAACTAGGTTTTAGTTTATAATTTAATAAACTAATTTAAGACCAACTAACTGGAAATAGTGTTTCCTGTATGGAAACGGTACCTCTGAGACATAAAAATAATTCACCCTGATGGAACCTTATCATTTTCCCACAGACTATATTGGTCACAATCTCAGGGAACGATATGCTTGCCTATATCAAGAACAGACTATTAGCGGCAGATATGAAAGTCTGGCTACCCAAGATGCATTTCTCAACCCCATCTCCCTTGCCTGTCTTCCAATATAGAAGTTGGAAGAATAAAAGTCACTTCCCTTGTCTTCTTCACAGTGGTAGCTTGTAATTCAGTTGTGGCCAAAAAGACAGAAGCAGATGTTATTGAAGACCTTCCACTTTCCTGATAGAAGAGGTATATGCAGAAGGAGAGCCACTGATGTAGTCTTTCCCCCTTCTTTATTCCTTGGAAGTCTTTTGAAGTGCCAGCCTCTGCAGCAGCCATCTTGTGACCATGAGTTAAGAAAACACAACCGAAAAGTTGCACACAAAGAATGACACAGAAGAAAGATAAAAAGAGCCTTGGTTAAGCTTCCAGACCAGCAATGAGGTCAACTGCCTCTGGCTTTTCTTATTACTAAACATTAAATATCCCTTATGTTTTAAGGCACAGCGAGTTGGTTTTCTAATACTTTCAGTTAATGGATCCAACCTAATAGATGAACTGGATAGGAGGACCTCGTAGGATGAAGACAGAAAAAAATGAAGAAGAGAGAAAGGAGCTGCACAAGCCAAGGTCCCACCACTGTTACCATGCTCAGAAGCTTAAAATAAACTGCAAGGGAACGTAAGAGAGATTAAGAAAATGTGAAAGAAAATGTTTTAAACCTGAATGTGGCTGGATTTTTAATTCATATTGTCCAAGGCATCACAGATGTGGACTAAGTTTAGCTGGAAGAACTACATTAAGGTTTTATTGTGGTTGTTCTGGCGGTTGTTATTGTCTTCTCCTGCCATAAGGTAGACTGAACACTTGACATATAACATAAATTCAATAACAGGAAAATGAAGAAAGTTATGTTTTTTCATATTTGAGTCTGTGACTATGAAATTCACACTGGCTACAGGTCTTCTCTGGCAACTCAGATCTTAGAAGGCCACCTTATTGGCATGAATATTCAGGAGAGGAAACTTGACAGATGAATGTTTCCAAAAAATACTAACAAACTCACATTAAATGCATAAATATATTGAGTCCCTACTATGTGTTCAGCTCTGCTCAAGCTTGGTTTTACTAATTTAGTTTATACATACCACAAGAGGTGAGCATGAACTTGATCTAGAGGGCCACTTTCCCAAGACCATCAAAAGGCTAAAGTTCAGAAAAGAAGCTGTTCTAGTTTGCTAGCTGCCGGAATGCAACACACCAGAGACGGATTGGCTTTTAATAAAAGGGGATTTATTTTGTTGGTTCTTCAGAGGAAAGGCAGCTAACTTTCCACTGAGGTTCTTTTCTTACGTGGAAGGCACAGGATGGTCTCTGCTGGTCTTCTCTCCAGGCCCCTGGGTTCCAACAACTTTCCCCGGGGTGACTTCTTTCTGCATCTCCAAAGGCCTGGGCTGAGCTGCAAGTGCTGAGATGAGGAATGCCGAGCTGCTAGCAGTGCTACCTTGCAATCTCTCATTTAAGCACCAGCCAATTAAGTCAAACGTCACTCATTACAGCAGACACGCCTCCTAGCTGACTGCAGATGTAATTGGCAACAGATGAGGTCCACGTACCAAGGTTCACATACCATTGGTTTATGTCCGCAGCAACAGGACTAGGTATGCTCACCTGGCCAAGTTGACAACTGAATCTAACTAACACAGAAGCCAAGCACTGATCCAAAAAGAAGGCAAAAATAAATGTTCTCCTTCCTTTCTTTTCCATTACTTAAATTGTATAGGTTTTACCTCTCACCGCACTGATCTCTCCTATTCTTTACTTTTATTTTATTTTTTTATTTTTCTCTTATTCTTTTTTAACTGCCTGAAAGAGAATATATGTTGTCTTTTCTCATGACCTGACTGAAATCAATGAACATTTCTGCTTATGTGCTTTGATACATCCTTGGAACATAAGAAAAGCACCATGAGGGGAAGAGGAATTTCAGATATTGTGGAGGTGGGAAGCATAGAAAAGCAATCCCATCAAACCTGATTTACCCAAAAGAAGTGAAAGATGGTGCCCCACAAAGTCTAGCCCAGAGGGGTTTTATTGTTTTAAAATTTTATTAAAATTGAAGTATCTGGATTAGTCATCCTCATCATAGATATCATCAACTCAGAAAGGAAGCCTGAAAGTTTATCCATTGATTTTGATTTGGCTTTATCAGTAAATTGCAAACTCTTGTTTATCTAAGCATTTCCAAAATTGCAGAGTAAGCACAATGAAATATAAACCATTCTGCATTTGGATTCAGTTCGTTCATTAACTTTGACAAGAGCACATTGTATTTTGGTTTCTGCCAGAAATTCATTCAAGAACAGTTCAATAAATAGAGCAGATGGAGCAATGAATCGATGTAGATTGTTGTAAAACTATAGAAGTAGCTATTTCCAATTATTACAAAGTACTTTTGGTGGCCTGCCATAGATTCAGATGCTTTCCAATTATTAACTTAACCTTTACCAATTGGGTGGCACTTTGCCAAGCACCACTTCAGGCCCATAGTTCCCATTCTTTGTAGACACCCCCTTTGTTACATTCATGTCCCATATCTACTCCTCTATTCACACGTGGTATACTTACTCTTTAGTAGGAATAGAGATGGCCATCTGCTTGTAATGACTTTCTCTACATCATGTTTTTCTTTGTAATCGACATTGAGCATTTGAAAGTACATATGAACTATATGGCATAATTTATCTTTTGCACTATCTAACGGAATAAAAAAGATAAAGTGGGGTGGGTTTCTGATATTAAATATATATGTAGTATAGATAAATAGAAAAAGATATGGGATAGATTTATTTCACAGCTGTATGCATATATAGACATCTATAGATAGTGGGAAAACTAATCAATTAACTGGGATAAGTGTATGTAGTATTTTTTATCTTACAAACATCTTTCAAACCTCTTATTCATTCATTTATTTGACAATACTGATAACTTACTTATGTGTCAGGCACTGTTCTCGGCACAGGGAATATATTGGTAAACCAAAAACATTCAAAGATCCATTTCCTTATGAAGTCCAGTGCCATGGTCAGGTTCATGTGTCAACTTGGTCAGGTGGTGGTGCCTGGTTGTCCGGTCAGGCAGATGCTGGCCTATCTGTTGCTATGAGGACATTTCATGGACAAATCATGATTGTGTTGGCTGCTTCCACAGCTGATTGCATTTGTAATCAGCTAAGGGGAGAGTCTTCTGCAATGAGTGATGCTTAATCTAATCACTGGAAGGCTTTTAAGAATGATTCAGAAGATACAGTCACTCTTCTTGCTTCAGCCAGCAAGTATCTCCTGTGGAGTTTGTCCAGACCCTTCATCGAAGCTGCCAGCTTCACAGTCTGCCCTACAGATTTTAGACTCTTCTATTCCCACAGTCGTCCAGCTAGCCTCTCCTGAGAGTTCATTGAGGACCTTCAGTGGAGTTGCCAGCTTGTGGCCTGCTCTATAGACATTGGGCCTTTACATCTCTACGGTTGCCTAGCTAGCCTCTCCTGAGAGTTCGTTGAAGACCTTCATGCAGCTTGTGGCCTGACCTACAGATAATGGACTCTATGTTCCCATGGTTATGTGAGACACTTTTATAAATTTTATATCTATGGATATCTCCTGTGAATTCGGTTTCTCTAGAGAACCCTAGCTAATACACCCAGCAAGAGGAGATATCTAATAAAAATTAGTCCCAGTTTATACTTGTTGTCTTGGCATAATTATTAATAGCACCCACTTTCACTCTCAAAAATTGCCCAGTCAGTACTAATTTGTATATGGTCGCCTGATAAATAAGCAAAGTATGTATTATGTTAAACAACAAAGAGTGTTATGGAAAAGGAAAAAAAAAGTAGAGCAGAGTAAAAGGGTTAAGAAAGTAACATTTGAGCAGAGACTTGAAAAAAGTATGGACGGATGTTAGCCATGCAGCTCTCGGTATAAAGAGTATTCTTGGCAAAGACAATGGAAAGCAAAATCCCTGTGGTGAGATTATGCCTATTATGGTTGAGGAATAACAAGAAGACTGGTGAGGCTGGAGCAGAATGAATGAGCTATGAAGTTCTTTGAAATCTATTTTTCCTTTATTTGTTTTCTTTTGTTTTTTTTTTATTTTTCCTTTATTGAATATGAGGTGAATGAGGTCAGAGTGGTAATGGGAGAGAGCAGATCATAGGGGAATCTATAGGCCAACATTAGGAGTTTGGCTTCAATTCCTGTTGAAACAATGAGCCACTGAAGGATTTAGAGCAGAGTAGTAAGTCCCACTAACATCTGCCTTTACCTTGGTTGCTTTGTTCAAAATAGAGTTGGGGGGAGGAAGTTAGAGCAGGGGCAAGCGTGGAACAGGATGACCAGTTGGGCTCCTGTTACAATAACATTTCTAGGATAAAAATGCTGGTGGTTGGACAAGGATGATAGCTGTCAAGTTGGATAGAAGTAGTTAGATTATGGGTAAATTTTGAAGGTAGAAACAGCATTTTTTATTTAAGAAATTATGGGTTTATAGAACAATTATGCATAAGATATAGAATTTCCATCTACCACCCTATTATTAACCTCTTGCACTGGTATGGAACATTTGGTATAATTGATGATAGCACAGTTTTATACTTGTACTAATAACTATAGCCATAGATTTAATTTAGGGTTCACTTTATGTAGTGCATTCTCATGTTTTTGTTTTTGTTTTATTTTAGAGACAACATTTTAATGAACATTCACAACAATCCTGAAAGGTATATAATAAATATATTATTATCATTACCATTTTACAGATGAAAAATCTAAAGATCAGGGAAGTTGTAGCTTGGCTAAGGTCACACACTAATCACATGGGAGAAAGAGCATGGGAGCTCAAGTTTCCTGTTAGTCTCAGACTATGATCACAGTGATTTTCAAACATACCAGATATGTACAACAAACATGGGATTTCTTCATCCCAGGTTCCAAAGGAGGTTCTACAGCAGAAAAAGATGAGAATGCCTTCATTGACTTCATCTTGGAATTCAGCCCAGAAAACATGCTAACAGTTACATCTATTCTCAGATGGGATGATTTTGACTGACGTGATTCAATGACTTATACAATAAGGACATGGTTTAGTAGCCTTTAAAGAATCAGCACCGTATAAGGAAAGAGGAAAATAATGGACAAACCTGGGTAAGCTGGGTATTTATCACAATTTACCTAGTATCTACCTCTTGAGGTTATTGAAAACATTAAATGAATTAGAAAACACAACAGGTACATTTTCACCTGATGATTCCACTGCCTGGAATCCTCCTCCTCTGGATCTTTGACTGGCTCTTTCATATTGTTTGGGTGTTTGCTCAAATGGCCTTTCCTCAGAGAGGCCTTCCTTGGTCACCCAGTTTCATTTACTTCAGATAAATTACCACTATAGGAAAGTAAAATAATATTTATTTGCATATTTATAGTCTCTCCCCCTAACTAGAAGGCAAATTTTATGAGGACAAGAACTTTAAATTTTTCATCATTCTATCCCCAGTGTCTGGTACACAGTGGCCCTCCAGAATAATTGCTGGAAGAATGAAGCTTGCATTCCTCTCCTGCTCACTCCTAGGTCATGAGACATCAGTTTACTTTCATGCTCTGGGCGCTTTCCCTCCTCAAGGTCTTGATACCCAGAGCATGCTTCTTCCCACTTTTTGTCTAGTGAACCTCTACTGATTTTTCCAGTCTCAGTCTAATTGGGCAGTTTCTTAGAGAGGTCTTCCCTGAACACAAACTAGGTCAGTTCCCACTAATATAACTTGCAAGAGCACAATGTAGTTTACCTTTATAGCACTTACCACAGTTTATAATTAGTTAATCACTTTGGTAATTATTTTGGTTTGCTAAAACAGCCAGAATGCAATATAACAGAAATGACTTGGCTTTTAACAATGAGGATATGTTAGGTTACAAATTCACAGTTCTAGGGCCATGAAAAGGTCTGACTTAAGGCATTGAGAGAGATACCTTTTCTGAGGGAAGGCTGATGGCAGCTGAGGTTCTATTGTCATATGGGAAAGCATGTGGTGATGTTTGCTGGTCCTTCTTTCCCAGGCTCTGGTTTCAAAACACTCAGTTTCTCTGAGTCCTTCTTGCTTCTTCTAGGGTGTTTTCTTTCTCTCTTAGCTTCTCCTAAATGTCTCTGCTTTTTATCCTCTCATAAAGGACTCCAGCAAGGGGATTAAGATCCACCTTGAATGGGCTTGGTCACATCTCTGTGGAAACAACCTAAGCAAAAGGTCCCATCCACAATATGTCAGCACCAACAGGGATGGATTAAAAGTACATAAGCTTTTTCGGGGTGTGTAACAGATTCAAACCAACACAAGTGATGAATTGTTTAAGATCTGTCTCTTCAACTGGAACGTAAGTCCTATGAATTCACTGCTGTTTATATCCAACAGTAGACACTCCATAAATGTATACTAAGTGGATAAAGGAAGAAACGCATGCATGGGCAGGAAACTCAGCACATATTATAGCATCCCTGCATGTTTATTAAAAACCCAAAGAATTTAACTTAGATAAAAAATGATCCATTTCCAGAAAAAAATGTAAATGGTGAAAATACATACTTCCCCTTGCACAAGCAGGAAGGATTCACTCACTAACAAGGCAAAGGTGTTCCAGTCATGTGAGTAAATTGGTAATCCAAAGGTACTTTCAAAATATTGTCCAATGGGCATGCAAGTAATTTCTCCTGAAATTGTTTTACTTGTTGATCTTATTTTCTTTAAAGTTTTCAAAAATTCACTGAGAGAGCTTGCACTCTATGTAACTTCTTATAAACAAGTGTATGGTTCATTGGCTCCAACTCTGAAAACTGCTCCAATTTCATTATGAGGCTACAGAGTGAATGTAACAGCTAACTAGATAGCTATTCCTCAACACAAGAATAAACTCCATTACAAATCGTAATACTTGAGTCCTAGGCCTTCTGCATAGTGCCCTCTACACTTCAGTAGTAGAGGATCTAGGGAACTACACAGTTCACTTGACATTTATATGTTCACTTGACATTTGCAGGTGTACTTGACATTTAAGATTAAAATCTTGCCCTTGGCACTAAATTGACTTAAAAATGAGAGATACTGAGAGAGGGGAACATTTTTCCTAAATAAGGAGGGAGCCATGACAATAAAACTTTATAATTCACATTCTTCCTTTACTTAACAGAAAAAGAGCAGTATTTACTGGGTTCTGCCCTCCATGATGCCTATTAGCGATGGAAGCGACATGTATCCATTTTGTCATACTTTGGTGAGTTGTCATCCTTTGTTAAAGCATAGAAAATTGAAATATTGGATGTCTTACATGGTATATACTTATGAACTTTAGTCAAGTTGTACCAAATCATCCTACCTCCTTAAGCACTCCCAAACCCCCTAATCTAAAATCCTTCCTCAAAATTTTATCTTCTCTCCCACAGAATCCTATGGTATGCTAGCTCAGTGAAGAGCGGGGGGAGACAAATAAAGACATTTAAGGGTGCTAGGATTATTGAAAATTTACAGGAGACAATGATTTAGGCCACTGTTCTCACTTCACGAGATTTGAATGATTTACTTTTTTTCTCTTTAATTTTATAGTTTATTATCAGAATTGAAGTGGTCATTAAGTTTATTTCTTGCCCCTTAGACTAGGAGTCAACAAACTGTGGTCTGCCTGTGGGCCAAATCGTGCCCTCCATATCTTTCTGTCAATAAAGTTTTATTGAAACACATCCATGCTCATTCTTTTATGCAGAGTCTGTGGTTGCTTTCATGCTACAACATCAGAGTCAAGTAGTGGCAACAGACACAACCTGTCCTGAAGAATTAAAGATGTCTTTAACCTTTAAATATAAGCTGTTTTTAGTCTGCTTAAAATTTTTATAAAACTTAGCCAAATTGTCTCCACTCCACTGTAAAATGTATTCCACTTTAAACAGAGGATACTGAGCATAATTTTAAAACATTGTATGAAATGCCTGGGCTTTGGGGTTCAAACATAGACTTGACAAGGCTTGTGCTAATTACGTTCATAATTATATGAGTAATTCATTCATAACCCAATGGGCATTTAGATATGGTCTTGCAACCTCTGGGGCCTGTTGGATATTTCTTTTAGGTTTTCCTCTGAACAACTTCTGTATTCCCAATAACTTGTCAGTCATGGTTCCTCCTCACTAACGGAAAAGTTGAGGTCACATCCTCCATTCAGTGGCAAATTTTCTCACTAACCTGCTCACTGGTACTGTTTTAATCTAGATCAAGGCTCATGCCTCCAAATAAAAGCCAATCAACATTGGAACCAGATGTGTTGCCCCTGCCCTGAGCAACAGAAGGCCAGAAACAGAGGTCACAAAAGACATTGCAAAGATCTAAAGAGTAGTTATGCATTGATCAAAGAATTTTACCAATTTACTTAACCATCTCTTGTAATGACTTTCTCTTTATTTCAATGAAACATCTAGAGTGTCGCTATTCACTATATGAATTGGAAGGGCTGGGAGATAGAATTTGCCTCATTGTACTTTTGCAAACAATGATAAGTGAGATTTTTCATATCAGTCACAAAGAGGATCCTTTACTCCTAGATTTCCTGAAACAGTTAGAATTAATGCTCTTGAAATATTTGAGAAGCTTTTCTGATTTTTCTCTTCTTATGTTTGTTTGCTTAGCTTTATTTGGGGGACGAGGAATGGAACAAAATTGTGGCAAAGGTGCATCTCTCTGCTGACATGAGTATTCAGAAGGTATTTGGATTTTCTGTTATCTATGGAAAACCAAAGAAAATATAATATATTCTAGCAATTTATTTGTTCTCCTGATAAACAGTCTTATGCCAAAAGGCTTTATAGATCCCTCAGCTCTATAACTGCTGAATTTAGCCTCATCACCCACTCATTCTTTTGAAACCTCATGCCAGGCTTCTCACTGTCGAGAGTGGAGCCCTTCCTCCTTTCCTCTTCACCCAATGTCCAAAGAAGTCTCCTGTCTGAATTATGAAAGCCTGTCTGGACTATGAAAGCCTACTAGAGACCACCCTGGCTTGGTCCCAAGGAAAACGTGGTATTGCAAACCTAACAGCTCTGTCCCTGTGCTCCAAAGGGTGATTTACTGGTGAGTGAAACATTCTGGCTCCCACTCTGCTCCTGAAGGGCTAGCTAATCCCTTTAAACAGAAATATCATCACCCTGTTTTCAGAAGCTAAGTCTGGAAAAAGTTTGACTACTCCCTCTCCTGGCAGGCAGCATGTAAAGTGGCTGCCTTAAGGCAAGTAAGTCCTGGAGCAGACCTCCACATTGCATTACTTCAGTGAGCACTATTCAAATTGTATTCTATGTGAACAGTGACCTTTTGGAATCATGCTGTGTACAACTTGCAAAACCATACTGTGGTAAGCAGAATAATGGCCCTCAAAGTTGCCCCTGTCCCGATCCCTAGAAAGGATAATAAGTAGTTTCTATAGAATAGACAAACTATGGTTGCAGATGGAATTAAGG
This sequence comes from Tamandua tetradactyla, assembly GCF_023851605.1. NCBI lineage: Eukaryota > Metazoa > Chordata > Mammalia > Pilosa > Myrmecophagidae > Tamandua > Tamandua tetradactyla. Next base: position 17,185,525 of record NC_135353.1, read on the forward strand.
TTGTTAATCATCTGACCTTGAGATGGGAGGAGATTATTCTGGATTATCCAGATGGACCAAATATAATCACAAGAATTATTTAAATATGGAAGAGGGAAGCCAAAGAGAAGGACAGAGTGATGAAATGTGAAAAGAACTTGCCCCACCGTGGCTGCTTTGAAGATGGAGGAAGGGGGTTGGCTTAGTTTGCTAAGCTGCTCAAAACAAATACCATGAAATCTGTCGGCTTAAACTATGGGAATTTATTACCTCACAAGCTTACAGTTTTGAAGCCTTGAAAATATCCAAATCAAGACATCATCAAGATAATGCTTTCTTCCTGAAGACTGTCTTTCAGAGATCCTGGACTCCTGTGCCACATGGCAAGGCACATGGTGGCATCTGCTGGTCTCCCCCTTCTCTTGTGGGTTTCATTGTTTTTGGCTTTTTGCTCTCTAAAGGACTCCAGTAAGAAGATTAAGACACATCCTGAATGAGGTGGGTCACATCTTAACTGAAGTAACCTCATCGAAAGGTCCTGCGTACCATGGGTCTATACCCACAGGAATGGATTAGCTTTAAGAACATGATTTTCTGGGTTCCATACAACTTCAAACCACCATGGGTTCACCAGTCACAGAATATGGGCAGCCTCGAGAAGCTGGAAAAGACAAGGAAACAGATTCTCCCCTAGCACCTCCAGAAGAAACACAATGCTGCTGACACTTTGATTTTTGTCCATGAAGACTCATTTCAGATGTTTGACATACAGAACGGTAAGATAATAATTTGCGTGATTTTAAGCCACTAAGTTTGTGACAATTAGGACATTAATACAGCAAGACAGTGGCACTGCTCTGGAGTCAGACAGACACAGGTTTTCACTAGGTAGTGCCTACTGCATACTGTAGGCCTGCAGTCACTTATCTGCAGTTCCAAAATCCAAAAACTTTGAAAAATACAAACATTTTGCAACTTACTTGGCAGCAAAACCTGACTTGACCAGAACTAACATGGAGCTATTTATAGTCTTTATTTTTTTCACTAGATATGACTATTGATATATTTCAATGCATGAATATTAATGTATTTGATTATGTGGTGCTACCACACACCCTGCTGATGATATTATGTAATATATGTTATATATACCATATATATTTTCCAAATGCAACAATTTCCAAATTTTGAAATACATCTGGCCTCAAGGGCTTCAAATAGAAGACTAAGGACCTATAGCAGTAAGACTCAGGGTAATTTATTTGAGTTCTTTAAGCCTCAGTTTCCTCATTCACATGTACCAAGCACTCAATAAGTGTAATAAAAATTAGGTATTACTACCACTCCTATTTTAGCTTGCTAGAGCTAACAAAATGCAATATACCAGAAATGTGTCGGCTTTTACAATGCAGATTTACTGATTTACAAGCTTACAGTTCTTAGAGTATGCCAACTCAAGGCGTCAACAGGTGATGCTTTTTCCCCGAAGACTACCTACAAGGTGATCCTCAGGTCCTCAGTCACATGGCCAAGCACATGGCAATGTCTGTTGGTCTCTCCCTTCTCTCCCAGTTTTGTTGAGTTCAGCTTCTGGCTTCAGTGGTTTGCTCTCTTCAGCTTCTCTGGGACTTTGTGTATGTGTGTGCATGTGTGTGTATGTGTGTGTGTGCCAAGGTTTCTCTCTTCTATCTTCTTATAAAGAACTCCAGTAATAAGATTAAGACCCTCTCTGAATGAGATGGGTTATGTCTCAACTTAAGATCCTATTCACCAAAAGATTTTACTTATAATGGATCCACATCCACAATAGGTTAAATTTAAGAACATGATATTTTCTGGAGTGCATAACAACTTCAAACCATCACAACTTCCCTTCTCTCTTTGCGTCACTCCTTTCCCCTCTTGGTTCTGCTTGTATCCCATCCACACCTAATACATTCTATTATATTTCAGGGCCCACTATATACCAGGTACCTGGATCCCTGTATTCTCTTCTTGCTGAAGATAACCATAAAATACCATGGTCAATAAATGTACAAATTTAAAAAAGTTTTTGCATGAGGAAGAACAAAGGAATGCCAGTATTGCAGGGTGTGGAAAATAGATGGTCATTCGTATTTTAAAACTTGAACTATGTGAGACTAAAGGGATAAATGTTTATTTGGTGCAAAATTTATATTTTGACTAGTGCATTTCCTAATTTAACTTGTATGGTCAGTTTAATTGAACACCATAAATATGTGGAACCTTGAATAAGGCATGAGATTTTGTTGGTTTGTCCAGGTTAATGTGATGCCCCAATAAATCCTAGAGTGATTTGAACAGTGAATAAAGAAGTATTTGTAAAGTCCCCATGGGGGAATGGGGAGAAAGGGGGAAAATTCAACTTCACCATTTGGAGAATTCCTATATTCTCACAAGTAGTGGGGACAACCAAATCAATAGGCCTAGCCCTCAATCTTAGGGTTTGCTCCCATGAAACTTATCCTTGCAAAGCATAGGCTAAGCTTACTTAAAAATATGCCTAAGAGTCACTGCAGAGAACTTCTTTTGTTGCTCAGATGTGCCCTCTCTTTCTCTAAGCCGACACAGCAAGCAAACTCTGCCTTCCCCCCCCCTTACATGGGACATGATTCTCAGGAGTGTAAACTGCCCTGACAACATGAGAAAGAAATCCTGGGATGAGCTGGGACTCAGCATTAAGGAATTCAGAAAATCTTCTCGATGAAAAGGGGGAAGAGAGAAATGAGACAAAATAAAGTGTCAGTGGCTGAGAGATTTCAGAGTCAAGAGGTTATCTTGGAGGTTATTCTTACTCATTATATAGATATCCCCATTTCAATTTATGGTGTATTAGAGTGGTTAGAGGAAAGTACCTGAAACTGTAGAGCTGTGTTCCAATAGCCATGTTTCTTGAAGATGATTGTTCTAGTTTGCTAGCTGCCGGAATGCAACACACCAGAGACGGATTGGCTTTTAATAAAAGGGGATTAATTTTGTTGGTTCTTCAGAGGAAAGGCAGCTAGCTTTCCACTGAGATTCTTTCTCACGTGGAAGGCACAGGATGGTCTCTGCTGGTCTTCTCTCCAGGCCCCTGGGTTCCAACAACTTTCCCCGGGGTGATTTCTTTCTCCATCTCCAAGGGCCCGGGCTGAGCTGCAAGTGCTGAGATGAGGAATGCCAAGCTGCTAGACTGTGCTACATTGCGTTCTCTCATTTAAGCACAAGTCAATTAAGTTAAACGTCACTCATTGCAGCAGACACGCCTCCTAGCCGACTGCAGATGTAATTAGCAACAGATGAGATTCACCTACCATTGGCTCATGTCCACAGCAACAGAACTAGGTGCTTTCACCTGGCCAAGTTGACAACTGAATCTAACTACCACAATGATTATATAACAATATAGCTTTTGCTATGTGAATGTGTGATTGTGAAAACCTTGTGTCTGATGTTACTTTTATCTATGGTATGGACAGACGAGTAAAACATATGGATAAAAATAAATAATAGGAGGAGCAAAAGTTAAAATAAATTGAGTAGATTGAAATACTAGTGGTCAATGGGAGGGTGGAATAAGGGGTATGGCATGAATGAGGTTTTTTCTTTTTTCTTTTTTATTTCTTTTGCTGGACAGATGCAAATGTTCAAGAAAAAGATCATGGTGATGAATACACAACGATGTGATGTTATTGTGAGCCACTTATTGTACACCATGTATAGAATGTTTGTATGTCAAGAATGTTTGTATGTTTGTTTGTTGTGTACAATAAAAATATATTTTTTAAAATACCGTGGTCAAAATTGTCTGCAGCAGACAATCTATGAACCCAACAGACAAGTGGAATATACTGGTCAAAGGATCAGGGTACCAGTGGGAAGAATAAACTTGTTTGCTAAGCAGAGGCAAGCAAAAGGCACTTTCAAACAACATTTTGCCTCCTATAGAGCAACTGAAAACAAAAAATTGCATGAACATGGTTTCTGGTCTTAGAAGCTTATTAAAAAAGGCAACCTACAAGATCAGAGACATCATAATGATCTTAGAATGTCACTGGGAAGAAAAACTTTTTAAGGTATCTGTTGTCTCAAATAACTCAACAAACATTTCTTAAACACCAAGTGCTAAGACTCTCACAAGCATTCTTTCATTCAGCCATGACATTGAGGTGGCGCAGCTCTTATGAGGCCAATATTTAATTGAATTGCAGAGAGGTGAAGTGACTTACCCAAGGTGACACAGTTGCAGAATCAGGCTTTGAACTCTGGTTTATCCAGTCCAATTCCTGTGTTCATCATATAACTTACATTCTTCTGCTATTTAGCTTTTTTGTCAAAAAGATGCCTCTTGATTGGCTGAAGTAGTAGATATAAGGGAACAAAGAGTTCAACAGGAAGGATTAGAGAAAAATTCAAAACATATTTATATTCTTTTCATTTCCTGAAGCCTTCTTTCCTTGGCAGGATGTAATTAGCTACAGGCTACACATAGCCACTTTCCCTCAAAATAAGAAAAAAATATTTATCTTCTAATTCTTAGAAAGAGTACATTCACTCACCTTAAACTAAAATGAGTGATGTTCTTTAAAACCATTGAGCACAACTGAAAAATAGGGCAAAAGCTCCTTTTCTTTGAGCTCCTCACTCTTTACACATGCAGATCACACTCCTTTGAGATGCTGATCTTTTCCCATGATGCACTCAGCTGACAGAAAGACAAGCTTACTGCACAGAAATGCCAGTTGAGTTGACAAGCAAATTCCATCAGTATGCAATGTTTACACAGTACAGTTTATCAACAGCAGTTCACACAGTCTGCTGTCTTGGATCAGAATTCTAATTAAGCCTTAAATTTTCTGGGTTCAGATTAATTCTTATCACTGAGGTCTTAGACATTTTGTTATAAAAATCTGGAGTTTTGTTTCTCTGCAAAGAAAACAGAATATAATGCATTACCAGCTTGGTCTGGGTGGTTGTTTATAAACACTGTGGTACTGTCTGTTGAATGAACACAATTCCTTTTGATATATCTAGGATTTTGTTCATTAATTGCAAGTTTCTATGGATGCTGAGGATGAGAGAACTGTACTGTTTTGGAGTTGCCTATCCTCCAACTGACATACGAAATCAGTGGACTTGTGAAACAAATGTTGGTTGTTGGTGGTCATGATTTTTGAGCTCAAGTTACAAGTATTTCCATACCACAACAAAAAAGGACTGTATTGGTAAGTATACAGCAACTAGTGTCTAAATTCAGTTTCTACCTATTACAACTTTTAATGTGTTCTTCAAAGGAGACAGCTGGAAAGCCAACTGCCAATTCCACCTCTTTGAGTTTTTATCTCTTGGACAAATTTCACCATCTCTATCACAAAGGCACAAATGAAGCTTATGAAGTGCCAATTACCATGGAGCAGCACTATTGTAGTCAATACTTTCCCCTCCCTTAGTTCAGACTACGTATCACCCACATTATCACCTAAGATGCTTTATTGGAAAATAAAAAGAAATGATTATCAGTAACCCTTTTCCAGAATTAGAAGTGGCAGAAAAATAACATATTTTAGAGCTCCACTCTTAAAAGGCAGTTTTGTTTCCATTGCTATTCCTAAATTATGCACTCTGATGACAGTTCCAAAGCCGAGAGGTACAAGGGGAAAGGTGATTCCACAACACACAAAAGGCTTGTTGTTTCGTCTGAGACCAAAAGGAAGGATTCCAAAGATTCAACAGGACGTGGAGCCTGGGCTTGCTAGAGAGAGACGTCTTATCCAGGGAATTTTGAAGGGCCAGCAGGAGCATCCACAATTGGAGGTCCCATTGAGTGTCATGGGCACCTGATAGGAGTCCCACTGCAGGGAAACAGAAGAGTGTTGTGCTTCAGTGTTGTGTTGTGAGATGCAAACAGAGAGGCATAATTTCATCTCTGCAAAGACTAAAGTTTAGAGAAAATTCCAGAATCATTCCAGTTATGTTGGATACTGCCAAGGATTTCATACCTCAGTGAAAACAAGTTTGGATTGGCAAAATAACATGACGCATCCTCCTTTTGTAGCACTAAACAGCAGTTTAAAATAATGAGGAGGCCCCATATGTACTGGCATGAAATTATCTTCACAATATGCTGATAAGGGGAAAGTAAGTTAACAGAATACTATAGATAGAATGAACCTATTTACATATATAAACAAGTACCATCAGGGTATGTGGTACATATGTGTATGTCTATATAGAGAAAGGCCTGGAAATACACATACCACACTATTATTGACTGAAGCCCCCTGAAGAGTAGGAGGCTAAGAGCAGGGAACTTTCATTCACTGTCTTTTTAAAAAAATTAATGAGATGAAAAATTATAACAAAGTTACCACACTAATGTGAAGTGCTAATAAGGAAAACTGCATGTGTGTGGGGGGGGGGGTACATGGGAATTCTGCATTTTTTGCATGATTTTTCTGTAAGGCTATCACTTCTAAAATAATTTTTTAATTACAGTAATGGAAATATATCTGACATATTGTTAAGTGAAAAAAGCATATCATACTGAAATATGTGTAGTATGATCTCTTCTGTACATGTACAATGATATATTTCTTTGCTTGTATCTAACTAAAAGATTATCAGGGAGAAGAGATACATGATGTCAAGCAAGTATCAGTGATTTCCTCTGGGCAATAAAGGAGGATGGGAAGTGCAGCAGGAATGGGGTTGATAGGTTGGTGGGTGAAAAGACATTTTCACTGTTTACTATGTACAATTTTGTATTATTTATATTAGCTATGTATACATTTATGAAATTTTTATTTTTTTGAAAACAAATTTGAAAAAGAACATCCCCATGTCTGCAAAGTTTCCATTCTGGGCCCATCTGTAGATCACCTGAAAATCCACAGATGCAAAACCTCAGAGTCAGTCAGCTGCAGCCCCCCCTCCCCTCACTTGAAGGATGGCTCAATCTGCCTAGGGTCAAGCTCACTCACTAGTTAATCAAGGCTTTCTGATGCCCTCATATGCAGAGATTCACAGGGAAGAATCAGTAGCTGAAGTTCCAATGACAGTTGCTACCCAAACATTTCCCAAAACACACATACACACACGCATACATTCCTACTACAGTTTTCTTGGAGCTCTGTACAAATCCTTGTACAAAATCGCTGGGGCTATAGGCTTTGGTGCCTTAGTCTGTTGGAGCTTTGGATGACTAGTTAAACTCAAATCCGTCTGCCCTCATTTGAACACATCCCTAGGAAATGGCTTGCTACAATACACATTGTAGATCAAATGGCACATTGCTTACACAGATAGCTAAGGCACAAGGTAGGGTTGCCTTCAAGCAGCTGTAATTTGTACCTCTTCTTCATAAATAAGGAACCTGTGTGTTTTCTATAGGCACACAACTCTTTCAAACTGGGCGTATTTCTTCTGGAGCTGTCTATATTTGGGGCACTTTGTGTCTCCTGGGGATAATTGTAAGTCAACAATTTATCCTGAGTGAAGATGGCTTTAGCACCACTGTTGACTCCAGTTGTTTTATGATGTGTCACATTTTCAGACAATACAATTCTGGGGAACTGGTATAAACAAAGTAAAACCAATTTTTTTTAAAAATAAAAATAGGGGCCAGACTTTTGAAAAGGACATCCAGGAGGCTTCCTTTGGGATCCTTCCTAGAATTTTAAAAATTATTTAAGGTAGAAAATTGAACCATCTGTCCCATTCTATCACAAGACACTTATTTGTTCACTTGATCATGTAGCACTTCATTCATTAATAAAACAATGTTTTCTGAGTACCATTTATTTAACAAGCATTTACTGAACAGCTCCTATGTGCCAGGCATGAAATGCAGCACTCTCTATGTGTGACAGTACAGGTTATAAATGCTGGGATGGTGGGAAAAGTTTCTTCTCAGCCCTCACTGCCATCCTGCCTCTTCATGTATGATTTATGGGTCTGGATTCATTTTCAATATGTAAGGCTTTCTTTAGGGGGTTGGAAACCTCAGAAATATCAAATATAGCCAACTTGGTTCAATTAGCTTTCTTGGCTTCCCCACTATCCATTCCTTCATAAGGAATTATCAATTATATATATATATATTGAGTTCCAGACATGGTGTCAGACTTTAGGGATATAGTGGTGAACAAAACATAAACAAGATTCTAGCCTGTAGTACTATCTAGTGGAAGAAATAGCTATTGATTAAATAACCACACAAGGACTATGAATTCCAACTATGATAAGTACCCCAAGAGGTGCATTGTGCCCCATATCCCTACCCCCACCTTCACAAATGTAACCAGAGCAACTACAATTTAATCTATTTTATGTATTGGGATTCTAGTAAGATCTAGTTAGGGATGGGATTTGATTATTTAAAAGTCAGAAGGCTACCACCGTATGACATTTAACTTTGTATTATTATTTTGACTTAAGATTTTCCTTTCTACTGATTCTTCACAAATAAGGTCTCAAACCTGAGATGGGTTTTCTTAGAAGTTATTTCGTAATCTTCATGACAGCTTCTTATTTCCCTAGGAGCTTAGATTCCTCATTTTAAAATAACTTCCTCTATTATTCTCATCTTTCACTACACCCCAAATGAATTCTTCCCAGTGAACAAAAGGTAAGCTAGAAGGAAATTCATCTTATTGACTTCCTGACTTCCAACACTAGGAGCTTGTTTCCACTGCAAAACCAATTCATTTTTGATGATAGAAATAACCTGTTATATTGCTTTAAGAGCAAGTGCCAACCCTCCCATGGCCACCCCATTTAGGAGCAATTGTATTTTTTATATAAACGAAAATCCTCACCTTCAAGTCAGTGGAGATTCTTTGGTAGAGACCAATCATGATATCACGCTTTTTCTATCCCCTTTGTAAGCAGAAATAGTAATTCCTTACACTAGTGTGGATGATACATTTTATAAAGCACTTCAAATGCACCATCTCATTTAATCTTTAACAACTCATTGACTTACAAACAGCCTTTGGAAATGGCACAACCCAACTAGCCAGCTACTTTCATCAATGCTTTACTTTGAGTTTTGAGGCTGGCAATTAACCAGTGGTACTGTACATGTGAAAAAATTATAAACTGCTAATGAATAAAAAACGGGATGGAGTATTTATATATTTTCTATTTTATTTTCAATTAAGTGCCCTCACCTCCAATTTTCTACTTATTATGTTGTTAGGAAATGGGATTATACTGTCTGCAGGCAAAACCTTAAAGAAGTGTATACTGATTATTTAAATATTCTCTTCTGGCCAAACATGCTACTATAACTAATCAAACTGCATCCATACCGTCACTATTTATATAAGATATTGAGGTAATCCCATGCTTCTCCTAATTGTTCTAAAGTTTCTGAGCAGATAGTACAAATTGAATCCTACTGAAAGGAACTGCGCCCCCCCCCCAAAAAAAAAATCTATGCCCATGTCCAATTTTCTGGAACTGTGAATGTTATCTTATTTGGAAAAAAGGATCTTTGCAGATGCAATTATGGACTTTGAAATGAGATCATCTTGGATTATACAAGTGGGCCCTAAATCGAATGACAGTTGTCTTTATAAGAGAAAGAAGACACAAAGACACAGAGGAGAAGGTGCTGTAAAGAGAGAGATAGAGATTGCAAAGATGCAATCAAAAGTCTAGGAATGCCTGGAGCCACTAGAAGTTGGAAGACGCAAGGAATGGAATATCCCCTAGAGCTTTCAGAAGGAGTGAAACCCAGCAGAGACCTTAATTTTGGAATTCTGGCCTCCAGAACTGTAAGAGTAAATTTCTGTTGTTTTAAGCCACCCAGTTTATGGCAATTTATTTCAGAAGCCACAGGAAACTACTGTGTTAACCAAGTGCAGTTTTCAAGTCATTATGTTGAAAGACTTATAGCCATTATTCACATTAAAATCTGGACACTCACTCCATTCTTACCTGTAAGGCTAAACAACTTTTATCACCATGGAGCAAGAGAGAAGTTTTAGCCTTACCAAAATTGTACTTCTACTTTGGAAACCTTTTGCAAACTCATCAATGTTTTTAAATTCAAGGAAGAAGAACTCAATTTTCCACTATTAAATCATCATAAAGAAATTACTTATTTCAAAGTACTTGATTAAACCATGTTACTTCGGTTTGCTGTAGAAAATGCAATGTGTCTATGAGTTTCTAAAGAAGAAAAACATCTAAAACAATCACATTAAATATTGGTGCATTATCATGTGTGCATGCTTCTGAAGTATTCTCTATTTAATCTGACCAGTTTTTATTGCTCTGGTTCAGTTAGCTAGAGTGTTTTATGTTAGATACTGTATGGGGAAGGCAGTTGTTTCAATAGATCATTAAATTATCCAATTTGTATACTTCCATTTTAGCTGGGTTTCACACCTGATATTATTTGCTGTATTATTTGTACATTGTGTAAAAGAGCAGTGGAAAGATAAAAATGATTTTCACTGAACACTATTAATATAAATTTGAAAGAAAAGAGCAGCTAATCTATCAAAGTTCACTAAATATAAAGCCCTTCATCATATTGTGCTATGAGACACTTACTCCAGAAAAGAAAAGCCTCTTTTAATATAGTTTATAACTGTAATCCAGGTACTAGAAAACATTTCCCATTATAGAAAGAAATGTGAATGTAAATTTCATCTGCATAAAAAAGGTCAGTGTATTATTTTACTTCAAAATTTGCCCAAAACACCATGTGACTATTTTCACTTTCAAAAGATACAGCAGGAAAAAAAAAGGTACAGCAGATCTATTTGAATTCTTATTAATTACTTCAATCCTATCTGTTTTTGATAGGTAGGAATTATAGAAGGAGCAGCCAGCCTGATATTAGAAAACCCAGATATTAGTCCTAGCACTGCCAGTGTGTGATCTCAGTCTCTCTAAACCCAAGACTCTTAATCCAAAAGCATGAAGATCCATGTACCTACCTCAAAGAGTTGACACCAGAGTCTCTGCCTATTGAAATTCCAAGTTCCACTCCTTCATTAGTAAGGTCATCATAGCCCTGAGTAAAGCAGTGCTTCTCAACTGAAGTTGCATGTTGGAATCACCCAGGAAGCTGGGTTCACTCCCAAGATCGGGAATTGATTGGTTTGGTGTGGGGCATGGTATTGGAAAACTTTTAAAGAAACCACCCCCCAGTGATTTTATTTCGCTACCAAGGTTTAGAACCCCTGCAGTAGAGCTTTCTTCAATCCATAGCAGCTGAATTTATCCCAATCTTTTTGATACTCTCAAACTAACCAAATTCTATTTAAGTGATTTTACCCAAACAATTGAAGTGCTTCATACTCTCTGTACAACACCTATTTTGGTGCCACCCTTCAGTTACTGCTGAAGAGGCTGGCATTTTCCAAGAGTTTTATGACATGCCAAGAAAATATTAAAATTAAATTAACATGAAAATATAAATGGGGGAAAAAGATTTCCAGAGTACAGATTTCCAGTAATAAGAATCATTACCATTATCCCCATCTTATTGATAAGAACATGGAGGCACAGAGACATTAAGCAAATTTTCCATAATCACACTTTGCAAGTGGTTGAGGTGAAATTTGAACTCAGTTCATCTGGTCACAAGGCAACAAGGCAGTACTGTCCCATCGAAGAATGACTCCTACCAAGTAAATCGTATGCTTATGGAAACTCAGTTGGGTTTGTTCCCAAGCCTATTTATGCCTTTTGTGTTATAATTACATAATTTAATTAAATGTTACATATTCACGAACCCCATCAAAAAAAAATGGGTGAGTGCAAATAAGCAAGAATTGCTATTTCTATGGAAACTGAGATGATTGCTTTGGAGGGGAATTCACACACACACACACACACACACACACACACAAATTGCTGTGAAATTAAGTTTGGGTGAGGCACATATAAATTATTTATTTAAAAAAATCATTAAAATGTAAGATTCTGTGCCCAGACTTCTTAGCAAATAGCTTTTATTTAATTTCTTGTTCCAGTTTAAAGAAATTAACACTGTAAGTCATAGTTAAAGCATTATGGATGTGGTGATGCAAGAAAGAGGAGGGAAAATTCATTCACTAGACCCGTAATCAAAGAAAAGTCCTCAGACCTGCATCAAAAGCTGGGCAAAGTATGTGCAGTTATTTATTTAAACTAAAATAAAGTGTTTCACAGATGCGGACATGATGTTTCATGATTCCACAATTTAAGCAAATTCTTAAACTAACTGACAGACCAGTAGTACACATAATGTTGGAAAACAGTCTAATAGAATAGAATATCCTTTATTGTTTAGCATTGTAACTGTCTACTTACAAACCTGGTCCCCTCACCTGACTATGAGCGCCTCAAAGACATGGATCCTGTGTTAGTCACCATTTTATGATCAGGCCTAAAACAGTACCTGGCACAGAGTAGAAATTCAATAAATGTGAAAATGAAATGAGCTCATGTGTGTGGGAACACATTGAAGCTGTAAGGTACTGTACAACTGTGGTTCTACTTTGAATGGACACACATATCAGGGATTTATGGTTTCTTGAGGCAGAATCCCAGAAATACAGCTAACTCCCCCAGGATTAATCATCAATGTCAGCAGAACCTGGTAGTTAAAGCAGATCTTCAAGTAAGACAGACCTAGTTTTGAATCCTAGCTTTACAGTTTACTAGTTGGATGAACTTGGGCAAGGTACCGAAGGCCCTGTGCATCAGATTTCTCATTGCAAAATAGACATTATCATATAAATACCTACCTCAAAACATACAAATGTCCATCAGTTGAGTTTTGATATGGAATAAATTCTAAGCAAGTGAAAAAATTGTAAGTAGCTAAAAAATACAGTATGACACCATTACTATTTTTTTAAAAGAGTATCAGTGCAACCTTGTATATGCACAAGAAATTTCTAGAAGGATAAGAAAATATTAAAATATATTTTAAAATATTAAATATATTTTATATGACTTAAAAATATACTAATGTGTGCATATACCACATTTTGCATATCCAGTCATCTTTTTGTTTGTTTGTTTTTACATTGGCAGGCACAGGGAATCGAACTTGGATCTCCAGCATGGCAGGTGAGAATTCTGCCACAGAGCCACCATCACACTGCCCTCCAATCATCTTTTGATAGATCCTTGGGTTGCTTCTACCTTTTGCCTATTACACATAATGCTGTTATGAACATGCAGTACAAGTATCTGTTTGAGTCTCTGTTTTCAATTCTTTTGGGTATGTATCTAGAAAGTGCAATTGCTGGGTCCTGTGGTAATTCTATGGAGTTCTGATATATGCTACAATATCAATGAAACTTGAAGACATAATATTGAGTGAAATAAGCCAGACACAAAAGGACAAATACTGTATGATTTCACTTATAGAAATACCTATAATAAGCAATTCATAGAGATAGAAAGTAGATTATCAGGGGACAGGGGAGCAGGGAGGAATCGAGGGATATTGCTTAATGGGTGCAGAGTGTCTGCTAACAGTGATGAAAAAGTTGGGTAATGGGTATTGGTGCTGGTAGTGTAAATGTAATTAATACTAATGAACTTACATTTGAAAATGGTTAAAATGGGAAATTTTGGAGTTGTATATATGTTACCCTGATTTTAAAAAAAGCTTTTTTTTAGAAAGATAAATCATTAACATTATGTTAAGGACTCAATAAAAACATTTGTTCTGCGTTAGGTAAGGAATTTTTATTTCTGAGATTGCATGGTTACAAACACATTTTCTAGCTGTCAGAATTACAATTTCCATGAAGGACTATGTGTTGTCTTGGTAATCATTTTCCCTCCTGAACATAGTCCAATATCTGGAAATAAAAAAATGAAACACTGTGAATGTTTGTTCAATGGCATGTATTCTGACGAAGGTACTCATACATATTGTATGGTTAACTGACCAATGTAGCAGTTAGTTTAAGAATTTAAAAATAGGGGGGGAAATATGTGATTATATTTGTGGTGTAGGATTAGGAGGGAGGGGCGAAGGGAGATCTCATTTCCTTTATTTAAAACTTTTATCATGCATAGCATATATAAAATTTATAACATCTACACTTTCTATTATGTAAAATGCTAGTTCATTTTTTATTTTGTACTTCAGAGGTTTGTTGTGAAGACTGAGCCAGTGAGATGATGCTTGTAAAGGGATTAGGAATATGCATGACACCTCCTAAATACTCACCACTGGTGGTGGTGGTGGCAGTGCAGCCCAATGAGACAACTTGGGCTTGCGTTCTGGAGTAAGATGGCTGCGTCCAAATCCCAGTTTTGCTGAATACTAGCTTGATGATCTAAACAAGTTATCAAATTATCCAGTTTGTGTTCTTATCTTTAAAGTAGAACTGATAATTGTATCTACCTTCTGAGCTCATATCTATTTATTCAAGGCCCTCTATCCAGTTGTGTTCAATTTCAATGGTATATTAAGCAATGGAATGTATTTATCCTCTGATCTATCTGACCCTAGGGCTGGAATTCTTAATACCCTCCTATACTGTTTACAATCTTATAAAGAAAACTAAACATGAACAATAAAAAATATATATTAAAGGTGACATATTGAATAAAAGAGATGTGGAGCCAGAAGATTTTAATTCAAATCTCAATCTCCTTACTCTGGAGCCTTGTAAGAGGGGCCCCAGCCAAGCTACAGAAAGTAGTTAAGATATGGAGAAGTGGTTGCACAAGAGAATGCTAGCAAAAAGTTCTATTGCATAACAAAAAAACAAGAAAAAATTCATTAACAGTCAGCTTGGGAAAGCAAGCTACTGAAGTTCTAAGGTAGAAGCAAAACCACGCTAAGCCTTAGAACAGGGATGTCAAATTCAAAGCATACAGTCAATTCTCCCAAGAATATTAATCAGGACATTCTTTACTAGTACGTATGGACAAGGTCTCAAAAGCCTTCTCAAATCAACACCCCAGGTTGTAGACTGGAATTGGCCAAAGGGATCTATTTGCCACCCTGCATTAGAGTCACAAAACAGTCTGAGGAGATTCTATAAGGGCTGGGGCATTTGGCCAGGAATATTGAGCCTGAAGGAAGAATGGCTGGGCAGCAAATTAATAATGGTTTCAAAGAATAGGAGGCAGTTCAGTGGAAATTGGTAGATGTTTGGCATTATAAGATTAGCACCCAGAGTGACTTCAGGCCTATCATTTGAAGAAAATCAACAGTTACAGGCCCAACCATTCTTATCTGAAATTAAAATCTCTACCAGAATAACCATTATAATAAATATGCTCATTTAATACACCTGGCATTTCTATAATAGTTTTACAATCAACATAATTTCACATCAATCATGAACGGTAGTTTGATTTTCTTTGCTCTCGCTACCCCATGAACTAGGCCATGCAGATATTATCAGATTCTGATGTGTCAACAAATGCCCTGGTTGCAGAACAACTAAGGGACTTTTCTCAGAACACACATTAGGCCTGTGGTGGATGTGGACCAGGATCCAGGATTCCTGACATTCAAGCGCAGATTCTTTCCTTGAATGTCAATTCAAGGTGAGGCCGGTTGACTGGTGAAACAGGCTGGGGGGTGGGCAGGCAAATGTAGGTCATTACAGTGAACTGATGAGTTCATTTTGTTTATGTCTCATTGAAACTTCCTGTTGCTCAAGCCCCAAACCGAGGAGTCTCCTCAACTCCACTTGTTTTTTCATACCCCATGTCTAGTCCATTAGAAAATTCTGTTTGCTCTCCCATCAAACTATATCCAGGATATGTCCATTTTTCATGCCCTTCGATACTACTATCATCTCTCATCAAAAATTATGTCAGTCACTTCCTCACTAGCCACTTTCCTTCCATACTTTCCCTACCCCAGTCTGTTCTCAACAGAGCAGCCAGAGAGATCCTTTGAAACCCCAAATCACATCATGCCCTCCCCTGCTCAAAAGCATTCCATAGCTCCCCATGTCACTCAGAGTTCAAGCCAAAGTTTTGATGGTAGCCTATGAGACCTACATGATCCATCATACTGCCCTGCATGTGGTTTCTCTAGTGCACCAAATACCATTCCCTCTTCTGGCCTTTACAGGGACTGGGCTCTCTCTCTGGCATGCTCTTCTCCAAGAATCTGCATGACCTTTCATCTCACATCCTTTAGGTCTCTCCTCAAATGCCACCTGATCAGAGAAACCTGCTCTGACTACCCTATTTAAAATGGGCTTCTTCTCCCTACCCCAGTGTTCCCTATTCCTTCCTGCTTTTTTCTTCCATAACACATATCACCATCTAATATAGGAAATATTGTCCTACAGGTTTTGCTTCTTTTCTGTTTCCCTACAAGAACGTAAGCTCCATCAGGGATTGTGATATCTCCAACACCTAAAACGGTGTCTGATATAGAGTAGGTTCTCAAGAACCATTTGTTGAATAATTTTTAAAAGTGGATTGAAATGAGTACCAATACTGTTCCCGTATTACAGAGGAGGAAATAGAGGGTATTAGAGTTTAAGTGATTTGCTTGGGGTCACTCATCTAGTAAGAGAGGAGTCAGGAATTCAATACAAGCCTGAATGCCTCTACAGAGATAACATCCTTTTTTCTCTTCTCCTCCTCCTCCTCCTCCTTCTTCCTCCTCTCTCTCTCCACCTTGCACACACAAAGGCACACACACATGAATACCTGCAAATTTTCTCAGTGTCATGTAAACAATCTCCTAAAAATACAGTAAAGAATTAACTAGAATAAGCTCCATCAACTAAAGAGGAAGAAACGAAGAGCTCATGCAGAAAGATGTGATGGAGGGGAAAACTAAGATGCTATGTAAAAGAATCCAAGAGGCTCTGGAGGCAAGGATCAAGCTTTTACGTCTACTTGGAGCAAATTATTTCACTGAGATAGTATTGTGCATTTTGTCCTCTCTGCTACAAAGTTCAAAAAGAATAAAAGGTATTTTGAATTCCTTCCCCCACGAGATCCTTGCAAGCATTAAAATCTGCCACCCCCTTTGGTTCAGGTCAGAAAAATTAAAAAATTAAAGCACGGAAGTTCATTTTAAATAGCTTTTATATCTTCATATACTCATTTTAGCCAATAATGACTATCTTGACATTCCTGACTTCACTATAGGACTCCACTCTCAAAAAGGACGGTATGCTCGGTTTAACACTCTGCAGTTACTAATAATATTAATATTTTGAATAATATTATCTTTAAATTGTGTTTTGTAACATTCAATAGAAAAGAACATCATCATATGAAATTTCTTATGAACCAAATATTAATGAGGAAATTGAAGATAAAGCAAAAGAATGTATAAATAAGCATTTTAAATTATGTACAAATAATGAAGCCACTTTCAGTTTCTCGTACAATCTCCACAAGTTACAGGAAATGCCAGAGAAATCATTAAAATACCATTGTTTAAATTCATATCCAGAATTACGAAATAAGCCAGAAACAAAAGAACAAGAATGGTATGGTCACCTTTAGAAAATGCTTATAAGAAAACAGGGGCCCAACTTCAGGGAAGATGGCCAAATAGAGTAGTTCAAGATTAGCCCTGCTCCACGGAAAAGTTAAAGAAGGGACCACAGGACGACTGAGGCGGTGATTCAGAAGTGCAGCTGACCTGGAAGAACCTTCTGCACCACATGGGGCAGCCCTGGTTGTAGAGACCAAGGAGCTGAGAGGCAGGGGCTGGAGCCTGGCTCAGAGACATGGAGGCCGCGGGAGTGCAAGGATGGGAACCAGGGACTAGGAAGGAAACCAGGCCGCATTGCTTGAGCGCTACCCTCAGCAGCGCAGTCCCTGTGACCAGCAACTCACCCCACACCCCACACACCTGAACCCCATCACCCGGTCCCATTCCCTGCGCTCCAGGTGTCCGCATCCCACCAGCCCCCAGTGCACATACCTGCCCCACACCCCCACTCCAAGTGCAGCCCAACCCACCTCCCCTGCACCCCTCCTGAGCACTACCCCCCCTACCTGCCCCCTGCAGGCTGTTGCCAGCACATAAAGACTGCAGTCACTAACCTCCATACCCAGGCTACCCTGTGTCGCACAGCCTCACCCCGCCCTGCCCCGCCTGAGCCCTGCGCAGCAAATTATAGCACTCCACGCATGTCCACAGGCTCCCAATCACACCATTCAGCTCCGGGAATGGCACTGTGCAGCAGTCCTAGAACTGTGCATACAAACAGCCCTCAGCCACACTTCTCAGCTGAGAAAGTGCTGACCTGTGCAATAGGGTCACATCTGTCCCCAGTCCACGACCGACCTGTTACCACCACTCTATGCATGCACACAAAGGGCCCCGTGCCTTAGACCAGTGCACACCAGGGTTATGCCCCCCAGACCAGTGCACCTGCAAAACTACATACTCCATGGCTGCTGGGCGCCCACATTCACAAGCATCAGTGCAACATCCCCAACCTCTGCCTATACCGGTCCTGAAACAAGTCACTGCAATGAGTGCCCGACCCCGTGTCCTGCTCCCTGCTGTGCAACCATCCCGCAAAAACAAGCCTTAGACTATTGAAAGAAATCTAATCCCAAAGTAAATCAATCAAGATATTTACATGCCACACATACAGGAGATCACTAAGCATATCATAATATAGGCAGATATAGCCGTACCTAATGACCAGATTAAAACACCAGAGGAGACACAGATGTTGGAACAACTAATCAAAGATGCTTATACAACTCTACTTAATAAATGGAATAGCAAATGACATAAAGGAGATCAAGAAGACAGCAGAAGAGCATAAAGAGGGATTTGAAAAAATAAATTAAAAAATAGCAGATATCACGAAGATTAAAGACTCTGCCAACCAAATAAAAAACATACTATAGGCGCACAACACTAGATTTGAAAAGACAGAAGAAAGACTAAGTGATATAGAGGACAGGATAACTGATTTTGAATAATCAAAACAGCAAATGATAAAAAAAGATGGAAAAAATTGAATTGGATCTCAGGGAAATGATAGACAAAACAAAGTGCACAAAAATAAGAATCATTGGTGTCTCAGAAGGAGAAGAGAGGAGTAAAGGGATAGGGAGAGTAGTTGAGGATACAATGGGGGAAACATTTCCAACCCTCATAAAGGAGTTATATATACAAGTTAAAGAATCCCAAAGAACTCCAAACAGGATAAATCCAAATAGGCCTTCCCCAAGGCACATACTAATCAGTCTGTCAAATGTTGAAGAGAAGCAGAAAATCCTGAAAACGGCAAGAGAAAAACAATCTACTACATAGAAGGGAAACCAAATAAGAGTGAGTTCAGACTACTCAACTAGCACCCTGGAGGTGAGAAGTCAGTGGTATTATATATTCGAGATCCTGAAAGAGAAATACTTCCAGCCAAGAACTCTGTACCCAGGCAAATTGTCCTTCAAAACTGAGGGAGAGATTAAAGTTTTCAGTCGAAGAATTCCTGAAAGATTTTGTGATAAAGAGACTGGCCCTACAAGAAATACTAAAAGGAGTCCTGCTGGCTGAAAAAAAAAGACAGGATAGAGAGGTCTGGAGAAGGGCACAGAACTGAAGAGTACTACATTTCTAGTTTGCTAGCTGCCAGAATGCAACACACAAGAAATGGATTGGTTTTCAATAAAAGGGGATTTATTTAGTTAACATATAGTTCTTCAGAGGAAAGGCAACTAACTTACAGCTGAGGTTCTTTCTTACCTGGAAAGGCACAGGGTGATCTCTGTTGGCCTTCTCTCCAGGCCTCTAGGTTCCAACAACTTTCCCCAGGGTGATTCCTTTCTGCATCTCCAAAGGTCTGAGCTGAGCTGCGAGTGCTGAGATGAGGTATGCTGAGCTGCTTGGGCTGTGCTACGTTGAGCTCTCTCATTTAAGCACCAGCCAATTAAATCAAACATCATTCATTGTAGCAGGCACGCCTCCTAGCTGACTGCAGATGTAATAAAAAACAAATGAGGTTCACATGCCATTGGCTCATGTTCACAGCAAAAGAACTAGGCACCTTCACCTGGCCAAGTTGACATCTGAACCTAACTACCACAACCACTAAAGGCAATTTAAAGAATACAAAGAGAAAGAGGGAAAATAATATATAGATCTGACAAATAAAACTAAAAAGATACACTGGTGGATTCAAGAAATACCTTTTCACTAATAACTTTGAATGTTAATGGACTGAAGTTACCAACTGAAAATGCAGATTGGCAGAATAGATTAAAAAACATAATCCAGCTATATGCTGCTTACAAGACACTCATCTTAGACAAAAGGGTACAAATGGATGGAAAGTGAAGAGATGGAAAAAGACTATCCATGCAAGTTGTAGCCAAAAGAAAGCAGGAGCATCTATATTAATATCAGACAAAGTAAACTTTAAACATAAAAGCATCATAAGAGACAAAGAAGGACACTATATACTAATTAAAGGGTAAATTTGCCAAGAAGATAAAACAATCATAAATGCTTATTTTCCCAACCAAGGAGCTCCAATGTACATGAGGCAGAGATTGGCAAAACTGAAGGGAGTGATAGATGTTTCAACAATAATAGTAGGAGACATCAATACACCATTCTCCCTTATAGATAGAACAACCAGGCAGTAGACCAGCAAGGAAACAGAGAAGTTAAATAGCTTGATAAATAAATTAGACCTAACACATATATCGGTCATTGTACACCAGAGCACAAGGATATCTGGAATCTGCCCTGTAACTACTTTTGAGGAGTGCTTTGAAAACTACCATTTTTTTTCCTTTACTTTGTATATATGCTATACTATACAATAAAAAAAGTTAAAAGTAATTTACAGTCAAAATTAAACTTGGACTTACCTGAAACTGATTTAAATGAAGTGTCAAATTTTTTCAGAAAAGTTGTTCCATGAGAATCAGTATCTCTAGATGTACTAAAATGTCACAGCCTACAAAATACTCTTAACAGGGCAGTAACAGTGTGTACTAACAGAAAGATCCTTCTTAAATTTAAAATTTATCAAAAATTATTTTACACTTTTTCATTTGCAGTGCACGAATTATGGTGCTTTCAATGATATCCATCAAAATGAAATTTTGGAAAGTAAAAATTTTGATAGAATAATAAATGAACTTACAAAGAGCAAGCCAGGAAAACCTTGCGGTCAATCCATATATCACTTTAATAAAGCATTATTATTTACTGTATTATATACGATTGTGAAACCAAAATATTATTTTTTCATTTTGTAAGATTATATTGTTGTTCCTGTATCATTACTGCCCCTATATTTTTTATAATTAATAAACTATTTTTCAAAGGAAAAGCTATATGTTTTTGTATTTTAAATGGCACTTTCTCCCTGCTTTTTGAACAGGGGCCCTGAATTATTTTACACTAAGCCTTGCAAATTATGTAGCTGTTCTTGTTTCAGGGCTATTCCACCCCTCCTCACCCCTGCCACACACACTCACACCTAAATAAGTAAACTTCTCCTTGTCTTATATCTCATTTGATTTGGGCCTAGTTTTCAGCCAGAGACTGATAAACTGTTTCATGCTTAGATGCTCTAAATTGATAGTAAATTGTTTCAATATGGGTAGCCAAGATCTCCAGTTCCTAGCACAGGATCAAACACCAAGCAGATACTTGATAAATGTCTGTTCAAATGAGTGTATAACAGAGGACTTTAAGACTCCCTAGCACACTTTTATTGGTTTTCTTTTTTCGCAATAGTCACCTTATTGGAAAGTTTTTTCCAGACCTTCTCAAATGATGATGTGAAAGGTAAAGTCAAGTTACTTATACTCTAAGCAGGCAAGGACGAAGCCTATCTCATTTTCCAATATTTCTTGCATCTAGAGAGTTGCCTGGCATGCAATAAATATTTTTGCATAATAAATAAGTAAATGGAGCATATGTAGACCCCTGTTTCACTTTGGTCTCAAATTGTATTTGAATTCTGACCTGTGCCTTCCCAAATAGGCTGGAGCCTCACACTTATCCCAAAGACACTTACCACAAGTAAAGGATAGTCTGCCTTTTTAAACGAAGCATAAAGCCTTCCCTGAATTGTACAACAAAAGATTCCAAAAAGAGAGACTCCAGGAAGAAAGTCAGTCCCAAAAGGAGCTCAACTGTCAGTCCCGAACTCCTTCCTACCTGCTTCTTTTATTTTCCCAATGAGAGTTTCTCACTCCTGTTCTTACTCTCACTATCATTCCAGTGTCTCTCATTAAAACTTACCATCTACATTTAGACAAGAACCCATTTTGGTAACACCCTTTAGTTACTGCTGTACAGGCTGGCATTTTCCAAGAGTTTTATGATGTGCCAGGAAAACATTAAAATTAAATTGACATGAAAATACAAGTGAGGGAATAAAGATTTCCAAAGTACAGTTTTCCAGTAATAAGAATGTCAGTGAATCAGAGTTTGACTAAATCTCGAATGACCTGATATAATTATATTCCTCCAAACCTATTTAAGGAATATCTTTCCTTCCCAGCTCCATGTCTACCTCCCAGCTTTTAGATACCACATTGTTTCGTAATCTGAGAGGCCTTCACCCCAATCCCCAACATGAAACAAAGATTTGCCACATCCTCGAGTGCTCCTCAGACCTACCTAGTTCCAGGGATGAATAAGATTATTGACTAAGGTACAAAACACTACTGCTTGTAAGACTAGGTGTTTGCCCTAATTTTAAAGTTCATCCTATCACAGAAAAAGAACTGATTTTGCAAAAGCCCAGTAACTTTCTGCAAAATTCCATAATAGCAATTTTGACATATAGCACTTGAAGTACAAATATTATGTAAGCACATATTGAGAAGGGGGTGTCAGAAATAAAATGATGTGGGTTATGGAACTCAAAGAATTCCAAGGTATAATAAAATAAAAATCCTTACTGGGGTCTGTTTCACTTTACAAAGGCTGCCAGAATAAAATACACCTGACATGGCTTGGCATTTATAAAGGGGATTTATTTAGTTACAAATTTAATAATTTGGGAATGCAACCAATGATGTCTACTGAGCATCTCTCCCAGCTTCTGGGTTCAAATGGCTCTCAGCCAGGCATTTTACATTTACTATGGGCATAAAAGAGGAGTCATACAGTATATATCATATTGTGTGCGGCTTATTTTACTCAGCATTATGTCCTCCAAGGCTCATCCATCTTGTCATGTGGTGCAGGATACTATTTCATCTTACTGCTGTGTAATATTACATCATATGTATATGCCACATTTCGTTGATACACTCATCTGTTGATGGGCATTTGGATTGTTTCCGTCTTTTGGCAATTGTAAATAATGCTGCCATGAACACTGGTGTACAAATGTCTGTTTGTGACACTGCTTTCAGCTCTTCTAGGCATATACCAAGTAGTGCTATTGCTAGGGCATAAGGTAACTTGATATTGAGTTTCCAAAGGAACCACCAAATTGTCTTCCATAGTGACCGTACCATTATACATTCCCACCAGCAGTGGATAAGTGTCCCAAATTCCCCACATCCTCCGCCAAATTGATAGCTTCCTGTTTGTTTAATAGCAGACATTCTTATAGGTGTGAGGTGGTATCTCATTGTAGTTTTGATCTGCATTCCCCTTATAGCCAATGAAAATGAGCATCGCTTCAGGTGTTTTTGAGCCATCTGTATTTGCTTTTCAGTAAAAATGCCTATTCATATCTTTAGCCCATTTTATAGTTGGATTGTTTGTTCTTTGTACTTGAGTTGTATGATTTCTTTATGTATACAGGATATCAAACAACTGTCTGATGTGTGATTACAAAGTATTTTCTCCCATTGAGTTGGCTGCCACTTTACCTTTTTGACAAAGTCTTTTGAGGTGTAGAAGCGTTTGATTTTGAGGAGTTCCTATTTATCCTTTTTTTTTTTCTTATGCTTTGGCTGTAAATTTAGGAACCTACTTCCTATTACTAGGTCTTGAAGATATTTCCCTTCATTTTCTTCTTGAACTTTATAATGCTAGTTCTTCTATTTAGATGTTTGATCCACTTTGGGTATATTTTGGTATACGGCTTAGGGTAAGGGTCCTCTCTCATTCTTCTGGCTATCGTTATCCAGTTCTCCCATGCCCATTTATTGAAGAGATTGTTTTGGCCCAGTTCAGTGGATTTGGGGACCTTGTCAAAAATCAGCTGACATTGATTTGGTGTTCTATTTCTGCACTCTCGATTCAATTGTATCGGTCAATACTTCTGTTTTTGTGCCAGTACCATGCTGTTTTGACCACTGTGGCTTTATAATAAGTCCTAAAGTCAGGAAGTGTTAATCCTCCCATTTCATTCTTTTTTAGGACATTTTTAGCTATTTGGGGTCTCTTTCCCTTCCAGATGAATTTGGTAACTAGCTTTTCCAAGTCTTCAAAGTAAGTTGTTGGAATTTTGATTGGTACTGCATTGAATCTGTAGATCAATTTTGGTAGAATTGACAATTAAATTTAACCTTCCTATTCATGAGCAGGAAATATCTTTCCACCTGTTTAGATCTTCTTTGATTTCTTTTAGCAATGTTATGTAGTTTTCTGTGTACAAGTCCTTTATGTCCCTAGCTAAGGTCATTCCTAAGTACTTGATTCTTTTAGTTGCTATTTTGAATGGAATTTGTTCCTTAACTGACTCCTCAGTTAGTTCACTTTTTGTGTATAGAAGCATTGCTGATTTTCGCACATTAATTTTATTTCCCAGCCCTTTGTTGAATTTGTCTGTTAGCTCAAGGAACTTTGTTGTAGATTTCTCAGGGTCTTCCAAGTATAGGATCATGTCATCTGCAAATAATGAAGGTTTCACTTCTTCCTGTCCAATTTGGATGCCTTTTATTTCTTTCTCCTGCCCGATTGCTCTAGCTTGAACTTCTAGCAAAATGTTGAATAATAGTGGTGATGGTGGGCATCCTTGTCTTGTACCTGATCTTAGGGGGAAAGTTTCAATCTCTCTCCATTGAGTACGATGCTGGCTATCGGTTTATCATATATTTCCTTTATCATATTGAGGTAGTTACCTTTGATTCCTATCTTTTGGAATGTTTTTATCTGAAAAGGATGCTGAATTATGTTGAATTCTTTTTCAATATCAATCAAGACGATCATGTGATTTTTCCCTCTGGATTTCTCAATTTGCTGTATTACAGTAATTCATTTTCTGTGCTGAACAATCCTTGCATTCCTGGTATAAACCCCACTTGGTTGTGAGGTATAATTCTTTTAATGTGTTGCTGGATTCAATTTGCTAGTATTTTGTTGAGAATTTTTGCATCTATGTTCATTAGGGAGATTGGACTGCAGTTTTCCTTTCTTATAGCATCTTTACCTGGTTTTGGTATTAAAATAATATTAGCTTCAGGGAAGATGGCGGCTTAGTAAGACGCGCGGATCTTAGTTTCTTCTCCAGGACACCTACTAGGGGAGTAGAAACGATACAGAAAGCGCCCAAAGCCACAACAGAGATAAAAAAGACAGCGTACCCCATCCTGGAACGGCTGGCTGGCTGAAAGAAGCAGCTCGGGTGAGATCGCCGAGGCGCGCGGGCCTTACCGGGCGGGGTGGCAAGCGGCCGGAGTTACTCCCTTCCCCCTTCCCGGGCCGGCTGGGAGAATTGGAGAGGCGGTCCCCTGAAACCAAGGCGGCTGGCGCCCACACCACGCGCAGCCCCCGGACCAACTGAGAGAATTGGATCGGAAATCCCCAGGCCGCGGAGAACGGTGACGGGTGGGGGAGGCCCCTTCCAAACCCGTGACTCCCGGGGAAAGTGCACTCTCTCGGGCGGGCCGCTGCCGCTGGCGCCCTCCCGCCACGCTTGTTGCCCAGGGCCGACTAGGAAATTCGGACGGGCTCTTTCCCTGGCTGCGGCGACCAGCAACCCTCCCTGCGTTCGGACCCCAGGCCGGCTCAAGTCGCTTCGGCTAGCGAACCCCCAGGACGGCGAGAGTTTTCCAAAGTTTAAGGTCCCACAGCACCTTTTACTGGTGGGACCCGCAGACAAACGTGTGCCACGAGCGCCACCTACTGGGCAGGATAAGAAAAACAGAACCCAGAGATTTCACAGAAAAATCTTCCAAACTTTTGGATCCAATACCCAGGGAAATCTGTCTAAATGTGCAGATGCCAACAGAAGATAACGGATCACGCTCAAATAATTGAAAATATGGCCCAGTCAAAGGAACAAACCAATAGTTCAAATGAGATACAGGAGCTGAGACAACTAACGCTAAATATACGAACAGAAATGGAAAACCTCTTCAAAAACGAAATCGATAAATTGAGGGAGGACATGAAGAAGACATGGGCTGAACATAAAGAAGAAATAGAAAAACTGAAAAAGCAAATCACAGAACTTATGGAAGTGAAGGACAAAGTAGAAAAGATAGAAAAAACAATGGATACCTACAATGATAGATTCAAAGAGACAGAAGATAGAATTAGTGATTTGGAGGATGGAACATCTGAATTCCAAAAAGAAACAGAAACTATCGGGAAAAGAATGGAAAAATTTGAACAGGGTATCAGGGAACTCAAGGACAATATGAACCGCACAAATATACGTGTTGTGGGTGTCCCAGAAGGAGAAGAGAAGGGAAAAGGAGGAGAAAAACTAATGGAAGAAATTTTCACTGAAAATTTCCCAACTCTTATGAAAGACCTAAAATTACAGATCCAAGAAGTGCAGCGCACCCCAAAGAGATTAGACACAAATAGGCGTTCTCCAAGACACTTACTAGTTAGAATGTCAGAGGTCAAAGAGAAAGAGAGGATCTTGAAAGCAGCAAGAGAAAAACAATCCATCACATACAAGGGAAACCCAATAAGACTATGTGTAGATTTCTCAGCAGAAACCATGGAGGCTAGAAGACAGTGGGATGATATATTTAAATTACTAAAAGAGAAAAACTGCCAACCAAGACTCCTATATCCAGCAAAATTGTCCTTCAAAAATGAGGGAGAAATTAAAACATTCTCAGACAAAAAGTCACCGAGAGAATTTGTGACCAAGAGACCAGCTCTGCAAAAAATACTAAAGGGAGCACTAGAGTCAGAACCAAAAAGACAGAAGAGAGAGGTATGGAGAAGAGTGTAGAAAGAAGGAAAGTCAGATATGATATATATATAATACAAAAGGAAAAATGGCAGAGGAAAATATTATCCAAACAGTAATAACACTAAATGTTAATGGATTGAATTCCCCAATCAAAAGACATAGATTGGCAGAATGGATTAAAAAACAGGATCCTTCTATATGCTGTCTACAGGAAACACATCTTAGACCCAAAGATAAACATAGGTTGAAAGTGAAAGGTTGGGAAAAGAGATTTCATGCAAATAACAACCAGAAAATAGCAGGAGTGGCTATACTAATATCCAACAAGTTAGACTTCAAATGTAAAACAGTTAAAAGAGACAAAGAAGGACACTATATACTAATGAAAGGAACAATTAAACAAGAAGACATAACAATCATAAATATTTATGCACCGAACCAGAATGCCCCAAAATACGTGAGGAATACACTGCAAACACTGAAAAGGGAAATAGACACAAATACCATAATAGTTGGAGACTTCAATTCCCCACTCTCATCAATGGACAGAACATCTAGACAGAGGATCAATAAAGAAATAGAGAATCTGAATATTACTATAAATGAGCTAGACTTAACAGACATTTATAGGACATTACATCCCACATCAGCAGGATACACCTTTTTCTCAAGTGCTCATGGATCATTCTCAAAGATAGACCATATGCTGGGTCACAAAGCAAGTCTTAACAAATTTAAAAAGATTGAAATCATACACAACACTTTCTCGGATCATAAAGGAATGAAGTTGGAAATCAATAATAGGCAGAATGCCAGAAAATTCACAAATACCTGGAGGCTCAACAACACACTCTTAAACAACGAGTGGGTCAAAGAAGAAATTGCAAGAGAAATTAGTAAATACCTCGAGGCAAATGAAAATGAAAACACAACATATCAAAACTTATGGGATGCAGCAAAGGCAGTGCTAAGAGGGAAATTTATTGCCCTAAATGCCTATATCAGAAAAGAAGAAAAGGCAAAAATGCAGGAATTAACTGTTCAATTGGAAGAACTGGAGAAAGAACAGCAAACTAATCCCAAAGCAAGCAAAAGGAAAGAAATAACAAAGATCAGAGCAGAAATAAATGAAATTGAAAATATGAAAACAGTAGAGAAAATCAATAAGACCAGAAGTTGGTTCTATGAGAAAATCAATAAGATTGATGGGCCCCTATCAAGATTGACAAAAAGAAGAAGAGAGAGGATGCAAATAAATAAGATCAGAAATGGAAGAGGAGACATAACTACTGACCTCACAGAAATAAAGGAGGTAATAACAGGATACTATGAACAACTTTACGCTAATAAATACAACAATTTAGAGGAAATGGACGGGTTCCTGGAAAGACATGAACAACCAACTTTGACTCAAGAAGACATAGATGACCTCAACAAACCAATCACAAGTAAAGAAATTGAATTAGTCATTCAAAAGCTTCCTAAAAAGAGGCGGGCCGCGGTGGCTCAGCGGGCAAGAGTGCTTGCCTGCCGTGCCGGAGGACCCCGGTTCGATTCCCGGCCCCAGCCCATGTAAAAAACAAACAAACAAACAAAATATAATAAAACAAGAAAATGTTTAAAAATGTTTCCCTTTCTTCCTCCCTTCCTTCCTTCTCTGTCTTTCCTTCCTTTAAAAAAAAAAAAAAAAAAAAAAAAAAAAGCTTCCTAAAAAGAAAAGTCCAGGACCAGATGGCTTCACATGTGAATTCTACCAAACGTTCCAGAAAGAATTAGTACCA
The DNA here is from genome assembly GCF_023851605.1 of Tamandua tetradactyla. Taxonomy (NCBI): domain Eukaryota; kingdom Metazoa; phylum Chordata; class Mammalia; order Pilosa; family Myrmecophagidae; genus Tamandua; species Tamandua tetradactyla. Next base: position 17,214,293 of record NC_135353.1, read on the forward strand.
ATTCTCTTCAATCTCTTCAAAAAAATCGAAGTGGAGGGAAAACTACCTAATTCATTCTATGAAGCCAACATCACCCTCATACCAAAACCAGGCAAAGATATTACAAAAAAAGAAAACTACAGACCAATCTCTCTAATGAATACAGATGCAAAAATCCTCAATAAAATTCTAGCAAATCGTATCCAACAACACATTAAAAGAATTATACATCATGACCAAGTAGGATTCATCCCAGGTATGCAAGGATGGTTCAACATAAGAAAATCAATTAATGTAATACACCATATCAACAAATCAAAGCAGAAAAATCACATGATCATCTCAATTGATGCAGAGAAGGCATTCGACAAGATTCAACATCCTTTCCTGTTGAAAACACTTCAAAAGATAGGATTACAAGGGAACTTCCTTAAAATGATAGAGGGAATATATGAAAAACCCACAGCTAATATCATCCTCAATGGGGAAAAATTGAAAACTTTCCCCCTAAGATCAGGAACAAGACAAGGATGTCCACTATCACCACTATTATTCAACATTGTGTTGGAGGTTCTAGCCAGAGCAATTAGACAAGAAAAAGAAATACAAGGCATCAAAATTGGAAAGGAAGAAGTAAAACTATCACTGTTTGCAGACGATATGATACTATATGTCGAAAACCCGGAAAAATCCACAACAAAACTACTAGAGCTAATAAATGAGTACAGCAAAGTAGCAGGTTACAAGATCAACATTCAAAAATCTGTAGCATTTCTATACACTAGTAATGAACAAGCTGAGGGGGAAATCAAGAAACGAATCCCATTTACAATTGCAACTAAAAGAATAAAATACCTAGGAATAAAGTTAACTAAAGAGACAAAAAACCTATATAAAGAAAACTACAAAAAACTGCTAAAAGAAATCACAGAAGACCTAAATAGATGGAAGGGCATACCGTGTTCATGGATTGGAAGACTAAATATAGTTAAGATGTCAATCCTACATAAATTGATTTACAGATTCAATGCAATACCAATCAAAATCCCAACAACTTATTTTTCAGAAATAGAAAAAGCAATAAGCAAATTTATCTGGAAGGGCAGGGTGCCCCGAATTGCTAAAAACATCTTGAGGAAAAAAAACGAAGCTGGAGGTCTCGTGCTGCCTGACTTTAAGGCATATTATGAAGCCACAGTGGTCAAAACAGCATGGTATTGGCATAAAGATAGATATATCGACCAATGGAATCAAATAGAGTGCTCAGATATAGACCCTCTCATTTATGGACATTTGATCTTTGATGAGGCAGTCAAGCCAACTCACCTGGGACAGAGCAGTCTCTTCAATAAATGGTGCCTAGAGAACTGGATATCCATATGCAAAAGAATGAAAGAAGACCCATCTCTCACACCCTATACAAAAGTTAACTCAAAATGGATCAAAGATCTAAACATTAGGTCTAAGACGATAAAACAGTTAGAGGAAAATGTTGTGAGATATCTTATGGATCTTACAACTGGAGGCGATTTTATGGACCTTAAACCTAAAGCAAGAGCACTGAAGAAGGAAATAAATAAATGGGAACTCCTCAAAATTAAACACTTTTGTGCATCAAAGAACTTCATCAAGAAAGTAGAAAGACAGCCTTCACAATGGGAGACAATATTTGGAAATGATATATCAGATAAAGGTCTAGTATCCAGAATTTATAAACAGATTGTTCATCTCAACAACAAAAAGACAGCCAACCCAATTACAAAATGGGAAAAAGACTTGAACAGACACCTCTCAGAAGAGGAAATACGGATGGCCAAGAGGCACATGAAGAGATGCTCAATGTCCCTGGCCATTAGAGAAATGCAAATCAAAACCACAATGAGATATCATCTCACACCCACCAGAATGGCCATTATCAACAAAACAGAAAATGACAAGTGCTGGTGAGGATGCGGAGAAAGAGGCACACTTATCCACTGTTGGTGGGAATGTCAAAGGGTGCAACCACTGTGGAAGGCAGTTTGGCGGTTCCTCAAAAAGCTGAATATAGAATTGCCGTACGACCCAGCAATACCATTGCTAGGTATCTACTCAAAGGAATTAAGGGCAAAGACACAAACGGACATTTGCACACCAATGTTTATAGCAGCATTATTTGCAATTGCAAAGAGATGGAAACAGCCAAAATCTCCATCAACAGAAGAGTGGCTAAACAAACTGTGGTATATACGTACGATGGAATATTATGCAGCTTTAAGACAAGATAAACTTATGAACCATGTAATAACATGGATGGACCTAGAGAATATTATGCTGAGTGAATCCAGCCAAAAACTAAAGGACAAATACTGTATGGTCCCACTGATGTGAACGGACATTCGAGAATAAACTTGAAATATGTCATTGGTAACAGATTTCAGCAGGAGTTAGAAACAGGGTAAGACAATGGGTAATTGAAGCTGAAGGGATACAGACTGTGCAACAGGACTAGATACAAAAACTCAAAAATGGACAGCACAATAATACCTAATTGTAAAGTAATCATGTTAAAACACTGAATGAAGCTGCAAAACAAAAAAAGTTTTGTTTTGTTTTGTTTTGTTTTGTTTTGATTTTACTATTATTACTTTTATTTTTTTCTCTATATTAACATTCTATATCTTTTTCGGTTATGTTGCTAGTTCTTCTAAACCAATGCAAATGTACTAAGAAATGATGATCATGCATCTATGTGATGATGTTAAGAATTAATGATTGCATATGTAGAATGGTATGATCTCTAAATGTTGGGTTAATTTCTTTTTTTCCATTAATTAAAAAAAAAAGAGAAGGGATAATTGGAGCTGAAGGGATACAGACTGTACAACGGGACTGGATATAAAAACTCAGAAATGGACAGCACAATACTACCCAATTGTAATGCAATTATGTTAAAACACTGAATGAAGCTGCATGTGAGGTATAGGTTTTTTGTTTTTGCTTTTTTTGTTTTTTTTTCTTTCTATTATTGGTTTAATTCTTATTCTGTTGTCTTTTTATTTCTTTTTCTAAATCAATGCAAATGTACTAAGAAATGATGAATATGCAACTATGTGATGTTATTAAGAATTACTGATTGTACATGTAGATTGGAATGATTTCTAATTGTTTTGTTAATTCTTTTTTTAATTAATAAAATAAATAAATAAATAAATAAATAAAAAATAAAATAATATTAGCTTCATAAGAATGAATTAGGTAGTGTTCCGTTTTCCTCAATTTTTTTGAGAAGTTTGAGCAGGATTGGTGTTAGTTCTTTTTGGAATGTTTCATAAAATCCCCCTGTGAAGCCATCTGGCTCGGGCTTTTCTTTGTAGAAAGATTTTTGATGACTGCTTGAACCTATTTAGTTGTGGCTGGTTTTTGAGATCTTCTATTTCTTCCTGAGTCAGTGTAGCTTGTTTGTGTGTTTCCAGGAATTTATCCATTTCATCTAAGTTGTTTAGTTAATTGGCATATAGTTGTTCATAGTATTCTCTTATGATTTCTTTTATTTCTTCAGGGTCTGTGGTAATGCATCCCTTCTCATTTCTGATTTTGTTTATTTGCATCCTCTCTATTTTCCTTTGTCAGTCTTGCTAGTGGCCCATCAATTTTATTGATTTTCTCAAAGGACCAACTTTTGCTTTTATTGATTCTTTCTATTGTTCTTTTGTTCTCCCATTCATTTAACTTTGCTTTAATCTTTGTTATTTCTTTTCTTCTATATGCTTTGGGTTAGTTCACTGTTCTTTTTCAAGTTCCTCCAGGTGAGCAGTTAAGTCCTCGATTTTTGCTCTTTATTGTTTTTAAATACAGGCATTTAGGGCAATAAATTTCCCTCTCAGCACAGCCTTTACCACATCCTGTAAATTCTGATATGTTGTATATTAATGTTCATTTGTGTCCAGAGAACTACTTATTTCTCTAGCAATTTCTTCTTTGGCCCACTGTTTGTTAAGAGTGTGCTATTTAATCTCCATATATTTGTGAAAGCTCTCATTCTATGGTAGTTATTGATATCCAGCTTCATTCCATTGTGATCAGAAAAAGTGCTTTGAATCATTTCAATGTTTTTAAATTTATAAAAACTTGTTTTATGCCCCAGCATATGATCTATCCTGGAGAATTTCATGAGCACTATTGGAGAATGTATAACCTTCTGTTTTAGACTGTAATGACCTATATATGTCTGTTAGGTCTAATTCATTTATCAAGTTGTTTACCATCTCTATTTCCTTGTTGATCTTCTGTCTGGCTGTTCTATCTATAGAGGATAGTGGTGTATTGACGTCCCCTCCTATTATTGTTGAAACATCTATCGCTTCCTTCAGTTTTGTCAATGTCTGTCTCATGTGCTTTGGAGCTCCTTGATTGTGAGCATAAACATTTAGGATTTTATTTCTTCTTGGTGAATTGTCCCTTTAATTAGTATATAGTGTCCTTCTTTGCCTCTTATGATGTCTTAACATATAAAGTCTATTTTGTCCGATATTAGTATAGTTTCTCCTGCTTTCTTTTGGTTATACCTTGCATGGAACATCATTTCCCATCTTTTCACTTTCAATCTATGTGTATCCTTGTGTCTAAGATGAGTTTCTTGTAAACAGCATATAGCTGGATTATATTTCTTAATCCATTCTGCCATTTTTAATCTTTTAATTGGTGAGTTTAGTCCATTAGCATTCAAAGTTGTTACTGAAAATGCATTTCTTAAATCCATCATGTTGTCTTTTGAATTTTTTTTTTGGATCTATATACTCTTTTCCCTCTTTCTCTTTTTATCCTTTAAGTTATGCTTGCTGGTAGTCCTCAGTTCTGTGCCTTTCTCCAGACCTCCCTCCTCTTTTTTTTCAACTGGCAGAACTCCCTTAAGTATTTCTTATAGGGCTGGTCTCTTGTTGACAAATTTTCAAAGAATTTGTTTGTCTGTGAAAATTTTCATCTCTCCCTCAGTTTTGTAACACAGTTTGTTTGGGCACAGAATTCTTGGCTGGAAGTCTTTCTCTTTCATGATCTTAAATATAGCATACTACTGCCTTCTCACCTCATAGTGCCCGTTGAGTTGTCTGAACTCAGTCTTAGGTGGTTACCCTTGTATGTATTAGATTATTTTTCTCTTGCCACTTTCAGGATTTTCTGCTTCTCTTCAACATTTGACAGAGTGATTATTACGTGCCTTGGGGAAGGCATATTGGGATTTATTCTGTTTGGAGTTCATTGAGCATCTTTGACTTGCATATTTATGTCCTTGATTAGGGTTGAGAAGTTTTCCCCCATTATATCCTCAACGAATCTTCCTAGCCCTTTACTCTTCTCCTCCTGGGACACCAATGATTCTTATATTTGTTTGCTTTGTTTTGTCCATCATTTCCCTGATATCCAATTCAAATTTTTCATCTTTTTTTGCCATTTTGCTGTTTTGACTGTTCAAAATCAGTTGTCCTTTCCTCTAGTTCATTTGTTCTTTCTTCTACCTCTTCAAATCTGCTGTTGTGTATTTCTAGTATGTTTTTATTTGGTCTACAGCATCTTTAATCTCTGTGATATCTCCTATTTTTCTATTCATTCTTTAAAATTCCTCTTTATGCTCTTCTAGTGTCTTTTGGTCTCCTTTATGTCATTAGCCATTCTATTTATTATATTCAGTAGAGTTATATGAACATCTTTGATTAGCTGTTCCAATGTCCATGTCTCTTCTAGTGTTCTAATTTGGTTCTTAGGCTGGGTTATATCTGTCTGAATCATGATATGCTTAGTGATCTTCTGCTGTCTTCATGGCATGTAAATATCTTGATTGGCTTACTTTGGAAATTGATTTTCTTCAGTAGACTAAAGCCTTGTATTTATGGTATGGATGTGGAACATGATGCATAGCGCTTTGCAGGGCACAACAGTGCAGTTATGTGTTGCAGCACTGGTATAGGTGCAAGTTTGGCATGCTACACTGGTGCCTGTGAGTGTAGGTGCCCAGCAGTGGGATGATGTGGCTGTGCAGGAGCACTGGTCTGGGGTCCAGACCCTGGTGTGCTGGTCTAGGGTGCCGGGCCCTTTGTGTGCACATGTACAGAGGTAGGGGAGCAGGTCAGTGTTAGGCCTGTATAGTCTGGGTGGATATGGCCCGGTTGTTCAGGTCAGCACTTGCCCAGAGCTAGAGGTATGACTGGGGGCTATGAGCATGTGCCGATTTGGAGGGCCATGTGAACTCCTGCACAGAGCTGGGGGGGGTGTTGCAGTACTCTATGGGCTGGGGGGTGGGTGTAGCCTGGGTATGGAGGTAAGCACCCACAGCCTTTATGTGTTGGCGACCCCGTACAGGGGGCAGGGACAGAGAAGTAGTGCTCTGGAGACTCGGGTCATGACTGTACTCTTGCAGATGTGGATTGGACTGGCATAGACGTGTGCATGCTTGGGGTAGGGGTGTATTGGCAAGTAAACACACAAGAGGTTGGCGGGGTGGGGGCGCTTGGAACACATGTATGAGGGTGGGTGACAAGGTTCAGGTGCATGGGGTTGGGTGGATCACGGGTCATGGGGCTACATGGGTGAGGGTAGTCCATTCAAGGAATGCGGCTTGGCTTACTTCCTAGTCCCTGACTCCCTGCCTCCCCATCTTTGCACTCCTGAGGGCTCCAGGCTTCCACATTAGACTATTTGCACCAGCCAGACAGTCTCTGGCTCTCTGCTTCTCAGTTCCTCAGCTTTTGCAACCAGGGCCTCCCAATGTGGTATAAAAGATCCTCCCAGGTCACTTACACCCTGGAATTGCCATCTCAGTCACCTTCCCATCCCTTCTTTAGCTGTTCCTTGGAGGAGGGGTGAACTCGACCTATCCTATTCTGCCATCTTTCCACAATCTCTGGATAAATGACTATTTTAACAAAAACTCATGGAATCAAATTGCTGCATGAATGAGACATTTTATATTATGGTCCAGCTGGTAAATGGCAACACTTTCAAAGCAATGTTAAAAATTTGAAATATATTGAAATAATTTTATAAATTAATATTGTAGCTATGAGATGTCTAATCCTATCATCATTCTCCTCTGGAAATACTCTGTACCATCTTATTTTTCTAAGCATTTTATACGAAAATATGATGCATTGTTCTTATCAAGCAGGATACTTTAGGAGGAAATAAGTCGATTTATTAAATGATTAGCATGCAAATAGAGGGAAGTTATGTCCTTGCAGAAGATCTAAAATTGTTATTGGGAGAAAAGTGATATTCACATTTTAAATACTGTAACAGAAATTACAGATGCCAGCTACATTCACAATAATGGTACAATTATGTCATGGATTAGATGTGGATATGGTGCTAGCATTTTTAGTGTGAGAATAATTTTGGAAATGTAAATATGAAAAAAACCTATGAGGATTTAGAAAGGCCAGATAAAGCACAAAATAAATTCTGGCTAAGGTGTAAGAGAGTCATTCTTGGAAAAAGATACATAACGTAGATTATGCATGACCTAAGAGAAAAAAACCACACAGAAGGCTCTCAGCAATGAAAATGGAGATATTGATACACACATTTGCTAAATACCCAGGAGTGTCAAGTACGATATTGGACATATAAAAATGCCAAGTGCTCCTTTCTGGGCATCAAAAAGAAATATCATAGTATCTTTAAAGATAAATAAAGCATAAGGCAGTGAGTTTTGTTTTAATAAAAGGTATGGTTGCAGAGACCATGGAAATTTATGACCAAATAAGTTAGTGACCAAATTGGCTCCTCTTCCGATATAACCACAGAGAAGCTCTGTCTCTTTGAGATAGAAAAACAATCAAACAAGCCAACAGAAAAGAAATCCTGCAGCTTTGGGATGACATAAAAATAATGTTTTGCTTATGTCCTCTTTCAGAATAGCCATAATGGAGGGAATAAATCTGACAATAAGCTGAAGCTTCAGATATGAAAGAAGATAACTATCTTAAAGTGCTTTGTAGGTAGCAAAGAATTACTTGAGAGATAGCTATAGTTGTTATAATGCCATTTGACTTCCACGGTGCTTTCAGAATCCTGTTCCACTATGAGCCACGTGTTTTCACATATCTGGTATCTCATCTAATGCTCAAATGTTAATCATCCCCACTGGAAACAGAGGTTTCAAGAGAATAAGTGACTTGCTTATGGTCATGCGAGCCAGTAACTGGGTGGAACCGGAGGTCAACTCAGGTGCCCTGATTCCCAGTGCATGTACCTGACTGCTAGATCTCTATGTAGTTTTTCCTCAATCTTGTCTTTTATTACTCGGAAGCCCTCGTTGGCTCTAAGTAGCAACCACTGAATTGTACTAGTCTGCTCAAAATATACATACTGACTTGAGTTACCATTTTTTCAGATTCTTCTAATCAATCATTCTTCCCCGTTTAATTATTATTTTGTCCTTCTCCCAAACAGTCCAAATCCTTTTAATCCTTTTTTAATAAGAACAATGAACCAAAAATATTGATTAAAATTCTGGCTTGAAAATCCAGCATCATTTCAACCAACGCAACAAACTGAATGTAGTTGACTTCTGAGGCGATGTTTAACTCCTAATGTGTCTTTCCCCGAGGATTCAAAGCTGCTGAAGATAGAAACTAATTCAAATAAAAATGCCCCCTGAGAACAAGAGATGGTTGGATTTATTGAGCGTATACCCTGTGAAATAAAACTGCAGCTTTAATAATGACAATCAGATCTTTCCTTCAAGTATTTTAAGTGCACTTAATTCCTCAACTTAAAATTTGCTACTGTGTGACTTTCCAGTCCCCACATTTCATGTTCAACTTCATATGAAATATTTGTTTTATGCAAATAGGAAAATAATCCTTCTAGTAGCTGAAGTAAATATCAAATATCTCAGCCCTACTGAGAACGAGAACTAGCAAAACTGCAGGATTTTCCTCAGGTTGGTAGTGGCATTCAGAAATAGTCTGGGATGATAAGGGACAAATGAGGTGAAAGGGAAATTCTTCCTCCTTTTCTACTGAGAGACAGGAAGTTGAACTTCTTCTTAAATAAGTTAAGTAATTAAGTGTTTACAATTCCAAATCTGGACCATTGGCCCCTACTCCATTCCATGATATCCGTACAAACCATCTCTGTGAAAGGCAGCACCGAGAAATGAGATGCAAACCCGGGCATATCTTGACTTTCACTCCAAATATCCTAAAGGGTCATTCAAATGGTACCCTTTTTTCAAGACCAAGGTTATGGCTTTTGTTCCCACATTGTCAATTAAGGTTTACTCATCTCCCAGGTCTCTAATAGAGCTTCTAACCACAGATGACCCTCTTTCAAACGTGTACAAATGGCCAAAAAGGCTGATTGAGACTGCGAAAGAAATATTCAGAATAAGAAAAGAAACAGGTAGCACAAACTATAGCTAGAGGCATAGCCTGGAGGTGTCTGTCACCCATGTCTCATACCATCCTCTATTTAACTAATCAGAACACAAGTTTCATAATGAAAAGATTCTGAGATTATATTTCATTGTTGCTAAAATGTCAAAATGCCAAGCTCATATCTAGAACAAGAAAAAATTACTTGTTAATTCCATTAACCAAATATTTATTCAGTGTCCACTATGGTTCAAAGTCCTGTCCTCAACATTGGTGATACACTTATCAATAAGACAGGGACCTGGTCCAGAGAAGCATTCAGCTTAGTGGGAGGAAGAAGCTGTGAAATCTAAACATCTGTTTATTATAAAGCAGTGAGAAGTGCTGGCCTAAAGGGCAAAAGGCAGTCAGAATACAAAGGAGGGAGGATCTGAGAAGGTTTTTGCTGAAAGGAGACACATTTAGACTACTATTTGAAGTCAATATCACTGGAGCAAAGACATCAATCAAACACAAAATAACCCAGAGGGCAGCTAGAGATCCCCTGAATGGAAATAGAACACACTAACTGTAACATTTTTTATGCGTGTTAGCAAGATCAAGTCTAACCCTGGGATCCCTAGACTCTGTTTGAAACCCTCATGCATCATAAGCATTTCTGTGCTCTTGAATTTGCTGTGCAGCCAGAACCACAGAGTGGTTGGGCAGGAGAATAACTTAGTGGAAATCATTTATCTGCTCAGGTATCAAAGAACTGGGTACTAACAGTATCATGTTTAAAGGAGCAAGGTGCAGAGAAAGTAAAACTCCCTGATGAGTTGTTGATTACATAAAAGCAAGAGGACAGTTTGCCAGAAACTTCAAATCCAACTGCTGCTAACCAGTAAGATAATATGTAAAACTAACACATAATATGTGTTATATGGACTGGTCCTAGCACTTACAGAAGAGATCATGGCTCCCCCAACTCATAGATCAGGCTCTCTGAAATGATCTACAATTCTTAGAGCATTGAATGAAGAATCATAAGGCCATGTAAGCTTGAGTAGAACATTTCTTATCTGAATTTCAGTTTTACAATATATAAAAGAAACTAGTAATACCAAATTCTCTGAGTTATCCCAAGCACTAAGTGATACTAGTTGTTGTGAAATATTGCCTGAACTACAATATCACTGCTCTGCCATACCACCTTCTCAGAAATTTGCCAATTTTCTCAGGAGACAGAACTTACTGTCAATTCTGCCCCACTGAGGAATATCATCAACAATGGAAACTCCTCCAAGAAATATTAGAGCTTCTTTAAATTATTAGTCTCTTATCATCCAGTAACTTCTAGAAAGTCTGTCTATGTATCCTTGAAAATTGGTCCCAGCGCTCTGGACAAAAATTCACATTTTACTTAAAAATAAAAGTAAGAACTATCCAGTGCAATAAGGCAAGAAAAATAAATAAAAGGCATATACATTGGGAAAGAATAAACTTAAACTATCTTTATTCATAGATGAAATGATTGTCTATGGAAAATATCAAGGAATTTTTTTTAAGTCCTAGAACTAATGTGTGAGCTAATAAAGTTGCAGGATACAAGGGGATGCAAGAACAATATACAAAAGCCTACTGCATTCCTATATAAAAGCAACAAACTGGAATTTGAATTTTTTTAAAAAATCCAATTATAATATCACCCCAAAATGAAACATGCAGACATGAATCTAAAATTAATGTGCAGGGTCTGTATGCAGAAATAACAAGGTACTTATGAAAGAAATCAGATAAGTGCTATGTAATGGAAAGATGTTCCGTGTTCATGGACTGGCAGACTTAATATTAATATCTTAATCATTACTTCACAACTTCATCTAAAGATTCAACACAAACTTGATCAAAATCTCAGCTAATATTTTGTAGCTATCAACAAACTGATTATAAAACTCATATGGAAATGCAAAGGATTTAGAGTGACCAAAGTAACTATGAAAAAGAAGAACAAAGTTGGAAGACTAACATTACCTGCTATCAAGATTTATCATAAAGCTAAATTAATCAATGCAGCATGGAATTGGTATAAAGATGGACCAAAAGATTAAGGGAACAGAACAGAAAATCCAGCTCATTATATATGGACAACTAATATTTAATTAAGACACAAAGGTAATTCAACAGTGATAGGATGGTCTTTTCCACAAATGATGCTGGAACAATTGTCTATCCTTATGCAAAAAAGAGAGGTGGGGGAAGAAGAGAAGAGAAGAGAAAGAGAGAGAGAAAGAAAGGAAAAAAAGATATCAGCTCTAACTTCACACAATATGCAAAAATTAGCTCAAAATAAATCGTAGAGCTAAATGTAAACCTTAATTCAATGAAACTTCTAGAAGAAATTATAGGATAAAACTTTTGAGGTCTTGAGTTATGACTCCAAAACACTAAATCCATAAAAGGGAAAAATGATAAATTGGACTTCATAAAAAAATTTAAAAATATCTTCTCATCAAAAGACACTAAGACAATAAAAAGATAAGCCAAAGTATGGGAGAAAATATTTTCACTCACATATCCAATCAAGTACTTGTATCTAGTGTATATACAGAACTCTCAAAACGCAAAAATAAGAAAACGCAATTTTAAAAATGGTTAACAGATTTGAACAGATACTCCATCAAATAAGATATGCATATGGCCAATAAATACATGTAAAGATGATCAACATAATTAGTTATTAGGAAATTGCAAACTAAAACCGCAATGATGTACCACTATATACCTACTAGAATGGCTAACGTTAAAAAGAATGACCAAAGTAAGTGTTGGCAATTGTACTCTAATCTTTTCACACTTCCATTCTCACAACTGTCCTAGTTCAGATGCTCATGAACTCTTGTCTCCACTGTTACAATTTCCTGACATTTTTGTAAAATGCAAATCTGATTGTTTCACTCTCCTGCTCAATATTCATAGTTGACACCACACTGCTCTCATGATAGAAGTCCATACTCTTCAGTGTGATTGTCATTGCCCTTTCATAAACTATCCTGTGCCTATTCGGCCACCCATATCTATGTCACTCTTCCCCTTCATCAATAAGTTCCACCCACACTGACTTAGCTTGCTTTAAAAAAACGGTATCTTAGGTCTCTTTCCCTTTATGTATTTTATGCAGTCATCATGCAAAACCATGTTATATTTCCTGAACACAGTATTTCACTTGAAGCCTCAGAGTCTAAAAATCTACTGTTCTCTCTGTCTGAAATGTCCTCTCTTCTGGCTGACTTTTGACCATTTCTTATGATTCTGTAACAGCATCAGTTCTGCTGTGACTCAATCTTCTAAGCATTATCTCTTCTGAAATCCCATAAAACTTTGTTTCACCAGTCTGCAGCACCTCTTTCAGTGTATTATAAAGACTAATTTACATGTCTGTCTCACACTATGCTGTGAGCCCTTTAAAGATGTGGATTTTGACTTTTTAGATTTAGTGCCTACCAGAGTGCTTAAGTCATGTTGTGTGGTCAGTAAATGTTTGAGAAAGATGAAATTTACTTAAACATAATTTCATCCACTTCTACTTTTTAAACATTCTTTCTTTTTATATGCTTAGGTCGTCCTGAGTGTAGAGACGATGTGCTGGCCTGAACAACAAGCTTAATTATCTGACATTTTTCAGTATAAAAATAAGAAAGGACCATCAAGTGTCATCTTGCTCACTCTCTGTGGGTTGGAACGGAGCTAGATGGTCTTTTTTAAAAACTGAAGGTTTAATAAAAATGAAAGAGCTTTCCGATTTGGAGGAGAGATCTCTGACTTGAAATTACTTTCTACAAGAAATAAAAGACAAAGCCAGTGAGTTTTTCAAAGTGAAATTTTTGTATTTTCATTTTTCCTTAGCTGTCTTTTAGCCCAAACTGCTTTTGCTTCTCTGGTTCATTAGCATCATCCCAGACAGGTTCAGACAGTTGAAAAAAAGAGGAATTGAAGGTATCCTTTTCCCTATATGGAGTTTTCATAAAGTCCTGGCTTTCAGTTTCTCTTGCTGTCTGTTTTCAAAGGCCTTTGCCATTTGTAAGACGTCTGAACATCTACATTGAGCAAATTACATAAGAAAGAAGGCTGGGTGCTAGAAAGCGGAGAAATTATTTTTAGGCGCAGTATTATGGTGTGAAATATTTATAGCTTGGCTGCAGCTCTGAATGAATGGACAATTGCTTTCTCCAGGAGACTTCTATGTCCTTTTTGTCATAGTCACACATTACCTTCAAACAACTACCTTAATACTCCTCTGAGGAGATCCACCTCACTCTCCCTAACATGTTTGCAAAGGCATTTTTCCAGTGGGGTGATTGTGTTGTTAATATAAATCTGGACCCTACAGAAATGTATTTTAGATTTTGTTATTATTAACTTAATTGTTCAAAATGCTCCTCCCAGCCCTATGAGAGGACTCCTTTTAATTAGGAATGGTTACAAGAAGTCTGATCCAACCTTAGGCAATAATTATGTGGCCAAGGCCCAAATTTGCCATTTCTTACATGCCACCCAGGTCCATTTAAAAGTATTCTTTGAAAACTGACATGAGAGTTAAATTTTAGATATGCAAAGGACCTTGGGAGTAGAAAAATCAGGTTTGTTTATGCCCAGAAGTTCTAATATTAGGAGTGAAGTAAACACTGTCCGAATGTCAGCATATTCTTTCTATATAGTCAAACTGAATTGAGATCTAGTATACTTTCTCAAGAATAATGGTAGCCCTAGGATTTTCATCTAGGAGAAATTTAGAAATGGCATTCTAGTTGCAACTGGGTGACCAAGAGACTTAATTGGAAGCTATATATGAACATCAATTTAAATGAGACTGTGAAAACATCATTATTCCATATAAATTAATTGAGAAAAGATGATGGACACTGGGGGGGGGGAGCTAAAGGTCCTAAAGTCATTTCCTATACTGCTGCTACTCAAGGTATAGTTGGATTCTCCATAACAGAAAGTGCATCACTTTTTGGTGCAATTAATGGAGAAGAGATCCTTTCTTAGAGTTAGATTCCATTCTTTTGTGTTTTAGTGAATTTACTTTTTAGAAAGTAGCTTGATCTCTATCACTTCATGATATAAATTCTAGATATAATTCTTAAGCAATTACTCTATTTTAGGGAGGGAGAGATTTGAATATTTCACTTCCTGCCAATTATGAGTATACACAAAAAACCCAAATGAGGTAAAGAAAAGAATAAAAGGCAGGTGTTTCTCATACAATTTTACACAAGAAGAAATTGAAGGTCAGGTGGCCTACAGTTATACATCTAACACAGATGATCCTGATAATATTTTATAGGAGGAAGAAAGCAAAGCTTATGGGCCTAACATACTAGTAGAACAAGTAAGGTAATGATCCCCTTCTTTATTATTAAAAAACTTACTGGGGAAGTTGTGGATTTGCAGAACAATTCAGGATTCCCATACATCTCCTCACTACCAACAATTGCATTGGTGAGGAAAATTTATTATAATTGATGATAGCACTTTTTTGTAATTTTACTATGTGTTTAAACTATAGTTACATTTGATACAATTAATGAAAGATTATTAAAGTAGAACTATTAACTATTGTCCATGGTTTATGTAGGGGTATTTTCCCCCATATTGCCAACCTATTATTATTTTTCCATGCATGTCTTTATTTTATTACCCATCTTTATTGGATAAAGGTGGTGTCAGTCACAGATTTTAACTATCACATGATCAGTTGATAAAAGATACATAGTTACACGAACGTTTTCAAAAGATTAAGGCTACTGGATTACAGTTCAACAATTTCATGTATGTCCTGTTGGCTACTCTAATACATTAGAAACTAAAAATAAATATCCATATAATGAGTCAATAATAATAATCGTTTGTTAAATCTAACTTCTCAGTTACAACTCCTCCCTCTCATTTGACCATTCTATTAATCTTTAAGGATATTTGGGCAATGACCATTCTAAATTCTTCATGCTGAAAAGGGGTGTCATAATTATGGGGTAGAAGAATGAAATTGGTTGGTGTTTTGGAGAGACAGGTACCTCTGTATTTCAGGGACTATTTGGCATAGGAGCAATCTGGAGGCTTTAAAGTTCTAAATAAATAAACCTAATAAGTAAAACTTTTATAGAGTGTTAGATAGAGTCCAGTGTATTCCTCAGAGTTTTTAGGAATACTGTTGGTTGGGGCTTAGCGTACTGTAGTAATTTGCAATATCTGGCTGAAACTTACATAAGCATAAACTCCAGAGCGACCTGTCAATTTCATTTAAATCTCTCAGCCACTAAAACTTTATTTAGTTTCACGTCTAGTCCTCCTTTTGGTCAAGATGGCATTGTCAATCCCACAATGCCAGGGCCAGGCTCACCCCTGGAGTCATATCCCACTTAGAGGGAGGGTACTGAGCTCATTTTCAGAGTTTGGCTTAGAGAGAAAGGATGCATCTGAGCAACAAAAAAGGTTTTCTGGGGGTGACTCCTAGGCATAATTATAAGGTAAGCTTAGCTTTTCCATTACAGAAATAAGTTTTATAAGGGCAAGCCTCAAGATAAAAGGCGTGGCTTATTAAATTGGGAATCTCTAATGCTTAAATATCAGGAATTCCCCAGGTGGGGAAATTAAATAGTTCCACATTTTTTCTCCAGTTCCTCAAGGGTCTTTACAAACACTTTTTTATTTTCTGCCCCCAATACTGTAGAAGGTATCAGGGTATTACAATAACCTGTACAGTATAACAAGATCTCATTCCCTAGTCTAGATTCCATGTAATTATGTTTAAATAAACTGACCAGACAGGTTAAATTAGATACAGTGCTACAAAAAAAAATTAAATTTTGAACCAAATAAACATCCCTTCCTTTGATCTCACATAGGAGTTGAGTTTTAAAATACAGACAATATCATCCTTTACCCTGTATTCTGAGTTCCCTTAGTCCTAACATGATGTGCTTCATTCATTTCTTCAACTGAAGTCTGATCTCTTTTTCACCTTCTTTAAGTTTCTGTGTGGAGTAATGCTGATTTTCAGAGCTGCAGAACTCTAACTCTTGAGTTTCAGATGTCACACAGATACCCAAAGTTCCATAGAATTACCAGGTTTAGAAAAAAAAGAGCATAGCATCTGAAAATTTAGAGATAACAATTAAAACTCAAGAATATGTGTGCTGCTATAAGAGCTTATAATCTAGTAACCTTTATAATGAGCCTTATTGAACATTCTGTACTCCTTAATCATTAATTGCCCAATCTTGCCCAATCTCTGCCCACTGTCTATCTCCTTATAACCTGTGCTCACAAACTTCTCAGAGTTTACTCACTATAGTTAGTTTATATTATTGAGACCATACAGTATTTGTCCTTTTGTTTCTGGTATATTTCACTCAACACAATGTCCTTAATGTTCAGTCACCATGTTGCATACTGTTTTGGTTTGTTAAAGCTGGAGGAATCCAATATACCAGAAATGTAATGGCTTTTAAAAAGGCAATTTATTAAGTTGCAAGTTTATAGTTCTAAGGCTATAAAAACATTCAACCAAGGCATCCAGGAAAAGATACCTTGGCTCAAGAAAGACCAATCACTCCAGAACACCTCAGTCAGCTGAGAAGACATGTGGCTGGCATCTGCTGTTGTCTTTGGCCTCTCATTTCAAACAGCTTCTCCAGGGGCATTTTCTTTCTTCATCTCCAAATATCTCTGCCTGTGTCAGCTCTGCAGCTTTTCCCAAAATGGTTCTCTCTTAAAGGACTCCAGTAACTGACTGACCTTGAATGGGTGGACACATCTCCATGGAAACCACTTAATCAAAAGATGCTGCCCACAATTGGGTGGGCCATATCTCCATAAAGACAACTTAGTCAAAAGATTCCATCCAACAATATTGATTCAAGATGAAAGAACATGCTTTTTCTGAGGTACACAACAATTTCAAATTGGCAAACATGCCTCACAACTTCATTCCTTTCTGCAGACACACAATAGTCCAACATATGTGTACACCACAGTTTGCCCTTCTGCTCATCAGTCGATGGACCCTGGGGAACCCTCCATCCATTGGCAATCATGAACAATTGCACCATAAACACCTGTGTGCAAATGTCTATTTGTGTCCTGGTTTTCAGTTCTTACAAGCATATACTTAGTAACAGCATTGCAGGATCATATAGCAACCCCATACTTAGCCTCCTGTGGAAACACCATATTGCCCTCCAGTAGGGCTGTACCATTCTACTTCTCTACACACAGTGAATAGGTATATCTCTCTCTTTACATCTTCTTTAGCACTTGTATATTTCTGTTTATTTCTTAAACAGATTTATTCACATACCATACAATACATCATAACTGAACAAACAATGGCTCCTAGTATAATCACAAGGGTATGTATTCACTACCACAATCTATATGAGAAAATAGAGGAGTCAATTAAGGGAAAAATTCTATTCAAAATAGCAACTAAAGTAATCAATTATCTAGGAATTAACTTAACTAGGGATGTGAAAGACATGTACATGGAAAACTACATAACGTAGCTAAAAGAAATCAAAGAAAATATAAATAAATGTAAAGACTATCCCTGCTCATGGATAAGAAGGTTAAATGTAGTTAAGATGTCAATTTTACCCAAATTGACATGCAAATTCAACACAGTACCAATCAAAATTCCAACAACCTACTTTGAAGACTTGGAAAAGTTAATAACCGAATTCATTTGGAAGGGAAAGAGACACCGAATAACTAAAAGCAGTCTAAAAAAGAACAAAGTGGGAAAATTAGCACTCCCTGACTTTAAAACCTAATACAAAACCACAATGGTCAAAGCAGAATGGTACTGGCACAAAGATAGAATCATTGACCAATGGAATCGAATTGAGAGTGAAGAAACAGACCACCAAATTTATGGTCAACTGATTTTTGACAAGGATCCCAAAACCTCTGAACTGGGACAAAATAGTCTTTCAATAATTGGGAATGGAAGAAGTGGATATCAATAGCCAAATGAATGAAAGAGGATCCCTATCTTACACTCTACACAAAAATTAACTGAAAGTGGATCAAACACCTAAATATAAGAACTAGCACCATAAAGCTTCTAGAAGAAAATGTAAGGAAACATCTTCAAGACCTAGTAATAGGAGGTAGCTTCCTAAACTTGAGACCCAAAGCACAAGCAACATAAGAAAAAACAGATACATGGGAACTCCTCAAGATGAGATGCTACGAATCTCAAAAGACTGTCAAAAAGGTGAAGAGGCAGCCAACTCAATGGGAGAAAATATTTGGAAATCACACACTTGTGTGACATCCTGTATACATAAAGAAATTATATGACAATAAAATAACAAACAACCCAATTACAAAATGAGCTAAAGATATAAATAGTCATTTTTCTGAAGACCAAATACAGATGACTAAAAAACACATTAAGAGATGCTCATTTTCATCAGCTCAAAGGGAAATGCAGATCAAGACTACAATGAGATACTACCTCACACCTATAAGATGGGTGCTGTTAAACAAATAGGAAACTATAAATGTTGGAGAGGATGTGGAGAAACTGGGACACTTACACACTGCTGGTTGGAATGTATAATGGTGCAGCCACTATGTAAGACATTTTCGCACTTCCTTAGGGAAACTAAATAGCGAGTTGCCCTATGACCCGGCAATATCACCACTCAGTATATACCCAAAAGAGCTGAAAGCAGTGACTCAAACAAACATTTGCTCACCAATATTCATAGCAGCATTTTCACAATCACCAAAAGATGGAAACAATACACATGCCCACCAACAGACGAGTGAATTAACAAAATGTGGCACAGACACACAATAGAATATTATGCAGCAGTAAAATAAAATAACATACTGAAGCACATGACAAGATGGATGAGCCTTGAGGATATAATGCTGAGTGAAATAAGCAAGACTAAAATGATAGATACTGCATGATTCTACTTTTATGATCATGGTAAAGGTAAAATAAGAGGCTTATAATACAGAATATAGGGGACCTAGAGCTTCACAGAAGCTAGAGGTGGGTGAACAGTTAGCTAATGAGATTGAATTTAAATGTACAAGAATAGATAGAAGTAAAGGTGGTTCACTGGAAGGTCTATAAGTAATATTGCCATATTGAAGGTGAGCATGAGTGAAAGGGGTTATATAGAACGATGTGTCCCACGGATTAACACTACAGATGTAAATAAGTTATTGCATGAATTACTGCAAAGGTATGAATGTTGTACAAAGAGTGTTTAAGTTCAGGGAATGGGGGTAAATTGCTATTGCATGCTATGGGCTGTTTAACAGGAAAACATCAACAATACTACATCAACACTGGGGAGAAAATAATGGGAGGAGGGACAAGAGTTAAGGGGAGGTTTGGATTTTTTATTTGGTGAGGGTGTGTTAGTTGGTTCTCTTTCTGTTGGGAACAATGAAATTGTCCAAAATTGAGAGTGTTGATGAACTGTTAACTTTTGACATTATGCATCATACCCAGTGAATGGAGGTGACTGAAGGATGCAGTAACAGAAGTAAATTGGCGAACAGTGGTGTATACATATGATCAAATATTGTGCTGCTACAAAAACAAATGAAGTTGTGGTGCATGCAACATTGTGAATGAGTTTGTGGGTCATTTGGTGAAGCAAAATATGCCAAAAACAAAATAGCATATATTGTGTGGCCTTTCTCATTTTTGAAGGGTAGTTTTGCCAGATACAGAATTCTTGGTTGGTAGTTTTCCTCTTTTTCAGTATCATAAATGTATCATGCCACTGCCTTCTCACCTCCATGGTTTCTGCTGAGAAATCCACACTTAGTCTTATTGAGCTTCCCTTATATGTGATGGATCGCTTTTCTCATGCTGCTTTCAGAATTCTCTCTAGTCTTTGGCAGTTGACAATCTCATCAGTAAGTGTTATGGAATAGGTTTATTCTCATCTATACTGCTTGGGGTATGCTGCACTTCTTGTACCTGTAATTTCATGTCTTTTTAAGAGTTGAGAAATTTTCTGTGACTATTTACTCAATTATTCTTTCTGCCTCTTTTCCCTTCTTTTCTCCTTCTGGGACACTCACAACAAATATACTTGTGCACTTCATGTTGTCATTCAATTCCTTGAGATCCTGCTCATATTTTTCCGTTATTTTCCTTATCTGTTCTTTTGCGTGTAGGATTTCAGATGTCCTATCCTCACTAGTTCACTAATCCTTTCATCTCTCTTCAAATCTGCTGTTTAATGTCTCTATTGTGTTTTTCATCTTTTCTTTTGTATCTTTCATTCCCACAATTTCTGTCTTTTTTTTGGCAAGCTTCCAAGTTCTTCCTTATGGTCACCCAGCATCTTCTTTTTATTCTTTATCTCTTTTGCTACATTTTCTTTCAACTTGATTTGCTTTAGAAGATTTGTTTGAATGTCTTTAGTTAGTTGTTTCAATTACTGTATCTCATCTGAAGTTTTAGGTTGTTCCTTTGACTGGGTCATATCTTCATGCTTCCTAATTTGATTCATGATTTGTTTTCTGGTATCTAGGCATCTGATTTTCTTGATTATTTTATTCAGGAAGTTGTTTTCTCTCTTTTACCTATGTTTTCTTGTTGGTTGGTTTTGTTCTTTAAGTGTTATTTGGCATTTGGTTCTATTTATTCTAGCCCTCCAGCAGAGTTTCTGTTTAACTGATCAAAATTTTTCAGTTCTTATTTTTCTGATTACTGTTCTACCTATATGGAAGTTTTTGAGATTACATTGTTGGGCAGCTGCTTTACCCCCAGGAAAAAGGTTTCTTTTCTCTTCCTCATCAGGGAATGTTGGTCTGCTATTTGCTTTGTTTTTGGTCTCTATATGTTTTTAACACTTCTTTCATTATTTGTGGCAACTTTTACCTCTAGATCTGGCTCTAGGAGGAGAGTCCACCTGATAAGATCAATCCCAGTCAGGTTTTCCTGGAGAAGAAGGCCCAGGACTCATGAAATGGCTGAAATCAGTAATAGGGTTTCCTGGGGATGAGACCTAGCAGGATGCCAGTCTTTCCTGTGAAGCTTCTTAATTCTCTGTTTTTCCTGTTCTGCCTAGCAGATAGTGTTTGTCAGCCTACTGCACCCCACAGGCATAATATGTTACTGTGCCTTTAATTCTCTGCAAACCCTGTCTTTGCCAGGAGTGTGGTTGACCTAGAGGCTTAGGGGAAGGTGGGCTTAAATTGTTTCTGTTTTCGACTTCTGGAGAAGATGGCGGCTTAGTAAGACGTGCGGGTCTTAGTTCCTCCTCCAGAAAAGCAACTAAAGAAACAGAAACAATACAAAACAGCTCCCGGAGTCACGACAGAGACCAAAAAGACAGCGTACCCCATTCCGGAACAGCTGAACGGGCAGGGAAAATCTGCTGCGGTGAGATACCCGAGGGGCGCGCGTTTTCCCGGCCGGGGTGGCTGGCGACTGGGGTCCCCTCCACACACGTGGCTCCCCGGTCTGACTGGGAACGTTGGATAGCGGGGCCCTCCCGTCACGCTTGGCGTTTCGGGCCAGCTGGGCAATTAGGACCGGCACTCTCCCAAGCCGCGGTGGCCAGCGACCCCCGCCTCCACGTGCGGTTTCCCAGCCGACTGCCGTGCAGACAGACGAGCGCCACGAGCGCCACCTACTGGGCAGGAAAAGAAAAACAGAGCCCAGAGATTTCACAGAAAAAGCTTTCAACCAGCTGGGTCCCACACCCAGGGAAATCTGATCAAATGCCCAGACACCAGCAGAAAATAATGGATGACGCTCGGAAAATTGAAGATATGGCCCAGTTAAAGGAACAAACCAATAGTTCAAATGAGATACAGGAGCTGAGACAACTAATGCTGAATATACGAACAGAAATGGAAAAACTCTTCAAAAACCAAATCAATAAATTGAGGGAGGACATGAAGAAGACATGGGCTGAACAAAAAGAAGAAATAGAAAATCTGAAAAAACAAATCACAGAACTTATGGGAGTGAAGGACAAAGAAGAAAAAATGGAAAAAACAATGGATACCTACAATGGTAGATCTAAAGAGACAGAAGCTACAATTAGTGAACTGGAGGATGGAACAACTGAATTCCAAAAAGAAACAGAAACTATAGGGAAAAGAATGGAAAAACTTGAGCAGGGGATCAGGGAACTGAATGACAATATGAAGCGCACAAATATACGTGTTGTGGGTGTCCCAGAAGGAGAAGAGAAGGGAAAAGGAGGAGAAAAACTAATGGAAGAAATTATCACTGAAAATTTCCCAACTCTTATGAAAGACCTAAATTTGCAGATCCAAGAAGTGCAGCGCACCCCAAAGAGAATAGACCCAAATAGGCATTCTCCAAGACACTTACTAGTTAGAATGTCAGAGGTCAAAGAGAAAGAGAGGATCTTGAAAGCAGCAAGAGAAAAACAATCTGTCACATACAAGGGAAACCCAATAAGACTATGTGTAGATTTCTCAGCAGAAACCATGGAAGCTAGAAGACAGTGGGATGATATATTTAAATTACTAAAAGAGAAAAACTGCCAACCAAGACTCCTATATCCAGCAAAATTGTCCTTCAAAAATGAAGGAGAAATTAAAACATTTATAGACAAAAAGTCACTGAGAGAATTTGTGACCAAGAGACCAGCTCTGCAAGAAATACTAAAGGGAGCACTAGAGTCAGATACGAAAAGACAGAAGAGAGAGGTATGGAGTAAAGTGTAGAAAGAAGGAAAATCAGATATGATATATATAATACAAAAGCCAAAATGGTAGAGGAAAATATTATCCAAACAGTAATAATACTAAAAGTTAATGGACTGAATTTCCCAATCAAAAGACATAGAATGGCAGAATGGATTATGACCCAGTAATACCACTGCTAGGTATCTACTCAAAGGACTTAAGGGCAAAGACAAAAGGGCAAAAACACACCAGTGTTTGTAGCAGCATTATCTACAATTGCAAAGAGATGGAAACAGCCAAAATGTTCATCAACAGACGAGTGGCTAAACAAACTGTGGCGTATACCTACGATGGAATATTATGCAGCTTTAAGACAGACTAAACTTATGAAGCATGTAATAACATGGATGGACCTAGAGAACATTATGCTGAGTGAGTCTAGCCCAAAACTAAAGGACAAATACTGTAAGGTCTCACTGATGTGAACCGACATTCGAGAATCAGCTTGGAATATATCATTGGTAACAGAGACCAGCAGGAGTTAGAAACAGGGTAAGATAATGGGTAATTGGAGCTGAAGGGATACAGACTGTGCAACAGGACTAGATACAAAAACTCAAAAATGGACAGCACAATAATACCTAAGTGTAATGTAACTAGGTTGGAACACTGAATGAAGCTGCACCTGAAATATGGTTTTTTGTTTGTTTGTGTGTTTGTATCTTTTGTTTTTGTTTTTTTCTTTTTCCTTTATATATATATATATATATATATTATTAGTATTATTATTTTAATTCTCTTCTCTATATTAACATTCTATATCTTTTTCTGCTGTTTTGCTAGTTCTTTTCCTAAATCGATGCAAATGTACTAAGAAATGATGATCATACATCTATGTGATGATACTAAGAATTACTGAGTGCATTTGTAGAATGGAATGATTTCTAAATGTTGTGTTAATTTCTTTTCTTTTTTTGATTAATAAAAAAATAAAAAAAATTGTTTCTGTTTTCCAGCTCTTGACATTGAATTCTCTAAATAATAGTTACAATCTGTGCTGGGCCTTGCCCCCCACACACACCCCTTTCTGGGGAGCAGGGAAGAACTGCTCTTCAGCCACCTGTTCTCTAAAGGCTATATAATAAAAGGAAAGAAAAAAAATTGTTCTCAAAGTCAGTCCCCAGCACCCCATATTTGCCAAGGAAGCAATTCATCCCCATAATGTGTATGTATGTACAATTTGTGTTGTCATTCAATTCCCTGAGATTCTGCTCAATTTTTTCCATTCCTTTCTCTACCTGTTCTTCTATCTGTAAGATTTCAATTGTCCTGCCTTCTAGTTTGCTAATTCTTTCTTTTGCCTGTTCAAATCTGCTGCTGTACACTCCTAGTTATTTTTAATCTTCATTATTGTGACTTTCAATCCCATAGTTTCTGTTATGTTTCTTTTCATAATTTCAAATTTTTCTTTATGCACACACAGTGTCTCTTAATATCCTTTATCTCTTTACTTATATTTTCCTTTATCTCCTTGAATTAATTTTGAAGATTTGTTTGAACATCTTTGATTAGTTTTTCAAAATTCTGTATCTCTTCCAAATTTTAATTGGTTCCTTTGACTGAGCCATATCTTCCTGTGTCTAAGTATGGCTTATAACTTTTTGCTGATTTCTAAGCATCTGATTATCTTGATGATTTTTCTCTGAAAAAATCTTTGAAGATCAGTTTCTCAGTCTTGTCTAGGGTTTTTGTTGTTGATTTGCTTTGTATCAAGGTTCTAATTTGACATTTGTTTCATCAGTATTTCCCCGTGAAAACAGGGCCAGGGCCCACGGAGGAAGTGCAGACCGGTTCTAATGGGCCTTGATATCAGGAAAGATGCCAAAAGCCTTTTTGTCAGCCCTGAGGCTTTGCTTTCCTGGCCTTTCCAGCAGATGGTGCTATTCCACAATCCATTCCCTGCAGCTCTAAGAAGGCAGTGTGTTTTTCCGACCTCCACAGGCTCCACCCCTCTCAGAGGCAGGGTCAAAGCCATGGTGCAGAAGTCCCTGTCCAGGGTGGACTAAAGCAGCAGGACCCAGTGGTCTAAATTCAAGGACCAAAAGACATACTCTGTACTCAGCCATGCCCCACTTCCACATTCTGGGTCAGGAGTGCTTTCACATTCCTCTCTGCAGCAGCTAGCCAGGGACTAGATCCAAGACTATTTGTCTTGATACAGGCTGCTTGGGGGATGTGTGCCAGGACCATGGCAGAGCAAGTTACTCACAGGTTTTCACTGCAATTTCTCAGCCTCTTTATCCTGCTCTTGTCTTGATATTGTGCAGTGCTTCCTTGGCCTCTGGACCCCAAGAGCAGTTGTTTCAGATAGTTTTTGCCTGTCCACTAGCTGTACTTGGAAAAAGAGTGAGCCTTGCAGCTCCCTACCCTTCCAATTTTCTGCGGATGCTCACTGTTTAAACTCAAGTAGGTTTCATTTTAAAGAGGTGTGGAGGCTGGTTAAGGTTCCACCTTTCCTCAGAGAAGGCAGCTCATGCCATCCCTCTGCCAACACTTACCAATTGAAGCATTCAGCATATAAAATACCTTAAGCATTTTAAAAACATGTTATTGAGGAAGATGTGCAGCCTATAGAAAAAAAAGTGGAAACGATATAAAGAAACCCATGTACCCATCACCCAGTTTCAATTGTTACTAACTCATAGCCAATCTTGTTTCACTTATACACCCTGTATTAGTTTTATGTTGCTTTGTAGCAAGTCACCACACCTTTAATGGCTTAGAATAACACTAATTTAGTCTATCATAGTTTCTGGAGGTCGAAAGTCCTGGCGTGGCACAACTGGGTTCTCTGTTCATGGTCATATCAGGTTGCAATTAAAATATTGGCTGGAAGACCTGTTATCACAAGCGGGCTTAGGGTTCTCTTCCAGGGTCATGTGATTGCTGGCAGAACTTACTTCCATGTGGTTGTAGGACTGAAATCTCCATTTACTTGCTGGCTGACAGCAGGGGTTGCTCTCAGCTCCTGGGAATGGCATTTAAATCCTTGCCATGTGTTCCCATCCCTAGGCAGTTCACATTTATTAATTTATTTTTTGTTTACTTTTTCAAAGACGCAGGAGAGCATCTACTGTGGCTTTTTTTCTTCTTTGTATGATTATCCTGTTCATGTCAGGTCCACCAAGGAAAATATTTTAGTAAAAAAAAAATCTTTTTTGCCATATTACATACCATGGGTATTGGAATGATATCCTATAATAGCCACAGGTCTCAAAAACACTCCAAGAGAGGAGTTTATACAGGGCATGAGTTCAAAACAGTTGAAACTGGAAGCCATCTCAGAATTTTTCCTGGCCTTCCCACCAGATTATTTTGAAGCAAATACCTGACATAATATCATGTAATTAATAAAAAAATTCTGCATAAATCTCTAAAATATCAAGATAAGTGTTTATGAAATATATATATTTTAATCATAACCACTGCACTATTATGATACTCAAACTAATAGTAATTCATCGATATCAGATATCCAGTCAGTGTTCAATTTTTCCCTTTGTCTTAGTATTTTAAAAGTTTGTTCATAGCAAGATCCTAACCGTCTTCAAATACTGAAGTTGTATGATATGTTTCTTGGATCCCTTTAAATCTACAGGCTCCACCTCCATTTTTTGCCCCTTGCAATTTATTTGTTGAGGAAACAGGGTCATTTGTCATGCAAAGTCTCCAAATTGGAATTTTTGTTTTTACTATTAAACTTTTTATTTTGAGATAATGATAGATTCACAGGCAGCTTTAAAAAATAATACGAAGAAGTCCCCTATAGCCTTTGCCCAGTTTCCCCAATAATCACACCTTGCAAATTTATAGTAAAATATAGTTAAAACAGAGAATATTTCCATCACCACAAGGATCCCTCATGTTGCCCTTTTATATCCACACCCACTTCACTCCCTAACCTAACCATCTTTAATTCCTATCGATCATTAATATTTTTTCATTTCTATAATTCTGTCATTTCAAGGATGATAGATAAATGGAATCATACAGAGTGTAACCATTTGAAATTGGCTGTTTCAGTAAGCAAAATTCTCTGGAGATTCATCCAAGTTGCTGGGTGTATCAATTCCTAACTCCTTTTTATTGCTGAGTGGAGTTTTATAGTATAGATATAGCACAATGTATTTAACCATTCACCAATTGAAGAACAGATGGATTAGTTTTTGGCATTTATGAATAAAACTGTTACAAACATTCATTTACAGTGTTTGTGTAAAAATAGGTTACCATTTCTCTGGAATAAATGCTGAGAAAAGTAATGGCTAAGTCATGTGTACACTTAATTTTTTTAAGAATTTTTTGAAGTGTTTTCTAGAGCAGCTGTACCATTTTACATTTCCATCAACAATATATAAATGATCAAGTTTCTCCAAATCCTTGCAAGCATCTGCTGTTGTTACTATACATATTTTAGCCCTTCTTATAGGTGCATTGTAATAGATTATAATGGTTTTAATCTGAATTGCCCTAGCAGTTAGCATACCTTTTCATGGGTTTATGTGTCACCTATATATACTCAGTGAAATGTATCATCATATACTTTGCCCTTTCTTTTTTTCTTTTTTGTTTGTAAGCATTTTTTTCTTTTTTTTATTAATTAAAAAAATTAACAAACAAAACATTTGGAAATCATTCCATTCTACATATATAATCAGTAATTCTTAATATCATCACATAGTTGCATATTCATCATTTCTTAGTACATTTGCATCGATTTAGAAAAAGAAATAAAAAGACAACGGAAAAAGAAATAAAATGATAATAGAGAAAAAAAAACTATACGTACCATACCCCTTACCCCTCGTTTTTTTAAGCATTTTTTAAGTTACCTTTTTTTTTACACCTTACCCCTCCCTTTCACTGAAACTAGCATTTTAATGTACTAAATTTATTTTAACATTTGTTCCCCCTATTATTTATTTATTTTTAATCCATATGTTTTACTCATCTGTCCACAAGGTAGATAAAAGATGCATCAGACACAAGGTTTTCACAATCACACAGTCACACTGCAAGAGCTATATCATTACACAATCATCTTCAAGAAACATGGCTACTGGAACACAGCTCCACATTTTCAGGCAGTTTCTTCCAGTCTCTCTGTACATCTTAACTAAAAAGGTGATATCTGTTTAATGCGTAAGAATAACCTCCAGGATAACCTCTCGACTCTGTTTGGAATCTCTCTGCATTGACACTTCATTTTGTCTCATTTCTCTCTTCCCCTTTGCCCTTTCTTAACTGAATGTTTGTCTTTGTGCTGTTGAATTTTGAGAGTTATTTTTACAATCTAGATATGAGTTCTTTCTCAGATATGTGATTGTGAATATTTACTCCGAGTTTGTTACTTGTCTCTTCATTCTCTTAACAAGGTCGTCTTTAGAGCAAAGGTTTTAATTTCTACGAAATGCAATTTGTGAATTCTTCATTTTCTTGCATTGGAATTTGGTGTCAAGAAAAGAACAAAAGGTGAAATAAAGTTTTTCTTCGAGATACAAAAGCTGAAAGAATTCATCACAAACAGATGTGCACTAAAAGAAGTTTTAAAAGAAGTCTTCCAAGCAGACAGAAAATGCTGCCAGATAGAAATCTGATTCTCTACAAAGAGCACCAGAATATGCAACTGCATGGGTAAATACAAAAGATGTTTTCTTATTTTGTAAATGTCCTTAAGAGATCATGGACTGTTTAAACTATAAATAATAACAATGTATGCAGGGGTTTCTAACATATGTAGAAGTAAAATTAATGCCAACAATAATTAGCCTAAATCCTGCAAAGGTAGAATTGGAAGTGTTGCTATTGGTGTTTGTGTGTCTGATTATTCTAAGTTCCAGTGGGCAGGACTGTCAGTTTTCCTCTTTATATCCCAGGTCTTAGCACAGTGACCAGATGAACCTACCTATACAAGGAATTGTTTTTAATCTCATTATTTAAAGTATAAAGACAGGATGATTAGAGAGCTGCTATGAACACCAAACAAATTACCCTTCTCTCTTCCACATAAGGAACTCTTATATGAATCATTTCACCTTCTGTTTTTCAAGGTAAATAGACTATATATCGTTCATTGATTTGGTTGATTAGGCAATCTGAACATCAGTCAAGGGGACTTATGTCTCATGTTAGAGGAAACAGAGGCAACAGATGAAATTAAATTAAGCCAAGTCCCCTGCTCTTGTTAAGGGGGACTTAAACATGACCTGAGAATACTTTCAAAAGAAGGATGCATGGGTGAAATTCACATAAGGTCCTCGGCATTCTTTGGTACTGAAAGACTACCATGGAAAGGCAGGAGCAGGGAACTTTTTGCGGAGGAGAGCTTGAAGCAGGGCTGGGAAGGAAGTCGAGACAGGGATGGAGTTCAGCAGGAAGGAAACACTTGCGCAAAATCTTAACAAAATCCTAAGAGAGGTGGTGAGGTGGAAGGTTGGATAGAAGGAATCCTTTCCTATGCTAAGAATACAGAAAAGATGACTAGGGAAAGACAGTGTATACACGCACATGTCTAGATCTAGGTTGAGGTGACGTATGGGGAGCAATGAGGAATAGGGGGAAACAAGAAATGGGATAGTGAAGTATGCTGCAGATGAAGAGGTTTACATGCCACAAGTTGTTGGCAGTGCTGGTGAGACAGAAAGCATAATTGGGATTCAGTAATTCAGTGCATTGGACAGACTGACATCCACACAGTTACATTCCTGTGCAGGAGCATGATGAAGTCCATGTCTGAGGAAGGGTCTTTAAGCACAAAGATTTCCATCTGTACTTAGGGGAAACTCTAGAGTCCTCTGGTTGGGTGTCAGGGCCAATTACCATGAAAGGAAAGAAGAGTGTTGAGTGGGTAGGATTCTGGGCTTACAACCTTCACTTCGGCCAGACTGCTCTTCCTTCTTATGTTCTTGGATTGGATTTCTGTGGAAGGCAGAAGTTGGAACAAGAGGTCCTGCATCTAAAAATTTGACAACCACTGTCCACCAGTTAGATCCAGGATGCATGATGGAGTCCTGAGCAGTTTACAAGGTCCGAGATTGTCTCCAGTGCCTTTACTCTGCTTGTCATGAAAAACTTGAGTTACTGCAGAACTGCCAGCTGCTTAAACCAGACACACTAGGTTAGAAGAGATAAGTGTCTGGGTATTTGGGGTGTAAGCCCAGCCTTGGACAAAGGATGCCAAGAGTGGGGTCTTAACCTGAAATAGCACATGTGAGATAGAAAAACTCATGGCATGTAATTGTATATATAATACAAACCACAAATATACAGATATATGCTTATGCACGTGTGTGTGTGTGTGTGTGTGTGTGTGTGTGTTGCTTTAAGTGTAAGAAAGTTTAAAATGTTTTCTGATTGGATTTCTGGATATTTTCTGCCTTTAAAGTCTTCCCTAGATTTATTAAGGTTTCTATGGTTGTGACCATGTTTGCAGGAGAGGGAATGGCATTCTATAGCTGGTATCTGTGCAACACTGGATTATATCTAAACCTATGGCCTCAGATGACCTCTACTGACACAGCCTAACCCAATCTCCATACCATGCCCCTCTCCTAAATAATCAGACCCCCTGGAAAGTTCCACTTGGATAATGACAGAACCTCACCACCTACCATAGCCCACACTGGCTTATCTTCCACACCCTTCCTCATCTTTACCCTAAACTCAAATCACCACCAATTCTTCCTACTTTATCCTTCATCTCAGCTTTAGAAAGATAGCTTCCACCTTATCAAAAACCTTCAGAAATCATTAAAGAAACCCCATAATTTCATAATTTCTCACTTACTAAAACACTGTCAAATCTGTCTCCTCTGCACCTTACACCAACCATGGCCTGAATTAAGTGCCTTGTCACTTTCTTTTGTTAAGTAATTTGGTGTTTTTACTTAATGTATGTACCTCCTTTGCTAGAAGAAGGAAAGAAGAAAGGAAGGAAGGAAGGAAAGAAGAAAGGAAGGAAGGAAGGAAGGAAGGAAGGAAGGAAGGAAGGAAGGAAGGAAAGAAGGAAGGAAGGAAGGAAGGAAGGAAGGAAGGAAGGAAGGAAGGAAGGAAGGAAGGAAGGAAGGAAGGAAGGAAGGAAGGAAGGAAGGAAGGAAGGAAGGAAGGAAGGAAGGAAGGAAGGAAGGAAAATAAGTAGGAAGGAAAGTGTTGGCAGGGTTGGTTCTTTTTGGAGTCTCTGAGGCAGAATGTATTCCAGACTTCTTTCTTAGCTTCTGGTGACTGCCAGCAATGCTTGGCATTTCTTGATTTGTAGATACTTCACTCTAATTTCAACCTCAGCCTTAATCTTGATTTCTCCATGTGCCTTCTCTCCTACTCTTCCATTTTAAGGACTCTTGTCATTGGATTAAGGCCCACCCAAATCCAGGATGATTTCATTTGAAGTTCGTTAACTTAATTACACCTGTTTCCAAATAAGGTCACATTCACAGGTTCCAGGTGGACATATGTTGTTGGGGCTACTATTCAACCCACTGTACTTCCACACCCAGATGCCCACTTTCTCTCCTTCTGATCCCTTCTCTACCCTATGCCAAACACTGAATTCAGAGGTTTGACTGCTAATCTGCCGTGGGCCGCCTGGTCTAAGTTTTGCATGTGGTCCTTTTATGAACGCTGTCAATTGCTCACCCCTCAATCCTCTGAATGCTACAGATGTCCTGTCTGACCCCATTCCCTGGCTCTTGGTCATTCTGACAGAAGCCTTGTTTGTCATAGTAAAGGGGAACTGTTGACAATTTGGAATTTTAAATATTTTAAACAATATCCAATAATGTTATTCTGAACATCATTCAGTAAATCCAGCTTTATACGTTTGAAGTATTAAGTTAATATTCTGTTTAATCCAATTAGAAAATAAGGAGGCACAAATTAAAATAACAGTGAGAATGTTTCTTCACCCATAATTTTAGCTAAAATGTAAAAGATTGATCAAATGAAATGGTTTGAAAATGCAAGATATATATTATTTTGTGAGAAAATGAATGGGTACTACATTTTGGGAATAAAATTTGTTAATATTCATAAAAATTTAAAATATTTGCATCCTTTACATTTTGACCCAAATTTCCATGTTAATATGTTTTTATCACAAGAAAACACACATTTGCTAAAGAGTTCACTTTCAAAGGTATTGATTTTGGTTCTATTAATCAGAGCAATAAATGGGAAATAATTTTATGTACCCATCAGGAGAATAGTTTAATTAGTGATGACACACACATATATGAGAATTCTAGGGAGTAGTTATGCAAGTGAGGTAGATCTATAATATGTTGTCATGGAAAGATCTTGCATCTATTTTACCAAGTGGCAAAGGCGAGTGGCATGTATAAAAACACACAATATATTTTCATAGTGTTTCTATCTACAAAAAGCCCAGAATAAACATTTTTTTCTTTTTTCTTTTTTGGTATGGGCAGGCTCCGGGAATTGAACCCAGGTCTCCAACTAGAATAAACTTTTAAATAATACACACCAGATTGCTAGTTATGATTAACATTGAGGAGGGGGCTAAATTATGCAGGAACTTTGTGAAGAGGAGTATCATGATTTACTTGTAGTTAAATTTTTTTTTTTGCAACAAGAATATGTTCTGTTTCAGTTTCCTGGGGCTGTTGCAACATAGCACCACAAACTAGATGGCCTAAAACAACAGTTTAGGAGGCTAGAAATCTGAAATTGAGGTGTTTATAAGGCCGTGTTTTCTCTGAAGTCTATAGGGTTTGGCAGTGGGTTGCAGCAATCCATGACATAAATTGCTCTTTGCCTCTGCCACGTGGCCATATCCTCTCTCTGTGTAAGCCTAATTCTCTTCTTATAAGGGCATCATTCATATTGGATTAGGGTCCACTCTAATCCATTTTGACCTCATTTTAACTGATAGCATTTTCAAAGATCCTATTTCCAAATAGGAACACATTCATCGGGTCAGGAGTTGAACTTACCTTTTGGGAAGGTACAATTCAACCCATAACATATGCACTACTACCTTTGTAAGTAAAATACTCAAATATGCCTAACAGCAGAAAAAATAAATGTGTATTAATGAGTCTAAGTAACTGTTAGCTGATGGAAAAAGCCAAAATCTGAAATTTGAATGGCTTAACACAACAAAAGGTTATATTCTGTGTGGATGAATGCTTGTGTGGGTTGGCAAGGGCTCTCTGTTATCAGGTGATCCAGGGATCCTGGCTACTTCCATTTTATAGTTTCACCATGTCAACATGGGGTAATCATGTTTGCTGCCAAATGGAAAAGGAAACATGGGAATGACATTCTGGCTCCTTCCTAACTACAATAGACCAGTAACGTAATCTCCCCATGTGTCCAGAAAGGACAGGAATGTAAGATGTGGGTGAAAATGTACAATTTCTCCCATATACTGTCACATAGTAGGTGTTCAATAAAAAGTAACTATTATAATGTGTTATAATGACAGCCCTCTTCATTTCCTGGAGGAGTTTCTAAGGAGGACTAATTTACCTGGAAATTATACATTTTCCAGGCCTTACTATGTGACAGGGCACATCTAATACAAGATTATTGTATTAGAGCACAACAGCACATCTAATTTTCAAAGAATTCTTTAAATCTTATCAGGGGGGTTCATCTTTATTCACTCAATAGCACTTTTATGCATTGTCCTTTTAATAACTTATATAATCTCACGAGGTTGAGAATTTCTCCTTCCTGTTAAAGCATGATCAAATTAGCTTGTGTGTCTCCCCTAACCTCCACATAACTGAATATGACTGAAAAACTGCATGTGTGCTATCTGGTACATTAAAAACCAAGATTTCCTGTGGGGCAGGTTTCTAGATGAGAAGCAGTGGAAAGATGGTTAACCTTTTTTTTCCCTTTTTAATCAAAGCTAGCATGTTCACCAAAGAACAATTGTTCACCTCCTAGGAGGACTCCAGGGCTTTTAGGGATTCACCTTCTTTGGATGTTTACTTGCACAGGGGTTTCTGTAGTCTTTCCATATATACCATTTATGAAGGTAGCTTTGGTTTTTGATCACTTAGACAAGCTCATTCACCTGTGTGTGTTCAGTAACCAGTTTCAGAGAAGTAATCCCATTAACGTACTACTACAAGTGTTAGGGTGGTTTCAAAACCCTTTATCTAACATCAAGATTACCTACCAAGGGCGGGCCGCGGTGGCTCAGCGGGCAAAGTGCTTGCCTGCTATGCCGGAGGACCTCGGTTCGATTCCCGGCCCCAGCCCATGTAACGAAAACGGAGAAACAAAATACAATAAAACAAGAAAATGTTTAAAAGATGTTTCCCTTTCTTCCTCTCTTCCTTCCTTCTATCCTTCCTTCCTTCTCTCTGTCTTTAAAAAAAAAAAAAAAAAAAAAAGATTACCTACCAAGAACCGGTAGGTTATGTGCAGAAGTAGCCTATTTAGAAAATACTTTCAGAGTGTGTTGAAGATGCTCAGGGGGTGGGCAGATTGGTATGATCATGTATTGATTTCCAAGGGCTCCCAAAACTAATTGCCACAAACTGTGTGGCTTAAAATAACAGAAATTTATTCTCTCATATTTCTAGAGGTGTCAATGGAGTTAGCTCCTTCTGGAGGCTCTCACAGGGACTCAGTTCCATGAGTCTCCTAAATTCTGGTGGCTACCAGCAATCCTTGGCATTCCTTAACTTGTAGACAACCACTTTCATCTCTGCTTACCTCTTCACATCTGTATCTTCCCTGTGCTTCTCTCTGTGTTAAATCTTCTTCTCTTTTCTTTTATAAAGATACCAGTCATTGGATTTAGGTCTCACCCTAAATCCAGAATGATTTCATCTCAAGATCCTTAACTTAATGACATTTGCAAAGACCCTATTTCCAAGAGCACATTTTCATGTACTGGGGATTAGAAGTTGAGCATATCATCAAATTTTGGGTCACGTTTGCTTAATAGTTTATTAGGGATTGAATCAGGTCCCCCTCAAAATGGGATCTTCAAGTCCCAATTCTTGGTTTTATAGATGTGAAGCCATTTGTAAATAGGACCTTTGAAGATATTATTAGTTAAGGCGCATCTGGTGGGCCTTAATCCAATATGGATAAAGTCCGTATAAGCAAAGGATATTGGACAATGGAAAGAGAAGCCATGTGAAGCAACCAGAGGCTGGAAATTAACAAAATCTGGAAGAGAAAAAAGACACCGCCATGTGTATTGCCATGTGATGGAAAAGCCAAGGAACTACAAAGATTGCCAGCCAGCCAGAAGATACTGATGCCAGGAAGAGGCTAGCCTACTAGCCACTGAAACTGTGAGCCAATAATTGTTAAGCTAATGCATTCTATGGTACTTGTTTTGACAGTCAGGAAACTAGTATAGAGTCCCTTCCTCAATTTATCTCATTCCTCTCGCATATGACTATAAACAGCATGGATCAACCAGGTCTCACCTTCTATACATTGTTTGGAAATATCCTTAGCTAAATATCCAAGTTCACTGCTTGCAAGTTCAGCTTTACACCTGATGGTTTCTACTTCTTCAGCCAAAATTTCTGCCACTTTATAAGGATTAACTTACTTCCACTTTACAAAGATGAGTTCCTCCTTTCCTTCTGAACCCTCATCAGAATGTCCTTTATTATTCATATTCCTACCAATCATTGGTCAAGTCAATTTAAGCTTTTTTGATAATGTACCTCAACATTTTTCCAGCCTGTATCCATTACCAAATTCCAAAGCCACTTCTACATTTTGAGATATTCATTAAGGCAGGACCCCATGTCCTGATACTGAAGTAGTATTTGTTTCCTAAGGCTGCCATAACAAATTACCAAAAAAAAAGTGGCTTCAAAGAACAGAAATTTGTTCTATCACAGTTCTTGAGGTCAGAAGCCTGAAATCAAGTGGTAAGCAGAGTTGGGTCCTTTTGTGGGCTCTGAGGGAGAATCTATCCCATGTCTCTCTCCTAGTTTCTGGTGGTTGTCAACATTTCTTGGCATACCTTGGCTTGTAGACACATCACTCTAATCTCTGCCATCATCTTCATACTCCCTTCTCCTCTGCATCTTTGCATATGCCAAATATCCCTCTCCTTTCCCTTATATGAACAGCAATTATTGGTTTTAGGTTCTAACCTTAATCCAGGATATCATCTTGGGATGCTGAACCTATATGTACAAAAACCCCAATTCTAAATAAGGTAATATTCACGAGTTCCTGGGTTAGGACTTTGATATATCTTTTGAGGGAATCACCATGAAACCCACTCCAGATCAAGGATTTAAACACCACTGTCCAAAGTGAACTTTTACAGCAAAAGAGCTGTTGTTGTTAGAAGCATTCCAGGGTGATAGATGGAACAGCCAGAGGCCTTCTGTGGTGAGTAGGAATGTTCTATGCCAGGGGGAGGGCATGTAATTTGGTGTTGTTCCATTGGGAGAAGGATGCAGTCCTTCAGAGGAGGTGGCAGCAATGAAGAGGTGTTCAGCAAGCCAGGTTCCAGATTTGAACAGGGTGGCACACTGGGGAAGACCAGGGGGAAGCACTGCAATATGATTATGTGCTGGGACTGGACAAAGATTTTGACACCTGGGCTAAATCAGCTCTCAGGGAACTTCAGGGTTCAGGGCAGGAGGACCCTAGGTAAATATAGACCGACAATCTCCAAGTTGTGTTTTATTCTTGTTGTCACTTTACTCCTTGAGGCCTGTTTTTAGTATTTTGGCCACAGAGTGTTTCTTTGTCAGATGAGAGATATTATAGACTAGTGAGCAGAAAATGAATTAAAACACAGAACATCTGCCTCAAGTGTGGGAACAGCACATGCTCTAGATGAACTCAGACCAGGGTTCCATTCTCAGAACTGTCACTTACCAGCCAGCAGTTACAAGCTTTATGTCCTTCATCTAGTAAAATGGGTTTGATAAACTCTGCTTGTAAGACTGTTGGAATGTAAATTATGTAAAGTTCCTGGTACAGAACCTAGCTTACATTGTCTCTTTAATAATTGGAAGTTGTTTCTGATATTTTGACCCCAGTCCTACCACTCTCTCCTCTGGGAATATTTTTTTTTTGTTATCCAGGACATCTCAGAGAATATAGCTCAACAGGACGTGGAATGCTGAATCAGCCCCAAATGTTGTTTGGTAAATATAACTCAGAAAATTTTCTCTTTTATAGGATATATCATTATTTAATGCAGATGTGGGGGAGCCTGCTGCTAGAATTTGAATCAAAAGCCAACTCCTTCTCTCCCTCCCAGTACAAAAGCACAATATTCATTCATTTCACCTTCACCAAAAATCTAGCCTTTGCTTAGTTTTAGCCAAATTACACGTAACATGACCTTATTAAAATGTCCTTTTAATGGAATAGGATCTTGCTCTCCCAGGTCAGGGAAAAACCTGCCAGCCTAGTGGCTTCTGGACACCACTTCAAGGGAGTGTCACTTATTTCTCAGAAAAGACTTGCAGATGATGTGAATAAAACACCTAATTCCTGTACTATCAACTGCACCAGGCCATGGCCACAGGGCACCTTCCATACCTCCTGCCGCAGGTGGAGACTGCACTCTGATTTACCCATGATTTAAAATAAGTGTTAATAGCAAGTTTTTCATTCTAGGCTTTTCTCTGAACTCCAAGACACACAGTCTGAAAGTCTGCCCCTGCCACCACCCAGCTTAACTTAAACATAACTCCCAAAGAAGGAACTGCAGTTTCTCAAAGGTGCAAACTTTCTTGGCTCAAGATATTTAGACTTGACTGCTCTCACTTGGAGCTTGCACCTCCTCACCCCTTCTTTTCACTTGTTCTTTGGGTCTTAGAGGCTATTTCACCATCTTTCCCAACTGATTGCTGTTCCTAGACTACCATGCAATGGGCAGGGGGTGTGTCTCACTTGTTCAGTTCCCCACCCCACCCCCAACATAGTGTCTTCCAAAGAGCAGATGCTTAATTAATTGTTGAGGAAGAAATAAACCAGTGAGCAGAGGCTCTAATTTATTAAGATTTAATTTATCCTGCATTCTTGAATAAGCAAAGCAAATCCAGACACATACCTTTAATTTTTTAAAGGAATATGAGAATAGAACCATTTTATTTTACATTTTTTTGTACATTTCCAAGGAAATTCCTATTCCAATGCCATGTTATCTTGTTTCAGAGCTCAAGATGGAAAATTTCAAATGTGTTTTACAAAATAGCAAGACTGTTTCTCTTAAATCTGAATAACAGCAACAGATGTGCAACCAATGTCATTTATGAATTTAGATTCTCAAGCTAACAAAACCTTCTATTAAAAGGAACATTTGAAAAAATACCCAAAAGAAAATATAGATAAACATCCAAGTTGCCCATATAGAAGAAGGAAAATAGATGTTATACACTGTTCCCCAGGCCCTGTCTTGACACTCCAAGACATAGAAAGATGACTGCTTTCCTCAAACACAGAATCAAATATTTGCCTCATCTTCACTTGTGCTGGGAGAAACTGGCCAAAACGGGGCAACAGGCTTAGCAGCAGTACTAGCTGCGGGGGCAATTATAGCCTGGGCTCTCTCTTCCTCATCTTTCAAAGCCTCTTCATACCAGACAGAGAAACTACTAGGGTGAGTACCACTGATCTTGGCGAGAAACTCCAGGACCTTCATCTTGCTGGTTTCTGCGTGGGCCCTGGGACCCCACAGGAACTCATAGAGAGGAGGGTCACTACCAGGCACCTGCCTGTATTCCAGGTATTCTTCCTGCACCAGATCTCTGGTGAGAAGCTTCCTGGGCTCCCCATAGATGAAGTGCTCCCTCCCTGCATACACCCCCATCACATTCAGTAAATCCCAGACCTCCTCCTCAAGAGCACAGTTGCCCTCCATGAAGATTGCACCCAGGATAATTAGCAGAAGGCCATTTTTGGGCATGCTCTGGTTATTACTCAGCATCTCATTGTAGGTGAGGTCTACTGAGTTGACAAAGACATAGGAGTGGATGGTGGGGTCCACTTCCTTCAGGTCAATGCCACAGATCACCTCTATGCACTTACAGGCTTTCTGAAAGATCATAGGGAATTGGTTCTTATACCTTTTGAGGACAACACTCAGCATTTCTTCCTTTGTGACAGGCAACTTCAGTCGATACCTGATGAGGAGGAACTTCACCAGATCAGTCACTTCCTCATCTAGCGGATCTCTGGTTAAGGATACAGCATATGGTGATTCCTCACTTCTTAAGCTCCCTTCTGATATGCTCAATAAAGCGTTGGAGAAGGAAGAGGGGGAGGAGAAGATTGTATGAGGATTCTGGGGATTACTCAGTATCACAGCAGCAGG
The DNA here is from genome assembly GCF_023851605.1 of Tamandua tetradactyla. Classification (NCBI taxonomy): domain Eukaryota; kingdom Metazoa; phylum Chordata; class Mammalia; order Pilosa; family Myrmecophagidae; genus Tamandua; species Tamandua tetradactyla. The sequence continues at coordinate 17,253,668 of NC_135353.1, forward strand.
CTCCTCTATCTCCTCAAGGGTGTCTGGGATCAGAGGTGAGGAAGGAGAGGAGGAGGAGGAGGAGGGATAAGAAAAGTGAAAAGAGGAAGTGGGAGAGGAAGAGCCTTCCTCTTCCTCTTCCTCAGAGGTCAGATCCTGTGCATCCAGCAGGTCCTGTATCTCAATTTGGATCTGAAGATCTTGCTCAGGCATGGAGCATGGACGCTTTGGAGAATGAGACATGATGACTCTTGTCGGGGGTAGCACGAAGGAGTATGGACAGAAGGGTGGATGATGAAGACCCACAAGTCTGGCGGGGAGAGAGAGAGAATGTGAGCGGCCTCAGCTGAGACACTCAACCTTGGCAACTCTGGTAAAGGCTGACTTACTGGCCTTCTCTTTAGATAGTGCTCAAGAGCCTCACAGGTTTCCTGTGCTCCTGGTTGGCCTGCCCCTAAAAAAAACAGAAGGAAGTGAGAGGGTCCTCAGGTTACCAGGCTTCCAGAGATGATAGGAGAGTGAGTGGGGTTGAGTGCTTTAGGCAATCCTCTGTTCAGGGGTGGGTGGTGGCTGTTGGCAGACAACGTTGTAAACAACTGACTCGTGGCAGTGCCTGGGCCTCCTCTGCTGCACTAAACGAAGAACATGTGCCTCAGACCAACCCCTCAGCTCCTAGTTCCTTGAGTCCCTCAGGCTGCAGACTGCAAGCACAGTCCTGGATCTTCCAGCACTGATACAAGGGAAAGGGCCTTGTAAGGTCCCCACCGTTCTGGGGTAGATAGTCAGTGCTCAATCGAAGTCCTGATCTTTTCCCTGGAAAGGCCTATTGCTCACTCCTCTGCTGACCTGAGACAAAACTCTCAGAATAAGGGCTGAAATTCCTGAGACCCAAGAGGAAGTAATGAGGAGATACCACATCCTGCCAACGAGCCTAGGGCATCCCAGGGCTGAAAGCAAAGGCTGGCCTAACTCCTCAGGGACTTTACCTGTACTAGAATAAGGGAATGTCTCCCAGATTCTCACATTGATGCCTGGAAGGATCTGTGACTCCTCCCTCTGCTGTCCTAGTCTGGCCCCTCAGACCAAGGCCCTCACCTCATGAGACCACCAGTAAGGAAATGAGGTCACACTACATCTGGCCACCATGCCCCAGGACCTCAGGGCTGTCAGCATGGTAGGGTAGGAGTAGGGAACCTCTTTCTTAGGGTGAGATTCCTTCCTTCAGTGTCCTTACCTTAATTCCTGATAAGCCCTGGGACTCGTTTCTTTTGCTGACCTGATGTCACCCCTCAGATCAAGGTCCTCACCTTCCTGAGACCCTTAAGACAAAAGTAAAAAGGCACCACAATGGGTCACCTATGACCAGGGATTACCAGGGCTGACAGAAGGGAAGGGGGTGTTTCTGTGGGGCCCCCTTCTGAAAGATATGGAGGTTACCCTCATTCATACTCAATATATTCATATTTGGACATGACAGGGCCTGGATCCTATACCTTCTGCTAACCTGAAAATGTGTTCCTCAGTCCAGCCCCCAATTTCCCTAAGACTCCAGACGAGTTAGAGGCTATGCCTGAAATGCCTTCTCTGAGCCTTCCAAGGTTGACAGCAAAGGCAGGTTTTTGTAGGTGCCTCTCTGGCTGAATGGGAAATTCCCTAAGTTCTCTCAGAATCCTCACCTCCAATGCCTGTCAGAGCCTGAGCCTTCCTTCTCAGAAAAAGTCTCACCTCCCTCAAATCCGAAGGGTAAAGTCAGCAAATATCATATTCCAGGTGTGACACCTGGGGATGAGGGGCTGGATTCTGTGGGGCCCGCTGTGTTCCGATGGGAGGGAAACTCAATTCTCCTCAAGGTATGCATATTTACTCCAACAGAGCTGGGGGTGCCTCCATTCTGAGGATGCTTCCTTCAGGGCATCGAGGGAAAGGGCACCTCTAAGAATTCTGCTTGGACCTCACAGAGCTGATTTCAGGGGCAGGTTTCAGTTGAATCTACTGTGTTTGGGTGGGAAGTCCTCTCATTCCCCCAAAGGGGTCTTCACATCGACACCTGTCAGGACTTGGGCCCCCCTGCTGACCTGAGTCTATCCCTTCAGACAAGCCTCACCTCCTTAACACCCCAAGACTGAGACAGGAACCGCCACATCCGGGGACCCTGCTCGGGCCCTCCCAGGGCTGACAGCAAAAGCCCAGTTTCTCTGAGGTTCTGTGTATCCGGGTGAAAAGCCCCTTCGATCTTTCTTAAAGCTCTGGGGCCCTCCCTCTGCCGACTTGAGTCAGTCCCCTCAGAGGAAGCCTCACCTCTGTCAGACCTGCAAGGCGGAAGTCAGCAAGAGCCACTTCCAGTGACTTTTCCCAGAACCCCCCAGGCTGACAACAGGGAAGAGGGGACCTGGAATCTGTGGGATCCCTGTGTTCTGGTGGGGTTGGGGGAGGAGGGAAGGGCGGGGAGAGGGGCACGAGGGAACATCATTTCTCCTCAAGGTATGCATATTTACTCCTGACAGGGTTGGTCCCCCGTTCCTCAGACCAAGGCCGCCATCTCTATGAGTCCCTGACATGGAAGGGTGCGTGCGTGCGGTGCCTCTGCCAGAAAGCCCCAACCTAGACCCCCAGCACTGACAGAAATGGTGGATCTCAGTGGCGCCCCTTCTCTATCTGGGTGCGAGGTCCTCTCAGCCCCCCCAAAGGGTCCTCACCTTGATGCCTGTCAGGGCCTGGGACTGTTCCCTCTGCTGACCCGAGTCTGTCCCCTCAGAGGAAGGCTCACCTCCTTCAGACCCTAAGGCTGAGTCAGGAACCGCCACATCCAGGGACCCTGCCTGGACCCTCCCAGGGCTGACAGCAAGGGCCAGTTTCTCTGAGGTCCCTTCCGTCTGGGTGGAAAGCCCTTTCAATCTTCTCTCAAAGTCCTGGGGCCCTACCTCTGCTGACTCCAGTCAGTCCCTGTACAGCAAGCCTCACCTCCGTCAGACCCGCAAGGCGGAAGTCAGGAACCGCTACTTCCGGTGCTTTTCCCAGAACTCCCCAGGCTGACAACAGGGGAGGGGGAGCTGGAACCTGTGGGATCCCTGTGTTCTGGGGGGGGGTGGGGCGGGGGGGTGAGGGAACTGGCTGGGGGGGGGGCGGGGGGGTGAGGGAAGGGGAGGGTGGGGGGGTGGGGGGGTGAGGGAAGGGGGGAGGGGCACGAGGGAACATCATTTCTCCTCAAGGTATGCACATTTACTCCTGACAAGGCTGGTCCCCCGTCCCTCAGACCAAGACCGCCATCTCTATCAGTCCCTGTCGCAGAAGTGTGTGCGCCTGGGGGTGCCTCTGCCAGAAAGCCCCCACCTAGATTCCCAGCACCGACAGAAATGGTGGATCTTGGTGGTGCCCCTTCTCTGTCTGGGTCCTCTCAGCCCCCCCAAAGGGGTCCTCACCTTGATGCCTGTCAGGGCCTGGGACTCTTCCCACTGCTGACCCGAGTCAGTCCGCTCAGAGGAAGCCTCAAATCAATAAGACCCCAAGGCGGAAGTCAGGATTCGTCACTTCCGGTGTCTTTTTCCAGAACCACCCAGGCTGACAACAGGGGAGAGGGGAGATGGAACCTGGGGGATCCCTGTGCTCTGTGGCGGGGGGGGGGGGGGGGGGGGGGGGGGGGGGGGGCGGGTGGTGGGGGGGGGGGGGGGGTGGTGGGGGGGCGGGTGGTGGGGGGGGGCGGGGGGGGCAGGTGGGGGGGGCGGGGGGGTGAGGGAAGGGGAGGGTGGGGGGCGGGGGGGTGAGGGAAGGGGGCAGGGGGGCGGGGGGTGGGGTGGGGGGGCGGGGGGGTGGGGGAAGGGGGCGGGGGGGCGGGGGAGGGAGAGGGAAGGGGGCGGGGGGGGGCAGGGGGGTGAAGGAAGGTGGGAGGGGCGCCAGGGAACATCATTTCTCCTCAAGGTATGCACATTTACTCCTGACAAGGCTGGTCCCCCGTCCCTCAGACCAAGACCGCCATCTCTATGAGTCCCTGTCGCAGAAGTGTGTGCGCCTGGGGGTGCCTCTGCCAGAAAGCCCCAACCTAGATTCCCAGCACCGACAGAAATGGTGGATCTTGGTGGTGCCCCTTCTCTGTCTGGGTCCTCTCAGCCCCCCCAAAGGGGTCCTCACCTTGATGCCTGTCAGGGCCTGGGACTCTTCCCACTGCTGACCCGAGTCAGTCCGCTCAGAGGAAGCCTCAAATCAATAAGACCCCAAGGCGGAAGTCAGGATCCGCCACTTCCGGTGTCTTTTTCCAGAACCACCCAGGCCGACAACAGGGGAGAGGGGAGCTGGAACCTGTGGGATCCCTGTGCTCTGGGGCGGGCGGGGGGTGGGGGGGGCGGGTGGGTGAGGGAAGGGGGTGGGGGGGGCGGGTGGATGAGGGATGGGGGCGGGGGGGGCGGGGGGGGGGTGAGGGAAGGGGGGCGGGGGGCGGGGGGGGTGAGGGAAGGGGGCGGGGGGGGGGTGAGGGAAGGGGGCGGGGGGTGGTGAGGGAAGGGGCGGGGGGGGGGGGGGGGGGTGCGGGAAGGGGGCGGGGGGGTGGTGAGGGAAGGGGGGCGGGGGGGGGTGGGGGTGCGGGGGGGGTGGGGGTGCGGGGGGCGGGGGGGTGAAGGAAGGTGGGAGGGGCACGAGGGAACATCATTTCTCCTCAAGGTATGCACATTTACTCCTGACAAGGCTGGTCCCCCGTCCCTCAGACCAAGACCGCCATCTCTATGAATCCCTGTCGCAGAATTGTGTGCGCCTGGGGGTGCCTCTGCCAGAAAGCCCCAACCTAGATTCCCAGCACCGACAGAAATGGTGGATCTTGGTGGTGCCCCTTCTCTCTCTGGGTCCTCTCAGCCCCCACAAAGGGGTCCTCACCTTGATGCCTGTCAGGGCCTGGGACTGTTCCCTCTGCTGACCCGAGTCAGTCCCCTTAGAGGAAGCCTCAAATCAATAAGACCCCAAGGCGGAAGTCAGGATCCACCACTTCCGGTGTCTTTTTCCAGAATCACCCAGGCTGACAACAGGGGAGAGGGGAGCTGGAACCTGTGGGATCCCTGTGCTCTGGGGTGGGCGGAGGGGGGGGGGGTGGTGGGGGCGGGTGGGTGAGGGAAGGGGGCAGGGGGGTGGGGGGTGAGGGAAGGGGGCGGGGGGGTGGGGGGGCGGGGGGGCGGGGGGGGGGCGGGGGGGCGGGGGGGGGTGAAGGAAGGGGGGAGGGGCGCGAGGGAACATCATTTCTCCTCAAGGTATGCACATTTACTCCTGACAAGGCTGGTCCCCCGTCCCTCAGACCAAGACCGCCATCTCTATCAGTCCCTGTCGCAGAAGTGTGTGCGCCTGGGGGTGCCTCTGCCAGAAAGCCCCAACCTAGATTCCCAGCACCGACAGAAATGGTGGATCTTGGTGGTGCCCCTTCTCTGTCTGGGTCCTCTCAGCCCCCCCAAAGGGGTCCTCACCTTGATGCCTGTCAGGGCCTGGGACTCTTCCCTCTGCTGACCCGAGTCAGTCCCCTTAGAGGAAGCCTCAAATCAATAAGACCCCAAGGCGGAAGTCAGGATCCGCCACTTCCGGTGTCTTTTTCCAGAACCACCCAGGCCGACAACAGGGGAGAGGGGAGCTGGAACCTGTGGGATCCCTGTGCTCTGGGGTGGGGGGGGGGTGGGGGGGGTGAGGGGGCGGAGTGAGTGAGGGAAGGGGGCGGGGGGGCGGGGGGGGTGGGGGGGGTGAGTGGGCGGGTGAGTGAGGGAAGGGGGCAGGGGGGGCGGGGGGGGGCGGGGGGTGGGGGAAGGGGGGGTGAGGGAAGGGGAGGGGGGGGGTGAGGGAAGGGGGCGGGGGGGCGGGGGAGTGAGGGAAGGGGGCGGGGGGGGGTGAAGGACGGTGGGAGGGGCGCGAGGGAACATCATTTCTACTCAAGGTATGCACATTTACTCCTGACAAGGCTGGTCCCCCGTCCCTCAGACCAAGACCGCCATCTCTATCAGTCCCTGTCGCAGAAGTGTGTGCGCCTGGGGGTGCCTCTGCCAGAAAGCCCCAACCTAGATTCCCAGCACCAACAGAAATGGTGGATCTTGGTGGTGCCCCTTCTCTGTCTGGGTCCTCTCAGCCCCCCCAAAGGGGTCCTCACCTTGATGCCTGTCAGGGCCTGGGACTGTTCCCTCTGCTGACCCGAGTCAGTCCCCTTAGAGGAAGCCTCAAATCAATAAGACCCCAAGGCGGAAGTCAGGATCCGCCACTTCCGGTGTCTTTTTCCAGAACTACCCAGGCCGACAACAGGGGAGAGGGGAGCTGGAACCTGTGGGATCCCTGTGCTCTGGGGCGGGCGGGGGGGGGGTGGGGGGGTGGGGGGGTGGGGGGGGTGGGGGGGTGGGGGGGCGGGGGGGGCGGGTGAGTGAGGGAAGGGGGCAGGGGGGGCGGGGGGTTGGGGGGGCGGGGGGGTGAGGGAAGGGGGCGGGGGGGGGGTGAGGGAAGGGGAGCGGGGGGGGGGGTGAGGGAAGGGGGCGGGGGGGCGGGGGAGTGAGGGAAGGGGGCGGGGGGGCGGGGGAGTGAGGGAAGGGGGCGGGGGGACGGGGGAGTGAGGGAAGGGGGCGGGGGGGGGGTGAGGGAAGGGGGGCGGGGGGGGTGGGGGTGCGGGGGGCGGGGGGGTGAAGGACGGTGGGAGGGGCGCGAGGGAACATCATTTCTACTCAAGGTATGCACATTTACTCCTGACAAGGCTGGTCCCCCGTCCCTCAGACCAAGACCGCCATCTCTATCAGTCCCTGTCGCAGAAGTGTGTGCGCCTGGGGGTGCCTCTGCCAGAAAGCCCCAACCTAGATTCCCAGCACTGACAGAAATGGTGGATCTTGGTGGTGCCCCTTCTCTGTCTGGGTCCTCTCAGCCCCCCCAAAGGGGTCCTCACCTTGATGCCTGTCAGGGCCTGGGACTGTTCCCTCTGCTGACCCGAGTCAGTCCCCTTAGAGGAAGCCTCAAATCAATAAGACCCCAAGGCGGAAGTCAGGATCCGCCACTTCCGGTGTCTTTTTCCAGAACCACCCAGGCTGACAACAGGGGAGAGGGGAGCTGGAACCTGTGGAATTCCTGTGCTCTGGGGCCGGGGGGGGGGGGGGGGGAGGGGGAGGGGGGGAGGGAAGTGGGGGGGAGGGGGAGGGGGGTGAGGGAAGTGGGGAGGGGCGCGAGGGAACATCATTTCTACTCAAGGTATGCACATTTACTCCTGACAGGGCTGGTCCCCCGTCCCTCAGACCAAGACCGCCATCTCTATGAGTCCCTGTTGCAGAAGTGTGTGCACCGGGGGGTGCCTCTGCCAGAAAGCCCCAACCTAGATTCCCAGCACCGACAGAAATGGTGGATCTTGGTGGTGCCCCTTCTCTCTCTGGGTCCTCTCAGCCCCCCCAAAGGGGTCCTCACCTTGATGCCTGTCAGGGCCTGGGACTCTTCCCACTGCTGACCCGAGTCAGTCCGCTCAGAGGAAGCCTCAAATCAATAAGACCCCAAGGCGGAAGTCAGGATCCGCCACTTCCGGTGTCTTTTTCCAGAACCACCCAGGCTGACAACAGGGGAGAGGGGAGCTGGAACCTGTGGGATCCCTGTGCTCTGGGGAAGGGGGGGAGCGGGGGGGGGGGAGCGGGGGGGGGGGGGGAGCGGGGGGGGGGAGGGAAGGGGGAAGGGGCGCGAGGGAACATCATTTCTCCTCAAAGTATGCACGTTTACTCCTGACAAGGCTGGTCCCCCGTCCCTCAGACCAAGACCGCCATCTCTATGAGTCCCTGTCGCAGAAGTGTGTGCGCCGGGGGGTGCCTCTGCCAGAAAGCCCCAACCTAGATTCCCAGCACCGACAGAAATGGTGGATCTTGGTGGTGCCCCTTCTCTGTCTGGGTCCTCTCAGCCCCCCCAAAGGGGTCCTCACCTTGATGCCTGTCAGGGCCTGGGACTCTTCCCACTGCTGACCCGAGTCAGTCCGCTCAGAGGAAGCTTCAAATATATAAGACCCCAAGGCGGAAGTCAGGATCCGTCACTTCCGGTGTCTTTTTCCAGAACCACCCAGGCTGACAACAGGGGAGAGGGGAGCTGGAACCTGGGGGATCCCTGTGCTCTGGGAGGGGGGGGTGAGGGAAGGGGGGAGGGTCACGAGGGAACATCATTTCTCCTCAAGGTATGCACGTTTACTCCTGACAGGGTTGGTCCCCCATCCCTCAGACCAAGACCGCCATCTCTATGAGTCCCTGTCGCAAAAGTGTGTGCGCCTGGGGGTGCCTCTGCCAGAAAGCCCCCTAGACCCCTAGCACTGACAGAAATGGTGGATCTCGGTGGTGCCCCTTCTCCGTGTGGGTGGGAGGTCCTTTTAGCCCTCCATAAGGGCCTCACCTTGACGCTTGTCAGGGCCTGGGGCCCCTCCCTTGCTGGCCTGAGTCTGTCCCCCCAGTCGAAGCCTCACCTTCCTCACACCCCAAGGTGGAGTCATGAAGCATCACACCTGGGGACACTGCCCATAACCTGTCAGGGCTGAGAGCAAGGGCCAATTTCTCTAAAGTCCCCTCATTCTGGGTGGGAGGTCCTCTTAGTCCCCTCATAAGAGTCCTCACCTAGTTGCTTGTCAGGGCTTGCGACTCCTCCCTCTGCTGACTTGAGTGCGCTCCTCAGAAGAAGCCTCACCTCCCTCAGACCCCAAGGTGGAAATCAGGAAACACCACATCCGGGGACTTTGCTGGGGACCTCCTAGGGCTGATGGGAAGGGTGGGACAAGGTCTGGTCCGGAATCTATGTAAGTGCTGTGTGTTCTGGTGGAGAAGGGAACCTCAGTCTTCCTCAATATATTCATATTTCTCCTACCAGGGGCTAGGAGCCCCTTCCCTCAATGCTTCCCTCCGGCCAAAGCCTCCTTCTCCATGAGACCTCCAAAGAGGAACTGAGGATGGGTGGGTGTCTCTGAGAATCCTTTTCAGGTCTTCTCAGGACTGACAGGGGCAGAGCGGGTTTCTATTGGCCCCCTCTTTCTCTGGGTGGGAGGTCCCCTCACTCCTTCCTCAGGTTCCCTACTTTGACACCAGGCAGGGCCTGGGTCCCCACTTCTCACCCGATCAGAGGTCCTTCAGACCTCTCACCTCTCTGAGACCACCCCCACCCACCCTACAGGGAATTCAAGAAACACCATATTGGGCCACCCTTGCCTGCAGCTTCTCAAGGTTAACTGCAGGGGCAGGGCATGGCTAGGGGCCCCTTTACCTGGGATGGGTAAAACCTTTGGTCATTGTCCCGGGTCCTCACCTTGACTCATGGCTCTACTTGGGCTCCTTTCTTCTGTGGACTTCAGTCTGGCCTCTTTCAGAACAAGGTACACCCTAACTCTGAGACTGCCAGGTGGGAGTGAGAGCTCACCATATCCATAGACCCTACCCCAGTGACTCTGAGCTTTCAGCAGAGGGAGGGCAGAGTTGAGGTCTCATGTCTCTTAGGATGAAAGTTCCCTCAGTTCTCATTCATGTTCCTCATCTTGATTCCTGACAGAGCGTGGGTCTCCTCCCTCTGCTGACCTAATGAAGCTCCCGCTACTGACTTGACTTCACCCCACAGTCCAAGGCCCTCTTCTCTCTGATGCTCTGGGGAAAATTCAGGATGTACCACATCCAACCACTATACCCAATTGCTACCCAAGGTTGACTGCAGGGGCATTGCTGGATTCGCTGGGGGCCTCCTCTGTTTGGAGTGGGGCCTCCACTGTCCTCTCTTAGGGCCTTCTCCTTGATGCCTGGAAAGACCTGGGCCTTCTCCTCTCCTAACCTGAAGTCGGACCCCTTAGACTAACAGCATCACTTCTCTCTGACCCCAGGTGGGCATCAGAACTATGTCCTGGAGACTCCCAGGCTGACAGCAGTGACAAGGCACTGCAGGTGCTTGTTACTTTTGTGGTGGAAGTTCCCTCACTTCTCTCACAGGGACCTCTCCTTGACACGTGGAAGGGCCTGGAATTCCTCTCTGGGCTGATCTCTGAGTCTGCACCCCTCAGACTAAAACACCCCCACACTCTGCCGAGACACCTGAGTTGGAAGTGAGAGGGAGTGTACTCAGCCTGACAGCCCAAGTTGTGGTATCCCAGTGTTTACATCAGGTTGGTAAGGGATTCTATTTGGTCTCCTCTGTTCTAGGGTGGGTGGACCTCTCAGTTCTCACTTTTGAATCTCCTTATCTTGGCTTCTGGATCCTTGGTTAAATGTTCTCTGAGAGTTGCCCCCTTTTCTGCAGGGTCTGAGCATTTGTCCATCTACAACCCTTGCAGAGAAGGGGTGTAGGTCCCAGGCTAGGTGCGATATGGGGGAGCTGCATTGCCCATGACAGGTGGGGAACTGTTAGAGAACAGAAACTTCATGGGGTCAGCCACACTCAGACATTGGGAACCTTTTGTTCCAACAAATTTATTTTCTATATGTAGGAGGTTGGACATGATTTGAGGAGGTCTTTCTCTTTTGAGATCATTCATCATTGCTTTGTCCAGTGCAGTGATTTCAATTTTTGTAACATTCATAGTAAGAAATATATTTTACATCTCTACCAAGTGTGTATGTAGGTATTATATATGTATATAGTTTCATGAAAGAATACCTACTCTTACCTATTCATTAGGATACTCCCTATTCTACTTCTATTCCATTCTTTAGATAATATTAAACTGAATTTTTTAAAGGCTAAGTTCACACACTAGAGTAGTTTCATGTAGCTATTAGTATAGATTCTGCACTTATACAGCCTCAATTAACCCTGTTCTTCCTGCTGTACTGCTATTATCCCAAAGCTACTGGTATCTGGAGTCTGAGGTGCTACCTCACATTTCTACAACAAAGCAGGGCAGAAGTTTAAAAACTTTCCTTCTACTTATAATGTCATTTGCCATCTTTTGCAGGCTATGGGCCTTCCAATCTTCATGTCCCCTAATTCCCCAACCCAAAGAGAAGTACCAACTCAACACAGTCTCTGGCTTCTCCAGGAATCTCTCATATTCTGTTGTTTGGATTTTGTTTCTAATATTTTTTTCATTCTCCTTTCTTTTGTGTCCCAGGCTTGATTTGAGGAGCAGAAGACAGCAGCCTATGCTTAATGGACATTTTGGCAGCTACAGAAAAGGCACTGAAACTGTAAGTCATTTAAAGAGAATTGATATCTTTACAACATTCTGTTCCCCATTAACAAATATGTTACTGTATTTATTTGGGGACTTTTCTGACCTGAATCCATCACTAAACTTTTATAGTTGCCTGCATAAGGATTTTGTACATTTTTCTGAGGCTTCTTCTTAGAGGATCTTTGGATTTTGTTGCTGTCATGAAAGGGATGTTTTCTCTTACACATTCTAATTGGTTATTGCTTTTATATGGCAAGCCTCCTGATTTTGCTGTAGTGACCTTACATACATTATTTTTTCAACTCTTTTATTAATTTGGATATTCTACATAACTGTTCCTTAGAATCTTCCACCTAGTTGATCATATTGGTAACTATATGTCATCTATTTCTTTTCATTAGTCATACCTCTTATTTACTTTGTTATCCATAACTCCGGCTTTATGTTCCATGGCAGCTTTGAACAGTAGAGGTGATAGCATGCATCTATGTCATGTTTCTGACTTTATTGAAATGGCTCAAATATTTTACATTTAACTATGTTTGATGTAGATTTTCGGAAATGGAGTTTCCTTTCTAATCTTTGCTTACTAAAAATTTGTACCATGAACTCATGTTGAATTTCTTTCAAAGGCTTTTTCTGAACACATTGATGTGATCAAACACTTTATCTTTTTTAATTCGATAATGTAGGGAACTACAATCGAAAATAATTTCTAATGTTAAATCACATTTTCATTCTTTGGACACAGCCTATTTGTTTATTTAATTCACTGCTATGTTGAATATGTTATTAGTTTATTGAGAGTGTTTGCTGCTATATGAGTGGGCTTGGCACAAGGGTTCTTTTCATGGGGGATGTGCTGGTTTGAAAGGATTTATGTAGCCTAGAAAAGCCATGTTTTAATCCTAATCAGTCTTGTGGGAGCAACAGTTTCTTCTAATCCTTTTTCGGTACTATAGATTGGAAACTTGATTAGGTTATCTCCACAAAGATGTAGCTCAATCAAGTGCAGGTATTAAACTTGATTAGACGGAGACATGTCTCCACCCATTCTACATGAGTCTTGATTAGTTTTACAGGGATCCTCTAAGAGGGAGACATTTTTGGAGAGAATGATTTTTGAGAACAACAAGAAAGCCACAGCAGAGCCAAACAAAGCCATGAGGTCAAGAGAACTGCAGAGTCCACTAGCCAGCGACCTTTGAAGATTCTGAGAGAGCAGAGAACGAGACAGAATGCTGCAGAACTATGAAACAGAGAGTCCACCAGCCAGCAACTTTTGGAGACGAAGAAGAAAAATGCTTTCTGGGGAGCGTCATGAAACAAAGAAACTGGAAAAGAAAGATAGTAGATTTTGCCATGTGCCCTTCCAGCCAAGAAAGAAACTCTGAATGTCATCAGCCTTCTTGAACCAAGGTATCGTTCCTTGGATACCTTAGTTGGACATTTCTATAGACTTGTTTTAATTGGGACATTATCTCAGCCTTAGAACTGTAAACTAGCAACTTATTAAATTCCCCTTTTTAAAAGCCATGCTGTTTCTGGTGTATCACATTCTGGCAACTAGAACGGGGGGGTGGTTCTCATTTTGATTTTGAATCCAGCAAAGCTAGCCTAGGAAAATGAGTTGAATAGTTTTCCATCTTTTTGTATGCGTTTAGAAGAGTTTATAAAAGATGGTATAGTAGTTTGAAGTTGTTATGCACCCCCAGAAAATGCGATGTTCTTTTAATCCATTCTTCTGAATGCAAATATTTTGTAGGTTGGACCTTTTGAATAGATTTTGCCTATTGAAATGTGACTCACCTTATTCAAGATGGTTCTTAATCTTCTTATTAGAGTCCTTTATAAGAGGATAAAAAACATACAGAAGCTAAGAAATTAAATTCAGAAAAACACCCAGGGAAATTTAGAGAAAAATCCATAGACTGAGAAGCTAGAAGCTGAAGCAATACACCTGGGAGAGAAGGACTAGCAGACAATGCATGTGCCTTGCTATCTGACAGAGGAGCCCAAGATCAAGGTAACTGGTCTTCAGAGAAGGTATTGTCTTGTTGACTCCTTAACTGGGACATTTTCAAGTCTTAGAACTGTAAAACTGTAAACTAATAAATCCCCGTTATAAAAGCCAACTCATTTCTGGTCTATTGCATTTCATCAGCTTTAGCAAACCAAAATAGATGGGATTTAGCTTTCCCTGACCATTTGGTAGACACTGGCCTTCAAAAATGCTTTATCATGTGTAATAGTCGGGGTTCTCCAGGGAAACAAAACGGACAGGAAATATGTATATATAATGTAAATATTATGAAATGTATCATAGGAATTGTCTGACACAACTATGAGGATTGGCAAGCCCAAATTCCATAGGCAGGCCATAAACTGGGAACTCCAATAGAAGTTTTTATGAATTCTCCAGTAAAAGTTGGCTGGCTCAAATAGAGATTGAAACTCTTCTTTCTGACTGCTGGGATCATCTGTTCACCTTTTAAGGCCTTCTCAAGTCTGGATGAGAATTTTCTCATTGCTGAAGGCAAGCTCCTTTGTTTATAGATGTAATCAGCTATAGATGCAATCAACTGACTGATTATGTAAATCCATGAAATGCCCTCACAATAACAATCAAGTCAGTGCTTTCTTGACTAGACAACTGGATATCATAATCTAGCCAAGTTGACAAGTGAACTTAACTATCACTTCGTGTAAGGATGACTTGAGCTTTGAATATAGTTGCAGTTTGTATTGTTTGATCAAAATTTCCCATTTTTAGAGACCAGTTTGGCCCTTTTTTTTCTAAAATGTGACCCATTTCACCTAGGATTTCAAACTTAATGGCTTCATATTTATAATAAACATTTTATTACAGAAATCCTCAAATATGTTTACCGCTCAGATCAGTATAATGAACCCAGTGTACCTGACATTCAGCATCAAGAGTCATCAATACATGGCTAATCTGGTTACAACTATACCTCTACCTACCTCCCATCTCTGCCTAGGGAATAATTTAAAGAGAATCCAAAACTTCATCTCTAAGAATTTTAGTATGCATTTCAAAAAATAAGAATGCTTTTATAAATCATAAACTTGTACCATGCATTGTTAAAATGTAAATAAACATGAAATGTAAATATCATGAAATGTCCCATTATTTTTCATTTTTAACTGATGGTCTTTTACATTTAAAAAAATTAGTCTCCTTGAATTGGTGTCCAAATGTGGCCTACACACTGTAATTGTTCATATGTCTCTTAAATCAGTTTTAATCTATAGATTCCCCCATCACTTCTTTATTCTTGCTATTTTTTTTTGCATTGTTAAAAGTTCTTATTTCTCATAGTCTGGATTTTGCTGATTATAACACTTTGACATTCTCTAACATGTACTTTGGTGGCTTGTATTTCTTTAAATTGGTAGTTAGAGGCAGAAGCTTAATCAGATTGTGTTTGTTTGTTTGTTTTGTTATTGCTTTTTGTTGTTGATTTTGCAAAATCGATCCATAGGTGATGCTAAGTACCTGTACCATTTTAGGTTCAACATGTTATTCGTTTCCTAGTTTCTTGAATTTCTTGAAGGCATATATATTTACTTGGTCCTTTTCTGCTGATGTTGGCAGTCATTGGTGATCATCACCTTCATCCATTAAACCATTAAGGGTTGCAGAATGCTAATTCGCTCATTGTTGCATTCCATCTAAGTTTATTAGCTGAAATACTTCTAGATGTAGAAATCTTTGTCCACCATGTGGTTATCTTGAGGGAATGGTATATTTATATTGTTCTCTTATAATATTTAAATTTCCGCTGCATTTATATTTTGTAAATTTTATTTAACTTATTTTTATACATGCTTTTTAACTTAGTAGTTGATAATTTTTGCAAGAATTGTCTATGTGATAAGTGTTTTCAAAGATCTGGATTTCAGCATTTGGCTGTACTGTTTTCTATTTCATTATTTCTGCATAATAATCTTCATTATTTCCTACCTGTACCTTTTTAAGTTTAATATGTTATTGATTACATAGCTTCTTTAATTTCCTGAATATTTTAAATATTTATTGTTTTCTAGTACATCTATTTAAGGCTGTATTTTCCCTCTGAGTAACACTTGGGCTGTATCACACAGGTAGTGTTATATAACTTTACATGTATTTCTTGAATTTTTTACAAGTTAAATGCATAACTCTATTATTTATGCTGTTAGAATTTTTCAATTTATATTAAAAACCAAAGATGCATAAAATTCTTTTTGCAAATGCTGCAAAGAAGATGAGAGAAATAGAAAGTTACTTGGAGGAGGCTGCAGGGTTCAGTGGAATCTTATTTTGTTTTATCTTTGTTATAGAAAAGACTTTAGTATATTTAACTGCTGGTGACAGAATTGGGTAAATCCCATGAAAACAAAGAATTTTAATGCTGGTAAATTAATCAGTGTAATTGACCACATCTAACAGTCAAGGATCATCCAGGAAGATAGAAATAACTGCAGATATTTAACACAGAGGGAATTTAGTGCAGGGAACTGGTTACATGAATGATTGAGAAGCCAAATAGGGGAGAGTTTGGGCACACAGTTATTAACAATATGGAGAAGTCACCCCTGTCTGTAGGCTGCTAGGACAATGAGGGGAGATAGTGTTACTGGAGCTCAGGAGCTGAGTTCTACTGAATCTGGAGCCATGATGGAAGAGTTTGATGGGCACTGGAGCCATGGAGAGTAAGCAGCCATTGAATGAGAAGCCACCTGGTATAGAGGAAGAAGGATAAAATCTCTGGCTGCTCCATCCTCCTGGAGTTCTAATCTTGGGATACCGTTACCTGTTGCTTGAACTGCAGTGGCAGCCAATGTTGGAAATCCTAGAACTTTCAGCTTGCAGGAATCAGTCCCTATATATTACAACAGGATGAGTGCGGGATGGATCTGAGGGCAAATAGAACAGGCATACCGCATTGACATATTAAATGAGAAAAATCATTTCTAAATTGATTAGTAAGAGTGTCTAATAATCTATCCTGTCTCCATTCCCCACCTCCCCAAGCCCATGGTAGGTTAGATGCCCTTCTTTGTGCTTCTCACCCCTTCTATGCTCCCTATTCCCACAAAGCATTAATTTCAAAGTTGTAATTAATAGTTTACTTTTCTGTCTCCTCCATTTGACTAGAAACTCTACAAGTGCAAAAGCCCCATATCTCTACAGGTCTCCATATTGCTTGGAGCATGTGTGTGTATAGCAAATATTTATTGTTGAATCATTTGATTTGCCAATGCTTTTGAATTGTTTAATAAATCTTTCACACAAATGTAAACATAAAAATTGATGATGACAACTGTTTTCGTCTAGTGATATTACCCTTTTACTTGAAGTAATTAGTCATCATCTAAGCTAGGAATTGCATCATTCTCAATGTTGACCTGTCAATGCTTTAGGAACAGAATCTTAGAAACCTATCAAAGGTGGGATGCATAGAATGTATGAAACATATATGTTGATGGCCTTAAGGAAAATATCTTGAAAAGTTAGTTTTCTTTTTTCCCACAAATTATTTTAGCAATGGAATTTTCTCAAATACAGTGAGTAAAGCTGTAGAGTTATAGACTTGTTAATCTTGTGACTGACAGAGTATATTTCACCCAGCATTTAATAGAAAATAAACAAGGCCACATACGCTGTGCATCCTAAGTGACCTTAGCATTGCACGGCTATCTAACTGGAAAGGAATTCTCTCTATAGTACCCCATTTCCAACATTTAGACCATAAACTCATAGATTCAGATAATTAAGAAAGGGACCATGAGGGTCATCTAAGATAGTCACCCATTGAACTTTTAGATGCTCTAGCTGTTAGAAAGTTCTTTATATAAAGCCCTAAACTGGTTGCTGTGTAAACATTTATTGACTAGTTCTAGTTCTGCTTTGTGGAATCACACTGAGTATAGCTAAGCAACTTCATGACACCTTCAAGTGTTTGAAAATAGCCAACATGCCCTCCTCACATATTTCTCTTCCAAGATAAACATATACTTTGCTTTCAGGGGTTCCCCAAATAGCATTGTGTCTGGACCTTTGCTTTCCATTATAGTAGCCGCATACTAAGGCGACTATTAAAATTAAAATTTAAGTTAATTTAAATTAAACTTTCACTTCCTCAGTCATACTAACCAAATTTCAAAGTGCTCAATAGTCATTTGTGTCTAGGTAGCTACTGCATTTAAAAACACCAATAGAGAATATTTCCATCGTCATCACTGCAAAAAGTACTAGACTGAAGATTTCAGTGTCCTGGTATCACTCCTCTGGAAACTCTATATTTTTTGGTTTTTCCCCATAGACCATTGTATTATTGACTCATGGTTCAACCAGAGAAGTGGAAATGCTAGTGTCTACATCTTCAACTAAAAAATAGTATTTTTTTCTGTGAAATGCAATGATCTATATATTTAATTTCTATTTCTAAGCCTGAATATTTGATTTTCAATGTTGCGGCAGTTTTCAAAACCAGTGATTCTAAACTCTTAGAAGAATTCTAATAACTCCTTGATATGCATTGTTGCAATGCCCATGTGTATGCTTTTATCTTATAATAATTGATTGACAAAATTAATTGTCTGAAAGTAGACAGCTCCTGCCCTGGAATTCAGTCCAAAAAGTTAATATTTGTGCAAATGCTGCAGGGATGGGCTCTGGGGGCAGATGGGCAGACCAACCTTCAACCTTGGGTCCTAGCACTCTCCCCAGTGTGAAGCACCACCTCATCTGCAACTGCTGCTGCTGCTGCTGCTGCTGCTGCCACCAGCACTGCCTCCAATCTAGGCCCAGGCCCAGGTCCAGGTCCAAGCCCCAGCAACCTCTTTGAGAGCTCATGGCACTCTGACTGTACCAGGCATGCACTTGTGCACTAGTAAGCCATACCAACTGCCTGGTGTGCACATTTCATTGCTCCCTATCAATGGAGTCTGTGGTCTATTGCCCATGCCTGATCTATCTCCAGTGCACATGTGTGTGCTCCATCATCCCATCAGGCTTCCCTTACAGAATATGAGGTCAAAGATAGAATTAAGAAATTCAAGATGGCAAGAGCAGAGCATTTCACCAAGCAAGAGGTGGCATGCCATAAAGACAGCCCTGAAATAAAATTTAAAATGAAATGAAATATCCACTTCCTTAGTGAATATGGAAAGGTCTATCAGGAAACTATTCTAACAGCAGAGATGAGAGGTCATTATAATATTAACTAGGGCATTTTTTAGTAGGAATGGAAAAGAGTGAACAGATTAGAGTGTTTCTTTGGAACATTTTTTTAATAAGTAACAGAAACCCAAGTCTAACTTTATACAAAAAACAAAAGTTAATGGCTCCCATAATGAAACCAACAGATTAATCTTTTCTCAGAACAGTTGCAGCCAAGGCCTCAAACCCCATCTCATTGCCTATCTCATGTTCACATTCATTCTCTTGTGGATGATGGAGCACACACATGTGCACTGGAGATAGATCAGGCATGGGCAATAGACCACAGACTCCATTGATAGGGAGCAATGAAATGTGCACACCAGGCAGTTGGTATGGCTTCCTAGTGCACAAGTGCATGCCTGGTACAGTCAGAGTTAGCTGCTCTACTAGAATAACTTTGATTGGGAGGAAGAAGCAATTTCCCCAAAGAAGAGAAAGATGTTTCCAAGAGGGAAAGAGATTCTGGGTCAATAAATGAGGCAATGTACACTATAGAGAAATAGTCTCTAAACAAATGGAATACTCTTTCCAACATTTTAAAAATTTAGGGAAGGCTTCATAAGGCAGTATCTTATTTCTGCTAAGTGGAAGAAGGTAAATTTATACCTTACTTTTGCTGTTCTCGAGCTATTCTTCTGGTATGAAAAAAGGACATGTCAAAGATGATTCCCAAAGTCTAGTAGTAGAGGTTTTTATTATCTACTCCTTTGGATTAATCACTCCTTTGTTTACCATCATGAAAACTGATAATTAAGAGTTAACTACAGATCCCAAAAACATATACCCAAATAAAACAACAACAAGAACAAAAACAGCAGTAGAAAGCTCCTCACTCAGAATATCTACATATATTTGTTATTGGTAATTTATAATATTTATGCTTTGTTAACATATTTATAAATAAGAAAGATGAAGGCTGGAACCAGAAATTAGGATGTTCCTGTCACTTTTGGAAAGCTGGCTTGGTCATATTCTCCCCCTTGGACCCACAGGAGCCACGTATATGAGAATCCAAAGAATGCTGTAATGTATCAAAGATTGGATGCTAGATAGAGCAAGGTGAAGTAAGATTTTTTTTAATTCGCTATGTGAGTAAGCAAAATGGAAGCACTTTGACAGATGATAGGGGTAGAGGGTTACTAACAAATGGTAAATTGACCTTTACCCAGTTTAATTCACCCAAACATGCCGAGCATTCTTCTTGGAGCACAATTCTGACCAGTTTTGACTTTGCCTTGAAAATCAAATTTTCAATGATGAAAATAGATGGCCATTCATATTTTAAAACTTCAACTTCTGTATGAGACTAAAGCAAGAAATGTTTATTTGGTACAAAATTTATATTGTGACTAGTGCATTTCCTAATTTAACTTATACAGGCAGTTTAATTTAATGCCATAAGTACATGGAACCTTGAGTAGGGCATGAGATTTTGTAGATTTACCTGGGTTACTGTGATGCCCGGATAAATCCCAGAGAAATGTAGAAGGTGAATAAAGAAGTATTTACAAAGCTCCCTTGGGGAACTGGGAAGAAAGGGGGAAAATTCAACTTCCCCATTTGGATAAATCCTGACATTCTCACAAGCAGTGGGAAGAACCAAATTAATAAGCCAAGCCCTCAATCTTGGGGTTTGTTCCTATGAGACTTATCCCTGCAAAGGATAGGCTAAGCCTACTTAAAACTAGACCTAAGAGTCACCCCAGAGAACCTCTTTTGTTGTTCAGATGTGGCCTCTGTCTCAGCCAACACAGCAAGCAAACTCACTGCCCTCCCGCCTCTATGTGGGACATAACTCCCAGGGGTATAAACCTCCCTGGCAACATGGGACAGAAATCCTACAATGAGCTGGAATGAAGCATCAAGGGATTGAGAAAATCATCTCAACCAAAAGGGGAAAGAGAGAAATGAGACAAAATAAAGTGTCAATGGCTGAGAGATTCCAAACAGAGTTGAGAGGTTGTCCTGGAGGTTATTCTTACATATTATATAGATATCTGCTTTTTAGTTTATGGTGTATTAGGGTGGGTAGAGGGAAGTTCCTGAAATTGTAGAGCTGTGTTCCAGTAACCATGTTTCTTGAAGATGATTGTATAATGATATAACTTTTGCAATGTGGTTGCGATTGTGAAAATCTTGTGTCTGATGCCCCTTTTATTTACGGTATGGACAGATGAGTAAAAAATATGGACAAACGTATAAACAGGGCAGGCCACCATGGCTCAGTGGCAGTGTTCTCACCTGCCATGCCAGAGACCCGAGTTCAATTTCTGGTGCCTGCCCATGTAAAAAAAAAAAAAAGTAAACAAATAATAGGGGAAACAAAGGTTAAAATTAATTGAATAGATTGAAATACTAGTGGTCAATGAAAGGGAGTGGTGAGGGGTGTGCCATGTATGAGTTTTTTTCTTTTTTCTGTTTTCTTTCTTTTCCTGGAGAGATGCAAATGTTCAAAAAAATTATCATGGTGATGATACACAACTATATGAAGATATTGTGAGCCACTGATTGCAACGATGACAAAAATGTTTATATGTCAAGGATGTTGGTATGTCGGTCCATTGCTTATAATAAAAATATTTTAAAAAAAGAAAATCAAATTTCTTAGGCTGGTGAAATAATCAAGCCTCAGCCTCATCTCTTCCATACCTCATAAAGTCATACATGGGCTGTTCAACAGACCACAAGCACTCATTTCCTGGCAGCATTTTGTCCTTCTAGTGCTATCACAGTTTGCGTGGGTTTGGCATGATTTGTGCATTTGTGAGTGTTCCCTTCTTAACTGCACATCCCAGGATTAAGTGCACAGCTTGACACATAAATACTCAGGCGGAAATGAACTAAGATAGGGATGCCAATGATTGATTTCATCAGCAGCATTCTTCCTGCCCCTCCTCACCACACTATTCATTGTGCTCTAAGTCTGGATTGCACAGTGATGGGCAGAGGGGACTAACTAGAACACGCCACCTAAGAACATAGGAAATGGAGAAAGGCCACATAAGCTTCATTCTGACACTTAATGGCATTTTATTAGAAACAACTAGATACTTAAAAATTGCACCCATTTGTTATTACAGCTTTGGAACACTTAATTCCCAGTTTTCTTTCTATACTAAAATGTGACATTGTTTATATCCCTTGGAACATCTTATACAAACTCTGCTTTTTTTCTCATGCAAATTCAGTTTCTGTGGCGCACGTACCTAATTATACTCGATGCATTTTCACTTGAGAGTATTTCTTTCTCCTCCTATTTATTTCTGATATTTTATGGAAAATCACTTAAGTAATGAAACCCTTTATTTCCAAGCATATCTCCTGGCAAAAAAGGGTAGATTTACAGACAGTGTATAAATTCAACATAATGAATTCTCCCAACATACTAATATTTACAACAAGCAGACACATATTGCCATGCTTATAAGACAACATAAAATTCTCTAAAACCCATAACACATCACATGTACAACGGAAAGGAACTCTAGGTAGCTGTTTCCTCATGGCAAAAAGAAAAAAGCAACAAAACAAATTCCAGTTGGTATATCAAAATAATTATACCAGGACAGTGTACTAATTTCAAATAAAGCTCAAATGTTAAAACTGCCAGAATAACAGAAAGGTTCTTAAGAAAAATGCTACAGAATTCCCCTGGAGTCTGAACTAATTTCTCTCTCTCATGTTATTTTCATTGTATTTTTATAAAACTTTAAAAACTATAAGTGTTTATTATGGAAAATACAAAAATATGTAAAAAAATTTTTTAAATGCATCTATAATATACCACTCAGGGATTAAATGCTTTAAAACACTGATGTATTTCTTCCCAGTCTTTTTTCCCATGCAAATACAGAAGGTGACCTGTTCTCTAATGTAATCAGTCAAAAAAGTTTAAAAGAGAATCTAAAGTTATACTAAATATTTTAATATAAAACATGAAAATGTACATTTCCTTGCCAGTTCTTTGATGTAAGACCAAGGTATTTTCAAGGCATGTCCATTGATTGGGCAAATTCTGTTACTCTTTCTTATGAAACCCCCACATATAAGGAATTCAGACTATAATTTCTGATTACATTTCCTTTGAATTGGAGCAAGATCTTTAAAAAGCACTTGCCAAACAATCTGATAGAAGCCTTCTAATTTTTATAATTGTGTTTTTTTCCAAATCTTTTCATTTCCTTGCTGTTCTAGTTTGCTAGCTGCTAGAATGCAACACAACCAGAGACAGACTGACTTTCAATAGAAGGGGATTTATTTAGTTAATGTATAGTTCTTCAGTGGAAAGGCAGCTAACTTTCAACTGAGGTTCTTTCTTACATGGGAAGGCACAGGATGATCTTTGCTGGCCTTCTCTCCAGGCCTCTAGGTTCCAACATCTTTCCCCAGGGTCTTTCTGCATCTACAAAGGCCTGGACTGAGCTGCGAGTGCTGAGATGAGGTGTGCTGAGCTGCTTTGGCTGTGCTACGTTGAGCTCTCTCATTTAAGCACCAGCCAATTAAATCAAACATCATTCATTGCAGCAGGCATGTCTCCAACTGCACATATAATCACCAACAGATGAGGTTCACATGCCATTGGTTCATGTCGCAGAAATAGAACCAGACACCTTCACCTGGCCAAGTTAACACCTGAATCTAACTACCACACTTGCTCAAACCTATTTAAACAGGTTTCTTAAGAGGCTCAATGTTATTGGATCTTGCCAACGCCTTTTACTCTAGCTTTCGTATAAGAAAAATGCTTTCTGTTTACAGTTACATCTCATTGAGTTTTATGACATTTAATTAAATAAATAATTGCATTAGATTTAATTAGCTTAATGATTCTTAGTAAACATGCAACTCAACCAGTGGGAAAGTAAGCACAATGGTATACAGAGAGTTACCTATCACCATGAGCTTTATACGTCCTCCAAGTGCTCTAAATTTCAGAGGAAGCGGATACCGCTCCGAGGTCACATAACAGAAATTCTCTTATGTATTTTTGTTATGAAATGGTGATTAGAATATATATTACTTCCCTAACTGGATTAAAAGTTGTTTCTAGTCAATAATGTCATCAAATAACATTTTCAAAGCAAAATGTAATGATGATCAATGCTGAATACTTGGAAACAGAAAAATCACAAAGTAAAAATGAACCAAAACAACTTTACTTACTAGGCTGTAATAGCTGCCAACAAAGTATTTAAAATGATATTTTAATGTTTTTTTTTGGCCAGCAGAATTAGTGATGTTTATAATATGTTTTCACATTTTTTGCAATTTATTCCTCAAATATGAATTTTTATGCATATGAAAAGCATAGAGAGTGTTATAATGAATACATTATGCTCACAACACATCTTATGAAATAAAACATTATAGATAGTGAAATCTATATGAAGTGAAATCTACTATGTCTTATTTTATATCAGTCCACGTTCCAACAGGAAGCATGACGACACACTCCATGTAGGGTCATTACAGGAGGATTTGTTGAAAAGGGGACTCTCTTCAATGGTGTTGGTATAAGATAACCACAGTGGATCTTGCAGAAACTTGAGACTAGTAGCTACTAAGCTGTCAACACCATTAGACCCAAAGGGATAGGAAAGGGAGAGGTATATGGAAACTAAGGAAGAATCGTATAAAATTGGCCATCTTGAGAATAGCAGAGACCTTTGGTAAAGGAACACAGTTTGAGGTGGCCCCATAGAGAGGCAGCCAGAAGAATCCTCATGCCTCCCTCTGATCTACTAAGTCTTCCCATTATCTAAACCCAACTTGAAGTCACAGAACATGAAGTGCACATTGCTACAGTCCATAAAGGTCCACCCGCGCAGAGCACAGTGGGGAAGGCAGAGATTTAATGAAGAGGCAGATACCAATTACCCAGCATTTTTCATCCCACTCCATTCCCCTCCCTCCCTCCACAGATGTATCACTCGTCTGAATTTGGTGTTCATTGTTTCCATGAATGTCTGTATACTTTTACTATATTTATATGCACCCATGCATGTACAGCATACAGTATTATTTAGTTTGATAGTTATTAGAGCTATTCACCAGATAGTTTAGGGATTTTCCCTTGAAGGCACATGCTGAGATTGAACGCCCCAGTTCCCTTAAAGTTCAGTGTGGCTCTATGACTTGTTTGGACCAATGAAATACAAGTGGAATGAATGTGTCACTTGTAGGCAGAAGCTTTAAGACCTACCATGCAAGTCACTTTAACTACTTCCCATATGTGGGATGATCAGAAATGCATGTGATGAGATGAATACTTTATCATTGTGGTTCCTTGAGTGACCCATGAGCAGAACCCTCCAGATAATCCATGTAGGACATATCAGGGCTTTAAGCCACTGAGATTGTGGAGGGTGTTAAGGCAGTATAACTTAGTTTATCCAAACAGATACATTTTGCATTGATTTATACTTTTCATAAATGGTATTCTACCGTACTTATCATCCAGCAACATTTGCCTGACATTTTTGAGATTCACCCATCTGATGCATGTGGCTATAACACATTTCACATGTGAGTATACCTAATTTATTTCTCTGTTCTCCCATTGTTGAACAATTAAGATACTTACATTTTTTGTATTTCACTAAGAATGCTAAAATCAACATTGTGGTGCATCTATTCTGTGCAGATATGCAAGAATTTCTCTAGGGAATACACCAAGGGGAGAAACAATGTACTTTTATGCCATTCAAAGAGTTACAGATCTGAAGGAGACTTTGATCATGGTGAACCATGGTTTCCACAGAAGGGTTTTCAGAAATCTTTGCCTTTTAGGAGTATGACTCCTGCCTTTCTCAGGACACTAAAATACTGTATTTAGGAAAATTGTATTTTTAAATTGGTCTGACATTGAGAAGATCAAAGGCATCCTTAAAAATTAAATAGACTCACTGTAGAGAATAATGACTATATACACACAAAAATAGCATTAATTATTTTTAAAAATGTCCACCAGAAGAGAAGACAAATTGATATAAAGAAAAAAAGAGAGTTTAATTTGGAGTAGTATCTTGAATTTTCTTTTCATGGATTTTCTTTTCATGTAAATTTTTAACTCATTCAAAATTATTATCAGTGAAGATAGCTTGTAAATAAATATTGAGCAGCCAGTCATAGGTCAGATACTGATAAGAAAACGGTTCTTTTGCATTTTTAGTCTAGATAATTAATATCAAACAATTACCATCATGAAGTTTAAGACACGGTTACACAAACATCTCTCTTTTTCTACACTTTCTCTCTCACATGTACCCACACACATGCACACACATACGTGCCAAGCTTCATTTCCTCTATAAAAGGGCAATCTGATTCATGAGTTTTGTTTTTTACACACACGCGCAACAAAAGTGTTAAGAAACAGAGAAGCATTCTGAAAATATTTGAGCAAGAAAAGAAAATGCCCCCAGAATATGTCACATACATTTCTTTGGAACCTATCACAGAAATACTGTATTAGGTTTCTCCAGAGAAACAAAACCAATATATATATATATATGAGAGAGAGAGAGAGAGAGAGAGATTTATTATGGGGATTGGCTCATGCAACCATGGGTTTTGGCAAGTTCAAATTCTGTAAGGCAGGGTACAGACTAGAAACTTTGTGGAAGATGAAGCTGTATTTCTCAGGAAAAGTTGGCTGGCTGAAGATGAGGCAGAAATTCCCCTTTCTGACTTCTGAAATCCTTATTTCTCCCTTTAAGGCCTCCAATTGATTGGTTAAGGAGACTCCTCATTGCTGAAAGCATTTTCCTTTGTTGATTGTAGATGCAATCAACTGACTATAGATGTTAATCCATCTATGGAATAACCTCCAGAGTAACAATCAGAACTGTACTTGTTTGAACAAACAACTGGACACCATTACCTAGCTAATTTGACACATATAATTAACCATCACAAATACTCTGTAGTAAAATTTGCTATTTGTATAGGTGACAAGTATTCCAGACTGTACTATCAAGGACATAGTGTAGTAAACAGTTCTACGGCACCAAAGACCCTAGAATGAAGTTCTGAGGATAATTGGAAAGGTTTCCTCAAATGATAAAAGCAGTTTATGGTATGGTGTACTATTACTCCAGCTGCATTTTATGTATGGGTATTGAAAGATTCTGGAACGATATACACCAAAATATTAAGAATTGTACTCTAAACACTAGGATTGTGGATGCTTTTAAGTTCTGTTTTTTTCTTATCTACTTTTCTTACATAATTAAATATTAAAATGTATTGGAGATTACTTTTAAATCACTTGAGTTGAAAACTTTATAATGGTGGGAGAAAAAGGAAGAAAGAAAATATTTTCTTTGCCTCCATATCACTCTCTTGACTCTCAGTGTAGGGTTTTCTTCTTATCTTCATTCCTTTGAATCCAGGCTAGGACAGACTCTCCTCCATAACCTATTGTACTAATAGGAGGAAAAGCCAAATGAAGGCCTTCCCTCTTTCTTTTTAGACACACCCTCTCTCCCTTTAGGGTTGTCTGAAGCTCAGAAGAACAAAGAAGGCTGATGAGGCAGATACAAGCTAGTCATAAGTAGAGAAGGAGAGTCCATCCAAGCCCTAGGCACAGCCTTATCACACCAGCATGCCTCACTTCTTGATAGCACTCTACAACATCCAAAGAGTTTGTGTATGCATTTTTTTCTTAATAGATTTTAGAGCTAAATAGAACCTACAGACAAATCACCTCATCTTACAGGTGGAAACATACCTAGAGAAGAAAGCTATTTGTCTAAGTTCAATCAGTAGTAAATGTTAAATCTGAGACTAGGTCCATGTGATAAATGAAAGGTTAGAAATGAGGCTCTGGAGTTGTATTAGTCGGGGTTCTCCAGAGAAACAGAAACAACAGAAGTTGTTGTATGTGTATGTGTACACACACACACACACACACACACACACAGATATATATATAGAGAGAGATTTATTATAAGAATTGGCTCATGTGACCATGGAAATTGGCAAGTCTGAATTCCATAGTGCAGGCTGCATGTTGGGAACTCTGGTGAACGTTTCAATGAATTCCCCAGGAGAAACTGGATGGCTGAAATAGAGATAGAAATTCTTCTAACTGCTGAAATCATTATTTCTCCCTTTAAGGCCTGCAACTGATCGGATGAAACTTCTCACATTGCTGAAGGCAATCTCCTTCATGGATGCTAAACATAACCAGCCATAGATGCCATCAACTGGCTAATGATTTAAATCCACAAAATACCCTCACAGTTACAATCAGACCGCTGCTTGGTCTGATTATCCAGTTATTTAACTGGACAGCATAACCTGGCCTAGTTAACACATGAAATTAACCATCACAGGAGTGCAATAGACATGAGTTCAAATCCCAGCTTAAGCTTTTGCTCATACAGTAGTAAATGGAGCTAATAACAGCACCTACCTCAAAGGTGAACTGAGAACAAATGAGTTCAGGGAAATACTTTAGCATACAAAGCCTGGCACATTGCATGCACTAAATAAATGACCAGCAGGAGTTAGAAACAGGGTAAGATAATGGGTAATTGGAGCTGAAGGGATACAGACTGTGCAACAGGACTAGATACAAAAACTCAAAAATGGACAGCACAATAATACCTAATTGTAAAGTAATCATGTTAGTTCCTTTATTTTTAACACTATTGTGATACAATTTCACTGCTTTTTCCAATGACATCAGCTTCTGCTAGCCTCTTGTTTTAGTAGCTCTTTTCTAAGATGAGCTCACATCTTTGAAGTCTCTTGGTCACCCCGGCCAAATGAAATATTACTCATTAACCTTCATTGCCCTGTGTAAGACCTGTCACTTGGCAGCTGACATATTGACACTTGCTCAAATTTCAGTTGTGATGCACCCACTCACAATCCTTCTCTTTCAAAGCATTTCATTTGTAGTTACTTGAGGGCATTTTGACATCCTGTGATTTCCAAAGTCAAATAAATAATTGCTCATTTTTCTCCTGAGCTTTCATGAAATGTCAAAATCATTATAGAAACCAATGAGAAATGTGTGACAAATTTACCAGTAGCCCACTGCATCTTCATTACCCTGTATTTCTAGTCAAACACTGGATTAATGATATAAGGAGAATGCTTTGACCTAAATTCAATTTTAATTATAATAGTTAGGATACAATGTTTTTCATCAGCTATTTACTTCTGTTTGGAGTTAGAGTTCATTTGGGTGACATAGTCAGGACTGAATTAGGACCTGGGGAATGTGGAGGGGAAGAATACCCGGATAATTTATTTTAAAAATAAAATTTTGTCCAGTAATGTCAATCTCTTCCCCGAAACATTTTTTGCAGGCTGGTGAAAAAGTGTCACATTTTAGGACTGTAATTGTTCAACTTTTCTCACTCTTGGCTACCTTCTGATGGGAATTCTAGTTCATAGTGACATGTATACAAAGTGGGCTGCAGTAGAAAAAGAAAGGAACAGCCCAGCAGAGACCTTGAATAATCCACAATATTGAAAATTATGAATTCGTTGTTTTGAAATGGAGAAATTCCAAGCCATGTATCACTGTGGGAAAGTTCCATATTCCAACTGCTTTTCCTGTTGTAATGAAAGAGAAAATAAAGCCATCAAAGTCACAGGTGTGGCCAGCTGTAAAGTAGAGAATCAATAATGTCACTTCCTGAGAACTTACATGGTTCACTACTCAAATTCCTTTACAACCAATATGCCATGCATGTACTTTCTAGAAAAAGGCACCTGTTTGGTAGTAAACACATCTCAATAGGGATCATTACATAGTTAAAATAGCCATAGACTGAAAATATGCAGAACTGTAGGACAGTTTTAACAACTCCACTAACCATGTGGCCATGAAAAATTCACCATGCCTTTAATCTCAGTCTCCTGGAGTGCAAAAATGGATTTGACAGCATGGATGCAATGCATGAGAAAGTGCCTTAGCAACCATGAAGCACTTTATAAAGGCAAATGAGGATTGTAAAATAATCAAGGCTCTAAATATTTATTATATATTCAACACTGTGGGCAGATCAAGAAAAAGCATTGAAGTTGATCTCTGTCCTCATGGTGCTTCCAGTAATATCGGAAAGACAAGACTGCTAATGTTAATGAAGCAACTAAACTTCAACACTAGACAGCAAGTAGTTGACCAATGCTTTGAATTTGAAAACATATTTGCAAGAGCCATCTTATTTGCTACTCCAAATAACCTGATGAATCAGGTAGGATTATTAAATCTGTGCTCATTTAACAGATGAGAATCAGAATAAATGAGTTACTTGCCCCTTGGGGACACATAAACACAAGACATAATTCATGTCTTCCAAGACCCCATAAAATATAATTTCTTTAGTCAGGCATTCAGACCCCCATTAAGCTCAGTTAAGTGGTACAGGCTCTATAACTTCTGTAGAAATTCCAAGAGGGGATAAATGGTTGAGGAATAAGAAGAAAAATAGTCAAAGAAGTCTATATGAAGGAAGCACTCCAGAAAGCTAGGTAGGATTTCAGTTGGCTTAGAAGCTATAAGAGAGAATTCATATCCTAATTACGTGGGATGGAGGTGGGTTCTATTCAAGCCACATACACCCATCAGAATTTTATATGGCCCTATTACCACCACAACTCTGAGAATCTCTGCAATGTGAGCTGCCATTTTTGAAGTGTGCTACTGTAGAAAAAGACAAACCACCTAATCATAGTTCAACTCCCTTGCCTATCTCACTCATATACATATACCATTCCCCACAAAATAGGCTGTCCTCCCTTTCCTTGGAAACTTTAACTTGTGCATTTTATAACATTAAAAACAGCATTATTTCATTGACAAAGATATTAGTAAAGACCAATAGGCATTAGTGACCATCCTTCCCAAGAAATTATTTCTGCAGTACTGTTAATGAAATCAAATGGCTTAATTTAATCACAAGCCTTCAACTCTTCAAATCAAGCATCTCTCTTTATGGAGTGATGGTGACAAAACTGGCAAGAGAAAGAGTATTAACAATTCTGTAAGAATTTCAGATACTCCTTCAATTCCCCAATAAAATTTTGATAAGCAAAGCAATTACATTTCAATAAGAGAGCAAAAGACTGTATTGCACTGTTTCTAGCAGCTGTGCCTGAGGTAGTTGTCAAAATTCATATCCATGTCCTGAACACTTCAGGAAAATTCCCAGAAGGTCTCATTGTTAGGGCTGACCAGATCACACCTGCCTATCATACCATAAAGTCTGCCTATCTAAATTTGAATTAGCTTAAGGTGAAGCATAATGCTATAGGGTACAGATTTCTGACAGAGTTCTGCATACTTTTGGGCTGCTTTGGAGTTCTTCAAAGGTACACATATTTTCAACTGAACTGAATTTAAGAAAAAAATGCTTAAATATTTTGAAACTACAGTCATAATATATTCACTCAAACATACCATGTTTGAGCACATTGGAAACCACAGCTGTTTTTCCTTATAAAGTACAGGAGACCAGGTTTGGGGCCAGACCTCAGAAGAAAGATCCTCCTGTCAGATCTAGCATGGAGTTGAACTTCTTGAGCATGCATCATTGATTAGGGAAGTTACAGGTTTTCACTTGCCTTTTTACTTTAGGCTGGTGCAGCTCTCCTTTCATAGCATTGTACAAATGAGAAGTGGATCATGGAACGCATGTGCTAGGCCCAATTAAATGCAAGGCAAGGCAGCGTAGCATCTACCAGTGCTATCACCCATTTCAACATGATAGTCCGTTGTGAAAATTACAAAAGTACACATAATATAGTAAGTTATGAGAGCATCATCATATTATAGAATGTTGCAGCAAACTTTAATCTGTAGGGGATTCTTAATCAGACAGATATGATGTGGCATGTGAGTTGATAGTGATTCCAGTTGAAAATAAAGATGACCTTTGCTATTCTTCTTTCATGCTTCAGAATCAGTTGAATTGAAAAGTCTTGAGATTTCTGGCAAGCTGTTTAACACTTGTTACTCTTTGCAACTAGTAGAGGTTTTAGGATTCACCTGAATTTTCTCAATACTGTGTTTTCAAAACACAATTTATTAATAAATTGGATGAGGAGGCTGACATATGGCTACCAATGTCATGCAGAAGTTTGATGTCTAATTTCATCTTTACCAAAATAAGTTTCATCAGTTTCAACAACTGACATTATAATAAATGCTATGATGCAGAAATTATAAAATAATAATAATACATTTTATCAGTATTTTATTCCTTTTCATGACTGAATAATATTCCATTAAAAGAATATACCACATCTTGCTTATCCATCCATCACTTGATGATCATTTGGGTGTATCCATGTTTGGGCTATTATTATTTGCAAGTTTTTGGATGGGTGTGTTTTGTTTTGTTTTTAGAGTAAGCAGGCAGAAAATTCATTAGATACACATATAAGTGGACATGTGGGCACTCCTGCAAAGACAGAGGTGAGGGAAGTGAGAGGCCAATAATGCATGTTTAACCAAAGTTTTTGTCTGTTTTCCATACCCAGGTGAATAATAAAATTTTGTTTGTAAACAAAATGTTCTTCTACTTGAAGGAAGGATGGAAAAGAAGTAAGAAAGGAAAAACAAAAGGAGGAAGGAGGGGCAGGGAAGGAGGGAAATGAAAGAGAAGAGAAAGAAGAGAGGGAAATTTTGAAAACCACTGGCCAAGTTATAATACTGGCCTGTAAGGCCAGAGCCATGAATTCTAGTTGATTCTTCATAGACATGCTGTGTTTCCTTGTGCATGTAAAATTCTCTCCACTTAAAACCTTGAGTTTCCAAACTGTAAAACCCATGAATTTAGCAAAGATTTACCAAGCACTACTCTGAACCCAGAACTGTGGCCAGTGCTGAGAGTACAGTGCTAGGATAAACAGGTATATCCCATGCCTTCACTGAGCTTATAATCAGTGAGAAAAGAAAGCTAGAGAACAACCAGGTTAAATAAATATATAAAACTATCATTTGAGAAAAGAATTGTGAAGGTGGAGAGGAGCTTTCTGTGGTGAATAATCAAGAAGAATATACATATGGATCTCAAGAAGACCTTACTTTTTGAGGAACTCTGAGAAGGAGGCAGCCAAGTAAAGCTTGAGGGCAGGAGTGAATGAAGTAGAGCCAGAACACACTTTGGGAACATCAGGGACTGAGACTCAAAGAAAGAGCCTGGTGTTTCCCAGTAAATGAAAGGAGGCCGAATGTGGATCTAGGGCCAAAATGAGTTTGCATAGTTAGACCAGAATATGGGTTAATGTGGTGATAGAGATGGCTTTCCTATCTCTTATCAGAGACTATCTCTGGAGCTCTGGATGTAGAGCTCAAGGATTTTAACTAATTCATCCAAAGTTGCAGTGCTAGTTAATGGCAGAGATCAGGATTCAAAATTGAGTCTGTTTGGCCCCAGAGCCCATGTAATTTTTTTGAATGTTTAATTTTAAAAAAATTTTTAATGCAATTTAAAGCATAGAAACCATTTGAAGTGTACAATAACTGGTTCGTAGTATCATCACATGGTTGATATGCTCAATTTTTATCTCTACTTTTGGATGACAACTCCAAAATAATGTATATTATCCGGTTCATACATATTATATCGCTAAAAGGTTTCATTCTGACAACACTGAATGTCATAATGACTGTTGATTTCATAGGTCACTACAAAATGCAAAATAATTTGATAATTTGTTTCCTTTGACTCAAATTATATTGCAGAACCCATGTACTTCACCATGCTAAACTGCCTTCCCTCCTTTCTAAGAAATGGTCCTCAGACTTCCTAGAAGCTTAGGTGCAAATTGACTATTGCAGGCTCACTTGATGATGCAGCAAGGAATTTTTCTGTGACTGGTGTATTCAGTGCGCAGAGATTCAGGGCTCTGCTTTCCTTTGAAAGTTAGGAAATGCATATGTAATCAAACCTACACAGGCTTTAAGGCCCGCAAAAAGCATCAAATATGCACACCCATGTATAGCAAGACAATTTTTTTAGTTGTCCTTTTGTGCGAAGCTCCATTTAATGAGGTCATCCCTTCCTCATAGCCTTAAAATCCACAACCTTGCTGCAGTTTTGTGGCAACAGGATATTATGTGAGACCTCAGAGCTACTGGCATTTGGCATAGAGAGAGAGAGACACCTTGGGTAATCAGAGATGAAGCACCCCAGTTATGTTACAATAAAGCATCCAGTTTAACAGAAGGACTCCGCTTTTAGTTTTCTTGCATCCAGCATGGTTCATAGGTACACAGTACATTTTGGTTTCCATCCCCCATTTCTCCAGCTTCCTAGAGCTTTAGTCTCTGTTTCAGGTATTCTGATTCTATTTAGTCCTCTACTGCTCTCTCCCACTAAGTACCTTCACCCTGTAACTCAAGTATGGAAAAGTATCCTGGAATACATAGCAGCCTTATTATTGGAAATGTAGAAAGAAATGGTGAAGTTAATATGTAAAGTCTACTTGTGCTAGGTGAAAGGTATCACGCTACATGTAATTTTTGGTGTTAACTAAAATCGAAAGCTCCAAACAAACTTGTCATATACATTTTATCTGCATTGCCTATTTTGCTTATGTTATCTGTTTTTGCTGTTAAGCTTACCTAGTGAATTTATAATTTCCAATAATTTTCAGCTCTGGAATTTCCATTTGGTTTTTTTTTTATAGTTTCTATTTCTTTGCTGAAATTTCCTATTGCTTAATTCATTGACAGCATATTTTCCTTTACTTCATTAATCATATTTATAGCAGCTTTAATGCCTGTTTCTGATAAATTCAACATTTGTGCAATTTTGGGCTGGTTTCCATTCCCTGCTTTTTTCTTTCTTGAGAGCAAGCCACATTTTCTAATTCTTTGCATGGTACATAATTTTGCATTGTGTCCAAGTCATTGTCAATATTTTATTGTGAAGATTCTTAATTCTTTCCTTTTTGTCCAAAATGTGTTAGTGTTTTGCTTTAGTTGACAATTAACTTGAATGGGCTCAACTGCAGAATTTGTCTCTTGGACTACAGCTCAAATCTCACTTTCATTTCTTTCCTTTCCTTTTTGAGATCATTATTTCAGCTGTTTTGTGTCTATGCTCCATATATAAGCCCCAGCTCAAAACCTTGCAGTATCTTCCTGAATAACTCAATAAAAAACCAAGTGATCTACATAACTGCATATTCTGGGCTCCCCTTTACAACTCTCCTTTCATCTTCTTTTACTCTCCCCCTTATTCACTTCACTACATGCCTGATGTGATGAAGGAACCACAAAATCAGTAAGGATGTTCACATCGTAAGGTATTTATAATACGCTTTTTCCCTCTGCCTCCAGATAAAGTACTCCTTCACTACTTTAAATCTGAGATCAAATATCACCTTTTCATTACTGCAGCTTTCTACCCCTAACCTCCATAGTACCAATTTTCTTTCCCCCACTTTACTTTTGCTTTGTTTGTAGCACTTATTACCTTCCCACATACTATATATTAATTATTTTGTATGTTTATTTTCTGTTGCCTGTTCCTCTCACTATGTAAAAACCTTTGTTTTTTGTTTATTGCTGCATCCCCAGCCCTATGTCAGTGTCTGGAATAGAGACAGTTTTCAGTATATATCTTCCAAATGAATAATGAATGAATAAGTTAATAAGTATTCCTTATTTCTTACATGGAAAACTACACACATTTCTTGCAGAAAGCGTTTGAAGAAATCTTTATTAACATTGTTCTCAGGCACTAGGGACATTGACCCTCTTTAGTGATGACAAATATTCTTAGTTTAAGAATGAATATGCTTTTTGGAAATTGCCAAAATGTGTATCAGAACCTAGAAAGGTCAAAAAAAAAAGGTGAATAAGCTGAAAAGTTTCATTTTAGCTTGAAAATATAGGGTGGGCAATGGTACAATGGTAGTTCAGTGGCAGAGTTCTCGCCTGCCATACTGGAGACTCGGGTTCGATTCCCGGTGCCTGCCCATGCCAAAATATATCCACATAAATATGTATATATATATAATCATGTTTAATTCTTTAGCTCACAGACAAGCTTTGAAGCAGTTCCCAAAAAGGAGTTCCAAAAGCATTTCATGTGTCTGCTGCATGATTAAATTGTTGTATAGGTTTTCCAATGGAACAGATTCGGAGCTAAGGCTTCGAATTTTTTTCTTATTTTTCTGTTGCATTGTTTTGTGTTCACCTTCTGCAACATTGCTGAGATAGAAGTCGTCACTGAATTTACATTGTATCGGACAGTTCAGCTCTTGATCCCAATCAGATGTGAGTAGTATAGAGCAGAGTGTTGTCAGAGCATGTGGGCCTATTGAGTCCAGTGGAACTGGAGAAGAAAACTTTGTCTGAGGAGACTTGATTCCACTGAAGCTGATGGTAATGGCAGGGTTACTCATTAACAGGGAAACAAAGTTCATTTAGGGTCAACATTAAAGAAAGTTATTCAGTTTATCTTGTTTTAATTTGACTTCTGGTATTCTAAATAGTGTATATTTTTGTTATTAATTATTTGTATTATAATCCTACAGTGTATTTGAAGTACTTTCTAAGCATGCAGTGGTGTTTTATTTTCATGCCTATAGTCATCCTACCTTTTCTCTGGGTGATGAGTTGCCATATAATTGCACTTCCTAGTTATCCTTAATTGGTCACTTATCAAATGGGATAATAACCAACTGATTTAACACTATGGGTGCTTATTAAGCAGTCCTTCCCAAGACTGGGTGAATTAGAAAAACACTGCCCTCATTTAGTTAATGGCTTATTTTGCTGTCTGCTCCACTGCCTTTATTCTGCACCTTTTTTTTGGACTTTCAGCAATAGTATATGTAAATACAACTATTTACCTTTGTACTTTGGCTGTCAGGAACCTAAGAAATGAGTGCTCAATCCTTGTCATAGATGTTTCTAATTCTTTTTCTTGATACCATAAAACAAGGACATAAAATAAGTTTCATCTCAAGTATCAACACAGTTTATAATAGCTACCTGGTGAACTGTTTTGAAGGAGATTGAATAGCTGGGTCTAGCTCAATGGGGAAGCATGCTGTTGGTGGTTTGAAGCTGTATGTACCCTAGAAAAAAAACATGTTCTTCAATTTAATCCATTTCTGTAGGTGTGAACCCATTGCAAATAGGACCTTTTAATGAGGTTACTTCAGTTAAGACGCTGTGCCCACACCTCAGTCGGGATATGCTTTAATGCCTTAATCCTATTACTAGAGTCCTTTATAAGTGCAGTGTAATTTAGACAAATAGAGAGAAAGCCGTGGGAAAGCTGGACATCAACAGAATGCAGAAGAGAAGGGAGAGATGAAGAGATGCCTCCAGATGACTTACCATGTGACAGAGGAGCCAAGCCAGACCCTGAATGCTGGTCTTTCAGAAGAAAACATCACCTTGATGATGTCTTGATTTGGTCATTCTTTGAACTTCAAAACTGTAAGCTAATAAATTACTGTTGTTTAATCCAACACCTTTCATAGTATTTGTTTGAGCAGCATGGTACCAGGAAAGTGGGGTGCTGCTATTGCAAATAACAAAAACTTTGAAAATGGCTTGGGAACTGGGTAATGGGGTAAAAGTTGGAAGAATTGTGAGGTACTTGATAGAAAAGGCCTGGATTGCTTCGGAGACACTGGTGATAGAAATATGGATGCTAAAGGTATTTATGATGAGGCCTTAGATGGAAATGATGAATGTGTTATTGGAAACTGGAGGTGATGCTTGTTTTAGAATGGCAGAGAACTTGTTGAAATAGAGTTCTGACATCAGTGGAAAGCAAACTTGAGAGTCATAAACTTGGATATTTAGCTGAGGAGATTTCCAAGCTAAGCATGGAAAAAGCAGTCTGATTTCTCCTTG
Organism: Tamandua tetradactyla; assembly: GCF_023851605.1. Lineage (NCBI taxonomy): Eukaryota > Metazoa > Chordata > Mammalia > Pilosa > Myrmecophagidae > Tamandua > Tamandua tetradactyla. The sequence goes on from NC_135353.1 coordinate 17,290,826, forward strand.
CAGCTTGTAGTAAAATGCAAGAGGAATGGGATAAATTGACAACTGATCTCTTGGGCACAAAGAAGTTGAAAATTGATGGTTTGGAAAATCCTGAGCTTCTGAAAAGCAGGTCCCCAGAGAATAGTGCTCCATGTGGTGGTTTAATTGAACATGGAACCAGTCCACAATCTCCATGCAAGTCAGAATTGGAGGTACAGTTATCAAGGAAGGAAGTTTGGAAAGTTCTACTGTCTGATGGTTTGGGCCCCTAATACTATATGCAAAACTTACGGGTGTTTTATGAGATTTATATGAAGTGAACTAAAAGGTACAAGAAAGGGACAGTTTGAAGGAAAAATAATTTCAAGGGCAGAAAACTATAAGCTAATTAATTCCCATTGTTTAAGTCAACCCATTTCATGGTATAGAGCAGCCTAAGAAAATAAAACACATATCATCATTGAATTAATTATGTCTACCGTTGGCATGTGATAGGAACGTTTCAGGACACATGATAACCTTGTTTGAGGCCACAGGGACAAAAGCAAAAGACATCAAGAAAAGGACAGAGACGAGAGTTAAGGTATGAGAATAACTATTTCCTTAACCTGAGAATTCTGAGCCCATGAACTTTTGGATGACTGCATTTTTCCCAAAAGAACCACATGGTTCTGAGCACAGTGGTCAGAGTTGGGAACTGAGTGGAGGCAGGGGTTCATTCACTCTGACTGGAAGTCTCTTCCTACTGGAAATCCAAATGCAATAGATTTTCCTTTTGTTCAGTTCCCTGGGTAACACAAGGAAACATGGCCCACCATAAATCAAGGCATTATAGCTTGAGATATTACTATTTAAATGCTTCAGCCCAATACTGTTTGCATCAAACATGCATGAAAGACATAATTCATAAGACTTTTAAAACACCATTTTCTGATACTTATAAATACCCCAGTAGGCAGCTATTTACTATTCAAGGACATTTGCCAGGGTTGGGTACCTAATCTTCATTCCTAAGGGACCTGAGCTCCCTCTGGCTCTGTATAGTTTCAGTAACCACCTATTTAGCTTTACCACTGAGCATTGTAGAACAAGGTGGGGGAACTGTGTTGGTTTGAAACTGTTATGTACCCCAGAAAAGCCATGTTCTTTTAATCCAATCTTGTTAAGGAAGACCTATTGCTGGGTGGGGACTTTTGATTGGGTTGTTTCCATGGAGATATGACCCCACTCATTCAAGGTAGGTCTTAACCTGCTTTCTGGAGTCCTTTAAGAGACAGACATTTTGGAGAGAGTTCAGAGACAGAAATGCATTGAGAGGAACAAGCAGAAACACACAGAAGCCCAAAGACCTTTTGGAGAAAAGGGCCAGCAGACATCACCATGTGATTTCCCATGTGACAGAAGAAATTCCGCATGCCATCAGCTTTTCTTTAGAGTCAAGGCATCTTTCTTTAGATGCTTTAATTTGACATTTTCATGGCCTTAGAACTGTAAATTTGTAACCTAATAAATCCTCTTAATTAAAATCCCCTTTATTAAAAACCAGTCTATTTCTGGTATATTGCATTTTGGCAACTTTAGCAAGCCAAAACAGATTGTGGTACAGAGAAGTGGGATGCTGCAATTTGCAAATATCAAAAATGCTGGAATGGCTTTGTAAATGGATAACGGGGAGATTCTAGAAGGATTGTGAGAAGTTTAGTAGAAAGGGCCTGGATTGCTTTGAGGAGACTGTTAGTAGAAATATGGATGCTAAATGTATTTCCAATGAGGTCTTAGAAATGATAAACGTGTTATTGCAAACTGGAGGAAAGGAAATCCATGTTTTAAAGTGGCAGAAAATTTGGCAAAATTGAGTACTGGTATTAGATGGAAGGTAGAATTTGAAAGTGGCAATCCAGGATACCTAGCTGAGGAAATTTCCAAACTAAATGTGGAAAATGCAGCCTGGCTTCACTTTACATTTTATAATCCTGAGCTTGTGCTTGTTGTGCTTGTTAGTTGTTTTGGAGTTCCCCTCTTTATAGAGGTTTGAACGCCCCTTTATTTCCCAAGACACAGACCTTCCTTTTCTGGGTATTTAAATCAGCAAGCCTTTGCCCCAGACTGTCCACCTCTAAAGTTTCTTACCTTCCTTTCATTGTTTCCAGCTGCTTTTGCCTAGAGGGAAAATTTTGAGAGGGGGAGGCACACTGTCAGTCTTTCCCAGCCACAACACAGCCAGGACCAATGAAGGGTGTGTAGAAGGGGTCCAAAGTGCTCTGGAAAGGGGACCAGAAAGGGTTCCAGGAACCTCCTCCATGACTCTCCATATCTTGGATTTCTTGACCTTCCCAGCAAATGCAGGCCTTGAATTTGTCCCTCACAGCTGTGAGGAATCATTGCATCTTAAGTCTCCTCCACTACTACCTTTTTCTGAGATGGTTGGAACAATGGCCACCCTCAGAGCTATGGCCCCTATGATCTGAAGTCGCTAATCAAATCTGTGATCAGCAATTGGCTGTGCCCACCCCCGGTCTTGGGGAAGAGGATTTTTAAGCCCCTTTCTTCCCTGGTGAGCTAGCCAGGAACCAAACCCCATACAGGACTGCCACATGAGTGGAGGATAGGTACCAGTAACTGCCCCTCAAAGAGAGCAATTTAATGATCTTTACAGTAGTTTACCAATCTCTTCTTCCTGTTCTCCTTGGGTGCTGTACAGTATTATACCAGCTTTAGGAGTTCCAAAATAGTTGTTTCAGACAATTCCTTCTTAGTTGCACTGTTGGAAGGACTGAATCTTAGAGCATCCTACTCAGCCATCTTCCCACAATGCCATCTCCCCAAAAATTGTATTGGCACCATCCTACTCTTGGCCCTGCCCTAGCCTATACTGCACTCCAAAATTTAACCATAAGATTGGAAAGGTTCTTTGCTGTCCTCTCCTAATTCCTGGAAACTATCCCACCACTAATTTGATCAACTAATGCTATCTATAGCTTGTGTTTTACTTTTTGCTAACCATTCATCATTTGGAAAGAAAGTATGTCAGAGTATCAAACATTGAATACCTAGAGTTACTCATCATCCATTATCAGTAAGCAGTTTACTTTCAAGATGATATGTAGAGTCCCAGACTAGCTATGCGACCAAGCCCTCAAACAATTTATACATTAAGAAACCTAAAGTTGTTCTTGTCCTCTTTCTTAATATAGAGATAAATATGCTTACTAATATGGGCATAGACTCTAATTAATTAGCCAAAAATTGCACTATATAGAAATAAGCAATATTTGTATCCCAGAAAAAATACTGGTGGTAGTTAAGAAATAATAATTATATTCTCATTTTCAGTAATCAGAAAAAATGGCTTGAATAGAATAGATGAATGGTTTACCACAGCCGAACAGAAATCAAAGTAATTAGCATAGTATAAAAGTTCACTTTAGAGACATGCTATTTTTAGGGCTCTATTCTTATAAATATCCTAAGAGAGCCTAGACTAAATAGAGAAAGAAATAAAGAAAACTGCCATAAACCGCTTCAACTACGTCTTCTGAATGTAGACCAAAATGTCACTCAAACCACTATATACATAATGCAAACCAGTAAAGCCCACAGATTGCAAATTTGTGTCTTGAAGAGAAGTGATTTCTGAAGTTAAAAACATCGTTAAGAAGTCCTGGCTAATTTAAAGAGATGCAAGGTATTCTTCACAACAACTTGAAAAGAACTGACTAAAACCCATTGTCACAGAAAATAAAGAGTTCATTAATTTCCCATCTCCTGAAGGTAGAAGTCATTTGACTATAAAACAGACCATCCAAGCTTAAAGGTTTATTATTTACTAACTGCTACTAAATAGCTCAACATTGTTAAACAGAGTAACAAGGCACAAAATTCAAAATGAAATAAAGTCATGTAAACAGAGACTTTCTGGATATTGGTTCAAATAAATACACATCATTCCCCAAATAGAGACATAACTCTGAATACCATAGCATTTTTTTAATACCATCCCAGCCAACAAGAGATCAGTATGGCCAAGGTCAGAACAGTAGCTCCAATGCTGCAATTTATTTTGAACATACTGTACATTGCAAGTTTCTTTTGTGAAACATGACCACGGTAGAAAGTGTTTTAAAACGCAAATTGAAATTATGTTACTGCTGGAAGTACTGCCCCTATAGCCATAGTTGGAAACCAAAACATAATCTAGGAAGGCATTTCCAGATGTTTGCTGAACATTTCCACTTGTGTGCCCCATAAATATCTTCAATTCCGTATGTCCAGGCCAGATTCATTGTCTGTCCCCTCCTTTGCCAAAAAATAAGAGAGCAATAAAACAAAAATTATATATTTTAAACTCCTCTCCTTCTCCTTTGTTTCTTATCTTAGTGTGTGGTGTCAACCTTCTTCCAATTGTCCATTCTAGACACCTGGGAGTTGACATGTCCCTCTCCCTCACTCTTATATTCAATCCATCACCATGTCCTCTTCTGCCTATGAAATAGCTCTAATTTGCTCTGTTTTCTCCATAGTCTGGACAAACCTAATTCATCATCATCTCTAGCTCCTCTACTGCAAAAGCCTCCTAACTGGTCTCTATCATTCATTTCAGACTCCTATTTATTTTCCATTACGAAACCAGAGAAATTTTTTTCATAAACAAAGCTCTGGTCATGTCATCCTGTTACTTAAACCCTTCAGTGGTTCCCCATTGCTCGTAGGAGAAAAAAAACATTCCATGGTCCTATTATTTTCTAGGCTTTTGTGACAAATACCACACAATGGGTTGCCTTAAACAATAAGAATTTATTGGCTCACAGTTTTGAGATTAGGAGACATTCAAAATCGAGGCAAAATGATGTTTCCTCCCCAAAATCTGTAATATCCTGGTGCTTTTTCATCACATGGCAATGCACATGGCAGCATCTACTCCTTTCTCTTCTGGTTCCATTGACTTCCAACTTCTGGATCCTCCCTGTGGCTTTCTCTTAACTCTGGGTCCCAGTTTCTTTCTCTTTAAAAAGCCTCCAGTAATCCAGATTAAGACTCAAGCCTCATTCGGTTGGGACATACCTTAACTGTAAAATACCTCCAATAGATCTTATTTAAAATGGATTCATGCCCAAAAGAATGCAGGTTAAGATTAAACATGCCTAAATTTTGGTACATAATTCGATCTATCACAGCCTCTGAGGTTCTGCATGGTCAGTTTAAGGGGAGGAACAGGTATTACAGAATTTAATCAACTCAAGTTACATCGACTCAAAATGTGATAAAAAGTTGAAACCTGTTATAATAAAAATTAGCTCCTGATGATACTTGGAAGACATCAAATGAATCCATGACGCCTAGGGCTGCAAAACTATATACCAGTTAAAATACGTGGGCTTGGGGTCACTACTGACATAGCAGGTCAAATTCAAATAATTAGAAGGAGCTTAACATTTTCAGTGGCGACTTTGTCAGAACCACGCAAAAAGCAGCACCTCTCTAATTTCTGACTAAAATCCGTAATCTGTAACCATATGATGGTCACAAGTCCTTGACCAAGATAGTAACTCTGCTTTATCAGTTGGGTAAGTGATTTTGCAAACCCAGTAAGGTTACTAAATAAAATATAGGACACCTAGTTAAATTTGAATTTCAGCTTCTGAAAAATTTTCACTGCTTATTTGACTTTCAAATGTAACTGGATATCTTATATTTTTATTAGTTAAATCCAGTAACCCAGAAATCCAATGAGGTGTAGAAATAAGCATATAACAAAATAATTGAAGGTAATCAAACCATAGTAATATCTTTGTTTGCAGTTTAGGAATACATTTTGAAAGTACTACGATAATCTGTGTATGTGTTTGTAATGTATGGTATTTAAAATTAGATAACAGAAACTGACCTATTAGAGACACTAAAATTATACTTTTTATTTGAAATATTTAATTATCATTAGACTACTGAAAGGGATAAGATAATTTTATTACATTTGTATACAAGGGTTCAATGCTTACCACAATCTGATTTATTAGCTTTCTAATTTTGGCTTATTAGATTAATAAGCATTACTAAAAGGTTTAGAAACATTTTGCTTGCTAGGTTTGTAATATTGGCCTATTGAACATTTGGCATGTTTGCGGGAATCTTATTTATTAAATTTCTAAATGCATTTAGGGTAGAGATTGAAGGAGAAATCTGTTAAAAGTTAATCAAAGAACATGTGAAAGTGATTTTAAAAATTATACAAAAATACTAGGTTTATAAATAGAACAACAAGATTTTAAGTTCAACTTAAACGCTTAAAGAAAAGCTAGATTTTGAGTTGGGTTTTCTTTTGATCCTACTGCCCTAAAATCAATACCACCAGTCAAAAATACCACTCATAAACAAAAAGCTTATCAGTTTTTTTGTGTATTACCACATTAAATGCAATGGAGAGCAAATTGAAAGAATGTTTCTAACATGAAATAAAAGACCAAAACAAACAAACAACTCAGTGGAAAGAGACAATCCATAAAATCGAAAACATTTCCAAATATTGATCAAAAGCCTTAGAGATTCGAGCCAATATTGCGGCCAATATATTTTTAAAAGAATAACAACAATAATAGGAGACTAAGAAATACCTCTCAAAAGTTTAAAGCAAAATTGACAAATTTTAAAATTCATTAGAGAGGATGGAAGATAAAGTTGAGAAAATTTCCCAAAAGTAGAATAAAAAACAAAGAGAGGAAAGGTAAGAATTTTAAAGAATCAGTTGAGGAAAACCAACATTCAACCAAGAGAAATTTCAGATATAGAACACAAGGAAAGCAAAACAAAGTTCCCAGAAGCAAAGGATATGTTTCCATCTTAAAAGAACCCACTGACTATCCACTACAAACAATCATATCAAGTGTTAGAGCAGGATAAAGACTTGTTTAGAGGCACAAATTATTGAAACACATTTTCCCCCATGAACCCTCTCAGCAGGGTATATGAAGATGGACTGCACCAAAACAAGGAAATCATCTAAGACTAAGTAAGAGAAGGGATCCAGGAAACTAAGAATCAATGTAGGGAAGAGATGAAGGAAATTCCCCTAGACAATGGTGAAGGAAAGCCAGAGGATGGCAGGTGTAGAACAGGCTTTGAGAGTAACCAGTCAAGATTGAAGGAAGGAAAGTAGGAGATGGAGGACATGAAAAGTTGAGAAGAGAAAAGAGAAAGAAGAGTGGAAGAAAGAAGAGAAAGAGGTGATAGAAGACCTGATATGTTTGATTGTATCAAGGAATTTTAGCTATATGGCAGAGTTTAGGGAACATTTAATTAGCAGTATATAAATAAAACAAAGAAGTAGGAAACAAGAGATATTAACTCTATGGAAAGTAAAGTTGTACAATTAAGGACTCGCAGTCTCTATATGGCTTACCTATGTACAATATTTGCACAATAAAATTAATATTTTCATAGTTAATATTGATTTTTAAATCATAATATAACTATTGAAAGAATGGAAGTATTGCTATGGGGGCTTTCCATAATTGGCAGGTATGCACAATGTCTCACATGTAAAATTTGATACCTGTAGAAGCGTTAAACTATGTAATGTAATACTTGATTTGAAAAATGAACTTAATTTAAAAAAAAGAGACTGAGTGCCTAACATTGTGCCTTGCACAACGACTGTTTGCTGCATGATGAATCATAGATGTGTTCCCCATTTTGTGGGCAGTGCCCCCCTGTAGTTTTGTTTTGCTTTGTTTTACTTTATTTTTTTTTATTTTTATTTCTTTTATTTTTTATTTTTTTATTAACGGAAAGAAAAAAAAAAGAAATTAACACAACATTTAGAAATCATACCGTTCTACATATGCACTCAGTAATTCTTAACATCATCACATAGATGCATGATCATTGTTTCTTAGTACATTTGCATCGGTTTAGAGGAACTAGCAACACAACAGAAAAAGATATAAAATGTTAATATAAAGAAAAGAAATAAAAGTAGCAATAATAGTAAAAAACAACAACAAGAAACAAACAAACAAGCAAACAAAAACAAAAAAACCCTATAGCTCAGATGCAGCTTCATTCAGTGTTTTAACATGATTACTTTACAATTAGGTATTATTGTGCTGTCCATTTTTGAGTTTTTGTATCTAGTCCTGTTGCACAGTCTGTATCCCTTCAGCTTCAATTACCCATTGTCTTACCCTGTTTCTAACTCCTGCTGAACTCTGTTACCAATGACATATTTCAAGTTTATTCTCGAATGTCCGTTCACATCAGTGGGACCATACAGTATTTGTCCTTTAGTTTTTGGCTGGATTCACTCAGCATAATATTCTCTAGGTCCATCCACGTTATTACATGGTTCATAAGTTTATCTTGTCTTAAAGCTGCATAATATTCCATCGTATGTATATACCACAGTTTGTTTAGCCACTCTTCTGTTGATGGAGATTTTGGCTGTTTCCATCTCTTTGCAATTGTAAATAACGCTGCTATAAACATTGGTGTGCAAATGTCCGTTTGTGTCTTTGCCCTTAAGTCCTTTGAGTAGATACCTAGCAATGGTATTGCTGGGTCGTATGGCAATTCTATATTCAGCTTTTTGAGGAACCGCCAAACTGCCTTCCACAGTGGTTGCACCCTTTGACATTCCCACCAACAGTGGATAAGTGTGCCTCTTTCTCCGCATCCTCTCCAGCACTTGTCATTTTCTGTTTTGTTGATAATGGCCATTCTGGTGGGTGTGAGATGATATCTCATTGTGGTTTTGATTTGCATTTCTCTAATGGCCAGGGACATTGAGCATCTCTTCCTGTGCCTCTTGGCCATCCGTATTTCTTCTTCTGGTAGGTGTCTGTTCAAGTCTTTTTCCCATTTTGTAATTGGGTTGGCTGTCTTTTTGTTGTTGAGTTGAACAATCTCTTTATAAATTCTGGATACTAGACCTTTATCTGATATGTCGTTTCCAAATATTGTCTCCCATTGTGTAGGTTGTCTTTCTACTTTCTTGATGAAGTTCTTTGATGCACAAAAGTGTTTAATTTTGAGGAGCTCCCATTTATTTATTTCTTTCTTCAGTGCTCTTGCTTTAGGTTTAAGGTCCATAAAACCGCCTCCAGTTGTAAGATTCGTAAGATATCTCCCTACATTTTCCTCTAACTGTTTTATGGTCTTAGACCTAATGTTTAGATCTTTGATTCATTTTGAGTTAATTTTTGTATAAGGTGTGAGATACGGGTCTTCTTTCATTCTTTTACTTATGGATATCCATTTCTCTAGGCACCATTTATTGAAGAGACTGTTCTGTCCCAGGTGAGTTGGCTTGACTGCCTTATCAAAGATCAAATGTCCATAGATGAGAGGGTCTATATCTGAGCACTCTATTCGATTCCATTGGTCGATATATCTATCTTTATGCCAATACCATGCTGTTTTGACCACTGTGGCTTCATAATATGCCTTAAAGTCCGGCATCGCTAGACCTCCAGCTTCGTTTTTTTTCCTCAAGATGTTTTTAGCAATTCGGGGCAACCTGCCCTTCCAGATAAATTTGCTTATTGGTTTTTCTAATTCTGAAAGATAAGTTGTTGGGATTTTGATTGGTATTGCATTAAATCTGTAGATGAGTTTAGGTAGGATTGACATCTTAATTATATTTAGTCTTCCAATCCATGAACACGGTATGCCCTTCCATCTATTTAGGTCTTCTGTGATTTCTTTTAGCAGTTTTTTGTAGTTTTCTTTATATAGGTTTTTTGTCTCTTTGGTTAAATTTATTCCTAGGTATTTTATTCTTTTAGTTGCGATTGTAAATGGGATTCGTTTCTTGATTTCTGCCTCAGCTTGTTCATTACTAGTGTATAGAAAAGCTACAGATTTTTGAATGTTGATCTTGTAGCCTGCTACTTTGCTGTACTCATTTATTAGCTCTAGTAATTTTGTTGTGGATTTTCCTGGGTTTTCTACATATAGTATCATATCGTCTGCAAACAGTGATAGTTTTACTTCTTCCTTTCCAATTTTGATGCCTTGTATTTCTTTTTCTTGTCTAATTGCTCTGGCTAGAACCTCCAACACAATGTTGAATAATAGTGGTGATAGTGGACATCCTTGTCTTGTTCCTAATCTTAGGGGGAAAGTTTTCAATTTTTCCCCATTGAGGATGATATTAGCTGTGGGTTTTTCATATATTCCCTCTATCATTTTAAGGAAGTTCCCTTGTATTCCTATCTTTTGAAGTGTTTTCAGCAGGAAAGGATGTTGAATCTTGTCGAATGCCTTCTCTGCATCAATTGAGATGATCATGTGATTTTTCTGCTTTGATTTGTTGATATGGTGTATTACATTAATTGATTTTCTTATGTTGAACCATCCTTGCATACCTGGGATGAATCCTACTTGGTCATGATGTATAATTCTTTTAATGTGTTGTTGGATACGATTTGCTAGAATTTTATTGAGGATTTTTGCATCTGTATTCATTAGAGAGATTGGTCTGTAGTTTTCTTTTTTTGTAATATCTTTGCCTGGTTTTGGTATGAGGGTGATGTTGGCTTCATAGAATGAATTAGGTAGTTTTCCCTCCACTTCGATTATGTTGAAGAGTTTGAGGAGAGTAGGTACTAATTCTTTCTGGAATGTTTGATAGAATTCACATGTGAAGCCGTCTGGTCCTGGACTTTCTTTTTAGGGAGCTTTTGAATAACTAATTCAATCTCTTTACTTGTGATTGGTTTGTTGAGGTCGTCTATTTCTTCTTGAGTCAAAGTTGGTTGTTCATGTCTTTCCAGGAACCTGTCCATTTCATCTAAATTGTTGTATTTATTAGAGTAAAGTTGTTCATAGTATCCTGTTATTACCTCCTTTATTTCTGTGAGGTCAGTAGTTATGTCTCCTCTTTCATTTCTAATCTTATTTATTTGCATCCTCTCTCTTCTTCTTTTTGTCAATCTTGCTAAGGGCCCATCAATCTTATTGATTTTCTCATAGAACCAACTTCTGGTCTTATTGATTTTCTCTATTGTTTTCATGTTTTCAATTTCATTTATTTCTGCTCTAATCTTGGTTATTTCTTTCCTTTTGCTTGCTTTGGGATTAGTTTGCTGTTCTTTCTCCAGTTCTTCCAAGTGGACAGTTAATTCCTGCATTTTTGCCTTTTCTTCTTTTCTGATAAAGGCATTTAGGGCAATAAATTTCCCTCTTAGCACTGCCTTTGCTGCGTCCCATAAGTTTTGATATGTTGTGTCTTCATTTTCATTTGCCTCTAGGTATTTGCTAATTTCTCGTGCAATTTCTTCTTTGACCCACTTGTTGTTTAAGAGTGTGTTGTTGAGCCTCCATGTATTTATGAATTTTCTGGCACTCCGCCTATTATTGATTTCCAACTTCATTCCTTTATGATCCGAGAAAGTGTTGTGTATGATTTCAATCTTTTTAAATTTGTTAAGACTTGCTTTGTGACCCAGCATATGGTCTATCTTTGAGAATGATCCATGAGCACTTGAGAAAAAGGTGTATCCTGCTGTTGTGGGATGTAATGTCCTATAAATGTCTGTTAAGTCTAGCTCATTTGTAGTAATATTCAGGTTCTCTATTTCTTTATTGATCCTCTGTCTAGATGTTCTGTCCATTGATGAGAGTGGTGAATTGAAGTCTCCAACTATTATGGTATATGTGTCTATTTCCCTTCTCAGTGTTTGCAGTGTATTCCTCACGTATTTTGGGGCATTCTGGTTCGGTGCGTAAATATTTACGATTGTTATGTCTTCTTGCTTAATTGTTCCTTTTAATAGTATATAGTGTCCTTCTTTGTCTCTTTTAACTGTTTTACATTTGAAGTCTAATTTGTTGGATATTAGTATAGCCACTCCTGCTCTTTTCTGGTTGTTATTTGCATGAAATATCTTTTCCCAACCTTTCACTTTCAACCTATATTTATCTTTGGGTCTAAGATGTGTTTCCTGTAGACAGCATATAGAAGGATCCTGTTTTTTAATCCATTCTGCCAGTCTATGTCTTTTGATTGGGGAATTCAGTCCATTAACATTTAGAGTTATTACTGTTTGGATAATATTTTCCTCTACCATTTTGCCTTTTGTATTATATATATCATATCTGACTTTCCTTCTTTCTACACTTTTCTCCATGCCTCTCTCTTCTGTCTTTTTGTATCTGACTCTAGTGCTCCCTTTAGTATTTCTTGCAGAGCTGGTCTCTTGGTCACAAATTCTCTCAGTGACTTTTTGTCTGAGAATGTTTTAATTTCTCCCTCATTTTTGAAGGACAATTTTGCTGGATATAGGAGTCTTGGTTGGCAGTTTTTCTCTTTTAGTAACTTAAATATATCATCCCACTGTCTTCTAGCTTCCATGGTTTCTGCTGAGAAATCTACACATAGTCTTATTGGGTTTCCCTTGTATGTGACAGATTGTTTTTCCCTCGCTGCTTTCAAGATCCTCTCTTTCTCTTTGACCTCTGACATTCTAACTAGTAAGTGTCTTGGGGAACACCTATTTGTGTCTAATCTCTATGGGGTGCGCTGCACTTCTTGGATCTGTAATTTTAGGTCTTTCATAAGAGTTGGGAAATTTTCAGTGATAATTTCTTCCATTAGTTTTTCTCCTCCTTTTCCCTTCTCTTCTCCTTCTGGGACACCCACTACACGTATATTTGTACGGTTCACATTGTCCTTGAGTTCCCTGATACCTTGTTCAAATTTTTCCATTCTTTTCTGGATAGTTTCTGTTTCTTTTTGGAATTCAGGTGTTTCATCCTCCAAATCACTAATTCTATCTTCTGTCTCTTTAAATCTGTCATTGTAGGTATCCATTGTTTTTTCCATCTTTTCTACTTTATCTTTCACTTCCATAAGTTCTGTGATTTGTTTTTTCAGTTTTTCTATTTCTTCTTTATGTTCAGCCCATGTCTTCTTCATGTCCTCCCTCAATTTATCGATTTCGTTTTTGAAGAGGTTTTCCATTTCTGTTCGTATATTCAGCATTAGTTGTTTCAGCTCCTGTATCTCATTTGAACTATTGGTTTCTTCGTTTGACTGGGCCATATGTTCAATTTTCTGAGCGTGATCCGTTATCTTCTGCTGGCATCTGGGCATTTAGTCAGATTTCCCTGGGTGTTCGACCCCACAGGTTGAAAGATTTTTCTGTGCAATCTCTGGGTTCTGTTTTTCTTATCCTGCCCAGTAGGTGGCGCTCATGGCACACGTTTGTCTACGGGTTCCACCAGTGAAAGTTGCTGTGGGTCCTTTAACTCTGGAAAATTCTCGCCGTAGGGGAGGTTCGGCAGCTGAAGCATCTTGGAAGAATGCCAGCCGGCCTGGGGTTCCGAATGCGGGGAGGGTCGCTGGCCGCCGCAGCACGGGAGAGCGTCCGGCCGAATTAGCTAGTCGGCCCGGGGCACCAAGCGTGGCGGGAGGGCGCCAGCTGTCGCAGCCCGGGAGAGTGCACTGTTCTCAGCCAGACGGGGGAGTCACGTGTTTGGAAGGGATCCCCCGGTCACTGTTCTCCGCAGTCTGGGGATTTCCGACCCAACTATCTCAGTTGGTCCGGGGGGCCTCGCGTGGTGGGGGAACCAGCCGCCGCGGCCTAAGGGGACTGCCTGTCCAATTCTACCAGCTGGCCTGGGAAGGTGGAAGGGAGGGACTCCGGTCGCTTGCCGTCCCACCCAGGAAAGCCCATGCCCCTTGGTGATCTCACCGGAGCTGGTTCTCCCAGATAGTCGGCCGTTCCAGGATGGGGTACGCAGTCCCTTTGATCTCCCTCGTGGCTCCGGGAGCTGCTCTGTATTATTTCCACTCCCCCAGTAGCTGTTCTGGAGGAGGAAAGGTGAGGGCGGCAAGGCTATGGAGGCTGGTGGCGGAGGAGCCAGTGAAAGCGGGGGAAGAGGGCACCATGGTGGTTGGAGAGCGGCCGGAGCAGGAGGGGGAAGAGGGGGGAGAAGGAGGGCGGGCGGGTCGGCTGCTGCGGGGCGTGGGTGCCGCGCAGCGGGCCGGCGGAGAAAGAGGGGGGAGAAGGAGGGCGGGCGGGTTGGCTGCTGCGGGGCGTGGGCGCCACACGGCCGCTTTGTTTTACTTTAGCAGCAGGAATTTATTGGCTCAAGGATTTGAGGCAAGGTGAGGTGCAAAACTGAGGCATCAGCAAGGTGGTACTTTCTCCCCAAAGACTGGCATTCTGGGGCTGACTACCAGGCGAACCTTTGTCCTTGGCTTTTCTGCCACAACGCAGTGCACATAGCGATGTCTTTTTCTTTTTCCTCCAGGTTCCACTGGCTTCTGGTTCCCTCCTGTAACTTTCTCCCTCTGTGTCTGAATTGCATTCTGCTTATAAAGAACTCCAGTAAGCCGATTAAAGCCACCCTGATTCAGTTGGGCCACACCTTAATTGAAGTAACATCTTCAAGAGATCCTATTTAGAATGGGTCCACACCTGCCACAGTGTGGACCAAGACCAAGAACTTGTCCATGCTAGGGTACACAATTCAACCCACCATAACCCCTAGAAATGTTCTTGCCAAAAACTAGAATGACAATCCAATTGAGTCTCTATATTTAGCTTTTAGTTTATGGGAAATATGGGCTACCAAAGTAAATGGCACCATGAATAGGCAACAGATAAATGTAGAATGTAGGTAGTTCTCTAGAGACAAATCATCTAGTTTTTCCAACAAATTAATGACATGAAAGGGGGGGACTATGACAGAATAAAAGTATCTGAAAAATATAACACGAACAATAGATGCACAGTTTGACAGCCAAAGGCACTTTAAAAAAAGTGCCTTTTTTTATTCATCTCTTGAAAATTTTTAAAGGAAGCCCATAAACACAGTTCACAGCAATATGTTAGAACCTCTTTGCTCTCATATCCCCTTCTCTCTCACCCCATATACACTTCTGCATACTTCTCCTTAACACTCCACTGTTTGTGCAGGGCCAAAATTTTGCTGCCAACTCCTATCCTCTCAGCACTGGATTACTAGATAGATTGAGCTTCACTCCCAACAAGAAAGGATGCTCCCTCTCTGGGATGGGAAAAGAGGATGGAAATTAGGCTGCTCAGAGAATGATAAGATTATAGAGAGAAAGCGCTGAGCACCCCTCAGCCAAAAAAAACATCCCCTCGTCCTCTTTGAACTCACTCTTCGATATCTTTTGAAATTTGAAATCTTTACCAAGGCAGCTGATCCAGATAGCCAATCAAGCCCCTAGTTCATTAGGTTTGCACTGCATTGACTCTTCCATTATCAAAATAATCACTCAATGACTGGGGTTAGGTACCTGAGTTAGAATCCAGACTCTTCTAGGTTCTGGCTACAGGGCATTACTCAAGAGATTTCATTTCTTTAAGTCTCAATTTCTTTATCTGTGAAATAGAGTTGATGCTACCAATTAAAAAGGGTTGTCATAAGCAGTTAGTGATTTTCTTGGGAAAGCATGGGTAATGAGGCCGTGTTCCTCTTTAAAAGAACTCGAGGGTTCCTGTTGCCTCTAAAATGAAGTCTGATACTTCAAAGAACTCCACAGTTTATTCCTAGCCTTCTATTCTTTTTGTCTGTCCCACTACAAACCTATGGGCATTTGACAATCCAGTCATATCAGATTATTTGCCATTCCCCAAATGCTTTCACATACTTAGTCTTTGCTTAAGCCTTCACCTGTAATACCTTTTAACCCTCATCCCCATTCTTTCAGTCCTCACCTCACTATGTCCATCTATAGCAAACCCACCCATTCTTCATTGCCCAGCTCAGACTATACTTCCTCCTGCAGAATTTCCTAGATTTCAACAATCACAAGTCATTTCCCATTCCCCCAGTATCCCCACTGCACTCTGTAACTATTTTACCACAAGTCTTGGTACATATTTGCTGTTCCTTCCAGACCAGTGTTTCTTAGGGTGTGGATCAAAACTACCTGGGGTTCTTGGTAGCAGTTCTTATCCCTGGGCTCCACAACCTATGAAATCAGAAGCTCAAGCTCCAGGGTTAAGTGCTAAGAATCTGCATTCTCACAGGCTCTCCAGGGGATTCTTAGACTTATTAAAGCATAAAAGCTTTTTCCTTATGTTGGTCACACCTTACTCTTTTGCAGGTTCTTGCCCCCTTTCCCTTCCTGCTGCCTAAAATATAGTAAGCATTGAAAAAAGAATTTAGGATGGGCAATGGTGGCTCAGTGGCAGGGTTCTCTTCTGCCACGCTGGAGATCAGGGTTCAATTCCCGGTGCCTGCCCATATTAAAAAAAAAAAAAAGATTTAAACATTCATTTAATGTGGCCACAAGGGAATCTTGGAACTGTAGTCATAGCTGCAAATCTCAAGAATTCTCCAACAATCTTCTACATCTTAGTTTTCAGTGGATTTCCCTTTAAAGGCAAGGGAAAGTATTCAGAGATCTTAGGGATATCAAAATGTGTCATTCTCCCTTCTTTCCACACTTCCTGCCGCACTATCAAATTTTCCAAAATATATATAAAAGGTGTAGCTTTTAAAATCTACTACCCTAAAAAAAGAACTCTATAATGATTCTTAATCAGAATAATGTCTTTGCCCTTACTCCCTGCAGCTTTTAATTTCTGTACACTATATTTGATCAACTGGACCCCTTAATTTAGTGACATTTAAATGATCTTGAATTAGATTTCCTGGAACACTACTCCTAATAAGTAACTTTGCAAGATAATACCGGGTCTTATTAGTTGCAAATCATGCCTCCAGTTACCACTTGCAGCTTCTACACCATCCTGAAAAATTACCTTATTTAAAGAATTTTCTTTCAATTTTGTCAGAGTTTGTGAAAATATGCAACCATCAGAGTTTTTACATTTTGGCCAGAATAACATCAAGCAAATATGACATAATAGATAAAAGGCTTCTTTCTCATCCTTAGTGCAGAGTGGGTTCAAACATCCTAAGCAAATATAATAACATTCCTTTAGTATTTTTATTGTATTACTTTCACATATGTCATTACATTTGATTCTCAAAATGTCCCTGTGAGGTAATAAAGCCACTATTATTGATTCGCTTTTATAGATGAAAAAAATGTGCCTTAAGGAAATCATGTGACACAAAGCAGACCATCAGACTTTAAACTCAAATCGTGTTTGACTATATTGGGAGTTCTCAAGCCATTTGGAGTGTCACAATTAGGATAAAATATCTTAAGGACCAATTCTCCACCTGTCCCCATCAATTCAAGACCCCACTCATCACGTACTGATAAACTGCGGCCTTTTCTGTTCCCTGCAGGTGCTTTTCAGTGTTAGTGAAATCACACACTACAGACAGCATCCACATCACAACATACAAAGCCAGACCAACCTAGATTTCTTATTGGAAAAGATGACAAAATACAAGTTCCTGTTCATGAACTGCTAGGCTTGCAACCTTATCCCCATTCCTACAAAGGAAGCACACGCAAGTCCTGGCCTGCCAAAAAAGAATGCCTCTAAGACGATGGTGCCTAATTATTTGAGAAATGCAGCAAGATTACATGTTCTCACTAAACGCTCAGGAGCTTTACCTAATTAACAGATCATTAAGATCCAATGCATTGACAATTCTAAAGTAAACACCATCTCACCCTATATTACTCTAAAGGCAGTAAGCAGAACCAAGGAGGTGGTGGTTTCATGCCAAGTAGGAAGACCTCAAGAAAATCACGTGAAGAGCTTGATATGAGCCCCTTGGGGTTTAGAGAACCTAGAAACTGATGCCTGCTGTCATCTGGCAGTCTAAAGATGAAAGGGTAGAGTAGAGTGCAAATACTGGGCTAAGGGGGAACAGCTGGCATGGCCAGAGTTTGGTAGGCAAAGTGCTTTGAGTGTGAATCATCTTGGAAAGGCCCAGTCCAAGAGATCTGATCGCCAGGGCCTGAGTTGGCAAAAGAAAGTGTACATCAGCTCTACTTCCATAAGCAGGGGTTGAGGAGCACTGGGGGTGAAATGCAGTCAGTTCAGAAGGTGTATGGCCCATGATAGAGATGGTATAATGGAATATCCTCATGGGAGGGGGTAAATCCAAAGAACCATTAAAAGCACTTTACAAGAGAAAGCCAATTTTGGAGCATATGCTACACTCATAGCACACCATGCAAGACTAATCTTGCACCAATCAAGTAAAGTCTTGTCAATTGCGTCCACCCTTTCAAATAAGCCCAGATGAATTCAGAAGTATCATAATTGGGAAGAGAAGAGGGTGGGAACTGAAAGGAATACAGAAGTGATAGACTATTCCCCCTTTGGTGGACTCTGTGATTTGCTGCCCAGACCTTTCTTCAGGAATGAACATACTTCCCCATCAGCTGGAGTGCAGTCAGTTGACAGCTCTCATCTGTCAGCTCTCTTATAGGGATTGCCCCAGCTGAAGAAAGCCACCTTGTCCAATGTCATGCCACCTCCTAAAGGTGGCCCTCATCCATTGACTGATAAATGCAGGTATAAAGGCCTGCCCCCCTCACCGGCTAGTGAGGGGAGGCTCATTTCAAAGGGTCATCCAGCTTCAGAGCTCCATAGAAAGCTGGCTAAGACCTCTGCTGAGATATACTACAGCTCAACCTCTCCCTCTGCCCAATCTTATTTCCTTCCTCTCCCTTTCTGTCCACAGATATTGATCTCCAGAGCACTCTTTAATTAACCTCAGGTACTAATCTCTATCTCAGAGTCTGCTTCCCCAGAACACAGCCTGCACAGCTCCACCATCCCCATCATACCCTTTTGAGTTTGTGGGAGGCTAGAAGTTATAAAGGAGGAGAAGCACTTTAAATTCGAAGAGGTTTAAGTTCTAGTTTTTATCTAACTAGAGTTTTTAATACTAAGGATTGTGATTATTCATTAAAAACTCTAAGCAACCAAATAAAGCTATGGGATCTACCTCAGATGTGGTCCAAGAATAGGAAGAGAGCTCTTATGGAATGGGCTTGGATGTCACTATGGTAAGAAATTAAAGTTATTTCATGATTTGTGATTTCACCCAGCTGAGTCCAATGGTTTCAATAAACCAGTTACACAGGTCACACCACGGTTTTCCTGGTGTCTCAAGTTCCATCTTCTCTGACGTTCAATTACGGAAATGATTACTGTTACCTTCAAATCAGTCTCCTTATGAAGCCATGCAGTATTGCAGGGATACTATCAGAACTTAACACGTACTTGTCACTCATCTGGATGAGCTTTCAGAGTCTGAGGATTTTGCTAGCTTGTTTGTTTGTTTCTTCTCAATGGTGGCAACTTTTCATTCTGAGCCCATTTCAGATTGCTGCAAATATGTTAGAGTGACTAAACCATCATGGGGATAAAAGGTACAGGAAGATTGGGTTTGTTTTTTAATTATTATTTCTTTTCTGGAATAATGAAAATAAGTCTTGGGAATGCACGCACAACTATGTGATGATACTGTGAGACAGTGATTATATACTTTGGATTGTTTGTATAGTATGTGAACATATTTCAATAAAATTGCAAAAAAAAAAAAAGTGAATCAACCAAACCTTCTAATCAAGTATGCAATTTCATACTTGAAATTGAATTTTTCTCAGTCTAATGTACAGTTTAAAGTTACAAGAAAAATGTCCTCATTTTGTCTGCATAACTGCCTTTAAAAAGCAAGAAAAATTCTGAATATATTTTGAACAATAGGGGGATCTTTAGGATGAGATAAATAGTTTCATTTGAATATCTAAGTTCTGTTATCCAGGCGTCATATCTCTTAAATTATCAACTCCACTGCTATTTGATAGCTAATTCAGCAGGGTTTTAAAAACGGAAAGTGATCACCAGGTGCTACAAAATACCAGTGATGCCAAAAGAACAGCAAAGAAAGTTATTCCAGGCAAAATTTCACACGAGGATTTACAGCAAGCAGCCCTGTTAGTTTTCAGTTAGCCCAAAGCAGAATTTGGGGGTATTATAACTCGTAAATGTCACCCCTCTCCCACCCCCAAAATGGGTCCTTGTACTATGAAGTATAGCAAAATGTATTGTAAGGCACAGCAGATGTTAGCTTTAGGAAGTAACAAAATGAGATTAGGGTAGGAAATCCATTCCACTGGAATTAGTGAGAGTAGCACTCAAACCCCCCAAAACCTGCATCTTTGGGCTCTGAGGACCAGAAGGATCCAAAAGAACCGGATGAGTTGAAAAGAGGTTGCTTTCATTCTTCTTTCCCATGAGGGACTCAGATCTAAACATTATCCATCTTACTGTTGCCCTCAAATATCAGAATGAAGTTAAAAAATAAAAAGATGTACAATCATACCCTTTCCCTGATAAAGTCAAGGGCATGCATCTACTAGGAAGAGAAAATAAAGCACGGGGTAAAGAAGCAGATGCAAATTTTAGCACCTTAACCTTAATGTGGAGCTTAGGGGTTTGAAAAATCTGAAATCAAGATAAGAATATAAACAGAGTCCTGTTTTCCTCTACAAAGTAAACAGCAAGCATTCACAAAGCAGCTACATCAGGTTTGACATTGGATTTAGCATCTCAAGGATTAGAGAAATGAATGAGAGATAGACCATGCCCTTGAAAATCTCACACTACAGAGACAGAAGGGGACACATAAAAACAAAACAGTGCAGTGCATGGTTTAATGGTTCTATAATAGCAGTTATCACTACCATATTTTGTAAAGAATTAGGCGGGGCATATTGTAGTTAAAACATTGACATCATCAACTCATAACCAGGACCATTATTATTTTGAATCTACCTATCCCTGTCCTAAAATACCCCAAATGAGCCACGCCTGCACTCTTAAAGTGTTCTGCTTCATTAGAGGACTACATTGTTTTACAAACCGAAGTATCACACCAATCTTTAAATCTCCATTATGTGTACAAAACCTCAGAAGAGATCTCAGAGGTGCTCTTCACATTAGCTAGATACATAAACTTCTGAAACTCAAGCTATGTTTAGAAATGAATAGCTCTTTGACAAAGAAATAAGAGGAGGGAGATGTTTGTTTCTAAGTAAAATGTGACACTATTACATCAATCCATCCGGTCTCCCGGGATTCCTAAAAGAAGCTAAGGTGTCAGAATATGTCATTACCTCTTACTATTTCTGTCTCAAAGAAATGAATTCAGTATTTCAATTATATTCTTCCCTATGGGGCAGGTTAGCTAATGTATCATTCATTAGAAAAGGAATTAAAATTAAAATGCTACCACTTTGGTAATTTTCTCTAATTTTTCATCAATGAAAATAAGAAAAATGAACTTTGCAGAAAGAGCAACACATAGAGGTCTCAATCACTTACCTCCCTCAATTGTGAGCCATTAAACATTTTAACATGATATCCATTTGGAAATTTGGCTCTAAATGACAAACTTATTTGGTTGCACAAGCGATACAACCATCCAGTGTTTCCAACCTTAGCATGAAAGGGCTTAGAAGCTTGCTCTAGTTAGCAATAGGTTTTAGGAATCTTAGTTTTGTCAGGGCTGTTTTAACAAAGCACAACAGACTGGTTGGCTAAAACAACAGGAATTTATTGTCTCGCAGTTTTGGAGGCTGGAAATTTGAAATCAAGATGTTGACAGGGCCATGATTACTCTAAAATCTGTAGGGTTCCTGTGATGGCTTGCCAGCAATCAATATCTGCTTCTGCCATATGGCCATCTCTCAGTCTCTGCATCAGTCATCTGTCTGTCTGTTCATATTTCTTCTCCTCATAAGGACTCTAATCACATTGTATTAGGACCCACCCTAATTCTGTTTGTCCCCTTATTAACTAATAACATTTTCAAGGACCCTATTTACAGATGAGTTCCTATTCACAGAACTGTGGGTTAGTAGAACCTAAACATGCCTTTGTGGGAGGCATGTTTTAATCTATACCATAATCCATTTCATACTTAATGATACATAATCCAAGGGAGTGTGGAAGGAGGACCCTCTCCTTCCCAAGATTTCATAGAGAACACACGTTCGATATGGCTTATATCTGGCCCCTCAGACCTCACCCCAACCCCCAATGTAGGGGGCATCCTTGCATTGTCCCATTGTCTGAAGTCTGTGTCCTCAATTACTGTGACAACTTATGATACTATCATCCCAGCTTTGGTCCTTGTTACATGTCATTATACTTACAGTCACTTTAAAACTTAGACCTGAAAGTTTACCATTTTCCAGTTCTGATTTCTTGCTTTCTTCCTTAACTATGATTTGGTTATACCCCATGTGCTGGTCTGAAAGGATTGTGTACCCTACCTGAGAAGCCATGTTTTAATCCTTATTCATCATGTAGAGGCAGCCATTTCTTTTAATCCTTATTCAGCATTTTGGATTGGAAAGTTTATTAGATTATCTGCAGGGAGGTGTGACTCTGCCCATTCTAGATGCATCTTGATTAATTTACTGGAGTCCTTTAAAAGAGGAAGCATTTTGGAAAGACCAACAGAACCACAAAAGCCAGGAGAGCCCAGGCAGGCAAGAGACCTTTGGAGATGAAGAAGGAATATGCACCTGGAAGAGCTTCATGAGACAAGAAGCCTGGAAAGAAAGCTAGCAGATGTCGCCATGTTCATCATGTGCCTTTCCAGTTGAGAGTGAAACCCTGAACTTCAGTGGCTTTCTTGGGTGAAGGTAACCTCTTGTTGGTGCCTTAATTTGGACATTTTTGTGGACTTGCTTTAATTGGGCCATTTTCATGGCCTTAGAACTATAAACTTACAAATTAATAAATGTCTCCTTTTAAAAGCTGTTCACTTTTGGTATATCGCATTCCAACAGCTAGTAAGCTAAAACAGATTTTGGTATCAGAAAAGTGGGTTTCTGCTGTGGTTTGCAAATACCAAAGATGTTGGAATGGCTTTTTAAGTGGATAAAGGGCAGATTCTGGTGGAGTTGTGAGGCACTTGATAGAGAAGGCTTAGAAAGCTTTGAAGAGACTGTTGATAGAAATGTGGACTCTAAAGATAACTTCGATGAGGCACCAGACAGAAGTGAGGTGTGTGTTGTTGCAATCTGGAAGGAAGGTGATCCTTGTTTAGAAATGGCAGATAGTCTGGCAAAATTGGCTAGTGGCTTCAGCTGGAAGGCAGATTTTAAAAACCATGAACTTGAATATTTAGCTGAAGAGATTTCCAAATTAAATGTGGAAAGTGTAGTCTGGTTTCTCCTCACATCTTATAGTGAAATGCAATAGGAAAACATAAAGCTGAGAACTGAACTCTTGGGTACATAGAAACCAGAAATTGATGCTCTGGAATATTCTGGGCTTCCAGGAAGGGAGATCCCAGAGAACAGTGCCCCATGTGAGGACTTAACCAAATGTGGAAACAGTCAACCATTTCAGAAAAAGCCAGGGTTGGTGATGGGGTTATCCATCAAGGATTTGTGGCAACTCCTTCTGTCTGATGGGCATGATCTGAGGCTGCTGCATAGAAAATCAACAAGAGTGTTGCAGGATCTGTATAAAAAGAACCAGTGCCAGTCTGGACAGAGAGGGACAGAGAAGGGACACATTGGAGGAAAAATAACTTCAGGGAAAGAACTATGGAAGTTAAAGTCCAGAGTCAAGAAACATCAGGCCAGGAGAGTAGACCCACCCAAGAACTTTGGAGAAGGTGAATTTGCCCTGAAGGCAGAGGGTAGGTCTTCCACCTCATTGCAGTGGAAAGGTTGTGATGCCTCAGGCCTTGGAGTGGGTGCAGCACATTCCTTGGGGATTAGGGAGAGATCGTCTGCCACCACATGGAGGGGCTGAGTGTGTGCCCTAGGGATGGCAGATAGCTTGGATGTAGCCCTGATGCTTGAAGAGGGTGGAGCCGAGAAAAAGGTGGTCTCCCCCGTGTCCCCCAAGGTTGCATTCGGAGAGAGGCAGGCCTCTACGTAGGCCCTTGGAAAGGGTGGGACTGCTGCTTTCTAAAGTCTTGAAGATAAATGAATCTCAGACTTTGAAATCTAATGGAGTTTGTCCTGCAGGTTTTCAAAACTGCTTGGGACCAGTGACCCCTGTGTTCCTTCCAATTTCTCCCTATGGAAATGGAAACATGTATCCTATGACTGTTTCTCCCTTGTATATTGGCAGGAAAAACTTGCTCTGAGTTTTTCAGGTCCAGAGCCAGAGGATAATTTTACCTTAGGACAGACCATGCCTGTAACTAACTTTGAGATATTGTGCTGTTTCTGACTTGTATTGCATTTATATTATTGCTGAAATGGTTTAAGCCTTTCTGATATTGTGATGGAATGAATGTTTTATATATATGGGAAAAGCATGTCTTTTTTTAGGGTCCATAGGGTAGAATGTGCTGGTTTGAAAGGATTATGTACCATAATGTATGTACCATATGGTACATTTCTACGTGTCATAGAAAAGCCATGTTTTAATCCATCTTGTGAAAGCAGACATTTCTTTTAATTCCTATGCAGCACTGTAGGTTGGAAACACGATTAGATTATCTCCAGGGAAGTATGACTTTGCTCATTCCAGGTGGGTCTTGACTAGTTTACTGGACTCCTTTAAAAGGGAAAGCATTTTAGAGATAGCAACAGAGCCACAAAAGCCAGGAGAGCCCAGGAAGCCAGAGACCTTTGAAGATGAAGAAGGAATACAGCCTTAGGGGAGCTTCATGAAACCAGAAGCCTGGAGAGAAAGCTAGCAGGTGTCTCTATGTTCATAATGTGCCTTTCCAGTTGAGAGAGAAACCCTGAACTTCATTGACCTTTCTTGAGTGAAGGTAACCTCTTATTGGTGCCTTAATTTGGACATTTTTATAAACTTACTTTAATTGGGACATTTTCACAGCCTTAGAACTGTAAACTTACAAATTAATAAATTTCTCCTTTTAAAAGTCATTCTATTTGTGGTATATTGCATCTGGTAGCTAGCAAACTAGAACACCCTCTGGTTCTGCTATTTCAGAAATGCAAGTAGAGTCCCTACCAGTGGCACTAGAGAGCTGATGGCCCAGGAAAGATCAATTCATACTTAACATGCGTGTATGCATGCAAATAAAATATTTATATAATGGGCTGTTCCACATTTAGTTCAAATATGCCTTCATGTTACAGAGACATTTTCTAGAAAGTAATTTGCAAGCATTATTGTCCAGATCCTACTTAGATTGAACAAAAGATACCGTAGTCTATCTACCTCACCAATTCCCACCTCTCAATAGAAGTTAAACTCAATATAATTCAGTAAGCACTGTTAGAGAGGAAATAACTTTTCCCCACTTCCAATTTCAGCTTGTTGGGACTGTTTCCTAAGCATATTCCTGGTCTCTGTTCCTTTACTCAGTATACCCTTGGTAAGGTGTTTTGGTTTGCTAAAGCAGCTGGAATGCAATATACTTGAAATGGGTTGGCTTTACAATGCTGGTTTATTAACTTACAAGCTTGCAGTTCTTAGGCTGTGAAAACATCCAACTCAAGGCATCACCAGGATAATACCTGGACCCTGCGACAGGCTGCCAACATCTGGGACATCTCTGTCACATGGGAAGGCACACGGCCAGTGTTTGATAGTCCTTCTCTCCTGGGTCTCATTGCTTTCAGCATTGTCTGCTCTGTCTCTTGGCTTCTCCAGGGCTTTTCTCTGTGAGCTTCTCTTTGTGTCTCTTTAGCTTCTCGGAGTGACATTCTCTCTGTGAGCTTCTCTTAATTTCATTTCTTAACTTCTGTATGTGTTTTGTCCTCTTATAAAGGACTCCAGTCAGAGGATAAGGGCCCACTTTGAATGGGGTGAGTCACATCTCAACTGAGATAAGCTAATCAAAGGGTCCCATCCACAATAAGTCTGCACCCACAAGAATGGATTAAAAGAACATGGCCTTCCAACTAAATGGGAGAAAATATTTGGAAATCACACATCAGATAAAGATTTGATATCCCATATACATAAAGAAATCATACAACTCAAACACAAAAGAACAAGCAACCCAATAGTAAACTGAGATAAAGATATGGATACATTTTTTAAAGAGCAAATACAGAAGGCTAAAAGCATGTGACGAGATGCTCATTCTCATTAGCTAAAAGGGATACGTAGATCAAGTCTACAATGAGATACTACCTCATACCTATAAAAATGGCTGCTATGAAACAAACAGGAAACTATAAATGTTGGGGAGTATGTGGAGAAACTGGGACACTTATGCACTGCTGGTGGGAATTTGTAATGGTACAGCCACTATAGAAGACAATTTGGCAGTTCCTTAAGAAACTAAATATCAAATTACCCTGTGCCCCAGCAATAGCACTACTTGGTACATACCCAGAAGAGCTGAAAGACACAAACAGACATTTGCACACCAATGTTCATAGCAGCATTATTCACAATCACCAAAAGAGGAAAACAATCCAAATGCCCATCAACAGAACAACAGACAAGTGGAATAACAAAATGTGGTATATACATATTTGGAATATTATGCAACAGTAATATGAAATGATGTATTGAACCACATGACAAGATGAATGAGGCTTGAGGACATAATGCTGAGTGAAATAAGCCAGATGCAAAATGATAGATACTGTACGATTCCATTTTTATGACTATGGTTAAGGTAAAACCAGAGGCTTATAATACAGAATGCAGGGGACCTAGAGATACACAGAAGCTTGAGATGGGTGAACAGTTTGTTAATGAAGTTGAACTTAATGGTAAGGAAATAAACAGAAGTGAAGGTGGTTCACTAGTGAGTCTATAATTAATACTACCATATTGAAGGTGAACATGATTGAAAGGGGCTGTATAGGCTTATGTGTCCCACAATAAACACTACAAATATAAATAAGTTCTTGCACGAACTAGTGCAAAGGTATGAATCTTGTCCAAAGAGTGTATAATTTCGGGGTTTGGGGGAAAATGCTATTCCATGCTCTGGGCTATGTTTAACAGGAAAACATGAACAGTACAACAGCAATACCAGAGGTACATAATGGGGCAAGGGACAAGAGTTAGGGGAAGTTTCAGATTTTCTGTTTGGTGAGGATGTGTTTATTGGCTATCTTTCTCTTGGAAACAATGAAATTATCTAAAATTGACAGTGTTGATGGATTGTTGACTTTGCACATTAAACATGAGACCCAATGATAGATGAAGGTGGCTAAAGATGCACTGACTGAGAAGTAGATTGGCGAACAATGGTGTAAGCATATTATTGAACACGGTGCTGCTATGAAAAGGAACAAATTGTGAGGCATACAATGAACCTGTTGGACATTTGGTGAGGCAAAATGAGCCAGAAGCAAAAGAGCAAGTATTGTTTGATTTCATTTAGAAAATACTTATAAGAAAACTAAGGTTTACATTGTAATCTCTTATAGCAGTAACATTTCATCTGGTGTGGTAATTTTTATTTCTGGATTTTGAGGGGCTGTTTTATATATGTATAACCTGGTATTTAGAGATAAGAATGAAGATCATTCGGTTGGGATTAAGGTAATTCATAATACAGAGGTAAGGAAAATGCTATCTGTATTTTTACTTCACCTACTCTTTGAGACCAAAGAAAGTTTTATTATGCCCAGAACCTAAATTTTCTGTAGCACATAATCTATCTCAGCCTGTCTGGATAGATCATTTAAACAGTCCAAACACAGGGAGCACAGAATAAGAATGAGGGCCTTTAATACTGTATAGCTTAATGTAATGCCTGGATACCTCCCCGAGTATATTAAGCAGATAATAAAAAAACTATTGGCAAGGTCCCTTGAGATATGGGAGAAAAATTATGGAACTATTAAACCTTACCACCAAGGAAACCCCAGTTACTGTGCCAAACATTAGAGACACCCAGGTCAATAGGACAAACCCTTGATCTTGAGGCTTGCTCTTGGGTGAAGCTTATGTATGTAGTGAAGAAGCTATAGATATGCCTAAGAGTCACTTCCAGAGGATCTTTTTTGTTGCTCAGATGTGACCTTTCTCTCTCTGAGCTCAACTCTGCATGTGAAACCATTGTCCTCCCCCCTATGTGGGACATGACATCCAGGGATGAAAGTCTCCCTGGAGGCATGAGAGATGACCCCCAGGGATGATCCTTGCCCTGACATTGTGGGATCAACAATGCCATCCTGACAAAAAGGGGGGAAAGAAATGTAACAAATAAAGTATCAGTGGCTGAGAGAGTTTAAATAGAGTTGAGAGGCTACATTTGAAGTCACACTTCTGCATGCTTCAGTTAGACATTGCTACCTATCATGACTTTCCAAACCCCAACCAAAACTATTCCTGCCAATCCTAAAGAATACCTACGGTATTATAAGATTCTACAAAGGTTCCATGTACTGGGATAACTTTCCAAAACCTACAGCCTCCATATGGCTCCCTGGACCAGATAAATCCTGAAATGCAAAAGGGCCAATCTCTTCAGAACATCACTTAGTTCCATCCCCCTATCCCATATTATCAACAGCCCCTTCCAACATGAAAAAGTTAGAATGGGCATAGCCCAAATACCCCTAAAGAGCAGGAGCAGTTATACAGAGAAGGTAGGGTTTAAAAAATGAGTATGAGTGATTGACTCATTATACGGATATTTCTTCTAGCCTCCACTACCTTAGAGCAGATAGAAATAAAAATCTAAGATTGTGGAATTGTAACTCATACCAGACTCTGAAATCTATTCTACAACTAAGTTTTGTGACATACTTTGAAATTTATTGCTTTTATGTGTATATGTTATTTAAGAAGAAGGAGGAGTATAATAGAGAAGATAGGATTTAACAAATGAATATGACTGTTGAATCATTATATTGATAGTTCTGTTGGTCTCCAATGTCTTGGAGCAGCTAGAAGAAAAAACAAAAAATCATGGAACTGTAATCCATGCCAAACCTTAAAATCTGCTCTATAACTACTTGTTTAAATATACTTAGAAATGTATTGCTTTTTGGTTTATATGTTATATTTCACAATAAAAATAATTCTAATGCCAGACTGCAAAGTGAAAAAACTAAAACAAAAAAAGAACATGGCCTTTTCTTGGTTTCAGAACACCACAGGAGGTACAATGACTTATCTGATTGGTAAATTTAGAAAGATCAAGCTCAGCTCTGGCATCTTTCTCCTTGCTGACAACTGCCTCTTGTTCTTCCAAGGACTCTTCCCTTTTTTTTTTTGCATGGGCAGGTACCGGGAATCGAACCTGGGTTTCTGGCATGGCAGGTGAGAACTCTGCCTGCTAAGCCACTGTGGCCTGCCCACTCTTCCCTTTTAAGGGAGAAGGGATTTCCTGGTTTAGTGTAGCTGTGACTATGTGGCAAAATCAGCCTAGTTTAGGGGCTTATTATTAGCAAGCCCAGTTAGCAAACAGACCTAAGGCCACTACCTCCAGGCTAGCTTCTAAGAATAATGAAGGTGATATTTTGACTTCACGTGTCATTTCTTTGATTTGTCAAATTATTCCCAACTTGGTGGGGAAGAGGTGTATTTCTTTAGAGAACTTAATAATCATTACATAAGGCCAAGGTTTTTCTTGTCTTTTCTGCTATATGTGTCTATCCTAATAGGTTAGTCAAAAAATTTACTGGCTAGTGAAATGTGAGGGACGGATGTTGGGAAGCTTCTGGGAAAGACTTTCTCACCTTTTAAAAGAGCCCTGAGGAATGAATATTCTCTCCTCAGACTCCTGGGGATTTTTTGTCAGCCTACTGTTCTTGGAGCCACTACAGGTACTTTCTACCATTAGAGATTCATCTGAGGTTGAAGATGATCAAGTGAATGGGTGGAAAAAACTTGGACCCTTGAGAGTATTGCTACATCATTGCGGTACCAACCTATAACCACTTGGCTCTTGAACTTTGTCTAGTACACAGTAATACATTTCTTTATGGTCTAAGCCATTTAGAATTGAGCCTTCTCCTGGTTGAGGTGAAAATCTCCTAACTGATAGATCAGTGAGAAAGACAGTTGCTTGCATATATTCTAATGAGGAGAAACAGCACTAAACATGAACACATAAAGAGATTAGATAATTTTAGGTGCTGATGTATGTTCTGAAGAAGACAAGATGGGATGATGTTGTTGTAGTGACTGGAAGGCCTACTTTAGATTGGGTGGTCAGGGAAGGCCTTCCTGAGGAGAAGTTAACAGTTAACTTGAGAACTCAACCATGAGACAGAGCTGTCCTTCTGAGAAGATGGAGGAAGGAGGTAGAACACGCTGATAGAAAGAACAGCAAGTGAAAAGAGGTGGAAATGAGACAGTTATGTTCCTCCATCAAAGAGAAGGCCAAGTGGCTGATATATAGCCAAGGTCGGGGAAGTAGAAGGAGACGTTAGTGAGAGCAGTAGAGGCCAGATCATGGGAAACTTTATAGGCCATAAAAAGGAGAACGGATTTTCCTTTGGTTGCTAATGGGAAGTGCTTAGAAGATTTTAAGCAGGAGCATGATAGATCTGATTTATGTTTTAAGACATTCACTTTGGTTGCTGTGTGTAGGATGAATTTTATGGGAGAAGAGTCAAGTGAGGGGACAGGGAAGACAAATCTGGAGGCTATTGCAATAACTCAGCAAGAAACAGTGATGTCTTGGACTGTTGGGGTAGTAATGGAAAATGATGTAAAGTGATCAAATGTAGAAAATATTTTGAAGATAGAGAGAACTCACAGGACTTGCTGATATGTTAAATGTAATAAGTAAGAGGAAGAGAGGAATTGAGGGTGATTCCTAAGTTTTTAGCCTGAACAATGGGTAGATCATGGTGCCATTTTCTGAGGTAGGTAAACCATGTTGTAGAGAACACTTGGTGAGGGAAATCAACAAATATTTATGGAATGAAAGAAGAAATATTTTAACAATGAAGTTTTATTATACAAACAAATTCGGTAGGAATTATGTATACACTTACTAAAACTTGTACTAAAGTGTATGGGTAGTCTCATTTGGACTGTACTACGTGCATACCTTAAAGCTTAGTTATCCAGAAAAGTTTCTTAGTTATCCAGAAAACTTAGGCCAAATATTATTGGTGTAAACATAAACCATTCTACACTTCTAACATTTACGAAAAGACATGCAACAAAGTAAATTGATGGTAATGGGGATAAACCATATTAATTTAAATTTTTAAAGCAGGAAAACTACACCCAACTCAGGACAATAATAAAGATGAAGATGGTCTGCTGACCAGGTGTACTTCCTGAAAACCATGGGGATTCCAACAATCATGGGTGTGTGAACATGCTCGGTGGGAGCTTTACAATGTTGCTAAACACCTACTAGACTTCTTGATAGAATCCTGAATTTGAGTCCCTGGACAGCAATGTACTAATGTTTGTTTATGAATACCAAGCCTTGGTAACCTTTAACACCTTCCTTAGGAAGTTAGAATGGGTAGCCTGTGGTCATACAGAAAATGAGAGTTCTATAATCTTTTGTCATTTGCCTGAGCAATTAAATAATGGATTTGCAAGGGGACACATTCAAATCCCCTCAAAACGATTCTCATGGCCCAATGTTGAGCCTGAGACCACACTGTGAGAACCTCTACCGCAGTGATGCACTTTCAGTAGGTTTAGGTACGACAAGCAGGAAAAACTCAGCATCCATTTCAAGGGTCACTTCCTCTCTTTAGCCATTCTCAAACACCCATCCTCAACAACCACTCTCTTCTCTGAACTTTTCTATCACTAAATGCTTATGTCACTGCTTTGGCCATCTGGTATTTCTGTGTCTTACTCCATATTTATTTATCTTCCCTCCCCAACTCAATAGCACTTTCTTGACACTCAAAGGCCCATATGGCAAATCTCATTGCATGCTAGCCTATAGTAGGGACTTAATTTATATTTGTGGTTGATGTGGTGATGTCAACGCACATGCTACATGCAAGTTCTGCCCAAGATGAATGTAGTGGTTAGGGATTTCCATATCTTCCTGGGCCTCTGTCTTGTTCTGGGCTTTGGTTGTTAGTTGTTTTGGAGTCCCCCTGTTTACAGGAGTTTAGTTGACTCTCTGTTTCCCTGGAGACAGACTTCCCTCTCCAGGGATTGAAGCCAGCAGGTTCTTGTCCCAGAATGTCCATCTCTATAGGTTTTCCTTTTTGTTGTTGCAAACTGCTTTTGCCTAAAGGGTAAACTATGTCTGGGGGGTGAGCTTGCTAGAGAGGACTTTCCTTATGTCAATCTTTCCCACTCAAAAAGGAACAAGGGACCCACTGAAGGGGGCACAGACTGGTGCCACATTGCCCTGGGAGGGGTCAGATAGGGCACCAAGAACTTCTCTTCTGCTCTCAGAGCTGAGCCTCCATCAATGGATCAGAAGTTGCTAATCAAAAACCATAATCAGCCATGCCCACCCCTGGCCTTGGGTGAGAGGATTTTCATCTCCCTTTATGTCATTACTGAACTAGCCAGGCACTGGACCCCAGAGTGTCCTGCTGTGATAGTAGGGAATGGCCACCTGTGGGTGCCTTTTGCTGCTGCATAGAGAGAGCAATTTATTGTTTTTTTACTATAATTTAACAGCCTTTTCCTCCTGCTCTTCCCTTCTGGTCTCCAGAGTTTCAGAGCAGTTATTTCAGACAGTTTCTGTCTGTTTAATAATTGTTTTGGTGGAAGGACTGGGTCCTGGAGCTCCCTACTTAGTTATCTTCCCACAATCTACCCATGTGCTGTATTTTTGAAATCCAGTAAGCACGACTTATTTGGTGAAAAGCAAAGAGGAGATATGGTAGTACCTCCTAAACAGAAAACCTACCACTATGAAAATTTGTATTTAATTATGTTTCTCACAAAGATCCAATGAGCTAATATTTGTAAGCATGAAACATCTAATAAGAAACCTATAAAATAGGCTATTTTTCCAGTTCCATTACTGACCATTTTTCTGTTTGTATTAAAATCTTATTCGTTTATTACAACCATAACTGCTTCTCAGGAAACAATGGGTGATTCAATTTGTCCAAGTGAGTGATTATGTGAATAACACATTTCCTCATATGGGTTCAGTTGACCTCAATATTTGATGCTTACTAGAGAAATAAATAAGTGCAGTTCAACAACGAGCTACTGAAAGGAACTTCTATAATAAATTTTATTAATTTCTGAAACATTATTGGATGAAACAGGAAAATGAGCCATGGTACGTTATGAAAATCTTAAATTCAATGTGTCAGAACTGGAAGATCTCTTAATAACTGTGCAGTCTAACCCCCACTGTTCTCCTTGCATATGGGTTGGCCTTGCGGTTTGCTTTGGCTAATGGTACATTAGCAAATGTGATGCAAGCAGAAGCCTGAAAAGCACTTGCAAATCAAAGCTTGCTCTCTTAAAACGCTGACTGCCATATAAATAAGCCCAAGTTAGTCTGCTGGATTATGAGACCCAGTCACTTGGCATCACAGATGACACCCAGACATATAAGGCCATTGACTACAGCTATGAATGCTCCCAGCCAATATCAGCAGAACTACCTGGCTGAGCCCAGCCCAAACTGCCAACCCACAAAACCGTGAGCTAAAGAAATCATCATTTTGTAGAATTTTCATTGGAAAATATTTTGAATGTAGAATACCATTGTAAGGAAATAGACTTTTGATATATCAAAAAGCTATCACCTAGGGTCATAGGCCTTTTTTGATAGCTCAAGGATTTGATTTGAAAATATTATTTTAAATGGAAGCACATTATTTATTTTTGTATATTCTTCCTGAAAGGTGATATCATTCCTATGAATGAAAGGGAGACAATTCAGAAATTCTTGAGCCTCTCAGGTCTGGCAGGATTCTATCTTGCCTGGATAATTTCAATGGCAACCATGCCCCTACAAGGGATTTTAGGAGCCAACAGAAGCTGAACTGATACTGACTGGGTATGCTCTTAGTTTGGGTATCCACTTTGCTTCCAATAAGATTTGGTATTCTTGCATAAATAAATCAGGACCATATCTAATCTTATCACATGTGCGAGTGCTCTTGTATATAGCATCTTCCACAATCCATAACCCACCTGAAATTCTGTAGTTGGTATTTAAAATGGGACTGAAATACAGTACTTCACCAGCACTGTCATTCTCAAATTTGAGAAGAGTTGCTGGTAAACCGAAAGAAGAAATGTTGATATGTAGCTAACTGGGTGGAAACTCAATAGCCTAAACAATGAGAGTGCTAGATGATTGTGGATGTCTTTATGGTGGTGGTGGGGTGTGCTCTGTACGGGATGCTATGTCGGCTTCATCATCTGTTCCCTTAACTAGAATCAAATGGTCTTAAAAGATAGTTAAAGAGGATTGAAAAATTAGAGGAAGAAGAGGATACGAGTAGAATTCAGAAAAAAAATTCAAAAGAAAAAATTAAAGTGTGTAAGTGCTTAAAAACCAAATACTCTGCTTTACCATGTTAGAGGTCATTGTTTTTCAGAAAAACACCCTTAGAGAAGGTATGGCCTTGGATCACTGTGATTTGTATGAATGTATAATAAGTGATTTAGTGTTATTTCTTTTTAATTCAGAAAAATTTTTTTACAGAAGAAAGGTGATTTCTAAGTGGAAAATAATAATATCAAATTGAAATGGTCTTGAGAAAATTCAACTAAAGCATTAAATAGCAACTCCTGTGCCTCAGGCATGCTTTTCTTTAGGAATCAGACAACCGTGCTGGTTTGTAGCCAGGTGGGATGAAAGAGGTTGGCAAGATACCCAGGAAAAGAAACAAAACTTTTTTTTTCCCATAATTTCTCTCCAAGGCTAGATAACGGAGATGGGATTTTTCACCTTTACCTTCTCTGCCATATTAAAATGTTGGCTTGAAGCCTTGGCTTTTTGTGTGACTACTGAGCCAAGCACAAGGGTGGTAGATTGCAGTAGCATGTTTTTAACTGCTTTCAGAATCCTACCTTTCTTTACATAAAGATG
Organism: Tamandua tetradactyla; assembly: GCF_023851605.1. Classification (NCBI taxonomy): domain Eukaryota; kingdom Metazoa; phylum Chordata; class Mammalia; order Pilosa; family Myrmecophagidae; genus Tamandua; species Tamandua tetradactyla. Next base: position 17,325,599 of record NC_135353.1, read on the forward strand.
CTTCTTAAGAGATCAAAATTAAAAAGCAAAAAGGTTTTCATATTTGGGAAAATTTCACACGAGGTATTACAAATTGTTTTTAAAACAAAGACAACTGTGGAAAAAGCAATCTGAGATAGGGAAGGTCAGAGACATCAGGTGAATAATAGCCCAAGCTTCTCCCCATCAGGGAGAAACGTGCGTGCAAAGTGGAGGGGTGAGGAAATAAATTATGGACTAAAATGAGAAACTTCCCAGAAAATAAAGCCTTAGAAAAGGAACAACAACTGTAGGCCCATTCCAAGACATATTGAGAATGGGGTCAAAATAATTTCCTGTCATCCTCCAGGGGATCATGATGGAGAAGTGGGTAACATTCTCAAGGAGAAGCTAAGAACATATCATGTTCTGGGCCCTGCCCAGGTCCAAACACAGAGCTCAATGTCCAATGCAAAACCATAATATGCAGCACTTTATGATCTCATTGGTCCCTATGGTAAATTGCACTAATGACTCCCATCAATCTACACTCTCTGCAATGTGACTTTGAAGTTTCTCACATCAAAAATAGAGTCTGTGTCTTCAATCCCTAAGTCTAAGTTAGCCCTGTGAATTGCTCTCACCAGTAGAATGTGGCAGAAGTGGTTGTGTGCCAGTTTCACCTCTTGGCCTCAAGAAGCCTTGCATCTTTCCCTATTCTCTCTTGGATACTGGCCATGCCATCAGAACAAGCCTATGCTAACTTAGTAAGGATGAGAGACCATGTGGAAAAGTTCCCAATTGTCCCAGCCAAGACCATCTTAGAGCAGCCTAGAGCCGGATGACTCCCAAATATGTGAGAGAGCCCAGTTAAGATCAACACAACTGGCAGCAGATGCTCAGGACCATCCAGATGAGACGACAAAATGTGCACACTTATCCTGTATATTTGTGTTCCATAATCAGTGGTTATTATTTCATGTCACCAAGTATTGTGTTGATTTATTGTATAGCAATAGCTAACTGATACATAAATTGGTAACTTATCTGAGGCACTGCCAAAACAAAAACTTAGAATATATAGCTTTGGGACTGGATGACCAGCAGAGGACAGGAGAAAACTGGCAAGCAAACTGATAATGAAGGCTGAAAATATGGTGAGAGAATTATTAGAGACTGAAGACATGTCAACCTGTGCAATGTAGTAGTGAAACAGTTGGAAACATGTTGCATGGGGTAATTTGGAAGATGGAAAACGTTCCTAAGGAATTTCCTTTTGGCTAAGGAGAACTCCAGTCAGAATATTTAAAATGTCCCTTGGTTATTCCTAGCTCTGCATGAAACGGCACATCAAAGACAAGATGAGAGAAAGAAAATAACTAGCCAGTTTGAAAGCAGAATTCTGCTTTCAACCCAGAACTTCCTGGGTTGAAAAATAAACTATCTCCAATCCCTCAATCCAGTAAAATATCAAAGAAGGGCAATGCCCAAAAGATATGGTGTCCTGATGAAGATAAAATTAAAGCTGTTGCTGTGCAGCACTGTGGTAAGACCTCCAAAAGAAGTAAAGTGGTATCTAGTAGTAACTAGAGAAAAGGGTTTTCAATAGCCTGTTTGGAAATGGCCAAGGACCATAGAAAAGAAAGAATATCTGAGATATTCCTAGAGGGCAAAGCCAAGGGCCATGGAGAATAATGAACTGTGGTGCCTCTTATGGTGATCAGAACCAGACCCTAATCAAGGAACATTCTTTGCCCCCCGAGTAGGTGGCTTTGACATCCCTTTCTTGAGAATTCAGAATTATTGCAGAATGGTGACTGTTTATTATGTGCCTCACATTCTTCTTCTTTTTAATGGGAGGACTTATTGTGCTCATCTTGCCCATCTTGCCATTATGTGTTGCATATGTGGAGGGCAGGTTAACTTATTGGAAGGGGTATATGTTTTGCATGTTGGAGGGATGAGGATAATTGGAGGCAGGAGATGGACTTTGGCCAATTAACTGCACCAATGGCCCTTGTTGCAGGTCTTCATATTAGAGGGAAATTTATCTCCCCATACCTTGTATATAGGATGGTGTCATGACTTACTTTGGCCAACTGAATGTGGCAGAACTTCTGCTGTGTCAGTTCTGTCTCTAGACCTTACCTCCTCTTTCCCTCTTGGAACTGTACCATACCCTGAGAACAAACCTTGGCTACTCTGTTGGAGGATATAGATGGGAACCTGGTTATCACAGTAAAGCCCAAAATGTGTGACAGGCCCAGCCAAGATCAACAGAACCTCTTTCTTGACCTACAGCTGACTGAAGATGCATAAGTGAGTCTAGCTGAGATGGGACTCTAGGCTCATGAGCAATGCTAAAGGATTATTATTTTAGGCCACTAAATTTTGATGTGATTTGTTATGTTTCCATAGTTAAACAAAACAGGCCCTATCCTTCCAAGTAACCTGGAAGAAAGTGATTTTATATTTCTTTTTGGTGATGATCAAGTTACCACTAAACTTAAAATTACAGCAATAGTACATCTTCATCGAAAGAAGTTGAATCTTTCCATTAAAAATTACAATGTCTGTTATGCCCTTGTTCTTATAAGAAACCATGTAAACAAGGCCACAACTTGGCTGGGTGGGACGGGGACAAAATGGAATGAATGTCAATGACCATAAAATTGCACTTGAAATCTGTTATCTTAATTTTCTGGTGTTTTATAAGTTGGTGCTTACAGCAAACAAACAATACTGTGAATTATACAAATGTGCAGAAAGCATCCCACACAATTTCTGGATAAAAATATAATTGTCTGATAATTTGTGATATTCATGTGGCTACATTTTCTCATATACTTAAATGCCATTTGCAAAGATGGACCGGTACAATACTTAGATAAATAATATCTGTATTTATCTAAAGGTCTTTAGGAAATTGGGAGTTCAAAACTAAAGCTGCCTGCAGTTAAAAAACAAACACTAGTTGCAGTAAAAATGAAGCATTAAGGCAATTTTTAGACAACTGTATGTTATTCTATTTCAGCTATGTTATGTCCCCTGCCTTTGTATGCTTTGAAGGAGGATGGGAATTTTTCTTTGCAGATAACTGGGGTTTGAGTGTTAGTGGTGAAGATTGTCTGGATTTACATAACTTGTGGCCATTTTTTTGGAAATTTTTCAATAGAGAAAAAGCAGGTCGCTAAATTGGAAGTAAATATTTAACATTGTAATTTGAACACATGGTTTGGTTTCATAATACAAAGCATGCTTTGATAAAGTCAATAGAAAAGGAGAAAAACTGGTAGCACAAACACAAATAAAAGACTGGGTTGATAAGTTCTCATATTAAACCAGATAAAAAGAAATGGTGTCTTAATAAGCAATGTGAATATCACCTTGTTCTACCCTGAGCACTCACAGGAAATAATTTCTGCTCTTAGCGTCCTGTGTTTAGGCTCTCAATTTTTCACTATAAAGAAACTGGGGTCCTTAGATAGTAACATGCTTTAAAATTGGCCTGGAACTTACTGTTCTTTTCAGGAAGCAAGAGTGTGTTAAAAAATGTTTGGACGTTGTGACAAATGAGCCATCTTAAAATGCCCCCCATTTGCCTGCAGCAATTTGAACATTCAAGAAAGTGACTATGGTTACTTGGAACAGTTGAGTCTCTGAAAGACCAAAAGGCCATAATGATGCTCAAAAGGGACAACATGAATTAAGAAACAAGTTATAAATAATATAACTAGATTGGAGTTCAAGTACAAAAAGTAAATCACTGAATCTAGGTATCAACCTCCACTAAAGGGCAGTACTTGGATCTGTGAAAAAAGTGCACGTGTGATTGTGATCATGCGACAAACTCAGTATCAGGACCTCCTGAGACTGAATCTTAAATCAAAATATCTGTATTTTCTCAGCTACCAAAAACTTGGAGGCAGGTATTACTTGGACACTTGGGCACATTTTTTTATTCTACAGATGAGGACTGGGCCATTTTGATACTGAGCTTGGTTCACAATGGAGGCACTTACATTGTCTTAAGTTCTTTCTGAATAATGAACCAAGACCCACATATAATAAGGTGGTCAAGTAGCAGTGAGTTTAGATGTTGTATCCAAGCTTTGTGGAGCTACACCTCCCCAGGGATCTAAGGCACCCAAGAGAAGCTTTGTTGAGATATGAGAAAACTCAGACTTTGTACACTCTTCAGGAAAATAAAATACGTAAGGATTCTATTCAGTAAAAATTAAAAACATATGCAAGAAAGGAGACTTGTTCTCTTAGAAAGAGTGTTTAACAAAGTAACCAGGAAAATGCTCTGTCACAATGATTACTAATATGTGGCTATGAAACTAAGTAAACTATTAAGTAAAACTCTTAAACAAGAAGAGGCAGGGATATTTCTACCCTAGAAGATATTTCTAGGCCTAAACCAGAAGAGGCGTAAATGTTTCATTAAAACAGAAATATTTTAAAATCTAGTAAAAACACCATGGTTCAGCAAGAATTCAGCTTTGTCCTCTCAGCAGAAGGCCACTTCAGGAGGGCTGCATTGCTTGCATCTGTATTCCCAGCTGGGGGCTGTGGTCTGAAGAAGGTGGAAGGGGAAGTATGCTGAAGACCATCTTATGGGTGGATAGGAACTAGCTAAAGATAACTCATAAATTCATGACATTGATCAGGAAATGTTAGTTTTTTCAGTGCCTACAGTTGGCAGACCCCATCCCTAGCTCCACTCACGGTAAGAAGGGCCAGAGTAACAGAAATGGGAAACACAAGCACTGTTGGGGCCTTAGACTTGGGGCAGCTGATAGAAACTTCCAGAGGAGCTCAGGATCACGATCTAAATGCTGATATGCCACAGTCAGCTTGCAGGAAAATGACAGATTGACTTTCCTCTGCTAGGGAGGATTCAGAAACTACAAAAACTGGGGAAAATCTTGAATTGATGAGGTGGTAATCAGTGTTGTTACTAAGGAAGAAGTGTAAGGAAACCTTAGGTTCGGGGTTTGGGGTTATTATCGAGTTCAAAGTTGTTGTCTTAGGGTTTTAAGCTAAGATCAAAATGTCTCTCTTCAAGAAATATCAAATGCTTGAGGGTTTCAGAGTCAGAAAGGAAGTCTGTTTGCATGGTGTTATGACCATGGGAGATGTTTCTGCTCCCTGAAGATGCAGGTGTTCTTTGGTGGAAAACTATTAAGACAAAATACCACATCAGTTAAAAAAGTATGGTTTCTCCTGTGACAAATATCTAGACTCTTAGTAATTGGAATTCACTCTGAGAAAACATACGGAAAAAGTAGAAAACAATATGAGTCACCATCAGGGAACAAATATTACTTTATCTAGTGAGGAAATTAGTCTGACTAGAGTGGTGGGGGCAGTCTGTAGGGAAGTAGAGAACAGGGCTGATTATGTAAGGAAGGTCATGGGAGACTTGGATTTAGACAATTAGGTATAATTAGGAAGCCAGAATTTTACGTTTTTGAGGGACATGTGGAGCCTGTTGTTTTAAGGAGATTAATCTGGTAGCGATAAACAGGATGGACAGGAATAGTGAGGGATTAATAGGTTGGTGGAAGGATCTAGAATCCAGAGGATGACAGCCTGAGCAAATGGGAGTGAGACTGGTGAGGAAGGAACAAAATTAGACACATTTAAAAGCAAGATTCTTTTCTTTACTTTTTTTTTTATTAATTAACGGAAAAAAAAATTAACCCAACATTTAGAAATCATACCATTCTACATATGCAATCAGTAATTCTTAACATCATCACATAGATGCATGATCATTGTTTCTTAGTACATTTGCATCGGTTTAGAAGAACTAGCGACACACCAAACAAAGATATAGAATGTTAACATAGAGAAAAGAAATAAAAGTAATAATAATAGTAAAAAAAAAACAAAAACAAACAAACAAACAAACAAACAAACAAAACCTATAGCTCAGATGCAGCTTCATTCAGTGTTTTAACATGATTACTTTACAATTAGGTATTATTGTGCTGTCCATTTTTGAGTTTTTGTATCTAGTCCTGTTGCACAGTCTGTATCTCTTCATTACTTTTTATTACAATGGTATTATGTACTCACTATAAAAGTTTGAACAATACAGAAGTATATAAAGTAAAAATTAAATCATATATTAATGTAAGCACTATGAGAATACAAGTGGTATTTCAAATTGCTAAACCATTATAGGAAAAAAGAGGACATACACTTTGACACATCTGGCAGGAAGAAAAACAATAAAAAAGTAATATTACAGAAAAAATGAATGAATATTTCAAAACTGTACTAAGTGCTAAAGATTTCATTGTAAATTAAAAGGCAGACATTCTCAGATGGAGTAAAATCAAAGTCTCATTATGGACTGTTTTGAAAAGTTACACGTAAAAGAAGACAATACAGAAAAGTAAAAAATATTAGGAGAGATGAAGATATACCAGATAAATACCAATAAAAAAATAAAGTAGTTGTGACAAAGAAAAATGAAGGCAAAAAGCATTGAATGTACAAAGAAGTTACCTTTATATTTTGAACAAATATAATTCAATAAGACCGTCGTAAAACAAAGCACTGAAAAAGAGTTTCAAATATATAAAGCAAATAAAGTTAGAAATAGGAGACTGGCAAAACAATGATCTGGGAGATTTTATATGCTTTTATCAGAAAATTTAGATTAAATAGACGGAAATAGAGCATATAGAAATTAGGAAATTATGGAATTTAATTTAATATGTAGAAATATGACATAGTATTACCCCAACAAAAAGAAACTACACATTCGCTTCAACTGCCCATGGCATATTTAACTATTTTGGGGGGGAGGGAGAGCAAGCACCAGGAATCAAAGCCCATGGAATATTTATAAAAATTGATCACAAACAGGACACCAAGAAAAATGTTCCAAAATGTATAATTCATGCAGGAGATATTCTCCATCCATGACAGAGTAAAAGTTGTAATTAAGGGGGAAAAAAGAAAAACAAAACAACTAAAACTGAACCACTTTGAAATAAATACAATTCTAAGTAACTCTTGGAATAAAAAAATAAATGAAACTACAGATGAGGTGACAAATGAAGGAAAATGAAATGACTGAATATGAAACTATGGGATACAAAGATATATTCAGAGGAAAATTTATAATTTAAATTAATCAAATAGAAAATAAGAAAGATTGAAAAGTAAACTAAGCATTCACCTGAAGAATCTGGAAAGCAAACAAAAAGAACCAAAGAATGTAGAAAGAAGGAATTAACAAAAGTTAAAAGTGATATTAAAAAACATGGGTTTTTAAGAAAAGTACTTAATGAAAATAAAATATACATATCTATGGAAAGTCCTATCAAGAAAGATAATAAAAAGAGACATAGCCACATAAATACAAATTAAAACAGAAAATATTAGGTGCGACTTTTAATCAATACATTGGAAAATTCAGAGAAGTGGGTGAGTTTTATAGCCAAACTGACAAAACTGAACCAAGAAGAGGTGGGGAATTGGATAGATTAATCAGTGAAGAAATTCAGAGTTACATTTCTACCCACCCATTCGCCCAGACAACCACCAGGACAAATTAGTTTTATGTCTAAGTTACACTAGAAAAAGAAAAAAAATCAAGTTCATTTCACAAGGGTAGCATAATCCTGATATCAAATAAGGAAAAGGACACCATTCAAAGAAAAACAATAAACTAGAGTTTACCCAACAAGTGTGTTTTGGCACCCTGGTGTCCCACGGATAGGTTATACGAGTTCTGTGATATTTATTCAGTTAAGGCTTGGGACTGCCAGGCAGAGCCTGAGAATCCAGTTGCCTCTGGCCTGAGCATCTTGTCCATTTGCCCCTGCGCTACTATATGAACAAGGTAAGAAGGTACTGTTAATATAGAATTTTATGTCCTAAATAAAGTATTGACATAGCCACAACACTACTACCAAGTCAGTTTCATTCTAGGCAAGCAAGTACAGCTCAAAATGAAGAAATCCATTAACGTACTTAACTGCATTAATAAATTAAAGAAAATAACCATATTGTCTTCTTGATAACATCTTGGCAGATGCCAGAAAAAGCTTTCTATACCCATTCCTGTTAAAACTGTAAGTCAGTCAGAAATAGAAGGGCATTTCCACAAGTTGACAAAAGGTGTCTATCAGAAACAATAGCAATCATCACATTTTAGAGTGAAGCAAGGAGGCATTTCCATTTAAGTCAAAAACAAGAGAAGGACATCTGTTATTTTTTAATCAACATAAATCTGCATTATTTGGAAACCACAGTTCTTTACCAATGTGTTAAAAGAAAAAGCATCAGATACAAATATTAGCAAGGAAAAGACAAACATTTCATTGTTTACAGCTGACATGGTTGTATGCCTAGGAATTTAAGATAATCAACTGAAAAAAAAAACAGAGTTAGGAACAGAGTTTATTAAGATGCCTGGATACAAAAGTAAATATTCAAAATCAAAAGTTTTTCTATACACTATCAATAATGAATTTCTAAATGCAATCATCCTTCATAAGGGCAATAAAAATTATAAAAATACCAAAGAATAACCCTAACAATTGTCTAATATCTAAATGGTAAATACAATAAAATTAAATAAATGGAGACAGACACAATGTTCCGAGATGCAAAACTTAGTATCATAAATATGTCAATTCTTGACATGATAATAGAAAAGATCTGAAGCAATTCAAGGAATTTTTATTTTTATAGAAGTTGATGAGTTGATTCTAAAATTCATCTGGAAAAAGAAAATGCACAAGAATAGCCAAGAAAATACTGAGGAAGAAAATAATGACGAGGGAGCAGCCCTAACAGATTTTAAAATACACTATAATGCAATAAAAGCAGTGAAGACTTATTCAGTAATAGACAAATATCATCATCTGTAAAGAAAAAAAACATGAGACAAACCCCCATATAGCTCAGGATAAAAAGGGAATTCTAAGCTGGTGTGGAAATAATAAAATTCAATATACAGAGAAAGAAAACTTTTCTGGAAAAATAAACTTAGATCCCACAAACTTTCTACCACATATGCACACAAAAACAATTCCAGCTGTATTAAAATTCTAGGCAATAAAAATATATAAGATATTGTAAGAAAATAAGGAAAATATTTGAATACTTGGGGTGCAAGAGCCTAGCTAAGTATGAGACAAACCCAAAAAACTATAAAGGAAAGATAAAAGCATTTGGCTACATAAATGATTAAATCTTCTTCCTGGCAAATGGCACCATGAATAAATGTAAAAGACAACTGACAGACATTTTCAATATAACAGACAGAAGGATACCAGCTCTAATATCCAAAGATCTCCTACAAATCATAAGGCAAAAAGGCCAACGATACAAATAGAAAAATAGGTAAAAGGTATGAACAATCAAATTTTCAAAAGAGGAAATACAAATGGCTAATAAATATAGGAAAAGATGCTTAACCTTATTAGTGATGAGGGAAAAATAATTTAAAGAAATGGTATTGGATTTTCCATCCAACATAATGATGAAAATTTAAAAGAATGATAAATGTCCAGCATTCCAAGAGGGCAATTTAGCTCAAAGTCCTTGAGATAGCAATTATAATTCTAGGGAGTATAGCTATAAAAATACTTGTAAAAGTGCAAAAAACGATAAACAAAGATGCTTTTTATAGCATCATCTGTAATAACAAGGTTGTAAACAACCTAAGATCTGTCTTATGGAAAGCATTGAATAAATTATATACCACGTGCTGCTATGCAATTCCCTATAGCTGGTAAAAAATGACTTTTTATTGAGTGGGCAGGGGTAGCAGGGTGTAGAATAATATAGGGTGGTTTCCTTTTGAAAAACATGTAAGACTATAGGCACGTAAACAGAAAAATGACGGGGGAGAAAGAAACCAAAAATAATAATTTGGGAAATGGGATTGGAAGGAGGATATTTTCATGTTCTACTTTATGTACTGCTGCAGTTTTTACATTCTACAATAAGCATGTATTACTTCTGTAACAGAAAAATACTAAGCAATGTACATTCACCCTATAAAATTTGGATATTAAAAAAACTATAAGGAAACAAAAAAGCATTTTTAATCTCACTACATAGAGGCAATTATTGTTAACATGTTGATACTATTCTTTAGAGGCCCTCTTGTCTTTTTGTTTGTTTGTTTGTTTTACATGGGCAAGTACCAGGAATCGAACCTGGGTCTCCACCATGGCAGGCGAGAATTCTGCCACTGAGCCACCATCGCACTGCCCTCTTTTGCCTTTTTAAACATATTTTAAGACTTTCTCTATGTAATTTGGAGTTTTTTCTCAATGAATCTAATATTGCATTTTCCTATGCCGCTAAAAACACATTAACAGGAAGTTTAATGTCTTTTTTTTTAATTTTGAGAATAATGCATGTCCAAATTAGAAAATTTAGAAAACATAGAGGCAAAAGAAAATAAAAAAATCACATGTAACCCCACCATCCAGAAATTACTTAAGAAAAAACTAATGAACCTCAAGTGTGCAGAATTGAATTAATAATAACCCTTAGAACCTTAGACCATGCACACAATCTCATTGATTCAGGCATGGCTGCCTTTTATTTTTATCCATTTCTTTGTTATTTTATTTAAATTTAACAATAATCATATAATTATTAAAGAATTGATGATATGCTTTTAATTATATCATGAACACCTTCCTACCCACCAAAGTGAGCATGGGAGTACCAACAATAACTTACATCCACCTATATAATCCTCCCCTATTCCCACTCACTATCCTTAGCACCATCCTGAAGTTTTTGTCTGCTCTTCCCTTGCTTTTAAATAAGTATTTAATCCTATAGAAATAGATATATGCCACAAGAATATAATGCTTAATTTTACTTATTTTGAATAATATAAAAATCATATCCTATTATATTTAATCATCTTAATTCAACATTAGAGAAGTAAAACCTACCCACATTATGTTTAGTTGGAATGCATTCATTTCACTGCTGTATAATTTTCCATTTGTGAATATACCATAGTTTATCTATTCTCCTTTTGGGATTTTTACTATTAACATTTTAGTGTATAGTCTTCCAGTTATTTTTCTTTGAGGGCATTTATATAGTTTCCTTTCTACCAAAGTTGGATATTATACATAATTTCATGTGACCTTTTCTTCTCAAATGAAATCTTGTGAACATAGTCCCATGTCAGTAAATATGCTTCAATGGTATAAATTTAAATGGTTGCATAGTATTCTAAGATGTAGTTACAAAAGAATACCATTTAACTACCCTTAATCCCTTGATATCTGGATTACTTGCAAATTTTTGCTATGATAAACATTAGGATGTACATTGGACCAGCAACTTCCCTCTTAGGGATTTATCTAAGTAATAGCTGAAAAATTTGCATGCAAATATATACAGGGCCACCATGTAGGAAGATGAAGTTTTTGTTTGGCAAAACTAAAGATCAATGCAAGAACTGCTAACTCCTGCACCCATTCATAAAAAATGGCTTTCTCACTTTTATAGGAAAAGTTGCACAACCTGTGTGCTCATCACAGCAGCTTTTATAACACCAAAAAAATGGAAGGAACTAGAAACAGGCTAGCTGGATTCAAATCCCAGCTCCATAGTTTACCAGTTGTGTCCTTTGGACAAGTTATTTCAGTTCTCTGCACCAGTTTCCTCATCTGTAAAACGGGGATAATGATAGTACCTACTTCAATGGGTTGTTGTGAAAATTAAGTGAGTTGATACATGTAAGGACCTTAGAACAGTGCCTGGATGAAGCAAATGCTATGTTAGGTGTTACTTATCATTATTAATATTTATATTAATTAGTCATATAAAACCAAACAAGGAAAAATTGATGCTATTAAAAATGGACAAAAACATTATAAGTTAACTTTATCTAAAATAATAAATGGTCTCCAAGTGGGAATTTTTCCCATTAAAATAAAAAAAATTTCACCTGCACCTAAACACAATTAACTATTTAAAAACTATAAGCATTAACAAAGTAGCAAAGCTTATCACAGCAATCCCATCTGTGTGTTTATTCCATAGAAACTGTTTTATGAACACTATCTTTAAAAGTTGTAGAGATTAAACACACATTCCTAATAGCAAAAACACTATTAAGCTGCAGTGAAGTTGGTGCATAAGATCTGGTCTATGAGAAGGATGCCCTATTAATTTGTTTTTGAAGCTAATTCTTGACACTGGAAATATTAAATTTGGAAGACCTAAGCTGTTCCATCTGAACATGGAAAGGTCTGGATATGGGAAAACTAGATTTGAAAAGCCTAAACCTGGGAAAGTGTTGGAAGACCTGAACTATGGAATATATTAGAATACCTGGATATCGCAGACATTGGAAGACCTGAACGTTAGAAGACCGGAACACTGGAGACATTGGAAGGCGTGGATATTGAGCCCACTGCTGGAAGACTGGGTAGTTGTTGGAAGACTTGAAGATGTTGGAAGACGTGGAGATGCTGGAAGATGTGGAGATGCTGGAAGATGCAGAAGTTGGAAGATGCAGAGATGCTGGAAGATGAGTCAATGCTGGAAGCCCTGGATATGCTGGAAGACCTGGAGCTGTGGAAAGACATGGATTTATTGGAAGACTTGGCTTAGTTGGAAGACATAGTCTTTCTGGAAGACGTGGTTTTGTTGGAAGACGTGGCTTTTGTTGGAAGACGTGGCTAGGTCGGAAGACATTGATTTGATGGAAGACGTGGATTAGCTGGAAAACGTTGATTTTCTGGAAGACAAATTTTCTAGAAGACCTGGAGGTCTTCAGAAGACGTGGATTTTGTGGAAGACATAGCTTTGTTGGAAGATGTGGAATTGCTGGAAGACATGGATTTTCTGTAAGTCATGTTTTTGATGGAAGACCTAGATTTGCTGGAAGCTATGGATTTGATAGAAGACTTGGATTTTCTGGAAGACCTGGAGGTTGTTGGAAGATGCAGATTTTCTGGAAGACGTAGCCATTTTGGAAGACGTAGATTGCATGGAGACCCGAATTGTCCGGAAGACCTGGATTGCCTGGAAGACATGGATTTGCTGGAAGATCTGGAGTTTATAGGAAGATATGGATTTTCTGGAAGACATGATTTATTGGAAGAACTGGATTTGGGGGAAGACATGGATTTTTCTGGAAGACATGCATTGGCTGGAAGACCTGGATTATCTGGAAGACCAGGAAGTTTGGGGAAGACATAAATTGTCTGGAAGACATGGATTGACCAGAAGATCTGGATTTGGTGGAAGACGTAGATTTTTCTGGAAGACATGGGCTGACTGGAAGACCTGGATTTGTTTCCGGAAGACACAGATTGACTGGAAGACCTGGAATGATTGGAAGACAGATTTTTCTGGAAGACGTGGACTGGCTGGAAGATCTGGATTGTTGGAAGACCTTGAAAGTATTGGAAGACTTGCATTTGCTGGAAGACACAGATTTTCCTGGAAGATGTAGATTTTCTTGGAAGACATGGATTTTCTTGGAATATGTACATTTTGTGGAAGACCTATAAGTGCTGGAAGACTGGATTTGCTGGAAGACTTGGAGGTTGTTGGAAGACGTGATTTGTCCAGAAGACATGGATTGTTTGGAAGACATGGATTTGAGGGAAGACTGGGATCTTCTGGAAGACCAGGATTGGCGGGAAGACCTTGAGGTTATTGGAAGACTTGTAATTAGCTGGAAGACTTGAAGTTGCTGGAAGACATGGAGTTGTTGGAAGACCTTGACACTGGCACCGCTGGAAACCCTGGACATTGGAGACAGTGGAAGCACAGGATGTTGGAGACATTGGAAACCTTGAATTTTTGGAGACAATGGTTACTCTGGACATTGGAGGCTTTGGAGGCCCTGAATGTTGGAAGTCATCGACATTGGAAGCCATATATACTGGAAGCCCCAGACACTATAGATATTGCAAGTTCTATACCTTGGTACCCATAAACATTGGAAGATATGGACAATGAGGACCTTGATAATGGAAATCCTAAAATCAGAAGCCCTGTATGTTAGAGATATTAGAAAGCCTAGATATTGATGTATTTATGTTAAAATATTGAATTTGGAAGAATTACATTTTTTCTGATGCTGGAAGTCAAGGATGTTGGCAGACTTGGATATTAAGAGATCTGGCTTTTAAATGATGTGGATTTTAAGAGACCTTGACATTCAGACACTGGGGGAAAGGGTTGGAACACCTGAATGTTGGATGATCTCCTTATTGTATATATTGAAAGATGAGCATTGGAGAAACTGACAATCGCAAGACATTGTAAAGTCAAGATTGTGAAGACCTTAAAAAGATGTAGGAACTGGAAGATGTAGGTGCCAGATGATTTTGGGAGAGATGGATTTGGATACTATGAAATACATGGACTCTGGAAGACCTATAGATATAGGAAGATTGGGACAATAGAAGACGCAGAAGTTAGGATTCTGGACCCTGAAAGACCTGGACATTTAAGATCATTTGTTGAGAATATTAGAAGACTTAGACTTTTAAAATCCCAACCTTAGAGAAATTAGAAAACACAGGCATTGGAGATACTGCAAGCCAGAGATTGGAAGACACGGATATTGTAGCATTTAAATCTGGCAAGTGAAGCAATGGAGCTCAGAAAATCTAATGTTGAAAAATTGAAAGGCCTAATCTTAGAGATACTAGAAGGTCTGGACATTAAAATGCCATGTTGAAAGACATTGGCAATGTTTAAAGACTTTCATATTAGGGCCTAGATATTATATTAAAAGATACCATGGGGGGTGCAAGGGTAGTTCAGTGGTAGAATTCTCACCTGCCATGCAGGAGACCAGGGTTCAATTCCTGGCCTATGCACTTCCCCAACTCCAAAAAAAATAATTCAACAAATGGTGCTAGAATAATGGGATACTCACATGGAAAGGGAATGAAATGTGACCCCCCACCACACAGCATACAAAAAAAAAAGACACCATAAAATTACTCTAAGAGTGTTTATGACTATGGCATCTCTTCCACTAATAAGAAACAAGGAAAGGATATTCCAAGAAGATGACAAAATGGAATCAAGAGAAAAAAATGGAATCAGGGAAATTCAAGTAAAATCAAATAGTTTGACTGGGTTGGAATATATCTTCATAGTCTCAATGAACTGGCCTTCTGGGGCTTTATGAATTGACAGGATGAGAGTGGGATTTTATCAAATAACAAGAAGTGTCAAGGCTAGGGGACTTAGTTGGTTATAGATCAGAGGTCAGCAAATTTTTTCTATAGAGGATCAGAAAGTAAATATATAAAGTTTCTAAGGTCATACAATTGTATATACTCAAGTCTATCATTGTAGCACAGCCACAGACAGTGAGAAAATGAGTGGGTGTGGTTATGTTGCAATAAAATTTATTTAAAACAAAACAGATGGGCTGGATTTGGCCCAAGAACCTTCGTTTGTGAAGCCATTTTTAGGTCCCCAACTAGGGGACGGTAAATTTAAGTATGTTCCAGGATATCATTCCCATCCAGGCTCAATCTTAAATAAAGATACTACGTAACATGATGATACCCAGGAGAGGAGCCTGCAAGAACTTAAGAATGGGATTCTGATCTCCTGTTGTTTCAGGGACCCTAATGGGAAGCCTTGTATTCAGAGTCACAATCAAGTGGGTTGCATTTAGGGCTCCAGCCAAGAAGACTGGGGTTCAGTAGGGAAGTCCTAGTCTAGTAGGTTGGAGGCTTAAGAAGAAATTCAAGTAAGAAAGGAATAGAGAGAGAGACTACAGCTTGGTAAGCTCATTCCAGGCACCCAGGCTTCAGGTAATAAGTCTAAATTATTATCCTATCCACCAGAGTTTAAGGGACAAGTTCAAGAGAACAGAGTTTTGCTGCACGCAGAATGTCCTTAGTATTCATGTAAGGATGAGAACTGTCACATATATTACAAGAATGAGAACAATGGCAGACAAAACTGCTAAGGTACACCAGGACTGGACCTTGGTTTAAAGGTCAAATATTGGAATATAAAGTCAATGGGCCACCACTGAAGGATGTTGAGCGAGTAAGTTTCAGGGTCAAAACTGTACCCAAGGAAAGTTAATTGGGCAGCAAGGACTACTGGGTATAAATACTAAAACACCAAAGTCTCTAAGTTAAAATGCTGAAAGGGTTGAGATGTGAGTAAAGAGGGCACTGTAATCACCCACATGAGTGGTAATAGGGGCTTGGACTTAAGCTGTGACAGTTCTGCTAAGCAGGCACAGCATCCGAGTTATGATGGCTACTCAGCATTCTGAATACCACTATTTTAAACTTCTTGAATTCCATCACAAAATACATGAAATACAGAGAAGTTCAGAAGTGGGATGTGAGGAATCATTCTCACCTAATAAGATTGCTTACACTTATCCAATTTTTTTCAAGAGCAGCTGAGCTAATAACTTGGTCGTTGAAACAAATTAGGTCCTACATATCCTGATCTTTACTCCTAATATCACAGAGTGACTTTAATTATCTTAAAAGTGGATCCAAATGGATGAATTATTTTGTAGAGACTAGGAATACATCCATGTCAAGAAAAAAAGAAAATCATTGCCTCTAATGACTAAATATCATGCAATGATAACCACGTTATAAATATAGCACAGAGAATCACTGCAGGTCAAAGAGTAACTTAGGGACAAAGGAACTATTGCTTCAGATATCTGTCAAAAGCAAACAATATTAAGATTCATTTTTTATTCTCTCTCTCATCTTAAAACCACCATGCCTCCCTTATATTGAGAGAAATTGGAAAATAAATATTAAAATAGTAAAAATACAGAGTAAATTGTATTCTACCTCTATGATTTATATTAATGTTATAATAGTAACAGCGACAATTTGAGTGCTTAATATGTGCCAGGCACTGTGCTAAGCATTTCATCTTTATTTAATCTCATAGCAATTCGGTCATGCAGTGTTTCTGACCCCGTTTTACAGATTAGAAACAAAAGCCTGGAATAGTTAAGAATCATGCCCACAGTCACACAGCTGATCTCCGGCAAGGAGATTTGTTGAAAGCAGGTCCTCCAAAGCCTGGGCTCTATGCTAATTCCATGCACCTCAGTAAGTGCAAAGGTCATACCGCCAGAGCAAAGCATCACTCACCCGAACAGAAGGAGTTCCCAGCCCAGCCAGTGCAGACAAGAAGTTAGTGGCAAAGCCCTCACTCTAAGTCCCATGTTTGCAATGATGATGGGTGAATTCTATCTCTGGCTTTATGTAGCAATGCAAGAAAGATGACATTCAACCTCTCCAATGCACTAAGATTTATATTTAATTTCTCAGTAGTTGTTATTCAGGCTAACAAAATGTATCTTTTCTTTTGTCTCTCTTCTATTTGACTTTATGATCTCCAAGAACACATACACTCCATTCATAGCACATTCTATTTATTTCTAAATTCTTAGATGAACAACCAGAACACACTGACATCAAAGCCCATTAAAAGGTAAGACTCTGTAAAGTTCAGTGATCAATGTATTTCACAGCACAAACACTGTTCACACAAGCTATTAGACTATACACACTGTAGAAACCCTGTGTTAGCATTCAGGTGGCAACAGCTATGTAATCCCAATGTTAAGTTTAAAGAACCTTCTCTGCATTTTGAACTTAAAAGATTTTAAACAAACAAAATATTCTTTTTAAATGAAATGCTAGTTTTCTAATATTTTCTCCAAATTCCAGCAGCCTGGACTGCCTATTCTCCCTGCCCTACTCTTTTCTGTTTTCTTTTTACACAGTGTTAAATATGCCTGTGAAGAAGGACGTTTCCATGCACTTCATAAGACTGAGCATAAAAATTTCCCCAAACCATGTGACAAAAGAAAAACACCCTCCACCCAAACAATGCATAAAATATACTAACAGAAATTTCAGCTTTCAATTTGGGGAACCATTCTTAACTTATCCAAGAACCAAAAAACACCCATTTACATGACAACATTGTCATTAAATTCTATTTCTACCATTTAGGTTATACCAAACTTTTACATTTTCCTCTAAGTTCTGCTGACATGTTAAACTCAACCATGTTAAAATAGTCCATCTTTTATCCTCATTAATGATACTTCTTAGATTATTTTAATTGGTTATTGCCTTAAACAAGAATTAGATTTCTTCCAATATTTTATTTCAAATGACCTGGGGGACCTAGACAAATAAATGTTTCCATCTATCAACCAAAGTCTAGGCATTCTTATGGCAACTAGAATTATACAATAGTCAGTTTCCCATTCTACTGTTTTATATTAAGAGTATATAAAATTTAAATTCAATTAATTTTTTTTTATTTTGTCAAATTCTTGTCAAACTTTGAGAACAAAAATTGCCAAGGCAGGAATCTCAATGAATGGTAAAATGATCAGGAAAGCTCATTTCTTTAAATGTATGGAGAACCAATGCTTACACTGGTAAAAAGAAAACTGATATTTTACTTCTAGGCATTATTAGGAATAAGCAAATTATCACAGACCCTTGAAACAATGAGCATACAAAGTTCACTGCTTTTGTTTATGAAAACAAAAGATACGAAATATTAAAGCATTTTACACACGATATCTATGCATTATTATTTTCCCCAAACCCTAGAACCCAGAAGTAAAACCACAGTTATCAGAGAAAAAGACACTCCCAAGAAGTACTCTCTAGTTTTCCCTTCAAAAAGTGGATGCTACATTTTCATTTTTTTTCCTACAACACCTATGTCTAATTTTCTTTTCTGCAAGGGATTAAAATATGGCAAGTCCCCCAGGCACAATTTTTAAAATAACAAGAATGCAATGCTCCTACTACTCACCTTTGGTCTCTATGCAAGGGCTTAGGTGCTCTCAAAGCCAACCAGTGAGGTTGCTGTGCCTTTCTCCCAAGGAAATAGCATCAGAGAAAGAAGGACTTTAGAGACCAGTTGGTCTTATCCTCTCTTTTGACAGATAAAGAAGACCATCCATTGGACTCTTGGGAGAGCACAAACTTGAAATCAAGGTTTCCTAGCTCCTAAGCCCACTCTCATTTGAATTATCTAGCCAGAGAGCAGTGGTTTGCAACCCTAGCTGTATAAAGAATCATTGAAGAGCTTCCAAAATATACAGAAGTTGGTCTCATCCTTGATTCAGCAGGTTTAGGGGTAGGTCCCAGAAATCCAGATTTTTAAAAGCTCCCTGAAATGACTCAGAGGTACCACCAGTATTGAGGCCCACTGTGTTCCAAAGCAAGGGCAAACGCTCACCTGGCATGCTAGTGTGTCACTAGAGCCACAGCACCCTACAGTGGTTTTCACCCCTCATACACCTCTTTTGAACTTATGGAAGAATATATGTCATTGCAACTGGAACTATGCAAGCCAGCCTTTTTAATCTTTTAATTTTTTTTCCTTCTCCCTGATCACTTCAAACTCAGATATAAGTAGTCTATCATCCAGAACTCCAGCCTGAAGAGAATTCACAAATCCAACCCCTCCTTCCACATCTCAACTCGAATGGGCTTCCTCCATTATTCCCTGGTGTCATTTTTGGACAAGGGTGGTTTAAAGACAGCATTTTCTCACTACTATACATAAACAGCAACATTCCAGTTGTCTGCATGTTTTCTCAAGCTTAGAAGGTCTCCTTTTGGCAAGTACATGCCAATGAATTATCTTTCTCCCTTTATCTATGCAAGTTCTTCGTACATCATTATCAGCATGACTGTGGTGCCAATGCTCTGATGCAGGCGCAAAGAGTAGTTAATACAGAACTGAATTAACAAATGCAGTTAATACCAAAAATCTTGAATGCACAACAATATGACGATGCTGTGAGCTATTAATTGTATACTTTGGATGGATTATATGGTATGTGAATATTATTTCAATAAAACTGCATTTTTTAATAAAGGAATGCATCAAAGTATTCATGGAGAAATGGCCAGCAATGTTTGGCTAGTAAAACTTGCACTTAATAAATTAACAAATTATGCTGTGGTGTTAAAGTAAAAAAAAAAAAAAAAGCCAAAAAGCAATGTTATTCAGACTTCCTACCCGTTATTTCCACAATAACGTCCAGCTGAGTTCAAAATGGATGTTAGGTGGGAATGTGTACCAGTAACCAAAAGAACAAGCAGATTTGTCATGTCTTTGTCAAGAATTCTTAGAACGAGATATGAGCTTCATATCTCTGGCTTTGTCATATGTTTTCCTCTGTTAATTCTGCTTAGAAAAATGCAAAGATCCAAAATTAAAACAACAACAACAAGAATGTTTGTAAACCAGTTAAGTTCAATAAAGCAAATATATGAAATTATGGAGGGAATTTAAAAAAAACAAATCTGGGAATAAAGTCTCCACCACCTTTAAGTAGTAGAAAGTATCAATATTCTTTTTCTAGGAGATAGTCAACCATTCAAATCATCAAGGAAGGCAGGATATGAGAATAGACAATACCTAAGGAAATGACCTCTAGCAGCTTCTCCTCCTTGATCAGGTACAAAGTAATCTCAAGAATCCATTAGGACATCAAATATTCTGCTTTTCTGTGACTGGCCAACAGCTAACTTTTATACAATTGCTGAAAAACAAATTAACTTGTAACCAACTATTTAAAAGGAAGGACTTGGGTCCTTTCTGGTTAGAGAGCAAATTAGGCTTAATCATTATTAAAATTTAATATCAGGATCCAGAGGACAAATTCAGATTGTCAAGCCAGGTGGAGTAGCCCCCTCCCCAGGTACTATACAATTGAGTTCCTGACACCCCCATAGTACCGGAACTCCTGTCAGAGGAATTTATGACCATTTGGAGAAATAGGGTCAGGGAAGGAAGTATTGAAAGCCCAGACAATTGGTTTGTGTGCTATAATACAACACTAAGTAAAGTGAATCTTAGTATTATTTTATAAATTTTACATTAACAATAGTGGATATCAGGCAATTAGTTTCTCTAATCTCTGATCTCAAGGTGAGGACAATAATGTATCAATGAAGATTGCGGTCATTACAGTAGCAATAGGAGGAAAATAGAGAAAATGGGATTTTGTCTGCAGATAAGAAAGCTCAGTCTTTTGCATCACTTTCATCCTCCAGCTCATAGATCTCCACTACATCGCCAGTGCTGTCAGGAGTCTGAATCCCAAATTTCAGCTCTCTGCATGCAGAGTTTCTGCTTCCTGCTCGCGAAACAGGTTTAGATGGGTCAGGGCTCTTCTTCCCTGTTGAAAGAAGCAGAGACAAAAGACTTATTGGCCTTCATGTGAAGGCTTCTTATTACTGATTTATAGGGTTGTTGGTAATCATTTAAGCCTTGCCTGAAGATCAGTATATAATCCACCGAAGGATCTCTTTCCTCTTAATCACCCCAGCGATTTGGCTTGCAGAGTAGCCATTTCACCAATCTTCAAGTTCTGGATCTTAACCTACCCTGACCTCTCTCATCAGCTTCTGATGCAGTCACATCTCTGAAATATTTCTCAACTGTCTCCTGAGGGTATCTAACAGTTCAGCAATATCATGCAACTGAATGTCTTCAAATCCTTCACTCCCTAACCGTTTCGCAGATGCTACGATATTTTCAATTTCTTCTATCACTGGAAGGCAACCTTCAGAGTCAGTTATGACCTTATTTCAAAGTTTCTGCCCGGCTCTATTAAAGGTTGACTTTTTTATTCCTTCCACTAATTCTTGTGCTATTGCTTAAGCATTACAAATGGTGAAGTTTGGGCAAGCTACTTGCACAGTAAGTTGCAGATTCTCTTGCATAAGATCGGCGTGGTAGTCAAATATACCCCAAGTGTAGTATATCATGAACATTTTAGTACTCCCAGATGCATGGGCTGAAGGGAGGGAGCGGTGTTGGGGGTAATGGAGATGACTTGAATGCAAAGGTCAGCATTTAATATGGCACTTTTGTTGGTAGGATCAGTGTCCAGAATCAGCAAAACTTTGAATTTGAGATTCTTTTCACTTAAATATACTTTCACCTCAGGAACCAAACTGTTCAAAAATCAGTACAAGAAGAGTTTCCTGGTGATGTGTATTTTCTGGTTTCCCTTCATGAAAACAGAAAAGTGTTTCCAACATTCTCTTTTAAGAGGGCAATGATTTCAGAATCTGTGAAGCAACATGGGTTTAACCAGAAATTCACCAGAAGAACTGGAGCAAAGCAGAATTTTGAGCTTGTCTTTTCCAGACTTGAAGCTCTGGGTCTTTTTCGTATCCTTTGTGATAGATGTGCAAGTTGGCATGTGCTTCCAGAACAGGACTGTTTCATTGGCATTGAAGACCTGTTCAGGAAAATAGCCATTTTCCTCAATCAGGTTCTTCGGGAAGTCAGGATATGTTGCAGCAATCTCATAATCGGGTCCCTCCACCAGCAACTTAATTTCATACAGACTATAGCATTTCTTAAATCTATCCAACCACCCATTACTCAAAATGAAGGTCATAACTCTTTGTCCAGATCAAAATTTAAATTTGTATTTTGGTGAGGCTTGCTGATGGATTATGCATACAGAAAGAAGCCTGTTCAGCCTTCTCTGTTTTAGAAAACACAAATGCAAATCTCTTTCCATTTTCTCTAATTTGGCATTTGGAGCTATGTATCATTTTCTCAATGATTCTGCAGTGCCCCTCGATGCACTGGCCCTAATGGCCTTCCCATTTTACTTTATGGTAAGAATCATCAATTCATTAACACCCAACAAATGCCCTACAGTGGTATTGGTGTTGCCATTATCAAGCATTTCAAGAACTCTCATTTTGATTGCTGTGGACATCACCCTTCTGGCTCCCTTCACTCTTCTTGTATTTCCATCACCCACCTTCTTGGAGGCCATATTCTGACCCTAATTTATGCAAATATACAGTTATGGAAAGTTTATATCACTGAGCAGCACACAAACCTAATATGCAATATTTAAGAAGCCAACAACAGCCGTCACAAAACAAATTAAAAGGGTAAACAGTTTTTGTTTGCTGACACATGTATGGAGTCAGTGGCTGCGGAGGGGACAAGAGGCAAAAGAATAAAGGTAGAAGCAAGTGACGCAAATATCAGCCTTATCACAGGCGAGTCAGAATAAAAAAAAAACAACTGAAAAAGATGGTAACTTGAATTTGCATGTACTTGTTCTAAAATTGTCAAAGGTATGGACCAATTAAAGTTAAACTTTGGTTGAGAACAACTTGCAGTTATGAAGAGATCTCAAAACTCAGGACTCAAGGTCAAGCTACTGGTTCGAAGCCAGAAGTACAAATATCACCATCTAGGAGAAAACAGATGCAAAAATAGGAAGTGGAGTCAGGAACAAAGGCAATCTGAAAAGAACCTTACAAGCTAGTGAGAAAAACAGAAATCTGGAATAATAGCAATACATGCCTAATTGCCCTTACAAAAGTTGTACCCATTTGCATGCTCAGTAACAGTGGATGTGAATTTTTTCTCCCCCATATGCTCATCAGTACTAAAGTTTATCAGCCTCTGTATTTCATACCAGTCAGAAGATGAATGAGGTGTCTCATTTTTGTTTTAGTTTTTATTTCTTTAATCATCTTTCTACATGGCGAGCATTTCCATGTCCTCATCGTTAAAAATGTATTTCTTACTGATTTATAGGCACTATTAGCAATTAGGGAACTCTGTTATAAACACTTTTCTACAGGCTTATTATTAGCTTTTAAATTTTACTTATTTTATCTATTGACATAATGATGTGTCAAATGTTTATGTCGTCAAATGTTTCATGCCTTGCTTTGAAAAATCTTCTCCTTTCTGAGATAAGAAAAATATATTCACATATTTTCTCCTAGTATTTTTATAGTTACATGTAGCATTTCAAGGAATGAAGGGAAAAGTGAGCTACTCAAGAAAAGATGGTGGAATAATGGACTGTTGTCTGGAGGCTTCTCTCAGTAGTATTCCCCCTCTATACTAGAGCCAGAAGGCTTCTGATGAAGTCTGAGACCCATGAGGACTGGGCTGGGGAGCTCGAGCTAATCCTAGTTGATCCCTTGATTTCTCAAGGGATCAGTGTAACTTGATGGGCATGTTTCCAAATGAATGGATAAGTACTACACATTTTGCTGGCTCTAGCTACCAATTTAGTACCAATTGATCCTCCCCTGACTTAACATCAACTAAGTAACAGTACCAAGCCCTCAAATCTCTCATCTTCTGCCAATAGTTTCTAGTTAATAAATAAAACATCACTTAAGAGTTTGAGGGCAAATTTAAGCATGAGTTGGCTATTAAATTCCATTTGCTAACTTTATTAGGTGCCATAATGGCACTGTGGAAATATTGGGTGGGTGGGGGGGGGACTGAAGCAAATACATTGTGTAAGTAAAAAAATGATATCTGTCTACATTACTACAGTGCCATTATGGCACCTAATATTGTGTTATCCTGTCATTTATTTTATTGACTATAGTCGAATCTGGCTGGTCGATATGTTCATTGTATTCTTCTTTCTATTTCCCCATAGGTTTGAAAATTCTAACAGTGAAAGGTTAGTGTGTGTGTATGTATGCATGTGAAGTAGCAGTTCTATGATTCTGGCTACATTTTAGGTACTATTCCATATGTGTCAGTGGCTTCTCCTGTTAAATGTAAGATGAGTTACTACTAAGAAACAGTTGATCATTGGGGAGAAAACATTTTAAATGAAACATTTTCCCCAGTGAAAACCAATAGATGAAATACTAAGACATTATGAAGTCTGAATCACAATATCAATTTAAAGGTAAGATTCATAATTTTCAACCCTTCTCTTTCTCCACTGAAAGCACTATCTTCCAATGAATTATATCTTTGGATATCAGACTGGTGTAAGAGGGTGAATTCTCCATTGCCTCAAAGCCCGACTTTCAAACTTCACGCTCTTAACCATTACTACATACTTGAAACAAATGACTTTAAGATCTTTTCTTTGTAACTCTTAACTGCTCCGAAGTCACCATTACAAAAGAGGCATCCGGTTAAATTACAGAGGGAGAGGCCTTCAGTGCTGTAAGTAAATTAGTATTGACCCAATTGTTTAATTAAATTTCTACAAATATTAGTTAAGCCTAACAAATTTATTTCAATCCTAATCCTGCTCAGAATCACATGGATTGCTATTTTATCTCCAGCATTTTATTATACATCTTTTTCTGGGGCAAGTCTTATTACTTACTCCCACTGGATATAAGACTATATTTTACTGAATACCTACGAGTTGAAAACGGAATTGTAAAATCTACGCTGCAGCAGGTGAATAATCACTCCCATTTTCATTCCTTCAAATAAATAATATAATATACATTCGTATGTTAATTTTCTTTATTTGAAAAATGTAATGTCATCTCTAGGGGGAAAGTCCTAATTGCTTGTGTTCTAAGCAATTTAGGGTTCTAATACTGATATTGATTGCTACATTGAGTTTTTGCTCTCGCAATTTTAATCTTCAACAGCAAAGACAGTTATGAAACATCACTTTCCTTCTATGGTTCCCGGGTCATTCAAAATAGGCATCCTTAAATTCTTAATAATAATCTATTTTTTCGATTAAAATGTCATGGAATGTCGTCCATATTTCTTATTGCGTCGAGGTTTTTTTTCATGGCTCTGAAAAATTCTCCACCAGTCAAAACGGCTTCTATGTGACAAAAGTGCCATCTGCTGGAAACTCGGAGAAACGGCTAAACTCGGGCGGCAAAGAAAAGCAAAAGCAAATGCCAATTGCGGTGCGCCCAGTCGGACAATGCCAGCTCACCCACAATTTCTTCTCCTTTCGGGATAAGCACAAAGTTAACTTAATAGCTCCTCAGGGGAAGCAAACTCGTCTTAGAGGTCGGTGATTGGATACGTGCCCTTTCCTTCCTGATCTTCTGGGAGGCTGGCGATGTGGTGCTTTAAGAAGAGCACAACAGATCTGAACAATAGCTTCCGGATCTCCTCGTCCCTCTCCTTCCTCACAACCTTATTTTCCCTGGCCCTCAAAAGACCAAAGGAAGCGTCTAGTGAGGAAGGAAATCCTGTAAAGAATCCAGCGACCCGGGACCTAATCATCCCAACCTGGGATACACCCAAACCAGCTCCCACGCCTGGGCTGGTAGCGCAATCTGTAGCCCCCCTTACCCGCAATAACAGCGAACAACACGGGATCAGCATAAAATGGCCCTAGGGAATAATGAGGATTGAAAGGCACTTTTAGGTGAACCCCTGGGCAGGGTGTGTAGCCGCCTGCTGGGAGAGTTAATTGAGGTAGAGGGGAAGATGCGCTGTAAATTCTTGCAAATTCAGACTAGATTGCAATCCCATCAAATGCACCTAGAGAGGTACAAGGCGTGTCCAAGTGCAGAGGCCTCGTTCTGTGTACGAAACAATTTCAAAAAGCCGTTCCGCATTACTTATGGTTCCTTTAAAGCTTTTAAATCCAAAGCAATCACTGAATGGGTTCAAGCGTTCTAATTAAGGGAACTCAGCTTCCCTTTCTGCTTTACTTCTTAGGACTTTAGGTGTTTTTAACGCAGCGATTTGCAATCCGGGGCCCAGGCTCAAGTTCTCACGTTGTGTCTCCTACAAAGAGACACACACACAAAATCCCCCCGCCTGGGCGATTTACTCGGGGATGCGCTGTTTGAAACACGGAGAGCGGCGGGTGAGGGTGCGTGTGAAGCCGTCTTCCGCACACGTTGAAAACCCAGCCACAGAGGTCCAGGGCGCGGGACCGCGGAAGAAGGAAGGAATCACTTCGGGTTTGATTTGCAGTGCAGTGCCGGGGAATACGGTGCGGCGAGTGCAAACCAAATCCTGCAAGTGCCGTGTCGGACCCGGTCTTTATTTAACACTGCACATTTCGCTCATCACGGAATTTTTTCCAGTAATTTTGAGTTGTTAGAGATCGCTTTAAAATCTTTATCTTGATTACCGAGTGTTTTGGCGAACCGTAAAATTTTGCCCCCGAAGCGAATGCCTTAATCGACGTGCCCTAGCCCTGGACCTGGGGACATGAACACGAGTTGGCAGCTAGAAAAAGGGGTAGAAGGCACCCCAGAGTAGGCGGCCTGCCCAGGGAGAGGGAAGGGGAGGAGGCCAAATAGGTGGTCTCCGACTGGCTGTCTAGAAGCTGATGGTGCCCCACTCGGGCCTCTTGTGGCAGCGCCCGCAGGGAAACCAACTCAGTTACAAAGGAAAAAGGGAAGGAGGTCGGCTTACCTGGGTCTGGCTCCACCGGCCCCCGCAGTTAACTCTCCTAAGCCTCCAGGCACGAACTGCTCCCCTCTAGGGAGGAAGCCTCTCCTCTTTGCAGGCACCTACTTTCCAGCAGTACCCGTCTGGACCACCAGGATCAAGGGGTCGCTATCTGGAGACATCTGCCCCGTCAGATGGCCTGGCCAGCACTTGCCGACATCTGCTCCTGGTCCCTGGTGCCCGTAGTCCTCCACCTGCAGGGATAGCAGAGCCCTGTGTAGTCACTTTCCCACCTGGTCGCCGGGTGCCGGGACACTTCTTGAGTTACGTCATTCAACCCTCCCACCCCCAACCCCATTGGGTCTCGCATCCACTGTGTGATGACAACGTGATAGGAGACTCTACAAGAGACTGTTATGCAAAAGCGGTTAACAGGCTCCTGTGCACTGACTCAAAAATCTTAAAGCCTGAGAAGCATTTTAGATTTGAGTGCAATTTAGCATTCCAGGTCTTTCGTGAAAAGTCATGAAGCAAACAAATATGCGGCAGCATTTAGTACCAGTAGGGCAACCAGACAGGTACACCCCCCCCCCCATTAAAGCAGGCCCTGTCAATTGCTGCATATGCAACTGTCCATCAAAGGATTGAGAAGCAAGGAGTTTCTGGTGGCAATAAGGCCCCAAGCAAGCCCCACTCACAGAACACCAGCACAGGGATGAAGGAATTGGATAGTCTTTCCCACCCAACCCCTTTATAAGATATCAAATTTCCCTGAAGCTCTTTGCAAAAAGGGCAAGTGCCAGTCCACTGAATACTGGTGGGTATCTTAGGATGCACTTAAAATTGCTCATCCAACAGTAGCCTGACAGCCCAAAATGTAATATATATATATATATATATATATATATATATATATATATATATATATTCCTCCAGAAAAATGGATGTAAAATGGCACACGGTTGTTTTAATGTGTTCCAGTGCATGGAAAGCCACCAGGGAAGTGCAAATGTGTATTTTCCTCAAATCCCTAAAAGCCTATCTCCCTAGGGAGTCTTGTCTTCAATGCTTTGGTTATTTTTAAGGTCTTAATAACTGAGTGACAGTTGAGTCTATAAGTACAGCAGGAAAGATAGTATTGCTAGAACAATCTTATTTACAAGAACAGACTTCTGGACTTGGCAACTAAAAATACAGGGCATTCAGTTACAATTAAATCTCAGATAAACAACAAATAATTGTTTAATTTAACTATGTCCTATGCAATATTTGGGACACACTTATACTTAAAAATGTCTTTGTTTATTTGAAATTCAAATTGCACGGGGCGCCTGTATTTCATCTGGTGCCTTTAAGAATAGTGCAATGACTACTCGAAATCTTTTCTCTGTGTTCTTTACAAGCAAGACACAAACCTCTACTGAGAGGCAAGGTAAAAACTGCCACATACATTTTAGTGGTTTATACACAATAGAAAAGTCATAATCCCTATTGAAATACTTATTATGCAAGCAGTGAAAAACTTGAGATTGGCAATCTGATAGAAAAGACTCAAGAGTCTTTTAACATTCACTGAGGGATCTGTAAACTGCCCACAGGTCAAATCCAGTCTGCTGCCGTTTTCTTTTCCTACAGTCTTTGAGCTAAGAATGGTTTCTACATTTTTAAACGGTTGAAAAAATATCAAAAGAAGAATAATATTTTGTGACAAGTGAAGTTTAAACAAAATTCAAATTTCGGTGTCCATGAATACGGTTATACTGGAACACAGCCTCGCCCGTTTGTTCTCCTACTGTTTAAGGCTGCTTTCAGCAGAACTGAATAGTTGCAACAGTGACCTTATGGTCTGTAACACTTAAAATATTTACTAACTGGCCTTTTACAGGGCAGTTTGCCAATCCTTGATATAGATGAAGCCATTCCCCACAAAGTGGTGTTACAAATAATTGCTATGTCTATTAGCCAAAAGTCCTAGTGGGCTAAATATTTTTCTTATTTGGCAGAAATACTTCATTTAGCTGTCCCTGTTCTCATAGTTAAAAGAAAAAGACCATGATTTCATTAATATAAAGTGTTTGTAAATTCCAAACCAATGGCATTTGAATGAGACTTTTTTTAATGATACAGGTTGTCTCTGCTTTTCTTGACTTCTAATTCGCCCTTTGTCCACCGCAGACCTGCCTTGTAAACCAGAATATTGCTATGGCTTTTAGGTCTCTAATCCATCAATATTCTACCTAGTAGCTCTCCTGCCATCTAGTGGGGAAAGAGATGAGTGTATTCATTCAGTCAGTCATTCCTTCACAAACCCTGACTAGCTAACAAAAAGCTATAGAACATTCGATGATGATGATGATGTTGATCATGATGGTACAAAACATTTCCCCATATGGTATTTTAATCAATCCTCCACCACAATGCTATGATGTAAGCAGTCCTGCTGTGCCTTATTTTTTTCAGATGAAGAAACTGAGTCTGAAAGAACAGCATTGGCCAGTTCAAGTTCATACAGTAGGACTCTAACCTAAGGGCCATATTTCTACCTTTGAAATTGGGTTCCCTTGTTTCTACCTCACGTCTGAGATCCCTTTAGCATGTGATCCCTTTAGCATTACTCTCTGAATGTTTTTTTTTCCCCCTGTGAAAAGTTTTGAAAGTCACTATTTGCTACAAACACTTTTAGTCTAGAAACTTTCATGGATAGTCTTTTAAAAGAAACTCAGATCCTCCAAAATATTCCCTCTCAAGAAAAAAATTCTAAGGAGGCACGTATGATTTTTTTTTCTGGGAAATGTTAATTAATGCTTGTCAGAAACAGGGTATTAGCTTAGATCCATTTTCTAATGGAAGTTGCATAAATTGGGCAGGAGACACTTCAGGCTTGAATCTCAGAGGACTGTGTGAATATTGGCAGCACATCTGCCAATAGCCACCTTTAAATCCTATTTTGATTAAGATTTGTAATAACTGCTTTTCCAATGCAATATGATGCCCTTACTTTTCAACTTCCAAAATGATGTTGGCATAGAGCTTTGAGAGTATAAGGCACAGAAGTCTCAAAAATAGATCTATTTTAATTGCTTGGTGTCTGAGACACTTCCAGGGGCTTCTGGTGAATTTGCAAAGGGACCTGTGAGCTTGCTGTGCTAATGCTCATTTGAGAAGAGAGATTTGCGGGCTCTTCCAGTACATTCTAAGGTGCATTTGTCATGTAAAAGTGGCCTATGCGCTTAGCACTGACCAAGAACCAGAGTTCATAAACCAAAAGCTACGCATGAGAAAGAAGCATGTTTACAATGATGTCCATCTGCTCAATCTGCCAGGTTTGAAACACAGAGAGAATAAACTAGACCCAGGGCCAGCTGCTAAATGAAGCTATGTGTTGAGTGTGTCCATAAATACACAGAGGGACAATGCGAGAAAGAGCAGTCTCCACAGCTTTGTAGAAAGGTGTTGCCAGGCTGTGCCTGTTTCTTGTGAACATGCCCCCTGTGGGAACACTTTAGTATTACTTGCCAACAGCTTCACTTTCATATTAAACTGTCAAGGTGAGGTAGGGGTGTGAAAATTAAGGCACCTGGGACATAGAATTAAATTATTTTATTGCTAGAATTAAGCAAATCTTAAGTTTAACCACAGGTGAGCCCTACTGCTTGCAAGCTCTGCTGCTGATGCAATTTGTATCCGATGGAGACCCTCTCTGAAATTCTCTTGTTCGTACATGGTCCTGCACCGATTTCATCGGTTGCCTTCATTGTCTAGGCTGTGAACATTCTGATTGGGCTATTTCTAGCTGCTGAGGCCTGGTAATTTGTGTGGCTATCATATGGCTCAGTTCAGGTATACCTTAACAATTGTTCAAAGAGGATGGTACTGAACATTTCTTTCTAATAGCCCCTGAGGTTCATTCCTGGTTTTCTCAAGCAAGTCAGATTATCCTAAGCATGTCCCTACAAATCCACCATGCAGGAATTTTATTCTCAACCTTTCCTACTTGCTTCATTTTATATCAGAACTATTACCATTACTATTACATCTCACAACAGTAGGTGACACATAGATACTGTTTCCTCTTGCTAGGCACTGTTCTAGGTGCTTCACGCATATGCTCGAAACCAGTCCTCATTGACTGTACCTGGGAGGTACAGTATTAGTGCCATCCCCATTTTACAGATGTGAAAATGGAGGCCCAGAGAAAAGACTCACTCAAGTTCACACAGCACAGAAGTGGAGGGGCTAGGATTTGAACCTAGGCAATCTGATTCCAGAGTCCTTACTTTTAATTTAGATTTAATTATTATTGCCTCAATCTGAAAGTACAGTTCAGCAAAAGAACAACGCAAGTCCCCACTGCCTACTCAATAAAGTCCACTGACCCATTCAGGACCTTCTGTGACCTGGCCACATCATCTGTTTTCCTCATACATGCCACCAGCCAACCTCATCCACTCTAGTCCCTTCAAAAGACTCACCAGTAAAGCACCACGCCTCTCTTCATGCTGTTCCTTCTGTTTTAAGCCCTCCTTCCCCTCTTTCTCCACCAAACTTTTACTTATCCTCTAAGGTCCTGTGCCAATGTCCCCTTTTCAGTGAATCCTTCCCTGAGGCCCCAGCTGAAAGTAAACACATCCACTAGACTGTAAACACACTAAAGAAAACCAGCTCAATCTCTGCTGCAATTATGACCCTGCCCTTGGCTTCCCTAAAGATAAGAACCCCTACGCTCCCATGGCACTTCGTCTTACCTCAGTTAGCTGGAGTATATACCCTTACCCTAGCATGCTGTCACAAGCTCTCTGAGAGAGACAGTGTTTTATTTGTCTCTGTATCTCCAGTCTAGCATATGCTCATGTGCTTCTTGAATGAATGAACGACTGAAGTCCTTCCTGAATCCCCCCAGCTAGAAGCAGCCACTCCCTTCTCTGAGCTCCAGTTGCTCTTTGTTCTTCCTTGGACACTTATGGACTCAGTGATAGTTTCTAAATGAATGAGTCATCACAATGAATATAGACCCTTAAAGCTGAGCTCATAGATGGTTCAAAAGAATGAAGAAAAGAAGGCTGAGCAGGATGGAAATTAACCATCCCAGCTAAAGTGAGGTTTGTGTGGTAGGAAGGGCTGTGGGCTACTAGGCCTGTCATACCCAGCCAAGTAGCCATCATTTATCACTGCCTCTAGGGGGGTGCGTAGTGGTATTAGAGACAACTCATTATTCTTTACTTTGTCACTGTAGAAATTAGAACAAATATCAACAACTGCCAAGAGAAGAGGACAAAGTGGTGAAAATCTATAAAAGACAGCATGCTAGCTGCACAAATCCTAGAAAAAATAATCTGTGTGTTCATTTGCAGTACAATTATATCCCAATCCTAGTATTCCTTTCACATCACATACACTCAAAACAGCACCTGGTAAAGTAAGAAAAGTAAGTGACGGATTAAATGCATGTATTATAACACAATGTAACAGAGGTTTGAAAAGACCATAAAAAATGTGCATCTAAAAGTTATTAATAAGTCATTCATGGGCCATGGATTCATAAGTGCAAATAAAACTCCTCAGAATAAGGTAACATTCAAAACTGGGTTCTTTATAGAATAACCCAATTGTAAGATTTAAGGGAGGAATGAATATCTATTATGCATCAAGTACTGTACTAGATGCTTGAACCCACATTACCTAATTTATCCCTCCAGAAATTATGCAAACTCCTTTCCCAGAGTGCTGATAAGCAAGTGAATTGGAATCCTGTATCTATGTGTCCTCTTCATTATTCTGCCTCTCTTAATATTCTTATTAAGAATTCACTGCGAGTGTAACACTTATTGGAATTCTTCATCAGAACTCTTTAGTCTCATCCCTCTGCACCACAAACAGCATTTCAAATGCTATCCAGGCCAGTTAATGGAATTTTGGAGAAGCATTCAATACGTCTAAAGTCCAATTGATCAGTATTTCTCCCACTCAACTATCGTCGATGCCATCAGAGATATTACTTTGCATACTTTAAAGCTTTTAAGCTATGCAGACTAGTCTTTTTAATGTTTTTTAATCTTCCCCAAGCCCAGTTTTAGTAGCCCAATGACAGAAAGCCAGTCCTGGCAAGCCAAATGGGCTGGGTTCCAAGGGGTCAATAATGAGCTGGTGCCTTGCTGCCCAGTGGCCAATCACCATCGGGAAATCTGGAGCCCAGTTCACCTCCAGCCTTCCATTGATGAAGTGGCCAACGGTTCTATGGCCAGAATCATTTTTCCATGGCTGTGGTAACAGTTCTTTCCAAGCAATCTTAGAAATGAGAGTGAGAAATGCAACCAGCATGCAGATGGGGAGTTACTGCAAATGTTTATAGGCATTTTCAGATTAAAGGAAAGTTTGTAAAAATGTATAATAAAATTTAAGCGAGTATCCATGATCGGTTTTGAATACACCAAGCACTTGCCAAAATGGCACAACTAAATTCTTTTCAAATTAAATGAACATGAAAGAACAATAATTAGGCATGCAATTATCCATAAAAAATGTTTTTAAGATTTGTAATTATGCCAAATTGCAATAAAACACCATGTTGATTTAAAAAGCCATTAACGAAGTTGAAAATAAAATAATGGTATTGCAAATGTATTTTGCCTCATCCTGCCCAGTCAGGAGGGCATGGGTTAGGCCGCGCCTGACTTTGAGGCCCAGCTTAGGGCAGCACTGGCTGGATGGGCTGGGCCTTCGCCTCCCTTGCTCTCTCTGCGTGTGTTTTTCTCTTTCTCACTTTGTCCTTGCCACATGTAAGTGGGCCCATTATTCTTTCCTTCCTCCCCCTAGTCTCTCAGGTTCTCCATCTATACCCAGCATCTATTTTATGAAAATAAAAAACTTTGGTAGATAAATTACCTAGGCTTTGGCAATTAGTTACCCTACTAAATACTGGAATTAATTCAAGTTACTGTTTCCTGCCTGTTTTCTTGATTTTTAAGAACTGAAGTGCTAAGGAGAAGGCCCTTTGCTCTCGAGGACCTACTGAGGGTCAGAGCTAAGGCTGTTTCAGCACAGCCTCACTTCAGTCAGTGGGTGCCCAAACTGGGGGCACGCGTGTTTCTAGCTTTCATACAATAGAGTCCTAGCTCTTTATGTTCCCACCACACATGGCCCTACAGAAAAGCATAGATGAAAGACCACTGAGTGGTATCAGTTGAATTAAAACATAAGGAGGAGGAGATCATTATTTTTAAATGATCCCCACCCAATTCTAATGGATATCCCAGGCTGAGAAGCACCAGTTTGGATGGATTCATCCTTGAGAGGTTTATAAGTAACTGAAACTCGGACTGCAAGCAGAAGGAGGAACTCTCTAACCAGGACTGCCCAATAGAAATAGAATACAGGCTCTACATATAATTCAAAAGTTTCTAGATTTCAGGTTAAAACATGGTGAAAAGAAACAGGTAAATTAACTATTTTGTTTAACCGAATATACCCGAAATATTATCATTTCAATGTGTAATCCACACAAAGTATCATCATAATGTGGTTAATACTTTTTATTTATATGAACTCTTGGATATGTAGTTCATATTTTACACATAAAGCATAACCTTGGTAAGGACAGCACAGCTCTACAATCCAAAGCACTCTTCCCACCACTATCAGGAGAAGCAGATTGCTACCCCCTCTCCCATAATGGGTATGACTTTCAGCTCCCTGTTGGCCACTGCTCCAAAAAGGCATTCTATACAGCAATAAAGAATGAATATTTCACCCAGGTGTAGACTCCCAGAGCTGGAAGGGCCTGTAGAGATTTGGTCCAACTCTTTTATCTAGTAACAAGGATATGAGAGCCAAGGGTGGAAGACTTGCCCCAGATTCTACTGATAATTAGCAGCAGCACAGAGACTGGTAGCTGAAAAGATCGCTTCTGCCCTGATTTTCTCTTTTTATCATTAGCGAGAAAGTAGTTTTCTAATGTTGAAGAAAACAAAGCAATTGACCTTCTTCTAATGCTTAATAAGACCCAGAAAATGATGTCACAAAGAATTCAAACTGATTTCATTTAGCCAAATTTATCAGAAGCTTTTCATTTTATGTTAAAATAAGAAAATAACTAATTTTCATTTTGTCAAGTTTGTTTTGTTTTGTTTTGTTTGTTTGTTTTATTGCAAACAGCTTTGGACAACTTATATGATGCCCCCTCAACTTTCCATGTCTGCACACAAAGAATGAGGTGGTTAAAAGGCCAAATTAACTCAGGAGGTTCCCAGTTGACTAGCATGATTTCTGAAAGCATCCACCCGTTTGGTGGGAACAATCAGACAATTCATTAACAGACCTGTGTAAAAGAAAAGGTTTGGGGAGTGGTAGAGGCCACAGAACTCTTCTTTAGTCTCTCATCTGTTTTGTTTTCTTTTGGTTTGTTTTTGATGAAAGTGAGGTCAGTAAAGGGCAATTAAATAACAATAGCAAGCTGACTAATAATTCAGGAGTTTGTGGTAACTAAAAAGTCTTCCAGATAAAAACATGTGTGTGCGCACACACACACACTTTGTAACTATCAACATGTGCCTCCCTCACATGCAGTTATGTGCACTAGACAGAGCTATCAGTTGGTCTGTTTGGGTCCTTCTTTGTTCCCCTGATTGTTCTCTTCCATGATTTGTGCTGGGATTGATCTAGAGACAGTTCACCCCACTCAGTACTGACTTGTCTGTGGCTTGTCACACCACACAACTGCACAAACAACTACCATATGGAACCAGTGCTTATATCATTCATGCACTCAATAATTGACTGGGAACCCCTATAGAAGGCATCGAGCTAGGCACCCCACGTGATACAAAAATAAAGGAGATACAATGTCTGCCCTCAAGATGCTGAAATATATGGGGAAAGGAAGAGAAAACTAGTTGAAATACATGACAAAATCTAAATCCTCAAACACAAGCACTATGCAATACTAAGGGAGATAGCACATCTTTTTACAGACCTACATTTGGTGAAATGCCGGCACTTGTTATTAGATCACTTAGAATCAACTCGTATGGGAAAGGGACCAATAGAGGAGAGAGGGAGAGAAATAAGCAGTTTTGATAAACTCCAGCATTTGAAATCAGGGCTTAAAGATGAAAGTTACAGTCTTATTAGCTTCCACAACAAGGGTGTCCTTTTTTCTTGATCCTGTTTTACTTGCCTAGAAGTGAGAAAATCCCCATATGCCCAGAGAAATAATACATTCTTGCATGTTCAAGTTTACATACATTACATTATATAAATTGAGCATAAATTTTTCAGAAAGAGGAAAAGACCTGTGGCTTTCCCAGTCAATGATACATTTGCAAGACATTCAAATATTTGTACAGAGAAAGCAAAGGAATCATCATTCTGGGGCCTGCATAAAGCCCACTTAATCTGGCTGCATTCATGCAACATATTGTGAAGACACAAGCAAATGGAAAAAGGGCCTTGACTGCTCCTGGCAGTCAAAACAATAGACCCAGTGAAGACAGAGAAGCTCTTCCCCGAAAGAAACTCTAGGGGCATCCTTCCCCCCACTCCCTCCTCTTGACCTTGGAGCTGATAAAATGTTGAGGTTTTCTACTGAGTATGCAGAGCTGGGAATGCCAGAGATTACTGGAGACTTTTTTCTTTTGGGTGGTGGGAGGGTTGCATTTGAACTGTGCCTTGAAGAATGGGATGAGTTTTGTGAACGGCCCAATTGAGGAAAAGGTGTGTTCTAGGCAAAGGCAGTGGTATAAGAAGGGAGAGAGGGAGAAAAAGCTCAAGAACCATGTCAAATATCTATCTAGCTATCTCTCTGTCTCTATGTATATATACATATATAGAAAGAAAGAGAAAGAAAGAAAGAGAGAGAGAAAAGCTCAGGAGCCATTGCAAGGAACTCTGGCAAGCCCATTACAGAGGCTGAGCCACAGTTCTCCTTTGGAGACTGGAACAATCAACCCCAAGGGATTCGGGGAGGGGAATGAGGATGATGCAGCAAAGGTGAAGAAACAATTGCAAATATCTCTCCTGACCTGGGCCAAGTTTCTCTCACAAAACTGTTTCAGCTCCCTTTTGTCTTTCTTAAATCCCCCACAGAATAATGAGGGCTGTGGGGGTAGATGTGTAGAGGGTTTTCTGAGGTCCTGCGGAGAACTGAATAATGGAGCCTAGCAAACAAAAGTGCTTTTTCAAAAGTCCTTAATCCCAAGAAGTTTAATAATATTCACAAACACAAGTTTAAATAAAAAACTTGAAAAGCCAAAACAAAAAAGAAAAAAAAAGCCTGCTACATTAATAAAGCATTAGCGGACTGTAATAAGGTTTTGATTTAATCTCTTTGGGAAACCTTAATACCCTGCATCAAATTCAAAGCTAATCTTATATCCTCTGAAATTCCACCTCAGCAAATTATTCATCCAGCCCATGGAAAGACATTGAAGCCTCCTCAAAAATATATACTGCCCACTCAATGAGCAAGCCAGGTGATGTTTTCTTATTTTCTATAGCATGCATCTCAAGTGATCATTTCCCAGATTTAACAGTCCTCTAACAATAAATTGTGAAACTTAAAATATTTTTCAAGTAGGTGCCCAAGATACTTTCTCCCTTCCTCCTACAGTCACTCCCTCCCCCTCCCCCACTTCTTCTGGTAATTTGTGGACACTGTGAGTCTCTTTCATCCCTCGGGCACAGGCTGGCTACTGTGTGCTTCCCTCTTCTTGATTATCTGAATCATGCACTCAGCCTCAATTTGCGCCTCTATTCTGGCTCCTCAAGTTTTTTGGGGGGGAATTGATCTCAAACTCATTGCCTGGATGGGTACGTGTATGGTTCAAATCAACCCATTTGACTCTGCAAGTGGTAAGTCTTTCCCTGCTATTATTCATTCTTTTACAAAAGTGTGCCAATTTGTTTATCTTCAAGCAGTGGTGGTGGTGGTGGGGAACGAATGTATCACAAAACTCTCCCATCCCCCTGGTACCCAGAATGATCAGAGAATGGTGTTAGAACATTTTCAATGTCAAGAAAGCTTCCTGTCCTTTAACTATAGTTATTTGGGATGTATTGTCTAGACCGTTGTCTCATATTGTAATGTTATGGGGCTGTCATCTAAAAGCTTTTTGGGAGTTGGGGAAACCACCTTTTTTATACCCAAGAAAAGTGATCGATTCTAAGAAATAGGTTATAATCTGGTTCAGCTGAATTATCCTTAGCTTTATCAAATATAGCAAAAAATGTCCGCAAATTCTATCCAAGAAACAGGAGTATACAATAAAATCTCTAGTGTTAATAAATTAACAATGATTATTATTGGTTATTATTAATAAATTAATACTAAATATGTGAGATATTGTTTCCATATCTGAAATTACTTCGCTTATTATTATAATTAACTACAATAATACCTCACAGTTGTATATCACCTTAGATTTCTTAATGTATAGCCCCATATATTTCCTCACTTGTTCTTACAATTCACCATGTGAGATAGGCAATACAAATATGATTGCTCTTCCCATTTTACAGATGAGAAAACTGGTAATGCGATAAAGATTATTCACCTAGTTGATGGTGGAATTTGATTTCGAATCCAAGTTTTCTTCCTTTTGTTTGACGTGTGTGCTGCCAGTACACAGTGATGGGTGCTTATCTGGCACTCAGTAATAAGGTGCTTCTGAATGCCAACGGAAATCAAATGAGTAGAAATTCTGTCAGAGAACTTTCCTTTTACTGGATAGGATAAGGGATGAGGAAGAAGCTGACATTAAGTGTGAAAAGATTTGTACCACTCCCAAATCAAGTGCTGCAATTTAAATGAAGTGGGATGAAATACTTTTGCTGCCTTATGACTTGACTTTGTCTAAACGAGAGGTATATTTTCGTGAATATTTAAATTAACACATGTAAGCTCTTCTTTTAATAACGGTTCATTAAAACAAAGAGTGAGGTGTTTTCTTTAGGGGTAGAAGTCAGTACTTTACATTCTTCTATCCCAGATTTTTTTTTTTTTATCAGTGAAGAGGCATGAAGTGTACTTATGCCCGCTTAACTGCATAAGACATTGTCATCCATTCTATACTCTGCTCCAGGCAGACTGTTGGGCAGAGAAAGGGAGAGCAGGGTTCAGGGTGGGTGTTGACTGTACCCAAACAGGGGGATTTGTTGCCTACAGGCCAATTCTGCTTCTTCACAAAGAAGGCAGCTCTTAGGGAAGGCAGTTGGCCACAGCCGTCCCTTTCTGCAGTATCCAAGGGAGAAATAAGTTCAAAAGCTGTACAACTGGCCTCGTGTGCTCACAATTACTGCCCTGCTCTGCATGAACAGACTGGGGAAGATGCAATGCAGACCGAGGCCAGAGATCTCCAGAGTTTGAAAAAATACAAAGTCCAGTTCACCCAACCCTTTACTAAATAATGTTTCCTTTTTTTACACTTACTAAATGGTTTAATAAGAAAACTCTTGTGTGTTTACTGTGTGGAATTTTGGGAAATGCAGAAAAAACGTATTTATCTTTCCTTTTCAAAATGAATCCAGTGTTGCATTTGAAGGTTACATGTTCTCTCCTTCATAAAGCTCAAAGGCAGAGGAAGGAACCAGTTTTGAAACTGGCTTTCGAATTCAACAGATGCTGTGTGGGTGAGGACACAGTTGCAAGGCAGAGCCTGTAGGAAGTCCAGTCCCAGGAAAGGAGGTACAATGCAAGCTAAGTCTTCATCAGCTACTCCCAGCAATCACATGGTTGTTCTTTCTAAAACATTCCAAATTCCAAATAGCCCATCCCCTTTTCATCATAAATACATTTGCACCAACACCCCTCTTGTTGTAATTTTCAGTTTAACCCTTGCATGGAGTTTTAATTTCATAATTCTAAGAGAGTCGTCACTGTGATGTGTCCCGAGTGAAAAAATCTACCAAGAATGTGAACGTTCTCAAAGTTATATCCCACTAGAACCTGCTCTCATTCAACTATATGAAGCATGAATTCCCAAAATCTCAAGCACATCTTGTTTATATTTCACTGAGAATTATTACTTACTAGGGTTTGTGGTCAGAAAGCACAACAAAACCCAATTCACCAAATATTTTCTTATCCTCCACTTTGTTATTTCCTGTGTCACCATGACCTGGTATTCAGTGATTGAAAAGCTTTTGGTCAGAAGCTTTGGCTCTCCATTTAGTTCTTAGTGAAACATTGCTGGGGCACCTTTCCCATGGTGATCTGACGATGCAATCTGACTGTCAGTGTCACATGCTCAATAGAGGAATGATGTTCTGCTTAAGGGATGGGTGGTCAGGCTACACCAGCACACTGTGCAGGGCTTCCTGGACACCTAGACTGTTGAGAGGAGGCAAATGAGGGTCATGGGGCCTCAAAATCATCAAATTGGGGAATGGCTGAGTGAGACATAACTAGGCAGAGATGAGTTAAAGGAGACATTGGAGAGTCTTCAAAGATCAAAATAGCCAAGTAACAACAGGTTACTTGCTCCGGAGACCAGAACCTGTACTCCAGTGAGGCAGAGTTCAGGCCAAAAGGAGTCAAAACTATCTGAAAAAGATGGCCAGGGATGGAATCAGCCAGCTCAGGAAACACTGAACACCCCAGTCCTAGAGATGTTCAGGCAAATGGAGGAGAAAATTATTATTGGGGATTGCAAAACTAAGATGAAGAAACAGGTATAGAAACGACCTTAAATGGTCTTTAAGGGTTCTTTGCAACTCTGAGACTGTATTATCATCTCCCCCACTCTTGTCCTGTCTCAACTGGGGTCCTAGGGAAAGCACTGGAAGTCTTCTTATATTGTACAGGAAGTTATCGCCTAGCTCCCAATCTAACTTCCTTGACAGATGTGGTGTCTTTTGATTGGTCTTGGAACACAGTAGGGATTTCAGGTAGTGCTACATGTAACTCAAAAAAGCTGAGATTGACCTGAGCTGGGCTTGACTGCGAGACCTGAGTTAGCTATACGCACTTGCTCAGGTAGCCTTTATCCAGCTAGTTCAGGAGCCCCACTCCCAGAGCCCCTTCCCCACTTCATACCTTTTCACACACAGGCATCACTGTGCCTGCCCGCAGACATGACCTTTGTGTGTGGTTGCCATCTCCTCCCCACAAGCTCCCTGGTGCTGAAAACCTCTCAAAATACACATGGTCAGTAGTGAAACTCGAACCCCCTTTAGCACAAATGCAGTTGTACAATCAGAACCCTTATCCCCTGTGTCCAGTCCTGATCTAGGCTGTCACTCATCCTCCCTATCCAAGTTGCTAGGCAGGTGGAAATCTCTGTTTTGAACCAATCACAGCCCTGATCTTAGCTCTTTGCTATTGGTTCATCAGGTCTGCAGCCCTTGCCGTAGCCAGAACCTAACACGCAGACTCAGGTGTAAAAAAATAAAAATGATACAAATACACCCCAGCTGTCTCTTACCCTGCATTCTGAAACAACGCAATAATCACACCCATTTTCCAACAGAGATACACACTCGATTACACTCTATCATCTTAGCCAGGAATCAAACAGCCTTGCCTTGGACATTCACTTCTGAAAATCTTCATTTTTCTCGCCTCTCCCACCATGCAAAAAAAAAACCAAAAAAAAAAAACAAAGCCTCCAACAATCTCTAATATTACCAGTTCTACATAATCAATGAAAACCTCAAAATTTTATCAGCTCCAAGGTCAAGGGGAAGGGGTGGAGGGAAAGATGGCCATAGACTTTCTTGTGGAGAACAGCTTCTCTGTCTTTACTGGGTCCATTGTTTCAACTGCCAGGGAGCAGTCAAGGTCCTTTTCCCATTGGCTTATATTTTCACAGTATGTTGCATGAATGCAGCCAGAATAAGTGGGCTTTGTGCAGGCCCCAGAATGAAGTTTTTTTTTTTTCCTTTCTCTGTGCAAATATCTGAATGTCTTGCAAATGCATCATTGATTGGGAAAGCCATATGTCTTTCACTCTTGCTGTAAAAATTCATGATCAATTCATATGAGGCAGTGTAAAATTGGTCATGCAGGAATGCATTACTTGTAGGTATGAGGAGGGATATATGGAAACACTACTTTCTGCATGACTTTTCTATAAACCTACAACTTCTCAAAAATATATTACTTTTCTGGGTAGATGATGATTTTCATACTATTGTGCAATTAAGGCAAAATAAGGGGGGGGAACCCTTGTGTGGGAGCTGATACATCTTAGTTGTTATCCTTAAGCCTTGATTTCAAATATTGCAGTTTATAGAAACTGCTTGTCTCTTTTCCCTATATGTCCCTTTCCCACACACATCTAGTCAAAATGATAATATAGATAGAAAGATGGTTTGCCAGATAGGCAGATGGATGTTCATGTAGAGGTAGATATATATAAACATATATAGATGATATAGAGAAAAACGTAGATCTACAAATAAACATAATGGATATAGATATATAAATCCATAATATCAGTTTCTATCATAAGGAGCAAGAATCATACTTTCAGTTATTCACTGAATCCTTTGTCACTTTGTCACCT
The DNA here is from genome assembly GCF_023851605.1 of Tamandua tetradactyla. NCBI lineage: Eukaryota > Metazoa > Chordata > Mammalia > Pilosa > Myrmecophagidae > Tamandua > Tamandua tetradactyla. The sequence goes on from NC_135353.1 coordinate 17,368,231, forward strand.
CAAAGTCACACTAATTACTTTCTGATGAGTATTTTAGATGGACATCTTGCCGTCAGGCATATGAACAAATATCAGGATATAGAATCACTGCCTGAATGCAAGTTCTGTCTTTGTGGGGTTTACATCAGTTGGCTTTTTTTGTTTATTTGCTTCCTTGCAAAAAAGATCATATTTCAACAAGAGAGGACACAATATGGAAAAGGAAAGCTAAGAAAATATCTACTTTGGTCTACAGGAGGGATGCTGGAAAAAGAAAGGCATCTCTTTCCCACCTTTGAGTAACCTGGATTTAATTAATGTGCAGATATAAGAGCATATATCAAATGACTGTCTATTTAATTATCCTCACTTTGCCAATAGGAAAGTCACTTATTTTAAGATTTTGACCTCCGTCTTTCATAGAAATCCCACTGGTATACTCTGCACTAATAAAGTAAAAAGTCCTACACACTAAAAATAAATGAGTAAATAGGGTGTAATATGTGACTTTTCAACATATTCAGTACAGAGCCTTTTAATAAGTTCCTCTAAGTAATCTAAACCATAATGCACCTGACTCAAAACATTTCCAGTACATTATCTGCTTTATAAAGTGCCTCTGTAAAAGCTTCCTTTAAGTATGATGCAAGCTATACATTTCATTTGTGAGCTACTATAAAAGGTTTCTACAAGAACTAAAGTGAGGCTAAATTATATTGTTTGGGATAGGGAATAGAGAGTTAAGGCTTAAAATGTAGAGTTTCTGTTTGGAATGATGGAAATGTTTTGGTAATGGATGGTGGTGATGGTAGCACAACATTGAAAACATAATTAACAGCACTGAATTATATATCTGATAATAGTTAAAAGGGGAAATGCTAGGTTGTATTTATGATACTATAATAAAAAAATTTTTTTAAATCCATGGAACTGCACAACACTGTGAACCAATCCTAAGGTAAACCATGCATTATGGTTAATAATACAATTATAAAAATGTGCTTTCATCAACTGTACCAAATGTACCACACTAATGCAAGGTGTTAATAATAGGGTGGGGGCGGGCCACGGTGGCTCAGCAGGCAAGAATGCTTGCCTGCCATGCCAGAGGACACGGGTTCGTTTCCCGGTGCCTGCCCATGTAAAATAAATACATAAATTAAGAAAATAGGGTGGTATATGTGAATCCTGTATTTTAAGTATGATTCTTCTGTAAACACACAACTTCTCTCATAAAGAAAAAAATTAAGTTGCTTGCCTGGAACTGCTCAAGGTGTGATGCACAGATCATTTGCCAGCTGGACAGAAGGGACAATATGAAATGAGGCAAACAGTCATCAGTTTTGCCCATCACTGACAGAGGATGTGACTAAGATATTTTGAATGGCATTGCTCTGTAGATTCATTTGATCTCTCTCCATTGCCTTATAGCAAAACCCTGCCATCATTTAAACAAGCTCCTCAGATGTACCACGGAAGTCACTGATAGGGAAACCAACATACATAAAAGGCACCTGGTATTTGTTGACTTCTTCAAGATTGCCAATGCCCTCTGCTCTCCCCCTTCACATCCACCTTGCACACATGGACACAAAAGATTCCCTTCCTAACTCAGACAATGGCACTTCTGAATTCAATTCAGGTCTGGACAAATAAGAAAACTTCTGTGGCAGTTGGAGATAAGCTGGCACCCTTGGCCATTCCCATACCCACCATGGATGTGACGGCAGAGGCCACAGCAAAAGGGCTCATGACTGTACCCCTGGGGCTCAGGGGACTTCCCAAATTGTACTGCCTCTGCCCTCTCCCCAACTCTCTAGCCCTGGCTGCATTGCCTTAATTTCCTCTAAGATGCCTTGGCCCAGCCCTTCAGTTGCATGGACCCAACTCAGCACCCCAGGACCCCATGCAGATGGTAGCCATCTCAGACACCATGCTGCAGAGGGGAATAAATAATCTCTATCATCTTTTCAATTTGTACAGCTCAGAAGATACTTCCATGGGAATTTTAATCCGATTCTCACAATTAACCTTATATGGGGTTAAAGAGGGCAGGTGCCATGTCACTGCCTTTTCACACATGAGAAATTAGAGATACAGCAAGATGCTCAAGGTCATATCATGAAAAAATGGGGAAGTCAATACTACTTCTACTACTATTATTCCTAACAACAGTAGCAGCTTACAAATGCTGAATGCTGACAGCAAGAATTCAGTGCACTTTAAGTTCGAAAACCAATGCTTCTAATTTAATTTCACAACTTCAGTTCATTCTCCACTGGCAAGTATTTCGTTATGAACAGGACCCACTACATAATTTGTGCATCCCAGTGCAAAATGAAAATGGAGGGTTCCTTTTTCAACTGTTTAAGACTTTCGAGACAGTGACAACAGAGCATTAAACTAAGTGCAGGGCCCTTCGAAGTGAAAGCACAGGTCATAAGCCTGAGAAGCCGGCCCTGCTTATTAACCCCCAAGAGATACCTAAATCTTGGTATAATGTTTAACTATAAGAACAAGGAAGGAAGCATGGTATCGATTCTTGTATTCTTCCCAGTCCATGAAAACGTTTGTTTTTTGTTACCTCTTAGTAAATCTATTACCTCATCACAATAATCAGAAGTGGGCCAAAATTCCTGGATGACAACTCTGGTTTTTGTGTCATGGATTTGTGAGATAAAAAGGCAACTATACTTACTTCCTGTGGAGTTTTCATTCATCTTGCTGAACCCTTTGACCACTAGATAAAGTAAGAACTAAGAAAGCAACTTGATTTCCATTCTCTCCCTTTTCTTGCCCTTCAGTCAAGACAGGATATGCTGATTATTATGTTCAGACTAAACTCACCCATGACCAGGAAAAAGTCTCCATCTGTTAGGCCAGTTATGGAGAACAATCATTGCCATTGAAGGCACAGTCCCAAACAAGACTGTGCCAAGTGGTTCTCACAAGAAAGACTAGACATTTTCAGTCTGGTGAGAGCCAGTTTGTTCCCAGCCATAGCCACTATCCATCAACCTTTTTCCCTAGCCCTCCCACTTCCCAGCTAGGAACAAAGAGACAAACAAATGCCAGGAAAAACATCAAGCAGCAATTAAGATGGGATTTAGTTCTGTCGTTGAAGAGCTCTATGATGGAAGTTTAAAGGACAGCCACATTTTGTGGTTTGGTAAATGTGATAATAATACACTGGGAAGGTGTTTTCACTAAACTGATGTCTTGGAGTTTGCCTTTCTGCCCTCCATAATTCTGCTTGACAAATGACTTACCATATTCAATCAATTGTAAGATGTACGTTTTTTTCACTTTTTAACATCCTCCCAGTCAGAATGCACCTGATAATCAATGGTGTCCCATAATCCCTGTTGGCTAGGAGGTAGATGAGAGATGTCATTACCTGTGCATGCTCCAATTTGGCTATGGCTGCTGTGGTATTATGGTATATGCTAGAAATGTATATCTAAATAAGTCTACAAGAGCTCATTCAGTAAGTATAAAATTAAAATTCTATGGGTTTGAAAGCATTATGTTATAGTTTCTCTGGAAGTAGTTTTTCTTAGTGTTACATTTAAAAATACTGTGCCTTTCAGTAAAAAAGGAGAAAGAAAGAAAGTCACAAAATGTTAAAAGTTGTTAAATTTGGGTATCTAGGTGAGCGGTATATTAGAGTTCTACGTATTTGTATTATTTTTACAAAGTCCCTGTCAGTTTGAAGTTATTTCAAAATCAAAAGTTTAAAAAAATACTGTCTTAGATGTGACAAAATACGTCATACCTTTGATACAGTGCAACATACACCACTCGAATTTCTGACAAAGTTTGAAAAACTTCATATGCACCCATTGAGAAGTTATCCTAAGTTCAAACTTAGAAAATTTCTAGCCACCAATAAAATACTAATTTTCAAATATCCATTATGGAGTTCTTATTTGTTTGTTTATCTGTTTTTCACTTTTTCCAGCTTACTACTAGAAGTACCATAACATGGAAATCCAAACACTAGTAAAAGGTACTGGTTATAACAGAATATCAATATACTGGACCAGATTAGTGGACAAATCAGTTTTCTCTATGGCAATGGTTTTAAAAGAATTTCCAATATAAAATTCTAGACCTGCACTGTCACAAAATGCATATAATGTGACCCACATATGTAATTTTAAATGTTCTGGTTGCAACATTTAAAAAGATTTTAAAAAACAGGTGAAATTAATGTTAATATGTTAATGAACTCAATATATACAAAATGTTATCATATATGCATGTAATCAACATAGAAATATTAACAAAATATTTTATTTATTTTTATCCCATCTTCAAATTCAAGTGTGTATTTATACTTACAGCATATCTCAGTTCACACTCACCACATTTCAAATGCTCAAGAGCTACACATGGCCTGTGGCTTGTGGCTCATGGCTGCCAGCCTGGAAAGTGCAGATGTAATCAACATACATATTTAGGAGCAAAATAATTTGATCCCTTCCGGAACATTTTGATCAACAATGATCAGTCATGGACACGATTGGCAGATATTCAAAAGCTGCAGCTACTACAATCAATTAATTAACTCAAGAATCACAATAATACATTGTCCTGGAGCAATCCAGCTGGAGACATCTAGAAGAGTGGTCTTCAAACCAGGCTACTGATGTGCAAATTCTTTTCACACAGTGCTATACTTGAGAAGGAATAGGCTGCAGGGAATCCACTTTCAGGTTCTCAAATTACGGAGGTATTCTTCCCTAAAATCAATTTGCCTAAGAACAATTTTTTCACATGTTTGAAGTATTATTTTACACTTCTTTATAATATTAAGCACTAGAATGTGTCATTAATTGCATTAATTGGGGAAAAATGTACCTCTTAACTAATAACGGTATATATTTTTGATGTTGATCCTTTTATATATAACTGGGATGTCTTCCAGTACTGCAAAATGTTTACACTGGCAAAACTTAAGCATGGAAATTGTATGTGACTTCTTTCAGATAAGATACATCATTCAATTAAGCTAGTTAAAATGTGTTTTCTCAAATTGTATCTGGAAATATCTTCTCCATAAAATCAATCCTCATTTTACTTTCTAATTAATTTTATATTTGCCACCTTTATTTTAAAAAATAAATTGATATGCTAGGTGCCAGACCAACAAATAGTTGCACTGTTTAGGCAACATATACTTTTGTCTTTCATAAAATGTATTTGAAAAGTTTGATCCTTTGGGCTAATAAAATTAATGGATTTCTGGGTTTTGTACATGATTCTTAGTTAATTATTCCCAGAAACCCAACACCAGAGTTCTGTGAACACATTCACACATATTTATCCAAGGAAATGAGAGCTGTCATCAGAGTCCTCATTTGTACATGTTGATTTACAAAGTTAGATATGTGTTGCATTGTTTAATTTGAAAATTGTGTGTTTATTATTATTTAATATTTCAATTAATTAAGAACGGAATAAAAAGGTCATTATATTTTAACCTAGGCTTTAGTATGTCAGTAATTTATCTAATATTTCTCTTAGTGATTTATCTAAGATTTCGCTTGGTGATTTTAATAATACTCCTCAAAATGCATATGAATAAATTTATTTCCTTTGAAAAAAGAAGTCAGGCATTTTATAAACAATAAATCTGATTTGGCTGATTATTTTGATATGAACATTACATGTGCCAATTAAATTATCTTTTCTCTAAAATTGGATGATCCAAATCTGCAGCCTCAAGGCTTTATATTTAAAGGTTGCAATAAGTTAAAGGCATTTTATCAAAAATTATAGTGGCAAGGGCATTTTGGCTGAAGTATTTGATTTTGATTTTCCCAAACTTTCTAGGTATATTGGATTAAAAATAATGTATTAAAATGACAGTGTAAGAAATATAATTATAATCATTTGATAAATCTCAGAAAAGCAATTTTGGTAAACTTCCCAGAAATTGAGAAAGTAAATGATGCATAAGCAAATTTGAGAAAAAATAAACAGCATCATTCACTTAAGGGATGTGTTCAAACCAAATTCTTATTTTCATTTTTAATAATTCCTTCTCAAAATATTTAATATTTTATGTTGTTCTGATAAACTGAATACTACTAATACTTTCATGATAAGTATTTTAATACTTGGAAACTTACAGTCACAGGGAAATTTATTGCAGTCCATACTTTTTTTTTTTTGCAGAGATGTATAGCATAGTGATCTATAAAAGGCATATAATAAAAATATACTAAGATAAATTATGTAGGAGAAGTAGAATGGAAGGGTGAGTTCAAGGAGACTGAAGGACAGTGTCAAGTTTCTGACTGTTAGAGAAGACCTTGTTTGTGTTTTGTTTTGTTTTTTTGCATGGGCAGGCACCAGGACATGGTTTTTTATTTGTTTGTTTTTAATCAACAATGATTATTAAATTGTTATGACATTGTTATTTCATTGAATGCATGAAAAATGTAAGGCAATCATTTCATTTAAAAGTATAAGTATTGATCATATGCTGGACCTTATAAGTGCAAATTTTTAAACTTATGATAAACCGTTTGAGATGCTAACTTCAAGATGTGTGGTTGGGTGGGTAGTTTTTAAAAATTATTTTAGGTGGTACATAATTAGAAAGTTTGAAGACCACTGCTATAGAACACAGACTCACTGAAGCCCAGAGGAAAATTTAGGGTGGAAAAGGAAATTTAGAAAGCAGAGCTTTTAAAAGTTTTCTGGACACAGTAGATACCACAATAACTTGATATATTCTAGCTTATTCACCAGGGTGGCTGTAATGGGTGACATTTGGGGGATGTTTCTGAGCAATTCATGACTACTGTACTTACTCAGTAAGGTCACTTTGGTGATGAAAGTGCGCTGAGCACAAAGCCCTTTTTCTCTTCTTTCACTGCTTCCATTCTCTCCTTACTCACGCTCTCGCTCTCAATCTTCCATTTTCTCCTATAAAAATGAAAATAATAATAACAACAAAAACAAATGACAAGAGCACATAATATTGTTTCAGGTCTTCCCATTTGCCTTTACCATCTCTGAGAATTTCAGAAATGATCTATTTTGTGAAGAGAATTACAAATAATGTTAACTAATGCATCTCTGCAATGTAGCCATGACCATGTAGTCTGACCATGAAAACCAAATGCTATCTAGCTAAGCAGTTCCAGTCTAACAAGAAATCAAGCAACCAACAGCCCCCTCCAAAAACAAAAACACAGTAGCATCTATGTTGTACAAGTACTAGGCTAGGCCCTTCATTTCACTGAATCTGAATCTGTACACCAGCTCTAAGAGATAGGTACTAACACTGCTCCCGTCTTACAGATGAGAAAGAAGGGAAATGATTGGCCCCAAAACACAGAGCTAATAGTTGTTCGAGTTAAGATGCGAGCCCAGATTTGGTTTGATTTAGTTAATGGCCATGCACTTCAATACTATGCTGTTTGATGTTTGAGTGGTGTGTTTCGTGTTTGTCTGACTATATATCTTTCTATATTTGGTTACACACCATGTTTATATTTCTATGCTTCTATGTGATTCCATCTAGGTTTCTGTGCATGTGACTGTGTGTGTACATTCACACTTACATGTGCACTCAAGAGGCACCTTGTAGAGCTCTTTCTGGTAGTATCCACATCTGTTTTTATGCACTTTAGTCAGCAGAGGAGTTCAACAGTGTTCATTCCCTCAAAGAAGCTAAGCATAAAGTACAATAAAAGTCACAGCCTCCTTTAAGAAAGTGATTGTGTGTCCTTTTCTATGTGGATGTGTGTCCCTGTGTTTGCGTATGTGTAACTTTGCTTTGCATGTGTATATGTCTATGTTCGTCTAATTCTGTATTTCTGTTTGTGGTTGAATCCACAAATGCATTTGCGTGTGTGTTGGTACCTGGATATCCGTGCGTGCTTTTGTATATTTGATGTACATTTAAGATTGAGTTTATCCATATTCATGTATACGCCCAGGTATTGCTTCATTGTGAACAAAGGAAAACATTTGTAGATCTTTGCGCATACTCCAATAGTGTATCTGTTGACATCTGAGGGTACATGTTTGTGCGTAGGTGCATTTGTGTGACTGTGGGCATCTCTGTATGTGCAGGTGTACATTTTTGTGAGTGTGTTTATGTGTGTGTTGTCTGTAAATACATGCATATATCTCTTACTTGTATATGTTTTGGGCATTATCTATGATTATCTGCTTGTATACGACTGGTGTCTGAGTATCCATCTGCATGTGCCTACATATGCAAGTGTGTTTATGGAGCTCTTCATGTTTATACACATGTTTTAATACAAAAATCTACAGGAATTCTATATCTAATACAAATACCTCATCTTATATCTATGAATCTGGGAGGGGTTTTTTGAGGGTGTCGCCATCTGAGTGGGTGGAATCTCGTCTTCTTTGGGGGCAATTCCCATGCCTATGTGTACATGTGTAAGTCACTGGGGCTGTACCTATATTCCTGTGTGTATATTTCTGGATGAGTCCATGTGTATAAGGCAGCACCTCTGTATGTACATGTTTAGTCCTCATGTTCACTGTTTGCAAACACTCATCCATGAGCTTCTGCTTGTCTGTCTGTATCTGTGTGTACATAATAGATATATGTATTTATCTGGGTAAGTTTGTGTGCCTGTACCTTTATGTTCTTGCCTATAAGTCTCTTTATTTGTGTCTAGATGCTTCCATGTCCCCACATGTATGTCTTGGTGTTCATCCGTGCATTTACCCAGCTTCCTTTAAACATGGATATCAGTGCGGCCATCTGCATGTCAACAAGGGTGTGTTAATGTGTCCCATCAATCTGCTGACATGTGGTGAATGCCTTTTGGTGAATCTCTGGGTGAGGGCACCTGAGTATCCGTGTGGGAATGTTATGTTGCTGTGTACATCTGAGAGCTCTGGATGCATGGAGATGCTTGCGTGCCTGTGTATGTCTCTGCCCCTGGGTTTGTGTGTGCGTGTGTTTGTGGTACATATGCCCATCTATGTTGGCATGTATACACATGACTATACACACAAGGGTCTGTGAAGGTGTGCTTCTGGGAAAGTGTACTTCACTCTACCGGTGTGAGTGCACATTTTTTGTCTCTGTGCACATGCCAAGAAACATGCATGCTGCTAGGTGTGTCTGTGTAACTCCGGGTTTGTACATGCATGTCTCTGGGTCATTGTCACATCTGTCTGCACATACACATGGTATGTCTGCATGTTTATCAATCTCTTTATATGCTTCTATATGCATCTGCACAAGCTCCTATGTCTATTTCCGTGTGAGCTTATATGAGTGTGGTTCATGTACTGCTCTCTGAGTGCACACACCTGTGTCTCTGAGAGCTTACCTGGGCTTCTGCATTGGCATGTGATGTTGCATGTGTCTCTTGTGAATCTGAGTGAGTCTGTGTGTGAGTGCAGATGTGTTTGCCTGAATGTATCTTTGCGTGGGTCTCTGGGCCTGTGCCCCTATATGCAGGTACATGTTTCTGGAAACAAAATATATATTCATCTACATTTGTATGCATCTTCTATGCATATACACACATCTCCATAAATGTCTACAGCACTACAACTGTACATGTACACATGTACAGCATATGGGTCCCTTTATGGGTCCATCTCTGTCTCACTTATGTGTGTGTACTTACATGCATCTTTGTGGACATGTGTATGTTTCCTTGTGTGGCTGTATATGTCTCCATTTGGGCATGCATTTATTTGTGCACATTTTTGCGTGTGTTTCCATATGCACACCTATGTGCCTGAGTTTTCCCATATGCATTTGTGTGCGTGTTTACATGCTGCATGAAAATGTTCATGCATGTGGTTTAATAGGAATATCTATGCCGTTTTGTGCATATGTAAATGGCCCTTGAACATGTGCGTGTTTAAAACCGTATCAGTCCCTATTTGTGTATCTACCTAGGAATGAATTTCTATGCTTTAGTGTTTGCATGAAGATGAATCTTTATGCTTCGATGGCCCTGTGTATCCATGGAAGCACATGCATGTGCACATGGATGACTATGCATGTCTATGGGGGGGTGTATGTCCATACACATGGGGGGGGTCATATGTGCTTGTCTAAATTTATGCAGAAAGGTCTGGGTGTGCCTGAGTGTGTATCTGTGCTTGTGAGCACATGTATGCCTCTAGGAGTATTTATATGGCTTGGAGTGTACAAATATTATTTCCATGGAGTCCACATGCCGTTCTGCATATGCATCTGTGTTTCTGCATTTTGGTGGTTATGAATCAATACACCATTCCCTTGGTGCTTATATCTGTATATAAATGTCTCTTTGTGCTTCTCTGACACTACAAGAGTCTCTAGTGTATATATTTATGATGAGATATTGCTATGTGCCTGTATCTGTGAGCACTTGTGTGTGCATAAGTCTGTGCATATGTGTGTCTGTGTGTACAGGTGACGGTCTGTGTTGGGCTTCTAGGATTTTTGTTATCTTGGTGCAAACATGTCTTTGGTTGTGGCTGTGTGAATGTATGGTCTGTTTACACCGGTAGGTCTGTGTTTATGTGTGTCATAGTGAACACTCGGGTCACTATGTATGTGTGCATGTGCATTCTGGTGTGTGTGTACATGTACATGTCTTCCAGAAAGCTTTTTCTGGTCACTGACATCTGCTTTTCTAGGTTACAGCCAGCATAAGGGGCTCAAGATTTTCTTCTTTGTCTTGAAGAGACAAAAAAAATAAACAAGAAAAGATGCAGCCTCAACTGAAAAATGTTGATTACTGAAGATGATTAACTATGGTTTAAAAACATGGGTATTTAATAATCTGAAGATAAAAAGCAGGTGGTTGCTCAGACCTTAACATACATCTGCCATCACGGGTAATTCTGCCTGAGGCCCTGGCCTGTACTCACGTCCTTTTCACCTTGGGCACTAGGCAAGGCCCTGTCACACCTTCTTCTTTCCCAAGCTTGCCCATCACAGAGGGCTCTGAAGATCAGAGAGGTAGAATGTCTTGTTTGGGGTCACATGGCTAATACATTGCAGAGGCAGAATTGAAAAGTAGGTCTGACTGACACCAAGCCCATATTCCTTCTACTGTACCCCAGGCCATTTGGATTACTTAATGTGCTCAGGCCCCAGCAGGAGAAAGTGTGGAGCTGGCAGTGGAACCAGGCATATCTGCCTCTGAACACTGTGTTCTGAATCTTGCTTCTTTCCTGAAATTGTCTCATTTAATCCTTGGAATATCCTAAAAGGAAGTATTTCATCCATGTTTAGCGATGGGGAAATCTACTCAAAGAAGAGAAGTAACTTGTCAAAGCTTTTGTGTGAGCCTGTGGGTCCTTTGTTCATATCCTATGGAGCAAAATGGTGTGTTGTTGGGGCACTTAATCCGAATTGAGTGAGTTTGTGCCTCCTGAAGTGAATCTGAGTGATAAGGAGTGAATGTACACATTGTGCTGCTTTTCTAGGTATAGTGAAACTTTTTGAGTATTGTGCAGCAAGTCTGAATATTACGAGGGGTATCGAAGATCTGGGGTAAATGTGGGTGTTTGGGGGTGAGCATGCATGCCTGTGGCTTATGCCCCTCTTCTCTGCATTGTGAAATGAGTCTGGGGTATAAGTCTAAGGACTATGGGGCAAGTCTGAGCATTTCAGGGCAAGCTTCTAGGTGAAAGGTATGTCTCTGAGTACTGGTGCAAGGTTAGATGTTGTGGTGTGAGTCTGTGTGTGCTGCAGAAGAGGTCTCTGGTTGTATGGCTAGTCTCTGAGCTGTGCTTCATGTGAAGATTGATGTGGTGGGGTGAATCCGAGAGTGGTGATAAAACGTCTCTTGGTTACAGGGTGAGTCTCTGTTATTGTAGGTTGGCCCTTTGCATTTTGGGGTGAGTTTTGTGGGGTGGGTCTTTCTGATAGGACTAGGTGTTATGAAGCAAGCCTGTGGGCTGTATGAAGTATTGGTAAATTATAGGTCCTGTGAGTGAGTGCCTTGTGGTGCCAGTCTGTGTCTAGTGGCACACAGGTGGTGTGTGGCTCTCTGCATTATGGGAGGCATTTCCAGGTGATGGGAGGTGAGTCTGTACATTGAAGGTCTCCTCTATGAATTGTGGGTCTTGAGAGTCCTGGGTGTCTATTGGGGGTGGCTGTTTTGTGGGAGTGATTCTGCATGCAGTGAGTTTTATGGCTGTGATTTTTTACATACTGCGTCCACTCTCAGGGGAATCTGTGGACTGTGGACAGGTCCTTACATTGTAGATGATCTAGGTGTGGTGTGGGTTATTCTGTACATTGTGGGCTAAATCTTTGAGTGATGGGGTGACACTATGTATCATGGGTTGAATCTCGAGGTTCTATAGTAAATCTCTGTGTGGCAGGGACAGTCTTTGCATTGTACTGTATGTCTGTGCCTTACACAGACTCTTGTGGAGGTTTGGAGGGGATCGGGTGTGGAATTGTATCTGTACATAGTGTGGCATTTCTGGAGAATGTGGTCCAACTCTGCCTGGTAGGAGAAGTCTAGGCTATAAACTGATTCTGGATGTGGCATGGGTTGTGATTAGGGGTAAGTATGGGTGTGGGGGAGCTAGTGTTTGTGCTGCTGGACTATTCTGTGTGCTGTAAGCAAATCTGCATGGTGATGCAGTCCTCTGTGCTGTGAACCATGTCTGTCCATTATTGAGTGTGTTTTGAGTTGTGGGTCTTTCTGTTGGGTGAATATTTATACTATGGGATGAGTTGTGGACGTACAAAGGATATGAAGGCAAATGGCAGGGTATATTCCTCAGTGTTTTAGGGCAATTATGAGTGTGTGTGCGTGTGTGTGTGTGTATATATATATATATATATATGTTTTTTTTTTTACATGGGCAGGCATTGGAAACTGAACCTGTGTCTCCGGCATTATAGGCATTAACTCTGCCTGCTGAGCCACCGTGGCCCACCCACAACTATGTATATTGTGAGGACTGTTTGCGTACGTGGGACATGTATTAATGTTGTGGGTTGGCGTGTGATTGTGAAGAAACTCTGTGTCACAGCAGAGTTTCAGTTTGGACATGTCAGCAGGGAGAATCTGATACAGTTGTGATTTGTGATTTGATTCTGGTGTTTTGGAATGAATCTGTACTCGGCAGCCAGTCTGAGCAGGGTGTGGCAATTTGGGCTTGTGGGGAATGTTTGTGTATTTTCAAAGTATTGTGTACATTGTAGGATGTGTCTTTTCATTGGAGAGTTCTCCAAGGTGTTGCAGAGGTGAGTATGTGCATTGTAGAATGTGTCTAGTTTGTGGTCAAAGGTGCTTTGCCAGGTGAGACTGGGTCGTTAAAGCATGTCTGGCAAGAACCATATTTACACAATGTGGATAAATCATGTCCCTGCTTGGCAAGTATGTATGTCCTGGGGCAGTTTTGGGTGTTGAGGGACATGTGTTTGCCCCTTGGAGCAATTTGTATATTTTGGGGTGAATCTCTGTATCACAATGCAATTTTGCATTTGTGCAGAAAACTTTTATGTCATAGGATACATCTGCCCATAGTAAGTTGTATCTAGGTATTGTGGGGCATGTTTGTAGATTATAAGATATATGTTAGTGTTGTGTGTCGAGGCTGTGAATTTGGGGTGATCCTGGATGTTTTAGATCTATTCTTAAGGCAGTGGGTTGTCTGTGGTAGAGTGAGGCTGTGTATCATAGGGAGATTTTTGTATTGCGGGACCTGTCTGGGAGTTACAGGGCATGTATTAACTTTATGGAGTGAGTCTGGGCCTTGTGGAGCAGGTCTGTTCATTGTAGACTGGGTATAGGTTTTGTGGGGCATTTCTATCATACTAAAAGGTAAGAATGAGTTTTGAGGCAGATCTGGGCTTTATGGCAATAATGAGTGCATTACAGGACAAGTCTTGGCATTCTGTGAAGAATTTTTGCATCGTGAGGTAAATTCATGTACTGCGATGTGATTCCATTGGCTATGGTGGGAGTCTTATGATGTGGAGCATTCCTAAGTTATAAAGTTATGTTGCCGAGCATGGTAAGTTGGTCTAGATATTAAGGGGTGAGCCAGTGAGTTATGGGAGAGTCTGGACATTGTGGAACTCATCTATATGTTTCACCAATGTTTTTTGGTGATGTGGTGCATCTACGTGTTTGGGGGCTTATCTGATTGCTGTGGTGCATTATGGCATAATTCTTTGCTTTGTGGGGTGAGTCTGCATTGTGAGATATGCTGTGTGGAGGAGTGAAAGTGTGTGCATTGTAGGATGGGTCTGGAAGTTATGGTAAATTCTGCACACCACAGGGGCAAGTCTGTTTTCAGGGGAAAGAGAATGAGCCTGTGAGTTTAAGGATAAGTCCAAATGTTACAGAGGAGGTTCTTTTGTTATGAGGGTGTACATTTTGGGAAATAGTCTTAAGTTGTTACGCAATTCTGTGTGTTTCTGGGGACCATTTTTTTTATGAGGTATGTTTTCAAATTAGGGATGTATTCAGGAGTCATGGGACTCCTGTCCCATGGGAAAGCTGTCCATTTTGGAATGAGTGTGTGTTTTGATACAATTTGGGATGTTGTAAGATAAGTCTTTTGTTATGGAATTCTATGCATTCTGTTGGGCTTGTCTACATTGTGAACATTATCGTTACATTGTAAGGTGGGTCTAGATATTGAGAGACAAATGTGAATTGTGGATTGATTCCAAGTGAGGTAAAATCTAGGTGTTATGCTACATTTGTTGTGGTGTGGGTCTGTGTGCTTTGAGTTGAATGTGAGTGTCAGGTACCAATTAGGGAGTTGTGTGGTAAGCCTGCAGTGGGAGGAGTCTTAGCTCTATGGCCTATGTCTGCAAATCGGGGGCTGTGATTGTGTACTGTGATGCAATTTTGTGCACCCCCTGGGGCAAATAAGAAAATTGTGGAATTAGTGTTGTGTGTTGTGATTCCTTTGTATCTCTTGCTTTGTGAGGGTGATTCTGGGTGCTATGAGGTCATGTCTTTAGGTTTTAAAATAAACTTGCAGCTATTTTTGGAGTCTGTGTGTTGTACTGTGAGTTTGGGGCTCTATGAGCAAGTCTGTGTGTTTTATATAGGCAAGCTGGGATTTATGGAGTTAGTATGTTGTGGGGCAAAAGTGTGTGTTGGGCAAATCTATGTCTTGAATTGTGAGTTGATGTGCAGGGATGTATTCCTGTGTGCTGTGAGAAGGGTCTGTTTCTGGGGGTACATCTGTATGTTGTGGGGTGTTTCTATGTGTTGTAGTGCATGTGTGTGCCCTCTGCGGCAAATCTTTACACCATGGGGTGAGTGCTTGAATGGTGCGATGCTTCTGTGCATTGTAGGATGGATTCTGTCTTGTGATGTGATTCTCTGTCTTGCTCAGAGGAGAGACCAGGGATTGCGGACTGACCCAAAGTGCTTTAGGGATAGTCTTTGTGCTTGCTGATGGACAAGGGTGTGTGTGTGCATTTTGTGGCAACTCTTTGTATCATGTGGCAGGTATTGTGAGTCAGTCTTATATGATGTAAGAGGAGTCTGTGTGGTTTGGAATGAATTTGTATGTTTGTGGGTATGTCTCTCTGTCTTGGGCAGTCTTGGCATTGTAGGCCATCTCCAGGAGTTGTAAGGAATGTCTGTATGTCCGTGTCAAGGTGCGGGGCGGGGGTGTGGGGGTGGGAAAGATGCATACTGATGCACATCTCCACATTATGGGAAGAGTCTGGTGACCAGAGATGTGTCTACCCACTGTGATTGCAGAGCACATCAGTGCCTTGTGATGTGAGTGTGAATTTTGTGAGAAGTCTGTATAGTTTGTTTGTGTTTGTTTATTGGGTTTTTATAAGTTTGTATACTGTAGTGAACCTGGAATTTGTGCGTGGGGGGAGGGAGTCTATACACTAGTTATATGGCATTTCTGGTTATTGTGGAGTGAATCTGGGCATTGTAGGGCAATTCTGAGGATATGGCTATTGGTTTTGAGGACAAAGTGAGGCAAAGAGGTATCAAATCACACTTGGTGAAGTCAATGTGTGCCTCATGAGCTAAGTCTATGCACTGTGGAGGATTCAGTGTGTCATGACGCAGCTCCGTGTTTTATATGAAGGGTTCTGAGGTCTTCCTGCATCATGGAGCATGTCTACACTTAGTATGGTCTACCCAGGGGTTGTGGGGCAAGTCTGTGAATTATGGGGCATAACTATGCAATATAGGGCATCTTGTGTTGTGGGAAAATGCAGCAATCCTGAGTGTTGTGATTCTAGTGTCTTCATTGGGATGACCGTGTCTCTGGTGGAACTTTGTAGAGTGAGACTGTACACTGTTGCTCCAGGTTGTACATGGTGGGGAAGTTAGTGTGTTGTGCGGCATGCTTTGTGCTACCAGGAAGGTCCATTTGTTGTAGGGTTTATCTGGGTTTGTACTTGTACATGACTGTTCTGTGAAATAAATGTGGGTAGATTATGTGGAAGTTTTAGTTGTAGGTGGCACATTTTGGCATCACATTATGATTCTCTATGTAAGGGATAAGCTTGTGAATTGTGTTCATGTTTGTTCTTCAAGAGGCATGGCTGCATGTTGTGGGGCATGTCTGTGAGTAATCTGCAAGCAGTATGCCAACTCCATTTGACTTGACGTGAATCTGGACAACCCAGTCAGATATCTGCATGGTAGAGGAGGTCTATGCATTATGGAGCATGTTTGGCATCATGGGGTGACCCTATGATTCTAGACTGTGTTTGATCGTTATGGGTTCCTGTGTATCTCTTGTGGGGTGGGGCTGTGTACATTGTGGGGACAGCTGATGGTGTTTGGAGCTTTTGCATCATGATGTAATTCTGTTCCCTTGGGCAGACTGTGAGTTGTGGGGTTGTCTGTGCATTGTAGGGTGTGTCCAGGTATTGTGAAGCTAGTCTGTGCCTGGTGGTGCAGAGTGGCATGTTGTGATTCCATCCTATACTTTGTGGAGTGAGTCTCAATTGCAGAGTCAGGCTAGTACATTGTAGGGCCTGTCGAGATGCTGTGGATCAGGTATGTGTGTTGTAGGTTTTCTGGCTAAAACAGAATAAGTCTTGATAAAGTGAAATTCATGTACTTCATGGATTGGTTCTACATGTTTTGCATGAATTCTTCATTTTGTGGAGTCAATGTGATGTGTGTGTGTGTGTGTGTGTGTGGTGTGCCTGCGATGGCCATGGTGGGGCACACCAGCTTTGTTCTATGACACTGTATATTGCAGATCATGTTTGTGGGAAAAGGACAATCTGTGCTGAGGGGAAAGTCCATTTTATGGTGCAAGGCTGGATCTTGTGGAGTGATTATCTACATTACGGAGTGAGTCTGGGCATTGTGGGCAATTTGGGGTGTATAGTTGACGTTTGTGGATTTTGACAGGAAGCTATGCATTATATTTGCAATCTTTACTCTGAGATAATTTGTCCATTAGACGGTGCTTCTACGAGGGGTGGGGTGAGTATGTGTTGTTATGGGTGTTAAAGAATTTCTGTACTTTATGGTGCAGGCTTGGTGTTGTGGGGTGAAACTGTGCGTTATGGGGCAAGTCTTTGTATCTGGGGGCAAGAATTTAAAGTGTGGGGTGAGTCTCTCTCTCATTGTGGGGTATGCCTTGGCATCGTGGGCAGTCTATGTGTGGCAGGCTGAGGCTACGCCTCGTGGAGTGAGTCTGTTATTCTAGATAATTCCGTGTGTATACTGAGATGACTTCCATAGTGGGGCATGGTTTGCATTGTGGGATATGTCAGGGGCTTATGGGGTGGGTGCATTTGGGATGAGCAGGTATCAGAGAGAATGGGTGTGTTGTGATATCATTCAATGCCTTGTGGGGAAGATGTTGGATATGGATGGGCTCTATCTGTTTGTGAGTCTTGATGTTGTAAGGCAACCTACCCTGTGACTCCTACCTGTATATTTTGGGGCAAAAATCTCCATTATGTCTGTGTGTTATAAGGTTGAGTCTCTGCATTGTGGGGCACACCTGAGGTTGTGTTGCCAGTCTTGCATTATTTGGGAAGTCGGTGTTTTGTGAGGTATTTCTGTATGTTGTGTAGCATGTCCATGTGTTAGGGAACACGTTTGCATGTAATGTGGCATATCTGTATATTGTGGAGTATATCCATAGGTTGTGAAATATTTCTGTGTGCTATGGGTTGAGACTGGGTGCCACAGGGCAGGTGTGAGGTTGTGTGGCAAGTTTTGGTGTTGTGTCACAAGTCTGAGTAGCAGATGGTAAATATAAGTGTCATGCAATGAGTCTGGGGAACCTGGGGTATATCTGTGCATTGTGGAGTTGTTTGTGTGCTGTCTGGAGCTCATGTGTGATGTGAGGAAAGTCTGATGTTATGAAGGCAAGATGCTTTGTGGGGCAAGTCTATGTGTGGAGAAAGTCTGCATGCTGTGGGGCTTGTTTATATGCCATTGAGTCAGTTTAGGCATTTTGGGGTGAGCCTAAGTGATTGCTGCATGGGTATCATGGGGCAAGTCTGAGGGATATGAGTCATATCTATGTGTTTGGTGGTTTGTGTTGGTCAGAATTTCTTCACATTGTCTGTGTGTGGTGCAGCCTTTTTTCGGCTGTGAGGAAAGTCATGGTACTGTGGAGGCAAGGCATTTTGAGGAGCAAGTCTGTGCGTGGCAGGGCATGCACACTTGGGGGAACACCAAGGGTCCTGGATGAAACTATGGTATTGCGGGCAACATCTGGGTTTTGTAGGGCAAGTCTTTGTATTATGCAGCAAGTCTGCATATTTTGTGGCTGATCTATATACCATGGTGTTTGTTCAGCCTTTATAGGTGCTGTGAGGCCAGTGTTTGTCTGGTGAAGGCATGGGGTGTTGTGTGGGGCTAGTGCATGTGTCAAAGGAGCATATGGGTAGGGTAAAGCAAATCCATGGATTGAAGAGCATGTCTGTGTGGAACAGGTTCTGGTATGGGGAAGCCATCAAGTGGAGTCTCTATGTTGCATGGCGAATCTAGATATTGAAGGTTGAATCTTGGTGATATGGGGTGAGTCAGAGGGATTTGGAAGGAGGCTGGTGGAATTGAGTGCATCTGGGTTTTGTGGGTGGAATTTGGGTTTGCATAATGAGTCTGTGTGATGCAAGGTAACTCTGAGGGCTGTTTATCTTGAGTCTGGATGCTTTGCAGCAAGTCTGCATGTTGTGGAGCTTATCTGTATGTTCTAGGCATCATCCACATGTTGTACAGCATTTAGGTACCCTGGGAGGGAAATTTTGGTGTCTTGAAGGCAAGGAAGTGTTCATGGGTCTGTTTCATGGTTATGGGGAATCTGCACATCGCAGAGCCAGTATGCCCACTGCAAGGCGAGACAGAGGCTGGGAGGCCGGGCTGCATCTTAATGGCATGGGTGTCATGGATTGAAGCTCAGTGGACCTGGGCCAGTTTGAGCATAGTGGAATATATCTGCATGTCATGGGATTTTCGTGTGTGCTGTCAGCATTTCTTTATGCTCCGGGGCAGGTCTTGACATATGGCAGCAAGGAGGGAGGCAAGCCCAAGGGCCACTAGGCGCATTTGAATGTGGCAGGATCCAAATGAATACTGGGAGATGAGGATGCATTTCAGAGAATGAGGCTAAATATTCAGGAGTATAACCTATGCCTTGCAGCATTTGCCTGTGTCTTGTATAGCATTGTATGAGGCAAGTCTGGGTGTCCTCGGGCAAGGTTAAGTATTGAATAGAATGTCCCTGTGTTTTAGGTCACATCCAAGTGTCGCATAGGCTGCTGAGGCTGCAACTGTTGAGTGAATCTGAGTGATACTATGTTTGTATGTTGGTGGGTTTTGTCTGAGAGTTCTCCAGCACTTCTGGGCACTGTGAGGCAAGCCTTGGTGTTGTGGGAGCAAGAAGGCATTCATGATAGCAAGCCTGGTGTTGTGTGGGGACAGATATGCATGTCATGAGGTAAGTCATGTTATTATGGAATGAACACGGGTAGTGAATGCTCTGTCTTTGAATTTTTTATTGTGTGTGTGTACTGTTTGATATTTCTCTGTTTTGTGAAGGGAGACTTTTCATTGTAGAAGAAAAAAAGTGTTTGTGGGACCAGCCTGCATATGGTGAAGTGAATCCATATACTTGAGGGGGGCACATCTGTTTAGTGTGGGCATTATCTCTGAGTCATTGGGTAAGTCTAGCCCTTTTGGGGTGAGTTTATGTGTAACAAGGCATACTGGTACACAATAGGGTTTACTATGTGTTGTCTGTGTGTTTTTTGTGCCATGTGGCAAGCCCTGATATGGGGAAGGCAAGAAAATGTTTTGTGTAGGCCAGTCTGAGAGTAATTTGGCTGGGGGCTCTGTCACCTGTTGTGGGGCCAGTCTGGCTATTGAGAGGCTCTGGAGTGACATGAGGTGTTTCTGGATTTGTGGGACAAGTTTGGATGTTGTAGAACAGGTCTGGTTGTCGTGGGGTGAATCTGAATGTTTTGAGATCGAGTCTTGGAGTTGTGGGGCAAAGCTGTGCATTGTGTGTTTGTCTGTGTCATCCCACATTTCTGTGAGAGGCTGTGATGTTGTTCAAATGCATGTCTTGATGTTGGCGAGGCAAGTACCTGCTTGTGGGATCAGTCTATGTCATCAGGAGAGTGTGTGTATTATGGGGCCTGCCGAGTGGTGTAAGTCATGTCACAGGGCATGCTACCTGTTGAGATGCATGTTTGGGTTTTACAGGAGCACTCTGTGTGTTGTGGGGCAAATCTGGATATTGAGGGAGCATATCTAGGCATTGCAGTTCTTTGCCTTGTGTTGTGCAGCATTTCTGTGCTCTCTGAGGGAAGTCCCAGTGTTGTGGAGACAAGCTAACATTTTGAGGGACCTTTCTATGTATTGTATGAAGACTTCAGGTTTTATCAAGCCAGCCTGGCTTGTCCTGGGGCCAGTGTGCCTGTTGCCCAGCAAGGCTGGGTAGTGTGGGTCAATCAGGGTTGTGAGGGAGCCCTGGATCTCAAGTGTTAGTCGAGGTATCATAGAGTCAGTTTGTCATGGTGAGACTGGGTGTCACAGGTGAATTTGGGTGTTGGGGGGCTTGTCTATGCATTGTGGGGCTTTTGGTGTGTTTTTCTCAGCATTTCTGTGTGCCCTCAGCTGAGTCATGGTGTTAGGATATCAAAAATGTACTTTGCTGTACCACAAATTCGAGGTGTTAATAATAGGGCTGCATATGGGAACTCTGTATTTTACATATTGTGTGCATGATTTTTCTATAAACCCACAACTTCTCTAATGAAAAGAAAATGTATTTTGCAGAGCCAGTCTATGTTGTGGGGAGAGTATGTGTATTGTGGGACATGCCCATGTATTTTGGGGAAAATCTGGGTATCATAGGGTGAATTTGGCTTCCATGGGGTGAGCCTGCGTGGCTCATTGCAAGAGTGGGTATTTGACAGCAAGTCTTAGTATTGTGAGGCATAGCTATAATTGTAGGGTTTGTCTGTTTATTGCCCATCTCTTCTATGTACTGTGAAGTAGGTGTTGGTGTTGTGGAGCAAGAAGTGTTTTGCAGGGTAAGTCATTATATTGTAGCAAGAATTTGTATATTTGGATGAAGGCCCATATACTTGGTCCCTGTTTAGATGTTCTGGGGCTAGTTTCTTGGGATGATGGCCCATTTTGGGGTGAGTATGGGTATAACGGCAAATCTAGATGAAGTGGGTATGTCTTTGCTCACTGAGACTGTGTGTGTTTTCCAGCATTTATTTCTGTTAAGGGTAGATAAGGATTATGTGGAAGCAAGAAAGTGTTTTATGGAACCAATCAGAGGGTAGAATCTGAGTACGCCCGTGTCTTTCAAGGCATGTCTTTGTGTTGTGGGTTTTACCCTGTATTGTAGAACATTGCCACAGTTGGTGGGCTAGGCCAGGGCTTGTGGTATGTGTGTGTCTACATGATGTGGGGTGGTTCTGGGAATTCTGGAGCAAGTCTTGATTTTGCGCACGTGCCCATGTGTTGTGGGGCCTATCTGTACATCATATTTTTCTCTGTTGCCCATCCTTTCTGTGTGCTGCTGTGAGGGACAGTTGTGGCGGAAGAGTTATTTTGCATGGTCAGGCTGTGTGTGGTAGGGAGAGAGTGTAGATTATGGGGCATTTAATGTGTTGGGGAGCCACTCAGGGTTTGGAGTAATTCTGGCTGTTGTGAATCAAGTTTGGGTGATGTGGGGTATGCCTGGGTGTAGCGAAGCAAATCTGTCACAGTGCACACATGTGCATTGTGATATTTTTTCCATGAGTTGTCCAACACGTTTGTGTTCTGTGAGGCAAGACTTTTGATGTTATAAAGGCAAAATGGTGTTTTGTTGCGTCAATATGTGTGCTGTGGGCAGAGCTGGTGTGTTTGTTCTGGAACCTACCATTGTTCCTTGTGTTGTGAAGGTAGTAGGTTCATCGTAGCTGAGTTGATGTGGTGTGATAACATTTCTATGTGTTGGAGAAGGCTATGCATTGCAGACTGTTTCTAAGAGTTTCAAAGTGAGTTCTTTATGTTGTGGGGGCAATATGATGTTCTGGCATGAGTCTGTGCATTTAATTGATTTGGAATGAGTCTTCATGTGGGATGAGTTTCTGTTTCGTGGGTCTTTTTGTGCCTTGTAGGATGTGCCCAGGTATTTCACAGCAAGTCCAGGTGTCATGTGGAGACTGCATGGTGTGCATTTCTGGATGGTGGGGGCTAAGTGTAGTCAGTATGGGTGTTATAAGGAAAGGCTGGTGACAGTGTTAGTGTTATGTGATTCTGTGCTTTATGAGGGATACTCTAGGTGTTATGGGATGATTCTAGTTGTTTGGGATTAAGTTTTAGTGTTATGATCCAGTTTCATGTGTAGTAACAATGACAGAAACCAAAACATCAGCTAACATCAATAACACTAATTCTCAGCCAGGCACTGTTAAAAGTGCTTTATGGCATTAACTCATTTAGTCCCCATAACAGTTCTATGAAGTAGGTACAGTTATCATTATTTTCAATTTAGAGATGAGAAAACTAAGACACAAAACCTTTCTAAGGTTATGCAATTAGTAGATGATACAAGTGGGATTGGTACCTGGGCAGTCTTGAGTCCTGGGTGTGAGCTCTAACCACTAGGCAGCACTGTTCCCTTGGTTTTGGGGTGTGATGGGCTTTGTCATATCTCTGGGCCTTGTTGGGTATTGTGTTGCACAGAACCAAGGTATTTCAAAATCTATCCAAGTGTTGGGGTGCTCCTCCATGTGTTGTTGGAGGGCTTTTGCTGGGAGGGAAGATATTGTTTTGCATCCAGTCTGAAAGCCGTGGTATGCACATTTGCACTATGCAGCAAGACTGACTGTTTACACTGTGGATTGAGTCTTTGCTTCACAGGAAAGATGTGTGTGTGGTGCTGCAATTCTGTGAGCCTTTAGAGAATTTTGTATATTGTGGGATGGGTCTACTTTGGAAGGTACTTTAACTTGTTATGTGTCTGGTTTCTGCATTATGGTGTGTCTCTGGGCCTGATGGGCTAAGTCTGGGTATTGTTGTACAAGTCTCAGTGTTGTGGGCCAAATGTGTGCTTTATAGCGGAGGGTCAAAGTTGTGATGCAATTCTGTGAGTTGTGGAAGAGCCCTGTGTGCTGAGGGAAGTGTTTATATAGGTGTTCTTGAGGCTAATCTGTATATTGGGAGGTGGGTCTGTGCTTTCTGGGGTGTCTGTGAGTTTTGATGTGTGGGTGTGTTGTAGAATATGTCTGTGCATTTTGCTTTGTAAGACAAGGTTGTTGTGTGCACGTTGTAAGATGAGTGTGGATATTTTGATGGGTTCCTGGGTGTTGTGAATTTATATTATGCTGTAGGGACAGTCTAGACATTGTGGATCAAGTTTTATATTATGGGGGTTGATTCTAGGCCATTTAGGGCTAGTATTTGCCTTGTTCCAGTCTGGGTACTGTGGGGGTGCGGTGGGTTCTTCATGTTGTGAGCCTGGCTTTGCCTTATGCTTGCATGAGTGTGGGTACTTGAACGCAAATCTGTGTGTTGTGGGATGAGTCTGTGTATGTGTTGTGCCTGTGATGCAGTGCAGTGGAGCTGAGGAGTCTGTTCAGAGGGTTAGGGGCTATCTCTGCATGGCAAGGATTACTTAAGGATCACAGAGCAAGTCTGGGCGTTGTGGGCATGTGGATGTGTGGTAATTGTGCTTTGAGGTGAGTGGGGTTTATGGTAAGTTGGGAGATGGGGGTATGTGGCTCTTTATGGGTCGAACATGGGATGGGAGTTAGGAAATGTACCATGGGGGATCTCTACATTGTCATGTGATGCTGTAAATTGCAGAAGTAATGAAGTTAGGAACATGTTTGTGAATTGCATGTGCATTTAAGTGTTAGAGAATTTTAAAATCTACATTTCATAGGATGTGTAATATAGGGCATATTCAAGTTGCAAGGAGTGTGTGTATGTGTTGTGTTGTGTTGTGTTTGTTAGTCTGTGCCTTGTGGGGTGAGGTTAGTTGTTATGTGTCCAGCCTGGGTGTTGTGAGAGAAGTTTGCATATCATGAAGAAGTTTGTACATTGTAGAACAAATTTCTTAAATGTGATGCAATTCTGTGCATTGTGAGGGTGTCTGATTAGGAGTCTGCCTGTGCATTGTGAGGAGCATCTGGTTTAGGGGTCTGTCTGCAGGGCATGTGGGTGTTGGGGGGCATCTGTGTGCTATTGAGTGTTGGAAGATGTTCTGGGGCTAGTCTGTGGATCATATGGTGAATTTTTTTGTGCTTTTTGTCAATTATGGGTATTTGGATTAAGCCCTTTTCAATCAAAGTTGTAATGGCATAGGTACTATTGTTATCTTCATCTTACAGAAGGACAAACCAAAGAACAGAGAAAATGTACTTACCCCAGGTGATACAATTAAAAAGAGATGGAACCTGGACTCAAGCCCAGGTAGCCTGGGTCCAGAGGCCTTGTTGGTAACCATCTGTTGTACACCTCTGTTGTAGGCCAGAGTCGTAGGTCAAAAGTGAGATAAGGCAAGTCTGTGCACTAAGAGGGGGAAATCTCTGTGTTGTAAGGGTAATAGGTATATTGTGAGTCTCCACACTGGAAAATGTATATGTGCACTGTCAGTTTTGCATTATAGAGTGAGTCTGTGTTGAGACACAATTCTGTGCATTGTGGAAGGCATCTAGCAATATACAGGGAGGCTTGGGAATTGTAAGGTGTGGCAAAGTATTGTGGGTGTGACTGAGTATGTTGTGAGCAAGTCTGTGCCCTGAAGTGTTCATCTATGCAGTTAGGATAAGTCTGGGTGTTGAGTGGTGCTTATGTGTGTTGTGGGGCAAGTATGTATATTGGTGGGAGAATCTGCATTTTGATGCAATTCGATGCCTCGTTAGGCCTATCTTGGTTTTGTAAAACCAATCTATGTGCTTTGAGGTAAATCTTAGAGCTGTAGAGCAAACAGTTACAGGTGTTTGGAGGCACAGATCTGCACTGTGTAGTCACATTAATATTAATGAGTGTGGTTTTTTCAAAGTGAATCTAGATGGCAAGCTTGTGTGTTATGACACAACTCTGTGCATTGTGAGAGTGGAGTGCTGGGTTGTGGGGTGTGTTTGCAGGTTGCAGGTTGTGGGCATTTTGTGTGCTGAGTGAGAGTATCTTGGATTCTATCTGTAAGGACGTGTCTGAGTACAGCGATGAAAAATCCAGTGCTGTGGCTTGAGTGTGTCTGCCATGGAACAAGTCAGCGCCTGGTGGGACCAATTTTTGTGTAGTGGTGCCGTGCTGTGCAAGTGAGGTGTGGCTATGCATTGCAGAGTGTGTTTGAAGATCTTGGAGGGTGGTGTGGTGATATGGAGCTACTGTGTGTGTTGTGTAGTAACTGTTTTTAAAGGGAGGGCCAGGTGTTATAAAACAAATGAGTGCAACCTGGGGCAAGTGTTTGCATTGTGGAGCAAGTGTTTTTGTTGTGAGGTGTAGAAGAAAATGGTGTAGTGTGGTACAATTATGTGTATCATGGCTGAGTACGCATGCTGTATATGTACTGTTGCTCTCTACATGGGGTGAACTTGACTTTTGTAGGATTTGCCTACATATGTGCACATGCGTCCCCTCTGGGGATGTGTCTGTACTTTGTAGGATCACATTGGATATTATGGGGCAGGTCTGTACACCAAGGAGTACAACTGTGGGTTACAGGGCAAGTGTGTCCCCTGTGATGGAATTCTGCACAGTGTTTAGGGATGTTGGATGCTGTGAGTTGTGTTGTGCTTTGTCAGATGTGTCCATGCACTATGGGACAAATCTATATTCTTGGGGACAGTGTTTGGTATTGTGATTTCTCAGGTGAGTGGGTATATTTTGTGATTACACTACTTACTGTGGGGCAAATCGTTGTCCTGCAGATTGAGTCTGCACTGTGGGGTCAATTAGTGTATGGTGATGCTAGTCAGAGTGTCTGGCAGAGTGCCTGGTGTGCGGGGTAGGGCTTGTCTGAACGCTGTAGGAGTCTGTGGATCTGGACAAATATGAATGACTCTCAGGTCGGGTCTGTGCATTGCAGGCTGTGGCTCTGCCTTGCCATCTGGGTCTGTGTGCTTTCACAGTGGGCTCTGTAAGAGAGTACAGTGTGTGCTTTGTGAGTTTAAGTTAGAGAATATGATGCAACTGTGTGATCTGAGAGGAGTTCATACATTGCACCTTGAGTCTGTGCATTGACAGGTGTGACTAGGTATTGTGGAAGAGGTTTTGTGCAAATCAACGTGTTTGTTTTGGGTGATTCTGGGGCTTTTAGGAAGCATCTTTAGGTTGTGTCTCTGTGTCCTGGAGAGAGTTGGTGTGATGGGGTGAGAGTCTCTGTGCTTGTGGGAGGGTCAATGGGACAGGAGAGAAGGAAATGGGGTGCCATGGGGAGAGTCTCTGGGTTTTGGGGTTAGTCTGTGGGTTGTGGGAAGAGTCTATGTAATTGGGATGAGTCTGTCTGGTCTGGGGAGAGTTTGTGTGTTTTGGAGAGTGGCATCTCTGTGCTGCAGGGACAATCCGAATGAGGTCGGGCATTGTCTGTGTGTGCGGGGAGGGGCTGTGTCCCAAAGGGTGAGCATTTCTGTCTTGGAAAGAATAATATATGCCCTGGGTAATGTATGTGTTCCATGCGGTTAGTCTGTGTGTGCCGTGGGCAGTCTGCGGTGGGAGCGGGGATTATTACTTCTGGAAGAGTACATGTGCTTTTGGGATAGTCTCGGTAGTGAGGTGAGTGTCAACGTGCCGTGGGACACGTTTTTGGCTTTGGGGCTTGTCGGCATGTTGTGGGGTGCCATGTATATGCGGTGGGAGGGTCCATGCCGTGGGGAGGATGGGCGCGATGTGGGGAGGTTCTGTGGGTCGTAGGGTGCATCTCCACGCTGTGGGAGGTTCCATGCAGTGTGGGGAGGGTTTTCACGCAGCTGTGAGGTGCATCTGCGTGCCATAAGGAGGGTCCATGTAGGGTGCATCTGTGTGCCGTGAGGAGGGTCCGTGAGCTGTAAGGGTGAATGTGTACGTATTTTGGCTAGTGTGACCGTTAGAGGGTGAGTTTGTACATTACGGCGCAAACCTATTTAGGGGTAAATCACCTCTAATATCTACAAAAACTAATAGGCAACATTTATATAACAGTTACTAGGCACCAGACAACTGCTGTGAACGTCCTATTATTAGCCCCATTTTACGTCTGCGGAAACTGCGACACTGCGGAAACTGCGACACACAGATCATTCTCCCATGATCACACGATTAGCAAGCGGTAGGGCCTTTGAAACTAGGCAGTCAGTCTCCTGTGCCCACATTGTCAAGAATCCCCCTCGGGGCGCTGAGGGCATCAGTGGCCTCAAACACTGGGAAGAAATTTCGATCACTGATGGACATAATGGAAGCAGTTAATCTGGGAGGAAGGAAAAGGCAGTGGCCCACAGCCCTTCCTGAAATTAAAAAAAAAAAAAAAGAAGAAGAAAAGCAATGCTCCCTATACAATTACTATGGCAGTTTGCCCCCCCCCACACCCCGCAAAAAAAAAAAAACTGACGTCATGTCTGCAGAACAACTCTTTCAGAGACTGCAGGGCCCCAAGACCCCTCCCTTGTCCCCACAGCCGCATTCTGCTACTGCAGAAGAGCGAATGCGCATGCTCTGTTGTGCTGCTGTTACCAGGGAAACCAGCCTCTAGTCATAAATCACACCCTGGGGCTGTGGCTGCGTGCCAGAGGAGCCTCTTGCAGTAAGGGGCAGACCAGCCCGCCTCCGATCCAGGCCCCCATCTTTTTTCCTTCTAGAATCCGTAAAGGCTAAACACCGGGATCAGAAGTCAATAGAGAAAGGAGGTTGTGTTGGGGAAAGGGGTGATTTTAATTGTCAAGTCTTTCTGTAAGCAACTTTAAACTCATCTCCGACTAAAAGTCTTGAACCTTCCACCTAGTGTGAAATAAAGAGGAAGACCATCGGAGTGTGACCTTATCTAGGAGAGATGGCGACAGTGGTGGTATTAACCGGGACTCATCCTGACTCCTTTCAATCCCTAGTTCAGACTAATGCCGCCAACAGGCCAGCAAATATTCTTTATTTCTGCTCCCCATACATTTCTTACATTTCCCTCTTACACCATTCTAGAAAATTCCAGGAACTGAGTCCAGACAGCTTTAACTCTCCGAGTACCTGAGGAGTAGAAAAAGAGATTGAAGGAGACTTATGACTAGCGCTAACCACGGGGTATCCCTTTTTTTTTAAAACACACCATCAGGATGTCAGGTGTGTCCAAGAGGAATAGCATATCTGGAACAGTGGTTTTATATATTCGGATTCCTCACTTGTAATTTATAAAAAGCGTCTGCTAAAAATAAAAAATTTAAAAGATTTTAAATGAAATCATCCTGATGAAAAACCACTGCCTTAAAATGCATGTGCCTAGGATTCTTCGAAAGCATAAACACGAACATGATGCTTTAGAATGCTGCAAGAAGGCAGGAATACTAGTGAGGGATTTTCATTTTGGGTAGAGAGAAAAATGGCTGACCTGTGGAAAGCGACACCCTATCTAATGGGAGAACAGTTGTTGTCATTTCAAATCAGTGGAAGAAGGTTGGATTATTCAATAAATGATGCTGAAACAATTGGTGACCTATTTGGAAAAAAAACAAAATTAGATCCTACTGCATACCATATACCAAAGTAGATTCCAGATGGATTAAAGAGTTAATTGTAAAAAATGAAGCAATGAAATGATTTGGGGAAAAATGCATATGCTTATCAAAGGAAAGAAATCACAAAATCAAAGACGGAGAGATGCAGATATCTAAAACTGTAGAGCTGCAAAATGTCAAAAAATCACCAGAAATGATAAAAATCAATAGGCAAACAACAATGGGGAAATATGTTTTTACTACAGATGATATATAAATCAGGCAATATGTATGGAGTGGGAGGAAATAACCTTAAACCAGTTCATACCATTTGATCCAGGAATTCCACGTCTACGAATTTATCCTAGGGAAGAAAAACCAGAAAAGCACACAGAGATTTATATGGAAGGATATTTCTTAAATTATTTATAATAGTAAAAAATACACATATAAGCATTCAATTATTAGACATTATAAACATTCAATAATTTGGGCGTTGGACATTTAGTGGGACAGCTGGTTCAAAAATTACGCATCCACACATGACATTTTTGTGAAATATTTTAAAATATGGGGAATTTCTTCCAATATATCGGTTAATGAGTAAGACAGGTTAAAAATTGTATATACTTATGATCCACCTTTTGTATATAAATATATGTTTATGAATGTATTTGCATATATTCGGTGGAAAGGGTCTGAAAATATTTAGGTCAATAGTAATTAACTCTAGGTTATGTAATTATGGATAATTTTATAGTAATCTTTAGAATTCTCCAAATTTTCTACAATAAATACGTAATATTTTTATAATAAGGGGAAAACGCAGCATTTTAAACAAGATATTTTAATAGGTGTTCTAAAGCGGTGGGAGCGCAGACAAGAAAATCTAGGAAAAAAGGCGATGGAAAATAGAATAAATGTACCAACGAATGCCAATGGTGGATCAAGCAAAACAAGCTTGTTGTGTACTACGTGAAGACTATGACTTTATTTGCATGTTCGTAGGTAGAGAATTCCTTATACAAGATGGAAAACTGTCTCCACCACAACCAGGGAATGGTCACATGTCCGTGGATGCATCAGTCCTGCTTTTTGCCGCAGTACTCTGCTCTGTCACCCTCCCTTTGCCTGCTCCCCCCACTGAGCCTCTCCAAACCGTGTTACCAGCAGACATATTCAGTTTGGAAATGGCCCATCTTGTGGACCATCTTTCAAGCTTCTTCAATCATAGTTTTCCTTCCTGATTGCCGTTTTGCCATCTAACGAAAAATCAATCTATCATCTAATTATATTTTTCTCCTTTCTTCCTGTTGAAGTGTCAAAACAATCTGAATTTCTAAGAAAAAAAAATGCCTCCTTTTTTCCCTTTTTTCTCTGGCAGAAACAGACCCATAAAAGTGATTTCCAAGTAAAAGGAGACATAAAAGCTTACACATTTTCAGGCACATTTCAGAAACAAACATAAAAGCTTTGCTTTTAGATGTCTCTGCTATCTTTCTCACACCCGTTTTCAAAGAAAGAAACACTGAGAACATTCTGTCATAACTGTTTGAATTGATGTCCCACAATACCATTTTTTTTCAAAATGAAAGCATAGCCACAACATTCATAATTTCTTTCTCATGATTTTTCTTCCCAAGACAAAATGTTCATTTTCCCATTCACCACACATGCATAGTTCACATGAAGCAATCGATTGTCTGAACATTACAGGCTGCCCAATTTTTTATTTTCTCTCTAATACAAAAATTCAGTTCCATAGTTTTTCTTAATTTTTAAAAAGAAGCATGGTATCCTTTTCTCCCCAGCAAAAGAACATTTTCCTCATTCTCTCTTCACATTCAATGAGAGAAGAAACCAGATGTGAAAACATCTTGAATCTTAATCCATTTCAACATGCCCAATTCAAACATCCTAAATGAGAGATACCATTCTGAATGCAATTTCCCATTTTAGTAGCATCTTTGTCTAATCTTACTTTGGGAACTGTCTTGCCAGAATTGCAAGTGGAAGTTCCTATATCTCCTTCTAAATTTGCCTTTTAAGAAATGAACCTTAAACTAGAAAAGTGACGGTGGACTCTGAAGAATTTAATTAATCCATTTTTTAATACCACTAATTAGAATAAAAAATTCCTACACAGTCCAGTATTATTCTCTTCAATCTTGCTCTAAAAGGCATAGCTTGGAAATATATTTTACAAGACATTTCTCAGCTACTTACCAGTTGCACACGCTCCACCTTTCCACCAGCTCTGTGGCTGTCGCACTGAAGGGTGGGGGGAAACAGCAGCAGTAGCAGCCACTTGAAAATGAGCTGTGCTCTGAAGAAGGGATTAGTCTTATGAAAAGAAATTAAATGCTTTGGGATTACCCTCAAAAATCCTCTGAAAACATGAAACAATACTAAATGTTAATTACTAAAAAGTGCATGCTCATCAAAGGACAGATTTTAGCAGCTAAATACCTGATCTGAAACACACTTAAATAGCCTTGATTTCCATGGGAACCCCTACAAGACCATGGTCTTTGGCTCTCCCGTCTCCTAGCAACAGACTCATGAATATGAGTTTTTACTGCAGTGGTCCTACTAGGCATTGGAGAACATTGACAAGGTCTGTTCTCTGGTGATGAGCATTAGCATGTTGTTGTTCAATATGTGTTTTCTACTGGTAAGTCATCAGGAAAGTCAGGAATTATATAACAAAGTCTCTAGGAGAAGATTCCTGATTCAATGACATTCTGCAGTGAAAAGCAGAATTTATTCTCGCCTCCTCCCTTGGTGCAGTGCAGTCAGTAGACTCCTGCAATGATGATGGAACTCAGTGAAAAGATACCTAACTTTCTCCAATCCCCAATTACACATATCCCCACAACTAGAAATCTGGGCCTTAAAGCAATGTTGCTATTCACTGTGCTCAGAGAAAAAAAATAATATACAGAATTCATCTGTATTCTTAATTCTGTCTGTTATAATCACCCCCAGCCATCAACCTGGTTCCTATAGATAAATTTCAGAAAAACAGCTGATGAAAAATAATCAGATCAATAACAGACCCATTTATTTACAACTATTGACATGAAAAATACTGACTACATTTTAAGGAAATAAGAGCAGGTTACTATACATAATGCTTACTTTTATATATTTTGTATATAGGAATGAGTATAAATAAAATAAGTCTGGAAGGATATATACCAAATACAACAGTGATTATGTCTGGGTTTTCTCTGCATGGTGGAATTTGAAGAGAATTTAAATGATTGTTCCTTTTGATTATTTTTTTAATGATTTTTATAAAATTATAAAATTGTTATATAATGCAGCAATTAACATGTGCTCCTTACTTAGGTTCTTAAAAAAAAACATCCATTCACCCTCCAAATACATGTTGAGCTTCACCATATTCAAAATACTGGGCTGGGTACTGGGAGCATAAAAATGAATGAAACACAGCCCAGTCCGCTTTTTGATGTAGCTCATAGTCTAACAATTACCACCCCCAACCCACAACTTCCATACAGGTTTCTAATATACAGGACATGTAGAATTGTTGCATTTCTGTATATGTTGCAAAATAGAGATGTTTTTCTAAAACTTTTATTCAATTTTTGGTCACACTTACAATTAGGGTTGTTAAATTTCTGCCCGAAAATATCAGAATCCCAGTTGGTTGAGGAACTGAAGTAATACATACATATTTTTTAATACATATACTTATTTGCACATCTCAACTGAAAGTGCATTTACTTTTACGGTACAGCCTTTATAACATTTTTACTTTTATTTTTACAAATATGTTCACTTCAGAACTACTATATAGCATTACATACCCTGTTTTTTAAACTAGTTTTACTTTTACCATATAGGCCACTAGACTGTTTAACAGTTCAGTTCAATACCAGATAATCAGAAAGCCTATTTATACTAAAAAATAATCAGTAGCATTTGCTGTATATTTATTGTATGCCAGGCACATTTCTAAATGATTATATATATATTCTAGCTCATTTAATTTCATGCAGTTTTTTTTCCTGAGAACAAGATGATGAAGTATTATCAACATCATTGTACTGATGAAGAAACTGCAGATATTAAGTGACGGTCAGGGATACAAACCAAGGTCTATTTTACCTAAAGCCCATGCTTTGTATCAGTCTATCACTGTATTTCAAACACCAAAGTTGGTCAGAATGAACTGGATTTTTTTTTTAGTGTAAACTCAAGTTATTCCGAATCAGTAGGCTTGGTGCAGAGGCCAGAAATTTTTAACTAATGCCATCACTTTTTAAAGCATTTTTTATTGTAAAATATACATATATACAAAAAGCAATAAATTTCAAGCTACATTTTAACAAGTAGTTTTAGAATAATTTTGAAAGTATGGCGTGGGTTACAATTACACAATTTCAGGTATTTCCTTCTAGCTGCTTTATGACACTGAAGACTAAAAAGATATTACAAATATAGTGATTCAGTAGTCATTCTCATTTGTTAAATCCCATCTTCTCTATTACAGCTCCTCCTTCTCCTTTGATCCTTCTCCCAATCTTTAGGGATATTTGGGCAATGGTCATTCTAACTTCTTCATGTTGAAAAAGGGCGTCGATATTATAGAGTAGGGGGATGCAACTGGTTGATGCTCTTGGAGAGACTGGTCACTATAGGTTTCAGGGCTTGTCTGGCCTAGGAACCATCTGGAGGTTTTAGGTTGCTGAAAAATAAACTTAGTGAGTGAAGCTTTTATAGAGTCTCAGATAGAAGTCTGGGTATTCTTTAGGGTTTCCAAGACTACTATTGGGGCTTGGCATACAATAACAATTAGCAATATCTAGCTGAAGTTTGCGTAAGAATGACCTCCAGAATAGCATCTCAACTCTATTTGAAATTTCTTAGCCACTGATGGCTTATTTTGTTACATTTCTTTAAC
Source organism: Tamandua tetradactyla (assembly GCF_023851605.1). Classification (NCBI taxonomy): domain Eukaryota; kingdom Metazoa; phylum Chordata; class Mammalia; order Pilosa; family Myrmecophagidae; genus Tamandua; species Tamandua tetradactyla. The sequence continues at coordinate 17,402,229 of NC_135353.1, forward strand.
CCCTTTTGGTCAGGTAGGCATTGTCGATTCCACAGTGTCAGGGCCAGGCTCATCTTTGAGAGTCATGTCCCACATTTCCAAGGAGACTTACATATCAGAAACCGTGTTCTATGTAGGGAAAGGGTAATGAATTTACTTTCAGAGTTGGGCTTAGAGGGAGAGTAACAATATGTCTGAGCAACAAAAGACATTCTCTGGAACTCTTAGGCATAATAACAGGTAATCTTAACTTCCCCATTACAGAAATAAGTTTCATAAGAGCAAGACTCAAGATCAAGGGCTTGGCCTATTAACTTGGGAGCCCTTTATGTTTCAGAAAGTATCAAGGATTTTTTTAGGTGGGGAAGTTTAATAGCTCCATATTTTTTCTCCAGTCCCTCAAAGCAATTTGCCAATATGTTTTAATTATCTGCCCAACATACTCTGCAATGTTTCTAGTTATTAAATTAAGCTATTCAGGATTGCAAGACCTCATTCCCAATTCTAGGTTCTGTTTAGGTTGTTTACCTGAACTGGCCAGACAAGTTAAGTTAGATTGTGTGCTACAGAAAATTTGCCCCATTTGGTTGTTTCTTTCCCCTCTATTTGGTTTTGATGCAAGAGGATCAAGGATCAAACTTGGGAAATCCTGACCAGAAAACCTAAATATAAGGTTATTGTCGGTATGTTATTGGAGAAGTAAATTCTAAAACTATATACTATAGGATAGACACATTCACACACACACACACACACACACACACACATTTTGTATATTGGTACTGTAAGTTTAGAGAAAATGAATAAATGCATTTGTATTTTTGGAGCCAGAGTTCTCATATGGGAGAAAGTACACATAAATATGGGACCAGACAAAGTAAAGATGATTCTGAAGAACTCCATGGTGATGGATTTGAATTGGAGTTGTTAGTATGAACTTATGATTTTCTGAAATATATATATATATATATATATTGTGCTGGTTTGAAAGGATGTATGTACCCTAGAAAAGCCATGTTCTAGTCCTAATCCCATTTTACAAAGGCAGCCATTTCTTCTAATTCCTATTCAGTACTGTATGTTTGAAACTGTAATTAGATCATTTCCCTGGAGATGTGACTCAATCAAGAGTAGTTGTTAAACTGGATTAGGTGGAGACATGTCTCCACCCACTTCAGTGGGTCTTGATTGGTTTACTGGAGTCCTATAAAAGAGAAGACATTTTGGAGAATAAGAGAGATTCAGAGAGAGCAGAGAATGCTGCAGCACCATGAAGCAGAGTCCACCAGCCAGCGCTTTGGAGATTAAGAAGGAAAGCACTTTTTGTGGAGCTTCATGAAAGAGGAAGCCAGGAAAGAAAACTAGTAGATGACGCTGTGCTCGCCACGTGCCCTTCCAACTGAGAGAGAAACTGTGACTGTGTTCACCATGTGCCTTCTCACTTGAGAGAGAAACCCTGAACTTCATCAGCCTTCTTAAACGAAGGTGTCATTCCCGGGATACCTTACATTGGACATTTCTACAGACTTGTTTTAATTGGGACATTTTCTTGGCCTCAGAACTACAAACTAGCAACTTATTAAATTTCCCTGTTAAAAATCCATTCCATTCCAGGTATATTGCATTCCAGCAGCTAGAAAATTGTAACATATATTTATATATATAATATATATATATATATTGTATATATATATATATATGACTAGTTCTATTCACTAAAAGAAGACAATAACACTCCAGTAGCAATAACAGATTTTAAGTTTCTAAATATCATTTCCCACTAAAAACAAGCAAACAAAAACAAACAAATAAGTACAAGGTAGACCTGGAACATCTTTTGTACCATAAAACAAGGAACCACTCAAATAATAATGGGACCATATTAAAAGGTCACAGATGATGGCTTAAAGGAGTTCCCATTACCCAAATCTGGAACAATTTTAGCATGAAAAAGAATAATGATAGTAGTTGTATTAGTTAAGGTTCTCTAAAGAAACAGAATCAATAGGAAACGCTCGAAAATATAAAATTTATAAAAGTATCTCACATAACCGTGGGACTGCAGAGTCCAAAATCCCAGGGCAGCTGTGAAGCCAACGATTCCGATGGAGGGTCTGGACGAACTCCACAGAAGAGACTTGCCAGCTGAAGCAGGAAGAGAGCCTGTCTCTTCTGAATACTCCTTAAAAGGCTTCCAGTGATTAGATTAATAATCATTCATTAAAGAAGACACTCCCCTTGACTGATTACAAATGGAATCAGCTGTGGATGCAGCCTACGTGATCATGATTTAATTCTATGAAGTGTCCTCATCGCAACAGACAAGCCAGCACTTGCCCAAGCAGACAGACAGGTGCCATCCCTTGGCCAAGTTGACACATGAACCTGACCATGACAGTAGTGGATTAGAACACATTTAATAAATAATAATCCTTAATTCCATAGGGTTAGCAAAAAAAAAAAAATGCGGGGATGGCAAGGTACTGGGAATTGAATCATATCTCCCATAAAAGGCATGTTCTTGTCCCAACCTTTGGTCCTTTGGGTGTAAACCCATTTGGAAATAAGGTGGCCCATAAACTAATGTGACTGGAATCCTTATTAGCAAAGGAAATTGGACTTGGAAAGAGAAGCCATGGGGAGAGCCAGAAGCTGGAAGTCAATGGGACCCAAAAGACTAAGAAGGTACCAACATGGGCCTATGTGACAGCAAAGCCAAGGAACTCCAAAGATTGCCAGCTACCCAAAAGACACCAACTTTGGGAAGAAGCAAGCCTTCTAGCTCAGAAACTATAAGCTAATATTGCCTTTATTAAGCCAACCCATTTTATGGTATTTGTTTTAGCAGCCAGGAAACTAATACTGAAGGGAAATCTCTTTCTTTATAAAAAATGAGAGCTAATAAATTTATAAGAAATGACGGAATTAGTAAACAATAATTTAGAATTCACCATTGTAATAACTGATGTAGGCAGGGAACACCAATGCATCCCAAATCATTAGGTGGAATGTTCGGGAACTAATTAGTCACAGGATTTTAAAATACCACTCATGAGTTACTAATTAATTACAGAAGAGGAGAAAGTACATTTATGATGGAGAGAACTGGCAGATGCCATTTAACTAACTGATTAAATTCATTATCAGAAATTATAGGACAAACTGACATCATATGCCTTCTGATAAAATGAAATAAATATATACATCACTTATGTAGCTATTGCCAAAATATTTAAACAGAATCTAATCATTAGGAAATAAACAGAGCAATCCATGTTGTGAAACATTGTGCAAGATGACTGGCCTGGACCCAATAAACTGTCATCGTCATGAAATAATTCATAAAGGGGGGGAGGGAAGCTGTTCTAGATTAAGGAATACTAAAGAGAAATTACAATAAAATGCAATTTGTGATACATGATTGAACCCTGGATAGAAAATGAAACAGCTATAAAATACATTTGGGGGACAATTAGGACATTTGAATATAGACTATAAATTAGACAATATTGGATCTATATAAAAGTTCTTTGGTATTATAATGTATGTTAACTGACTTGTTTTTAGGATACACAGGCTGAAGAATTGGGTAATGAAGCACCATAATGTCTATAAATTACTCTCAAATGTTCTAGAAAAATACTGTAGAGAGATCTAAAGCAACTGTAGCAATGTGTTAATAATTAGTAAATATAGGGGATGTGTAAATGGGTGCTCAGTACATTATTCTTTGAACTTTTCTGTAGATTGGACGTATTTTAAGTGAAAAATTATTTTTATTACAAGTTGAGCCATAGCCTCCAATATTCTGCAGCAACTAGAAAGAAAAATCTGAGACGATAGTATGGGAGCCCATAACGAACACTGGGATCTGTCCTGTAACTACTTGTTGAACAATGCTTTGAAAACTATTGCTTTTTTCTTTCTTTGCTTTGTGTGTACATTATACAATTAAAAAAAGTTAAACCAGACTAGATTGTGGGAAGATGGTGGAGTAGGGAGCTCCAGAACTCAATTCTTCCACCAGAACAGCTATTAAACAAGCAAAACTATCTGGGGGAAAAAACTATTTTGAAACTCCAGAAGCTGGAAGAACACTGTACAGCATAAAGGAAACAGCAGGAGGAAGGGGCTGATAAATTGCAATAAAGAACTTTAAATTGTTCTCTTTGAGCAGTGGCTAAAGGTACCCATCCCCCACTCTTGCTGCAGGCTGCTTTGGGGTCCAGCCCCTGTCTAGCTCATTGGTGAGAGAAAGAGATGTAAAAATCCTTTTCCCCAAGACCAGGGCTGGGCATGGTGATCACTGATCAGGGCTTTTGATTAGTGACTTTGGATTGCTAGGGACCCTGCACTGAGGGTAGCCATTGTTTCAATCTGCCCCTGATAAAGGCCATGGTGGAGGACACTTAAAGATGCTACACATCCATAGGGCTGCAGGACAGTTAGCTGAATGGCTGCATTTTTCTGGGCAGAACAAGAAAGCTCAACTTCTGGGAGTCATAGAAGAAGTTCCTGGTGCCTTTCCTCACCCAGTCCCAGGGAAGTTTCAGAGCTGATCTGCAGCCCCTTTGTGGGTCCCTGGACCTGTTTCAAGTAGAAAAGACTGGCTTAAGAAAGTCCTTTCTGGTGTGCCCCTCCTCCCAGAATTTTCACTCCAGGTAAAAGCATCTTTAGATAAGAAAAAGAGTGAAAGAAACTATAGAGGTAGACAGTCTGGGACAAAAGCCTGTTTGTATCAAACACCTGGGAGAGGGAGGTTTGTCTTCAGGGAAACAGAGGGACAAACTAAAATCCTGTAAACATGGAAACTCCAAAACAACTAACAAGCAAAAGGCCAGGAGAAGGCAGAGGCTCAAAAATATAGGGAAAATCCTGCACATGGCACTCACCTTGGGTAGACCATCCCAACAGGAGGGTTGAAACCCAAGAAAATCTCTGTTTATCACCAACTGGTTACAAAACCAAGAAACAGGCATCTCAGGGAATAAATTCCAAATTTAACATTTTTAAATATTACAACGTACAGTGTGCAAAAACAGAGTACAACAAACAAAAAAAAAACAAGAAATGATGTCCCATCGAAGGACAGAGGATAAAACCCAAGAAAGCACCAAGGAAGAAAACCAGAATATGGGTTTACCAAACAAAAATCTTAAAAGAAAATGATTTTAAAATGCTCAAGGAGATGAAGGAAAATACAGAGAAAGAACTAAAAGATATCAGGCAAACAGAATGGTCAATATAAGAATCTAAGTAAAGAGATAGAAATTATAAAAAAAGAAACCAAGCAGAACTACTAGAGTTGAAGAGCACAATAATTAAAATTAAAATGCCCAAGAAGACTTTGAGAACAGACTGGAGCTGGCAGAAGAAAGAATCAATGAACTCAAAGACAAGACACTTGAAATGAATCAGGGTGAGGAGCAGATAGAAAAAAGAATTATAAAAAGTGAAAACAGCCTTAGAAATCTCTGGGACACAATCAAGTGTACCACTATATGCATTATGGGAATTCCAGAAGGTAAAGAAAGAAGGAAAGGAGAAGGAGAAATATTCAAAAAAATAGTGACAGAGAAGTTCCCAAACTTAGAAAAATATGTGAATATGCACATCCAAGAAGTCTAGAGAACAATAAAAAGAATAATTAGGAAAAAAATACATCCTGTCTTATATTGATCACACTTATCAAGTGCAAAGAACAAGGACAGAGTTTTGAAAGCCACAAGAGAAAAAGCAGTATACTATGTACAAGAAATCTCAATTAGATTGAGTACTGATTTCTCATCAGAAACCATAGAGGCATGCAGGCAGTGGGTTGAAATACTTAAAGTACTGAAAGAAAACAACTGCCAGAAAAGAATGTCATATCCAGCAAAACTTTCTTTCAAAAATGAGGGAGGGGGCAGTGCAATAGTAGCTCAGTGGCAGAATTCTCACCTGCCATACAGGAGAACCGGGTTTGATACCCAGGGCCTGCCCATGCCAATATATATATATATATACACAATGAGCTGAAGCTGTAAGAATGGATACTGGAGGAAAGCTAACTTTGGACAGTGCAACGGTGGCTCAGTGGCACAATTTCCACCTGCCATGCCAGAGACCCGGGTTCAATTCCCGGTGCCTGCCCATGAAAAAAAAAAAAGATGAGGGAGAGGTGCATAGGTGGTTCAGTGGTAGAATGCTCACCTTCCATGCAGGAGACCCAAGTTCAATTCATGGACTGTGCAACCACCACCCCCCCCAAAAAAAATTATGGGGAGATTAAGACATTCCCAGGTAAATAAATGCTGAGGTTCTTCACCACTAGACCTACCCTACAAGCAATGCTCAAGGGAATTCTTCAGACTAAACAGAAAAAACACTATACAGTGGTTCAACATGCCATAAAGAAATAAAGACCTGCAGTAATAGTAAACATTTAGCTAATTATAAATGCCAATATTATTGTAGTATATTGTTTCGTATATAATTCCCCTTCTTAGTTGGTACAGGTACTAGAATGCAAATGCATAAAGTTTAATGCCAAATGAATCATTTTGGACATATAATAAACAAAGACATAAATGTTAACAAATACAAAAAAAGGGAGGGGAACTGAGGGGTATACAGAAAGTATATGCGCATGCTATTCAAGTTAACTTGGTATCAAACCAAACATGATTGTTATATATTTAACATGTTAAATTTTAACTATATGTTACCTGAAGGAAAATAGATGAAAAATCTATATAGATAGAAAAGAGTAGCCCACAATATGACACAACACAAGATCAAATAAATATAAAAGTAGTTATTAAATAGAAGAATTAGCAACAAAAATATTATAAAATATACAGAGGCTAAATAGCAAACTGACAGAAGAAATTCCTGCATTCTGAGTAATGACTTTAAATGTAAATGACTTAAACTCTCCAGTCAAAAGGCAAAGATTGGCAAATGGATAAAAAAAAGCATGGCCCAACTATATGCTGTCAGCAAGAGACTCACCTTAAATTAAAAAATATATGTAGGTTAAAAGCAAAAGGATGGAAAAATATACCATGCAAATAGTAACCAAAAGTGAGCTGGTATACCTATACTAATATGAGATAAAATAGGCTTTAAGTAAAAACAGATATGAGGAACAGAGATGATCATCATATACTGATAAAGGGGATTTAATTAGTTTGTTAATGCTGCCAGAATGCAATATACAAGAAATGGAATGGCTTTTAAAAAGGGAATTATTAACTTGCAAATTTACAGTTCTAAGGCCATAGTCTTAAGGCATCCAGAGAAAGATACCTTAACTCCAAAGAAAGGTCAATGTCTATCACATGAGAAAGCACATACATGGCTAGTGTCTGCTGGTCCTTGCTCTAGTTCCATTGCTTCCAGTTTCTGATGCCATTGGTTTACTCTCTGAGTATCTGTGGGCCTTCACTTAGCTCCTCAGTGACACAATTCTAGGTTCTGACTTGCTTAGCATCTCATTGGAAGGCACATGGTGAAATCTGCTGGACTCCAAACATCCCTATCTAGGCATCTTCTCTTTCTGTTGGCACTCCAAGCATCTTCAAGAATCTCTGTCAGCTCTGAAGCAATTGTTCTCCAAGCATCTGCATCCAAGGATTCTCCAAGATGTTTGCCCTTTTAAAGGACTTTGGTACACTAATCAAGACCCAACTTGAATGGATGAAGTCACATCTCCATCTAATCAAAAGGCCACACCCACAATCAAGTGTGTCATATCTCCATGGAAGCAAGCCAATCAGAGTTTCCCACCCTAAACAATAGGTCTGGCCCTACAAGATTTGATCAGGATTAAAACATGACTTTTCTGGAGTACATAATATTTTCAAATTGGCATAGGGCTTATTCAACAAGAAGATGTAACAATTATAAATACGTATGCACCTAACATCAGAGCCCCAAAATATGTGAAGCAAATACCGAGATATTTGAAGGGAGAAATCAATGGTTCCACATTAATAGTAGGAAACTTTAATATAACACTTTCAATAATGGATAGAACATTTACACAGAAGATAAATAAGGAAATTCAAGACTTGAACAATACTCTAAATCACCTAGGCCTATCATACATATAGAGAACACTTTACCCGACTCTTTTGGTGTGAAATTTTTATGTACTCCAGAAAAATCCATGTTCTTTTAATCCTATCTCGTGGGGGCAGACCTGTTGTTGGGTGGGACCTTTTGCTTAGGTTGCTTCCATGAACTGTGACTCTGCCAATTCAAGGCAGGTCTTAGATCCACTTCCTGGAGTCCTTTAAGAGAGCCCAGAGTATTTAGAGAAGCTAAGAAAGAAAATGTCTCAGGAAAAGCCAGAGCAACATCACTATGTGCTTTTCCATGTGACAGAGGAACCCAAATGCCATCAACCTTTCTTCAGTGAAGGTATCCTCTTGTTGATGCCTTAATTTGGATGTTTCCATGGCCTTAGATCTATAAATTTGTAACCTAATAAATTCCACTTTTAAAAATAGTTCATTTTTATAGATTATACGTTGTTCTTGAGTGCACATTCATCATTCTCCAAGAATAAACTAAATGTCAGATCATAAACCAAGTCACAATAAAATAAAAAATATTGAAATCACACAATGTGTATTCTCTGACTACAATAGAATGAAGTCAGAAATCAATAACAGATGGAGAAATGGAAAATTCATAACCATGTGGAAATTAAATGACATACTTAAACATCCAATGAGTTAAAGAGGAAATCACAAGCAAAATTAGGAATATTTTGAGGCCAATGAAAAAACAAAATAAGAATACAACATACTAAAATTTATGACATGCAGCAAAGGGATTGCTGAGATGGAAATTTATACCTCTAAACACCTATATCAAAAAGATGAACTGATAAATAAAAGCCAAAGAATAAAATGGTTGCAGAGGATGCTTTTACAGCAAAGACATTGGATGTTAATGGTTAAATTTCCCAATCAAAAGACACAGATTGGCAGAATGAATTTTTAAAATGATCTGTCTATATTCTGTTTACAAGAGACTCATTTTAGACCCAAAGGAAAAAGTGGAAGGATGGGAAAAGATACTCCATGCAAGCAATAACTAAAAAACCAATAATAAACCTGGTGTAAATATAATAATATCAGATGAAATAATGCAAAACAATTATGAAATAGTTGCAAAATAAGTGCAAAATTTTTATGAGACAAAGAAGGACACTGTATGGTAATAAAAAGGATAATTCACTAAGAAGAAATAGCAATCATAAATATTTATGCATATAATCAGGGCGTCTGTGTGACAGCTAAACTCAGATTTGGGGTTCTGCCATTCTAAAAGTCAGCATTGCTCCATATAGCAACTATTGAAGAAATTGTAAAAGAGAACAGACTTCAATTAGGGATAAGAATAAAACTGATCTTGTTGGGACTAAGGTAAATTAGAATATAGGGTAAAGGATAAATGGGATCTCATAAAAGTAAAAACTTTTGTGCCTCAAAGGACTTTATCATGAAAGTGAAACAACAACCTACACAATAGAAAACAATATTTGGAAACCATACATCTGATAGAGGTTTAATATCCAAAAAACATAAAGCAATCCTTCAAATTAACAACAAAAAGACAAACAGCCCAATTTAAAAATGGGCAAAAGACTTGAATAGACATTTCTTGAAAAAAAATAATTTCATATCTAGAAAGCCCATAAAAAGATGCTGAACATCATTAGCCCTCAGGGAAATACAATTCAAAATCACAATGAGTTACCATTTCACACCCATTAGAACGGGTGCTGTTAAACAAACAAAATAAATGTTGGAGAGGATGCATAGAAATAGGAAAACTCATTCATTGCTAGTGGCAATATAAAATGGTGGGGCCACTGTGGAATACAGTTTGGTAGTTCCTCGGGATGTTAACTATAGAACTACTATATGACCTGGCAATCACACTAAAAGGTAAATAGCCAATAGAATTGAAAGCAGGGACTTGAATAGATATTTACACACCAATATTCATAGTGGCATTATTCACAACTGTGAAAAGGTAGAAGAAATGCAAGTGTCCATCAACCAATGAATGGATAAATAAAAGGTGGTATATAAATACAATTGAAAATTATTCAGCAATGAAAAGGAATGAAATCCTGATACATGTGATAACATGTATGAACCTTGAAGTCATTTCTTCTATTGAATAAGTTCACTTATTTAAAACCATTAAAATAAGCAACCTCACAGTGTCAGAATCTAGAATATAGTTTATTAGGGAATGGGGTAGGAGTAGGGAATGGAAAGTTGAGGCTTAACATGTACAGGGCTCCTATATAGAATGATGGAAATATTTTAATAATGGATGGTGGTGATGGTTGCATAACTAGTGAGCATAATTAACAACACTGAAATACATATCTGAATGTGATTAAAGGGGAAATATTGGACTTTGGGAGTATGGCAGAATAGGGTAGGCTGAATTCACCCCTGCTCCAAGGAACAACTACAGGAATGACAGAAAAATTACTGGGCCAGCGGTCTTAGGGTGTGAATGACCTGAGAGTGTAGCAGGCAGGCCTTCCCCTCTTTCTGGTTTAGCTGTGCTCCCTGTGGAAAATCCTCAAACCCCCTCTCCTTGCAGGCAAGAGAGATAAGGCACATTTCCTGGTATAGAAACCCCCTCCCCTAGCCTTCAGGAACTGGTGAAGATAAACATAGGCAAGAGAAGACATTCCTGGGGTGGGGGCCCCTCAACGGTTTAGCTCTGGGCCATTCTCAACTTAAATCAGCCAACTGTTTACCTTGTCTTTAACATGACAAAGAGTCTATAAAAGCTAAGATTGCCTTTTGTTCGGGGCTCAGACTTTCAGAGGCTACTTTCTGAGCCCTACGGCCATAGCAAATAAAACCTGCTTCCTGAAACTATGGATCCTTAGTTTCAGCTTGTTCTAACTTCGGGAAATGTTCCTGGAGGCCTGCGGCCTCATTCCTGGTTTTCACACTACAAGAGGGTCATCTACACTATATACGGAGGTCCTGGATAAAGAAGTTGAGGAATTGAGACACAGAGAACAGAGTGAGTGGGCTCCATTGGGACTCCACTGGGGATAAGAGGCTGGACCCAGGAAAGTGCTGCCCCTGAAGCTAGTTTAGAATAACAGCCCCCTCAGCTCTGCAGCCTCAAGCTCCCTTGGCAAACCAGGAAGCCATCAAGAGTGCACAACCAGGGACATGGGGACAAGGAATCAAGCAATGGCATGCCTCACACACTCATGACTCAGCCCAACCCGAACAGCGCTCAGTCTCCCTGACTGCCGAGCCCCACCCCACCAGCACACCTTGTGTCCTGCCCTGTGACCCACTCCTGTGTGCCATGAGCACATGTACAGCAGCGCACCCACACCCTGCCCCCTGTGCCAAATGCCCAACCCTGAACTGCGTCCTACCCCCGCATCCCCCATGCAGTATCATGTGCCACACCTCATACTGTACTTTGCACCCTCATAGCTCACACCACTCTGTGTTCCCGCTTATGGTTTAAATTTTTTAAAACCATAAGAGGATACTATGAACAACTCTATGCCAACAAACTAGACTACTTAGAGAAAATGGACAGATTGTAGAAACACACGAGCAACCTACACTGATTAGAGAAGAAACAGAAGCTCTCAACAGCCCAGTAACAAATACAAAGATTCAAGCAGTCTTCAAAAATCTTCCTACAAAGAAAAGCCCAGGACCAGAAGTCTTCACAAGGGAAATTTATCAAACATTCCAAAAATAAGTAAAGCCAATCCTGCTCAAACTCTTTCAAAAAACTGAGGGAAAAGGAACACTACCTAGGCCATTTTATAAAGCTAATATCATTCTAATATCAAAACTGGGTAAAGATGCTACAAGAAAGTAAAACTAAAGGCCAATCTCCCTAATGAATATAGATGCAAAAACTCTCAACAAAATACTAGCAAATCAAATCCAATGATATGTTAAAAGAATTATACACCACGACAAAGTGGGGTTTATAGGAGGAATGCAATGGTTGTTCAGCACAAGAAAATCAATCAGTGTAATACACATTAACAAATCGAACAGGAAAAATCACATCATTTCAAATGATGCTGTAAAAGCAACAAAATTCAGCATCATTTTCTAATAAAAACCCTTCAAATGGTAGGAATTGAGGGACTCTTCCTTGGTGTGATAAAGGCATATATGAAAAACCCATAGCCAACATCTTACTCAATGGTGTGAGACTGAAAGCATTCCCCCTAAGATCGGGAAAGAGCCAAGGATGTCTGTCACCACTGTTACTCAACCTTGAACTTGAAGTTCTAGCTACAGCAATCAGGCGGGAGAAAGAAATAAAAGACATCTAAATAGGATAGAAAGAAGTAAAACTTTCATTATTTGCACATGGCATGATACTATACTTGGAAAATCTTGAAAAATCTACAACAAAGCTTCTTGAGGTAAATAAACAAATTCAGCAAAGTGACAGGATATACAATATTAATGGGTAAAAATCAGTAATGTTTCTATACACAAGTGATGACCTGAGAAGACAATTAAGAAAAAGGTTCCCTTCAAAATAGCAAATAAAAGAATCAAGTATCTAGTAATAAACTTAACGAGGGATGTAAAAGACCTGCACAGAGAAAACTACATAATGTTCCTAAAAGAAATCAAAGAAGATCTAAGTAGGTAGAAAGACATTCCTTGCTCATGAATAAGAAGGTTAAACATTGTTAAGATGTTGATTCTACCCAAATTGACCTATCGAGTCAACGCACTACCAAACTCCCAACAATCTACTTTCAAAACTTGGAAAAGCTAGTTATCAAATTCATTTGGAAGGGAAAGAAACCTCAAATAGCTAAAAATATCCTAAAAAATTAAGTACAAAGTGGGTGGATTAACACTTCCTGATTTTAAAGCTTATTTTAAAGAAATACACAGTGGTCAAAACAGCATGGTACTGCCACAAAGATAGAAGCATTCACCAATGAATTCAATTGAGAGTGCAGACATAGACCACCAAATCTATGGTCAACTAGTTTTCAACAAGGCCCCCAAATCCAATGAACCAGGACAGAACATTCTTTTCAATATATAGGCATGGGAGAAGTGGATATAAAGAGCCAAAAGAACTAAGACAGACCTTTACCTTACACCCTGTACAAAACTAATTCAAAGTTGTTAACATAGACACTGCTAGTAGGAATGTCAAAGACCTAAATATATGAGCCAGTACCATAAAACTCTTAGAAGAAAATATAAGGAAACATCTTCAAGACCTAATATAGGAGGTAGATTGCTAATGTTTATATCCATGCACAAGCAATAAAAGAAAAATAGATAAATGGGAACTCCTCAAAATCAAATGTTTTTGCACCTCAAAAGACTTTGTCAAAGAGGTGAAGATGCACCCAATTCAATGGAAGAAATTATTTGGAAATTACATATTGAATAAAGGTTTGATATCCTGTATACATAAAGAAATCATACAACTCAATAACAAAAGAACAAGTAACCCAATTATAAAATGGGCTAAAGCTATAAACAGATATTTTTCAAAAGAGCAAATACAGATGGTTAAAAAGTACATCAAGAGAAGCTCATTCTCATTAGCTATAAGGGAAATGCAGATCAAGACTACAATGACATATCACCTCACAACTATAAGAATGGCTACTTTTAAACACGAAACTACAAATGTTGGAGAGGATGTGGAGAAACTGGAACACTTATGCACTACTGGTCAGAATGTATAATGTACAGCTACCATGGGAGACAGTTTGGCATTTCCTTAGAAAGCTAAATATTGAGTTGCCCTATGACCCAGAAATACCACTACCCAGAAGAGCTGAAAGCAGTGACACCGACATTTGCACACAAATTATTCTGCAATTGTGCAGTATTATTCACTGCACACGAATTATTCTGCAGTTGTGCAGTATTATTCACAATTGCCAAAAGATGGAAACAATCCAAGTGTCCCATCAACAGATGAGTGAGTAAACAAAATGTGGAATATACATGCAATGAAATATTATGCAGCAGTAAGATGAAATGACATGAGTGAAACATAATAACATGAGTGAACCCTGAGGACATAGGCTGAGTGAAATAAGTTAGAAACAAAAGGATAGATACTGTATGATATCTCTATTATGATTTTGGTAAAGGTAAATTCAGAGGCTTATAAGAATATAGGAGACCTAGAGATACACAGAAGCTAGAGATGGTTGGATGGTTAGCTAATGAGGTTGAACCGAATTGTAAGGGAACGAATAGTAGGGAAGGCAGTTCACTAGTAGATCTATAAGTAATATTGCCACATTGAAATTGTACTGGTTGAAAAGGGTCATATAGAGCCATGTATCTCACCAATTAACAGTACAAATATAAATAATTTATTTCATGAACTACTTCAAAGGTATGAATCTTGTACAAAGAGTAGATGATAGAGAGGTAAAGGGCGACAACTACAGTTCCATGCCATAGTTCATATTTTACAAGAAGACATCAGCCATACCACAGCAATACCAGGGGTAATTAATTGCAGGTGGAGGGGGGAGGCAAGAGTTAAGGGGAGATTTAGATTTTCTATTTGGTGAGGATATGTTTATCTGTTATTTTTCTCTTTAGAGCAATGAAAATGGTTAAAAATTTGAGAGTGTTAATGATTATAAAACTAAGCGAGGATACTGTGAGATATGGATTGTTCTTCAAACATTATACATGATGCCCAATGGATGGAAGAGGCTGAAAGATGCACTGACTGAGAAGTAGAATGGCAAACTATGGTGTATACATATGATCAAATATTGTGCTGCTACAGAAAGAAACGAAGTCGTGAGGCATCCATTGAGGTGAATGATCCTGAGGGACATTATATGATGGAAAATAAGCCAGAATATGTATATATATAGTATGGTCTCTTTTAGAAAATACCTATAAGAAAATTGGGGCCTAATTGCAAGTTCTTACAGCAGCCACGTTTAGTCCAGAGCTGTAATTATTATTTCCAGATTTTGAGATGCTGTGCTATATATGTATAAGACCTAGCATTTCCCTGGACCTTTAGGTACCTGTGTGACACCTAAGACTCAGAGTCGGAATTCTGCAGCTCTGACGGTCAGCATTGCTGCATACCATAACTTTAAAAGAAACCGAAAAAGAGATCAGGCTTCAATTAGAGATGAGAACGAAGCCAGTCGGGTCAGGACCAAGGTAAATCAGAATACAGGAGTAAGTCGGACATTGTCTGTATTTTAGAACTTCACCCACCATATAAGATCAAAGGAAGAGATGTTTGTTTTGTCCAAAACCCAAATTTTCTGTACCACATAATGAAACTCAACCTGTCTGAATAACTCATTCAAACGACCCAAACACGTGGAGCCCAGAATATGAATGAGGGCACGAAATTCTTTATAGCTTTATGTAAATTCCAGATACATCCCAGAGGATGTTGAGCAGATAATTAAAAAGTATTGGCGAAGTACCCTGAGAAACAGGAGAAAAAATATGGAAGTATTAACCTTTACCACCGGGAAAATCCCTGATATTGTCTCAAACATTAGGGACTCCTAGGTCAATAGGCAAAGCCCTTGATCTTGAGGCTTGCTCTTGTGAAGTTTATTTCTATAGCGGAGAAGCTAAGCCTACCTATAGGCATACCTAAGAGTTACTTTCAGAAACCTCTTGCAGCTCAGATGTGACCTCCTTCTTTCTAAGCCCAACTCTGCAAGTAAAATTATTGCACTCTGTTCTAGTTTGCTAGCTGCCAGAATGCAACACACCAGATATGGATTGGCTTTTAATAAAAATGGATTTATTTCACTAGTTCTCCAGAGGAAAGGCAGCTAACTTTCAACTGAGGTTCTTTCTTATGTGAGAAGGCACAGGACGGTCTCTGCTAGCCTTCTCTCCAGGACTCTGGGTTCCAACAACTTTCCCCAGGGTGATTTCTTTCTGCATCTCCAAAGGCCTAGGCTGAACTGCGAGTGCTAAAATGAGGTATGCCGAGCTGCTTGGGCTGTGCTACATTGAGCTCTCTCCTTTAAGCACCAGCCAATTAAATCAAACATTATTCATTAGAGCAAGCTCTCCTCTCTTAGCTGACTGCAGATGTAATGAGCAATAGATGAGGTTCACGTACCATTGGCTCATGTCCACAGCAACAGAACTAGGTACCTTCACCTGGCCAAGTTGACAACTGAATCTAACTACCACATGTCCACCCTTGTCAACTTGGCAACTACATGCATCACCTTAAACGATATGAAGGTACAAAAAAGTGTCTTCTGGCTGTGGACCTATGAATCTCAAAACAAGTTATCTGGTGCCAATATGCAAAGGAGGAACAGTCACAGGATCCGTAGGGAGAAATTGGAAGGAAAACCTGCAGGGCAAATGCCATTTTTTTTCAAAGTTTGAAAGTCATTTATCGTTCTTAGGAAGTGGCAGTCCCACCCTTTCCAAGGGCTATGCAGCGGCCCGCCTCTTTCCAAATCAACCTCGGGGAACATTGAGGAGACCACCTTTTTCTCGGCTCCACTCTCTTCAGGCATTGGGGCCACACCTGGGCTCTCTGCCATTTCCGGGGCACACTCTCAATCCCTCCATGTGGTGGCAGCCAGGCTCTCCACAGTCCCCAAGGAGCATGCTGTACCTTCTCAAAGGCCTGAGGTGGCACAACTCTTTTACTGCAACGAGATGGGAGACTCATCCTCTGCCCTCAGGGCAAACTCACCCTCTCCATGTATATGGGTGGGTCCACTCTCCCGGCCGAGGTTTCTTGGCTTCAGACCCAAGCTTCCATGGTTCTCACTCTGCAAACTCAAATTTGTCCCTTTGTGTCCCCCTTTGTCCAGATTGACAGTGGTTCCATTTATACCAACAGTCTCTTCAAGCACTCCAGGACTTCATCACTCTCTTCACAGTTCCTCCAAAATCTTCTCCTTAGCCATCCACAAAACTGTACCAGCATATCTGGTATTTACAAACTGCAGCAGCACCCCACTCTCTGGTACAAATCTGTTCTTGTTTGCTAGCTGCCGGAATGCAACACGCCAGAGACGGATTGGCTTTTAATAAAAAGGGATTTATTTAGTTCTTCAGAGGAAAGACAGCTAATTTTCAACTGAGGTTCTTTCTTACATGGGAAAGCACAGGATGGTCTCTGCTGGCCTTCTCTCCAGGCCTCTGGGCCCCAACAACTTTCCCCGGGGTGATTTCTTTCTGCATCTCCAAAGGCCTGGGCTGAGCTGCGAAGGCTGAGATGACATATGCCGAGTTGCTTGGGCTGTGCTACATTGAGCTCTCTCCTTTAAGCACCAGCCAATTAAATCAAGCATCATTCATACAGCAGGCATGCCTCTTAGCTGACTGCAGATGTAATGAGCAACAGATGAGGTTCACATACCATTGGCTCACGTCCACAGCAGCAGGACTAGGTACCTTCACCTGGCCAAGTTGACAACTGAATCTAACTACCACAACCTCCCCCCTACATGGGGCATGACATCCAGGGCTGAAAGTCATCCTGGCAATGTGGGACAAGACTCCCAAGGATGAGCCTGGCCCTGGCATCATGAAATCAATAATTCCATCCTGACCAAGAAGGGGAACAGAAATAACAAAATAAGGTATCAGTGCCTGAGAGAGTTCAAATAGAGTCACGACACTATTCTGGAGACTATTATTTTGCAACATCAGCTAGATATTGCTGTTTACCATGGTTTGCCAAACCCCAATCATAACCATTCCTGTCAACCTTAAAGAACACCTATGACTCTATCTGAGATTCTACAGAATTTCAGGCACTGAGGTTACTTTCCAGAAAGCTACAAACTCCAGATGGATTCCTAGGCCAGATAAGTCCTGAAACCCAGAGGGGTCAGCCTCTCCAGAACATCAACTAGTTCCACCCCCCCATCCCATATTATCGACACCCCTTTTCAATATGAAAAAGTTAGAAAGGGCATAGCCCAGATATCCCTGAAGATTGGAAGAAGGGTCAAAGGAGAAAGAGGAGTTATAAAAGAAAAATAGGATTTAAAAATTGAGTTAATCATTATATTGATATTTCTTTTTAGTCACAGTGTCTTGGAGCAGCTAGAAGGAAAAATCTAGAATTGTGGAACAGTAACCCATGCCAAACTCTGAAATTTGTTCTATAACAAATTGTTACACTATGTATTGAAATTGATTCCTTTTTTGTATACATGTTTTGTATTTCACATTAAAAATGTTAGAAGGGGGAAATATTAAGTTGTATATATGATAACAATAAGCTTTTTTCAAAAATATAATGAAAGTGATAAAAGAGAATTTAAAGAAATAAATACTTGTGGAAAAATAAGCATTGCAAAATAATTATATTTAAAGTTATCATTCATATAAAGTTGTAATTAATTGCAATCAGGTTTGAAATGAGTCTTTTAGAAAAAGCGCTATACTCTAGCTTTCCATATTGACCGATATGATAAGTATTTGTCATTCATAGTAGGAAAATACTGATTTACCATGACTCTGAAGATTTCTAATGAACACTGAATTTGACAATTGACTCATTAGATATTAGATCCCTTAGCATATTAATTATAGTTAAAATAAATTTCCTGTCTGATAATTCTAAACTATCTGGCATATCTGACTTTGGTTATGAAGTTTACTCTGTCCTTAAGATTTTTTTTTTGCTTTTTAGCATACCTTATAATTTTTTTGTTGAAAGCTGTATATGATGTATAGGGTGAAAGGAACTGAGGTAAATAGGCCTTTAGGCTTAAGGTTTTATTTTTATCTGGTTAGGAGTTAGGCTGTGGGTACTGTTAGCTGTAGTTGTAGGTGTCAGAGGATAAAATTTCTTCTGGTATCCTTGCTTTTGTCTCCCTGTTGTCTTTGGGTTTCTCTAGAGACTGCTTCTTAAACTGGGTCTGAACCTTGCAGTCTTTTCAGCTGTTACCCACTGTTATTATACTGGACAACTATTGATGTAAAATGTGGGGGTAGAAAACATTTTTTATTGCGAAATATAACATATACGCAAAGAAGCAATACATTTCAAAGTACATTGTATCAAGTAGTTATAGAAAAGATTTCAGAGTTTGGTATGAGTTACTGTTCCACAATTTTAGGTTTTTCCTTCTAGCTGCTCCAAGACATTGAGACCAAAAGAAATATCAACATAATAATTCAGTAGTCATACTGCTTTGTCAAATCCTATCACCTCTGTTATAACTTCTCTTTCTTCTTTGCTCCTTCTCCAATCTTTAGGGGTATTTGTGCTATGTCCTTTCTAACTTTCTCATTTTGGAAACTGGTGTCAATAATATGGGATAATATGGATAGTTGATATTCTTGGAAAGGCTGGGCCCTGTGAATTTCAGGACTTATCTGGCCTAGGAACCCATCTGGAGGTTGTAGGCTTCTGGAAAGTAATCTTAATATGTGAAAGTTTTATAGAATCTCAGATAGCATCCTAGGTGTTCTTTAGGGTTGACAGGAATGGTTTTGGTTGGGAGTTGGCAAACCGTGATAGGTAGTAATATCTAGCTGAAGCTTGTATAACAGTAGCCTTCAGTATAGCCTCTCAACTCTATTTGAACTCTCTCAGCCACTGATACCTTATTTTGTCACATTTCTTTTCCCCCTTTTGGTGAGGAAGGCATTGCTCAGTTTTATTTTTATACCATATTAAGACAGGAAGGCTGGGTCAGGGGGAGTTGGGTATTTCCCTTCCTCCAAATCAATTAGACTGGTAAAATAGTTTTCCTTGAGGGTATGCCTTCACATTAAGGAGAACATAATGCTCTAGGGTATTTCTAAATGGTTATTTCTTCTCTGCCCCTAATAGAGAAGCACAGGGGCATTTTCTCTAAACTTCATGGTAGAAATCCTGGAGGTCAAACTCTTAAATGTGTGTGGTACCCCACCCCCACCCCGAGCCTGCTGCACCTAAGGTTGGGCCTCCAGGAGTTTTAATTTTTCAATGGAACCCACTCTCAGCCTCCAGCAGGTAGTCAATTGCTCTTTAAGTATTCCTATGCAATGCTGACCTCAATTGTGGTTGCTTCTAGTAAGCTGTGGTTCTCTGTATCTGCCTCTCTCTGGTTTTCAGGGCAGTGATTTCTCATGGGACCCCAATTCTCAAATGGATCTCAGAAGAGTTGTTGATTTTCGGTTTTTCACCTTTTTTCTTGTTGTGAGGATGGGTGTGAAGGCTTCCAGTCTCTTTAAGTATTGACCCATTAAATATTACTTTAATTTTACTGTAAAAAATAAAGGTATTTTTGCATCATCATATATCAATACAGTTAAAAGTTTCATTTTTGGATTTCGTTGTGGGGCACTGGCTTTGCCATGGGTCCCTGGACACCTCAGATGTCTCCACATGGGTCATGTGTGCAAGGCCCAACTGTAAGTTAACCTAAGTCCTGGCAGAACATCCTGTAATCTTCCCTGGAACATGGCAGGATAAGCAATTTTATAAGGAACTTTCACAGGGCCATTTCTCACCACCTCATTACCTTGTAGGATGGTGTCCTGCCAGGAAGCAGTTTCTTCACTGCAGTGAAGAATGGGCCTTTCTATCTTACCCTTTGTCTTTAGAGTACAATTTCAGAGTATAAAACCACTTAATGCATTATGGAAACAGTTCTATGACATATGACAGAGCAACCTGCTGCTCATGCCATATGTCATTTGGGCACTCTGGTTCATTGTCATCTTGTGGGACTAGGGATGGGGGTGGGGAGCTTATGCCTATGCCGTCTATATAAGTAATATATAGTATATGATATATATGCAATATATAATATATACTTATATAATATATAAGTATAAGTAATAAAATGTTAGCATCCTCTTGGGCTCATTGTCTCCTTACTGTCTGCATCTTTGACAGAGTGGCAAGGAAAACCTAGCAGCTCAGCTGCTTATAAACTTCTTGACTGCTTGGCACGGGTCCTATTCTTTCTCAATGGAATTGAGATAGTTAGAATTTGCTGACACTTTCTGATTTGAGAACCCTTTAGCTAGTAATATAAACTCTGATTTAAATAAATAATTTTTGTAACTTTTATGTGGTATATGATAAACGATTTTAAGTGAAGCACAATATAATGATTTATTAAAACTTGGCTCAATTTAAAAAATGTTTATCACATGTGAAAAATGACCTTTAACCTACAATTAACATTATGGCTAAGAAAAAAGAAATTAAAAACCTATCTAATGATCAAAATGAACATAGTAGCATGTAGCCTTCAGCTGAGTAATAAACCAATTTATAACTGAGTTATAGGCATACTCAGCTAAGCTCTACTAACTATCATGCAATGCACCCTCAGAGGCAGTCGAATGATTGCTTTTATAAAGGAAAACGAGACTTTCTTTTAAAAAAGAAAAAGGATTTAATTATCTCCTTTAAAGTTTAGAACTACTCGATCAGCTCCACAACCACTTCCACTAGCACTGGGAAGTTCTGCACTAGGGGAAATGGTGTCAAATAAATCAATGCCAATTGATCATTTAAAATAGGGTAGACAGTTTATGAAAATTTCCTCTGACAATCAGTCCATTCAATCTTATGATCTCCCCTTGTCTCACTTATCATCATCTCTAGCCTAAAAAAAACCCAACAGCTTCCTATTTAGGTTGTACCCTATGTCTATCATGCTCTTAACATAGCAACTAGAATGATTTTAACATGGTTTTATTGAGGTATAATTTCCATAGAGTGAAGCACTCAGATATTAAATACATAATAAGCAGGCCGAAAATGTCAGACTCTACTTTTTACAGAGCACTGGAATCTAGTAAAATAAAATTGCAACAAGGAAAAAGCTCGGTGAAGAAAGAAGCTGCTACTTTGCTGTAAGAGCGCTGTGGGGTTTAAAATTATCCAACTACCACCCCTCACCTACACCCCAGAAAGGCAGCAGCAGTGAGGATGCAATTTGTACTCCTGGCACATGTTCCTAGAGTCAGAGAGAGGAATTGGACCTTATCCTCAAAGAAGAGCGGTTGTGAATTTTGACCTGTCTGGTGGTTCCCTTAAAAACTGGTAGGTGGGCTTACATTTGTTTTGCCCAACTCAGAATGTTTCTAGGGTTGAGGCAGCTTTAGGTTTTTTGTTTAGGTTTTTGCTGAAAGGATTTAAAGGTACCAGTTTTGGCCACAGTAACCTGGGGCAAAAAACAACATAAAGGGCAAAGATTGGAAAGACCGAAGAGAGGGGGGAGGAAGAGGTTGGGAAAGGCGATACATGGAGGAATAAGGGCTCCTTCTTTTATTAGTGAATTGAGAAGGTCCAGCATTTGCAGGAATGTATACTCAGAAAAGGTCTGAGAGGACCCTAAGCTTTCACTTCAGACTTTGCAAGAAAGTTAAGGTGGAATTTTACACACCCTGGCTAAGCATCAAAGGAGTGTCCAACGTGGAGCCAACTTGCAAAGACTAGTTGAAACTTTTTTCTTTCTTTCTTTATTCTTTTATCTTTTTTATTTGCTTTTAAATTTTTTTGGCTTCAAACACTTAAGAAAACTTTCAAAACACTAGCTCTGACCACTAAGCTAACAGAACATAGACCTCAGAAGCACACATTATAAAGAATACAGACTGTAAAAATATTATATTACAAAAGTCAATAAACAAGCAAACAGCATCAACCCACAACAAGCAGTAATAAGAAATCCAGGCGGGGGGAACAATCTGATTTCCAGAGTTGCCATATTGCAATATCCAAATGTCTGATTTTCAACAAAAATTACAAGAAATACAGAGAAACAAGAGACTATGGCTTGTCCACAGGGGAAAAAAATAAATTAGTACAAACTCTCCACAATGAAACCTGGCCATTGGACTTAAAAACACCCACATTTTAAATTAAGTCTTAAATATGCTCCAAGAGCTCAAGGAAACCATAGACAAAAATTATAATTGTACTCAAACAAATTAGATAACTTAGATGAAATGGAAAAATTCCTAGAAACACAAACTACCAAATCATAGGAAATCTTTACAGACTTATAATAAGAGATTGAATACATAATAATAATAATAATAATAACAATAATAATAAAAATGTGCAAAATAGTAAATCCCAGGATAAAATATGTAAAGAAGAATTAATAACAGTCTTTCTCACATTCATCAAAAAATACAGAAAAAGAAGGAATGCTTTTCTGCTCATTACAAAAGGTGAGCATTACAGTGATACCAAAGATAGATAAAGAACAGCAAGTATAGAAAACTATAGACTACTATACTATAGACCTGTATATAGGTCTATACTATAGATCAATACCCCTTATGAACCACGGCTGCAAAATCCTCCACAAAATATTAGAAAACTGAATCAGTAGCAGATTAAGAGGATTATACATCATCACCCTGTGGGATTATCCCAGGAATGTAACAGTGGTTTAATATACCAAAATCAACTAAAGTAATATACCTCGTTGATAGATGAAGGGAATAAAAAACATGATAACCTTAGCTGATGCAGAAAAGGCATCTGATAAAACACAACACCCTCTCATGATAAAAACACTCAACAAAGTAAAAAAGGGGGACTTTCCTCAACATAAATAAAGAGCATTTATAAAAAATCCACAACTAACATCATACTCAATGAAAAACTGAAGTCAGGAGTAAAACAAGGATGACTGTTTTTACTATTTCCATCCAACATTAAACTGGAAGTTCTAGCTATATTAATTAGGCAAGAAAAAGAAATAAATGGCATCTAAATTGTAAAAGAAGAAGTAAAATTATCTTTATTTGCAGGTGAAATGGTTGTACCTATAGAAGATATTAAAGAATCCACAAAAAACCCCTGTTAGAGTAATAAATGAATACAGCAAAGTTGCAGGCTACAAAATAAACACATAAAAATAAGTTGCATTTCAATATCCTAGCGATGAACAATTCAAAAATAAAATAAAGAAAATTCCATTTGCAATAACATCAAAAAGAATAAAATACATAAGAATAAATTTAAGCAAAGAGGTGTAAGACTTGTACACTGAAACTACAAAACATTACAGAAAGAAATAAAAGAACTAAATAAATGGAAAGACATTCCATGTTGATGAATCAGAACATTTAATGTTGTTACGATGGCATTATTCCCCAAAGCAATCTACAGATTCAATGCAATCCCTATCAAAATTGCAACAAATATTTTTGCAGAAATAGAAAAGACAATACTAAAATTCATATGGAATACTCAAGGGACCCCAAATAGCCAAAACAATCTTGATAAAGTAAAACATAGTTGGACAACTCACACTTCCTAATTTCAAAATTTACTACAAAGAGCAGTTGCAAGGGTGGTTCAGTGGTAGAATTCTCACCTGCTATGCAGGAGATCCAGGTTTGATTCCCAGCCCATGCACTTCCTCAAAACAAGCAAACCAGCAAAGAAAGAAAAACAAACAAACAAAAATTCAACAAATGATGTTGCATTAATGGGATACTCACATGGAAAAAGAATGAAATGTGACCCCCACCATGCAGCATACAAAAAAAATTTATTATAAAGCTAAAATAATCAAAGCTGCATGATGCTGGCATAAGGGTAAGCATATAGGTAAATGAAATGCAAGTGATAGTTTGGAAATAAACCCATACAAAAATGATCAATTAATTTTCAATAAGGGTGCCAAGAACATCCACTGGTGAAAGTATAGTCTCTTCAACAAATACTGTGGGGACAACTGGATATCCACATGCAAAAGAATAAAACCGGACCTTTACCTCACAACATATACAAAAAAGAAACTCAAAACAGATCAAATACTAATCAATTTTGTTAATCTTTCCGAGACTCAATTTTCAAGTTTGTTAATTTTTCTATAGTTTTCTATTTCAATATTTTTGCTCTTATTGCTATTATTTCCTTTTCTTTATCTAGATTATTAAGGACAAGACTTAAATGATTGATACTAAACCTTTCTGCTGATTTAATAAAGCCCTCGTTTACCTGCATCACACATAGGGTTGTTCTGTTTTCACTTTAACTGTTCAAAACATTTTCTAAGTTCCATCGTCATTCCTTCTTTGACCTATGGGTTATTTAGCAAAGTGTTGCTTAATTTCCAAAAATTTGGGGAGTAAGATTCCATATATTTTTTGTTATTAATTTCTAACATAATTCCATTGTAGTCAGAGAACATAGTATATGTGATTTTAAACCTGTGAAATTTGTTGACCTAACTTGGTAATAACATTCCATATGAACATAGGGTAATGGGTACTCTAAAATTGTTGGGTATGGACTCCTATAAATCTCAATTTGCTTTATTTGGTGGATAGAATTGTATGAATATCATATATTCTTAATAGCTTTTCCCCTTCTTATTTTTCAGTTGCAAAGAAAGGAGGATTAAACTTTCCAACTACAATTATGGGTTTGTTTATTGTTCCTTTAGTTCTGTCAATGTTTACTTCATATATTTTCAAGTTCTGCTATTAGGTGTATAAAACTTAGGTTTATTAAGTCTTCCTGATGAATTGTTTTTTTTTAATCATTAAGAAATATGCCTAATGACATCATCAGCATGGCAATGGGAGACATCCCCTGTAAAAGTCTCCCCTCAGAATCAACAAATGAAAAGACAAATCTCACTTGACTACAATTCTGGAGGACAATAGAACTGGAGAAGAACTCCACAAATTCTAAATCAAAGAAAAAGAAAATTAATCTCCAAGACCAGGTAGGGGATTTCCCTCTTGGACTCAGTGGTCTTGACCCCTCCCACTCACTCAGTCCCATGCAGCTTGATAGTTGCATAGAGCCACTTAGAGAAGCAAGTTATAACCGTCATATATCCAAGCACAAGAACCCTGGTCCATATAGGTCCAGGGCATAATAAAGCTGCTCAGGAATGTTGCATATAAAAGGGACCCCAGGAGAATCAAAAGGGAAAGAGAGACCATAGCAGAACTGTTAGCAAGAGATGTACATGCTCAATCCGGTCTCTATTTGATGGACCACTTAATGCAAAATGGATTTTTTTGGATTCACCCCATCTGGGTTCTTAATAGGGAAGAAACCAGAAGCAGAAGCCTCACATAAATAAAAAAATGGAGTGAAACAAGCTTCAGTAATATAGGATGGGACCCACAACTGAAAAGTGGAAGAAAAAGTAGGCACTGAGTAAGGGAGAGAATTCATAAGAATCATAGAGGCTGGGGGAAAAGTTATGCAAAAAAATAAACAGCAATGATCAAGGTTCCTGGAGAAGGAACAGAGAGAAGGAAGTTTCTTCCTGGAAGTAAAAGAACTGTAAAAGAATTACAATCTTAAAATTTGTATCATATATCCAGGACAAGTAAATAAGAGCTGAGAAAATTTGAACAGTTAAAAATAGACTACTCTGAAGGTTCAAAATAAATTGGACCAAGGACCAAAGAATAGCCTTAATACAAAGCCAATCAACAGTAAAACCCTAGACAAGAGAGAGAAACTGACTTCAGTGTTAACCCAGCAAAATAATCAGATGCTCAGACATCAACAAAAAATTACAAACCATCCTAACAGGAAGACATAATTCAGTCAAGGAAACAAATCAAAACTTCAGAGGAGGCACAGAATTTGCAACAATTAAAGAAGTTTAAACAAATTTCTTAAAACAATGCAAGGAGATGAAGGAAACTATGGATATAGAGCTAAAGGACATTAAGAAGACAATGTGTGGGAGACTTCTGGGAAGATGGTGGAATAATAACAGATAGAACTCAGTCTTCTACCAAAAGCATCTAGAGAACAGGCAGCAACTGTCCAAAGCAGAGGTTCAGGGGCTCAGGAGACCAAGGAAGTACGACTGCAACATATAATGAAGAGCTGGATGAAAAAATGCAGAAACAGCAACAGAGAAATAGGGGTGAGTGAACTCAAACATGCCCATCCTCCATCCCTGAGGCCAGAAGATGTTCATCAGCCTGATTCTTGCTGGTTGGAAAGATAAGGTGCAGTCCTGGTTCAACCCTCTCAGTCCTACAATCTACAAGTCTTTCCACACAGGGGTCTGGAAGCCAGCAGAGATTCCATCATGGTGACCAGTGCCCATTCTCTACCAACAAGGCTGACAGCTTTGGGCACCTGGATGTGGAAGAGACAAGGTGGCCCTCCCATCAGGATAAGAGGGGACAACAAAATAGTCCTGATCTAACAGTTGGCCAGCTAGGGTGACCCCCTGAGTTGTGCAGCCTTGAACCAGACTTAAACTCATCTGGACCTTGAGGGGAAGGCTGTGTGGAATTGGTTGCTCAAAAGCGCCATCTGCTGGGAATACTGGAAAAGTGCAGTCTCAGAAGCTGCTTTCCTGGCCACCCTCTAAGACACTTCCAGATCTGCAACCCTTGTGTGAGACCCTGATTCTGGTTTGACTGGGAAATATTGATGAACCAAGTACTAAGTGAAACTTTCAATGTGAACCAAAGAGACAACAAAATCTTAAACAAGAGAGGAAAATGAACTTTCAAAATAAACATATCAAGATAATCAGATGCCCTGAAATCTGCAAAAAATTACAAAGCATATGAAGAAACAAGAAGCTATGGCCAAGGCAAATGATCAAATAAGTCAGAGGAGAAACAGAATTTGGAAAACTAACCAAAGATGTTCAAACAACTCTCCTAAGCAATTTCAACAAGATGGTTAAAGAAATAAAGGATACCAAGAAGATACTAACACAAATATATGAATCATAGGTATCCTAGAAGAGAAGAGAAGGGTAAAGAGCTGGAAAGAATATTTGAGGAAATAATTGTGGAATATTTATAAAATACCTAAAAATGCAAATCAGAGAAAGTCAACATATTCCAAATAAAATAAATCCAAATAGACCCACTCCAAGATACATTCTTATAAGACTGTCAAATGCCAAAGAGGAGAGAATCCTGAAAGCTACAAGAGAAAATTGATTCATCATATACAAAGAAGCCACATAAGACTAATGGCTGACTATTCATCAGACACCATGTAGGCAAGGAGGCAGTGGTATGATAAATAAGCTGCAGAAAGAGAAAAATTTCCAGTCAGGAATTCTTTACACAGGAAAGCTGTCCATCAAAAGTGAGGGGGAGTTTAAAGTATTTACAGATAAACAAAAGCTGAGGA
Organism: Tamandua tetradactyla; assembly: GCF_023851605.1. Lineage (NCBI taxonomy): Eukaryota > Metazoa > Chordata > Mammalia > Pilosa > Myrmecophagidae > Tamandua > Tamandua tetradactyla. The sequence continues at coordinate 17,430,324 of NC_135353.1, forward strand.
AGTTTTTTAAACAAGAGACTGGCCCTGAAGAAATACTAAAGGGGGTTCTGCTGGCTGAAAAAAAAGACAGGACAAAGAGGCTTCAAGAAGAATATAGAAATGATGTTTAGCAGTAAGGGTAACTAAAAGAATAAAAAGAGAAAAAATAATAGATCTGACAAATAAATACCAAAGGATAAAATGGTCAAAATAAGGATGGCTTTTACAGTAATACCAATGAATGCTAGTGGATTAAACTCCCCAATCAAAAGACACAGATTGGAAGATGCATAAAAAAGATATGATCCAACCATGTGCTGTTTATAAGAGACTCATTTTAGACCCAAAGATACAAATAGGTTGAAAGAGGATGGATGAAAAAAGGTATTTAATGCAAACAGTAACCAAAAAGAAAAAAAGCTGGGGTAGTTATGCTAATAGCAAACAAAATAGATTTTAAATGTAAAAAGTGTCAAAAGAGACAAAAATGACTCTATATATCAATAAAATGGGCAATTCATCAAAAATACGTAACAGTCAAAAATATTTTAACCCTTAATCAAGGTGCCCCAAAGTACATGAGGAAATCCTGGTTGTTAGTTTGCAAGCTGTCAGAATGTGATATACCAGAACTGGAATGGCTTTTAAAAAGAGGAATTTAATAAGTTACAAGTTTATAGTCCTAAGCCTATAAAATTATTCAAACTAAGGCACTAACAAGAAGTTACCTTCACTCAAGAATGGCTGATGGGTCAGCAACACCTCTGTCAGCTGGATAAAGTCACATGGTTGGCCTTTGATGATCCCTTGCTCCTGGGCTCTGTTGCTTTCAGCCACTGTCCCTGTAGGGGGATCCTCACTATGCTTCTCCGGAGCTGGACTTAATCTCTTGGCTTCCCTTGGCTCTCTCCAAGTTCTGGCTTGCTTAACATCTCATGGTGATGTCTCTGGGCTCCAAGCATTTCCAAACGTCCATTTCTTTGTTCTCTGAAGTTTCTGTCATTTCTGTCATTACTGTTGTTTCTGACTCTCTCCAAAATGTTTCCTCTTTTAAAGGATTCCATTGAACTAATAAAGACCCACCTAAAATGGATGGAGTCACATCTCCATCTAATCAAAAGGCTACACCCAAAATTGGGCAAACCACATCTGTGTGGAGATGATCTACTCAAAAGTTTCCAATTTATGGTATCAAATCAGGATTAAAAGAAATGGTGCTCCCACAAGATTGGATCAGGATTAAAACACGGCTTTTATAGGGAACATAATATTTTCAAACCAGCACAACTGGCAAAACTGAAGGGAGCAATAGACATCTCTACAATAATAGTAGGATACTTCAGCACACCACTCTCTTCAATAGATAGAACATCTAGACAGAGCATCAATAAGGAAATAGAGAATCTAAATAATATGATAAATGAAATAGACCTAACAAACATATATAGATCCTGGCACCCCAAACCAACAAGATATTCATATTCCTCAAGTGCTCGTGGAACATTCTCCAGGACAGACCACAGGCTGAGGCACAAACACATCTTAATAAATTTTTAAAAATTTGAAACTATGCAAATCATATTCACTGTTCATAATGGAATGAAGCTGGAAATCAATAACAAACTGAGAACCAGAAATTTCAAAAATACATGAAGGTTAAACAGCATTCCCTTTGTTAATCAATGGGTCAAAGAAGAAATTGCAAGAAAAATCAGTAAATATCTTGAGATGAATGAAAACAAGAACACAACATATCAAAACTTTTGGGATGTAGGGAAATCAATACCAAGATGGAAATGTATAGGCCTAAATGCTTGCAGTAAGAAGGAAGAAAGAGCTAAAACCAAAGGTGTAACTAAACAACTGGAGGAACTAGGGAAAGAATAACAATCTAATCACAAATTCAGAAGAAGGAAAGAAATAACAAAGATTAGAGTGGTATTTTAGTTTGCTAATGCTGCCGGAATGCCGTACACCAGAAATAGACTGGCTTTCATAAATGGAATTTATTTAGTTACAAATTTACAGTTCTTTGGAGGAGAGGCAGCTGGCTTTCATTTGGCTTTCACTGTCACATAGGAAGGCACATGACAATGTCTACTGGCCTTCCCTCCCAGCTTCTAGGTTCAAATGGCTTTCCTGGAATGATGCCTTTCTGCATCTCCAAACATCTGGGCCTGAGCACCACTGAGCACTGAGCCTAGGTGTGCTGGGATGCTGAGCTCTCCTCTGACCTCTCCTTAAGCCTCACTCATTGAGAAAGGCATTCCCCTTAGCCAACCACAGATACACTCAGCCATATATGAAATTCGCATGCTGATTATTTAAGTCCACAGCAACAGAACAACGGGGACACCCTCACCAGGCCAAGTTGAAACCTGAACCTAACAATTACAAAATCTACCTCTTGTCGATTTGACAACTATACAGATCACCTTAAACCATACTTAATTGCTAAATAGAAAACAATAATGGACATATTTTTTTCACCTAACAATGCACATCTATCCTGCATACAATGCACTAAATTTTTCCATAATACAAAACACATTCATTTCATCACAAAAAGCCTTAAATCATTTCAGTAACAATACAAAAGCAATACCAATGCAAATAGTACACAATTTCATCAAAGCAGTAACAATATAAATATAATGCCAACTCAAAAATAGCATAAAATCTCATCAAAGTCAGTTATAGGCATGGTCTGTGTTTTAGTCAGGGAAATGGAACCAACAGGACAAGTCTGTAAATATGAGATTTATAAAGGTGTCTCATGCAACCTTGGGAATGGAAGAGTCCAAAATCTGTAGAGCAGGCTGTGAAGTTGGCAGCTCCAATGAAAGGTCTGGATAAACTCTATGGGAGAGGCTTACTGGCTGAAAAAGCAGTGAAAGAGTCTCTCTTTTTCCTTAAGAGTCCTCATTGGATTAGATTACCTCATGGTGGGAGACACACCTTAGTTGATCACAGATGTAATCAGCCATAGATGCAGCAATTGACTGATGATTTAATACACCAGCCTTCTGGTTTGTCAATCAGCTATGAAATATCCTCATAGTGATGATCAAGCCAGTGCTTGCCTGACCAGACAACTGGGCATAATCCCTTGGCCAAGTTGACACCAGAACCTAAACACCACAGTCTGTCTTGAGGCAAAATTCTCGTCTGGTTGTGGACCTGTGAACTTAGAGCAAGTTATCTGCTTCCTATGTACAAAAAAAGAACAGTCATAAGATAAATTATCCCATTGATATTGGGAGAAGTTGTAAGGAAAACTGTGATCACCAGACCTAAACAATTCTGAAGAACTGCAGGGCAAACTCCATTAGATTTCAAATTCTGAGAGTCATTTTTACTGAGGGCTTGAGAAAGCAGCAGCCCCCACTCCTTTTTCAAGGGCCTACACCATGGCCCTGTTCTTTCCAAACACTGAGATGAGGGTTGCAACATTGGGGAACACTGGGGAGACCAACTGTTTCTTGGCTGCATTCATCAAACATCTAGGTAACACCTGGATTCTCTGCCATCTCTGGGGCATAAGCTCAACACTTCAGAGTAATGGGGTGGCAGCCAGGCTCCCCCTAATCACCAGAGAATGTACTCCACACCCTCTGAGGCCTGGAGCACCAGAACAATTCTTGAACATCAGTGCAGAAGGCGCACCCTCTGCCTCTGGGATATACTCACCCCCTCAACATGACAGGTGGATCCGATCTCATTGCCAGAGGTGTCTTGGCTTCAGACCTTAGCTTTCATGGTTTTTCCCTGAGGACATTCTTCCTTCAATCCATCCCTTTTCTTCCAATTCCAGTGTAGACCAACAGTGGTTCCATTTAAGTAGGTCTTGCAAAAAATTTGTTGACTTGGCCTGTAGCATACAGGGATCAAAGCCATCAGACAATAAGACTTTCTAAAAATCCTTCCTGGATAATTCCATATCCAATTATGTATTGTCTTGTAATAGCTGACCGGTTTCATATTTGGATAAATCCTCACAAGGGGCACTGTTCTCTGTGTTCTCACCTTCAGGAAGCCCAGAATTTCCAAGACCATCATTCTGGCTTCTTTACACTTAAAAGTTCAGCCCTCAGCCTATCCCTTTCTTGTCATATTTTACTATAAGCTGCAAGGAGAAACAAGGATTCATCCTGCACACTCAGTAGTCAAGCATAACAGATCATTGAACTCAAATTCTCCCTTCCATCCAGTATGAGGATTCAATTTTACCAAACTTCCAGCTGCTTCAAACAGGGATTGCCCCTACTGATCTTCAAAGTTCCTTGTAAAGGGTGGGACTGCTGCTTTCAGCAGCCCTGAATATAAATGACTTTCAGACTTTGAAATCTTATGAACTTTGCCCTGTGGATTTTTGAAACTGTATGCGTCCAGTGAACCCTGTGTTCCTTCCTCCCTATGGAAATGGGTATATGTATCCTATGAATGATCCTCCTTTGTATGTTGGCAGCAAATAACTTGTTTTGAGTTTTTATAGGTTTAGAGCCAGAGGAGAACTTTGCCTTAGAATAGGCCATGCCTGTAACTAACTTTGATAGGAGTCTGTACTGTTTCTACTTTGCATTTCATTTGTATTGCTACTGAAATGGTTTAATGATTTCTGATATTGTGATGGAATGAATGTATTTTGTATATGGAAAAAACATGTCTTTTTAAGTGTCCGAGGGTGGACTATGCTGGTTTGAAATGATGTATGTACCCTTGAAAAGCCATGTTTTAATCCTAATCCCATTTTGTAAAGGCAGCCATTTCTTCTAATCCCTATTCAGTATTGTATGTTTGAAACTGTAATTATATCATTCCCTAGAGATGTGATTTAATCAAGAATGGTTGTTAAACTAGATTAGGTGGAGGCATGTCTCCACCTATTTGGATGGGTCTTGGTTAGTTTACTGGAATCCTATAAAAGAGAATGGCAAGAGAGAAAGCCAGGAGGTTCAGAGAGAGCAGAGAATGCTGCAGCACCACAAAGCAGAGTGTTCACCAGCCAGCACTTTGGAGATGAAGAAGGAAAACACCCCCCCGGGGAGCTTCATGAAATAGGAAGCCAGGAGAGAAAGCTAGCACATGACACCATGCTTACCATGTGCCCTTCCAGCTGAGAGAGAAACTGTGACTGTGTTCACCATGTGCCTTCTCACTTGAAAGAGAAACCCTGAACTTCATTGGCCTTCTTGAACCAAGGTATCTTTCTCTGGATGGATGCCTTTGACTGGGCATTTCTCTAGACTTGTTTTAATTGGGGGCATTTTCTTGGCCTTAGAACTGTAAACTAGCAACTTATTAAACTCCCCTGTTTCTGGTATATTGCATTCCAGCAGCTAGCAAACGAGAACAGGCATGCGACAATGTGAATGAACATGTGGGAAATTTGAGGAGACAAAATAAGCCAGAAGCAAACAAAAAAAAATAATAGTATGGTCCTCTTTAGAAAATGCTTATAAGAAAACAGGGGCCTAGATTGTGAGCTTTTAGAGCAGACACATTAAGTCCAGAGTGGCGATTATTATTTCTGGATTTTGAGAGGCTCTTATATATATATATAACCTGACACTTAGAAATAAGAATGAAGCTGAACAGGTTGGGATTAAAGTGATTCAGAACATAGGGATAAGGAAGACAGTGTCTATATTTTAGTACCAGATATACTCTTTGAGACCAATGGAAGAAAGGTTTATTTGATCTGGAACTGAAATTTTCTATAGTGTAGAATCTAATTCAACCCATCTGTATAGCTCATTTGAAAACTGAAACACAGGAAGCTCAGAATAAGAAAGAGGTCCTTTAATCTGTATAGATTATTTCAATGCCTGGATACATCCTAGAGTATATTAAGCAGATAATCAAAAAGTATTGGCCAAGTACCCTGAGAGAGGGGAGAATGACTATGAAACTAATAAACCTTACCATCAGGGAGTCCCCTGAAACTGTAACCACTTTTTGAAGAGTGCTTTGAAAACTATTGCTTTTCTATTACTTTACTTTGTATATATAAAATAAAAAAAATAAAAGATGAATGAGCCTTGCGTGCATAACACTGAGTGAAATAAGCTAGATACAATTTGGATAGATACTGAATGACTCCACTTTTCTGACCATGGTAAAGTAAAATCAGAAGTTTATAATACAGGATATAGGGGAATTAGAGATACACAGAAGGTAGAGATGGATGAATGGTTAGCAAATGAGGTTAAACTCAAATGTATGGGAATGGATAGAAGTGAAGGCAGTTCTCTAGTGGGTGTATAAGTAATATTACCATATTGAAGGTGAACAAGATTGAAAGGGGTTGATAGTCCTATGTCTCCAACTGATCAACACTGGAAATATAAATAGTTATTACAAGAACTACTTCAAAGCTGTGATTTATGTACAAAGAGTGTTTAAGTCCAGGGTACACTTAAGTGTTAAGTCTGGGGGTGGGTACAGGGGAAAAACTGCTATTGCATGCTATGGGCTACATTTAACAGAAAAACATCAGCACTACCACAGCAACAGCAGGGGTAAATAATGGGGGGAGGGACAAGAGTTAAGCGGAGGTTTAGATTTTCTATTTGGTGAGAGTGTGTTTCTTGATTATCTTTCTCTTTGAAATGATGAAATTATCTAAAATTCAGAGAGTTGATGGACTGTGGACTTTGGACGTTGTATATGATGCCTAATGAATGCAGGTGGCTGAGGGATGCACTGACTAAGAAGTAGTTTGGCGAATGATGGTGTCTACATATGAATGAATATTGTTCTTCTATGAAAAGGAAGGAAGTCGAGAGCATGAGGCAACGATGTGAATGAACCTGTGGCACATTTGGTGAAGCAATATAAGCTGGAAATGAAAGAACAATTATTGTGCAGTCTCCTTTAGAAAATGCTTATAAGAAAATAGGGGCCTAGGTTGTAATCCCCTATAGGATACACATTTAGTCTGGAGTGGTAATTATTAGTTCTGGAATTTGAGAGCCTGCTTTATAAATCCATAACCTGATATTTGGAGGTAAAAATGAAGCCGATCAACTCCCAATTAAAGTAATTCAGAACACAGGGGTAAGGAAGACATTGTCTATATTTTAGAATCACACCTACTCTTTGAGACCAAAAGGAGAAAATTTTATTCTGTCTGGAACCTAAATTTTTTATAGCACATAATCTAATGCAAACTGTCTGGATAGCTCATTTGAATGGTTAAAACACGGAGCCCAGAATAGGAATGAGGGTCTTTAATCCTGTATAGCTAAGTGTAAGGCCTGGATACATCCTAGAATATATTAAGCAGGTAATAAAAAGAAATGGCAAAGTCACTTGCAGGGTGGGAGAAAAAATATGGAACTATTAAACTTCACCATCAGGAAATCCCTTGATACTGTGTCAAACATTAGGGACACACAAATCAATAGACCAAGCCCTTGATCTTGAGGCTTACTCTTGTGAAGCTTCTGTAGGTAGCTGAGAAGCTTAGACTACCTATAGGGATACCTAAGAGTTACTTCTGGAGGACCTCTTTGTTGCTCAGATGTGGCCTCACTCTCTCTAAGCCCAACTCTTCAAGTAAAATCATTGCCCTCCCCCCTACATGGAGCATGATATACAGGGGTGAAAGTCTCCCTGGAAGTATGGCAGATGAATCCCAGGGATGAGTCTGGCCCTGGCACCATGGGATCAAGAATTTCATCCTGACCAAAAGGAGACAAAGAAGTGTAACTAATAAAGTATCAGTGGCTGAGAGTTCAAAAAGAGTCAAGAGGTTACTCTGGAGGTCACTCTTATGGAAGCATCAGTTAGACATTGCTACCTATCTCAACTTGCTAAACCCCAACCAAAACCATTCCAGCCAATCCTAAAGAACACCTAGGGCAATATACAAGATTCTACCAAAGTTCCATGCAATAGAGTAACTTTCCAGAAACCTACAACTTACAGTTGGGTCCCTGGACCAGATAAGTCCTGAAACCTAGAGGGTTCAGCCTCTCCAGAACATCAGATAGTTCCATCTCCCTATCCCATATTATTGGCAGACCCTTCCAACATGAAAAAGTTAGGATGGCCATAGCCAAAATACCCCTAAAGAGTGGGATACAAAGATCAAATGTGATGGTGGAGTTATACAGAGAAGGTGGGATTTAACAAATGAATATGATAGCTGAAACATTAAATTGATATTTCCTTTTGTGTCCAGTACCTTATAGCAGCTAGAAGTAAAAATTAAAATCATGGCATTGTAATGCATATCAAACTCTGAAATCTGTTCTCCAACTAATTGTTGTGCTGTACTTTGATATTTATTGCTTTTTTGTATATATGCTATTTTTCACACAAAAAAGTTGATTTGTAATGATAAAAAATGTTTATTCCTTCTAGTCTCCTATATTATGGAGCAGCTAGAAGGAAAAATCTGAGAGGATGGTATGGTAGCCTATGAAAAACTCTGGGATCTGTCCTGTAACTACTTGTGGAAGAGTGCTTTGAAAACTATTTCTTTTTTCTTTCTTTTGCTTTATATGTGTTATATTATGCAATAAAAAAGATTTTTTAAAAAGTGTATTTGAGCAAAAACAAGTTTTCTATCTGAAAAATTATTTTTACATGCAAGTTACAAAGTGCATATGAATGTTCTGGAAGCATCTTACAAGAAATTTCTATTTCTATATATGAAATCTTCCCTGACACCCTGACCCCACTGAGTTAATTACTCACTTTATGCCACTAATTAATAGTACTACTATTGTACTATTAATTGTTTGTTTGTAAGCTTGTTTGTTTATAAGCTTGTCTCACCAATGGGCCCATTAATTTCTTGATTAATGAAATAATGTAATATTCAATTTTATATCTCTAGTAACTCTCCTGATGCATAGTATCTATTGCTTTTCAATAAACATTAATGAATTACAAAAAGAAACATGAGAAGGCAGTATGTCTGGCTTCTGAATGGGGACCTTTGTGCCATATGCAATGAGAGAGCAAATTCAAAATGGGTGATGTTGAGAATGGCTAGAAGATTTTTGTTCAGAAGTGTGCCCAGTGCCACAGCATGGAAAATGGAGTCAAGCACTGGGCCAAGCAATTTGGCCAAGACTGGGCCAAATCTGCATGATCTCTTTAGGTGGAAGACAGGTCAGTCCCCTGGATTCTTTCACAAAGATGCCAACAAAAGGAAGAAGAGACACTGATGGTGTATCTGGAGAATCCCAAGATGTACATTCCTGGAACAAAAATTATCTTTTCTGGCATTAAGAAGACAGAAAGGGCAGACCTGATAGTTTATCTTGAAAAAGCTAACTAATAAGTAATTTTTGGCCACTGCATTATTTATTACAAAACAGAGATATCTTGTGACTGTTTTATGTGTACCATATGTTAAATGATCTCAAAAATCAGAATTCAGATCATGAAAGGCTGATAGGATATTTTTGTTGAACAGTCTGAGTTAAATAAGATTTTAATATAGTTAAATAAATGTGATAAATCTTTTTGAATTTTGATGGAATTCTAGTTCAGCAAGTGTTATCATTATTTCCCTCATCTAAAGATATAATTGGACATGATAGATTGAATTAGGAATGTTCAACTAATTGATCAATCACAAAGATGGTGAATGCCAACTTACAACCTATAGGAAGGCTTTTATACTTAGATTTATAGAACTGCTTTAGGAATATATTTACATACTAGGGAAATCCTTTCACTCTCTCATAACAGTGCAGGACTCACATGGGTTTCATTTGGGTTTCATCAGTCTGTTTAAAGGCAGGTGTTCAAAATCAGGAAACATCCATTTTATCTTTTTGGTCTTAACTGTGTCAATCTAATTATAATTCCCTGTTTCTGAAATGTTGCCTTTCACTTAACAAAAGACATTTTGGTGTGGTTTATATATAATACCCAATAAAGAAGACTCAACACATCTCATATTTTATAGATAATCTATGATGTTGGATTTTTAAAAAAGTCAGTGTGAAAACACATCCACTGTAAATGACCCAGAACAATTTTATTAAACTCATTTTTTGCCTATCGGTCAGATTCCTAAGTCACAATTTTCAGGATTGATTCAGTAAATTCAGTAGAGACTGCTTCTTACATGTTTTTGTATCCCCTAGTATAATTTGTTGGATAGATTTTAATTAACAAAAGTATGCCTCTGATGAATATCCAACAATGTCCTAATGCTTACAGGAAATAAAAGTAGAATTTAATTTTTTAAAAGTCAGTGTGACAAGATATAGTAGCAAGTTAAATTTTGTTTTTAAATTTCTTGCTATCTGTGCCAGTTTGAAAAGGTTTATGTACTCTAGAAAAGCCATGTTTTAATCCTAATCCCATTTTGTAAAGACAGCTGTTTCTTCTAATCCTTATTTGGAATTGTATGTTTGAAACTTTAATTAGATCATCCCCCTGAAGATGTGACTCGATCAAGAGTGGTTGTTAAGCTGGATTAGGTGGAGATGTGTCTCCACCCATTCTAGGTGGGTCTTGATTAGTTCATGGAATCCTATAAAAGAGGAAACATTTTGAAGAAAGCAGGAGGTTTGGAGAGAGCAGAGAAGAATGACAGAACCACAAGAAAGCCACAACAGAGAAAGCTGCAGAACCACGAAGCAGAGAGTCCACCAGCCAGCAACTTTTGGAGATGAAGAAGGAAAATGCCTCCCAGGGAGCTGGAGAGGAAGCTAGCAGATGATGTTGTGTTCGCCATGTGCCCTTCCAGCTGAGAGAGAAACCCTGACCATGTTCACCATGTGCCCTTTCACTTGAGAGAGAAACCCTGAACTTCATTGGCTTTCTTGAATCAAGGTATCTTTCCCTGGATGCCTGAGATTGGACATTTCTATAGATTTGTTTTAATCGGAAAATTTTCTCAGCCTTAAAACTGTAAACTAGCAACTTTTTAAATTCCCTTTTTTAAAAACCATTCCATTTCTGATATATTGCATTCTGACAGCTGGCAAACTAGAATAGATTTTGGTATCAGGAGTGGGGTGCTGCTGTGGTTTGCAAATACCAAACATGTTGGAATGGCTTTAAAAATGGATAAGGGGAAGATTTTGGAGGAGTTGCAAGGAGCTTGATAGAGAAGGTCTAGAATGCTTCGAAGAGATTGTTTGTAGAAATGTGGACTCTAAAGATACCTCTGACCAGGCTCTACACAGAAATGAGGCATGCACTATTACAGACTGAAGGAAGTCAATCCTTATTTTAAAATGGCAGATAATCTGGCAAAATTAACTAGTGGCTTTGGCTGGAAGGCAGATGTTAAAAGCCATGAACTTGGATATTTAGCAGAAGAGATTTCCAAATTAAATGTGGAAAGCACAGCCTGGTTTCTCCTCACAGCTTGTAGTGAAATGCAACAGGAAAGGGATAAGCTGAGAACTGAACTCTTGGGTACACAGAAACAAGAAATTGAAGTTCTGGAAAATTCTGGGCCTCCACAGAGGGAGACCCCAGAGAACAATGCCACACATGAGGACTTGGCCATGTGGAAACACTCAACCATTTCAGAGAAAGCCATGGAGTTATCCAGGAAGGATTTGTGGAAACTCCTTATGTCTGATGGGCATGATCCAAGGCTACTGCATAGAAAGCCAAAGACAGTGTTGTGGGATCTGTATAAAGAAAACCACTGCCAGTCAGGACTGAGAAGGACAGTGAAGGGACACATTGGAGGAAAAATAACTGCTGAGGCAAAACCATTGAGACTGGGGTCTGGAGTCAAGAAGCCTCGGGCCAGGAGAGCAGACACACTCAAGCACGTGGAGAGGGTGAGTTTGCCCCAAAAGCAGAGGATGGGCCTTCTACCTCATTATAGTTGAAGTCATGCCACCTCAGGCCTTGGAGAGGGTGAAGCACATCCCTTGGGGTTTGGGGAGAGCCTGGCTGCCACCACATGGAAGGGTTGAGTGTGTGCCCTGGAGACAACAGAGAGCCAGGTGCAGCCCTGATCCCTGAAGAGGGTGGAGCTAAGAAAAAGGTGGCCTCCCCAATGTCCCCCAAGATTGCATTTGGAGAAAGACAGGCCTCTGCATAGGCCCTTGGAAAGGGTGGGACTGCTGCTTTATAAAGCCCCGAAGATAAAAGACTCTCAGACTCTGAAATCTAATGGACTCTGTCTGGTAGGTTTTCAAAACTGTATGGGTCCAGTGGCCCCTGTGTTCTTTTCTCCCTTTGGAAATGGGTATATGTATCCTGTGACTGTTTCTCCTTTGTATGTTGGCAACAAATAACTTGTTTTGAGTTTTTACAGGTTTTCATGGTCAGGTTCACGTGTCAACTTGGCCAGGTGCTGGTACCTGTTTGTCTGGTTTGACAAGTGCTGGCCTGTCTGTTGCTATGAGGACATTCCATATAATTAAATCACGATCATGTTGGCTGCATCCAAAACTGATTCCATTTGTAATCATCCAAGGGGAGTGTCTTCTGCAGTGAGTGATGCTTAATCTAATCACTGGAAACCTTTTAAGGTGGATTCAGAAGAGACAGGCTCTCTTCCTGCTTTGGCCGGCGAGACCCTCCTGTGGAGTTCGTCCAGACCATCCACCGGAATCACCAGCTTCACCACCTGCCCTACAGACTTTGGACTCTATTTTCCCATAGCTATGTGAGGCACTTTTATAAATTTTATATTTATGAATATTTCCTGTTGATTCTGTTTCTCTAGAGAAATCTAACTAATACAATTTGGTACTACGAGTGGTTCTTCAGAAACAGGATCTTAAAAATGGATTTTTATGAATGGTTTACTACTCTGACTGGACTCAAAGGCACTAAGGACTCTGATTCCCATAATCAGAATGACACTGCCAATCCATTGAGTGAGTTGGCAAAAGAGATAGTCAAAATATCACCGTTCAATTCTTCTAATGCTTCGCTTGTACGAACCCAGTCTCTGGGGGATAATGATTTTGACACCTTTATGGAGTTTTGTGGAAATAGGAAGTATAGAGATGTTGGCCACTTGTTGTTACATTAAGGAGTGAAAGGGTTGGGCTTAAGGTTTCAAATGAGAAGCTTAAGTGCCGTCTGACAGATGTAGACATTTCTATGAGTGTCCTGAAGGAAAGTCTTATTTCCTGTAGCCGTAGACTTGAGATCCCTGAAAATCAGACTCAGAGTTTTATTGTTAGAGTAACAACTTTACAGCATAAACTGAAATCTCAATCTTGCATGGTGTCTGCCAATGAAGTGAAGGCATTGATTGGAAGGGAGTGGGACCCTGAAAAACGGCATGGTGACATATGGATTGATAATAATAGTGTGGGCGAGGTTGAAACCCTAGGTCATGCTGAATCTTCTCAAGATAACCCTGCAATAGTCTGCCCTAAGGACATAGCCACTCCTCCTCCAGCCTGCCTTGAGGTATTGGCCACCCAATGCCACCTGAAGGGATTAGCCCTAGGGTGACTAATCCTGTTTCACCAGATGAAATTGCAAATGAATGCCCTGAAGGAAATGGCTTGGAAGATATTTCTAATTCTTTTCATGACCCACCCCCACCACCCCTCATTTCTTCCAGAAATACAACTAGACTAAAGTACCAACAGGTCCCTAAAGGTGAGGCACAAACTACCATACATGAGGAAGTACATTACACTCCAAAAGAACTGTGTCAGTTTTCCAATTTATATAGATAGAAATCAGGGGAATATGTGTGGCAATGGATTTTAAGGGTGTGGGATAATGGTGGGAGGAATATAAGGCTGAATCAGGCTGAATTTATTGATATGGGCCCACTAAGCAGAGATTCTGTATTCAATGTTATAGCTTGAGGGGTTAGAAAAGGCATTAACAGTTTCTTTGGATGGTTGGTTGCAACCGGGACCCAAAGGTGGCTGATGCTACCTGAGGTTGAAATGCCATAACTGCCCTGGTATAAAGTAGATGAGGGGATCCAGAGGTTTAGAGAGATTGGAATGTTAGAGTGGATTTATCATGCAAAGCCTGCTCTTACACCCCAGGAATGTCCAGAGGATGCACCTTTTACCAAAACAGTGAGAAATAAATTTGTGAGACTAGCACCATCATCTGTGAAGAGCTCTGTAGCTGCACTTCTCTGTAGGTCAGATATTACTGTGGGAACTGCTGTCACTGAGCTGAAATCCTTAAACACAATGGGAATGACCAGATCCCGAGTTGGCAGAAGCCAGGTGGCAGCACTTAATCACCAAAGACAGGGTGGACGTGGCTATTATAATAGACAGCAAACTCAAAGCAGGAGTCAAAATAATCTGACTTGCAGAGATTTGTGACATTGGCTAGTAAATCGTGGGGTACCTAGAAATACAGCAGATGGGCAGTGTACTAAATTCTTGTTTGAGCTGTATAAACAAAAGAGTTTTAGGTCAAGTGAACAGAAGTCTAACCTGACTTACAAAAACACAGGGTCATGGCCCCTTAATCAATTTCCAGACTTGAGACAGTTTATAGACCCAGAGCCCCTTGAATGAAGGGGAGGCCAGGACCCTTTGGGGGAGAACCCTGTTACACTGCCACAAATTTATACTTTTAATCTTCCTCCAAGCCTTTCCCAAGGAGACCGACAGCATTTTACCAGGGTAACTGTGCATTGGGGAAAAGGAAATGATCAGATATTTCAGGGATTATTAGAAACTGGTTCAGAAGTGACATTAATTCCAGGGGACCCAAAACATCACTCTGGTCCACCAGTAAGAGTGGGGGCTTATGGAGATCAAGTGACTGATGGAGTTTTAGCTCAGGTCTGTCTCATAGTTGGTCCAGTGGGCCCTCAGACCGTTCTGTAGTTATTTCCCTAGCTCCAGAATGCATTATTGGAATAGACATACTGAGCAACTGGCGGAATCCCCACTTTGGCTCTCTAACTCAGGCGGTGAAGGCTATTATGGTGGGAGGCCAAGTCGAAGCCACTAGAACTTCCCCTACCTAGCAAAATAGTAAATCAGAAGCGATACTGGACTCCTGGAGGGATTGCAGAGATTATTGCCACTCTTAAGGACATGAAGGATACAGGGGTGGTGATTCCCACCACATCTCCATTCAACTCTCCAATTTGGCCCATGCAAAAACAGATGATTCTTGTAGGATGACAGTGGATTATCAGAAGTTCAACCAGGTGGTAACTCCAATTGCAGCTGCTGTTCCGGAAGTGGTATCATTGCTTCAGCAAATCAATACATCCCCTGGT
The DNA here is from genome assembly GCF_023851605.1 of Tamandua tetradactyla. Classification (NCBI taxonomy): domain Eukaryota; kingdom Metazoa; phylum Chordata; class Mammalia; order Pilosa; family Myrmecophagidae; genus Tamandua; species Tamandua tetradactyla. The sequence goes on from NC_135353.1 coordinate 17,445,475, forward strand.
ACCTGGTATGCAGCTATTGATCTGGCAACTGATTTTTTTCCCACAATATCTGTTACTAAGAACCACTAGAAACAGTTTGCTTTCAGCTGCCAAGTTCAGCAATGTACTTTCACTGTCCTACCTCAGGGATATATCAACTCTCCAGCCCTGTGTCATAACCTTGTCCGCAAGGACCTTGATCTTTTCTCCCTCCCACAAGACATCACACTGGTCCATTCTATGGATGATATCATGTTGATTGGACCTAGTGAGCAAGAAGTAGCCACTACTCTAGACTTACTGGTAAGGCATTTGCATGTCAGAGGATGGGAAATAAATCCAACAAAAATTCAGGTGCCTTCCACCTCAGTGAAATTTCTAGGTGTCCAGTGGTGTGGGGCATGTTGAGATATCCCTTCTAAGGTGAAGGATAAGTTGCTGCATCTGGCCCTCCTATGAATGAAAAAGAGGCATAACACCAAGTTGGTCTCTTTGGAAGTTAGTGACAACATATTCCTCATTTGGATGTGCTACTCCAGCGCATTTATCGAATGACCAGAAAAGCTGCTAATTTTGAGTGGGGGCCTGAACAAGAAGAGGCTCTGCAACAGGTGCAGGATGCTGTACAAGCTGCTCTGCCACTTGGACCATATGATCCAGCAGATCCAATGGTGCTGGAAGTCTCAATGGCAAATAGAGATGCTGTTTGGAGCCTTTGGCAGGCCCCTATAGAAGAATCACAACACAGACCCTTAGGATTTTGGAGCAAAACCATCTGTCACAGATAACTACTCTCCTTTTGAAAAACAGCTTTTGACCTGCCACTGGGCCTTAGTAGGGACTGAATGCTTAACCTTGGGCTACCAAGTTACCATGAGATCTGAGTTGCCTATCATGAGCTGGGTGTTGTCTGATCCACCAAGCCATCAAGTTGGGCGTGTGCAGCAGCGCTCCATCATAAAATGGAAATGGTATATACAAGAGAGGGCCAGATTAAGTGTAAAATTTGTTTTTTAAAACATTTGAAAAATTAAAAGCTTTGTTTTATATATATATAAAAAAAGAGAGGGCAAGAACAGGTGCTGAAGGCACAAGTAAGTTACTTGAGGAAGTGGCCCAAATGCCCATGGTCTCCACTCCTGCAACATTACCTTCTCTTTCCCAGACCAAACCTATGACCTCTTGGGGAGTTTCTTACAGTGAATTACTGAGGAAGAGAAAACTCAGGCCTTGTTTACAGATGGTTCAGCACAATATACAGGTACCGCTGGAAAATGGACAGCTGCAGCACTACAATCCTTTCTGGCATGTGTCCTTGAAGGACAGTGGTGAGGGAAAATCTTCCCAGTTGGCAGAACTTCGAGCAGTGCACCTGGTTGTTTATTTTTCTTGGAAGGAGAACTGTCCAGAGGTGTATTTGTATACTGACTCATGGGCTGTTGCTAATGGTTTGGCTGGATGGTTAGAAACTTGGAAAGACCATTATTGGAAAATTGGTTACAAAAAGGTCTGGGAAAGAGGTTTCTGAGTGGGCTAAAAACATGAAGATATCTGTGTCCCATGTGAATACACACCAGAGGGTGACTTCAGCAGAAGAAGGTTTTAATAATCAAGTGGATAACATGACACGTTCTGTCGATACCAGTCAGCATCTTTCCCCAGCAACTCCTGTCATTGCCCATTGGACTCATGAACGAAGTGGTCATGGTGGTAGGGATGGAGGTTATGCATGGGCTTAGCAACGTGGACTTCCACTCACCAAGGCTGACCTGGCTACAGCTACTGCTGAGTGCCTAGTCTGCACGCAGCAGAGACCCACACTCAGCCCCTGATATGGCACCATTCCCCAAGGTGACCAGCCAGCTACATGATGGCAGGTTGATTTCATTGGACCACTCCCCTCATGGAAGGAGCAGAAATTTGTTTTAACTGGAATAGACACATACTCTGAATATGGGTTTGCTTTCCCTGCACACAATGCTTATGCCAAAACTACCATCTGTGGGCTTACAGAATGTGTTATCCATCATCATGGTATTCCACATAGCATTGCTTCTGATGAAGGAACACACTTCACAGCAAATGAAATGCAGGAATGAGCACATGCTAATGGAATTCTCTGGTCTTACCATGTTCCCCATCATCCAGAAGCAGCTGGATTGATAGAACAGTGGAATGGCCTTCTGAAAACTCAATTACAGGGCCAACTATGTGACAATACCTTGAAGGGCTGAGGTAATGTTCTCCAGGAAGTTGTCTATGCTCTGAATCAGCATCCACTGTATGGTGCTGTTTCTCCCATAGCCAGGATCCATGGGTCAAGGAACCAAGGGGTGGAAATGGAAGTGGCACCCCTCACTATTACCCCTACTGATTCACTAGGAAAATTTTTGCTTCCTGTCCTTGCGACCCTGAGCTCTGCTGGTCTACAGGTTTTAGTTGCAAAAGGGGGAGTGCTTTCAACAGGAGAAACAACAATGATTCCATTGAACTGGAATCTAAGATTACTACCTGGGCACTTTGGGCTACTCATGCCCCTGTATTGACAAGCCAGGAAGGGGATTACATTATTGTCTGGGGTGATTGACCCTGACTATCAGGGGAGAGTAGGACTGCAACTACACAATGGAGGTAAAGAAGAGTTTTTCTGGAATATAGGAGATCCCCTAGGGTGTCTTTTAGAACTTCCATGCCCTATGATTAAAATCAATGGAAAACTGCAACAACCCAATCCAGGGAGCACTGCCAATGGCTCTGAAACTTCAGGAATGAAGATTTGGGTCACCCCACTAGGTGAAGAACCACGGCCAGCTGAAGTGCTTGCTGACGGTAAAGGGAACATGGAATGAGTAGTGGAAAAAGGTAGTGATAAATATGAACTACAACCACATGATCAGTTACAGAAACAAGAACTGTAATGCTGGTTTTTTTCATGTTATACTATTTAAGTTGTAAGTTATCAAGTTTAAGAATGAACATTACCCAAGGACTTGTACCTATTCTGGACAGATTTAATGTGTTTCTGTTTATATGCAGGACAGTTGAGTATTGTTAGAGGAAAGAAAAAATGTGTGTTTTATTGTTTATTTTTTAGAAATTAGGTAGGGTTTAAGGTGATGGGTATAGCGGCCAATTTGGCAAGGGCTGGACTGTCATGGTCAGATTCATGTGTCAACTTGGCTAAGTGGCGGTACCTGTTTGTCTGGCTGGGCAAGTGCTGGTCTCTCTGTTGTGATGAGGACATTTCATAGAATTAAATCATGATCACGTAGGCTGCATCCACAGCTGATTCCATTTGTAATCATCCAAGGGGAGGGTCTTCTTTAATGAGTGATTCTTAATATAATCACTGGAAGCCTTTAAAGTAGGATTCAGAAGAGACAGTCTCTCTTCCTGCTCTGATCAGCGAGACTCTCCTGTAGAGTTCGTCCAGACTCTCCATCAGAATCATCAGCTTCACTGCCTGCCCTACAGATTTTGGGCTCTACATTCCCACAGTTACATAAGACACTTTTATAAGTTTTATATTTATGAATATTTCCTGTTGATTCTGTTTCTCTAGAGAACCCTAACTAATACACATGTCCAGAGTCAGAGCAGAACTTTGCTTTAGGACAGAACATGCCTGTAACTAACTTTGACATTTTGTACTGGTTTTAACTTGTATTGTATTTGTAATGTTACTGAAGTGGTTTAAGGTTCTCTGATATTGTTATGGAATGAATGTATTTTGTATATGGGGAAGACATGTCTTTTTTATGGTCCAGAGGGAGTAATGTGCCTGTTTGAAAAGATGTATGTACCCTAGAAAAGCCATGTTTTATATTTTATAAATCCAGACATTTCTTCTAATCCCTATTCTGTACTGTATGTTTGAATCTGTAATTAGATCATCTCCAAGGAGATATGACTCAATCAAGAGTGGTTGTTAAGCTGGATTAGGTGGAAATGTGTCTCTGCTCATTCAGTTGGGTCTTGATCAGTTTACTGGAATCCTATAAAAGAAGAAACATTTTGGAGAAAGCTGGATATTTGGAGAGAGCAGAGAATGCCACAGCACCACTAAGCAAAGAGTCCACCAGCCACTGAGTTTTGGAGATGAAGAAGGAAAATGCCTCTTGAAGTGTTGGCGAGGCAACTAGCAGATGATGCCGTGTTCACCATGTGCCCTTCCAGCTGAGAGAGAAACCCTGACCATGTCTGCCATGTGCCTTTCCACTTGAGAGAGAAACCCTGAACTTCATCGGCCTTCTTGAATCAAGGTGCCTTTCCCTGGATGCCTTAGATTGGATGTTTCTATAGACTTGTTTTAATTGAAATATTTTCATGACTTTAGAACTGTAAACTAGCAACTTATTAAACTCCCCCCTTTTAAAAGCTGTTCTGTTCCTGGTATATTGCATTCCATCAGCTAGCAAACAAGAACACTATCTTAGTCAGAATAAGTTGTAATTCAAGATTGTCTTTAAACTGCTATTCAAAACCATATAAAATTGTAGAGCCACTGAATTATGTGTGACTAGTCATGATGCTTTTGCCAAATCATTATAATGATTCAGGTAGAGGAGGAGGTCAGCACAAGTTTGTAAATTATGTGATTGTGATCATAAAGCTTAAGATGATTTTAATATTGCAGGAAAAAAGCATAAGAGAAATCGTGGGGATGAAAGGCAGAAAAATGGAGATCAATGACGTAATGGAGAATGCAACAGCATATTTTAACAGGCAGAAGATAGAAATAGTGAACTAGAAGACAGGACAAAGAAAATCATACAGTTAGAAGAAAAGATAGAAAAAAGAATGGAAAAAAATTAAGCAGTGTCCCAGGGATTTGAGTGACACCATGAAGCATCCAAACATATGCATTTTGGGTGCCTCAGAAAGAGAAGAGAAGGAAAAAGGGGTGTAAAGAATATTGTAGGAAATAGTTTCCAAGAATTTACCAATTCTTATAGAAGAGATAAATATACATGTTGAAGAAGCTCAATGTACTATGAACAGAATAAACTCAAATAGACTTACTCTAAGACATATACTAATCTGACGTCTATTGTCAAAAACAGAGAGGATTCTAAAACAGCAAGAGAAAGGCAATTCATCACATAAAAGTGATGCTCAATAAGACTAAGTGTCTTATAGAAAAGACACTTATTACTTATAGAAAACCATGGAGTTGTGACGGCAGTGTTATGATATATTTACAGTACAGAAAGAGAAAAACTGCCAGACAAGAATTCTTCTTCTAGACCAAATGTCCTTCTGAAATGAGGCAGAGTTTAAAATACTCACAGATAACATAAATTGAGAGAATTTGTCAGTGAAAGCCCTGCCTTCCAAGAATTATGAAAGGGATTACTGCAGGTTGAAAGGAGAAGACAGGAGAGAGTGACTTGGAGTACTATGAAGTAAAGATCTTCAGTAAACATAGTGAAAAGGTAAATGCATAATCCAGTAGTACTGTGCACTTAATATACAACTCTACTCTTTAATTCCTGTAAGAGTCAGAATACAATTGAACAAGAAAAGGGCATCTTTTCTGGTAATGTACGTGGAAAATACGATGAGGCAATGTGGGACAAAACAACATAAAAATGGTAAATGGGGGTATATGGGAGCAGAGAACATGTATGCTATTGAAGCCAAGTTGATATCTTTTTAGAACCTTATAGATGTAAGTTGTGAAAAATAAGCCCCAGGGTAACCACAAGGAAATTATTTGAAAACTATATAGACACAGGGCGAGCCACGGTAGCTCAGTGTCAGAGTTCTTGCCTGTCATGTTGGAGACCCGGATTCAGTTCCTGGTGACTGGCCACATTAAAATACACACACACACACACACACACACACACATACACATACACACACACACACACTGTAGATCAATTTGGGTAGAATTGACATCTTAATAACATTCAGCCTTCCAATCCATGAACACAGAATGTCTTTCCATTTATTCACATTTTCTTTGATTTCTTTTAGCAATGTTTTGTAGTTTTGTGTGTGTAAGTCCTTTACATTATTGGCTAAGTTTACTCCTATATATTTGAGTATTTTAGATTCCATTATAAATGGAATTTCTTCTTTATTCCCTCCCAAGATTGCTAATTACTAATGTATAGAAATGCCAATGATTTTTGCATGTTGATTTCATATCCTGGCAATTTGCTGTACTCACTTATTAGTTCAAGGAGCTTTGTGGCTGCTTTTTGGAGGATTATCTACATAGAGGAACATGTCATCCACAGATAATGACAGTTTTACTCTCTCCTTTACAATTTGCATGCCTTTTATTTCTTTCTCTTTTCTAATTGCTCTAGCTAGAATATTTAGCATAGTGTTGAATAGCAGTGGTGACAGTGGTCAAACTTGTCTTATTCCAGATCTTAGAGGAAAAGCTTTCAGTCTTTTACCATGAGTATGATGTTAGCAAACTGTGAACTATAATTAACAGTAAAATTTTAACACTCTTTCACCAATAGTACAAATGTGCCACATCAATAATTTGGGTCAATAATGGGGGCCACAAAGGTTATGGAGGGATATAGATTTTCTTTTCCTTTATTTTCTTTTCTGAAGTAATGAAAATGTTCTAAATTTGATCATGGGGAGGTATGCACAACTATGTGATGATACTATGAGCCAGTGATTGTACAATTCAGATGGTTGCATTGTTTGTGAATATATCTTTAAAAAATTGCATTAAGAATATATATACAGAAACATAAATGAGAAAAAAGCAGACACAGATGCATCACAAAGCACCAATTACACAGAAACAGAGATTGCAATAAAGGAAAAACAAGACAAAAATAAGATACGACATATAAAAATGAAAGGACAAAATGGCTGAAGTAAGTTCTGCCTTTACAGTAATATATCACTGAGTGCTAATGGATTAAACCCCCCATCAATAAAATAAAATAAATGAAAAAGCATGGTAACCATATGTTGTTTCCAAGAGACTCACCTTAAACCAAAGGTACAAATAGATTTAAAGAGAAAGATGCAAAAAGATAATCCAGGTAAATAATAACCAGAAATGAACTAGGGTAGCTATACCAATATTGAACAAAATAAATTTTAAGTCAAAGGCTGTTACAAGAGACAAAGAAGGACCCTATATATTAATAAAATGGTTAACCCACCAAAAACAGATGTAAAAATTTATGCACCAAACCATGGTGCCTCAAATTATAGGAGGCAAACACTAGCAAAACTAAAGGGAGAAATAGACATGTCTACAACAATTGTTGGAGACTTCAGTACACCGCTTTCATCAGTAGATAGAACACCTAGAAAGAGGATCAATAAGAAAACATAATAATAATAATTTAGTGATTTCCATTGTAATTTCTTTTTTGGTCTATTGATTGTTTAAGAGAGTACTTAACTTTAATATATTTATGGATTTTCCCAAATTTCTTGAAACAAATGAAAATGAGAACACAATATATCAAAATTTACTGGATATAATGAAGGCAGTGCTGAGAGTAAAATTTATAACCCTAAAAACTTACATTAAAAAAGAAGGAAAAAAAAGGAGAAAGAGCTAAAACCAAAAACCTAACTGCACACCTGGAGGAACTAAAAAAAGAAGAGCAAATTAATCCAAAGCAAGCAGAAGGAAAGAAATAACAAAGATTAGAGCAGAAATAAATGAAATAGAGAATAAAAAAAATAGAATTAACAAAACCAAAAGTTAGCTCTTTGAATAGGTCAATAAAATTGGCAAACCCTTAGCTAGACTGAGAAAAGAGATAATTTGTAAATAAAGAAAAATCAGGAATGAGAGTGGGGAAATTACTACCGACCTCACAGAAATAAAAAGGATCATTAAAGGATACTATGAACAACTATATGCTAGCAAACTAACAGCCTAGATGCAATGGAAAAATTCCTAGAAATATACATACTTAGACTGACTGTAACAGAAATAGAAGACCTCAACAGATCAGTCATCATTAAAGAGATTGAATTAGTCATCAAAAGCCTCCAAAATAAAAAGCCCAGGACCAGGGTGCTTCACAGGTGAACTGTATCAAACATTTCAGGATAAATTAATACCAGTCCTGTTCAAACTCTTCCAAAAACTTGAACAGGAGAGGACACTACAGAACACACTCTATAAGACCAACATTGTCCTAAAAAATACAAGAAAATTACCGACCAATTTCCCTAATAAATATAGATGCAATAACCCTCAACAAAATATTTGAAAATTGCATCCAAGAGCACATTAAAAGGGTTATACACCGTGATCAAGTGGGTTTTATCCCAGGTATGCAAGGGTGATTCAACCCAGGAAAAGCAATTAATGTAATATGTCACGGTTTTAGTTTCCTATTCTGCTTAAAGGAGATAGCATGAAATGGCTCAGCTAAATGAATACAAATTTATCACCTTAAAATTTTGAGGCTGAAATAAATGTCCAAATCAAGGCATCATCAAAGCAATGTTTTGTTCGTGAAGACAAGCTGGTGGAGATCTTTGTCTCCTCTGCTACATAGCAAGGTGCATGGTGGTGTCTGCCAGTCTTTCCCTTCTCTTCTGTGTTTTATTGCTTTCAGCTTCTTGCTTCTGTGACTTTATCTCTTTGTATGAATTTCATTGCCTTATACATGATTCCAATAGGAGGATTAAGACCCATTCAGGGGTAACTATGGCAGCATAGGGAGGTGTGAGGCTTAGTTTGTCCTCTAGGGAAGCTAGTAAATAGCCAAGAACTCTCTGGAACAACAGTTTGGGGGACTTCCATGACCAGACACACACCATGCACTAGCCTGGAACAAGTGGAAGGACCAAGATCACAGCACAGAACTGTAAGTAAATTCATCCATGCTGTGGAGGCTGATGCCCCTCGCCCACTGGCATGCTGACTTGGAGTATCTCCTCAATGGGAAAAAGAAGCCCTCTCTACTGTGAGCAAGGGAAGGAGAGCACAAGGAAGTTCCAATTGCAGATTTGATTAACAAATTCAGACTGTTGAATACCTGCTCTCAGCTCAGAAATATCCACAATGTGAACAAGAATAAACCCCAAAACAGCTCAGCTCCCAGCAGGAAGAAGGTAGGGCTAAGGCAAAAAAATGTCTTAATCACATGCTACTGGAGTTGGCTGAGCTCAGAATACTGGAAAAATGTAGTGCCCCAAGAAAAGTGGCACATAGAGCTGAGTACTAACTCTGGAATTAAGGAATGTATGAGAGACAAAGCAACTAGTCAGGTGGAGGAGATAGTTTCCTAGTGGACATATCTTCCCCAAGAAAAGAGGGGACAGGCCCAGTGCAAGTGGTGGCTCTCATTCAGAGAATTTGTACTCCAGGGGCTGGGGTATCAGCAGCAGTTTCAACCTACAAAAAGCCAAGCCTAGCCTATCTCAAATACCCAGTAGTTTTAAGTTACAAAAGCTGGAGTACAGCCTGCCTTAAACATCTCAGCAGGGGTAAAGGGAACTGCTTGAGTGATATGTATTTTTTACAGCCTACAAGGAACAGGGGACTGAAGAGTGGCTGCTCCCCACCCCCACAAACAAAGGGTCAGGGTGTAAGTCCCAGCACAGGTGGTGATAGTTATTTAGAGAATTCAGACCCCAGGAGCTGAAAAACAGAAATAATTTAAGCCTGGGGTCATCCTCAGCCTGTTTCAACCATGTCCCTGGCAGGCATGGTATCTGCTGAGAATTAAAGGCACTGCACCACTTTACACTGTTGGGGAGCTGCAGGCTTACAAGCACCACCTGCTGGGCAGGACAGAAAAAGCACAGAATTAAGAAGCTTTACAGGAAGGACTTGCACCCTGCTGGGTCTCATCCCCAGGAACAGTGATTATGATTACACCCCCTTTCTGAGTTTTGGACCTGTCTTTTCTGGAAAAATATGACTGGGGTTGATCCTATTTGAGGAGGCCCTCTTCCCAGAGCCAGACCTCCAGGTAAAACTTGCTAGAGATAATGAAAGGAGTGTTAAAAACATATAGAGGGAGGGGGGCTGGGTGACATGGTGGTGTACGGAGGTGTGAGATTTAATTTGTCCTCTAGAGCAGCTATTAAATAGCCAGAAACTGTCTGGAGCATTTGTTTAGGGGACATCCATGACTGGAAACACATCATACACCATTCTGGAACAGATGGAAGAGACGAGATCATACCACAGAACTCCAGTACAGCCCTACAAATCCAGAGGCAGGCACCCATCCCCCACTGGCATGGCATGCTAAATTGTAGACACTTCCGCATGGGGGGAAAAGGCAGTCCCTGCTAGGATCAAGGGAGGGCAACCCAGCCAAACTCCAATTGCAGCTTTAATTAACAAATTTGGACTGCTGAGTATATGCTCCAGGCACAGATAAATGAAGTGCAAGCAGGAAATGAATCCCAGCAGACAAGAGGAGGGGTTGTTGAAAGAAATTAGACTTTTAGAGTTGGCCAGGCTCAAAATACTGGAAAAGGACTGTGCCTCAAAGCACATAGAGCCAGTTACCAACTCTGGCTCTTGACAGGCAAACTTGGGGGCTGGGAACTGGTTCTGAAAAGGGATTATTTTTATTTTATTTACCTTCAATTTCTCTTTCTATCTTTATTTAAAAGTATTTTAAGGAACTCACTAGAGAAAGTGTGTCATTTTCGATTGTCAGCCCTGATCCAGGCAAGTTCAGAGTCAAGATAGTTCTGAGAGACAAAGTAACAGTCAAGTGATGGAGTTAATTACATAAAGGGCTTATATTCCCCAGGAAGAGGAAGGGTGGGGCCCAGCTCAAGTGGTAACCCTCAAATAGAGAATTCACACCCCAGGAGCTAAGCCCTAAATCTTATTCTACTTCAGCCTCTGTCTCAAACATGACCCTGGCAGCTACAGCTTCTGCTTAGAATGTAAAGGTACCGCTCCACTTTATGCCGGTGGGGAGCTGCAAGCTGATAAGTACTACCTCTTGGAAGGATAGGAAAAGCACAGAGTCTAGAAGCTTCACAGGAATCTTCTAATAAACTGCTGGGTCTCATCCCAAGGGAAACTTGATGCTTATTACATCCTCCTCCTGAGACCTAGGCCTGTCTTGTCTGGGGAAAACCTGACTGTGGTTGATGATGCCTGGAGACAGCCTTTAAAAGAAAAAAACAGTTTTGATTTAGGCAGGGCTGGAGCCAGAAAAACAAGAGCTGAAAAACTCTGAACAGTTAAATAGAAGCTATGTTAGAGGTCTAGAATAGGTTGAACTGAATGCCAAAAAGCAGGTAGAGAACAAAGCCATATAACAAGAAAACCCTTGGTAAAGGAGTGAAAATGACTCTCAGAATAAATGAATCAAGGAAATCAGAGACCACGATACCCACAAAAAATGATAAGTCATATTAGGAAAAGTGAAAATGTGGTCCAGTCAAAGGAACAAACAAACATTCAGAGGAGATACAAGAGTTGAAACAACTAATTAATGTTCAGTCAAACATGATAAATCAAGAAAAAAATCAAGTCAACAATTAGAGGAGAGAGATGGCAAAAGAAATGAAGTACATAAAAAAGACATTTGGTGACCATAAGGAACTAGAAAGCTGGAAAAAAGCAAATGTGAGAACTTATGAAACTTGGTGGAATGAAAGACACAATAGAAGATATGAAAATCAAAATGGAGACTTACAACCACAGATTTGAAGAGGCAGAAGAAAGGATTAGTGAATTAGAGGACAGAACATCTGAAATCCTACACAGAAAAGAACAGAGAGGGAAAGAATGGAGAAATATGAGCAGGGTGTCAAAAAGAAAGAAAGAAAGAAAGAAAAGACATCCAAATAAAAAGAAAGAAGTAAAACTTTCATTATGTGCAGATTACATGAAATACATTTGGAAAATCCTGAGACATCTACAACAAAGCTTCTTAAGCTGATAAACAAATTCAGCAAAGTCACAGGATAAAAGATTAATGTTCCAAAATCAGTGATGTTTCTACACACAGGCAAAAAAATCAGTAATATTTCTATACACAAGCAATGTCCTAACTGAGGAGACATTTAAGGGAAAAGTTCTATTCAAAATATCCACTGAAAGATGAAGTATTCATGTATAAACTTAATCAGGGATGTAAAGGGCTGCATAACATTGCTAAGAGAAATCAGAGAAGATTTAAATAGATGGAAAGACATTCCCTGCACATAGATAGGAGGGTTAAATTTAGTTAAGATGTTAATTTTACACAAATTAATCTACAGAGTCAATGCAATACCAATCAAAATTCCACAAACATACTTTGAAGACTTGGAAAAGCTAGTTATTAAATTAATTTGGAAGGAAAAGTTACCTCAAATAGCTAAAAAATAAAAAATAAAAAAATAACAAAGTGGAAGGATTAACACTTCCTGATTTTAAAGCTTATTACAAACCCACAGTAGTCAAAACAGCATGATACTAGCAAAAAGATAGAAGTATTGACCAATGAAATTGAATCAAGAGTGCAGAAATAGACCACCAAATCTATGGTCAATTGATCTTCAATAAGGTCCCCAATTCCAATGAACTAGGAAAGAATAGTCTTTTCAATAAATGGGATGGAAGAACTGGATATCAATAGCCAAAAGAATGAAAGAGGACCCTTATATTACATCCTACATAAAAATTAACTTAACGTTGATCAAAGACCTAAATATGAGTACCGGTACCATAAAACTCAGAAGAAAATATGGGGAAGCATCTTCAAGACCTCATATAGGAGATAGCTTCCTAATCTTTACCCCAAAAGCAGTGAAAAAAGTAGATAAATGGGAACTCCTCAAAATCAAATGATTCTGTACCTCAAAAGACCTTGTCAAAAAGTTGAAGGGGCAGCCAATTCAATGGGAGAAGATATTTGGAAATCACGTATCGGAAGAAGGTTTGATATCCTGTGTGCCAGTTTGAAAGGATTATGTACCCTAGAAAAACCATGTTTTAATCCTGACCCATCTCATGGAGACAGCCATTTCTTTTCATTCCCATTCAGCACTGTTGGGTGGTGCTTGATTAGATTATCTCCATGGTGATGGAACACACAAACAATTATGGGTATTAACCTTGTTTAGAGGGAGATGTGAACTCCACCCATTCCAGGTGCGTCTTGATTAGTTTAACTGGAATCCTTCGAAAGAGTAAACTTTGGAAACACCTTGATAGTGACAGAGCCACAAGAACTAGAGTCCATGCAGCCAGAAACCTTTGGAGATGAAGGGAAATGCCCATAAGGGAGCTTCATGAAGTAAGAAGCCTGGAGAGAAAGCTAGCAGACTTTGCCATGTTTGCTATGTGCTTTTCCAGTTGAGACAGAAAGCCTGAACTTCATCAGAACTTTCTTGGGTGAGGGTAATCTCTTGTTGGTGCCTTAGTATGGACATTTTTGTAGACCTGCTTTAATTGGGATATTTTATCAGCCTTAGAATTATAAAGTAGCAACTTATTAAATTCTCCCTTTTTAAAGCCATTCCATTTATGGTATATTGCCTTCCAGCAGTTAGCAAATTATAACAGATTTTAGTACCAGAGAAGTGGGGATGATGCTCTGGTTTGCAAATACCAAATATGTTGGAATGGCCTTTTAAATGGATAAGGGGAAGATTTTGGAAGAGTTCTGAGGAGCTTGATAGAGAAGACCTGGAATGCTTTGAAGAGACTGTTGGTAGAAATGTGGACTCTAAAGATACTTCTAACGAAGCTGTATACAGAAGTGGGACATGTGTTATTGCAAACTGGAAGGAAGATGATCCTGGTTTTAAAATGGCAGATAATCTGGCAAAATTGACTAGTGGCTTTGGCTGGAAGGCAGATTTTAAAAGCCATGAACTTAGATGTTTAGCAGAAGAGATTTCCAGATTAAATGTGGAAAGTGCAGCCTGGTTTCTCCTTGCAGCTTATAATGAAATGTGACAGGAAAGAGAGAAGCAAAGAACTGAACTCTTGGGTACAAAGAAATCAGAAATTAATGTTCTGAAAAATTCTGGGTTTCCAGGGAGACCCCAGAGAATAGTGCCCCTTGTGAGGGTTTAACCAAATGTGGAACCAATCAGCCATTTCAGAAAAGGCCAGGATTGAAGATGGAGTCATCCAGGAAGAATTTGTGGAAACTCCTTCTGTCTGAAAGGCATGATCCTTGCTTGCTACATAGAAAGCTAACAAGTGTGCTGTGAGATTTGCATAAACAGAACCTCTGCAAGTCTCAACTGGGGGGCTCAGAAAAGGGGAAAAGTGAGGGTAAAATATCTTGAGAGGCAGAACCATGGAGGCTAGGATCTGAAGTCAAGAAGCCATGGGCTAGGAGAGCAGACCCACCCAAGACCTTGGGGAGGGTGAGTTTGCCCTGAAGGCAGAGGATGGGCCTTCCACTGCTTTATAGTGGAAGAGTTGTGCTGCCTCAGGCCTTGGAAAGGGTGAAGCACATTCCTTGGATATTGGGGGGAGTCTGGCTCCCACCACCTGGAGGGGTTGAGCATGTGCAGCATAGATGGCAGAGGGCCCAGGTGCAGCACCAATGCTTTGAGAGGGTGGAGCTGAGAAAAAGGTGATCTCCCCAATGTCCCACAAGGTTGCATTCAGAAAGAGGTAAGCTGATGTGTAAGCCCTTGAAAAAGGTGGGACTGCCACTTTCCAAAGCCCTGAAGATAACTGACTCTCAGACTATGAAATCTAATGGACTTTGCCCTGCAGGCTTTTGAAACTGTTTGGATCTGGTGACCCCTCTCTTCCTTCCAATTTCTCCCTTTGGAAATGGTGGGGGGGGGATTTATCCTATGACTGTTCTTCTTTTGTATATTGGCAGCAAATAACTTGTTGTGAGTATTTACAATTCCAGAGCCAGAGATGAATTTGGCCTTAGAACAGACCATGCCTGTAACAGGCTTTGATGAGACTTGGTACTGGTCTTTGTTTTGCATTTGTATTGTTACTGAAATGGTTTAAGACTTTCTGATAATGTAGTAGGATGAGTGTGTTTTGTATATTGGAAAGATGTGTCTTTTTTAGGATTCAGAGGGTGGAATGTGCCAATTTGAAAGGATTATGTGCCCTAGAAATGTTATATTTTAATCCTGAACCATCTCATGGAGGCAGCCATATCTCCATGGAGATGTGACACACTCAATTGTGGGTATTAACCTTTGATTAGATGGAGATGTGGTTCCACCCATTCCAGGTGGGTCTTGATTAGTTTACTAGAATCCTTTAAAAGAGGAACACATTGGAAAAACTTGAGAGCAACAGAGCCACGAGAACTGCAGAGCCCTTGTAGCCAGAAACCTTTGGAAATGAAGAAGGAAAATGTCCCTGGGGGAACTTCGTGAAATAAGAAGACTGGAGAGAAAGCTAGCAGACATTGCCATGTGCCCTTCTAACTGAGAGAGAAACTTCGAACTTCATAGGCCTTTCTTGAGTGAAGGTAACCACTTGTTGGTGTCTTGATTTGGACATTTTCATGACCTTCAAACTGTAAACTTGCAACTTAATAAATTCCCCTTTTCAAAAGCCATTCCATTTCTGGTATATCACATTCTGGCAGCTTACAAACTAGAACAAATGGTAAACAGCAATATCTATCTGAAGCTTGCATAAGAGTAACTTCCAGAATAGGCTCTCAACACTATTTGAGCTCTCTTAACCACTGATACCATATTTTGTTACATTTCTTTTCTCCTTTTTGGTTAGGAAGAGATTGTCAATCCCATGGTGCAGGGCCAGGCTCATCCCTGGAAATTTTGCCCCACCTTGCCAGGATACTTTCACCTCTGGATGTCATGTTCCACATAGAGGGGAGAGTAATGATTTTACTTGCAGAGTTAGGCTTAGAGAGAGAGCGAGAGAGGCCACATCTGAACAAAAAAGAGGTTTTCTGGAAGTAACTCTTAGGCATAACTATAGGTAGGCTTAGCTTCTGTGCTACAGAAAGACACTTCACAAGAGCAAGTCTCAAGATCAAGAGCTTGACCTATTGACTTGGGAGTTCCTAATATTTGAGATAGTATCAGGGATTTCTCCAGCGGTAAAGCTTAATAGTTCCGTATATATTCTCCCATCCACCAGGGTATATTGCCAATACTTTTAAATTCTCTTCTTAACATACTCCAGGATGTATCCAGGTATTACATTAAGCTATACATAATTACAAGCCCTCATTTCCACTCTGGGCTCCATTTGTTTGAGTTGTTTAAATGATCTATCCAGATTGGTTGAGTTAGATTATGTGCCACAGAAAATTTAGGTTTTGGACAAAATAAACATTTCTTCCTTTAGTCTCATAGAGTAGGAGAAGTTCTAAAATACAGACCATGTCCTCATTAGCCCTGTATTCTGATTTATCTTAGTCCCAACTCATTCAGCCTTGCTTTTTTTTCTCTAATTGAAGACTGTTTTCTTTTTTTGTTTCTTTAACAAATATTGTACGTAGCAATTCTAACTTTCAGGGCTGTAGAACTCCAACTCTGAGCCTTTAGTTATTTCACGTGTAACCAAGGCTCCAGGAAAATAACAGGTTATACATATATAGCACAGCAGCTCAAAATCTAGAAATAACATTTACAACTCTGGACTAAATGTAACTGCTGAGCTTACAATCAAGGCCCCAATTTCCCTTTACGTATTTTGTGAAAGAAGCATAGAGCATTTGTTCATTTGTTTCTGGCTTATTTTACACCAAATAATGTCCCCAGGTTCATTCAACTCATGACATACCTCACGATGTCATTCCTTTCTGTAGCCACACAATTTTCAATCATGTGCATACACTACAGTTCAGCATTTTACTTCTTAGTCAATGTATTCTTCAATCACATCATTCTTTTGGACATAATGTATGATGTTCACAGTCAACAATCCATATCTCACTATTATCCTCCCTTAGTTGTACCATCATCAAAACTCAATTTTAGACAATTTTCATTGCTCTAATAGATGTACCCTCACCAAATAGAAAATCCAACCCCCCCTTTAACACTTGTCCTTACCCCCAGTAACTTACCCCTGGTATTGCTGTGGTACTATTGATGTCTTCCTATTAAATATAGTCCATAGCATGCAATAGTAGTTTTTACCCTATAGCCCCCTATTATTTACTCTTTGTACAAGATTCATACTTATGAAGTAGTTCATGTAAGAACTTATTTATATTTGTAGTGTTAATTAGTAGGATACATGGCTATATGCAACCCCTTTCAATCATGTTCACCTTCAATATGGTAATATTATTTATAGAACCACTAATGAATTGCCTTCACTTCTATCCATTCACTTACATTTAAGTTCAACCTCATTAGCTAACTGTTCACCTATCTCTAGTGTCTGTCTATCCTAGGGTCCCCTATATTCTATATTATAATTCTCTGAGTTTACCTTTACAAAGGTTATAACAGTAAAATCATATATAATCTATCCTTTTGTGTCTGGCTTATTTTGCTCAGCATTATGTCCTCAAAGCTCATCTATGTTGTCATATGCCTCAGGACCTCATCTCATATTACTACTGCATCCATCATAAGTTCATACTACATTTAATCTACTCGTCTGTTGATGGGTGCTTGGATTGTTTCCATCTTTTGGCAATTGTGGATAATACTGCTATGAATATCAGTGTGCAAATGTCTGCTTGTGTCACTGCTGTCAGCTCTTCTGGGTATATACCAAGTAGTGCTATTGCTGGGTCATAGGGCAACTAGGTACTTAGTTTCCTAAGGAACCACCAAACTGTCTTCCATAGTGGTTGTACCACTATACATTCCAACTAGCAGTGCATAAATGTCCCAATTTCTCCACATCCTCTCCAACATTTATAGTTTCCTGTTTGTTTCATAGCAGTCATTCTTATAGGTATGAGGCAATGTCTTATTGAGGTCTTGAGCTGCGTTTCCCTTATAGCTAGTGAAAATGAGCATCTATTCATGTGGTTTTTAGCCATCTGTATTTGCTTTTGGGGAAAATATCTATTCATATCTTTAGCCTATTTTATAATTGGGTTGTTTATTCTTTTGTTGTTGAGTTGTAGGACTTCTTTTCATATACAGGATGTTCTAGTTTGCTAACATTGGCATATGATATACCAAAAATGGAATGGCTTTTTGAAAGGGGAATTTATTAAGTTACAAATTTATAGTTCTAAGGCCAGGAAAATGTTCCAGTTACAGCAAGTCTATAAAAATGTCCAAGTTAAGGCACTGACAAGAGGTTACCTTCACTCAAGAAAGGCCGATGAAGTTCAGGGTTTCTCTCTCAACTGGAAAGGCACATGGTGAACACAGCAACATCTGGCTAGCTTTCTTCTCTAGGCTTCTTGTTTCTTGATGCTCTCCAAATGGCATTTTCCTTCTTAATCTCCAAAGGTCTCTGGCTGCATTGGCTCTCATGGCTCTGTAGGCTCTGCAGCTTTTTCCAAAATAGTTCCCTCTTAAAGGGCTCTAGTAAGCAACCCCACCTTGAATGGGTGGAGATATATCTCCACGGAAACCATCTAATCAAAAGTTACAACCCACAATTGGGTGGGCCACATCTCCATGGAAACAATTAAAAAGCTCCCAACCAGCAATAATTAATGAGGATTAAAGGACATAGCTTTTCTGGGGTACATAGTAGCCTCAAACTGGCACACTATGTTTTGCCAAACCCCAACCAAAACCATTCCTGTCAACCCTAAATATCGCCTAAAACTATATCTAAGTTTAGTTTCCAGAAATCTACAAACTCCAGATGTGTTCCTAGGCCAGAGAAGTCCTGAAATTAGGGTCTAGCCACTCCAAGAACACTAACTGGTTCCATCACACTAACCCATTTTATTGACACCCCTTTCCAATACGGAAACATCAAAATAGTCATATCCCAAATACCCCTATAGATTGAGAGAAGACTCAAAGGAGGAGGAGGAGTTATAATAGAGAAGATAGATTTTAATGAATGAGTATGACTGCTGAATCATTATATTGGTATTTCTTTCAGTCTCCTGTCTTGGAGCACCTAGAAGGAAAAACCTTAAATTTTGGAACTATACCCAATACCAAACTCTGAAATCTGTTCTATAACTACTTGTTACAATGTAGTTTGATATATATTGTTTTTTTGAATATATCTTATAATTCACAATAAAAAATGTTAAAAGTTAAAAAAATTTAAAAAGAGAGGTACTGAAGAAAATGTGGAGAGAGACATGTACCTATTCACTGTTGGTAAGGAAGAAGAATGGTGGAGCCCCTCTGAGGGGCTTAGAAGCTAGGGTTGGGGTTGCTGTATGATCCAGTAACACCATGGTTAGGTGTATAATTGAAGGAACTAAGACACAGATGGGCATTTGCACGGTGGTGTTTATAGTGTCAGTGTTTGTGTTATGCAATGGATGTAGGTGGCCTAAGGGTACATAGACTGAGGAATGTACGGGGGTGCTGTGGTGTATACATAAAATGGACTGTTGAGCATTTGCAAGAAGGAATGGATTCATGAGGCATGCAATGAGGTGAATGAAACTTGAGGAAAATAGGTTGAGTGAAATAAGCTAGAAATGAAAAGACAAATATTATTATTAGAACATAGGTTATCAGGTGAAGGCCAATTGTAAAGGTTCCTAGATCATAAGCTCTTGCAGCAGACACATCAATTCCAGAGTTGTAACTGTTATTCCTAAATTCTGTGATGCTATGCTCTTTTAGTATAACCTGATCATTCCCTGGGAATTCAGTTGTTTATGTGAAACCTGAGGCTAAGAGCTAGAGTTATGCAGCTCTGAAAGTCAGCATTACCCCATACAGCAACTGTTCAAAACACTTAAAAAGTGATAAGACTACAACTCAGAGATGTGAATGAAACTGATCTGGGTAGGACTAAGGTAAAGAAGAGTAAAGTGCAAAAGATGATATTGATTGTATTTTAAAACTTCAACTTCAGGGTGAGACCAAAGAGAGAGACGTATATTTGGTGCAAAATTTATATTTTCTGTAGCACACTATCTAATTTACCTTTTATATTCAGCTTAATTGAACACTATAACTACATGAAACCTTGAATTGGTACTGGGAATTTGTTGGTTTGTACAGATTGGTGTGATGCCCCAATATATCCCAGAGTAATCTGGACAGAAGATTAAAAAGTACTTGGAATGCTCCTTGAAGGACTTGGGGAAAAGGTGAAAATATTAAACTTCCCCACCTAGGGAAACCCTGATATTCTCACCAGCATTGGGGACTGCCAATTTGATGGGCCACCCCTCAATCCTGAGGCTTGCCCTTATGAAACTTATTCCTGCAAAGGAGAAGCTAGGCTTACTTTTGAAAATGCTTAAGAGTCACCCCAAAATAACCTCTTTTGTTGCCTAGGTGTGACCAACTCAGCAGGTAAATTCACTGCCCCCCCCCCCCCCAGTGTGGGATATGACTCCCAGGGCTGTAAATCTCCCTGGCAACATGAAACATGACTCCCAAGGATGAACCTGGACCCACATTGTGGGATTGAGAAAGCCACTTTTACCAAAAGGAAGAAGAGAAATGAAATAAAGTAAAGTTTCACTGGCTGAGAGATTTCACAGTTGAGAGATCATTCTGTAGGTTGTTATTATACACTATATAGATATTCCTTTTCAGTTTTTGGTGTGTTGGAGTAGCTAGAGGTTAATACCTGAAACTGTTGAAACATAATCCAATAGCCTTGATTCTTGAAGATGATTGAATAACTATAGACCTTTTAAAACCTTATGAAACCTTGTGATTGTGAAAACCTTGTGACTGACACTTCCTTTTTTCCATGTATGGACAGATAAGTAAGAAAATAAAGACAGAAAAAAATAAATAATAGGGGATATTTGGGTATGGGATGTTTTAGGTGTTCTTTTTTACTTTTATTCTTATTTTTATTATTTTGAATGACAACATGAAGTGCACAAATACATGTTATGGGTGTCCCAGGAGGAGAAAAGAAGGGAAAAATGGACAGATAGAACAACTGAGGAAATAATCACTGAAAATTCCCCAACTCTCATGAAAAACATAAAATTACAGGCCCAGGAAGTGCAGCATTCTCCAAACAGAACTGCACCAAGACAACTTACTGAACAGATCATGAAATGCCAAAGGTAAAGAGAGAATTTTGAAAGCAGCAAGGGAAAAGCAATCCATCACATACTAGGGAAGCTCAGGCTAAGTGCTTAGTGCAGTATAAGTGTCTGAGGCTGAGGACCTCACTTTCTGTAACCAATTGTGAAAGAACAAATAATGCTACAAATTGACAGCTCAGCATCTTCACTGCTTTGAAGTTCAGTTACTGAGTAAGTGCTGAGATTTTTGATTTATACATTTTGGATGTTTGCACTTAAATATATTCAGTTTTGACTTCTGGGAAGATGATGGAATGGGATAGGCTGAATTCACTCCTGATCTGTGGAAGAACTTTATAAGTGCCAGAAAAATGACTGAGACCATAGTTCCATGGTACAAGTGACCAGAGAAAGATATCTGCATTATATGGGGGGGGGGGGCTAGATGAAAAAGTAGAGAAATTATGATTCAGAAGATAGGGTGAGTGTACCCACACCTGGGGTGGGCTGCAACATGCAGGCTGGAGTGGGAGTTAAAGGAATGTCATGCTCCGTCACTCCCACCATGATATCAGCTTGTGAGATCTTCCTACCCCCAACCCCTCAGGCAAGCTGCTGTGGGCGTCCAGTTTTGGCTGAGATGGGAGGACCTCCTTTTGGGAGGGGGAGGGGAGACAAAGATGAGCTGATCTGACAGTTGGCTAATGAAAAAGATTCCCTGGGTCCCACTGATTTTATCCTTTCACCACAGAGGCCCAGAGTACTCACCTGGGCCAAGAGGTGGAGATGTGGGAGTAGGCTGTGCCACCAGACACTCCTGGACTGGCAGTGAGAAGAGGTAATTGAAATACTCTGTCATGATCCAAGGTCATTCCTGGGACAACCAGAACCATCATGCCCACAAGCTGATTCTCCCGCAAAGTGCACAGAACCCACCTCACAGCTCTGTGATTGGCAACTTTCAGCAAGCACAGAGACCTGTGAACTTGACTGGCTTTGCACCTGCCTGGTTGGGTCCGGCTGAACCAGCTCAGATACAATACAGAGTCTGAAAGAATTTATCAAAGATGTGCAAACAAATCTCCTCAATCAATTCAAAGAAATGAAGGAAAATGTGTATAAACAGCTAAAGAATGTCAAAAAGGCACTAGAAGAGCATAATGAAGAATTTGAAAGAATACATACAAAAATAACAGACATTATGGAAATAAAAGATACTGTAGATGAAATTAAAAATATATTGGAGACACACAATAGCAGATTTGAAGAAGGCAGAAGAAAGAATCAGCAAGCTAGAAGACAGATCAACTAAATTTGAACAGACAAAAGAACAAATGGAGAAAAAATGGAAAATTTTGAACATCATCACAGGGAAATGATTTGACAACACAAAGTGCACAAATATATGCATCATGGGTGCCCCAAAAGGAGAAGAGAAGGGGAAAAGCCAGGAAGATTATTGAAGGAAATAATGTCTGAAAATTACCCAACCCTTATAAAAAATATAAATATGTCCATCCAAGAATCCAAATGTACTCCAAACACAATAATCCGAATAGACCCACACTAAGACACATAGTAATCAGGCTGAGAAATTTAAAGAGAAAAAAAAGTATGAAAGCAGCAAGAGAAAAGCAATTCACCACATACAAGGGAAGCCAAATAAGACTAAGTGCTGATTTCTCAAAAGACATGAAGGCATATGCAGTTTGAAGCTGTTATATACCCCAGAAAAGCCATCTCCTTTCAATACTGATTTAATATCATGGGACAGAAACTTTGGATTGTTCCCACGAGATGTGACAGATACAATTTAAGTGTGGCTTTTTGATCATTCTGCCCATTCAAGGTAGGTCTTGATTAGCTCACTGAAGTCCTTTAAAAGAGGAAAAAATTGGAGAAAGCTCAGAGTTGCCAGAGAAGTAGACATTTGAAGATGCTTGAAGTGCTGAAAGAAAGAGCAGATGTTTAGACAAAGACATTAGGAAATGTGAAGTCCAGCAGATGTCTTGTGTGCCTTCCCACAAAATGGTACGCAAGCCAGAACTCATAGTTGTGTCCCTGAGGGGTTAAGTGAAGGCTCACAGATGCTTAGAGAAGAAAACACTGGCATCAGAAGCTGAAAGCAATGTAACTGGGAACAAGGACCAGCAGATGCCAGCCATATGCCTTCCCCTCTGTCAGACATCAGCCTTCCTTGAGTCAAGGTATCTTTTTCTGGATACCTTAGTTTGGACATTTTTATGGCTTTAGAACTGGAAACTTGTAACTTAATAAATTTACTTTGTAAAGGCCATTACATTTCTGGTTTACTGCATTCCAGCAGCATTTAGCAAACTAATACAAAGTAAAAAGGTAGCAGTTCATACATTTAAGATACTGAAAGAGAAAAGTTGTCAGCCAAGAATTCTCTATCCAGCAGAGCTGTCTTTCAGAAGTGAGAGAAAGTTTAAAATATTTACAGATAGAGAAAAGCTGAGAGCATCCATTAATAAGAGACCTGCACTATGAAAACTTCTAAAAGGAGTCCTGATGGATGAAAAGAAAAGACAGGACAGAGAGAGTTAGAGGAAGGTAAATAATTGAAGAATATTAGTAAGGGTAACTTAAAGGATTAAGAGTGAGACAGAGAGAAAATAGATCTGACATGATCCTATACTTAGAAAACCCTGAAAAATCTACAGTCAAGCTACTTGAGCTAATAAACAAATTCGGCAGAGTGGTGGAATACAAGGTTAATGTACAAAAATCAGTAATGTTTCTATACACAAGCAATGACATATCTGAGGTGACAACTAAGGAAATAATTCCATTCAAAATAGCAACTATGGGGGTGTCAGGGTAGTTCAGTGGTAGAATGCTCACCTGTGGGAGACCTGGGTTAGATTCCCAGCCCATGCACTTCCCAAAAAACAAACAAGAAAGCAAACAAAGAAAGAAAAATCAAACAAAAATTGGACAAAATGGTACTGCAATGATGGGATACTCTCAAGGAAAAAGAGCGAAGTGTGGCCCCCGCCATACAGCATACAAAAAAAAATAGTGATCAAAAGAATCAGGTACCTAGGAATAAGCTTAAACAGGAATGTCGAGGACTTATACACAGAAAATTGCAAGAAATTTCTAAAAGAAATAAAAATGACCTAAATAGATGGAAAGACATTCCATGCTCATGGATACAAAGGTTGAACATCGTCAAGATGTCAATTCTACTCAAACTGACCTACAGATTCAGTGCAATACCAATCTACTACTTTGAAGACTTGGAGTAGCTGGTTATCACATTTATATGGAAGGGAAAGAGACACTGAATAGCTGAAGATATCCTTAAAAAGAAGAGCGAAGTGAGAGGACTCTCACTTACTGACTTTAAAGCTTACTATAAAGCCACGGTGGTCAAAACAGCATGGTACTGGCACAAAGATAGGACTAACCAGTGAAGTAGAATTGAGAGTTCAAAGATTGGTGACCAGATTTATGGACATTTCATCTTCGATAAGGTCCCCAAATCCACTGAAGTGGGGCAGAATATTCTTTTCAATAAATGGGCATGGGAGAACTGGATTTCAATAGCCAAAAGAATGAAAAAGGACCCCTACCTTACACTGTATACAAAAATTAATTCAAAATGGATTAAAGACCTAAATTTAAGAGCCAAAACCATAAAACTTCTAGAAAAAATGTAGGGAAACATCTTCAAGATATGATATAGGAGGCAGCTTCTTAAACTTTATACCTAATGCACAAACTGTGAAAGAACAAATAGACAAATGGGAACTCCTTAAGATCAAGAGCTCCTGTGCCTCAAAGGACTTTGTTAAAAAGGTGATGAGGCAGTCAACTCAATGGGAGAAAATATTTGGAAACCACATATCGGATAAAGGCTTGATATCCTGTGTACACAAATAAATTGACAGCTCAAGAACAAAAGAACAAACAAGCCAATTATAAAATGGGCAGAGGAAATGAATGGGCATTTTTCTGAAGAGCAAATATAGATGGCTGAAAAGCACATGAAGAGCTGTTCTTCTTCATTGGCTATAAGGGAGATGCCAATTAAGATGACAATGAGATATCACCTCATACCTATAAGAATGGCTGCTATTAAACAAACAGGAAACTATAAATGTTGGAGAGGATTTTGAGAAACTGGAACACATATTCACTGCTGGTGGGACTGTATAATGGTTCAGCTGCTGGGGAAGTCAGTTTGGTGATTCCTCAGAAAACTAAATATTGAGTTGTCCCATGAACCAACAATACCAATACTCGGTATATTCCCAGAAAAGTCGAGGGCAGTGGCATGAACAGACATTTGCACACCGATGTTCATAGTGACAATATTCACAATGGCTGAGATGGAAACCACCCAGGTGCCCATCAATGGACAAGTTGATAAACAAAATGTGGTATATAGATATGATGGAAAATTATACAGCATTTAGACAAAATAATGTCTTGAAACATATGACAATGTGGATGAACGTTGAGGACATAATGCTGAGAGAAATAAGACAGACACAAAAGGACAGATATTTTATGATTCCATTATATGATTCTGGTAAAGACTCCAGTGTTTGGAGGAGCTAGAAAGAAAAATCTAAGAGGAAGGAATGCTAGCCCATGACAAACACTGGGACCTATCCTGTAGCGGCTTGTTGAAGTGTGCTTTGAAAATTACTGTTTTTTTCTTTCTTTTCTTTGTATATGTTATATTTTACAACAAAAAAAGGTAAAATAAAAACTATAGGCAGCTATAGTAATATTAGATAAAATAAATTCCTGAAGTAAAAAATTTGAAAATGCTTGGTAACATAGGTCATTATTATAGCAAATCTGATATTTGCAATAACATTCTACCTGATATTTTGAGAACACACACAGTTTTGATAGTTAATTAAATAGTATATAGAATAGCATTTAATATTTAGAATCTAAGAAATTTTGATCTCTGTATCTATAGATTTTTTTCCTTCCTTGCTTTAATTTTTAAATTGGTTTATGAAACATATTGTACAAACAGGCTTTACAGTGATTCCTTAGCTGTTTTATTTAAATATGCCTATGGATAAGCTAACTAAGACATCCATTTTAGGTGTTTAAGATTTTCATATGTTAATTATAAAAATAATTGTATCTTCATATTTTTCTGAAATCAAGAAAATGTTTAGTAACATAGGTCATTACTATAGCAATGTAGATATTTGCAATAACTTTCTACTTGGTATTTTGAGAACATTCACAGTTTTGACCTCTGATCAAATAGTATTTAAATCAGTGTTTAATATTTAGAACTTAAGAACTTTGGCATCTGCGTTTGTAGATTTTTTTCCTTGTTGCCTTAATTTTAAATTGATTTATAAAACTTACTGCGCAAACAGAAAGATTTTAAAATGATTATTTGGATACTTTATTTAAATATGCCAATAGCTAAGCTAATTAAGATATCCATTTTTGTGGCTCTAAGTGTATTGTTTGTTTTCTTAAATAAAAATAATGTATTTTAAAAAAACAAAAGATAAGATGGTTGAATCAAGAACTGCCTTTACAATAATAACTTTAAATGTTATTGAATTAAACTCCCTAGCAGAATGGATTTAAAAATATAATCCTTCTATATGCTGTTTGTTCTATTTTGCCAGCTGCCATAACACAATACACCAGAAACAGAACAGCTTTTAAAGGGGGGAATTTATTAAGTTGCAAATCCATAGTTCTAAGGCTGTGAAAATATCCCAACTAAAGCAAGGTTATAGAAATGTCCAATCTAAGGCATCCAGGGAAAGATACCTTGGTTCAAGAAGGCTGACAGCATTCAGGGTTTCTCTCTCAATTGGAAAGGCACACGGCAAACATGGCAGCATCTGCTAGCATTCTCCCCCGGCTTCTTGTTTCATGAAGCTCCCCCACGGGCATTTTCCTTCTTCACCTCCAAAGGTCTCTGGCTGCATGGGCTCTGTAGTTCTCATGGCTCTGAAAATAAGGACTTTCTCCAAAATGTTTCCTCTTTTAAAGAATTCCAGTCAAGGCCCACCTGGAATGGGTGGAGTCACATCTTCCTTTAATCAAAAGTTAATACCCACAATCAGGTGAGTCACATCTCCATGTTAACAATCAAAAAGCTCCCCGCCAGCAATAATGAATAAAGATTAAAGGAAATAGCTTTTTGGGGTCCACCACAGATTCAATCTGGCACACTGTTTAAAGAGACTCATCATATACCCAAAATGTAAATAGGTTGAAAGTGAAAGGATGGAAAAAGTATCCCATGTAGTACTAACCAAAAGAAACCTGATATAGCTATACTGCTACTAGAGAAAATAGATTTTAAATACAAAAATGTTATGAGACAAAGGACACTATATAATAACAAAAGGAAGAATGGTTAGCTAGTGAGATTGAATTTACATGTAAAGGAATGGATAGCCATGAAGGCAGTTCATGAGAGGGTCTACAAGTAATACTGCCATATTGAAGGTGAAATGATTGAAAAGGGTTTTATAGAGTTATATATCCCACCAATTTGCACTAGAATATAAATTCTTGCATGAACCACTTCAAAAGTATAAATCTTAATCAAATAGTTTATAATATTGGGGTATGGGGGAAAATACTATGGCATGGTATGGGCTGTGTTTAACAGGAAGACATCAATGGTACCACAGCGATGCCAGGGGTAAATAATGGTGGGGGTAGGGACAAGATTTAGCGGGAGGTTTGGATTGTCTATTTGGTGAGAGTGTATTTTTCAGTTATTTTTCTGTCAGCAGCAATGAAAATTGTCTAAAATTGAGAGTGTTGATGATTACACCACTAAATGAGGATGATGTGAGATTATGGACTATTGACTTTGAACATTATACATGATGTCCAATAGATGGAGGTGGGTGAAGGATGTACTCACTGAGAAGTAGAATGTTGAACTGTGATGTATACATATGATCAGATATTGTGCTGCTAAAGAAAGGAATGATGCCATGAGGCATGCAATGAGGGGAATGAACCTGTGGGACATGATGTGATGCAAAATAAGCCAGACTGCAAATATTGTACGGTCTCGTTAAGAAAATGCTTATAAGAATATTTGAGCCTGATTGTAAGCCCTTATATCAGTGACATTTAGTCTGGAGCTGTAATTGTTATTTCTAGATTTTGAGAGGCTGTGCTATATAGGTACAACCTGGTATTTCCCTGGAACTTTGGTTATCTGTGTGTCACATAAGGTTCAGAGTAGGAGTTGTACAGTTCTGAAAGTCAGCATTGCCACACACAACAACTGTTAATGAAATTGAAAATGAGAACACTCTTTAATTAGAGATAAGAACAAAGCTGATTGGATCAGGACTAAGGTAAATCAGAATACAGGTGTAAGGATGACATTGTCTGTATTTTAGAACTTCACCTACTGTATAAGACCAAAGAAAGAGAGGTTAATTTTGTCCAAAACTAAATTTTCTGTAGCACATAATATAATTTGACCAGTCTGGGTAGATGATTTAAACAACCCAAACACAGGGAGCCCAGAATGGGAATAGGGGCTTGTAATTCTGCATAGCTTAATGTAATGTAATGCTTGGATGCGTCCCAGAGTATGTTAAAAAGATAATTTAAAAGTATTGGCAAAATCCCTTGAGGATAGGAAAAAAAAACATTGAAATATTAAACTTTACCACTGGGGAAATGCCTGACACTGTCTGAAATATTAGGAACTCCCAAGACAATAGGCCAAGCCCTTAATTTTGAAGCTTACTCTTGTGAAGCTTATTTATGAAGTGGAGAAGCTAAGCTGTAGTTATGCCTAAGAGCCCCTTCAGGGAACTTCCTTTGTTTCCAGATAAGTTCTCTCTCTATGCCCAACTGTGCAAGTAAAATCATTACCTTCACCCGTACATGACATCCAGGGATGAAAGTCTCCATGGAAGCATGGCATATGACTCCTAGGGATGAGCCTGGCCCTGGCACCATGGTACTGACAATGCCTTCCTGACCAAAAGGAGGAAAAGGATTGTAACAAGTAAGGTATCAGTGACTGAGAGCATTCAAATTGAGTTGAGAGGCTACTGTGGAGGCAACTCTTAACACAAGCTTCATCTAGATATTGTTGTTTATCATGGTTTGCTAAACCCCAATCAAAACCATTCTTTCCAACCTTAAAAAACACCTAGGGCTTTATCTGAGGTTCAACAAAGGCTCCATGTACTATTACTTTCCAGAAACCTACACCCTCCAGATGGGTTCCTAGGCCATATAAGTCCTGAAACCCCTAGGGGCCAGTCTCTCCAGAATATCAACTAGTTCCATGCCCTTATCTCATATTATCAACACCCTTTTCCAACATGAAAAAGTTAGAATGGGCATAGCCCAAACACCCCTAAAGATTGGGAGAAAGATCAAAGAAGAAGGTAGAGTTATAACAGAGAAGATAAGATTTAACAAATAAGGATGACTATTGCATCATAATATTGAAATTTCTGTCAGTCTTCAGTGTCCTGGAGCCATCAGAAGGTAAAACCTAAAATTGTGGAACAGTAACCCATACCAAACTCTGGAATCTTTTCTATAACTAATTGTTTTGGTGTGTTTTAAAATTTATTGCTTTTATTATATATGCTATTTTTCACAATAAAAATTTTAAAAAGTAATAATAAAAGAGGCAATTGAACAAGAAGAAATGATAATCATAAATATCTATGCTCCTAATCAAACTACCCCAAAGTACACAAGGCAAACACTGGCCAAATTGAAGGAAGGAATAGATGGTTCTACTATTATAGCAGGAGACTTCAACACACCACTCATTCTAACAGATAGAACAAGTAAATACAGGATCAGTAAAGAAACAGAAAACCTAAATAATATGAAAAATGAACTAGACCCAACAGACACATATAGAACTCTGCATCCCAAAACAGCAGGATACACGTAATCTCGAGTGCTTATTGAACAACCTCAAGGATAGACTGTGTGCTGGGGCACAAAATAGATCCTCATAATTTTTAGAAGATTGAAATTATACAAAGTACTTTCTCTGATCATAATGGACTGAAGTTGGAAATCAACCACAAATGGAGAACTGGAAAATACATAAATATATGTAAGTTAAACAATACCTACTTAAAAAATCAGTGGGCAAAGGTGAAATTGCTAGAGAAATCAGTAAATATCTCAAGAGAACTGAAAATGAGAACACAACATACCAAAATTTATTGGATGTAGTGAAAGCAGTAGTGAAAGGGAATCTATAGCCCTAAATGCCTACAATAAAAAGGAGGAATGAATTAAAATAAACAACCTAATTGAACAAGTGGAGAAATTGGAAAAAAAAAGCAAACTAATCTCAAAGCAAGCAGAAGGAAAGAAATGAGATGGGGAGGAAAAAAACAATAAAGAGAATCAATAAAACCAAAAGTTGGTTCTTTCACAAGACCAATAAAATCAATAAACCCTTAGCTATGCTGTGAAAGACAAAAAGGGAGAAGCTGCAAATATATAAACTCAGCAACAAGAAGGGGGCTGTATTAGTTAGGGTTCTCTAGAGAAACAGAATCAACAGGAAATATTCATAAATATAAAATTTATAAAACTGTCTCATGTAATTGTAGGAACATAGAGTCCAAAATCCATAGGGCAGGCTGTGAAGCTGATGATTCTGATGGAGGGTCTGGACAAACTCCACAGGAGAGGCTCACTGGCTGAAGTGGGAGGAGAGATTCTCTCTTCTGAACCCTCCCTAAAAGGTTTCCTGTGATTAGATTAAGCATCACTCATTAAAATAGACACTCCCTTTGGCTGATTATAAATGAAATCAGCTGTGGATGTAGCCAACGTGATCATGATTTAATTCTATGAAATGTCCTCATAGCAACAGACAGGCCAGCACTTGCCCAACCAGACAAACAAGTACCATCACCTGGCCAAGTTGACATATGAACCTGACCATGACAAGGGCATTACCACAGACCCCAAAGAAATAAAAAAGACATGATGAAACTTCAACTAGACATACAAATGAAGCTGATCTGGATAGTTCTAAGGTAAATCAGAATACAAGGTAAAGGATGATATGGTCCATATTTTAAAACTTCAACTTCTGAGACTAAAGAAAGGCATGTTTATTTGATGCAAAATTGTATTTTGTGTAGTGCATTATTTAATTTAACTCATATGATTAGTTTACTTGAACACCATAATTACATGGAATCTTGAACAGGGCATGAGATCCTGTTGATTTGTATAGGTTAGTGTGATGCCATGATATATCTCAGAGTAATTTGGGCAGAGAATAAAAAAAGTGTTTGCAAAGCCTCTCTGGGGGACTGGGGAGAAAGGAGTAAATATTCAATTTCCCCATCTGGGGAATTACTGATATTCTCACAAACAGTGGTGACAACCAATTCAGTAAGCTGAGCCCTTGATCTTGGGATGTGCCCTTATGAAACATTCTCAAAAAGGAGAAGCTAATCCTACTTATAATTATCCCTAAGAGTCACACCCAGAAAACCTCTTTTGCCATTTAGATGTGGCCTTTCACTCTAAGCCATTTAAGCAAGTGAACTCACTGCCCTCTCCCCTATGTCAGACATAACTCCAAGGGTTGTAAATCTCCCTGTCAATGTGGGAGAGAACTCCCAGGATGAGCTGGGACCTGGCATCAAGGAACAGAGAAAGTCTTCTTGATGAAAAGGGAGAAGAGAGAAATGAGAGAAAATAAAGTTTCAGTTACTTCAAACAGAGTCAAGAGATTATCCTGGAGGTCATTTCTTATACATTATACACATATTCCTTTTTAGTTTATGGTTTATGGGAAATACTAGTGGTCAAAGAGGAAAGGGTAAGAGGTATGGGATTTATGAGGTTTTTTTTCTTTTTATTTCTTTTTCTGGAATGATGCAAATGTTCTAAAAATGATCATGGTGATTAATACATAGCTATGTGATGATATTATGAGCCATTGACTGTATACCATGTATGAACTATATGTCTGTGAAGAGTTCTCAATTAAAATATCTTTTTAAAAGATCATAAGTCATTACTATGAACATCTGTGTGCCAGTAATCTGGACAACATAGATGAAATGGACAACTTCCTACAAACACCTGGAGAACTTGCATTGATTTGAGAAGAAATAAGAGACTTTGAAAAAACCAATCACAAGTACAGAGATCAAATGAGTCATCAAAAGCCTACAAAGAAAAACCAAGGACTATGGCTTCATAGGCAAATTTTACCAAGCATTCCAAGAAGAACTAATGCAATTCCTGTTCAACACTTCCATAAAATTGAAGAAGAGGAAAACAACTGTGTTGGTTTGAAAGTGTTTTCTACATCCAGAAAAGCCATGCCTTTTAGTTCTGATTCAGGGTTAAAGGGTGGAAACTTTTTATTAGACTGTTTCCATGGAGATTGACCCATTCAATTGTGGGTGAAACTTTTTGATTAGATGGAGATGTGACTCTGCCCATCTGAGGTGGGTCTTCATCGATTTACTGGAGTCCTTTAAAAAGGGGAGACATGTTGGAGAAAACACAGTTGTTTCAGAGCTGTCAAAGGTACAGACATTTGGAGATGCTTGGCATGCTGACAGAGAGAGAAGATGCCTAGACACTGACATTTGGAGATACAGAGCCCAGCAGACATCACAATGTGCCTTCCCATGAAATCTAAGCAAGCCAGAACCCAGAGTTGTGCCCCAGAGGAGCTATGTGGAAGCCAACAGACACTTGAAGAGGAAACAAGTGGCATCCAAAGTTGAAAACAATGAAACCAGGAAGAAAGATGAGCAGACACTAGCCACATGTCTTCCCATGTGACAGACATTGGCTTTTCTTGAGTCAAAGTATCTTTCTCTGGGTGCCTTAGCTTGGAAATTTTTATGGCCTTAGAGCTGTAAACTTGTAACCAATAAATTCCCTTTTTAAAAGCCTTTCTATTTCTGGTTTATTGCATTCTATCAGCATTTAACAAACTAAAATAGCTACTTAACTCATTCTTTGAAGCCAACATTACCCCTGATACCAAAGCTGGATAAAGATACTACAAGAAAAAAACTTCAGACCAACCTCTGAAAATAATATAGATACAAAAATCCTCAACAAAATACTTGTGAATAGAATCCAACAGCATATACGCCATTACTATGTGAGCTTTATTCCAGGTTCCAAGGGTGGTTCAGCACAAGGAAATCAATGAATGTGATACACAATATTAACAGAAAGGAAAATCTGCATGATCAACTCAGTTGTTGCAGAAAAGGTATTTGACACAATTCAGCATCCTTTCATGATAAAAACACTTCAAAAGTCAGAAACTGAAGGAAATATCATCAACATGACAAAGGGCATATATGAAAAACCCACAGCTGATATGCTCAGTGGTGAGAGACTGAAAGCTTTCCCTTTAAAATCTAGAAGAGGACAAGGATGCCCACTATCACCACTGTTATTTGACATTATGCTAGAAGTTCTAGCTGGAAAAACTAGGCAAGAAAAATAAATAAAAGGCATCCAAATCAGAAAGGAAGAGTAAAACTGTGACTACTTGCATATCACATGATCCTATATATATAAAACCAGAGAAAATGACTGCAAAACTACCTGAATTAATAAGTGAATTCAGCAAAGTAGGAGAATACAAGATCAACACACAAACAGCAGTAGTGTTTTTATACACTAGTAATGAGCTATTGAAGGAGGTAATCAAGAAAAAAAATCCATTTACAGTAGTACCTAAAAGAATCAAAGCTCTAGGAACAAACCTAACCAAGTATCTGTACACACAAAACTACAAAACATTGTTAAAAGATATCAAAAGTTCTGAATAAATGGAAATGCATTCTGTGTTCATGGACTGGAAGTCTAAATGTTGTTAAATTGATCTACAGATTGAATGCAATACCAATCAAAATTCCAACAAAATCCTTTGCAGAAATGGAGGACCTAATTACCAATTTTATTTGGAAAGGTTATGGGCCTTGAATAGCCAAAAACGTCTTGAAAAAGAAGAAAGAAGTGGGAGTCATTGAATGAAGTGGGAGGAATCGTGCTTTCTGACTTTAAAGCATATTATAAAGCCAGTAGTCAAAACAGCATTTTACTGGCATAAAGAAAAACATATTGATGAAAGAAATCAAATTGAGATCTCAGTAATAGACTTCAGATCTACAGTCAAGTGATTTTTAATGCAATTTTTTGAGATATGTTCACATACCATATAATTATCCAAAGTAAACAATCAGTAGTTCATAGTATCATCATATAGTTGGGCATTCATCACTACAATCAATTTCTGAACATTTTCATTACTCAAAAAAATACATGTAAGAATAAAAATTAAAATGAAAAAGAATATCCAAACATCCCATGTCCCTTATCCCTCCTATTATTTATTTATTTGTCCTTATTTTTTACTCATCCCTGGATAAAGGGAGTGTCAGCCATACAAGATTTTCACAGTTACACAGTCACAGTGTAAAAGTTATACAGTTATACAATTGTCTTCAAGAATCAGGGCCACTGGATTACATTTTAACAGTTTAAGATATTTCTTTGTAACTATTTTAATATACTAAAAAAATTAAAGAGGGGTATCTATATAATGCATAAGAATAACTACCAGAATGACCTCTCAACTTTATTTGAAGTCTCTCAGCCACAGAAACTAAATTTTGTTTCATTTCTCTTACCCATATTGGTCAAGAAGGCTTTCATAATCCCATGATGCCACATTAAGGATCATCCCTGGGAAATATGTCCCACATTGCCAGGGATATTTACATCCCTGGGAATCATGTCCTACATGGGGGGAAGGTAGTGAGTTTATTTGCAGAGTTGACTTGGAGAGAGGCCAAATCTGATCAACAAAAGAGGTTCCCTGAATGTGACTTTTAGGCATAATTATAAATAGGCTTAACTTCTCCTTTGCAGGAATAAATTTCATAATGGCAAGGCCGGGATTAAGGGCTTGGTTTATCAAACTGGTAGTCCCCAGTGCTTGGAAGAATATCAGGGATTCCCCAGGTGAAGAAGTTTAATATTTCCACCTTTTTTTTTGAGTCCCTCAGAGGGGCTTTGCAAATACTTTTTATTCTCTTTCCAAATTACTCTGGGTTGTATTTTGGCATCACAGTAATCTGTACAAACCAGCAAGGTCTCACTCCCTATTCAAGGTTCCATGTATGGTGTTCGAATAAACTGACTATGCAAGATAAATTAATGTGCTAGAGAAAATATAAATTTTGCACCAAATAAACATTGCTTCCTTTGGTTACACATAGAAGTTAAAGTTTTATAAAACAGTTAAAATCTTCCTTTACCCCTTAGCTTAATTTGCATTAGCCCTACCCAGATCTGTTTCCTTTATATCTCTTACTGAAGTCTGATCTCCTTTTCAGCTTTTTAACAGTTGCTGTATGGGATTTCAAAGATGCAGAACTCTAGCTCTGAGTCTCAGTTGTCACAGAGATACACAAAGTTCCAAGGAATGATGAGGTTATACACAAAGAGCTCAGCATCTCAGAATTTAGAAATAACTGCTAAAACTCAGGAGTAGAAGTGCCTGCTGTAAAAGCTTACAATCTTAGAACCTATACAATAACCCTTCACCTGATAAGCTATGCTCTCAGATTCAATTCTCAAAGTTTGCACATTATAGTTAGCCAATATGAGTGAGGGATTATAATGTTTGTCTTTTTGTTTCTGAATTATTTCAGTCAACATACTGTCCTCAGGTTCCATTCACCTAGTTGTAGTCACACTTCTCCCTTCCATTCACCAATTGATGTATGCTTAGGCCACCTCCATCCATTGCAAATTGTGAACATTGCTGTCATAAACACTAGTGTGCAAATGTCCATTCATGTCCCTGCTTTCGGTTCTTCCAAATATATATAAGTATATATACCTGATAATGAGGATAATAGGGTAACCTATACTTAGCCTCCTGTGGAGCCACTATACTGCCATCTAGATGGACTGCACCATTCTGCTTCCCTACTAATAGTAAATAAGTAAGAGTACATCCCTCTCTCCAAATTTTCACTGCCACTTGTATCTGTTTATTTTTTAAATTACTTTTTTCATACACCATGCCATCCATCCTAAGTAAACAATCAATGGTTCCAGGTATAATCACATAGCCATGACTTCACCACCAAAGTTTATATGAGGACATTTACATTTCTTCTGCAAAGAAAGAGGAAGAGGAAGAAAAAACAAAGGGCAAATAAAAAATAAATAATAAATAATAAAATAAAATAAAAAGATGAAACAACACCACCAACACCAACAATTCCATACCCCTCCCTTATATACCCCTCTTGTTAAAATTTAGCTTTGGTATATTGCCTTTGTTAAAGGATATTACAATGTTTCTGCTACAATGTTACATGTTATCATGTTACTTTTAACTGTAGACTCTAGTTTGCCTTGACTATATTTTCCCACATACATGTGGAAGCATATTACAATGTTACTGTTAACTAGAGACCCTAGTTTGTATTGATTGTATTTTTCCACATACTATGCCATTTTCAACACCTTGCAATGTTGACATGCATTTGTTCTCACTCATGTAAAAGCATTCTTGTATTTGTAAATTTAATCACCATCATTGACCACTCTGGGTTTTGCTAAATTAAACAGTTCCAGTCTTTATCTTCTCTCTCTCCTTCTGGTATCATACATGTCCCTAGTCTTCCTCTTTCAACCATATTCACACTCATCTTTGTTTACTGTACTTACAATATTGTGCTACTATCAGATAGTATTGTGCTATCCATTTCTGGATCTATAAAATCAATTCTGTTAAACATTCTGCACTCCTTCAGGATTAAATGCCTGATCTCTACCCTCTTTCTACTCCTGAAAACATGTGTTCTCAACTTTAACTCTCAAATTTCACCCATTATTATTAGTTCATATAAGTGAGACCATACAGTATTTGTCCTTTTGTTTCTGGCTAATTTCATTCAACATAATGTGCTTAAGTTTCATCCACATTGGTGCATGCTTCATGATTTATTCTGTCTTACTACCATGTAATATTCCTTCATATGTCTATGCCACACCTTGTTTATTTACTCATCCCTTCGAGGGCACTTGTGCTAATTCCATCCTTTGGCAATTGTGAATAATGTTGCTATAAACATCAGTATGCAAATGTCCATGGCCCTGTCTTCAGTTCCTCCGAATAAATAACTATTAATGAGATTGCTGCATCATATGGCAATTCTAACCTCAGCTTGCTGAAGAACTGCCACACTGCCCTCCAGAGTGGTTGCACCATTCTACAGTCCCACCAACAGTGAAAAAGTGTGCCTCTTTCTCCAATCCTCTCCAGTAATTGTAATTCTCTGTTTTTTTTTTATAATGGTCATTCTAGTAGGTTAAGATGATATCTCACTGTGGTTTTTATTTGCATTTCCTTAAACAGCCAGTGAGGTTGAGCATTTTTTCATATGTTTTTCGCCATTTGTTTTTCCTCTTTCAGAAATGTGTCTGTGCATGTCTTTTTCCCATTGTTTAATGGGCTGTTTGTCCTTTGCTGTTGAGTTGTAGGTTCTCTTTATATATTCTGGATATTAAACGCTTATCTGATATGTGGTTTCCAAATATTGTCTCCCATTGCATAAGCTACCTTTTTACTCTTCTGACAAAGTCCTTTGATGCACAAAAGTGTTCAGTTTTGAGGACATCCCATTTGTCTATTTCTTTTTTCATTGCTCGTGCTCTGGGTGTAAGGTCCAAGAAACCACCTCCTATCACAAAATCTTTAAAATATTTCCCTATATTTTCTTCTAAATGTTTTATCCTCTTACTCTAATGTTTATGTCTTTGATCTATTTTGAGTTCATTTCTGTATAAGGTGTGATACATGGGTCCTCTTTCATTCTTTTGGATATAGCTATCCAGTTCTCCAAGCACCATTTATTGAAGAGATTGCTCTGTACCAGCTGAGTTGGCTTGACTGCTCTATCAAAGGTCGATTGTCCATAGATGAGAGGGCCTATTTCTAAACACTTAATTCAATTCCACTGGTCAGTATATCTATCTTTATGCCAGTACCATGCTATTTTGACCATTGTAGCTTTCTAATATTCTTTAAAGTTAGATAGCATGGGGCCTCCAACTTCATTCTTCTACATCAAGATGTATTTAGCTATTAAGGGCAACATACCCTTTCAAATAAATTCAATAACTGGTTTTTCCATTTCTGAAAAGTAAGTTGTTGGGATTTTAATTTATATTGCATTGAATCTATAAACCAATTTGGGTAGAATTGACATGTTAACTATTTACTCCTCCAATTCATGAACACAGTAAGTCCTTCCATTTATTTAGGTGTTCATTGATTTCTTTTAGCAATTTCTTCTAGATTTCTGTGTATAGGTCTTCTGTGGCTTTGGTTAAATTAATTCATAAATATTTTATTCTTTTGGGGTTGCTATTGAAAATGGATTTATTTCTTGATTTCTGCCTCAGACTACTCATTATTTGTTTAGTAGTGTATAGGGAAACACTGCTGATTTTTGTGTATTGATCTTGTGCCCTGCCACTTTGCTTTATTCATTTATTAGTTCTAGTAGTTTTGCTGTATATTTTTTGGTATTTTCTACATACACTACACCATATCATGTGCAAACATTGAAAGTTTTACTTCTCCCTTTCCAATTAGGATGCATTTTATTGCTTTTTATTTAATTTCTCTAGCTGGAAGTTCCAGCACAATGTTGCCCAACAATGGTGACAGTGGGCATCCTTGTCTTGAACCTGTTTTTCATGGGAAAGCTTTCAGTCTTTACCCATTGAGGATGATGTTGGCTGTGGGTTTTCATATATTCCCTCTATATGTTGAGGAGGTTTCTTTCTATTCCTACCTTTTGAAGTGCTTTCATTAAGAAAGGATGTTGAATTTTGTCAAATGCATTTTATGCAACCACTGAGATGATCATGTGATTTTTCTGCTTTGATTTATTACATTAATTGATTTTCTTTTATAGAACCACTCATGCATACCTGGAAGAAATTCTACCTAGTCATGGTGCATAATTCTTTTAATGTGTTGCTGGATTCTATTTCCATATCTTTTTAAGGATATTTGCACCTATATTCATTAAATGGATTTGGTCTGTAATTTTCTTTTCTTGTAGTATCTTTGTCTGGCTTTGGTATTAGGGTGATGTTGTCTGCTTAGAATGAGTTAGGTACTTTTCCCTTTGCTTCAACTTTTTGGAAGAATTTCTGCAGAAATTATACTAATTCTTTCTTGAATGCTTGGAAGAATTCACACGTGAAGCCATCTGGTCCTGGAATTTTGTGGGGGGGGCTTTTTTTGTATGCTGCATAGTGGGGTCA
Source organism: Tamandua tetradactyla (assembly GCF_023851605.1). NCBI lineage: Eukaryota > Metazoa > Chordata > Mammalia > Pilosa > Myrmecophagidae > Tamandua > Tamandua tetradactyla. The sequence goes on from NC_135353.1 coordinate 17,484,810, forward strand.
TATTTCATTATTTTTCCCTGTGGGTATCCTATTATTGCAGCACCATTTGTTGAATTTGTTTGTTTTTCATTTGTTTTGTTTTGTTTGTTTGTTTTTTGCGGAAGTGCATGGACTGGGAATCGAACTCGGGTGTCCCACAAGGCAGGCGAGATTTCTACTACTGAACTGCCCTTGTATCCCTTGAGAGGAGCTTTTTGATGACTGATTCAATCTCTTTACTTGTGATTGGTTTGTTGATGTCATCTATTTCTTCTCAAATCCATGTTGGTTGTTCATGCTTTTCTAGGAAGTTGTCAATTTTGTCTAAGTTTTCTAGTTTGTTAGCATGTAGTTGCTCACAGTATCTTCTTATTATCAACTTTATTTCTGTGGCATCAGTAGTTATGTCCCCTCTCTTCCATTTCTGCTTTTACTTATTTGCATCTTCTCTCTTTTGTCAGCCTATGTAAAGGTCCATCAATTTTATTGATTTTCTCAAAGAACCAACTTCTTGTTTTGTTGATTCTCTTTTTTGTTTTCATTTATTTCTTCTCTAATCTTTGTTATTCATTCCCCTCTTTCTTTGGAGTTAGTTTGCTGTTTTTTTCTCTAGTTCCTCCATGTGAGCAGTTAATTCCTTGATTTTTCCTCTCCTTTTTTAATATAAGCATTTAGGGCAAAAAAAAAATCCCTCTTAGTACTACCTTTGTGGCATCCCATAAGGTTTTACATGTTGTGTTTTCATTTTCATTTGTCTTAAGATATTTACTGATTTCTCTTGTAATTTCTTCCTTGACCCACTGGTTGTTTAAGAGTGTGTTGTTTAGCCTCCATATATTTGTGAATTTTCCAATTTTCCTCCTGTTATTGATTTCCAGCTGCATTAAATTATGATCCAAGAAAGTGTTTTGTATAATTTCGAGGGTTTCAAATTTATTGAGATCTGCTTTGTGACCTGACACATGTTCTATCTTGGAGAAGGATGCATGATTCCTTCAGAAAGATATGTATCCTGCTCTTGTGAGGTATAGTGCTCTATAATTGTCATTTGAGTCTAGTTCATTTATTGTACTATTCAACATCTCTGTTTCCTTATTGAGCCTCTGTCTAGATGTTCTAGCCATTGATAAGAGTGGTATATTTGAGTCTCCACCCATTATTATAGAGGTTTCTATTTCTCCCTTTAGTGTTGCCAGTGTGTTCCTTATACATTTTGGAGCACTATGGCTTGGTGGATAAATATTTATGATTGTTATTTAATCTTGGTTAATTGTTCCTTTTATTAATACATAGTGTCCTTCTTTGTCTCTTTTAATTGTTTTACATTTGAAGTCTAATTTGTCTGATATGAGCATAGCTACCCCAGCTCTTTTCTTGGTGTTGTTTGTATGAAATATCTTTTTCTAGCCTTTCACTTTCAACCTATTACTGTCCTTCGGTCTGAAGTGAGTCTCTTGTAGATAGTATATGGACAGGTCTTGTTTTTTATCCATACTGCCACTCTACGTCTTTTGATTGGGGATTTTAATCCATTTATATTCAATGCTATTACTGTAAAGGCAGTACTTTTTTCTACTATTCTGTCTTTTGGATTTTTGTCATATCGTTTTTTTTCTCTCCCTCTCTGTTTTTAACTTCCTAATAGTCTTCAGTTTTACACTCTTCTCCTAACCTCTCTCTCCTATCTTTTCCTATCTGCCTGTACTGTTTCTTTTAGTATTTCTTATAGAGCAGGTCTCTTAGTTCACAAACTCTGTCAGTGTTTGTCTAAAAATATTTTAAACTCTACTTCACTTTTGTAGGACAGTTTTGCTGGATATAGAATTCTTAGATGGCAGTTTTTCTTGCAGTATCTTAAATATATCCTACCACTGCCTCTCACCTCCATGGTTTCAGCTGAGAAATCCACACATATAGTCTTATTGAGATTCCCCTGTATGTGATGGACTTTTTCTTTGCTTGCTGATTTTAGAATTTTTTGTCTTGATATTTGGTAATCTGATTAGTAAGTGTCTTGGAGTAGATCCATTTGGATCTATTCTGTTTGAGCTATGCTATATTCTTGGATCTGTAATTTTATGTCTTTCATAAAAGATGGAAAATTATCAGTGACTATTTCCTTCATTACTCTTTCTACCCCTTTTCCTTTCTCTTCATCTTCTGGGACACCCATAACACATATATTTGTGCATTCATGTTGTCATTCAATTCCCTGGGAGGCTGCTCACATTTTTCCATTCTTTTCCCTACCTGTTATTTGTGTGCTAGATTTCAGAAGTCCTGTCCTATGGTTTACTAATCTTTTGCTCTGCCTCTTCATATTTCCTGTTGTTGGTCTCCATTTTCTTTTTCATCTCTTCGAGTGCACCTTTCATTCCCATAAGTTCTGCCATTTGTTTTTTTTTCACTTTCAAGTTCTTCTTCATGTTCAGCCAATGTCTTCTTTTTATCTTTCATCTCTTTTGCCATAACTTCCCTTAACTTGTTTATTTGATTTTTGAACTGATTTTGCATGTCTGTTTGAACTTGTTTGATTGTTTATTTTAACTAGTGTATCTCATTTTAGGTGTTTGTTCCTTGAGTGGGCCATATTTTTGTTTTTCATAGTATGAGTCATAATTTTTTACTGGTGTCCAAGCATCTGATTTCCTTGATTAGTTTATTCTGGAGGTCATTTTCAGTCTCTCACCTAGGGTTTTCATGTTGGTTGACTTTGTTCTCTATCTGTTCTTTGGTGTTCAGTTCAACTTATTCCAGATCTTTAGCATAGCTTCTCTTAAAATGATCAGAATTTTTGACCTCTTGTTTTCCTGGTTCTTGCTTTGCCTATATAGAACATTTTTGGAGGACAGTCTCCCCAGATGTGATCAACCCCAATCAGATTTTCTTAGACCAGAAAGGCCCAGGTCTCAGGAGGAGGTTACAATTAGCATCAAGTTTCCCTGAGGGTGAGAACCAGCAGGTTGTTAAACTTCCCTATGAAGCCTCGAGACTGTATTTTTTCTATCCTGTCCAGCAGGTGGTGCTTGCCAGGCCACAGATTCCACTAGCATAAAGTGATGCATTGTGTTTAATTCTCAGTAGGCCCTGTCCTTGCCAGGTATTAGAGTGAGACAGAGGGGGAGTTAGAAAGCAAGCTTAAGTTGTTTCTGATTCCCAGAACCTGGGGCCTGAATTCTCTGAAAGAGAGTTGGCACTTGAGCTGGGCCTCACCTCCCTTTCCTTACAGAAGACATGCCCTTTAGGGGACTATCTCCCCCACTAAACTCATTACTTTTTCTCTCAGATCAATCTTAACTCAGCCCTTGCCTGGGTCTCAATGACAATTGAAAATGCTTGAGGCTTTCTCTAGTGAGCTACTTAGAATAGTTTTGAAAAAGGTGAAAAGAAAAGAAAAAAATCCCTTTTTGGAGCCAGTCCCCAGCCCCCAAATTTTGCCAATCAAGAGCCAGAGTTGGTACCTAGCTCTATGTGCCCCCATCTTGGGTTTCAGCCCATTTTCAGGACTCTGAGCTTGGCCATCTCTGATACCCTCCATCTTTGTTCTTTTTTTTTTCCTATCAGCCCTTCCTCCTCTCTTCTTGGATTATAACCACAATCAGAGCTTGGCTGACCTACCTTCTTTTGTATCCAGTAAAGACTACTTAAAGATATGCCCTTTAATGTATTATCTCCTTCCCCTGACTAGTTACTTTGTCTCTCAGTAGTACCTTGGATCTGCCCTTGCCTAAGGCAGTGCTGAAGCCTGAGAATCCCCACTGTTCTAGCTAAAGGGTCATTAAGAAGTTAAAAAAAATCCTTTTCAGAGCAGGAATCCAACCTCTAGTTTTGCCAATAAGGAGCCAGAGTTGGTACCCAGCTCTATGTGCCCCTCTTCTTGGGGCCCAGCACTTTTCCAGTATTTTAGCTTGTCCAACTCCAAAAGACTGCTGTTTTTTTTTGTTTATTGTTTTTTTTTGCTGTCAACCCTTCCTCCTCTTTCCAGGGCAAAACCTGCCGGTTGCTTTTGTGCCTGCTCAAGGTTTATCTGTGCTTGGAGCTTATAGGCAGCACTCTGAATTTGTTAATTAATTCCACACTTGGAACTTCATTAAGCTACCTTCCTTGCTTCTAGTAGAGAGGACTTCTTTTTCCCTTTAATGAACCAACTCCAAGACAGTCTTTCTTGCCAGTTGGGGAGGGGTGCCAGCCTGCATGCCTTGAGAGACTTACAATTCTGAGCCATTCCACTGTTTGAAGTCTCCTAAACTGTTGTTCCAGGCAGTTCCTGGCTATTTACTAGAGGATTAGCTAAATTCCACACCTCTCTATGCCACCATTCCCTAACTAAATTTTGATACAGCTCCCAATCACACTCAACTGGGACTCAACAGTCTCTTCAACAAATGGTGTTGGGAGAACTGTATATCTATAGCCAAAAGAATGAAAAAGTATCCCTATCTCACACATTATTAAAAAATTAACTCAAAGTGGATCAAATCCTAAATATAAGAACCAGTTCTATAAAACTCTTAGAAGAAAATGTGGAGAAACACCTTCAAGATATAGTGATAGGTGGTAGTTTCTCAGACTTTACACCCAAAGCATAAGCAATGAAAGAAAAAAATAGGTCAATGGAACTCCTCAAAATTGAATACCTCAGTACTTCAAAGGAATTTGTCAAAAGGGTAAAAAGGCAACCAAATCAATGTGAGAAAATATTTGAAAACCACATATCTGATAAGTGTTTGATATCCAGTATATATGAAGAAATCCTACAACTCAACAACAAAAAGACAAACAGCCCAATTTAAAAAAGGGAAAAGGCATGACAGACATTTCTCCAAAGAAGAAATACATATGGCTAACATGCACATTAAAAGATGGTTAGCTTCACTAGCTATTAGGAAAATGCAAATTAAAACCACAATGAGATATCATTTCACACCTACTAGAATGTCCGCTATTAATCAAACAGGGAACCCCAAGTGTTGGAAAGGATGTGAAGAAATTGGGACACTTATTCACCATTGGTGGGAATATAAAAAGGTACAGCTGCTGTGGAGGATGGTTTGGCAATTCCTCAGGAAGCTAAGTATAAAGTTGCCTTATGACCCCGTAATTCTGTTACTTGGGACCTACCAGGAAGATCTGAAAGCAGGAGCAAATATAGACATTTGCACACCAGTGTTCATGGTGGCAAAAAGATGGAAACAACCCAGTGGTCCATCAGCAGATGAATGGATAAACAAAATGATATACATATATTCAATGGAATATTATTTAGCCATAAGAAGGAATGAAGTCCTGTAGTATGCAGCAACATGGATGAATTTGAAGACATTATGCTAAGTGACATAAGTCAGACACAAAAGGACAAATATTTTATGATCTCACTGATATGAGCTAATTATAATATGTGAACTCATAGACATTAAATATAGAAAACAGCTATCAGGATTAGAATGAGGCTAAAGAATGGGGAACAGTTACTTAATATGTGCAGAATGCTTAACTAAGTTGAACTTAAAACTTTGGATATGTCAGAGGTGACAGTGGCATTTTATCATGAGAATAATTAACAGTGCTGAATGATGTGTGAGTGTGGTGAAAAGGGGATGCTCAAAGTCATGTATGTCACCAGAGGGAAAGATGGAAGTTAAAAATGAGAATGTATAACACAGTGAATCTTGTGGTGGACAGTGTTCATGATTAACGGTCCAAATATGAAATAAGTTCTTTCATGAACTATTATAATGAGTTAAGAAACTTCCCAATACTAGTGTAATTGTGATGCCAATTCTGTGAAAGGACAGCAGGAGAAGAAAAACCTACTCTCATGTTCTAGATAGACTGTGCCACCATTTCCAACTAAGATTTGAATAGTTTCATTGGAGAGTTCTGGAAAGAATGACTCTATTCTACATGTGACATAAATCATTCCAAAATGAAAATACAATCCACTTTAAATGAAATACTTGAAGCCCATAAACTCTTTAGGAAAGCCCTCAAAGACAGTAATCAGAGACTGGACTGTTAAGGCAGGACATTAAAGGTACTGTTGGTCTGAGAACACTTGGTCCTCCTTAGAAATAGTGACAGGGACTTGGAGCTGTTCCTTGGATCTTCATTTGGAGCAAAGAGAACAGCAACAATGGACATACTGACAGATTCAATGGCATCGCCACAATTGCCACTCCTACAGCGTGGTGAGATTCCCAGGACTCATTTCAGTGGGAAAAGAAAAGCTAATGTCTGGAGAAGTACTGATAAAATGAAGAGTCCACTCAGAAAATATGAACTGGAGCCACATTTCTTGGAAGTTGTATCATGAGCTATTGATGTTACCATGCCTGGTGTTGTAAGAAAACTAACTCTAATTTCTTTTAAATCAAATGATAAAAAAAGAAGGTAGGAGATGAGGTGGGGAGTTTGCAAGCTAATGCCTATGAAATCTAAATATAATACCTATATGTAATTTTCATTGCATACAAGAGCTATCAATTGAATTTTCCAACCATTGCTTCTATCCAAACATAGCCTCCAGTGACATTGCACTACACAAGGATTCTGTTAGTCATAGAAGGCATAAGGTAAGTGAAGCACTCAGTTAAAGTGACTACGGGTTATGGGAAAAATCAGGATTGTAGCAAGGCAGTGTTATATATGGGGGCAGGACTGGTCCCAGATTCTGGAATGAGACTGAGCCAGTCTCTGGGAGGTTGTAGCCTCACTAGAGGAAGTAAAGAAAAGTGAAATGCATAATCAATCTTATGGCAGAGAAACAATCCTAAAGGAAGCCCTTTCTCAGGTATAAGGGAAGCACTTTGAAAGACAAAATGGATAAACAGTACAGGCCAGTTGAAAAATTCTTGTAACAATTTCCTTTTCAGTCACATAAGGGGGGAAGACTATATCAGCAATTCCTAAAGCTGCTTATGCATCAAAATCACCTGGGGGAGCTTCTTAAAAAGACAGATATGCACATTACATTGATATTTCTGTTGGTCTCCAGTGTCTTGAAGTAGTCAGAAGAAAAAACAAAAAATCTTGGAACTGTAACCCATACCAAACTATTAAACTTTAAAATCTGTTCTATAACTACTTGTAAAAAAGTGTACTTGAAAATTTATTGCTTTTTCATATATATATTTCATAATTAAAAAGTTAAAATTCGGAAAAATAAAAGACAGATACTCAGTATTCACTTTAATGATATGGAATATTGGGGGATGGTCCCTGGAAATTCTGTGTTTTTAAATTCCATAAGGGATTAGGATATATAGGCAGGTTTAGAAATGACTAGACTAGAAGATTCCCAACATTTGATTATCTGAAATACATCAACAGTGCATCGTCAGTAGGGCGTTAATTACCTCATCTCAAGCCCAACTGTTTACTTAAGCTTTATCTCTAACTCCAGAGGGATTATAAAATAAGAGACTAGGGTTAAATGGTCCCTGACACATCCCACTCTCTACATTTCTATCAACCTCATTAATACAGAGCTATATCCTTGTGTGTTGGTAGAGATAGTCAGCTAGGCTGGGTGCATAGCATATTAGATCCAAGGGAATGATCAGGTCGAAGAGAGCAAGGTTCTCATTAGACTTTGGGATAATTTTAGGAAACTGGATGTGATGGCTAGTTTTATTTGACAACATGGCTAGGCTACAGTACCCAGTTAATTAATTGAACACTAATATACATGTTGCTCTGAAGATGTGATTAGCATGTATAATCAGTTGACTTTAAGAAAGGGAGATTAACCTTGATAATCTGGGTAGGCCTCATCCAACTAGTTGAAAGGCATTAAGAGCAAAACTGAGGTTTTCCTGAGGAAGAAACCTGCAGACTGCAGAGTCAGCTCCTGCATGAGTTTCCAGCCTGCGAGCCTGCCCTGAAGATTTCAGACTTGCCAGCTCCGACAATCATCACAATCATGTGAACCAATTCCTTAAAATTGTGTATACACACACACACACACACACACACAATTACATACATATATTCGGTTTCTTTGGTTGCACCCATGGGCAGATCACCAATCCAAAACCAAGTCAAAAAGAAAGGACAAGAAACAGCAAGGACGTTCCAAGTCTTAAGACAAAGAAATCTGAAGGAGTGGGACAGAGACAGAACTCTGAGAATTCAGGGCAAAAACAGAGTGAGGACCAAGTTTAACATGGGTCCTTCACAGTTAAAAGAAGATGGGAGGAAACCAGGAATAGGGTGTAGCAGGAATAAAGCAGGAAGCTTCCATATTCAACTGTCAGGTGGATCCTATACTGACCATCCATACATTCTGCAGAATAGACTTGACTTTTGGTGTTCTACCTAATCTCAGTAGATTTTGGAAGGGTCTAAACATTTACTGCTCCACAGTCTTCTAAGTGGTTGTGGAAGAGGGGCAGCTTGAAACAGCCTTGTGTACAGTCAGAATTTCTGGATGGGACAGGAACAAGCTTAAGGGCTAGCAACCTCTTTCTATGTCATCTACCTTTTATTCTCATTTTCACAGTTTTGGATTCTTTTATTTGTCTCTTTAAAGGAAACTCTGGGAGGCAGCCACTTGGGTCTAGGTCTCAGGATAGCATCTCAGAGGTTACATGTATACTGAGTTGTTACTTTATTAAGATAAAAATATTACCATATATAATAGCAAGCTACCATTTGTTCAGTGCCAGACATTGCTCTATAAACTTGACTTCAATTGTCTTATGTAACAATCACAATAACCCCATGAGAGAGGTACTATCAGATAAAAAACTGATAAAAAAACTGAGGCTCTGAGAGCTAGTAACATGCTCATGAACAACAACTAAAGTGGGAGAGCGAGGACTGGAATTTTGAACAGAACGCCCCCACTCTTTACATTCTACGGCTTCCTCTATTTGCTTCTTGTGATTTGTGTCACTCTGAATGATCAGTTTTCTGACTGCCTCCAATTACTGAACTGTAGTCTCCCTGAAAGCAAAGACCTAGTAACACTCCTCCTTATATACACAGGCCCCCCCTAAACAACCCTGTAGTTCCCTCTCATTTTTTTCATCACCCATTGGCTGCCTTGGTCTATGACATAATATCATCATGGTGACAGGTGCTGACTTCATATTAGAAGCTCATCTTAAGAATTCTGAAGGAAGCAGTGCATTTTGGTTCAACGGATAGACAAGGCTGTTAGCCACACAAGCTAAACATCTGTTTTTATATGTATGACAAAAGCGCTAAAAATATTTGAATAATGGACAAGATCCCAAAGTTCTTTTATTTTTTTATTTGTGTATTTTTAATGGAATGCCAACTTCATTTTCACTTGGTTTATTTAGGTAAGTGAAAAGTAACATGAAAACTAAGGGGCTTAAGAGAATGTTAACCTTTGGGGAAGGCAAAGTTTCATCCTGAGGTACTCGGATTTCACTGTTACAAGTCTCTTTTTAGAAATAACAAATATTCACAAATATTTTGCAGAACCCATAAACATCAATGGATCACTAACCAAGGCAAATAGTAAAAATGGAGAGCAACGAAAACAAGGATATTCTTCAAAACACTCAGGTAAATGATGCATTACTGACATTTTTCACTCACATTCAATGAGATTAGAATGTTTTCAAAGGAAAATGCAGGCCAGGGCTCCTTTTGTACACTGTGTGAATGTCTTTGATTGTGGATTATCAACCATGTCCATAAAGCACAATAATTAAAGGAGCATTTGCTCCAAAATTAAATACTATACTCTTCCATCTCTGTAAACTGAACTTTCTCTTTAGGGATTGCTGCTTTCTTTTCATTTTGGTTGGCACAACTGAAAACCTTGATTCCAACCATATCGTCCAAACATGACTATATGACTTTGGCTGTGAAGTTGAAGATCTAGGAGGGGATGAGATCCCATTGCTAATGCCAGGGACATTGTGTGGCCTGGTTCCAGAGGGCACCAATGGGGTTACCATAGCCTACAGAGCATCTTTGTGCACATTAAATAAAGGAGGTCCCTCTGGAGTGAGGGATTAGGAAAAGATACCCCTCTATGTTAACAAATTATGTTAACTTTTCATGGGACATATTAGAAATGAGAACCCTCTCTTGTGGTCTCATGGCTCAGCAACCAGAACACAAGCTGAAGTGCAGTCCATATTACCCACTGCCATCCATAAATTGTACAATCACACGTGGAGTCCTGTGTGCAGCATTTCTAGCAGTTTTTTCCTCTGTTTTGGCTTTCTCTCCTGTAACTGGCAAGACCACTTGAATCAAAACTCTATCAACCAGAAGGTCATCACTGTGTCTTTCAGCTTCCATCCCTCCTAGAAAGAGTCCCTTTCTTTCTCCTTCCCATATTTAATAAACACCTGGTAGGGCCATACCACTCCTCATTCATTCCCATCCATCACAAACCCATGGGCTCATTCATCTTCCTGCAGCTCAGGTATGAATGTTTCTCTTGCCTGCTCCAAAGCCTGTGTCTTTAACAAGCATTGAGAACAGCTCCTGGGCCTGGGTGGGTATCAGAAGCCCTGGGTTACAATTCTTAATCTATCACTAACTTGCTTCTTTGAGTGTGTCTGTGTGTGTGTGTGTGTGTGTGTGTGTGTGTGTGTGTGTGTGAACTTAAGCAAAACCTATGACCTCCTCTTAGACTTCTTCTAAGACCTTTTCCACCCCCATGCTTCTCTGACACTGGCTTTAGGTCCCAGTGTAGGTTTAGTCATGGATGAAGAAGGGAGAATTTTTCCCTAATCAGACTGAGAGGTGATTACCTGGAAATATCCAATTTTCTTGGGCAACCTTTGACTTAATCATATGAAAAGATGCTTACCTTCTCCATAATAAGAGAAATGCAAATTAAAAATAAGCAAAAATATGGGTTTTCAACTGTCAAATTGAAAGATATCAAAATGCTTGATAACATACAGCATGTTGGCAAAAAAGCAGGGAAACCTATACACTCATATATTATTTGTAGAAGTATGAATGAATACAACTTCTATAGAGGTCAGTTGGCAAATCTAAATAAAAGTATGTGCATACTGTTTAACCCAGCAATTCAACTTCTAGGATATTTCCTAAAAAACTCTTTTCCATTTTCCTAGTCCATCAAGTCTCCCATTCTCCAAGAAGACTATTTCATGTTTTCCTCTTGTCACAAATCCTAAAAATATCCATCCCCCACCCTGCCAGCCTCACCCTCAATCGATGATTGTGTTTCCTCTTTCATTGATAAAATACAAGTAATCAAAGGAGGACTTTCACAAGCTCCCACCACTTCATTCCTCCATCTACCCGAATCTGTATCCATATTCTCTGCTTCCCTTCTACTGATATAGATGAACTTTCCAGGTTAAATGCGATTCCTCTACCTACACACAAAATTCTATCCACCAATGCCAACTCAGGGGCAATTCTTTTCCTTTCCTATATCATCATACTTTATGTTTCTACTGCATTATTCCCATTAGCATCTAAACATCCTGTCATTTCTCCCATCATCTTTCTCCCTCAGCACCTCCAGCTAATGCCCCATTTCTCTGCCCCCCTTTACAGTTAAGCTCCTCAAAAAAGTTGCCAAAATTTGCTATCTAAATTTCCTTTTCCCCCCTTCTCTCATGAATCAGTTCCAACCAGGCATGCATTCCCACCACTTCACCAAAGTTTTCCTTTCTGAGGTCTCAAATTACCTCCACATTGCCCCTCCATAGTCAATTCTGAGTTCTAATTTTACCTGAACCATGTACCTTATTGATCTAATATTTTATTATGGGCATTTTCAAATGTACAGAAAAATTGAAAGAACTGTACTTTGCACACTCCTATACTCATCATCTAGATACTAAAATTAAACATTTTACTATACCTGACTTCTACAGTTCATGTTATTTTCATCATATCATGCTCCCTTAGTATTGACATCAGGACCACTGGGGCATTTTTCAACTCTAATGGGGCTGAACCACCTCAATCTATACCAATGAAGGGGCAGAAGTGAGGGAAAGCAAAGGGCGGGGTGATGAACAATAAACTCAAAATTGTCAGATTTAAAAAATGAATATATGATATACTTATTATCTGTTGCTCTTTTATTCAATTTATACCAACACTAACTCTTTGTTTTTGTTTTATTTTATTCCAGACATAAAGAAAAATGAAAGTAGCATCCCACGTATTAAAATGTGGAGGGATTATGATATAGCATATGCTATACCTAAAAGATACATCAAATGGAATATAGAAAATTTGGATTTATGAAATGCAATCCAAAATTGCCCCATTATTTCTTTTCATTATAGTACTACACATATTGATGCAATAAATGAATGATTTATTCAGAAAAGTGCAGCCACTCTTCTTTCAACGAAATAGCATAGTGATGTTTGCAATCTGTGTCAGGAATTCAGATTTTCTACATAGTAAGAAAGAGATGCTTTGACTAAGGCTAGGAGACAGATGAAATAAGGGAGCTAGGGATTTGGTGGGGATTAAGTTTATACTTGCTTACACAGACTTTGCAGTCTAGTCTCACTTCTTTTTTTTTTATTTCTGACTTCTCTAGGTATATGTTTTTCTCCTCTATTCTTATATGAATAACATATATTATGTGTTAGACAATGTTCTAGTTTGCAAGCTGTTGAAATGCAATATACCAGAAACAGAACAACTTTTGAAAGGGGGAATTCATTAAGTTGCAAGTTTACAGTTCTAAGGTCATGAAAATGTCCAAATTAAGCAAAGCTATAAAAATGTCTGCTCTAAGGCATCTAGGGGAAGATACCTTGGCTCAAGAAGGCCAATAACGTTCAGGGTTTCTCTCTCAGCTGAAAAGGCACATGGTGACATCTGCTAGCTTTCTCTTCAACAGTTTCCCTGGGGCTCTGTCTGTTCTGTTGGCTCTGTCGGTTCTGGTGGCTCTGAAGCTTTTTCCAAAATAGTTCCCTCTTAAAGGGCTCCAGCAAGCAACTCCACCTTGAATGGGTGGAGACACATCTCCATGGAAACCATCTAATCAAAAGTTACCACACACAATTGGGTGGGTCACTTCTCTATGGAAACAATAAAAAAGATACCACCCAGCAATACTGAATAAGGATTAATGGACATGGCTTTTCTGGGGTTCACAACAGATTCAAACCAATGCTGAAACAAACTTTTCATTGGAACCTCTTTTCTATCTATTTTAAGCAGTGTTTCTGTATAGAACAGCTTTTGTTCAAGTACTTTTAATTGTGTATACAGCTATTTTTAGCTTTCACTAATGGGAGGAATGACTATTGTTTTACAAACATAAGTATATACTTAATAGCACCCAATATCCTTCAAGCAAGCAAGTACACATTTACTAGGGTGTTACTTCTTTTCAACCTGTGATGATGATGACTGTCATGGTTAGGGACAGGTGTCAACTTGGCCAAGTTGTGGTACCTGTTTATCTGATTGGGCAAGCACTGGCCTGTCTGTTGCAATGAGGACATTTCATAGGATTAGGTCATGATCACGTCAGCTACATCCACAGCTAATTCCATTTGTAATCAGCCAAAGGGGAGTGTCTTCTGCAATTAGTGATGCTAAATCCAATCATGGGAAGCCTTTCAAGGAGGACTCAGAGGAGACAGGTTCCATTCCTGCTTTGGCTGGTGACCCGCTCCTGTGGAGTTCATCCAGGCCATCCATTGGAGTCATCGGCTTCGCAGCCTGCCCTGTGGATTTTGGACTCTGCATTCCTACGGTCACGTGAGACACTTTCATAAATTTTATATTTGCAAGTGTTCCCTGTTGATTCTGTTTCTCTAGAGAACCCTAACTAATACAATGACCATCATAATAACTACTAAATTATTACAGTCAAATAGTTGTTTTCTGACTAGTGTTCATCAAAATGTGGGGTGTTCTCATGAGTGGGGTCATGATATTAATTTTTAAATGAGCCAAAACAATATAACTTAGTTGAATAGAAACTACATAATGCATCATGTATATAAAATGGTTAATGCAACATTTCTGTTACACACATGCATGCACACACACACACACAAATACACATGCTATGTTGTAATATAAAATGTATTTCAGAGTTAGAAATGATTCAAAGCCACTGTTCAGATGTTGGCTGTCCTAACATCTTACCCAATCTGTGAGGTCATGAAACAAGCATACTATTCCAGATGATTTGTGAACAATGCAGAGCAGAAAAGGAATACTGCCATCTTTTATTCTGTAGATGCTTAATCTTATCATCCTAACCTATGATAATACTAGCTTTTCAGGCACATAGATCACACTGTTTATACATATCAAGCTTTTGGTCAAGCTCAAGCTCTTTCACATTATATACTGTTTAACTTAATCATAGACAAAGGGAGACACAATGGATAATCACATTACTAGCAGGAAGAGGTAGAATTTTGAATAGAAATGACATATTCTAATTTCTACTCCAGCATGCAAATATATCACACCATAAAGAGATTGAAAAAGACAAACTTATTTGTTCTACTAAAATTAAGTAGGAAAAGGGAATATATTGCCAAGTAAATGCATTTTTTTCATGTAGCCATTTTATTAACACCTTGGAATATGTAAAGTGTAGGCAAAATGAGATGGAAAACAGAATCAAAGGAATTATGCCACCAAGAAAAAGTTACCACAATGTTTGTTTTGGGGTTATCTATTGCTTCATTTCCCAGAGCTGCTATCACAAATACCGCAAACTGGTTTTGACTTAACAATAAGAATTTATTGGCTCGTGGTTTTGAGGATAATAGGTTTTATAGGATAATATCCTATAAAATAGGATAATAATGTAAATCTGTAAGCTAATAAAATTAAGCTCCAAAATAAAAATTATCTGGTTTCTGCTGATTTCAGCTTTTTCCCGTGTGATCTTCTCTTATTCCTGGCTTCTGTGCTCTTCTCTTTATAAGGCTTCCAATAGTATGAATTAAGACCCACCCTCATTCCTTGGGCGACAACTTAACTAAAAATAACATCTTCAAAAGGTCCTACTTAGAAATGGTTTCACATACACAGGAACGTAAATTAAGATTAACATGCTTTTTTGTAAGGGTACATAATTCAACCTACCATTTTGGTGAGCTAAATGTACAATTTCTCCTTATTTCATTGCATGCTAGTTTAAAACTGATATGTACCCCAGAAAAGGCCATGTTCTTTTAATCCATTTCTGTGGTTGCAAACTTATTGTGGGTGGGACCTTTTGGTTACATTATTTCAATTGAGATGTGACCACCCCAGTCAAGATGGGTCTTAATTCTTTTACTGGAGTCCTTCATGAGAGGACAAAAGACAGTAAAGGCTCAGAGAAGCTCATAGAGAAAAACCCCAGAGAAACTAAGAGTGTACACACAGAAACTCAGGAGGAAGCCACTGGAACCATAAGCTGAAGCAATGAAATTCAGGAGAGAAGAACCAGAGGGTTTTGCCATGTGCCTTCCCACGTGGCAGAGGAGCCGGTAACTAGTCTTCAGAGAAGGTATCATTCTGTTCATGCCTTAATGTGGACACTTTCATGGCCTTAGAACTGTAAATCTGTAAGCTAATAAACCCCCATTGTAAAAGCCATTCCATTTCTGGTATATTGCATTCCAGCTGCTCCAGCAAACCAAAACACGCTAGTATACTTAAATATGAAAACAAACGTGAAGATTTTCCAAGTAACTCTCTAAAGCATAAATAGAAAGACTATCTCCTTGATCATCCATTACTCAGTTAATGAGCTGAGCTAAAGAAAACACTCATAGTTTTCATATGTGAGTTATCTGATTTCTTGATTGCCTTTAACAAAGTTTAATACAGGCCAAATCCATCCTGCCAAACTGGCATATATCTGGAATGCCCTCTCTCTCCCCACCTCTGCCACTTGTAAGACTAATAAGCTAAAACAAAATTTACTGTTCTTTACAGAAATCAAAAAGAATTAAGAGGTTAGTATGTTAGGAAAAAAAGAAACCACTTCATTATCTATTTCCACATTAGAGGGAAAGAGCTGTTGGATGATCCACTCTGGGATAACCAGAGCCAGTCCTCTTTTACTTATCAGCACAGAAATTTGAGAACTGATTATAATTGCTTTGGTTCTGTTCTACTTTGCTAGCTGCCAGAATGCAATACACCAGAAACAGAATGGCTTTTAAAAAGGGGAATTTAATCAGATGCTAGTTTACAGTTCTAAGGCCGAGAAAATGTCCCAACTAAAACAACTCTATAGAAATGTCCAATCTAAGGCAACCAGGGAACGGTACCTTGGTTTGATAAAGTTCAGGGTTTCTCTCTTAAATGGAAGGGCACATGGCGAGCACAGTCAGAGTTTCTCTCTCATCTGGAAGGACACATGGCAAACATGGCATCATCTGCCAGCTTCTTTTCTCCTGGCTTCTGATTTCATGAAGCTCCACAGCAGGCATTTTCATTATTCATCTCCAAAGGTCGCTGACTCTTGGACTCTCTGCTTTGTGGTGCTGCTCTTTCTGAATCTCCCATTCTCCAAAATGTTTCCTCTTTTATAGGACTCCAATAAACCAATCAAGACCCACCCAAATGGGTGGAGACATGTCATCACCTAATCCAGTTTAACAACCACTCTTGAGTAAATCACATCATCCAAGGAGATGATCTGATTACAGTTTCAAACATACTGTATCGAATAGGGATTATTCTACCTTTATAAAATGGGATTTTGATTAAAACATGGTTTTTCTAGGGGACGTACATCCTTTTAAACCAGCCCAGGTTCCAAGGTACATTTCTCCCTTCTTTGTCCACTTATACCTGCTCACAAGAAACTCTTATAGATAGATGGTTGTCCAGCAATCCAGTCATTTGGTCACGTGATTAAGACACAATGGCTCACAGTTAAAATTCATTCCAAAATTCATACTTTTTCCTAAATTCATATTTATTAGTATTTCTAGTGGTCTGGAACAGTTTGAGGAAAGGCAACAACTTTACTGACTATCAAAATGCTAAAATATCATTTTATTGGAACGATGGAAATGTTTTGATCATGGATAGTGTGATAGGAGCACAACATTGTGAACATAATTAACAGCACTGAAATATGTACCTGAATGTGATTAAAGTGGGGGAAATCTTAGGTCATATATATGGTGCCAGAATAAAATTTAAAACAATCCATGGAATTACACTACAGAAACAGTGAACCCTAAGTTAAATCATAGACTTTAGTTAATAGTACAGTTATAATATGTGCTATCATCAATTGTAACAAATGTTCCACAACAATGCAAGCTGTTGCTGGTGGGGTGGTCTATGGGAATTCTGTATTTTTTTATGGATGATTACTATGTAAACCCACAACTTCTCCAATAAAGAAAAAATCCTGAAAAAATATTTCAGCAGTGGAAAAAGATAGCTGGGAGTACACAGATGTGTCAACAGAAACAGAAGGTACTACAAAAGTTCTTTCTCTCAGGTAGATAATATGTCAATTTAATTTGTCAGATCCAAAGTCACATGAAAACCAAGCTGGCAATGATGACTGAATTCTAAGAGCAAAGCTAAATGGGATGACATGGAGTAAGAGATAATAAAAGTCAATAATATCCCAGGTCACACCTACAGAAATGGAACTATTTTCCATCAAATTATATTGAGGGGCAAACAGCTTATTTGGTTGCTTGGCTCATTTTGCAGGGAAATTCCAAGGAATAAAAACAAAGCTCTGGGAATAAACCGTTTTCACAGACAAAACATTTCCTTTAAGCATGCACATAATGTTGCCTTCCTGACAATTAAAACACAGATGGGTACCTCTCCCGCTCATACCAGCTTCCTCAGTCTGGTCCAGGCCCACTTTCATGTGTCCTTGTGCAGACAGCATCAGTGAAAGACCCTTGCTTTAGACAGATGCCTTTAATAGGAGTGTTCTGCATATAAAAGTGAGACAAGTTTAACATCACCTGATAATATAAGCCTGGTTTTGTAAAACTTCTCATATTTCTGAATACTTGTTTAAGAAAATCTAAAGCAAAAAAAATTATATAGTGAAGTTCACTACTGAGACAGCAACAAAGTTACAAATAGAAAACCTCTCTGATATTTTAAGGCATATACAAAAAGACATTTGGAAGGAGGGATAAAGGGCCCAAGAGACAAAGAGATAAGGGAGCACTATTGATGCAGATAGTTTTTGTCAAACCACATAGAAAAAAATGTAATATCATTTTCTAGAATAGGTTAATAACTAAGTTTGAGGAGATGGGAAAACAATATTAAAATTCAATTCTCAACATCAGTTTTAGACATATATTATTATTAGTCCCTCAGAATTCCACTATTCACACCTTGATCTTTCCAAGCTTTTATCTTGGGTTTTTTTTTTTTCTTTTGGTCTCCAGTTTCACTCCTCAAGCATTAGTGTGTAAATATAATTTTGTCTAAATATTAGCTATGAAGCAAAAAGGAAGGTCAGTGTTGAAATGAAGGGAACAAGTAACAATGAAAAACTGGAAAAGCTAGTAAAGAAAGGAAAATAAAAAATGCTTTAAATAGCTAGGAAATCGCTTCCCTTTGTCATGCTTCTCAGATGTTACAGGGAGTGTAGTTCACCAATGATCCTGGCAACTGTGCTCTCAAATCTATTATTGGGTTTGACTGAAGCCATACTCCCCAAGAGATGCTCCTAGGCACTGACTGAGCAAGAGAGAGATACTAAGGTAGGCCCATTCCTAGGAGATGCAGGACATCTGATAGCCATCTTTGTTTCAGGCACTCCCCATTAGCCCTGCGAAACTTCCTTGGAACTGTACTAAGATTCTTCCTCTCAACTTTCCTTCCTCCCATCTCTCCTTCACAAGAGTCAAATCTGCCTCATGATTTCAGCTTTCCCAGGTTCCTATGGCAACCTTCCTATTTTCCCTTATCAGTATTTTCCCTAATTTCTCTCTCACATTTCTAATGCCATCTTGGTATCTGCTTCTCGAGAAACTGAACTAAAACAAATGGGAGAACCTATTGCTTGAGAAAATAGTACATTTGGATTTGTGTTTTTTTGTTTTAGGTGCATGGTCAGGAAATCGAACCCAGGTCTCCCATATGAAAGGTGAACATTCTACCACTGAACCATCCATGCATCTAGAGAAAACAAGAAGTCTGGACTTTCTGAATCACTACCCTGATGGGGGAAGAGAACACCATCCTGGTTGGTAGTTGGAGCACAAATAGTCTTGGGCGCAAGCTGATGGTGCAGTTGCTAAAGATTTCACCAGTGCTGGCCTAGGACATGTCCTAATGGATAGGAATCCTTTTCCAGGTGATGATTTGGGTATTAGGAGATTTTGAGGTGGTGATTCTGGCATTTTGAGATCTATGGGGATAGCAATACATGCAAAAAAACAGGGAAGCTAGCTAGTTAATCATATGTTGTATTGATGACATGAAGAGGGATAAAGAGAAACTGTGGGCCCCTCACCAGCTTTAACAAGAGGGCCTCACTGGTAGCTCCCAAAGAGGTCCGTATCTCTTGTGGAGCACAGCAAACACAACTGACTGGTAAGCTAAAGATGTAACTGTTAAAATTACAGAGTCATTCAGAGAGAGCAGAGAAGAATGACATAGCCACAAGAAGTAGAGTCCACCGGCCAGCGACCTTTGGAGATGAAGAAGAAAAATGCCTCCCAGGGAGCTTCATGAAGCAGGAGGCCAGAAAAGAAGCTAGCAGATGACGCTGTGTTTACCATGTGCCCTTACAGATGAAAGAGGAAACCTGACCGTGTTCACCATGTGCCTTTCCAGATGAGGGAGAAACTCTGACTGTGTTCGCCATGTTCCCTTCCACTTGAGAGAGAAATCCTGAACTTCATCGGCCTTCTTAAACCAAGGTATCTTTCCCTGGATGCCTTAAATTGGACATTTCTGTAGATCTGTTTTAATTGGAACATTTTCTCGGCCTTAGAACTGTAAACTAGCAACTTATTAAATTCCCCTCTTTAAACCCCCCCCCCAAAAATTACAGAGTCAAAGATATGTGAATGCTCAACCAAGGAATGTGAGTTATGTGAAGTTTAGGGCTTCAATGGGCAAAACCTGTGACTGCAATGGGAACATCTGGATGGAAGTCCTGAAGATGTTGGCTCTGCAGACTCCCACCACCACCCTGAATCCTCTGGGATTGCAGAGAAGGCCCACATTTCCCTAGTAAGTGCTAGTGCAGATATGTCCCTAATTTTATTGTGCTTCACTTTATTGTGCTTTGCAGATATTGCATTTTAACACATTGAAGTTTTGTGGTAACCCTGCATCAAGCAAGTCTATCAGCACCATTTTTCCTTTAGCATGTGCTCACTTTAGGTTTCTGTGTCACATTTTAGTAATTTTCACATTTCAAACTTTTTCATTATTCTTGTATCTGTTATGATGATAAGTGATTTGTGATCATTGATGTTATGTTTTTGAGCACCAGGAACCACATCCATATAAGATGGCAACTTAATTGATAAATGTTGTGTTTTGAATGCTCCATAATCTGGCCAGTCCCCCATCTCTCTCTCTCCTTGTGCCTCTCTGTTCCCTGAAGCACAACAGTATTGAAATTAGGCCAATCAATAATTCTTCAGATACCTCTCAGTCTTCAAGTGAAAAGAAGAGTCATTCATCTCTTACTTTAAATCAAATGCAAGAAATGTTTAAGCTTAGTGAGTGTTCTAGTTTGCTAGCTGTGGAATGCAATATACCAGAAACAGAATGACTTTTAAAAAAGGTAATTTAATAAGTTGCTAGTTTATAGTTCTAAGGCCGAGAAAATGTCCTAATTAAAACAAGTCTATAGAAATGTCCAATCTAAGGCATCCAGGGAAAGATACCTTGGTTCAAGAAGGCCTATGAAGTTCACGGTTTCTTTCTCAAGTGGAAGGGCACATGGCAAATACAGTCAGAGTTTCTCTCTCATCTGGAAGGGCATATGGTGAACACAGCATCATCTGCTAGCTTCTTCTCCTGGCTTCCTGTTTCATGAAGCTCCCCGGGAGGCATTTTCTGTCTTCATCTCCAAAGGTTGCTGGCTGGGGGACTCTGCTTCATCTGGCTACATCGTTCTTCTCTGCTCTCTCTGAATCTCTCATTCTCTAAAGTGTTTCTGCTTTTATAGGACTCCAGAAACTTATCAAGACCCACCCAAATGGATGGAGACATGTTGTCACCTAATCCAGCTTAAGAACCACCTTGATTAAAGCATATCTTCAGGGAGATGATCTGATTACAGTTTCAAACATACAATATTGAATAGAGGGTATTCTGCCTTTATGAAATGGGATTTAGATTAAAACACAGCTTTTCTAGGGAACATACATGTTTTCAAACCAGCACAGTGAGGAAGGCATTCTGAAAGCCAAGACAGTTTGAAAGCAAGGCCTCTTGAACCAAATGCTTAGGCAAGTTGTGAATGCAAAGGAAAAGTTCTTGAAGGAAATTAAAAGTGCTGCTCCAGTGAACACACAATTGATAAGAAAGTGAAACAATATTATTGCTAATATGGAGAAAATTTTAGTGGTCTGGTAGAAGATGAAATCAGATACAATGTTTCCTTAAACCAAAGCCTAATCTAAAGCAAGGCCCTAACTCTCTTCAATTCTATGTAAGGCTGAGAGAGGTGAGGAAGCTACAGAAGAAACATCTGAAGCTAACAGAGGTTGGTTCATTAGGTTTAAGGAAAGAAGCTGTCTCCATAAATAAAAATGCAAGGTGAAGAACGAAGTGCTGATGTAGAAGCTGCAGCAAGTTATCCAGAAGATCTAGCTACAATAACTGATGAAGTTGGCCAAAGAACAAATTTTCAATGTAGACAGAACAGCCTTATATTAGAAGAAGATGCCACCTAAGACTTTCAAAGCTTGAGGGGAAAAGTTAATGTCTGACTTCAAAGCTTCAAAGTACAGGCTGACTCTTTTGTTAGGGGATAATGCAGCTGGTGACTTTAAATTGAAGCCAATGCTTCAATTTCCAAAAAGCCAATTTTTGAATTTACCATTCCCAAAATCCCAAGGCCCTTAAGAATTATGATAAATTTACTCTGCTTATGCTCTATAAATGGAACAAAGCCTGGATGACAAGCACATCTCTTTACAACTTAGTCTAGTGAACATTTCAAGCCCACTGTTGAGACCTACTGCTAAGAGAAAAGATTCCTTTTGAAATATTACTGCTCATTGATAATGCACCTCATTGCGTGAGAACCCTGATGGAGATGTACAATGAGATTAATGTTGTTTTCATGCCTGCTATCACAACATCCATTCTGAAGACCATGGATCAAGGAGCAATTTTTATTTTCTAGTGTTATTGTTTTAAAAATGCATTTCATAAGTTGCCATAGATAGTAATTTATCTGATGGATCTGGACAAAGGAAACTTAAAATCTTCTGGAATCACTATTCTAGATGCTATCATCACTATTTTAGATGCCATTAAAAACATTTGTGATTCATGGAAGGAAGTCAATATATCATCATTAACAAGAGTTTGGAAGAAGTTGATTGAACCCTCAGGAATGACTTTGAGGGTTTCAAGACTTCAGGGGAGCAAGTAATTGCAGATTTGGTAGAAATAGCAAGAGAATGAGAATTAGAAGTGGAGCCTGAAAATGTGACTGAATTGTTACAATTTCATGATAAAATTTTAATGGGTAAGGAATTGCTTCTTATGGATGAGCAAAAGAAATTTATTTATTGAGAAGGAATCTACTCCTGGTCAAAATGTGTGAACATTGTTGGAATGATACAAAGTATTTAGAACATTTCATAAACTTAGTTGATAAAGCACTAGCAGGGTTTGAGAGGATTGACTTCAGTCTTGACAGAAGTTCTACTATGGATAAAATGCTACCAAACAAGAGACCAGTGTGGACCCGGGGCCCATGCCCACACAGCCCGGGTTCTAACTGGCCCCAAGCATGGACAGCCCATGGCTGTTGAAGTAGCTGAGTTGCATATGCTGGAGTCCTCCAGGAAGCAGGTGCCATTTGGCACACTGTTCCTTGAGCACTGGGCTGTCATGGTCTTTGTGTGGTATTTCCTATGGTACAGCTGCAAGAAATATGTAGAATATCTGGCCAAAATCCCCATGAGTTTTTTTACAACCTTTCTGCAAATTGACTGGGTATTCTCATGAAATCTATGTTGATACTGAAAGAGCAATGTATGAAAGATTGGGAATGAAAAGAGGTCAAGAAGTTGCCTTCTCAGGTAACGTTCATTTTATATACCATGAAAGGAATAGATTGGATCACAAACCCATTAACTCTGTTCTATGGCTTGTAGGTGTTCAGCATGTGAACTTTGTAAGCAGACCTTCAGTTATTCATGTGTGAATCAATACAGAATTTCTCACTTTCAGTTGGATCCTGGGGAATATGGACTTAAATATTTGGGATGTTGTATCCTTGTCTCACTTGTTGACTCTTCCAGTCTTTGAGGCGTTACAAAAATATGTCTAGGGTGCATGGGTGGATCAGTGGTAGAACGCTCACGTACCATGCAGGAGACCCAGGTTCAATTCCTGAACCATGCACCTAAAAAAAAAAAAAAAAAAGAGAGAGAGAGAGAGAGAATGTGACAGTTGAATTACATATTCAATGTGTAAAGCTACATATAAAGCTATAAAATTTTAAAATCATTCATAGCATTTGCTTACATTATGGTTTATCCATTCAATAAATAAATCTTTTTACTATTAAAATCATAAAATCTGGTGAGTTCTGGAAAGATGGTGAAATAGGATAGGTTGAGTTCACCCCTGCTCCAAGGATCAGCTAGTGAAGTGACAGAAAATCAACTAGGAGAGCAGTTCCAAGTGTAAGTGACCTGGGAGTGTCTTCTAAACCACACAAGGAGACCCTAGTTGAAAAAGCAGAATAATTGAGACACAGAGAATAGGAGACCATCCAGGTAGTGCAAACAGCCTAACACCCCCATTTCCAAACGGAGGCCTGGAGCACATAGGAGAGCATGGACAGGGAGACAGGGACATGGGAGTAAGCAAAGCTGTGGGCCTTGAAAGTGCTACCCTCACACGCGCTACCACTGCCCCTCAACCCACAACTCCCCCCACACCCCATGCATCTCAACCTTGTCACCCACACCCCCCACCATGCTCCCAGCACCCCTGCCCTGACCCCCAACCCCATGCATCCCTGCCCCACACCCTTGCCCCATACATGCACACAAGCCTGTCCCAGCCTGATCCACCTCACCCCACATGCTCACCCTACCCCTCCAGAGACACATGTACCCGTGTCCAGCCCCTCTCTGCCCAGTTCAGGCAGTCACCTGCACATCTGGGCTGCAGGCACCTACCTTCATATCCGGGTCATGCCTACACCCAGCCCATACAATCACTCAACTCTGCCTGGCCCACCTGAGCTCTGCAAACATTCACATCAGCATCCGGCCCCCCAGACGCATGCAAGTGCACATGCCCACTCATGCCATACCCCCTCAGCTCTGGGCAAGTGCTGACCTATGCATGTGGGCCACCCCCACCCCACACAGGTGTAGTCCCACCCTGCTACTCCTGAGCTGTGTGTGCTCATAAACCAGGGCTCCACCCCACAGACCGATGCACCAAAACAGCAACATCCTCTCCGCCAGGCACCCACGTATCAGTGCACTGACCTGTTGACCCATGCACCCCCCCCAACTCCACATATGTGCAGACCCTTGCCCCACTGAATGGCACAACTGCCCTTCTCCCATACCTGGCAGGTGCTCTCATGCATATCTCTGCCACATAGCCTCTGCCCTGCATGAGTATGTACCCCTCCCCAACCCGGCCCTACACCAGTGCACCCGGGCCAGGGCCCCACCCACCTATCATCACCCACCCCTGGCGCACATCCCACAACCTCTGCAATTTGTGCCCCACTCCTACACACTCGAGCATCTGCTTCTGGCCCCCCTGGAGCCCTACCCTTGCCCAGGGATACACCTGCACCATGCCCTCTCAGTGCCTTGACTTCTGTGCATTGTACCCCACACCCTGACACCAATGACCCACAGGCTTCACTCACCCACACACATCCTGCCCATGTACCAGCACCAGCACATCTGCTCAACACCCCCATCTGCCTTTCCCCACAGCCTACCTCTGTTTCCCCCACACCGCACCCTACTCCTGTGCTCCAAGTCATAACTGAGCTGCACTTCACCTCCTCAGTCCCCACACCACACCTACACAACCCCATGACCCACACACCATACTCACAGGTACCAGTGTAACATCCCTGACTTGTTCATATACCTGTACCGCAATCTGTAACCACACTGTTGGGCCACTCCACATCCTGCTCCATATCCATCCTGCAAACACAAAGCTTCAGACTACTGAAGGAAGTCAAATACCAATGTAACCTTTTTAAAATATTTATATGCCATGAAGACAATGGAAGACACTGCCCATGTGAAGATAGAGATACATATAGCCCAGCCTAGTGGCCAAAGTAAAACAACAGAGGAGTCACAGACTTTGGACAACTAATCAGAGATCTCCATAAAGCTCAACTAAATAAAATCAGTGGGATGGCTAATGAAATAAAGGAGATCAAGAAGACACTAGAAGAACATAAAGAAGAATTTGAAAGAATAAATAGAAAAATAACAGATATCGCACAGATTAAAGATGCTGTAGGCCAAATAAAAAATATACTAGAGACAAACAATGCAGGTTTCAAGAGGCAGAAGAAAGAATAAGCACACTAGAGAATAGGACAACTGATTTTGAACACGCAAATGAGCAAACAAAGAAAAAGATGGAAAAATTTGAATTAGATCTGAGGGAAATAATGGAAAAAATAAAGTACACAAATATAAGAATCATTGGTGTCCCAGAAGGAGAAGAGAAGACTAAAGGGCTAGGGAGATTAATGGAGGATATAATGGCGGAAAACTTCCCAACCCTATAAAAGACATAAATATGCAAATCAAAGAAACCCAACGAACTCCAAATAGAATGAATCCAAATAGTCCCACTCCAAAACACATACTAATCAGTCCATCAAATGTTGAAGAGAAGCAGAAATCCTGAAAGCAGCAAAAGAAAAACAGTCTATTACATACAAGGAAACCACATAAGACTAAGTTCAGACTACTCAACTAGCAGTATGGAGGCAAGAAGGCAGTGGTATGATATATTCAAGATCCTGAAAGAGAAAGGTTTCCAGCCAAGGATTCTGTACCCGGCCAAATTCAAAACTGAGGAAGAGATTAAAATTTTCACAGAGAAGCAAAGGCTGAAAGACAACGTGAAAAAGAGACTGGCTCTACAAGAAATACTGAAGGGAGTTCTGCCAGTTGAAAAAAAAAACAGACAAGAGATGAAGGTCTGGAGGAGGGCATAGATTTGAAGAGCACCAATAAGGATAACTTAAAAGATAAAAAGAGAAGCAGGGGAAAGAATATATAGATCTGACAAATAAAATCTGAAGGATAACATGGTGGATTCAAGAAATACCTTTACCATAATAACTTTGAATGTTAATGGACTAAATGTATCAATTAAAAGATACAGGTTGGCAGAAAGGATTAAGAAATATAATGCAGATACATGCTGCTTACAAGAGAATGGACATTTGCACACTGGTGTTTATGGTGGCAGTGTTTGTGTTTTGCCATGAGTGGATGTGGTCTAAGGGTACATTGACTGAGGATGGAAGGGGTAACTTTTGTATGTTTACAGTGGACTACCAAATGGCTACAAGAAAGAATGAAGTCGTGGGGCATACAACTAGGCAAGTGAATCTTGAGGACAGTATGATGATGAAATAAGCCAGAAATGAAAAGACAAATATTATAATGCCTTACTATTAAGGACTAACAGTAATATACAAACTCTGAGAATTGTATTTGAGAGCATAGGCTATCAGGTAAAGGCCTAGTATAGAGGTTCCTAGATTGTAGGCTCATAAGCAGTCACATATATTCCAGATTTGTAACTCTTATTTCTAAATTCTGAGATGTTTTACTCTTTATGTATAACCTGGTCATTTTCTGGTACTTTGGGATTTATCTGACACCTGAGACTCAGAGCCAGAGTTCTGAGCTAGAAAGTCAGCATAATCCCATACAGCAACCATTAAAAACACCAAAAAAGTGATCAGACTTCAATTAGAGTTATGCATGAAGCTGATCTGAATAGAAGTAAGGTAAATCAGACTAAAGGGTAAAGGATGATATTGACTGTATTTTAGAACTTCAACTTCTGTGTGAGACAAAAGGAAGCAATGTTTATTTGGTACAAAATTTATATTTTTGGTAGTATACTATCTAATCTAACTCATATAGTCAACCCATTTGAACACAAGAACTACTTAGAACCTTGAATAGGGAGTGAGATCTTGTTAGTTTGAACAGCTTGATTGGTGCCTTAATCTATCCCAGAGTAATCTGGATATAAGATTTTAAAGTTTCTAAAAAATCCCTTTGAGGAACTCGGGGAAAAGATTAAAATATTAACCTGGGAAAGATCTGATATTCTCGCAATCATTGGGGACTGTCAATTTGATGGGCCAGGCCCTCAATCTTAGAGCTTGCTTTTATGAAACTTATTCCTGCACAGAAGTATCTAAGCATACTTATGATTATGCCTAAGTGTCACTCCCAGAAAACTTTTCTTGCTCACATGTGGCCTCTCTCTCTAAAACAAATCCACATGTGAACTCACTGCTTTGTGGGGAATGACTCCCATGGGTATAAATCTCCCTGGCTATGTGGGACATGACTCCCAGAAGGAATCTGGAGCTTGAATCATGGGATTTAGAAAGACTTTTTGACCAAAAGGGGGAAGAAAAATGAAGCAAATTACAGTTTCAGAGCCTGAGAGACTTCAAAGAGTGTCAAGAGGTCATTCCAGAGGTTATTCTTATGCAGTATATAGATACCCGCTTTCAGATTTTTGGTGTTTTGGAGTAGCCAGAGGGAAATATTTGAACTGAAATCCAATAGCCTTGATTATAGATAGATAGATAGATAGATAGATAGATAGATAGATAGATAGATAGATAGATACATAGATAGATACATAGATACATAGATAGATAGATAGATATTGATATTTTTATTATAAACAATAAGCAAACATACAAATATTCTTGACATGGTTACAATCAATGGCTCATAATATCACATAGTTGTGGATTCATCAACATGATCATTTTTTGAACATTTGCATCTCTCCAGCGAAAGAAATGAAAAAGAAAAACTTATACATGCTATGTCCCTTACCCCTCCCTCTCGTTGACCACTACTATTTCAATCTACTCAATTTATTTTAAACTTTATTCCCCCTATTATTTGTATATTTCTTATCCATACTTTTTACTCATCTGCCCATACCATAGATAAAAGTAGCATCAGACACAAGGTTTTCACAATGACACATTCACATTGCAAAAGCTATATCATTATGCAATCATCTTCAAGAAACATGGCTGCTGGAACACAGCTCTACAGTTTCAGGTCCTCCCCTTTAGCAACTCTAATTCACCATAAACTAAAAAGGGGATATCTATATAATGCATAAGAATAGCCTCCAGGATAACCTCTCTGTTTGAACTCTCTCAGCTACTAACACTTTGTTTTGTCTCATTTCTCTCTTCCTCCTTTTGGTCAAGAAGGTTTTCTCAATCCCTTATGCTGAGTCCCAGCTTATCCTAGGATTTCTGTCCCACATTGCCAGGGATGTTTACACTGCTGGGAGTCATGTCCCATGTAGAGGTGGGCAGGACATTGATTTCACTTGCTGTGTCAGCTGAGAGAGAGAGAGGCCACATCTGAGCAACAAAAGAGGTTCTCTTGGGGTGACTCTCAGGCCTAATTTTAAGTAGGTTTAGCCTATCTTTTGCAGGGATAAATTTCATAGTGGCAAACCCCAAGACTGAGGGCTCAGCCTATTGATATGGTCGTCCCCTTTCTTCCCATTCTCCCCAGGGGACTTCGCAAATACTTCTTAATTCACTGTTCAAATCACTCTGGGATTTATTGGGGCATTAGATTAACCTGGACAAACCAACAAAATCTCATGCCCTATTCAAGGTTCCGTGTAGTTATGGTGTTCAATTAAACTGTCCATATAGGTTAAAATAGGAAATGTACTAGTTAAAATACAAATTTTACACCAAATAAACATTTCTTGCTTTAGTCTTACACAGAAGCTGAAGTTTTAAAATATGAAGGACCATCTATTTTCAACATCCTGCAATATTGACATCCCTTTGTTCTTCATGCAAAAACATTTTTAAATTTGTACATTTAGTTACTATCGTTGTACACTCTAGGCATTCCTAGATTATACAATCTCAGTCTTTATCATCAAACTTTCCTTCTAGTTTCATATGTGCCCCCACCCCTTCTCCCTCTATTATTCTCACATACAGCACACTTACATTATTGTGCTACAGTCAGGTAGTATCATGTTATCCATTTCTGAATTTTTACAATCAGTCCTATTGCACAATCTGTACCCCTTCAGCTCCAGTTACCCAATCTCTCCCCTATTTCTATCTCCTGATAACCTGTGTTCTTAACAGAAATTCTCCAAGTTCACTCATTAATGTTAGTTCATATTAGTGAGACCATACAATATTTGTCCTTTTGTTTCTGGCTAATTTCACCTAGCATAATCCTCAAGGTCCATCCATGTTGCTACATGCTTCATGACTTTATTCTGTCTTACAGATGTATAATATTCCATTGTATGTATATACTACAGCTTGTTTAGCCACTCATCTGTTGATGGACATTTGGGCTGTTTCCACCTCTTGACAATTGTAAATAATGCTGCTATAAACCTTGGCATGCAAATATCTGTTTGTATCCTTGCCCTCATGTCCTCTGAATAGGTACCTAGCAATGAAATTGCTGGATCATATGGCAATTCTCTACTTAGCTTCCTGAGGAACCACCAAACTGCCTTCCACAGCGGTTGTACCATTTTACATTCCACCAACAGTGGATAAGTTTGCCTCTTTTCCCACGTCTTCTCCAGTACTTGTCCTTTTCTGTTTTTTTTTTTTCATAATGGCCCCCAATAGACTTGATTCTTGATGGTGATGGTATAACTAAAGAGCTTTTGGGTGGGCCACGGTGACTCAGCAGGCAGAGTTCTCACCTGCCATGCTGGAGAACTGAGTTCTATTCCTGTGTTTGCCTATGCAAAAAAAAAGTAAATGGCCCACATTGCCTATTACCTGTGGCCCTCCATCTTGGGCAGGCCACAGTGGCTCAGCAGGCAGAGTTCTCACTTTCCAGGCCAGAGACTTGGGTTCTATTCCCAGTGCCTGACCATGCAAAAAAAAAAAAGAGCTTTTAAGGTGTGTCTGCATGACTGAGAAAACTTTGTAACTGACACTCTCTTTACCCAGTGTATGAACAGATTCAAAGGAACAAGAGAAAAAAACATAGGAGGGGAGGGGGATACGGGATGCTTTGGGTGTTCTTTTTAATTTTTTTTTTACTTTTATTCTTACTTTTTGCAAGAATGAAAATGTTCAAAAATCTATTGTGTTGATGAATGCACAGCTATATGATAATGCTGTGAACCACTGATTGTAAAATTTGGATTTATACATGATGAATTATGTATGGTGACAGTGTGTTTTACCAGGTATGCTGGGGAGGTCCCACACGAGAGAATCAATTAATGTAATACACCACATCAATAGATTAAAGAGGAAAAATCCATGTTCATCTCAATTGATTCAGAAAGGGTATTTGATAAAATTCAGCATCCTTTCTTGATGAAAACACTCGAAAGAATAGGAATAGAAGGAAACTTCCTCAACATGATAAAGGGAATATCTGAAAAACACACAGCAAGCATCATTCTCAATGGGGAAAGACTGAAACCTTTACCTCTAAGATCAGGAACTGCCAAGGATGCCCACTGTCACCACTGTTATTCAACATCATGCTGGAAGTTCTAGCTGGAGAAATTAGGCAATAAAATTCATACAAATTGGAAAGAAAGAAGGATAACATTCACTGTGTGAAGATGTTATGATCCTGTTTGTAGAAAATCTGGGAAAATCTACAGTAAAGCTACTGAAGTAATATTGAGTACAGTAAAGAGAAGGATACAAGGTCAACACACAAAAATCAGTAATGTTTTTATATGCCAGCAATGAATAATCTCAGCAGGAAATCAAGAAATATATTCCATCTACACTAGGAACCAAAAGAATACAATATTCAGGAATAAATTTAATCAAAGACATAAAAGGCGTATACACAGAAAACTACAAAACATTGCTAAAAGAAATCAAGGAAGACCTAAATAAGTGGAAGAACATATCATATTCATGGATTAGAAGACTAAATACAGTTAGAATGTCAATTCTATCAAAACTATTTTATAGATTCAATGCAATATCAATTAAAATTCCAACAACTTTCTTTACAAAAATAGAAAGCCCATTATTCAAATTTATTTGGAAGGTTAGGGTGGTGTGAATAGCCAAAAGTATCTTGAAAAAGATACCTGACTTTAAAGCATACTGCAAAGCTGTATTGGTCAAAAGAGCATGGTACTGGCATAAAGATATATAGATAGAGATAGATAGAGATAGACAGAGATAGATATGGGACAGAAAAAGGTTTTCAACAAATGGCGCTTGAGAACTGGATATCTATCTTGAAAGGTATAGACCCTATATTAATTCAAAATGGATTAAGGACCTAAACATGAGAACTAAGACCATAAAACATTTAGAAGAAAATGTAGGGAAATATCATAAGTATCTTGTGATAGGAATTTTCCCAGACCTTATACACAAAGTGTGAGCAATGAAAAAGGAAATATATAACTGGGATCCTCTCAAAACAGAATGTTTTTCTGCATCAAAGGACTTTGTTAGGAAAGTAAAAAGGCATCCTGCATAATGGGAGACCAATATTTGGAAAACACATATTAGGAAAGCATTTAATATCCTGAATATATAAGGAGATCTTACTTTCAACAACAAAAAGACAAACAACCGAATTAAAAAATGGGCAAAGAACATGGATAGACTGTTTTCCAAGGAGGAAATAGAAATGGCTCAAAAGCATATGACATGATGCTCAACTTCACTAGCAATCAGGGAAATGCAAATCTAAACCACAGTGACATATCATCTCATACTTACTAGAATGGCCACTGTCAAAAAAATAGAAAACTACAAGTGCTGCAGAGGATGTGGAGAAATAGTTACACTCACTCACTATTGGTGAGAATGTGCAACCACTCTGGAAGGCAGTTCGGTGGTTCCTCATGAAGCTGAGCATAGAATTGCCATATGATCTGGCAATCCCATTACTAGCTCTATACTTGGATGAACTGAAAGCTGCGAAACAAATGGACAAGTGCACACTGATGTTTATGGTGACATTATTCACAATTGCCAAAAGATGGAAACAGCCCAAATTTCCATCAACTGACAAGTGGATAAACAAACTGTGATCTACACATATGATGGAATATTAAACAGCTTTAAGACAGAATAAATTCACGAAACATGCAACAACATGGATGAACCTTAAGGATATTATGTTGAGTGAAATAAGCCAGAAAGAAAAGGAGAAAACTGGTATGGTCTCCCTGATATGAACTGAAATTAATGATCATACTCTGAGTGTTAAAACTGAGAACACAGATTATCAGGAGATAGAGAAAGGATAGAATTTGGGCACTTGATGCTGAAGGAGTGCAGAATGTTTAAGCAGATTAATTGTAAAGATAGAGAAATGAATACCACAGCTATGTGATGGTTGCACTATATTTTAAGTATAATAAGCAAAGCTGAGTGTGAGTATGGTTGAAAGAGGAAGGGTAGGCCATGTATGACATCATAAGGAAAGATAGAGGATAAAAACTGGGACTATATAACATAGTGAAACCTAGAGTGGACAATGATGATGATTAAATGTACAAAGATAAGAAAGTTTTTACCTTAGGGAGAACAACTGAATGTCACCATTGCAAGGTGTTAAAAATGGGTTGGTATATGGAAAAAATACAATTAATGCAAACTAGAGTCTATGGTTAATAACAGTAACACTGTAGTGTTGTTTCATTAATTGTAACAAAGGAAATATATCAAAGCTAAATGTTAATAAAAGGGGTATATAATGGAGGGTATGGGATTTTTGTTGTTTTGTTCTCATTTTTTTTTTTTTTTTTTTGGTGCATAGTCTGGGAATCAGACCCACGTCTCCCACATGGAAGGTGAACATTCTACCACTGAACCACCCATGCACCCCCCCTTTTATTTTTTCTTGCCTCCTGTTTTTCTTTCTTTGTGGAGGAAATGTAAATGTTCTCATATAGATTGTGGTGGTGAATGCATAACCATGTGACTATACCAAGAATCAGTGATTGTACAATGGCTCAAGCCAAAGAATGGACTGTGTGATGTGAGAATAAAACTATTTTAAAAATAAACAGAAGGCTATAAGTGCTGGAGAAGATGTGAAAGGAGAGCTATACCTATTCACTACTGGTAGGGAAGTAGAATGGTGGAAAACTGCTAGATGGAAGTGTGTGGTTGTTCCGAGAAGACTTGGTACAGGATTGGCACATGATCTTGTAACCCCATTATTAGACAAAGGCTTGGAAGAGCTGGAAGCCGGGATGGAAATAGGCATTTGTGCACTGGTAATTATGGCTACATATGCACAATTTGCAATGGATGGAGGTGGCCCAAGTGTACATCGACTGGTGAACAGAAGGGTGAACTGTGGTATGTACATATGGCAGATTACTAAGTGGCTACAGGAAGGAATGAAGTGATGTGGCATGCAACTAGGAAAATGGACCTTGAGGACATTATATTCAGTGAAATAAGCCAGGACAAATAACATACGGTATCATTAATATAAACTAACTATAATGAACAAACTCTGAGAATTGAATTCAAGATCACAGGTTATCAGGAGATAAAAAGTGGGCAGAGACAGGGCATTTGATGACTAAGGAGTACAGAATGTTCAAATATGGCTGGCTGATTGTAAAGTTTCCTAGATTGTAAGTCCTTACAGCAGTCACATCTATATCTGAGTTTTAACTGCTATTTCTAAATTCTGAGATGCTGTGTTCTTTGTGTATAACCTGGTCATTCCCTGGAACATTGTGTATCTGTGTGACACCTGAGACTCAGAAATAGAATTCTGCAGCTCTGAAGGTCATTATTACTCCATGCAGCAACTGTTAAAGAAGTTGAAAAAGAGATCAGACTCCAATAGGAGATATGAATGTTATGGGCCTGGTGAGGCCTAAGGTGAATCAGAATGTAGGGTCAAGGATGATATTGTCTATATTTTAAAACCTCGACTTCTGTGGGAGATGAAAGGAAGAGATGTTTATTTGGTACAAAATTTGAATTTTCTGTAGCACACTACCTAATTTAATCTGTCTTTTCAGTTAATTTAAACAATTTAATTACTTGGAAACTAGAATATGGAATGAAATCTTATTATTCTGTTCAGGTTAATGTAATATCAGCATACATTACAAAGTGTTTTAAGCAGAGAATAAAAAAAGTATTTGCAAAATCACTTTAAGAGACTTGGAAAAACGTGATATTGATAAACATCACCATGTGGGGAACTTCTGATATTCGCTCAGGCATTAGGGACTCCCAAATTAAGAAATGAAGCCCTCAGTCATAAGGTTTTCCCTTATGAAAATTATTTATGAAACGGCAAAGCTGGGCCTGCATGTAATTATGACCAAGTGCCACCCAGAGAGCCTCCTGTTACTCAGATGTGACTCCCCTCTTTAAGCCAACCCTCTCCCATTACATGGGACATGATTCCCAGAGGTGTAAGTCTCCCTGACAATGTGGAAAATGAGTCCCAGGGATGAGCTTGGCACTGGTTGAGAAAACCCTCTTGAATGAAAAGGAGAAACCCTGATTGGGGTCAATCCTATTTGGCAGAGCAAGAACTTGAAAAACAAGAGGTGAAAAATTCTGGTCAGTTAAACAGAAGCTATGCTGGAGGTCTAGAATAAGTTGGACTGAATGTCAAAGGACACATAGACAATTAAGTCAACCAACATGAAAACCCTAGGTAAAATAGAGAAAATGACCTCCAGAATAAACTAATCAAGGAAATAAGATGCCTGAACATCAGCAAAAATCATGAGTAATTCTAGAAAGAATAAAAATATGTCCCAAAGAAACAAACTAACACTTCAAATGAGATAAAGGAGTTGAAACAACTAATTAATGATGTTCAAATAAATCTTCCAAATCAAATGAAAAATCAAATCAATGAGGTCAAGGACAATATGGCAAGAGATAAAGAATATAAAGAAGAAACTGTGGGACCATACAGAAGAAATCAAAAGCATGTAAAAATGGCAGAATTTATGGGAATGAAAGGCATAATAAAAGAGATGAAAAATACAAGGCAGACTTAAAACAGCAGATTTGATGAGGCAGAAGAAAGAATAAGTGAATTAGAAGAGAGAACATCTGAAATCCTATACACAAAAGAACAGATAGGGTAAAGAGTGGTAAGCTTGATAAGACTAATTGCAGATTTATCAGCAGAAACCATAAAGATGAGAAGGCAGTGGTATAATATATTTAAAATATTGAAAGAGAAAAACTGCTAACCAAGAATTCTCTACCAGGGAAAAATGTCCTTCAAATATGAGGGAGAGATTAAAACATTTTCAGACAAACAGACACTGAGAGATTTTATGAATAAAAGACCTGTTCTACAGGAATCATAAAGGGAGTGCTAGAGACAGTTAGGAAAAGACACAAGAGACAGGTTTTGGGAAGAGTGTAGAAATGAAGATTGTGGAAGAGTAAAAAAGAGAGAAAAAATAAGATATACCATATACCATCCCAAAGACAAAATGGTAGAAGAAAGTAGTGACTGTACAGTAATAACATTTAATGTTAATAGATTAAATTCCCCAATCAAAAGACATAGACTCACAGAACGGATTTAAAAGTCAGGGCCCATCTATATGCTGTCTACAAGACACTCACTTTAGAGCCAAGGACAATAACAAGTTGAAAGTGAAAGGCTGGAAAAAGATATTTCATGTAAATAACAACCAGAAAAGAGTAGAGGTAGCTAAACTTATATCAGAAAAATTAGACTTCAAATGAAAAACAATGAAAAACAATGTCTTAGGTAGACAAAGAAGGAACAAGGTATTAATAAAAGGGAAAATTCATCAAGGCAAAATAACAATCATAAATATTTATGCACCAAGCCAGAGTACCTCAAAATACATAATGCAAACACTTTCAATGCTAAGGGAGTAGACACCTCTACAGTAATAGATAGACTTCAATACATCAGACTAATCAATATATCAGACTAATCAATCAAGAGAACATATACACAGAGGATCAATAAGGAACCAGATTTTTAATAGTATTATAAATGAAGTAGAATTAATAGACATTTACAGAACATTACACCACAAAATAGCAAGATATGCACTTTTCTAAAGTGCTCATGGGTCAGTCTCCAAGACCACATTTTGGGTTACAAGGCAAGTTTCAATAAATTTTTTTAAAAGTTAGAAATTATTTAAAACACATTCTCATATCATAATAGAATGGTGTTGGAAATCACAAGGTGGAAGACTGGAAAATTAAATATAGGGAGTCTAAATAACAGACTCTTAAACAACCAGCAGATCAAGAAAGAAATCATAAGAGAAATTATTATTTCAAGGCAAATGAACATGAGAACACAACATAAAAAAATATGGTATGCAGCAAAGGCAGTGCTGAGAGGAAAATTTATTGCCCTAAAAGTCTATACTAAAAAAGAAGAAAGAAAAAAAAGGGGGACTTAACTGCTCTCTTGGAGGAACTAGAGAAAGGACAGCCAACTAACCCCAAAGCAAACAGAGGTGTTCTAGTTTGATAGCCACCAGAATGCAACACACCAGAGATGGATTAGCTTTTAATAAAAGGGGATTTATTTCGTTAGTTCTTCAGGGGAAAGGCAGCTAACTTTCAACTGAGGTTCTTTCTTACATAGGAAGGCACAGGGTGATTTCTGCTGGCCTTCTCTTCAGGCATTTGGGTTCCAACAACTATCCCGTGGGTGATTCCTTTCTGCATCTCCAAACACCTGGGCTGAGCTGCGAGTGCTGAGATGAGGTATGCTGAGCTGCTTGGGCTGTGCTACATTGAGCTCTGTCATTTAAGCACCAGCCAATTAAATCAAACATCATTCATTGTAGCAGGCATGCCTCCTAGCCGGCTGCAGATGTAATGAGCAACAGATACGGTTCGCATGCCATCAGCTCATGTCCACAGCAAAATAACTAGGCACCTTCACCTGGCCAAGTTGACATCTGAATCTAATTACCACATGTGCACCCCTTGTCAACTTGGAAACTACATGCATCACCTTAAACAATATTAAGGTGCAAAAATTCTCTTCTAGCTGTGAACCTATGAATCTCAAAACAAGTTATCTGTTGCCAAT
Source organism: Tamandua tetradactyla (assembly GCF_023851605.1). Classification (NCBI taxonomy): domain Eukaryota; kingdom Metazoa; phylum Chordata; class Mammalia; order Pilosa; family Myrmecophagidae; genus Tamandua; species Tamandua tetradactyla. Next base: position 17,522,231 of record NC_135353.1, read on the forward strand.
ATGCAAAGAAAGACAGCACAGAATATAGCTTTTCATTTCCATAAGGAAAAACTGGAAGGAACACAAGAGTCATAAGACCCAAATAGTTCTGAAAACCTGCAGGGCAAACTCCATCGGATTTCAAAGTCTGGAAGTCATTTAACCTTCGGCTTTAGAAAGTGGCAGCCCCACTCTTTCCAAGGGCCTATGCAGTGGCCCACCTCTTTCCGAATCAACCTTGGGGGACATTGAGGAAACAACCTTTTTCTCAGCTGTACCCCTTCCAAGCATCAGGGCCACCCCTGGGCTCTCTGCCATTTCCAGGGTACACGCTCAACCTCTCCATGTGGTGGCAGCCAGGCTCTCCCCAGTCCCCCAAGGAGTATGCTGTACCTTCTCCAAGACCTGAGGCGGCACAAACTCTTCCACTGCAACGAGATGGGAGAGTCATCCTCTGCCCTCAGGACAAACTCACCATATGCATGTATATGGGCGGTTCCACTCTCCTGGCCCGAGGTTTCTTGGCTTCAGACCCGAAATTCCATGGTTCTCACTCTGCAAACTCCAATTTGTCTCTTTTGTGCCCCCCTTTGTCCAGAATGGCAGTGGTTCCATTTACACCAACAGTCTCTTCAAGCACTCCAGGACTTCTCCGTCATTCTCTTCACAGTTCCTCCAAAATCTTCCCCTTATCCATCCAAAAAACTGTTCCAACGTATCTGGTATTTGCAACCCACAGCAGCACTCCACTTCTCAGGTACAAAATCTGTTCTAGTTTGCTAGCTGCCGGAATGCAACACACCAGAGATGGATTGGCTTTTAATAAAAGGGGATTTATCTCATTAGTTCTTCAGAGGAAAGGCAGCTAACTTTCAACTGAGGTTATTTCCTACATGGGAAGGCACAGGGTGATCTCTGCCGGCCTTCTCTCCAGGTCTCTGAGTTCCAACAACTATCCCCGGGGTGATTTCTTTATGCATCTCCAAAGGCCTGGGATGAGCTGTGAGTGCTGAGATGAGGTATGCTGAGCTGCTTGGGCTGTGCTATGTTGAGCTCTGTCATTTAAGCACCAGCCAATTAAATCAAACATCATTCATTGTAGCAGGCATGCCTCCTAGCTGGCTGCAGATGTAATGAGCAACAGATACGGTTCGCATGCCATCAGCTCATGTCCACAGCAAAATAACTAGGCACCTTCACCTGGCCAAGTTGACACCTGAATCTAACTACCACAAGAGGGAAACGATAACAGAATTAGAACAGAAATAAATGAAATTGAGACTATGAAAACAATAGAATCAACAAAAACAGAAGTTGGTTCTTTGAAAAAAATCAATAAAATCAATGGACCCTTTTCTAAGCTGACAAAGAGAAAGAGAGAGGATGCAAATAAATAAAATCAGAAATGAGGGGGGTACATAACTACTGACCTTGTAGAAACAGAGATAATGAGAGGATACTATGAGAAACTATATACTAATAAACTAACAACTTGGACGAATTGGACAGCTTTCTAGAAAAGCATGAACAATGAGCACTGACTCAAAAAGAAATAGATTACCTCAACAAACCAATCGTAAGTAGAGTTTGAATTAGTTATCGAAAACCTCCCAACAAAGAAAAGCCCTGGATCAGATGGCTTCAAATATGAATAATACCAAGCATTCAAGGAGGAAATAGTACCAATCCAGCTCAAATTTTTCAAAAGAAAAATTGAAGAGGAAGGTGTTTTAATTTGCTAAAGCTGCCAGAATGCAACACTCCAGAAATGGATGGGCTTTTACAAGGGATTTAATTAGTTACAAGTTTACAACTCCTCTGAGGAAAAGAAGCTAGCTTTCAAGAGTTTCTCTGACATCTGGAAAGGCACATAGTAATGTCTGCTAGCCTTCTCTCCTGGCTTCTGGGTTTCAACAGCTTTCCCCAAGATGTGTCTTTTCTGCATCTCCAAACATCTGGGTATGAACTGCTGAGCTCTCTCCTGACCTCTCTCATTTAAGCCTCCCGCTTATTAAATTAAATGTCACTCATTGTGGAAGGGACTCCCCTTAGCTGACCACAAATGTAATCAGCCTTAGATGAGTTCAACAGGCTGATTATTTAAATCCATGGCAACAGAACAACTGGACACAATCATCTGACCAAGTAGACATCTGAACCTAACTACTACAGAGGGAAGGTTAACTCATTTTATGAAGCCAACATCACCCTAAAGCCAAAACCAGACAAAGATACTACAAGTAAAGAAAATTACAGACCAATCACTTTAGTGAATATAGATGCAAAAATCATCAAAATGCTTGCAGATCAAATCCAACAACACATTAAAAGAATTATTCACCATGACCAGTGGGCTTTATTCCACAAATGCAAGACTGGCTCAACACAAGAAAATCAATTAAGGCAGTGCACACAGCAATAAATCAAAGCAGAAAAAACACATGGTCATATAAAAAAATGCATGAAAAATTTTGTCATTTAACAAAATTCAGCATCTTTCTTAATGAAAACACTTCAATGGATAGGAATAGAAGAGAACTTCCTCAACATGATAAAGGGAATATATGAAATCTACAGCCACCATCATACTCAATGGGGAAAGACTGAAGGCCTTCACTGTAAAATCAGGAACAAAACAAAGATGCCACTGTTACCATTTGTTATGCAACATTTTGCTGGAAGTTCTAGTTAGAGCAATCAGGCAAGAAAAAGAAATAGAAGGCATCTAAATTGGAAAGGAAGAAGTAAAAAGTCTCACTGTTTGCAGATAACATGACCCTATATGTAGAAAATCTGAAAAAATCTACAGCAAAGCAACTAGAGTTAATAAAAGAGTATAGCAAAGAGGCAGGATGCTAGATCAGCATGCAAAACCAGCAACGTATACAGCAGTAATGAGCAATCTGAGGAGGAAATCAAGAAAAAAAATCATTTACAATAGTAACCAAAAAATAAAATATTTGTGAATAAATTTAAGCTAGGACACAAAAGACACGTACACAGAAAACTACAAAAAGTGCTAAAAGAAAACAAAGAAGACCTAAATAAATGAGAGTAGATACTATTTTCATGGATTGGAAAACTAAATATAGTTCAGATGCCAAGTCTACCCAAATTGATTTATAGATTCAATGCAATATCAATTAAAATACCAATAATTCACTTTGCAGAAATGGAAAAACAATAATCAAATTTATTTGGAAGGGCAGCATGCCTTGAATAGCCAAAAATATCCTGAGAAAGAAAATGAAGTGGCAGGGCTTGCACTACCTGACTTTAAAGCATATTATGAAAGTACAGTGGTCAAAACAGCATGGCATTGGCCTTAAGATAGATTTACTGACAAATGGAATCAAATTGAGTATTCAGAAATAGACCGTCTCATCTATGGCCAATTGATCTTTGATAAGGTGGTGAAATAAACTCAACTGAGACAGCACAGGATCTTCAACAAATGATGTTTGGAGCATTAAATATCCATATCCAAAAGAATGAAAGAGGATCCATACCTCACATCTTTTATACAAAAATTAACTCAAAATGGATCAAAGATCTAAACCTTACAGCTAAGAAGTTAAAACATTTCAAAGAAAATATAGGGAAATGTCTTAAAGATCTTGTGATAGGAGGTGGTTTCCTAGACCTACACCCAAAGTACGAGCAATGAAGAGGAAATAGATAAGTGGGATTTCTTCAAAATTGTACACTTTTGCACATCAAAGGAATTTGTCAAGAAAGTAAAAAATAGTCTATGCAATGGGAGACAATATTTGGAAACCACATATCGGGTAAGGGCTTAATATCCAGAATATATAAAGAAATCCTACAACTCAACAACAAAAAGACAAAGAACCCAATTTAAAAATGGGCAAAAGACTTGGACTGACACAATGCCAAAGAGGAAATACAGATGGCTCAAAAACATATGAAATGTTGCTCAACTTCAGTAGTGATTAGGGAAATGCGAATCAAAACCACAATGAGATATCATCTCACACCTACTAGAATAACCATTATCAAGAAAGAAAATCACAGGTGATATAGAGGAGGTGGAGAAAGGGGCACACATTAACTGATGTTGGGAATGTAGAATGGTGCAACTGCTCTGGAAGGCAGTTTGGCAGGTCCTCAGGAAGCTAAGTATAGAATTGCCATATGATCCAGAAATCTCATTATTAGATATATACTCAGAAGAACTAAAGGCAGAGACAAAGCAGACATTTGGACACCAATATTTATAGTGGCATTATTCATGATTGCCAGGAGATGGAAACAGCCCAAATGTCCATCAATGGAGAAGTGGATAAACAAACTGTAGTATATACATATGATGGAATATTAAGCAGCTGTAAGACAGAATAAATTCATGGCACATGTAACAATGTGGATGAACCTTGAGGACATTATGTTGAGTGAAATCAGCCAGAAATGAAAGGACAAATATTGTATGGTCTCACTAATAGCTAATACTAATGAGGAAATTTGAGAGTTAAATTAGCATAGATTATCAGGAGATACATCAAGGGATCAATGGAAGGGAGAACTGTGGTGTATACAGACAGTGGAATATTGAGTAGTTGCAAGAAGAAATGAAGTTGTTACACATGCAACTAGGTGAAATGGAAGGACAAATATATGATCCCACTAATATAAACTAGCTACAATGAGTAAACTCTAAGAATTAAAGTTGAAAACACATGTTATCAGGAGACAGAGAATAGAGTTGTGCAATCAAATATTAAGGAGTATAGAATGTTCAGTAATGTTGATTGTAAATGTTCCTAGATTGTAAGCTCTTACGGCAGTCACATCTATTCCAATATAGCAATTATTTCTAAATTCTGAGAAGCTGAGCTCTATGTAGATACCCTGGTAATTCCCTGGAACTTTGGTTGTCTATGTGATACCTGAGATATATAGAGATATGAATGAAGCTGATCTGGTTAGAACTAAGGTAAAGGATGATATTGACTGTATTTTAAAACTTCAACTTCTATGGGAGACCAAATGAAGAGATATTTATTTGGGACAAAATTTATATTTTATGTAACACACTATCTAACTTAACCTGCATGGTCATTTTATTCAAACAACATAATTGCAAGGAAACTTGAATAGGAAATGAGATTTTGTTATTTTGTACAGGTCAATTTAATACCCCAATACATCCCAGGGTAATTTGGGCAGAAAATTAAAAAAAAAGTATTTCAAAGTCCCCTTGAGGAACTGGGGAAAAATGTGAAAATATCAAATTTCCCCACCAAGGGAATTTCAGATATTCTCCCAAGCATTACTGACTCCCAATTTAAAAAGCCAAGCCCTCAATCTAAGGGTTTGCCCTTATGAAACTTGTTCCTGCAAAGGAGAAGCTAAGCCTACTCATAATTATGCCTAAGAGTCACCCCCTAGAGCACCTCTTTTGTTGTTCAGATGTGGCCACTCTCTCAAAGTCAACTCTGCAAATAAACTCACTACCCACCTTCCCTATGTGAGACATGACTCCTAGGGGTTTCAGTCTCTCTGGCAATGTGGCACATTACTCCCAGGGATAACCCTGGCCCCATCATTGTGGTATTGAGAAAGCCTTCTCTGACCAAAAGGGGAAAGAGAAATAAAACAAACTAGTGTTTCAGTGGCTAAGAGATTTCAAATAGAGTTAAGAGGTCATTCTGGAGGTTATTCTTTATGCATTATATAGATATTTCTTTTTGGTTTCTGGTGTATTGGAGTAGCTAGATCTGAAACTGTTGAGCTGATCAATAGCCTTGATTCTTGATGATAACTGTATAACCATATGGCTTTTGCAGTGTGATCACATGTTTGCGAAAACCTTGTGACTAACACTCCCTTTATCCACTGTATGGGCTGATGAGTAAGAAAATAAAGACAAAAATGTAAATAAATAATAGGAGGGATGAGGGATTTGAGATGTTTTGGGTATACTTTTTTATTTTTATTTTTGGAGTAATGGAAATACTCAACATTGATTGTAGTGATGAATGCACAACAATTTGATCATACCATGAGCCAGTGATTGTATATTTTGAATGATTATATGGTATGTGAACATATTTCAATAAAATTGCATTAAAAAAAATCAATACCTAGCACAATGTACCAATAAGATACTCAGCAAGAATTTATTGACTGATAATACATTTGTTTCCCAGTTATTTTTTAAAACTTTTTTATTGTATAGTATAATAAATATACAAAGCTAAGAAATAAAAAAGCAATACTTTTCAAAGCACTCTTCAACAAGTGGTTACGGGATAGGTCCCAGAGTTTGTCATGGCTACCATACGATCCTCTCATATTTTTCCTTCCAGCTGCTCCAGAAGAGGGGAGGCTAGAGAGCTTAAATATTTTTTTATCATCACATTCAACTTTTTTTCCTTCTTTTTTTGTGAAAAATAATGTATGGACAAAAAAGCTATAAAATTCTAAGCACAGCATCACAATTAGTTATAGAACATATTTCAGACTTTGGAATGGGTTACAATTTCACAATTTTAGGTTTTTACTTCTATGAGTCAGCATTCATATTCATCTTAAATCCTATCTTCTATGCATAACTCTACCATCACCTATGATCTTTCCCTGCCTCTCTTTAGGGTTGTTTGGGCTATGGCGAGTCTAATTTTTGATATTGGAAGGGTTTATGGGGTAAGGAGATGGAACTAGATGATGTTCTTGAGAGACTGGGCCCTCTCGGTTTGAGGACTAATCTGGATCAGGGACACATCTGGAGAATGCAGTCCTCCGGAAAAGTACTCTAGTGCGTGGAACACTTGTGGAATCCTATATACTGCCCTAGGTGTTCCTTAGGACTGGCTGGAATGGTCCTGGCTGGGGGTTGGCAGGTTATGATAGGTAGCAAGGTCTTGTGTAAGAGCAACCCCCAGAGTAGCCTCTCGACTCTATTTGAACTCTCTCTGCCACTGATACTTTGTTAGTTACACTTCTTTCCCCCTTTTTGGTCAGGATGGAATTGTTGATCCTATGGTGCCAGGTCTGGATTCATCCCTGGGAGTCACTGCCCACATTGCCAGGGAGACTTTCACCCCTAGATGTCATGCCCCACATAGGGGGGAGGGCAATGATTCCACTTGCAGACCTGGGCTTAGAGAGACTGAGGCCACATCTGAGCAACAACACAGGTTCTCCAGAAGTAACTCTTAGGCATGCCTATAGGTAGTCTAAGCTTCTCTGCTACCTACATAAGCTTTACAAGAGTAAGCCTCATGGTTGAGGGCATGGCCCATTGATTTGGGTGTCCCTAAAGTTTGACACAGTATCAGGGGATTCCCTGATGGTAAGGTTTAATAGTTCTATAGTCTTCCTCCCCTCCCTCAGGGGACTCTGCCAACTTTTTGATTATCTGCTTAATATACTCTAGGATGCTTCCAGGCATTACAATAATCTATACAGGATTAAAGGACATCTTTCTTATCCTGTGGTCCCTGTCCCGATTATTTTTTTAGTGTGGCCAATAAAAATAAGCAGTGTTATTTTCTATCTTAGTAAATACTTGAAGCAAAGAAAAAAGATGACTTATTTTTAAAGGTCACAAACAAATAAACCTGTTCTTTTCATTTTCTCTTCAAAACATTTAGAGGCATGATATATGCATGGGGCAGGGGTCCTGTAACGGGTTAAAAAATCCTATTTATTCTAAATGACAAGAGGTTAAATGACTGAATAAAACAGTAATTTAAATTAAAAAATGAAAAGATCCTACTCATTTGCGATGAGTCAACACCCACAGGAATGGATTAGCTTTAAGAGCCTGCTTTTCTGAGGGTACCTACAGCTTCAAACGACCACACCATACTATCTAATAGTTTCCCTAATGACTGCGTGGCCTGAGGAAAGATTACTGGGAGGAAGAAGTTGATCCAAGATTGCAAGAATTACAGTAGTTTCTAAATCAGTTTCATGTAGAAAAATTATGTCCAACTGAATCATAGCCTGGAACATCAGAAATCTTAATGGGCAGAAAGTCAGAAAACAGAAGTCACAATCGCGACCCTATCATTAATAATGTGTGTCTCTAAGCAAGTTTGGATATTTCTAGAACATGTGTTATTCTTCATGTAAAAGAAAAATAAAAGTCAGCAGACATTACCCCTCAGATGGTTGCCAACAGGATACGTCAAATAATAGATATGAAACAACTGAACACTGCTGTACAAATGTGTCTGATAAGCTTCAAAAAGCTTATTATGAAAATTACGAAAATCCTCATATGACATGAAAGACATTCTAGATCCTGATGTACAAAGAGTTACACTGAATTGGAATGACCAAATCTTTTACGGCCTACAGTTGATCAGTTTCAGGAATAGCCAGAAATCATCCCTACTTTTCCTATATAAAATACCCCCAGACACTGACACATACACATAAACTTTTTAAATGCTGCAGAGATGGGTTTAAAATTATGGAGAGATGTCTTTCTGAGATATAAAATCATATTAATCTTCTTTTGCTTTTCTTTCCTATAATTGTAGGAAATTGGTAAATAGAACATATATAGCACAAAGAGCAAAAGGCAAGAACCCAAGTTTGATCCCGGATCTGCAACTAAGCAGCTATGTGAGCTTGAGTACGATCCCTTTCCTCCTTCAGCCTCATTTTCCTCAAGTGAAAAACAAGAAGGGTGGTTTACATTATCTCTAAGCCCCTTCTTTGCTCTAAATACAATTTTGTGGACAATCCATATGCTTTCACTTCAACAGAATGGAATTACGACAGCACACATAACCTAAAATGACCACAAGGTGTCAGAATGTGCTCATCTAATGCCTACATAATCCTGAATTGATTCTGCTTATTTTGCATTCGACTAGAAGGTTAATTTTTGCATATTTCACACACTTTGAGAATTTTCAAAATATCTCTTTCAAAGGAGGTTCGACAAGTAATATCAATGTCGTTTATCCTGGAGATAACAGGGAGTCAACCAGAGAGTCTCTAGCAGCCCATATAAACTGTCATCTGCTATGGAACACTATATGCCCACTTCCTCCACTAAGTCTTTGCTTTTGCTATTTTTGCTTCTCAAATCCAAATTTTACCCATCATTCAAAAGTTAGCTCTACCTATTCACAGTAGTAATCAAAATAATAATCTGAAGAAATAAACCTAACAGGAAATGTGTAAGACTAACATGAAGGCAATTATAAAACTACTGAAGGAGATGAAACATTATGAGAATAAATGAAGAAATACACCATGTTCTAGAAAATTCAGTTCTCCAAAAATTAATTTTTTTGTTATAAAACTTGAAAAAAAAAATCAGTCTAATCCTTCATCCAGAAGAGAAAATGGGCAAGAATGACCCAGATTTTCTAGCATTTAGAAAATATTAAGGAAAAATGAGAGGACACACATGCTATAAAATATCATTATGTTTTGCATCATAAACTACATTATAAAGCATTATAAACTACACTGATTGAAACAAGGAAAGGGCATGGGACTAGGCAAATACATCAATGGACTAGAACAGAGTCCAGAAACAGATTCTGTATACACAGAAATTCAACAAATGATAAAGATTCCACTTAAAATAATTAATGATCGTGGGAACAACAACCCCTTCCTGACCAAAAGGGGTAAAAGAAATGTAACAAAATAAGGTATCAATGGCTAAGAGAGTTTAAATAGAGTCGAGAGGCTATTCTGGGAGCTACTCTTACACAAGCTTCAGCTATATGTTGCTAATTACCATGGTTTGCCAAACCCCAACCGACACCATTCCTGTTGACCCTAAAGAACACCTAGGGCTCTATCTGAGATTCTACAAAAATTTGATGCACTAAAAGTACTTTCCTGAAGCATACAACCTCCAGATTTTTCCTAGGCCAGATAAGTCCTGAAATGCAAAGGGGCCAGCCTCTCCAAGAACATCAACTAGTTCCATCCTCCTATCCCATATTGTTGACACCCCTTTTCAATATGAAAAAGTTAGAAAGGGCAGGGCCCAAATACCCCTAAAGATTAGGAGAAGGATCAAAGGAGAAGGAGGAGTTATAACAGAGGAGATAGGATTTAACAAACGAGTATGACTATGTATCAATATACCGATATTCTTTTGGTCTCCAGCACTTGGAGCAGCTAGAGGGAAAAATTCTGAAATTGTGGAACAGCAACCTACACCAAACCAAACTACACCAAACTTTGAAATCTATTCTATAACTACTTGTTTCAATGTACTTCGAAATTTATTGCTTTTGTGTACATGTTATATTTTACAATAAAAAATTAAAAAAAAAAATACCTGCAAAGGTTCTCATAGCCTGGAGAAAATACTGATCTATTAAACTTCCCCACCTGGGAAATTCATGATACTCTCTCAATATTAGGGACTCCCAAGTTAATAGGCCAAGTCCTCAATCTTGAAGCTTGCTCTTGTGAAACTTATTTCTGTAACAGAGAATCTAAGCCTACATATAATTATGCCTAAGAATCACTTCCAGAGAAACTCTTTTACTACTCAATCATAGCCTTTCTCTCCCTAAGCCCACCTCTGCAAATAAACTCATTACCCTCCCCTGTACGTGGGACATGACTTCCAGGGGGTGTTTTCCTGGCAAGGTGGGACATGACTTCTGGGGATGAGGCTGGCCCTGGCATCATGGGATTGACAATGCCCTCTTTACCAAAAGGGGAAAAAATGTAACAAATAAAATTTTCAATGTCTAAGAGATTTCAAATAGAGTTGAGAGGCTATTCTGGAGATTACTCTTATGGAAGCTTCAGCTAGATATTGCAAATTGCCACAGTATGCCAAACTTCAACAAACAGTATTCCTGAAAACCCTAAAGAATACCCAGGACTCTATCTGATATTCTATCAAAATTTTACTCATTAAGTTTATTTTTCAGAAACCTAAATCCTCCAAATTCTTCCTATGCCAAATAAGCCCTGAAACCCGAGGTACTAGTCTCTCCAAGAACATCAACCTGTTAGATCCCCTACTTTATAATGTTGACACTCCTTTTCAACAGGAAGAAGTTAGAGTAGACATTTCTCAAAATATCCCTAAAGATCTGGAGAAGGATCAAATGAGAGAGAGAGGAGTTGTAACACAGAAGATGGGATTTAACAACTGAGTATGACTACTTCATCATTATATTGATATTGCTTTTTAGTCTCCAGTGTCTTGGAGCAGCTAGAAGGAAAAACCTAAGATGTGGAACTGTATCTCATACCATACTTCAAAATTTGCTCTATCACTACATGTTAAAATGTATTGTGAAATTTTTCACTTTTCTGCATTTATGTTATATTTCACAATAAAAAATATTTTAGAAAATAAGTGATGAAAGGATTCAGTAATTAGTGATTGGAGAATCAATTTTATTTGGAAATATAAAATTAAGTGAAATCTTAACTGCATGCCATAATGAATTAAGGCTGATGAATAAGCACTGAATATGTATTAGCAGTATAACAGAAACTCAATAAATATTTAGTAACAAGTGAAGATTTTTTATTGGATGGAGAAAATACAGAACTGGAGAACAACTCACTTTTCCAAATTACTCAATGTATAACTGAACCAGAAAGGGGATCCAAATTCTCTAAGTAGTAGCTCAGTTCTTTTTCCTGTAGATTCTCAGTTCTTTAAATCTTACAAGACTATTTTAGCACTGATAGTTTTCATTGACTACCACATGATACGAATGTTCGTTCATTAAGAAACTTTATTGATTAAGTTGCTCCTATAAATTCAGTAATGTCTTACAGTCAAGGTATATATAATTAAGCATAACAGTATTTAATACATTTTTAAATGGCAGTGTGTATATTCCTGAGATATCATTACTCAGTCCGCAGTAAATGCTTGGTGCAGCCCCTTGTGTAGTGGGACAGTTAATTTCACCCATCAACTTGGCTAGGTGATGGTGTTCAGTTGCTTAGTCAAGCAAGCGCTGTGCCTGATTGTCACAGTGAGGGTATTTTGTGGATTTAAATCATTAGTTGGTTGAATCAGCATCTGTGACTAGTTACATCTATAATCAACAGAGGAGACTGCCTTCAGCAATGAGAGAAGTCTCATCCAATCAGGTGAAGGCCTTAAAGGGAGAACTGATGTTCTCATCAATCAAAATGAAGAGTTTCTATCTTGGCATCAGCCAGCCAGCTTCTCCTGGGGAACTCTTCATCACCTTCATCAGAGCTCCCAACTTGCAGCTTCTCCTGGCAAATTCAACATCACCAACTTATGGCTTGCCCTATGGAATTTGGACTTACCAATCCCCAGAGTAGCATGAGCCAATTTATTTAATAAATAAATAAATAAATAAATAAATAAATATATATATATATATATACATATAATCAGTTCTGTTTCTCTGGAGAATCCTAATACATGTAAGAACCACTTAAATATGGGCAATGTTCCAGCTTGTTAACCCAAAGAAAGCACACAGCCAGCAGAATCAAAAGACTGATTGCAACCTGTCAAGTAACAACTACCTGAGAGTTTACAGACCTACTCCACCTCTGTAGAGAAATGTTAATCCTATGGGGAAGGAGGAAGCTGAGAGTCATTTGGGAAAGGGAGCTACATCTTTCAGGCCAAAATACTATGGCGCCAGCATGACATATGGCATTTTCTCACAGCATCAGCAGTGTAATTTACTCTAATGATCATAAGATTCATTTCTCGTAGAATAAGTAAGTCTTTTAGCTTCACTTCAGGAAAAGATGGATGTAAACCTGAAAGAGACATGATCTGGTTCCTCAGGCTTTGTACAGTTAGCAGCAAGGGGAGACATGGTGGTGGCTAGCAAGAAGAAACAAGGAAAGGATGAAAGGTATGTGCCAGGAATTTGGGCACAGGAATTGGAAAATGGTAAAGGAAAATGGGAATGGGATGGAAATTCAAGGTAAAGAGATGGTGTTAGCATGTGATAGGCATTGCATGAGGATTTCTTACTTCAGAAAATTTTCCAGAGCTAATTGCATTTTGAGGATTTTGAAGTATTGGCTTTGACTCTTATCATGTCACTTACTTCCCATACCTGTTTCCTCATCATGAGTTATTTGAGAGACCCCTGTAGATGGAGAGTGCTACACAAAAAGAAGGGACAGCTGTGATGCAAGCCATTTGCCCAATCTGGCTCATGTAGAAACAGGAAACAGAGATACATCTATCCTCACCCTACTCTGGGAGAATGCTTGAGCAACCAAGAAAATTAACAACCTTTCTCAGCTCTGCTGTTTAGTATTTAGAAGTTGGAGGATGTCTACACAATGGCTACTAAAGACCTCATCCACAAACCTGTCCTGATATTTCATCACCCCAACTTATGGTTACTTCTGAGGTTCGCAGGCAGACTACAATCAGAAAAACTTCATGTTTTTCTTAAATCCTGTTGGAGGATTTAAGAGAGAAAGGGCGATAACAATCCCTGAGATCCTAAATATACAGAAACTCACCTTTGAACTCTGTCAAATGGAAATCACCCAAACTCACCCAGATACTTTGTACCTCTCTACCCCAAACCACTCCCATGATTTGTTATAGCATTTCCAACCCTTTTCTTTGAGTCTTACTATTACTTGGAAGACCGTTTCATCATAAGACCATCCCAACACAGATATTATCTTGAACCAAATTAAAAACAAGGGGAGGGGGTCCAGGTGGGAAATTTTCTGATTAAGACTTCGAAAAAAAAATGCAACAGCATAGCATAGCATGTGTGAACATCCCTCGCCCCAGATTTTGAATTTTATTTGTGAAAGGTGCATGAGCTTGACTCTTGGATGAGATAAACAAAGACTGTGTCCTTCTGGGACTGTCTACATGTACTGGCTACCCGAAGAGCACCTTTTCATTGCCAGTTGCTCCAAGTTGTGATCAGCTTCTCAACAGAATGAGACTCTCTATGGTGCCTCAAAACCACCCTCTACTGTAAGAAAAGCCACCACTGCCTTTTAAAATAGACAGCAGAGGTCAGCAAAGCCCAGACCACTCATCTACTCCTGGGAAGCCTTACAGACCCTGACTTGCGTATTGCAAATTTCAGGTCCATTAGCAGCCAAAACTCCCTTATAAGGATCCACAAGATAATTGAGGGACAGTTTCTCCTAGATATAAAGGGTGAACAGTAATCGTTTCAGTGTTGGTATAATGAGGACAAACAAAGCCATAGCTCTGGTGATTATGCTGTAAACACAAACACCACAACAGACTTCAGGAGACTATTTTCAAATGAATAGACTCCTCTCGGAATTGGTCAGGAGCAGGTGATATAATATACAAATAAACACAAAGCATATATATGATAGGTATCGCAGTTGAATAAGAAGAGTGCAATTAAGGAAAGCCATTTAAAACTATAATTGATAATTTTTAAGTAAATATACCCTTGTAACCGATTGCAGATGGTAAACCCACTATACCGCTGACCCCTGGGCACGAAGACGAAATAAACAGGAGGTGCATTACATGCTATTAATTATTTTCACTGCTACAGTTGTTTGTTATATAATATGGGTCGAGGGGTGAGCCTGAAGCTTCTCCTAATATATTAGTAAATAAATTTGAACAGATTTTAATTTGCTAATGGAAAGGTCTAGGCCAGTTGCAAATAAGAGAGAGGCTACTTTGTCTCCCTCATTAGCATGCAACAAAGCTTATCCTTCCCATTCATACAAAATGTTACATTTCCATAAAACATAGTGTAATTTGTCAGAAAAAAACTCTATAAACTATATTAGAATAAAGATAGATTTGTATCATGTGGTCATCCTCTTCATGGAGTCTTTATGATAATTGCATGTCTAACACCTGCCTCCAAACACCTGCCAAATAATACCAGTCTGAATCTTTGTGGCATGTAAAAATGACAAGGAATAAAGTACCTATTGTTCTAACTCTTATTTATGTGTCTATACTTAGAGCTATAACCTTTGTAATTGTTCATGAGTATGTACCAGGTATTTTGTCTGTTTGATTTTGGTTTAGTTTTGTTTAGTTTTTTATGGGAGGCTTTGCCTGCTTGGCAATTTTAAATAGTTTACATTACGGATTTATGATGTTTTCTGAAAGCTGACAAAACAAATTATCACCTACTAGGTGAGGAAAGCCCTCACATGAAGTTGTGCATGGCAAACAATTTAATCTAGTTATAGTTCTGACTTTTCAGTGCCTCCTCTCTCTCCCAAATAAGGATGAGCCAAAATCTAAAGTTTGCAACTTTGGAAGTGAATTTTAATTTTCCATTCCCACCTTCATTCTTACCTCCCACCACTTCTCCCACCACCACCTCAAGCCCAGGGAGACTGGAAGGGTCCCTACCTCCTAGAAGTGACAAGTAACCGCACTTCCCTCCCCCCTCCTCCTCCCAGGCAGAGCCCCAGTCCCTGAAACTGTACTTCAATGAGGTGGGAACTTTGCCATTGTTATCCAAGTATTATTTGGGCTTCCCTAGAGTTGCAGCCCTCTTTGGGGCAAGTAATTCTCTGATGACCTACAGTGCTGGGCAAGTCCACTCAGATGTTGTCAAGGCAAAGAAAGCCAGTGAGAGTAGCTGTCTCTCCAGTTGAGCTCTGGAGGCTCAGGAAGAGATGTCCCATACAATAAACAGAAGGCCTGGCAGAGCCAAAGAGTAAAAGTCTATTTCTATTAACAGATCAATGTAACTGGACCTGTGAGGGGAATCTTCTATCTGCCAGGATTGTAAGAGTGGGGTCCAACATTCACCATCAAGGGGAGACAGCTCCCTGAAAAGAGCATGTGAATGAAATTCGACACCAGGAAAACTAAAACAAATATAAGGAAATCTGGTTTTATGAAATCTAATAATTTAAGGAGTTAAATTGGCAGGAAATCTCATAAGGCTTCTCTCAAGCTTTACATCTCACATTTATATGGACGGTTCAAATCTTCCTTTCTGGTCCTGAGCTTTCAGAAAACAAGTAACATTGATTTGGTTACTGTAGTAACTAAAGTAATTAGTGTTCTGTAGTTTTAGAAAATGTTTCAAAGCTTATTACTGGATTAGATGATCATAATAGCTCTCCAAATTGGTAAAGATCAGAGAGGGCTAGTGTTCTAATTTTTCAAGCTGCCAGAATGTGATATACCAGAAACAGAATGATTCTTAAAAAGGTGAATTTATTAAGTTGCAAGTTTACATATTCTAAGGCCGTGAAAATGTTCAAATTAAAACAATGCTATAGAAATGTCCAATCTAACACATCCAGGAAAAGGTACCCTAGTTCAAGAAGGCCAATGATGTTCAGAGTTTCTCTTTCAGCTGGAAAGGCACATGGTGAGATGTCCTAGCTTTCTCTTCAATGGCTTCCCCGGGGCTCTGTCCATTCTGGTGGCTCTATCGGTTCTGGTGGCTGTAAAATTTTTTCCAAAATGGGTCCCTTTTAAAGGGCTCCAGTAAGCAACCCTACCTGGAACAGGGGGAGACACATCTCCATGGAAACCATTTAATCAAAAGTTACCATCCACAACTGGGTGGGTCACATCTCCTTGGATAATAACAAAACTCCCACCCAGCAATGCTGAATGAGAATTAAAGGACATGGCTTTTCTGGGGTACACAACAGATTCAAACCGGCACAGCTAGTAATTTGTTTCAAGTCACACAGCAGGCACTCAGGTACAGGCCCAGTTGACTACCAAGTCCAAGGTCTTCCCACAACTCCATGCTGCTTTCCCACAACATGATGAAGTATCTTCTATTTCCAAGAGCTGAGAGCTCTGCCACAGTCCATACCCCATGGCCATGGGAGTAGCCTATGAGAGTGCAGGTTGACATTCACCCAACATACTCCCAGCATTGTCCTGACACCTTCCTCCCTTTTATCCTGATCCTTAAGGAGTCTTGGCCCAGGAACAATTTCCTACCCCCATCTCAACTCTCGCTCTCTCCCTGCAGGGTAACAAACACTTTCTCCCAGCAAGCAGTAGGCATTTTTGCAGATGGGGTGGGAAGAGGCACTAATGTTCACCACAGGACTCAGTTTGGGCAACTATCCCACTAACTGCCTCACCTTTCAGGGGTTGAAGCTGCTTAGGGCATGGCCCACCATCCTCTGGAATTGCTGGATAAGAAGCTGAAGTGAATTAAATTTAATTCCCAACATGGATGGCACAGCAGATTGGCAAGATCCCATGCTTTTCCACCAAAGTAAACAACCCCATAGCTCTTTCACAAATTGAAGAGGAAGAGAATCAGAACTTTAGTCTCTGTCTAAAATCTCCTAAAGGCATGTGGGACTTCTGGACAAGCCACCTCACCACATCAGTCGAGTGAGTTTTAAGTGGTCTAATAAGGGGCAAACCCATGATGAACCAAAATTTGAAGTGGGGGGGGGGTAAAAAAAAGAAAGAAAATGAAGAAGACAATGACTATGCTATTTAATAATTGTATAAGAAACAGAAAATTAAATAGGGCCAGGGAACAAAATGCTGCTGTACTCAACAAGCCCAGGGCCCATTCATCTCTAAGTACCTCTTCTTTTTTGCCTGTTATTTCATGCAAAAATAGAGGACTTTATTTTTTAATACTCTCAATCAACACCTTTATGGAACACCAATGTCTTCATATTGAATGAGTACAATCTCCTTTTAAAAAGAAATAATTGCAAGCAGCAATAGCAGAAGATACCTCTGTTTGTAGTACTGGAATCTCCTCAGCTGCAGTCCCTTCTCTATTGTAAATTGCCACTCACATCATTTCATGTTAAAATATCACAAAGAAATACCTCCCCAGTCAGCTTGGTCTGCCAGCTCGGCTCCCAAAGCTGCCTTCCTGTCTGTAATACAGACTCTAGTTTAATAATTTTGATATTTGCATCTTTGGGGCAGTACTTTTCCATTTTATTCAGTGCAGTACTTTGGCAACCAGACCTAAAAAATGGTGGGAAAAAGCAAATGTATTAATTTTTCCCCATTTCCAACCTTTTACTCTCTTTTGTAATGCCAAAAAAACACACACAGGGTGGGCCATGGTGGCTCAGCAGGCAGAGTTCTAGCCTGCCATGCCGGAGACCCGGGTTTGTTTCCTGGTGCCTGCCCATGTGAAAAAACACACACACCCCTATTTGGAAACTGGGAGAAATGAAAAAGCATCTAAGGACAGTCATTTTAATAACAACAATGCTTCAAGGATTTTTCAGACATATGTCAAAGTCAGGCATTTCTTAATTCCAAATACCATCCCTCTTTTTTGCGTGTGGTAGGGAACATAACCAAAATAAACCAATATAAACACTAGTACCCTGGGTTTTCAAGTACTACTTATACAGGGAGCTTGAAAATACCAAATTTCTGCTAACTGGCCATTTTTCCTAGGAAAGCAGCCATTATTTTGAGCCGTCTTGTTATTCCCATTATACAACTCAAAAACCAAGATAAAGCTAGGAAAGGCACTGAATTCTGAGCCCATAGCTGAGTTGATTACATAGCTTTTATAGTACAGAAGAAGCAAAGTTGATCTTTACAAAGAGAAATCCAGATCACAACGCTCAACTAGGGAAGTAAACAAGCCTTTAAACCCAATAATTGACATGAATAGGAGACATCCCCCCATCCCTACACCAGCTTAGATAGTTGCCTCAACTCTCCACCTCACTTTCAATGCAAAGATCAAATCTGTATAACCATTTTAATAACCAGCACTTATAAAGTTTTAAGTCTCCAATCCACTGTTTGCCTTTAAAAATAAATGCATAGGGGGTGCAAGGGTAGTTCTCACTTGCCATGCAGGAGACAGGGGTTTGATTCCCAGTCCATGTACTTCCCAAAAAACAAACAAACAAGCCAAACAAACAATAAAAAAAATAAGTAAAACAAAAAATTCCACAAATTGTGCTCAGTAACAGGATACTCACATGGAAAAATAATGACGTGTTGACCCTTCCATACAGCATATAATATATATATGGATAAATTTAAGTCTTTGATTATATCCCTTTCAAGGGTTCTTTGGAAATCGAAGAAAACCTGCTGTCTGGAAAGAAAACTAAGGTGTAAATGATCAATTTGACCTCTTGATTGGTGGTTTCCAATAAGCAAAGTCTAAAAGAATTGTAAAAAAAATGAAAGGTAGTCAAAACGAAAGCCAAATGGATTTTTTATAGTATGCTTAAACTTACAATTCAGTAATGTATATATATAAAAAAGAGTAGGTTATTTATTCTTAAAGGTACCCCACCTACTATACTACTACATTCAAGCTGCTTTTATTGGGGGGAAAGAAAAAAGCTTGGAAAGATCTATTACTGGAACAAATACAAGGATAAACCTTCTTGAAGCTGCTTTATTAAAACATAATTGTGCCCGTTTTCAATTCAAATGTTATCTGCCATTTAAATCAGGAAGGGGCATATTTGCTAACTGTCTTTCCCAATCTAATATCTGCCAAAGAAGGAAATTCACAGATATCAGTGGCATGGACAAAACCACCAAGGAAAATCCAATGCTGCTTCTATTTTACTGTAGGATGTCAGAATTGTGGGTCTTTCACAATTACCACACGCTAGCAGTTCTGCCACCTGTTATCTCCCCCTGTTGCCCAGTGCCCAGCATTCCACAATTAAGAATCCTTGACCTAGGCAAAGACCATCTCCATGGAGATGCCTTCTATAGATCTTTTTAAAATTCAGCCAAAAAAAAGATAGATTTCAAAGGAAGTCCAAATTGTTCAAACAAAAGAAATTTAAAATAAAACAGTATTTATTCATAATATTAACACCCCATTAATAGCTAAAATTGATAACACTGGTTAACATCTATTGGACAATTAATCTGGGCCAGGGTTCACATATACCAAGTCATTTGATCCTCAAAACAACACTATGAGGTTTTTTCCCCCTTAATACATAATATTATCATTCCGCTGATGACAGATGAAGAATCTGAAAGACTAAGAAGTCAAGAACTTGCCATAATTACAAAGCCATTAAGCAGCAGATCCTGGATTTAATCCCAGAAAGTCCAGCTCCACAGCCCTTTCTCCTAAGCACTATAAAATACTTCCCCCAAAGTACATAAGTACTCTGCCATGAGAAAAATCAAATTTGTCTTCCTAAGTGCACCTTAGGCTGATTATCAATTAATCCTGTTCAGTAACTGAGCCCATTATTAAACACAGGTAACATATTTGAAGAAGGTGCAGTTCAAATCTCTTCTCTTCCAAAGACCTCAGTACTATTGTTATACGTTCCAAAGGACCCTGCCAGCTATCTCATTAAAACAAATCATCTGAGGTAAGTCTCCTCAAACTCCTATGCTTGCACCTTGAAAAATCACCTTATAATCCCCCCCCATTCTTCCTGCAATCTCAAAGGAAGTAGTGTCCATCTCTTTTCAAATTAACACCCCCACCTCTTACTCCCATTCTCACTTGTACTCTCTAGAACACTGCTCTACAATTATCTCCCTCTCTCAATTGTATATTCTTTGTTTTGTTTTATTCAGAAATATCTTAAGCATAGGGAAAAATATAGATAATAATATGAGATAAATCCTCACATTCACTGTGTCTCCTGTCACCTGTTCACAATGGAATATTTATTTGTGTATTTTATAACTGTGAATTGTGAATTCATCTTTAGTGAAATACTGTCTCTGGGAACACTATGCAACCTGGGTGGAAGGAGTGTTTCTCCAGGAAAGATGTGACTCTGCTGAATGCCAAGAGGTTTCATCAAATTAATCCCTCAGTTTGAGGTTTTCCAGACCACAGTCCCTAAACCCATGAGATGCACAGGGGGGAGTTCTTCTCTTTTCCTTCTCTGACTAGAGGAAAACCTAAAACAGAAAAGTATTCTTGTAATATCTCTAGGTCACTGGCAGATTTTTTTTCTAGTTTAGGACTAACAAAGACTCTGGATTTATAGGGGTCTCATTTTCAAATCCCCACCTAAAAAGAGCTCAAGGCCTGTGTTGTCCTTTACTGTAGCTTAAAACCAAGTCCCTAACAAGCTGTCACAGACCCTCCCCTGGGAAAGCTCCCTGCTGCGCTGGTTTGAAACTGTTATGTACCCTAGAAAGGCCAGGTTCTTTTAATCCAATCTCGTGGGGGCAGACCTATTGTTGGGTGGGACCTTTGATTAGGTTGTTTGAATGAAGATATAACCCTGCCCATTCCAGGTTGGTCTTCATCCTTTACTGGACTCCTTTAAGAGAGCTCATGGAGAGAGAGAGCTCAGAGAGAAAACACCCCAAAGAAAAAGTAAGAAGTACTCACAGGAACTGAGAGAGCATTTGAAACCAGAAGCCAGAAGAGAAGAAAAGCAGATGTCACCATGTGCTTTCCCATGTAACAGAGAAACCTCAGATGCCAGCTGCCTTTTTTTCTGAGAAGGTATCCTCTTGTTGGTGTCTTAATTTAGACATTTTTATGGCCTAAGTGAAATGTAACTTAATACATCTCCTTTGTAAAAGCCAACCCACTTCTGGTATATTGCATTTCGGCAGCTTTAGCAAACCAAAACACCTGCTTTCCACTCTATTTTCAGTACTTTCTTGGTTTTGAGGCCCTGGTTATTTCTCCAAGTCCTTGAAAGCCCAGCCATACATTTACAAGGGTGTTTGTTATATTTTATATACTGTTTTAGATGTTTTATACTCAAATGATTTTCAGTTTTTTCCACCACCCACTTTGCCATACTCAGAACAATGAATTGCTTTATAGTATCCTCCTATCTTCCGGCTTCATTTCTTTTTACTTACAAATTTTCTGATTTATCTTATCTTATAATATCCCTTGGTTCTACTACACCCCCTTCAAATTTTAAGCCTACTTGCATCTCACCATCAAATATCTGAAAAGAGACCATACTTACTGTTCTGACTTCCCAAACTCTTAGATTTGGCTTCTGTACTCATTCCCCTATTCTCCATTACTAAATTAACTCCAAGCCCTTTTCCTCCATCCCCACCATCCTCTTTATATCTTTTAACATCACTGACCTTGTCAATATTCTAGAAATTCTTCTCTTGGTATCCCTGACACTTTTCTTTCATAGTTTGACCTGTAGTTTCCTGATTCTCTTCCTACCTCTCTGACTGATCTCCCACCCTCTGTTCTATTGGTTCTTAATCACTCTCCTTCCTTCTGCTAAATAATAACAATAGCTAACAATAATTGGGCACTTACTATGTGCCAATCATTGTACACATATACATATGCATACACTCATTTAATTCGCATAACAACTCTATGAGACAAGTGTTGTTATTATCCACTTTCATAGATAATGAAATGGAAGCACAGAGAGTTTCAGAAACTTGCACAAGAGAACAGTGACAAGCAATATCAAGATATCTGGCTGCAGAGGTCAAGCTCATAACCAATACAATACCTTGCTTCTTCAAATATATTTTTTAACCTAGATAGTGACTTGGACATTTGTCTTATTTGCTATGCTGTTAATCCTTGATTAATATGAGGCTCTGTCCTTGAAAAAGGCAGCATGCTACTACAAAAGCATAAGTCAAAAGTAATTATCCCATAAAAAAACAGTACAGGAAAAGATAGGATGATCTACATTATCCTAACTCAGTAGATAACAAACATTTTGATTTTAGGACCACTTTACTCTCTTAAAAGTTATTGGACTCCTCCAAAGAGTTTCTTGTCCATTAGGGTAATAGTTATCAATATTTTCCATGTTAGAAATTAAAACTAATACATTTAAAATATTTATTTATTCATTTGAAACTCATGACAAACAACATTGTGTATTTACATAAATAACATATTTTTATAAAAATAACTGTTTTCCTAAACAAAAATAAATAGAAGAGTGGTAGAGCTTGCAAATCTCTTTAATAAACTTAACAGAAGACAGAAGGATTCTCATATATTATTCTGCATTCAATGTGTTGCAAAACATTTGTTGGTGGAAGTATTTTGAAGAAAATCCAGCCTCAGACAGATATGTAGTTGAAAAAGGGAAGAGGATTTTAATACCTTTTTCATACAACTGTGGATATTCTTCTTTGATACTACACCAAAACTCAACAAGGGGTGGTTTCTTAAAGGTTAGCTGCAATATGGACTCTAAGGCTAAATAAGTGAACTTTTTCATACCCTGCTACATTAAAATCCATTGGTCTGATTTCTGGTCTGAATATAGACACATTTCTCCTTATACCCCCCGGCTAAGTACAACTATAAACCCAGAAAATAAGGCTAGAGACAAAGGAGAACCCTGAAAAGTGCAAAGAGGTAGGTAAACTGATTACTGACCCCAGGACTGGAGGAACACCAAAGTGACAAGTGTGTTACTACCCTTTATCTTGCACAATAACGTGACCCTGACCTGACATTTTTTGATCCCCAACCTAGCAAAGGAAGGAGGCCCAGGTAGATACATTTCTGCCCCAGATCAAATAGGATATCTCTGACAACAGCACGTGTCAGAGTATGGTAGTTTGCAGGTGTATGTACCCCAGAAAAACATGTTCTTATATCTAATCCTTTCCTGTGGGTGTAAACCCATTGTAAGTAGGACCTTCTAATGAGACTATTTCAGTTAGGGTATGAACTCCCTCACTCAGGATGAGTCTTAATCCTCTTTCTAGAGTCCTTTATAAACAAATGGAATGGAGAGAGAAAAAGAGAGAGAGAGAGAGAGAGAGAATGCCATAGGAGCAAGAAACTGAAATCAATGAAACCTGGAAGAGAAGGGTGAGACCAGCAAACACCACCATGTGTCTTGCCATGTGGCAGTAGGACCAAGCATTGCCTTGATGATGTTTTGATTTGGACATTTTCCTGCATTCTAAGTATAAGTGAATGCATTCCCATTGTTTAAGGCATATCCATTTCATGGCACTGCTTTAAGCAGCCTGGGAAACTAAAATATCAGGTGAGCCAGTGGCATTGGGAAGGGGAATCAACTGGAAGCCCCACTAACCATAAACACCAAAGAAAGTGTTCTCCGTCCCTGACAGTTCTGAGACTCTTCTTCCCCATTAAAAAATACCTGGAGGCTGGGTAGCACTGGAAAGGGGCCCCCTACTACCACAAGCAGTCCTGCCCAGAAGTCTTTTGCCCCCACAGACCTAAAACTCCCTCCCCCCTCTCAGAAACACTGGGGAGCCAGGTAGCACAGACGAGGAGGATCTTGCCATAAGAGCCTGATTGTCAGAAGCACTCTCTGTCCCTCACAAGAAGTGTCCAGTCTGGGAAGGACTCTTCTTCCCCATGGGGTCAAAGAATCCCTTCCACCACCTAGAGACTATAGGTAGCTAGGAAACACTGACAAAGGAGATCCTACCACAACCAGCTGCCCGGCATGAGAAGTACTCTTCATCCCCATATGCTGGATACTACCTCATCCTAACTACAGGTACAAGGTGGTCCAGCCTAGGGAAACTCTTTCTGACCACTTAGCACAGCAGGGAACCAGTGGAAGCCCCTGTGGTACCAGATAAACCAAGAAGTCTGAGAAGACTCTAAAATTAAATTGTCATTGCCTCCATAGTGCACAAAAGTATACCAGGACCTGGATGCTAAACCTATAGATAGGACATGTATCTGATAAAATAAAATATTTCAATAGGACCCAAACATAGTAGCCAAAATGTCCAGGTTACAATAAAAAAATCACCATCTTACCAGGAACAAGGAAAATCCTAACTTGCATGAAAAAAAAGATGATCAACAGGTGCCAACACCAAGATGAATCAGTTGTTAGAATTGTCTGACAAGCATTTTGAAGTGGTCATCATAAAAATGCTTCAACAAGAAATTACAAATTATTCTGAAACAAGTAGAAATGTAGAAATATCAATAAAAACTTAAAAATCGTAAAAAAGAAATTATAGAACTGAAAAAATACAATAGTAGAAATTTAAAAATAAAAACTCAATGGAGGGCGGGCCACGGTTGCTCAATAGGCAAGAATGCTTGGCTGCCATGCCAGAGGACCCCGGTTCGATTCCCGGTGCCTGCCCATGTTAAAAAAAATAAAAACTCAATGGAAAGTCTCAATAGTAGAATGGAATTGGAGAAAATAGAATCAGTGAAGTTGAGGACAGATCAATCAAATTTATGCAGTCTGAACAACAGAGAAAAAAGAGACTGAAAAAAAATTAAAGTCTCAAAAATGTGGGAAAATATCAAATGTACCAACAACCATGTCATTGGAGTGCTAAAACGAGAAGAGAAGGATATAGGGACTGAAAGAATATTTGAAGAAATAGTGGCTGAAAACTTCCAAGATTTGGCAAAAGAAATAAACCTACAGAGCAAGAAGATAAATGACCTAAATAGAATAAGCCCAAAGAAATCCACACCAAGACCCTTGATAATTCAAATTTTGAAAACTAAAGACAAAGATAAAAATCTGAAAATAGTCCCAAATGACACATTATCTACAGGGGAAAGATGATTAAAGTAATGTGGATTACTCGTCTGATAACATGGAGACCAGAAGCAAGTAGAACAACAATTTCCCAATGCTGAAAGAAAAGAACTGTCAGCAGCAAATTCTATATCCGGGAAAAATATGCTTCAGGGATGAAGGAGAAATAAAGAAATTCTCAGATAACGAAAATCTAAAAGAATTTGTTTCCATCTGGCCTACCCTTAAAAATTGGCTAAACAAAAATCTTCAAATGTAAAGGGAACAACAAATAGCATACAGAAGGAAGAAAGAACAAGAGAAAGAGCAGAAACATGGGTACATACGATAGTTTATCCTTTCTTTCATTACTTTTAAAAATCACATTTGATGATAGACATAAACATCTTAACACCATCTAGTACTCAAGACTGAATATTTGAAAGTGGATAAGGGAAAAGGACCTAAGTGGAAGTAAGTTTTCCATACTTCACTCAAAGTGATAAAATTGGTAATAGTACTGCTATTACCCACAGAAAAAAGCCTCACAGTTTTTCCACTTTAAAAAAATGATACCAGTAGACTGTGATAATCACATAGGTATGTTGAACTCTCTAGAATGACCATTATTAAAATTAAAGAAAGTGATGCAATCAAAAACAGTGTAAATAAATCAAGATGGAACCCCCCCCCAAAAGTTTAAGAAATACAAAGCATGGTAAGAACAGAATAAATCAAACAAGGCCCTGTCCTCAGGACAACTCTTACAGTTTGGTATGCAGCAGAACTACTCTATGTATAGTTTCCATATTGTTACACAGATTATTAAAAAGACATGAACACAAGAGTCAATATTTAATAAAACTAATAATCTTTACTTTTTCATCAATGACATTCTTAAGTGAAACTGGTGTATACACACACATACACATAAACCACACATATTTTTTTGGTGAATACATGGTGGGGAAGAATACAATAACCAATTGAATTTAGTGATACTACGTTGATTTGTGCTAAGGTGCCAGCATTGTTTTTGCACTTTACAGGCAAATATCAGAATAGGTACTTCAGAAAAATACATGAGATTCAAAAAAGTGGCTCTACTGTTTACTAGTTGATGGACCTTGGGCAAGTCACATAAACTCTCTGAGCTTCAAATTGTCAACTACATATGTTTTAGACATTTTTTTTTAATTTCACAATAATTGTAAGTGATTAAGGGTTAGCTGTTGCTGTCATATGTATCACATTTAAATGGGCAGTGAGGGAGATGCTCAGAGATCAGAGAAAGCAATTAGAAGAATTTTCAGAAGTTGGGAGCAGTCAGCTGTGTTAGAGGATGATGGCTTTAGGTAGAAAAGACCAACACCTTATTGAAGGAAACATCTCCCTAAGTGTATTGTCAATTCTTGTTGACTAGACCATGCATACTGTCATGGTTAGGGACACGTGTCAACTTGGCCAAATTGTGGTACCTGTTTATCTGATTGGGCAAGCACTGGCCTGTCTGTTGCAATGAGGACATTTCATAGGATTAGGTCATGATCACGTCAGCTGCATCCACAGCTGATTCCATTTGTAATCAACCAAAGGGGAGGGCTCAGAGGAGACAGGTTTCATTCCTGCTTTGGCTGGTGAACCTCTCCTGCGGAGTTCATCCAGGCCATCCATTGGTGTCGTCGGCTTCGCAGCCTGTCCTGTGGATTTTGGACTCTGCGTTCCTGCGGTCATGTGAGACTTTTATAAATTTTATATTTGCAAGTGTTCCCTGTTGATTCTGTTTCTCTAGAGAACCCTAACTAATACACATATCTTATTTATCCACATCCCTTGATAAAGTTTGATAGCTACTGAATATCTGTCTTAAATGTTTCTTCTTTGCTTTAAAGAAAATCAAAGTCACTAGCTGTTTAGGCTGTACTGTTTTCTCTAAAATCTTGGTGTAACAGCTAAAGCGTTCTTTGATGTAAATGAAGGTTATATTCTTGAAACTGTCAGTGTAACAAAAGCAAGTTCCTCATGGAAAACAAAGGGAAAATATGGAACATGTTGATGAAAATCTGCTATAGTTCTGCATTGCCTCTGAAGATTTTACCTCCAGAGTATCCCCCTTCTAGCCACACATAGTCACCAAATACCCATGACAGGCACCAGGTTGGACTCCAAGGAAAATATGTAAAAGAATGAGGCATGGAGCCAGTTCTCAAATGAGCTAGTGAATGGTAATCAACCTACTTGCATCTTTTCCTTCCTACATCCCTGGCTCTAAATCAAGACCTTAAACTGCTGCATCAGCCACCACCTCAAGGCCAAGCATTCATATTACTGCCAGAACAGCCTTCCTAAAGGAAAGATCCATTTAAATGATTTCCCTACTCAAAGCCTCAAAAATTCCTCATTGTCTGACAAATTAATCACAAACTCCTAACCTTGGCATTCAGCATCTCCCCTAGTGTAACCTCCAACTGTTTAAAAAAAATCTGTCATTGCTCTGTACACTCTAGTTGAAATATGCTTTTCTACTACTAAACCTTTGTTCCAGGCATTCTCATACATCTTGTAGGGTCTCACCATCCCATTTTAGCTCTATTCGATTTTCACCTTTGAAAATCTAAGCTATTTTCCCAGGTCTATCTCCAGTCTTACATTCTAGATGAAGACTTTCTTGATTTTCCAAACAGAATAAAAGTGTTCCTTACACTGAAACCCTCAACCCTATGTCTTCACTTGCCTTAAGGCACTTATAATATTTTGTAGCAAAACATTTCCCTAAATGTATTGTCAATTCTTGTTGACTAGGCCATGCATATCTTATTTATCCACATCCCTCAAGTCCATGCATATTATCAGCAATCAGTCATGTTCAGTTGATCTTTCACTCATTTCTGAGTCACATTGCAAAAACATTTTCAAGACACCTACTATAAGGAGGATTGTGAGAAGATGGTGGACTAAAAAGCTCCAGGAAGGGCGGGCCGCGGTGGCTCAGCGGGCAAGAGTGCTTGCCTCCCATGCCGGAGGACCCCGGTTCGATTCCCGGCCCCAGCCCATGTAAGAAACAAACAAACAAACAAAAAATAATAAAATAAAAAAATACTTTAAAAAAAAAAAAAAAAAAAAAAGCTCCAGGAATCAGTCCCTCCAAAAAAACAATTATTGAACTTTCAGGAACTGTCTGAATCAACTAATTTGAAACTCTGGAACCCAGTAGAACACTGTGCAACATCAAGGGAGGAGTGGGAAGAAGAGGATGGTGAATTGTGAAAAATACCAGTAAGCTTCAAACTTAAAAGGCATTGGACTTAGTCCAACAGCTTTTCTGGATAAAAACATTTCAAAACTAGGAATAGAAAGAAACTTCGTCAACAAGATAAAGGGCGTATGTGAAAAATTGACAGTTAACATTGTACTCAATGGTGACAGACTGACAGATTCTCTTTAAGATCAGGAACAAGACAAGGATCCCCATTGTCACCAGTGTTATTCAACATGCACTGGAAGTACTAGCTAGAGCAATTAGGCAAGAGAAAGAAATAAAAAGGTATTTTATTTTGTTAAAGTTGCCAGAATGCAATATACCAGAAACGGAACAGCTCTCAAAAAAGGAAGACTACATATTGTTAAGCTGTCAATTCGTCCCAAAGGTATTTACAAATTCAAAGCATTCTTAATCAAAATTCAAATAACCTTTTTTGCAGAAATGGAAACGCCAATCAAAAATTTATATGGAAAGGTTAGGAGCCCAAGGAGCCAAAATCATCTTGAAAAAGAATGAAGGTGGAAAAATCACACTTTCCAATCTTAAAGCTTATTACAAAGCCACAATAATCAAAACAGCATGGCACAAGGATAGACATATAGATCAATGGCCTAGAACTGAGAGTTCAGAAATCAACCCTCATGTTTATGGCCAATTGATTTTTGACAAGGGTGCCATATCCACTCAACTGAGAAAGAGTAGTCTGTCAACAAATGGTACTGGGAAAATCAAATATCCACATGCAAAAGAATGAAGGTGGACCTTTACCTCATGCCATTTACAAAAATCAACTCAAAACGGATGAAAGACATAAATATAAGAACCAGAACTATAAAAAATACTAAAAGAAAATATAGGGAAGCATCTTCAAGACCTTGTGTTTGGCAATGGTTTCTTAGACTTTCTATGCAAAGTATAAGCCGCAAAAGAAATACGATACATGAGATTTAATTAAACGCTGGTGAGCATCAAAGGACTTTATCATGATAGTAAAATGAAAGCCTACATAATGTGAGAAAATATTTGGAAATCACATAAGTTTTCATACCCAGAATGGATAAAGAACCATTACAACTTGACAAAAAAGACTAACAGCCCAATTAAAATACGGGCAAAAGGGTGGGCCATGGTGGCTCAGCAGGAAGAGTTCTCATCTGCCATGCTGGAGACCCGGGTTTGATTTCCGGTGCCTGCCCATGCAAAAAAATAAACAACTATATATGGCAAAAGACTTAAATAGGTATTTTCCCAAAGATATACAAATGGCCCAAAAGCATTTGAAAAGATGCTCCACATCATTAGGTATTAGGGAAATACAAATCAAAACCACAATGATATAACATTTAACACCCACTAGAATGGCTACTATTAAAAGTGGAAAATTGCAAATGTTGGAGATAATGGCAAAATAGGAACAGTCATTCATTGTCAGTGGGAACATAAAATGGTGTAGACCCTGTGGGAGACAGTTTGGCATTTTCGCAGGAAAATGACCTGGCATTCCCAATTCCAGGTATATACCACAGAAAATCAAAAGCAGGAATCAAATAGATATTTGCACACCAATGTTCATGGTGGCATCATCCACAATTGCCAAAAGATAGAAGCCACCCAATTGCAAGTGACCATCAAGTGATGAATGAATAAATAAAATGTGGTATATACACACAATGAAATGTTACTCAGCCATAAAAAGGAATGGAGTTCTAATACATGTGGCAACATGCATGAACCTTGAGGACACTATGTTGAGTGAAATAAGCCAGACACAAAAGGACAAATATTGTATGATCTCATTGAAATGAAATAAAAAGAATAAGCAAACTCATAGAGTCAGAAACTGGAATGTAGGTTACAGGGACCTGGATGGGTATAAGGAATGGGAAATTAATGTTTACATTGTACAGAATTTCTACTTGGCTTGATGGAAATATTTTGGTAATGGATGGTGGTAATGATGGCACAACATTGTGGACATAATTAACAATACTGAATTATATATTTGAATGTGGTTAAAAGGGGAAATTTAGGTTATACATATGTTCCTAAACTATAAATCAAAAAAAAAAAAATACTACTGCATAATGCAAACAATGACCCCAGATTTAAACCATGGACTATAGTTAATAGTACATTTTCAAAATGTTTTTTAATTGATTGTAATAAGTGCCACACTAATGCAAGGTGATAATAATAAGGTGGAATATGTGAACATTGTATATGTGTGTGATTTTTTTTAAATTTTTTATGCAATTTTATTGAGATGCATTCACACACCATATAATCCATTCAAAGTATACAATCAGTGACTCACAGCATGATGATATAGCTGTGCATTCATCACCACAATCAATTTTAGAACATTTCCATTACTTAAAAAAAAAATTAAAAGAAAACCCAAAACAACACATATCCCTTATTCCCCCCCCCATTATTATTTTGTCTTTATTACTCATCTACTCATACACTGGATAAAGGGAGTGTTGGCCACAAGGGTTTTACAATCACCCAGTCACATGATGAAAGCTATATAGCTATACAATTATTATCAAAGGTCAAAGCTACTGGATTACAGTTCAAAAATTTCCAGAATTTCTTTCTAGCTATTCCAATACACTAGGAACTAAAAAGAAATATCTATACATAAGTCAGTAGTCATAATTATTTGTTAAATCTGAATTTCTCAGTTACACCTCCTCATTTGATCATTCTCTCAATCTTCAGGGATATCTGGGCAAAGACCATTTTAACTTCTTCATGCTGGAAGGGGTTATCATGCTGGGGTAGAGGAATGAAACTGATTGATGTTCTTGGAGAGACTGCTACCTCTGGGTTTCAGGGCTCATCTGGCACAGGACAATATAGAGGGCTTAAGTTTCTGAAAAAATAAACTTACTAAACAAAACTTTTGTAGAGTTTCAGATAGAGCCCTGGGTATTACAGGGTTTTCAGGAATACCCTTGGTTGGAGCTTAGCATATCATGGCATTAGCTAGATATTTCTGGCTGATGCTTGCATAAGAATAACCTCTGGAATAGCCTTTTGACTCTATTTGAAATTTCTTAGCCAATGAAATTTTATTTTGCTTCCTGTCTTTCCCCCCTTTTGGTAAAGAAGGCATTCTCAATTCCATAATGCCAGGGCCAGGTTCATCCACCAGGAATAATTTTTAATACGAAGAAATATAGGCTTATGCATATATAAAATAAAAACACATCTGCAGGCAACATCTACAAAGAACCATACGTGTGGACTGTTAGACATGTATGTGCTCCTTCCCAGCAGAGAAGCATCTCACTTCTCAGGATGGCTGGAGGTCAGCACGTTATTCATGTCAAATGTTTAAGCCCTACTATACCAGAAGCCCCATTAGCTGTTAGTTTTCATGATCATTACACATGTCCAACTGCTCCCACATTTTCCCACTGGTGTTCATTTGATTCTTGCCCTTGTACTTTCTCCAAGAAGTAGAAGAAAGGTTAGTAACAGGTAGTGAAAGTTTAAGAAAAATATATAGGATTGGGATGACTGATTTGGGTGGAATTTTTTTTTAAAAATGTGAGTGCTACTCATGAGTGTTTTTGGTGGTGGTGATGATGGTGTGGGTGTGAAATGGAAGGAGCCCATTTTCCCCAGGATCCCCACTGGCCAAGAGTATGGTCAGGGCCCACAGCCAGCGGTGACTTGTGCCAAGAAGGGGAAAAAGAAAAAGAAGGTTCCAAAGACAAGCTTGCCCTCTTCCAAGTCAGGGCCAGAGTGAAGTTCCATGGGGAGCCATCTGTCTGTCTCCCTGAGGGTCCACAATAGCACTTCCCAGAAAGGAACTACCATTTAAGTAAGCTTAATTAGAGTGGCTGATTATTTTTTGCAACTTTTTCCCCAACATTTTTTCCTTTTAATTTTATTTATGATATTAACTTCTTTCTATAGGTATTTATCTATACATTGATGTCATTTAGCAGGATAACTCTTAAAAGCATTATGTTTTAACCAAAGGAACAAAGTATTTAATGTGGTTAATTTTCTTTATCTCTGATGTCTGTAACTCTGGTTTCTTGCCAACTCTACAAATTATGAGGAAATGGGCTTATTTATAAGATTGTGATTTTGGTCATGTTTTTCTTTCTCATCCTCTTTGTTATCTGCAGTCTATAGAGGCAGAACAGACTTAAATATCTAATATGAACCAAACAGAGGAAAATCTACAGAGAATGGCACACTGCCAAAGTCTCTGACCAACCAGAAATGACTATTCAGTGAATCAGCTAGGCCATCGAGAAGCTTCTGGTTTTCACTAGCACATGCTTGGCAAATGGCAAAATCAGTTTAAGGTTTCACTGCTAAAAATACAGTCCATGAACCAGCAGGATCAGCATCTCCTGGAAGCATGTTCGAAAATGCAGCAATTCAGATCTCTTCCCAGACCTGCTGAATCAGAATCCACATTTTAACCAGGCCCTTGGATGATTTGTGTGCATTTTACAGTTTGATTGAGAAGCATTAGTTCAAGGCATATTTGGAGCAGTGGCATTCGTGTAGCTGATACAATTAAAGAAATGTAGGTATGCTGCTGTAGTAATTCTATAAAAGAATTAAGTTTGCACCTCACAATTATCCATATTCTTTCTGAGGTGGGTAGAAAAAAAGACTGAAAATGAGCTGGGTTGAAGAAAATAAGCTTCATGATTTTGACAGGCGTTGTCTTCTTTACTTCAGGTTGTGTGAGGACAAACAGAAGCTGAGTCAGGAGGTTCTTTCTGTCTGGACCAGCTGCTTGCACATGCTTACATGGGTGTGTGTGTTTGTGTGTGTGTGTAAATATGCAGGGACAGCACCCTAGGTCTGTACAATTAGCCAACACTGTCTGCATGTGATACGGGAAGTTTATGAGCTTTTTTTGTATTCTTAAAGGACAGCCAACTTCCTTTTAAAGACATTTCATTCCCCGAGGATCTTATCAATTTTGAAAAACCTCGAGGAAACATTTAATAAATATATTTGGTAACCAGGGAGTGAGTTGTTTGAAATATCTCTGGAAAGACAAGCTCTTTTGCAATCACCAGCAGGCTGTTTCAGAGGGAAAGGATGGGGGAGCCTTGCAGAACTCTTCCATTTCTGCAGGTATAAATTCCAAACAGTCCTGGATCCTCCTTTGCTTTTCTTGATGACATTGGTCCATTCACATCATTCTGCCCTCTAGTTTTTGGGGTGAGTTTAGGTTTTCTTTTTAAATAAACACAATACCTAGTTTGCAAAGTCAAATCATTTGAAGGCTTATAATAGAAAGTTGGAATTCCCTGCTCTTCTGCCTCAACTCTGATGCCTTCTCTCCCAGACAATCCCTTCAGATTTGTTTCTATATTTCTAAAGAATGTGCTTATACTGTTGTCTAACATTCCTTTTTCAATTTTAGACTTTAATTATTGATTCCATATTCTGAGGAATCAGCTTCTTATACAAAGGTGAGGATCTAGCTTCTTATAAAATGTCATCTTCTTACCACATGTACACATGCATGAATTTTTTCTTCTTCATCCTCCCTAGTATTAGTTTCCTGGCTGCTAAAACTAATACCATATGTTCTAGTTTGCTAGCTGCCAGAATGCAATATACCAGAAATGGAATGTCTTTTAAAAGGGGAATTTAATAAGTTGCAAGTTTACAGTTCTAAGGCCATGAAAATGACCCCATTAAAGTAAGTCTATAGAAATGTCCAATCTAAGGCATCCAGGGAAAGATACCTTGGTTCAAGAAGTCCAGTGAAGTTCAGGGTTTCTCTCTCAAGTGAGAAGGCCATGGTGAACACAGTCAGGGTTTCTCTCTCATCTGAAAAGGCACATGGCAAACACAGTGTCATCTGCTAGCTTTCTCTCCTGGCTTCCTGTTTCATGAAGCTCTCCGGGAGGCATTTTCCTTCTTCATCTCCAAAGACTGCTGGCTGGTAGACTCTGCTTCTCGTGGCTACATCGTTCTGCTCTCTCAGAACCTCTCACATTCTCCAAAATGTTTCTTCTTTTAAAGGATTCCAGTAAATTAATTAAGACCCACCCTAATGGGTGGAGACATATCTCCACCTAATCTAGTTTAAAAACCACTCTTGATTGAGTCACATCTCCAAGGAGTTGATCTAATTACAGATTCACACATATAGTACTGAATAGGGATTAGACGAAATTGCTGCCCGTACAAAATGGGATTAGGGTTAAAACATGGTTTTTCTAGGGTGCATACATCCTTTCAAACCAGCACACCATACAATGGGAATATACTGGCTCACAGTTTGCAGGCTAGCAGAAGTCCAAAATAGAGCTGTCAGCAAGCCGATGCTTTCTCCCTGAAGCCTGTGGCATTCCAGAGCTGGCTGCTGGTGATCCTTGGCTCCTTGGCTTTTCTGTTACATGGCAATGCACATGGCGCTGTCCTCTGCTTTCTCTTTCAGGTTCTGTTGACTTCCAGCATCTGGTGGAAGCAGTGGCTTTCTCCCTTGAGGTCTGAATTTCAAACTGTTTATAAAGGACTACAGTAATCTGGATTGAAGCCCAAACTGATTTAGTTGGCCATACTTCATCTAAGAATAACATTTGCAGCAAGTCCTGTTTACTATGGGTTCATGCCCACAGGAATGGATTTGGATTAAGAACATTTTTTTCTGGCATAATTTAACCTACCATCCTCTCCAAATTATTACCTAACAAACTAGGAGCACATCCTTCAGAAGAATTGGAGATGAAAAAATTGAAACTGTTTATCCTTACCAGTGTTTGAGAGTTTGGACAGATAGAGAATTCCATGTTGGAAATTTTCTCTTAGAATTTTAAGGTTAGAAATACTTTTCCCTCTCCTAATTTCCAGCTTTCAGAGTTGCTGTTGAGAAGTCTGATTACCTTTTGATTTTTAATTCTTGCACATACCTTCATGATTGACGGTTGCTAAAATGGCCCCAGAGAATCACATCTCACTTTATCTAGACTCTGGGATCCTCTACTTCCACCTGGACTCTGGGCTGGATAATAACAGGACAATAATAAATATGATGCAAACATGGGCTTGAAAAGTGCTTGTGCATTGGGTGCACTCTAACTTGCTGCTGGGTATCTTTCACCCTGTGAACAAACCCAGGCTAGCTTCCCGGAAGCCAAGAGACCAAGTAGAGGGAAGCCCCAGCCATTGCCTTTAAGTTCCTGATGCCTGGATGAAGCCATCTCACCTCATACAACCAGCATGCGCCCCTCTCGAGACTGAAAGAGTCACCACCAACCACAGAATTGTTTTAGGCCCCTAAACTTTTGGGGTGATTTGTTACAAAGCAAAGCTATCTGGCACACCTCCCTTTCCCCCTCCAGAGACTTTTACGATCTTCTCCTTATCCTCAGTGTTCTCAAATATCACAGTAGTGGGTCTTGATGTGGATTTTTTTTTTTAAACAATCATATTAGAGACCTAGTGGTCACTTTTATTTTGGAAACTCTTACTATTTAATTCTGCGAAGATTTTTAATATTTTAAATTTTATTTCTTCTTCTCCATTTTCTTTGTTTCCTCTTTCTGTATTTCTTGGCCCTACTAGATGGGGCACCTATTTTTCTTCCTGTTTTCTTTTTCTGTTTAATTGGCACAAAAGTATTTATTGAAATGATAACCATTTTCCAACTGTTACATAATACTACCATTGTTGCAAAGCAGATAAAAATTCTGTGTTGAATGTATTTCTGGATTCTTTATTCCACTGATTTAGTATTCTTTCCTTGTGACTGTACAAAACTCTCAATTATTACAGATTTATTATAGTTCTCGCTTTCTTTAGATTAAATTCTTCCCCTTGTGGTTTATCTTTAAAATTACACTGGTTAAAATATTGCTTTTTGTGTTGTCATAAGAATTTTTTTTTTTTTTTTTACATATTCCAAGTTTATTCTTGAATGTCGGTTCACATCAGTGGAACCATACAGTATTTGTCCTTTAGTTTTTGGCTAGACTCACTCAGCATAATGTTCTCTAGGTCCATCCATGTTATTACATGCTTCATAAGTTTATCCTGTCTTAAAGCTGCATAGTATTCCATCGTATGTATATACCACAGTTTGTTTAGCCACTCTTCTGTTGATGGACATTTTGGCTGTTTCCATATCTTTGCAATTGTAAATAACGCTGCTATAAACATTGGTGTGCAAATGTCCGTTTGTGTCTTTGCCCTTAAGTCCTTTGAGTAGATTCCCAGCAATGGTATTGCTGGGTCGTATGGCAATTCTATATTCAGCTTTTTGAGGAACCGCCAAACTGACTTCCACAGTGGTTGCACCATTTGACATTCCCACCAACAGTGGATAAGTGTGCCTCTTTCTCCGCATCCTCTCCAGCACTTGTCATTTTCTGTTTTGTTGATAATGGCCATTCTGGTGGGTGTGAGATGATATCTCATTGTGGTTTTCATTTGCATTTCTCTAATGGCCAGGGACATTGAGCATCTCTTCATGTGCCTTTTGGCCATTTGTATTTCCTCTTCTGATAGGTGTCTGTTCAAGTCTTTTTCCCATTTTGTAATTGGGTTGGCTGTCTTTTTGTTGTTGGGTTGAACAATCTCTTTATAGATTCTGGATACTAGACCTTTATCTGATATGTCATTTCCAAATATTGTCTCCCATTGTGTAGGCTGTCTTTCTACTTTCTTGATGAAGTTCTTTGATGCACAAAAGTGTTTAATTTTGAGGAGCTCCCATTTATTTATTTCCTTCTTCAGTGCTCTTGCTTTAGGTTTAAGGTCCATAAAACCACCTCCAATTGTAAGTTTCATAAGATATCTCCCTACATTTTCCTGTAACTGTTTTATGGTCTTAGACCTAATGTTTAGATCTTTGATCCATTTTGAGTTAACCTTTGTATAGGGTGTGAGATATGGGTCTTCTTTCATTCTTTTGCATATGGATATCCAGTTCTCTAGGCACCATTTATTGAAGAGACTGTTCTGTCCCAGTTGAGTTGGCTTGGCTGCCTTATCAAAGATCAAATGTCCGTAGATGAGAGGGTCTATATCTGAGCACTCTATTCGATTCCATTGGTCGATATATCCATCTTTATGCCAATACCATGCTGTTTTGACCACTGTGGCTTCATAATACGGCTTAAAGTCAGGCAGCGCGAGACCTCCAGCTTCGTTTTTTTTCCTCAAGATGTTTTTAGCAATTCGGGGCACCCTGCCCTTCCAGATAAATTTGCTTATTGGTTTTTCTATTTCTGAAAAATAAGTTGTTGGGATTTTGATTGGTATTGCATTGAATCTGTAAATCAATTTAGGTAGGATTGACATCTTAACTATATTTAGTCTTCCAATCCATGAACACAGTATGCCCTTCCATCTATTTAGGTCTTCTGTGATTTCTTTTAACAGTTTTTTGTAGTTTTCTTTATATAGGTTTTTTGTTTCTTTAGTTAAATTTATTCCTAGGTATTTCATTCTTTTAGTTGCAATTGTAAATGGGATTCGTTTCTTGATTTCCCCCTCCGCTTGTTCATTACTAGTGTATAGAAATGCTACAGATTTTTGAATGTTGATCTTGTAACTTGCTACTTTGCTGTACTCATTTATTAGCTCTAGTAGTTTTGTTGTGGATTTTTCTGGGTTTTCGATGTATAGTATCATATCGTCTGCAAACAGTGATAGTTTTACTTCTTCCTTTCCAATTTTGATGCCTTGTATTTCTTTTTCTTGTCTAATTGCTCTGGCTAGAACCTCCAACAAAATGTTGAATAATAGTGGTGATAGTGGACATCCTTGTCTTGTTCCTGATCTTAGGGGGAAAGTTTTCAATTTTTCCCCATTGAGGATGATATTAGCTGTGGGTTTTTCATATATTCCCTCTATCATTTTAAGGAAGTTCCCTTGTATTCCTATCTTTTGAAGTGTTTTCAACAGGAAAGGATGTTGAATCTTGTCAAATGCCTTCTCTGCATCAATTGAGATGATCATGTGATTTTTCTGCTTTGATTTGTTGATATGGTGTATTACACTAATTGATTTTCTTATGTTGAACCATCCTTGCATACCTGGGATGAATCCTACTTGGTCATGATTTATAATTCTTTTAATGTGTTGTTGGATACGATTTGCTAGAATTTTATTGAGGATTTTTGCATCTATATTCATTAGAGAGATTGGTCTGTAGTTTTCTTTTTTTGTAAAACTTTGCCTGGTTTTGGTATGAGGGTGATGTTGGCTTCATAGAATGAATTAGGTAGTTTTCCCTCCGCTTCGATTTTTTTGAAGAGTTTGAGGAGAGTTGGTACTAATTCTTTCTGGAATGTTTGATAGAATTCACATGTGAAGCCATCTGGTCCTGGACTTTTTTTTTTAGGAAGCTTTTGAATGACTAATTCAATTTCTTTACTTGTGATTGGTTTGTTGAGGTCATCTATTTCTTCTTGAGTCAAAGTTGGTTGTTCATGTCTTTCCAGGAACCCGTCCATTTCATCTAAATTGTTGTATTTATTAGCGTAAAGTTGTTCATAGTATCCTGTTATTACCTCCTTTATTTCTGTGAGGTCAGTAGTTATGTCTCCTCTTTTATTTCTGATCTTATTTATTTGTATCCTCTCTCTTCTTCTTTTTGTCAATCTTGCTAAGGGCCCATCAATCTTATTGATTTTCTCATAGAACCAACTCCTGGTCTTATTGATTTTCTCTATTGTTTTCATGTTTTCAATTTCATTTATTTCTGCTCTAATCTTTGTTATTTCTTTCCTTTTGCTTGCTTTGGAATTAGATTGCTGTTCTTTCTCCAGTTCTTCCAAGTGGACAGTTAATTCCTGCATTTTTGCCTTTTCTTCTTTTCTGATATAGGCATTTAGGGCAATAAATTTCCCTCTTAGCACTGCCTTTGCTGCGTCCCATAAGTTTTGATATGTTGTGTTTTCATTTTCATTCGCCTCGAGTTATTTACTAATTTCTCTTGCAATTTCTTCTTTGACCCACTCATTGTTTAAGAGTGTGTTGTTGAGCCTCCACGTATTTGTGAATTTTCTGGCACTCAGCCTATTATTGATTTCCAACTTCATTCCTTTATGATCTGAGAAAGTGTTGTGTATGATTTCAATCTTTTTAAATTTGTTAAGACTTGCTTTGTGACCCAGCATATGGTCTATCTTTGAGAATGATCCATGAGTACTTGAGAAAAAGGTGTATCCTGCTGTTGTGGGATGTAATGTCCTATAAATGTCTGTTAAGTCTAGCTCATTTATAGTAATATTCAGATTCTCTATTTCTTTATTGATCCTCTGTCTAGATGTTCTGTCCATTGATGAGAGTGGTGAATTGAAGTCTCCAACTATTATGGTATATGTGTCTATTTCCCTTTTCAGTGTTGGCAGTGTATTCCTCACGTATTTTGGGGCATTCTGGTTCGGTGCGTTAATATTTATGATTGTTATGTCTTCTTGTTTAATTGTTCCTTTTATTAGTATATAGTGTCCTTCTTTGTCTCTTTTAACTGTTTTACATTTGAAGTCTAATTTGTTGGATATTAGTATAGCCACTCCTGCTCTTTTCTGGTTGTTATTTGCATGAAATATCTTTTCCCAACCTTTCACTTTCAACCTATGTTTATCTTTGGGTCTAAGATGTGTTTCCTGTAGACAGCATATAGAAGGATCCTGTTTTTTAATCCATTCTGCCAGTCTATGTCTTTTGATTGAGGAATTCAGTCCATTAACATTTAGTGTTATTACTGTTTGGATAATATTTTCCTCTAACATTTTGCCTTTTGTATTATATATATCATATCTGATTTTCCTTCTTTCTACACTCTTCTCCATACCTCTCTCTTCTGTCTTTTTGTATCTGACTCTAGTGCTCCCTTTAGTATTTCTTGCAGAGCTGGTCTCTTGGTCACAAATTCTCTCAGTGACTTTTTGTCTGACAATGTTTTAATTTTTCCCTCATTTTTGAAGGACAATTTTGCTGGATATAGGAGTCTTGGCTGGCAGTTTTTCTCTTTTAGTAACTTAAATATATCATCCCACTGTCTTCTAGCTTCCATGGTTTCTGCTGAGAAATCTACACATAGTCTTATTGGGCTTCCCTTGTATGTGACAGATTGTTTTTCTCTCGCTGCTTTCAAGATCCTCTCTTTCTCTTTGACCTCTGACATTCTAACTAGTAAGTGTCTTGGGGAACGCCTATTTGTGTCTAATCTCTTTGGGGTGTGCTGCACTTCTTGGATCTGTAATTTTAGGTCTTTCCTAAGAGTTGGGAAATTTTCAGTGATAATTTCTTCCATTAGTTTTTCTCCTCCTTTTCCCTTCTCTTCTCCTTCTGGGACACCCACTACACGTATATTTGTACGGTTCACATTGTCCTTGAGTTCCCTGATACCTTGTTCAAATTTTTCCATTCTTTTCCGGATAGTTTCTGTTTCTTTTTGGAATTCAGATGTTTCATTCTCCAAATCACTAATTCTATCTTCTGTCTCTTTAAATCTGTCATTGTAGGTATCCATTGTTTTTTCCATCTTTTCTACTTTATCTTTCACTTCCATAAGTTCTGTGATTTGTCTTTTCAGTCTCTCTATTTCTTCTTTATGTTCAGCCCATGTCTTCTTCATGTCCTCCCTCAATTTATCGATTTCGTTTTTGAAGAGGTTTTCCATTTCTGTTCGTATATTCAGCATTAGTTGTTTCAGCTCCTGTATCTCATTTGAACTATTGGTTTCTTCATTTGACTGGGCCATATGTTCAATTTTCTGAGCATGATCCGTTATCTTCTGCTGGCGTCTGGGCATTTAGTCAGATTTCCCTGGGTGTTCGACCCCACAGGTTGAAAGATTTTTCTGTGCAATCTCTGGGTTCTGTTTTTCTTATCCTGCCCAGTAGGTGGCGCTCGTGGCACACGTTTGTCTACGGGTTCCACCAGTAAAAGTTGCTGTGGGTCCTTTAACTCTGGAAAATTCTCGCCGTAGGGGAGGTTCGGCAGCCAAAGTGTCTTGGAAGAATGCCAGCCGGCCTGGGGTTCCGAATGTGGGGAGGGTCGCTGGCCGCCGCAGCACAGGAGAGTGCACCGTTCCCAGCAGGGATCCCCCTGGTCACCGCTCTCCGCGGCCTGGGGATTTCCGATCCAATTCTCTCAGTTGGTCCGGGGGCCGCGCGTGGTGGGGGTGCCAGCCGCCGCGGCTTGAGGGGACCCTGTGGCTCCTTTATTAATGCCATTATTGGTGTTTGGTTGGACCCAGTCCCTGCCACTGTCGGAAATTCCCTCCTCTCCCTGGAGGGGTGCCGGTCGCTGGCCGCCGCGGCCCAGGGAATTCGCCACTGGACCAGGAAGCCACCCGCGGGGGGGCCGCCGGTTGCCGGCCACCGCAGCTTGGGTAGCCCTCTGATCCGAGACTCGTAGCTGGTCCAGGAAGGAGGGAGGGACGAGCTCCGGCCGCCAGCTGCCGCGGCTTGGGAAGGCACGTGCCATTCGGGGATCTCACCGCAGCAGAGTCTTGCAGTCAGTCTAGCCAGTCCAGACTGGGGTACGCTGTGTGTCCGGTCCCTGCCATGGCCCCGGGAGCTGTTCTGCACTGTTTCTGTTCACCTAGTAGTTGCTCTGGAGGAGGAACTAAGACGCGCGTACCTTACTAAACCGCCATCTTGGCCCCCCTGTCCATGTGTGTGATTTTTTTCTATAAATCTATGATTTCTTTAATTTTTTAAAAAAGCTACTATGTGCTGAGTACCTTGCTAGAAACCAAAGATTTCAAAACAAATGAAATTGTTT
The DNA here is from genome assembly GCF_023851605.1 of Tamandua tetradactyla. Lineage (NCBI taxonomy): Eukaryota > Metazoa > Chordata > Mammalia > Pilosa > Myrmecophagidae > Tamandua > Tamandua tetradactyla. Next base: position 17,564,559 of record NC_135353.1, read on the forward strand.
CCTCCGTCAAGGAATTCACAGACTAATAGTGCTTCAAAGTTCCTGCTACTTTTGTCACCATCAAAATTATGACTTCTTTTTGGCTTTTAGAATGTTTAAAACATTTTTTACTTGAAAAATACTGGAAATCCCACCAAAAATCCATCCACGATCACACTAAAAAATGACCAAAGTTAAATGTGAAAGATGATTCTCCCAGTCTCATCCATAGAGTTACCCCTTATTAACAGTTTGTTGGTATATACAAACCTATATTGAGGTATATATACATATACATAGGTACTTTTTTAAAAAGGAGGTGGATTTAGGCTATACATGGCTTTGTTTCATTTATATCATTGAAATATTTGCATCTTAAGTGCTTATAGCTTTATTTCATTTATTTTAATGGTTGCATAAATATTTTATTCTATGGATTTATTATAATTTAGTCATTTCTATATTGATGGGTATCTATGTTACAATTTTTGCTATTGTAAATAGTTGCAATAAGCATCCCCTACACATATTTATTTCTGTACTTATGCTATTATTTCTGTAGAATCAACTCCTAGAAGTGAGGCTGCTATATCAAAAAAGTATGCAGCCGTAAATTTTATAGACACTGCCAAATCTTTTCCCAGAAAGATCATGCCAATTATTTTCTAAGGAAATTGTACCAATTTACATTCCCACAAAAAATATATGAGGATTCCTATTTCCTTGTATCCTTGACAACCTCTGATGTTATCAAGGTTTTAAATTTTTGCCAATTTCATAGAATGTCTACTTCTGAAGGAGAGATTGCATTGTCTGCTCTCGATTTCTTGAGGCTCCTAGAAATTGCATAAATTATGGGAATATTATTTTGTCAAAACATATATTACATATAAGCCTCCTTTGTCAACTAAAACCATAAAAATTATGGTTAGCATTTCCACTATTTTTATCCCCATCCCTGCTATTAAAAGAAAAAAAAAAACAAAACTTGAATTACAGGGTGGCATAATCATGTAACACATCCATGTAACCTCATAGCTTGGATAATGGTGCAGATAAAGCTGCTTCACAGGACTGACTGGTCCTGAAGGAGAGGATTCTCTCCTTAGAAGTTAATTATTGAAATAAAAATACTACAAATAATAATATAACAATAATTGCATCAATACTAGCAATCATTTACTGAGAACATCTAGTTTATTGAGTGCTTACTAGGTGCCAGGTACTGTACTAAGACATATATCTCATTTTAGATATATCTCATTTTAGCCTCTCAACAACTTCTTAGGTATTATTATTATCTCCATTTTACAGAAGAAGAAACCAAGATTTAAAGAAGTTAAAGAAACTGCCCAAGATTATGTAGCTGCTAAGTGGCCACAATAGGATTCAAACATGGACGGTCTGTCTCCAGAGCCTGCCCTCTTAACTACTATGCCCTGCCATCTGGTATCAAACATCTTAAGACATGCAAACCAGCTCTGCCTTTACTGGCTTTGTGACCTCAGGCAAATTACTTAACCTCTCTGAGCTTCCTTTTCTTCACCTGCAAAATGGGTTTCATAGCCCAGCTTTCTATCTCCACAATTATCACTACTCCTAAGATAATATATGTGAAGGTGCTTTGTTAACCAGAAAGTGCTAGAAATCTAGTTCTTAACTTGGAATCCAAAAACAGGCCATTGTCTGCAAGCTTTGCTTCCATGTGTATATATGCATTTTTTTCTGGGAAGAATAGCCATAGTTTCCTTCAAAATGTTCCAAAATAATTGTTAAAAAAAAATGATACAGAATACAAATATTTATTTTTATTTTAGGTAACATGGGTGATAGCTCCCTTGATTAGAGACCCCTCTGTCTCTCTATAGTTTCTCTGTATTTCCTTCAGTCCTCATTTTATGAAGACAACCACAGGCAACAAGTATGTTAACCACTCTCACATGACAGTCTTCTCAAAATTAGAAATTTGTACTCTCTCCCCATCTCTACCTCCAAACCTTATCAACTCATTCACTCATCCATTCATTCCAGATGTATTAAGTGCCAAATGTATGCCAAGCATTGTGCTGAGTGCCAGGGATACAGCAAAGAATAGTATTTCCTACTTTATGAAATGTAGAGTCTAGCTGAGAAGACAGATAAATCACCCATGGCAAGAGAGGGCTATGGATTGATGAAAGGGCAGAGTACGAAAGGAACACAGATGATTCCTGTACCTTTTTCATGTAGTGAAGAGTAGAGTCAAGTCTTTGTACCAATGCACTTCAGTATGTCTAGCTGTTCCTTTAAAATGAACCAGAAACACACAAAGATGCAGTATGATCAGCAAAGCAAGCACCATCTCCGTCATTAGACTTTAAACTTAAATTAATGCAGCCTATCATCAAATCACTCTATTTCCTCAATTTTAAGGTTCATTATCTTTTAACATTTTAATAGATCTGAAAGTGAGAAGATTAAATGCATACATTTTTCCATTGAAGATCTTTCTTTTTGAATGAACAATGCAAGTTGCAATCCATGGCATAGTCAACCAGTGGAAATATGGTGAATTCTTGAGCAATCACGTGTCAAACTGTTAACTTTATATATGATTAAGCATGAGCTCTTTAAAACATTAGACAAAGACGTCAGTGATATGGCCTCTGCGTGTGGCCCCAGCCTCAATTTTCAAGTCAAGCTGCCTTGACTCCACTATGCCAGGCTTTCCAAATGGCATTCATGTATGAAGTATGCTTAAAATCTAATAACCACTGTCTATGAATATATCTCCCCCAACGAAACTGTGACCAACTCAGTGGTGTAACCAAATCAGATTGTCTTCCTATCTCAAGCACTTAGCATGGCTCCCTGCACAGAGAAGGCATTGGTAGATTTAATGAATATATTAATGTATGGGCTTTTCATTGACTAAACACCTACTGTCTTATACATGGGTTGCTACCAAGCCCATCTATTCCATTCTGTAATTAGGCAACTGGTTTCAATATCTAGTTGAAATGCCATCCATCTACCAAGCCTTCCCTAATTATCCCAGCCAGAAAGAACTTGCTCTTCTCTGAATTCAATTCTGACACTTTCCATAGGGCTTCACCAATGGTTTCTCATCAGGCAGAAGCAGGTTTCACTGGAATAGTATTTCTCAGCCATTTTGCCAACAGGGCACACTGACAGATACCATATTTTGCACAGCACACTTAAAGAGATTAAAAGATTCGAAATAGCCCTAAACAAATCAGATCACAGTAGCTTCATGATCACCATTTCTTCGTGTTTAGGAATGCATCATATTACTGCCCACCCAGGAATCGAGATGGTCACATGGTAGAGAAAGCAACAAAATACAAGTTAGAGGGGCTTGTTTGGTCTCTCTGACCCAGAACAGTAATAGCAGTTCCCTCATCTGCAAACTGGGGTGATCTTGAAGGACTTCCTTACTTTGGTCTGTCTATGTATCAATAGACAAGATTCATGCCATTCATCTCTAGATACCTACAACCTAGCTGAGGACTGGGACCGACTAAATGTTTGAGGAATAAGTGAACAAGGTGATTTATATTTTATTTAACCTTGTTGTACTTTATGGGATACATGAATTTGGCATTAATAATGGATCTACTCAAACCTTTTTGAATGTGGATAGGGACAAAGGATTAATTTGAGGCCAGCTTAAGTTAGTGTGACGCTTTGAAGCTGTTGTGTTCCCCAGAAAAGTATGTTAATCCATTCCCGTGGATGTGGACCTACTGTATCTAGGATCTTTTGTTGAACATGTAGAGATGTAACCAACATGTTCAAGCTACATCCTCATGGCCCCTCAACCATGCCTCAGTCCCAGAGGTGCATACACTAGTGGTATGGACCACCCTTGGGAGGTTGGTTTTTTTATTTGTTTGTGAAGTACATGGGCCGGGACTCGAACCTTGGTCTCCCGCATGGCAAGCGAGAATTCTATCAGTAAACTACCCACACACCCTGGTTAGGTCAGATTTTAAAATAACCATTTATGCACAATTTAAAGCATGACGATTTTGAGTACACATTGCATGGAACATGTGTATGTGGATACATATGTGTTTGTGAGAATAATGTATATATAACATAACCCCATGTTTTAGAAAACATTGTTCACAAGAGAACTGAGGCATGAATGGGAGAATTTGCTTAAGAAAACGGGCTGTTAGCATTAATATGATTTTTACCCTTTGGAGCTTTTGATCATAAACGTAGGTTGTTCGTTTAAGATGTGGCTTTTGTCTTTCTCAAGTCCCCGATAACTAAAACTCTTTTTATTTTTTAAATATGATTGGGCAATTGCTAATGTATTTTAAATAAATGAAACATACCATGTCCCATTTACCACCTCATCATAGAGATAAATTATAAGTCCTTGGAAATTTAGTAGATTTAAAAGAAAAAAACATTTTTCCAAATAAATACTTTCTCTGCTCTGGCTTAAAAATAAACTCCAATATGATTTATGAAATGTTCTTATTTCTGCAAGGTATTGTGATTTCTGAAATAATGAAGTGTAGTACTTGAAAATCACATTTAATTTACTCTGAGGGAAGCAAGCTAATGCGAGTGAGGTTGCTGGGGAAACAGAAAAGCTTCTTTAGGGCAGTGTTGTAGCAGAGAAGTAAGCTGATATTTCACAATTTATTCATGGTCATAGCTCTAAACTCTTTCCTGATTTTTAGCAACATATTCCTAATTTTATGTTAAATATTCACGTACCCTTTTAAACTGGTCTTATTTTTGGTTGCTGATGGAGATTTGAAAAGCAAATAATAATAATAAAAAAATTGAGCATTTAAGCTGCCCTTCATCACAATCCCTGTACATTTTAAGTTATTTTCCTAAAGCCCAATTCAATAAAAAAAAAAATGCATCTGGTTTCGGCACCTGAGAAGCTCATTTTGGACAATCGAAGCCCATTTATCAGTAAACTTTTAGATGAAATAAAGTAAGGGCCCTGGGCTGACAATGATTCTAATTATTCAGATAATTTACAAAAGCCCTGATTTATACTAAATACTTTAATTACCCAGCTACATAAAGGAAGAGTGGGTAGTAAGAGGAATGTTGGAAAAAGGACATATGTGGCAAAAGCTCTTAGTTGCTTTACCAATAGCCATTCCCCTCCTCCTTTCTCCTGTATAGGCCAAACCACTTCCCACTATTGAAGCTAGACATGCTAAATTTCTGAGAAGTGGCTATGTGACTCTCTCTTATTTGGTCGGTGGAATCTGATAGAAGTTGACTTGGGAAGGTTTTCCTTCATAATAAAAAGAAATAGGAAGAAATGTTTCCTCTTCCTCTTTACTGGGCATAGTATATCTGCATATGATGTCTGGAGCTGCTGCAGCCAATTGCAACCTGGAGGGTAGACACTGCCAACATGCTAAGGATGACAAAGTAGACAGATGGAAAAAACCCTTGTCTCTGATGACACTATTCACTATTGAGCCACTGAATTAAGTAATCCTAGAGCCATCCTAACTTTGGATGTGAGATGATAAACTTTTAGTCTTCATTTTCCAGTGACTTTTAGTTGGGTATTCTATTACTAGTAGCCAAAAGGATGATAGCTGTTAAAAACAATCATTAATTTTTCCTGCACATTCTCCAAAATCACCAGATTGACTTTTCTTTTTCATGAGATGGAAATATAAATCAAAATGCCTAAACAGGGGGAAAATCTTTAGAAAGTATCAGGTCTAATGATTTTAATTTGATGGGAGAATTATCTATGGGATTTGCTTCTTCAAACTGTACACATCCAAAAAAATAAACAAACTATATACATCCTCCCACAGTCCAATCAAGTAGATAATCACTGGTATAATAAGACAACCCACTGATGAGATTATACATTCACTTGGGTGAAGTAAGAGCAAGAGAGAGAGACTGGCAATAGAGAAAGTGAAAGAGGGAGATAATGAATGAGTGATGATCATCTCAGCTAGTTTTACAGATGATGAATCTGAAGCCCAGTGAGTTTTTTGAGGTCACTCAAGTAGTCACCAAGAGTAGACAAAGTACTAAGGGAGTTTAAGAGGAGTGAAGGAGCACGTGCTCTCCAAAGGATGGACAAAATCAATAGACCTGATTGACATTCATTATTTAATGGTCAGCTGGGAAACTCTATACACAGACAGCAGACATCCTTCGTCTGTTATCAGGTTCAAACTTCCCTGCCTGCCATTCAAGGCCCCTGTCTGCCAGTTCTGCTGGTTTTCTCCCTACTCCTCAGTACTCCCTTGCTCTTTCTTCAGTGTTCTATGAATAAGCCAGACTCATCCAGCCACTCCCACCACCAGCTCCCACTCCCCAACCAGCCCCCTTCAATTTTATCTTCTGGCGTTCTGAATCCTATCCATCATTTAAGGTTACTATATATGTCACATAAACATCATTACATGTTCATTTGATGTTAAAAGCAACAAAAAAATCATTCCTGTAACTTCTGCCTTCACAGTTTTATACTTGTACAACATGGTAATTTGCACAAAACCTAAAATAAAATGGAACATTGAATAAAATTGGAATCAATTAATGTATAATTAATCTACCTAATAATGTAACATATAAATATCTCTCTGATTTTAAGGGCATCATAAAAGGCTCAGAGCAAACTGTATTCGCTTGGTTAGATGGTATATTGGGCAAAATCTGGAGTTGAATTATAGGAGGAAAGTAAAGTGAAAAAGGCAGGGCAGCAATTTAACAGCACATAATGTCAGCACTGAAAGGCCCTTAGAGCTCATTTTGCCCACTGCCTCATTTCACATATGGGGAAACCAAGTTCCAGGGAGGTAATATAATTGTGTCCTCATCCAGTGCCTTTTATTTTTTATTGATAATGCCCTCTGTGATGGCTTGGAGGCTTTATGGACCCCAGAAAAACATGTTCTTAAATTTAATCATTTCTGTGGGAATAGACCTATTGTGGATGAGACCTTTTGATTAGGTTATTTCAATCAAGATGTGACCTACCTCATTCAAGCTGGGTCTTAATCCTCTTACTAGAGTCCTTTATTAGAGGATAAAAAACATAGAGATGAAATTAAGAAGAGCTCACAAAAAAAGCCTCAGAGAAGCTGAGAGACAAGGATATACCCCCAGAAGCTGGAAGCAATGAAATCCAGGAGAGGACCAGCAGACATCACCATGTGTCTTGCTATCTGACAGAGGAGCCCAAGCTTGGTGGTAACCAGTCTTCAGAGAAGGTATCATCCTGTTGATGCCTTAATTTGGACATTTTCACAGCCTTAGAATTGCAAACTTGTAACCTAATAAATTCCCATTGTTAAAAACCTGTCCATGACTATTGCATTTGGTCAGCTTTGACTAATCAAAACATCCTCCATCAAGGACAAGGCGGGACTTAGGACCTCAACGATAACAGCTATCTACAAATCTGAGAACTTGGGGAACACTGATTTAACCATCTAAACTCAGGTTGCACCGGCCAAATGCATTGCATCGAGGAGGCTTGATCTTTTTTCCTAATTTATTTTTAATATCATAATGAAATTTTTTCTATTATTTCCCATTCCTTATATTTTGATCCCTGATGACACCAGCATGAACTTATGACACCCTACTTTTGTCACAACAAATAAAATTTCCAGTAAAAACAAAACAAAAAACTAACAACAGTGTATCAACAAACCTTCCCTGGTGCTCAAGTGATATAAAACACAAAGGGTTACTGGAAGTCACTCAAAGGGGCTTTATTCTGATTTTAGTCTTGGGCAGGATAAATTTAAGTTATACAAATAAAAAGCAGAACAGTTTTGTGGAAAATGTGCTATACTAAGGGTCAAGAAATTTGGGTTCCTGCTCTACTTCTGGCTTCTTTATGACATTGATTAGCCATTTCTCCTTTTGTAAAATGAGATGGTTGCCCTAGACGGATGTTTTTCAAACTAGGCTCTTCAGATATATTGGAGGACATGGTTTGCCATTGTTATTGGAATATTCTAATTTTGTGTACTCATCCCTATGATAACATATTTAAATTTTCCATAGATACATTCTTATAACCAAGTACTGCCATGTTATTTCATTATCCCCCTTACGTGCTTGTGTTAACTGTGAATGGACATCAGAGTACTTCCATAACTGTTATAAGACAAAAAGAAAACCCACAAAAATAGACATACGAGACAAAAAATATATACCTGCCAAACAAAAGCCCTGTATACAATACAGGTCTCTTTGTTTGACCCGGAAAAAAAGGGACGGGAGAAGAATATTATCACAGGTGCTCTAAGTATAAGGAGTTTATGTCTAGTTTTATGTATATTACTTTACATATAATTTTGCCTTATATATTTCATTATTATGTTACAGTCTTCCTTCAATACATTCTAAAAATACTTTTAGTGGACATTGAGGGAAAATAAGAATTTTTCCCCTTTAAAAGTGGTCTCTACATTGCTCAATTGAGAAAAAAGATAGGCTCAGATAACCTCTAAGCCCCTGTGGCTATGGCATTCTATGAGTTTATTACAAAATTGACTCTGTGATCCTACTTACAGAGTCCAAGTGAATTGAACTGGAGGATTAAACAATATCCAATGAATATCCTCCCCCCTTTTTAGTATATAATCCATAAATACAGACTAGAAGAACTGTTTTCATAAATTGTCCAGTTAAAGACAACATACCAATGCAAACAAAGTTGAGAAAAACAGCACAGTGTTCAGCACGGGCCAATTTCTTGGGGTTGGTTGTAATATCATGGGCAGTTTTCTCGACAGCATCTCTCACGAAGGACAATTCTTGGCACACTACATTGGCCACAAAGTTTGTGTGTTTGTTTTAATTTAAATTAAAAACTCAATATCATGAAACAGACAGGAAATATTGTTTACAAATTACTGGGTCATTCATGTGGGTGAGAGTATACCCGGCCCTCTTCCTCCTCATTCATTACACAGAGATGCCCACTCTGGCTACATCCCTGATGAGTAATAGTTTTTATAATGTTCTTATAAGTGATTGCTTGCGGCATCTTATAGTCTTATCTCAGCTTGTGCAGCTTCTCATTAATATTCTGTACATATGGAAGAGTTTTCTATATCATTGTCCATTAACAAGGGGAATAATCACTCATTCAGTTATCAAGCAGTCAGCAAAGACCTGGCCTTACGCCCTTAGTGCAAGGAATCATGGGATATCAAGAAGGTTAAATGTGGTTGACATTAGGATAGTTACATTTCTTATATATAATTAGAGTTCTATAACCAAGTTGATCAAAGATAAGCAAAGAAGTATTAAAGTCTTTTAGGACTAAGAGACCGTATTAGTGACTCTTCTTAGTAGAACGACAAAAAACGTTTTTCAGCTGATACATACCAATGAGCATTCTTTTATGGAAAACAAGAAAAGGTCATAAGTTTACATATAAATGACATATTATTACAAAATGACATTTAAGGGAAAGTGAGTTAAGTGATACTAAGTTATTTCAAAACTGAAATGGGACCAGGCATGAAGAGAGAACACAAAACAGAGACTGAACCACAATCAGAGACTAAAGAAAGGTTCAGAATGACTAAACTCAAAACACCCCTGCTACACCTTTGGGAGGGGGGCTGATCATTTAGCTATTTGGGTAATTTTCATTTTAAAAATTTCTGAATCTCTGTGTAGACACTGGGTGAATATACACACATCCATATATATACACACACACACATATATACATATATATTTGGTAGCAGCAATACCAGAGGGAGGAAAGGCAACCAGACTTTTAAAAATGTATATATCTAAATCAGAGATATGATCTATTCCAAATATAGGTAAGGGTCAGATTTTGGTTTTTTTTTTTTTAAAGGTCAGACTTCAGAGCAGAATGACAGCAATTCAATTGTCTGTGCCCTCCCTAATGCATCTCTGAACCCATCCAGGTGAGGCAATAAAGGCCTAGGGAAATGAATGCCATGGGAAGTGGATAGGAAGGCGCAAATTCAAGTGTCACAGCAAAAGATGGAATCTGGAGAGTAATTGACCAGGAGGATGAAGACATGCAGCGTGGAAGAGTGAGAGGAATCACTGAACTATGGGTAGACGTCATGGGTACTCTTTGTTCTCTCACTTTCTAGTTGAGTGAACTCTAGCAACTCTTAATATGTCAGAAAAAAGTTTCCTCATATATAAGATGGGGATAACTATATCTATTCTGGGGTGGGAACCAGATGCGTTTCTGTAAATGAAAATACTTTCAAAGTACACAGCCTTACACAATGTAGGGGAGAATGATGATCAACTGAAGCAAACCTGGAGGAACAGATTGGGATATGGAAGAACTTCTGAATTTGAAGGTTCTGGTGGGGTGAGTGTTCTCCATCACCTGCCCTCCCATTCAGAGTTGGAGTTCAATTCTTCACATAAAGGTTGAAGCTAGAGAATGGGTCTTCTGTGCAGGAAAATTGTCCTTTAATGTCCTAAAAAAAAAAAGCTGGTATTTGATAGAAGAAGGGAGAGAATGACTGATGACATTGCCAAATGTCCTTGAAACTACTTTATGCACAGAAATCTTCTTGAGCCTGACCCTAGGTACGGCTGGAGTTCCAATCTCCTAACCATCTTGTTTCTGAGTCTCCAGTGGTTCTCTATGGGTTCGTTCAATGATACCAAAGCAGAACAGAGCATTATATCTCTGGCACAGCTTCCCTAGTAGTAAAAACATGAGGACAGAAAGGCAGGGATGGAAAATTTCTGAGGCCCCAGTTGGGGTGAATTTCAGCTATTGGCATATCTCCACAAAACCTGTCATATGGTAAGAGGATGCAGCACGAATGCCCCATATCAATTCCCTAAAGCCGTCGGCCTTCAGAGCCATCTTTCCTTTAACAAAGCAATGAACAGACTTCAGACTTGAATCAACAAATAATAGCCTCAACTCTGGGAATAAAGGCATGTGAAGGAAGAGTTATAAGCTGTGTATCCTAAAACTTGAGCCAGTCATCTGTAAACTAATCAAGTGGGCCAAAGGAGACTCTTGATAAGGGTTATGGGTGTCTAAAATAAACTGGAACACAGGTTAGGAGTGGGAGAGATCTTTGAAACCCCCACAGGGAATATCCACAAAGAGTCTCTGAAAAGATGGATGACACAGTGGGTACCCAGAGAATGAAGAAAGGATGTATTCATATGATCTTTGAAGAACTTTTGTTGCATTCAGTGGAGATCTTGAGCACAGACAGAGGCATAGAGGCAAATGGGGCCTGTCTCCTTTCACAGAGATTTATTAACCACTGTACTCAGTTACAGTCACATGTTGCTGACTGATATGAAGCCTATATGTTGCAAAACCTTTGAAGCCAATCTGGAGACAGCAATTAAACTCTAGATACAGAAATATGAGTGAGCACATGACATGGAGAGCCTTTGAACACACAAACACAACATTTCACTTCAGTTATACGGCTGTGCTCTCTACAACAACCCTTTGAAGAAAGCCAGACAGGTGTTATAATCCTTATTTACAGATAGAAAACAGAGGAGGTACAGTTATAGGATACATGCTGTCATTACCATAGGGAGAAATCGAAAGGAACACAGAGGTCACCAGACCAAAACAGTTCTGAAAACCTGCAGGGCAAACTCCACTGGATTTCAAAGTCTGACAGTCATTTATCCTCTGGGCTTTAAAAAGCAGTGTCCCATACTTTCCAAGGGCCTATGCAGTGGCTCTGCTCTCTCCAAACACTGGGGTGGTTGCAATCTTGGGGAACATTGGGGAGACCACCTTTGTGTCAGCTCTACCCTCTCCAAGCTTCAGGGAAGCACCCTGGATCTCTGCCATCTCCAGAGCACATGCTCAACCCCTCAAGAAAAATGGGTGGCAGCCAGGCTCCCCCTAATCCCCAGCTTAGGCACTCTACCCTCTTAATTCCTGGGGTGGACAACTCTTCCTGAGCAATGAAGCAGAAGGCTCCCACTCTGCTCCTGGGACAAACTCACCCTCTCCACATATACGAGTGGGTCCGCTGTCCTGGCCCAAGGTTTCTTGACTTCAGACCCTAGTTTCCATGGTTTTTACTCTGCAAATTCCAATTTGTTCCTTTTCTGTCCCCATTTATCCAGACTGGCAGTGGTTCCATTTACACCAACAGTCCCTTCAAAGCACTCCACTCTTCTCCATCAAGCTCTTCACAGTTCCTCCAAAATCTTCCCCTAATCCATCCAAAAAGAAACTGTTCCAACATGTCTGGTATTTGTAAACTGTGGCAGCACACCACTCTTGGTACCAAGCTGAGTTAGTCAGGGTTCCCTAGTGAAACAGAAACATTGAGAGATATCTGTAAATGTGAAATTTTTAAAGGTGTCTCACACAACTGTGGTAACGGAACAGTCCAAAATCTGTAGGGCAGGCTTTGAAGCTGCCAGCTCTGATGAAGGGTCTGGATGACTTTAACGGGAGAAGCTTGCTGGCTGAAGAAGCAATGAAAGAGTCTCTCTTCTTCCTTAAAAGCCTGCAATTGATAGGATTGTGGGAGAACAGTCCTTAGTTGATCACAGATGTAATCAATCACAGATGCTATCAATTGATGATTTAATCAACCAGCCACGAAATATCCTTGCAGAAATGGTCAGGCCAGTGCTTGCCTGACCAGACAACTGGGCATAATCATTTGGCCAAGTTGATACCAGAACCTAACCATCACAGTTCTGTCTCTGCAGACTACAATTTGTCCTTCTTCTGTCCCCTTTTGCCAAGACTGGCAGTGGTTCTGTTTAAACCAACAGTCTCTTCAAAGGACCGCTAGACCTTCTCTGTCAAGCACCTCACAATTCCTCCAAATTCTTCCCCTTATCCATTTAAAAAAAAGTTCCAACATGTTTGGTATTTGCAAACTGCAGTAGCACCCTACTTCTCTGATACCAAAATATGTTATAGCTTGCTAAAGCTACCAGAATGCAATACACCAGAGATGGTCAGCTTTTAATAAGGAGATTTATTTAGTTTAAAATGTATAGTTCTTCAAAGGAATGGCAGCTAGCTTTCATCTGAGTTTCTCTGTCACATGGGAGGCACTCAGTGACATCTACTGGCCTTCTCTCCTGGCTTCTGGGTTCTAACAGCTTTCCCTGCGGCAATTCCTCTCTGCATCTCTAAAGAGCTGGGCTGTGCTGCAAGGCATCCTGAGCTGCTGAGCTCTCTTCTGACCTCTTTCTTTTAAGCCTCCAGCTAATTAAATTAAACCTCACTCATGGAAGGCACTCCCCTTTCAGATGACCACAAATGTAATCAGCCATAGATGAATTTCACATACTGATGATTTAAGCCCTCATACACAGAACAACAGGCCATCATCAACTGGTCATATTGACACCTGAACCTCACAACCACACAATGAAAGTGAAAAAAAAAAAAGGTTCACTATTTGGTCCCAGTAATACAGTGTATATGACAAAGGATAGAATCATTGAACTTGGGGACAGATCGATAAAATTTATTCAATCTAAACAATGGGAATAAAATTGAAAAAAAATGAAAGGGACTTCCAGTTTCAGCTCTGACATGTAAAGAGTTTAGAAGCCATGACTCCCATTTTTATTATAAGTAAAAAAAAAAAAAACCCACACACAAATAAAACTAAAAAGCAATGACTTTTCTTGGACCTGTCAGAGAATTAAAGTCACAAGGTAAACCATCACCCTGAAATTTGGAGACAGAGGTGAATACAGAGAATCACAGCTGTGATCAGCTTATATTGAGCAGAAACCACTTGAACCACACACTGATAAGAACACTTAAGTGGTATATTTAATGAATTGCTAGATGCTTGAGTGAGAAACTCCTGGGGACCTAATTTTAGGGAGGCACCCAATTGTTCATGGGTTTTACCTCCAGAAGACCAACCATGTTCTTAAGGTGAAGATCTGAATAAAAAATCACCCCAGATTTCGGGCATGGGGATGGGAAAAGTAATCATTTGAAATACACCCAGAAAGTTTTCTATAACAAAGCCAACACTCCAAGGGAAAATACTGTACCAAAGTTTTATCTGTCCAGGAGAAAGGGCAATTAGCCAACTTCAATCCCTTCTAACCTTTCTGTCTCACCTAAGGGAACAAAGAGGAGGATAAGAAACATTTCTGAAGATCATAGTCTATGAACTCAGGCCCACTAAAAGACTGAGATTTAATCAACAGATATTGCAATGCATCTCCTTCCCAAAAACCTACAACCACAACAATAGAGCTTCAATACAATAATAGTGGATTACAATGGAAAGAGCTGCAAAAAACAAGTGCTATTTAATAAAGAGTTCTTAGTGAAATAAAACATGGGAGAAAAAAAAGGACACCAGAAAAGTGGAAGCCTCTGACACCTATATCTACAACAAGCATGGGACAGCTACTACCCAGAACAACATGAAACCTCACAGTAAAGGTCTATGTACTTTAATACCCATTACTTGATATAGCATGTCTGGCTTTCAACAAAAACTTACAAAACATGCTAAAAGGTGAGGAGAAAGAAAACAGCCTTAATCAGATACAACACAAGCATCAGAATTGGACTCATATATGACACAGATTAAATCTCGTATCAGATATGAGATTTAAAATAACTATGACATGTTAACAGCCCCAATGGAAAAAGTAGACAGCATGTGGGAACAATTGAAGATAAGCAGAGAGATAGAACCTGTAAGAAAGAATAAAAAAGAAATGGTATACTTTTTAAAAACACTGTAATAGAAATTAAGAATGCTATTGATAGGCTTATTAGTAGATTGGATGTGGCCATGAATGAATTAGTGAGCTTGAAGATTTTTCAATAGAAATGTCCCAAACTGAAATTCAAAGACAAAAAATAATAAACAGAATGGAACATTAGAATATTCAGGAAGTATGGAACCATAATAAAAGGGGTAGAATATGGTTAATTGACATCCCACAAGGAAAGGAAAGAGAAAAAGAAATATTTCAAGTAATGTTACTGAGAGCTTTCCAAAATTAGTGACAGACACCAAACCACAGACCCTCAAAGCTCAGAGAACACCAAGAAGGATAAATACAAAGAATCTACACAAGACACCTCATATTCAAATTCTAGAAAACCAAGTCAAAGAAAAAGCTTTGAAAGAAGCCAGAGGAAGTAAAAGCCTACAGAAGAAGAAAAAGAATTACAGCAGAATCATCATATATTACCTTGCTAAAACTAAAAGAGAAATTGATTAAGTTGCATGTTTACAGTTCTAAGACCGTGAACATGTCTAAATTAAGACACCAATAAGAAGGGCTGATGCCATCTGGAGCCCCTTTGTCAGCAGGGAAGGCACCTGGCTGGCATCTGCTGGTCCCTTGCTCCTGGGCTCTGTTGCTTTCAGCCACTGTTTCCTGTGAGGTGTCTCACTTGGCTTCTCCAGAGATGGGTTTCATCTCTTGGCTTCCCTTAGCTCTCTCCAGATTCTGGCTTGATTAGCATGTCATGAGAAGGTAAATGGTGATGTCTGCTGAGCCCTGTCCATATCTAGGCATCTTCTTTCTCCACCAACACTCCAAGAATCTCCAAACATCCATGTCTCTGTCAGATTTGAAGCAACCACTCTCCAAGGGTCTGCATCTGAGGTTTCTCCAAAATATACCTCTATTTAAAGGACTCCAGTAAACTTATTCAAGACCACCTTGAATGGGTAGAGTCACATCTCCATCTAATCAAAGGCCACATCCACAATTGGGTACATCACATCTCCAAAATGTAATCAAACCAAAAGGCCACACCGACAACTGGGTGTGTCACGTCTCCATGGAAACAATCCAATCAAAGTGTCCCACCCTAAATAATAGGTCTGGCCTCAAAAGATTGGATTAGAATTAAACCATGGCTTTTCTGAGGTACATAATAGTTTCAAAGTGGCATAATTTATCAGAACCCAGGCAAGCAATAAGCAATTAGGGTGAAATATTTAAAATGTTGACAGATGAAAATCACCAACTTAAAATTTTGTATACAAGGATATTACTCTTTGAAATGAAAGGGAAATTTAGACATTCTCAGACAGAAAAAAAAAACCTGAGGGAATTCATTGCCTGTAGAACTGCCCTGAAAGAAATATTAAAATAAGTTCTTCAGAGAGAAGGAAAATTATATAGGTCAGAAACTCAGGTCTATATTAAAAAGAACAAATATAAGTAAACAAAAATCTTTTCTTTTTCTTATTCTTGATTGTTCTAAAGGATAATTGTTTAAACTAAAAATAGTAACATTGTATTGGGTAATCATAGCATTGAAATTAATAACAGAAATATGAGTAGAAGAAAGGAATTGAGAATTCTCGGGTATAAGGTACCTGCACTCCCCATGTAGCAATATAATATTATCGAAATCAGACTAGATTAATTGTAAGTGAAAACTGTAAACTCTAGGGTAACCACTACAATTTTTTGAAAGAAGTGTAATTGATAAGTAAGGAGGAGAGAAAATGAAATCATGCAACATTTTCAATTACAATTTTTTTAGAAAAGACAGGAAAAAGAGAATATTAAAAAAGAAACAAAGAGCAACTCACACAACGACAGTTTCAAAGATGGTAGATATCACTCCAATTACATCAATAATAACTTTAAATTGAAATGATCTCAATATACCTATTAAATAAAAGATACTATCAGAACGGATTTTTAAAAACAAATGTATAGAGTTCCTGGAAGATGGCAGAATAGGATAGATCAAATTCAGCCCTGCACCAAAGAACAATTAGAGAAGGGATGAGAGGGTGACTAAGATGGCAATTCCAGAGTGTAAGTGACCTGTGAGAGTCTTCTGCACCACATAGGGTGGCCCTGATTGCAAAAGCTGAGGAACTCAGAAGCAGAGAGCCAGACACCATCCAGCTGGTGCAAAAAGCCTAACGCAGAAGGCTGGAGCCCTCAAGAGTACATGTACAGGGAGACAGGGACTAGGAAGCACCAGCGTAGTATCTCCAACCTGTGCCTATACTTGTGCTGTAATGCACCACTACCCTGCATCCTCCTACACATCCATCCCACAAACACAAGGCTTTAGACTACTGAAGGATATCAACTTTCAAAGTAAATCAACACATTTACATATGGCAAAAACAACAAAAGATCACTAAGCATATCACAATGCAGACAGATATAGCCCAGTCTAATGACCAAATTACAACACCAGAGGAGACACAGACATTGGAACAACTCATTAAAGATGTTCATATAACTCTACTAAATAAAATAAATGAGATGGCTAATGACATAAAAGAGATCCAGAAGACACTAGAAGAGCATAAAATGGAATTTGAAAGAATAAATAGAAAAATAGAAGTTATTACAGATATTAAAGATGCTGTAGATTAAATAAAAATCATACTAGAGACACTCAACTGCAGATTTGAAGAGGCAGAAGAAAGAATAAATGAGCTAGAGAACAGGACAACTGATTTGAAACACTCAAAACAGCAAATATCAAAAAAGATGGAAAAATTTGAATTGGATCTCAGGGAAATGTTGGACAAAACAAAGTCGACAAATATAAGAATCATGGGTGTCCCAGAAGGAGAATAGAAGAGTAAAGGGCTAGGAAGAGTAGTTGAGGATATAATGGGGGAAAACTGCCAAACCTTTAAAAAGGACATGAATATACAAGTCAAAGAAGCTCAATGAATGCCAAATAGAATAAATCCAAATAGGCTTTCTCAAAAACACATACAAATCACTCTGTCAAATGTTGAAGAGAAGCATAAAATTCTGAAAGCAGCAAGAGATAAACAATCTACTACATAAAAGGAAACCACATAAGATTGAGTTCAGACTTCTCAATTGGCACCATGGAAGCAAGAAGGCAGTAGTATGTTATATTTAAGATCCTGAAAGAGAAAGACTTCCAGCCAACATTCCATACCCAGCCAAATTGTTCTTCAAAACTGAGGGAGAGATTAAAATTTTCACAGACAAACAAATCCTAAAAGAATTTTTCAACAAGAAACATGCCCTACAAGAAATACTAATGGGAGCTCTGCCAATTGGGAAGAAAAAAAAGGAGAGGAAGTCTGGAGGACAGCACAGAATTAAAGATTACCAGTAAGGGTAACTTAAAGGATAAAAAGAGAAAAGAATATATAGATTTGACAAATAAAATCCAAAAGATAAGATGGTGTGGTAGTTAGAGTCAGTTGTCAACTTGGCCAGGTGAGCGTACTTAGTTCTGTTGCTGCGGACAGGAGCTAATGGTATGTGAAACTCATCTGTTGCTGATTTACATCTGCAGTCGGTTAGGAGGCGTGCCTGCTGCAATGAAGGACGTTTGACTTAATTGGCTGGTGCTTAAATGAGAGACCACAATGTAGCACAGCCTAAGCAACTTGGCATTCCTCATCTCAGCACTCACAGCTCAGCCCAGGCCTTTGGAGGTGCAGAAAGAAATCACCCTGGGGAAAGTTGTTGGAACCCAGGGACCTGGAGAGAAGACCAGTAGAGACCATCCTCTGCCTTCCACGTAAGAAAGAACCTCAGTGGAAAGTTAGCTGCCTTTCCTCTGAAGAACTAACAAAATAAATCCCCTTCTATTAAAAGCCAATCCATCTCTGGTGTGTTGCATTCTGGCAGATAGCAAACTAGAACAGATGGTGTATTCAAGAAATGCCTTTTCAGTAATAACTTTGAATTTTAATAACTAAACTTACTGATTAAAAGGTTCAGATTGGTAGAATGGATTAAGAAATATAATCTAGCCATGTGTTGCTTACAAGAGACTCATCTTAGACACAAGGATACAAATAGATTGAAAGTGAAAGGATGGAAAAAGATTTTTCACACAAGTTGTAACCCAAAGAAAGCAAGAGTAGCTATACTAATATCGGATAAGATAGACTTTGAATGTAAAAACATCATAAGAGACAAAGAAGGACACTATGTACTAATAAAAGGGAAAATTCACCAAGAAGAAATAACAATCATAAATATTTATGCTCCCAATCAAGGAGCTCCAAACTATGTGAGAGAGATATTAGCAAAACTGAAGTGAGTGATAGATGTTTCAACAATAACAGTAGGAGACTTCAATACACCACTCTCCTCTACAGATAGAACAACCAGACAGAAGATCAACAAGAAAATAGAGAAGTTAAACAACTTGATAAATGAATCAGACCTAATAGACATATATAAGTCATTGCACCTCAAAACACCAGGACATATATTCTTCTCCAGTGCTCATGGAACATTCTCCAGGGTAGATCATATGCTGGGGCACTAAACAAGTCTTTATAAATTTAAAAACATTGAAATTATTCAAAACACTTTTTCTGATCACAATGGAATGAAGCTGGATCTCAACAACCATGAAAGAACAAGAACATTCACAAATATATAGAGATTAAATAACATACTCTTAAACAGCCAGTGGGTCAAAGAAGAAATTGCTAGAGATATCAGTAGCTGTCTGGAGATTAATGAAAATTAGAATACAACATATCAGAACTTATGGGATGTGGCAAAGGCTGTGCTGAGAGGGAAATTTATTGCCCTAAATGCCTATATTAAAAAACAAGAAAAAGCAAAAATCAAGGACGTAACTGCCCACCTGAGGAACTTGAGAAAGTACAGCAAACTAACCCCAAAGCACATAGAAGAATAGAAATAAAAAAGATCAAGGCAGAGTTAAATGAATGGAAGAACAAAAGAACGTAGAAATAATCAAACCAATAGTTGGTTCTTTGACAAAATCAATAAAATTCATGGGCCACTAGCAAGACTGACAAAGAAAAAATGAGATAAGATGCAAATAAACAAAATCAGAAATGAGATGGGATGTGCTATCACAGACCCTGAAGAAATAAAAGAAATAAGAGGATACTATGAACAACTATATGCCAACAAACTAGACAACTTAGATGAAATGGACAAATTCCTGGAAACACATAAACAAGCTACAATGACTCAGGGAGAAATAGAAGATATCAACAAACCAATCGCAAGTAAAGTGGTTCAATCATTCATCAAAAATCTTCCTACACGATGGTGCGACAGTGGCTCAGTGGCAGAATTCTCACCTGCTGTGCTGGAGACCCAGGTTTGATTCCCGGTGCCTGCCCAGGCAAAAAAAAATCTGTCTACAAAGAAAAGCCCAGGGCCAGATGGCTTCATGGGGGAATTTTATCAAACATTCCAAAAAGAACTAATACCAATCCTGATCAAACTCTTCCAAAAAATTGAGGAAAAAGGAACATATTTTAAGAAGCTAATATATTTTAATACCAAAACTGGATAAAGATGCTATAAGAAAGGAAAACTACAGGCCAATCTACCTAATGAACATAGGTGCAAAAATTCTCAACAAAATATTAGCAAGTAAAATCAAACATCATATTAAAACAATTGCTCACCACGACCATGTGGGGTTTATACCAGAAATGCAAGGATGGTTCAACAAAAGAAAATCAATTAATGTAATATAGCACATTAACAAATCCAAAGGGAAAAATCACATAATCATCTCAGTTGACGCTGAAAAAAGCATTCAACAAAACTAAACATCCCTTCTCAGATAAAGACATATCAAAAGATAAGAATCAAAGGTAATTTCCTCAATATGATAAAGGGAATATATGAAAAACTGATAGCCAGCATCGTACTCAATGGAGAGAGAATGAAAGTTTCCCCTAAGATCAGGAATGAGACAAAGATGCCCACTGTCACCACTATTATTCAACATTGTGCCAGAAGTTCTAGCTAGAAGAATCAAGAAGGACAAAGAAATAAAAGGCATCCAAATTGGGAAGGAAGAAGTAAAACTTTCATTATTTGCAGATGACATTATACTATACTTGGAAAATCCTGAGAAATCTACAGCAAAGTTACTTGAGCTAACAAATTCAGCAAGGTGATTGGATATAAAATTAACATACAAATATCAGTGAGGTTTCTATATACAAGCAATAGCCTAACTGAGAAGTCAGTTAAAGAAAAAAATCCATTCAATATAGCAACTAAAAGAATCAAGTGTTTAGGAATGAACTTAACTAGGGACATAAAGGACATGTATACAGAAAACTACATAACCCTGCTGAAAGAAATTAAAGATCTCAATAGATGGAAAGATATTCCCTACCCATGGACAGGAAGGTTAGATATGTTTAGGATGTCAATTCCACCCAAATTGATCTACAGATTCAAAACAGTACCAACCAAAATTCCAACAACCTACTTTGAAGACTCAGAAAAGCTAGCTATTAAATTCATCTGGAAGGGAAAGAGACCCAGAATAGCTAAAAACATCCTAAAAAGAAGAATGAATTGGGAGGATTAACACTTCCTGACTTTAAAACCTATTATAAAGACACATTGGTCAAAACAGCATGATACTGGCACAAGGATAGAAGTATTGACCAATGGAAACAAACCAAGAGTGCCGTAATACGCCGCCAAATCTATGGTCAATTGATGTTTTTTAAACTTTTTTTATTAATTAAAAAAATTAACAAACAAAACATTTAGATATCATTCCATTCTACATATACAATCAGTAATTCTTAATATCATCACATAGTTGCATATTCATCATTTCTTAGTACATTTGCATCAATTTAGAAAAATAAATAAAAAGACAACAGAAAAAGAAATAAAATGATAATAGAGAAAAAAGAGACTACACATACCATACCCCTTACCCCTTGCTTTCATTTACCACTAGCATTTCAAACTGAATTTATTTTAACATTTGTTCCCCCTATTATTTATTTTTATTCCATATGTTCTACTCTTCTGTTGATATAGTAGCTAAAAGGAGCATCAGACATAAGGTTTTCACATTCACAGAGTCTCATTGTGAAAGCTATATCATGGTTCAATCATCATCAAGAAACATGGCTACTGGAACAGAGCACTACATTTTCAGGCAATTCCCTCCAGCCTCTCTGCTACATCTTGAACAACAAGGTGATATCTACTTAATGCATAAGAATAACCTCCAGGATAACCTCTCAACTCTGTTTGGAATCTCTCAGCCATTGACACTTTGTTTCATTTTACTCTTCCCCCTTTTGGTCGAGAAGGTGCTCTCAATCCTTTGATGTTAATTCTCAGCTCATTCTAGAGTTTTTCTCAGTCCCTTGATGCTGAGTCTCAGCTCATTCCAGGATCTCTGTCCCACGTTGCCAGGAAGTCATGTCCCACACCCCTGGAAGTCATGTCCCATGCAGACAGGGGGAGGGTGGTGAGACTGCTCATCGTGTTGGCTGGAGAGAGAGCCCACATCTGAGCAACAAAAGAGGCTCTCTTGGGGGTGACTATTAGGCCTAAATTTTAATTTGACTTGACCTATCCTTTGTGGGGTTAAGCTTCATGTGAACAAACCTCAAGCCTGGGGGCTCAGCCTATAGCTTTGGTTGTCCACACTGCTTGTGAGAATATCAAGAATTCAACTTGGGGAAGTTGAATTTCTCCCCACTCTCACCATTCCCTGAAGGGGGCTTGCAAATACTTTTCCAGTCACTGATCAAATCATTCTGGGATTCATCGGGGCATCACTCTGGACAAACCCACAAAATCTCATGTGCTACCTGAGATTCCAAGTACTTATGACATTCAATCAAACTATCTACATGAGTTATATTAGGAAATGCTCTAGTCAAAATATAAATTTTGTAACAAATAAACATTTTTTGCTTTATTCTCACACATAAGGTGACATTTTAAAGTATTAATTATCATCTATTTTCAGCACCCTGCAATAACGACATTCCTTTGTTCTTCCTCATGCAAAAACATTTTTAAAATTTGTACATTGTACATTTCACTATTATTATACACTCTAGGCATTCCTAGATTATACCATCTCGATCTTTAACATCTATCTTTCTTTCTGATTTCATTTATGTCCCTAGCCCTCCTCCCTCTATCATTCTCACATGCAGCTTCATTCAGTGTTTTAACATAATTACATTACAGTTAGGTAGTATTGTGCTGTCCATCTCTGAGTTTTTGTATCCAGTCCTGTTGCACAGTCTGTATCCCTTCAGCTCCAATTATCCATTATCTTACCCTATTTCTATCTCCTGATGGTCTCTGTTACCAATGACATATTCCAAGTTTATTCACTAATGTCAGTTCATATAAGTGAGACCATACAGTATTTGTCCTTTAGTTTTTGGCTAGTCTCACTCAGCATAATGTTCTCAAGGTCCATCCATGTTGTTACATACTTCATAAGTTTATTCTGTCTTAGAGCTGCATAATATTTCATTGTATGTATATACCACAGTTTGTTTAGCCACTCGTCTGTTGATGGACATTTTGGCTGTTTCCATCTCCTTGCAATTGTAAATAATGCTGCTATAAACATTGGTGTGCAAATGTCCATTTGTGCCTTTGCCCTTAAGTCCTCTGAGTAGATACATAGCAATGGTATTGCTGGGTCATATGGCAATTTTATATTCAGCTTTCTGAGGAACCGCCAAACTGCCTTCCACAGTGGTTGCACCATTTGACATTCCCACCAACAGTGAGTAAGTGTGCCTCTTTCTCCACATCCTCTCTAGCACTTGTCATTTTCTGTTTTGTTGATAATGGCCATGCTGGTGGGTGTGAGATATCTCATTGTGGTTCTGATTTGCATTTCTCTAATGGCCAGGGACGTTGAGCATCTCTTCACATGCCTTTTGGCCATTTGTATTTCCTCTTCTGAGAAGTCTCTGTTCAAGTCTTTTTTCCATTTTGTAATTGGGTTGGCTGTCTTTTTGTTGTTGAGTTGAACAATCTCTTTATAAATTCTGGATACTAGACCTTTATCTGATATGTCCTTTCCAAATATTATCTCCCATTGTGTAGGCTGTCTTTTTATTTTCTTGATGAAGTTCTTTGATGCACAAAAGTGTTTAATTTTGAGGAGCTCCCATTTAATTATTTCTTTCTTCAGTGATCTTGCTTTAGGTGTAAGGTCCATAAAACCACCTCCAATTATGAGTCATCAGATATCTCCCTACATTTTCCTCTAACTGTTTTATGGTCTTAGACCTAATGTTTAGATCTTTGATCCATTTTGAGTTAACTTTTGTATAGGGTGTGAGATACGGGTCCTCTTTCATTCGTTTGCATATAGATATCCAGTTCTCTAGGCACCATTTATTGAAGAGACTGTTCTATCCCAAATGAGTTGGCTTGACTGCCTTATCAAAGATCAAATGTCCATAGATGAGAGGGTCTATATCTGAGCACTCTATTCAATTCCATCGGTCAATATATCTATCTTTATGCCAGTGCCATGCTGTTTTGACCACTGTGGCTTCATAATATGCCTTAAAGTCTGGCAACGTGAGACCTCCAGCTTCGTTTTTTTCCCTCAAGATACTTTTAGCTATTCGGGGCACCCTGCCCTTCCAGATAAATTTGCTTATTGGTTTTTCTATTTCTGAAAAGTAAGTGGTTGGGATTTTGATTGGTAGTGTGTTGAATCTGTAAATCAATTTAGGGAGAATTGACATCTTAACTATATTTAGTCTTCCAATCCATGAACATGGTATGCCCTTCCATCTATTTACGTCTCCTGTGATTTCTTTTAACAGTTTCTTGTAGTTTTCTTTGTATAGGTCTTCTGTCTCTTTAGTTAAATTTATTCCTAAGTATTTTATTCTTTTAGTTGCAATTGTAAATGGAATTCTTTTCTTGATTTCCCCCTCAGATTGTTCATTACTCGTGTATAGAGACACTACGGATTTTTGAATGTTGATCTTGTAACCTGCCACTTTGCTGTACTCGTTTATTAGCTCTAGTAGTTTTGCTGTGGAGTTTTCAGGGTTTTTGACATATAGTATCATATCATCTGCAAACAGTGATAGTTTTACTTCTTCCTTTCCAATTTTGATGCCTTGTATTTCTTTTTCTTGCCTAATTGCTCTGGCTAGAACTTCCAACATGATGTTGAATAACAGTGGTGATAGTGGACATCCTTGTCTTGTTCCTGATCTTAGGGGGAAAGTTTTCAATTTTTCCCCATTGAGGATGATATTAGCTGTGGGTTTTTCATATATTCCCTTTATCATTTTAAGGAAGTTCCCTTGTATTCCTATCCTTTGAAGTGTTTTCAACAGGAAAAGATGTTGAATCTTGTCAAATGCCTTCTCTGCTTCAATTGAGATGATCATGTGATTCTTCTGCTTTGATTTGTTGATATGGTGTATTACATTAATTGATTTTCTTATGTTGAACCATCCTTGCATACCTGGGATGAATCCTACTTGGTCATGATGTGTAATTCTTTTATTGTATTGCTGGATTCTATTTGCTAGAATTTTGTTAAGGATTTTGCATCTATATTCATTAGAGAGATTGGTCTGTAGTTTTCTTTTTTTGTAATACTTTTCCCTGGTTTTGGTATGGGGGTGATGTTGGCTTCATAGAATGAATTAGGTAGCTTTCCCTCCACTTCAATTTTTTTGAAGAGTTTGAGCAGGGTTGGTACTAATTCTTTCTGGAATGTTTGATAGAATTCACATGTGAATCCATCTGGTCCTGGACTTTTCTTTTTGGGAAGCTTTTGAATGACTGATTCATTTTCTTTACTTGTGATTGGTTTGTTGAGGTCATCTATTTCTTCTTGAGTCAAAGTTGGTTGTTCATGCCTTTCTAGGAACTTGTCCATTTCATCTACATTGTTGTATTTATTAGCATAAAGTTGTTCATAGTATCCTGCTATTACCTCCTTTATTTCTGTGAGGTCAGTGGTTATGTCTCCTCTTCCATTTCTGATCTTATTTATGTGCATCCTCTCTCTTCTTCTTTTTGTCAATCTTGCTAAGGGCCATCAATCTTGTTGATTTTTTCATAGAACCAATTTCTGGTCTTATTGATTTTCTCTATTGTTTTCATGTTCTCAATTTCATTTATTTCTGCTCTAATCTTTGTTATTTCTTTCCTTTTGCTTGCTTTGGGGTTAGTTTGCTGTTCTTTCTCCAGTTCTTCCAAGTGGACAGTTAATTCCCGAATTTTTGCCCTTTCTTCTTTTTTGATATAGGCATTTAGGACAATAAATTTCCCTCTTAGCCCTGCCTTTGCTGTGTCCCATAAGTTTTGACATGTTGTGTTTTCATTTTCATTCGCCTCGAGATATTTACTTATTTCTCTTGTAATTTCTTCCTTGCCCACTGGTTAAGAGTGTGTTGTTGAGCCTCCACGTATTTGTGAATTTTCTGGCACTCTGCCTATTATTGATTTCCAACTTCATTCCTTTATGATCTGAGAAAGTGTTGTGTATGATTTCAATCTTTTTAAATTTGTTGAGATTTGCTTTGTGACCCAGCATATGGTCTATCTTTGAGAATGATCCATGAGCACTTGAGGAAAAAGTGTATCCTGCTGTTGTGGGGTGTAATGTCCTATAAATGTCTGTTAAATCTAGCTCATTTATTGTAATATTCAAATTCTGTTTCTTTATTTATCCTCTGTCTAGATGTTCTGTCCATTGATGAGAGTGGGGAATTGAAGTCTCCAACTATTATGGTAGATGTGTCTGTTTCCCTTTTCACTATTTTCAGTGTTTGCCTCACGTATTTTGGGGCATTCTGGTTTGGTGCATAAATATTTATGATTGTTATGTCTTCTTGTTGAATTGTTCCTTTTATTAGTAGATAGTATCCTTCTTTGTCTCTTTTAACTGTTTTACATTTGAAGTCTAATTTGTTGGGTATTAGTATAGCTACTCCTGATCTTTTCTGGTTGTTATTTGCATGAAATATCTTTTCCCAACCTTTCACTTTCAACCTATGTTTATCTTTGGGTCTAAGATGTGTTTCCTGTAGACAGCATATAGAAGGATCCTGTTTTTTAATCCATTCTGCCAGTCTATATGTTTTGATTGGGGATTTCAATCCATTAACATTTAGTGTTATTACTGTTTGGGTAGTACTTTCCTCTACCATTTTGCCTTTTGTATTTTATACATCATATCTAAATTTCCCTTCTTTTTACACTCTTCTCCACATCTCTCTCTTCTATCTTTTCATATCTGTCTCTAGTGCTCCCTTTAGTATTTCTTGCAGAGCTGGTCTCTTGGTCACAAATTCTCTCAGTGACTTTTTGTCTGACAATGTTTTAATTTCTCCCTCATTTTTGAAGGACAATTTTGTTGGGTATAGAATTCTTGGTTGGCAGTTTTTCTCTTTTAGTAATTTAAATATATCATCCCACTGTCTTCTTGCCTCCATGGTTCGTGCTGAGAAATCTACACATAGTCTTATTGGGTTTCCCTTGCATGTGATGGATTGCTTTTCTCTTGCTGCTTTCAAGATCCTCTCTTTCTCTTTGACCTCTGACATTCTGACTAGTAAGTGTCTTGGAGAACGTCTATTTGGATCTATTCTCTTTAGGGTACACTGCACTTCTTGGATCTGTAATTTTAGGTCTTTCATAAGAGTTGGGAAATTTTCAGTGATAATTTCTTCCATTAGTTTTTCTCCTCCTTTTCCCTTCTCTTCTCCTTCTGGGACACCCACAACACGTATATTTGTGTGCTTCATATTATCATTCAATTCCCTGAGTCCCTGCTCATATTTTCCCATTCTTTTCCCTATAGTTTCTGTTTCTTTTTGGATTTCAGATGTTCCGTCCTCCAGTTCACTAATCCTAACCTCTGTCTCTTGAAATTTACCATTGTAGGTTTCCATTGTTTTTTTCATCTCTTCAACTGTATCTTTCATTTCCATAAGTCCTGTAATTTGTTTTTTCAGACTTTCCATTTCTTCTTTTTGTTCATTCCTTGCCTTCTTCATATCCTCCCTCAATTCATTGATTTGGTTTTTGATGAGGTTTTCCATTTCTGTTTGTATATTCTGAATTAGTTGTTTTAGCTCCTGTATCTCATTTGAACTATTGGTTCGTTCCTTTGACTGGGCCATATCTTCAATTTTCCTGGTGTGATTTGTTATTTTTTGCTGGCATCTAGACATTTAATTACCTTAATTAGTTTATTCTGGAGGTTGCTTTCACTTATCTTACCTGGGATTTTCTTGCTAGATGAGTTTGTTGTCTATCTGTTCTTTGACCTTCAGTTCAGCTTTTCCTGGGCCTCTAGCTTAAGTTTTGTTTAACAGAGGGTAATTTTTCAGTTCTTGTTTTCTTGTTTCTTGTCCTGCTTGTAAGGTGCCTTTTCCCTCCCCACCCTTAGGAGGGTCTACATAGGTATTACAGACTCCAGCCAGGTTTTCCCGGACTAAACTGGCCTCCTATCAGGGGGAAGGAGTCACCTGCATCAGTTTTCCATGAGGGTGAGACCCAGCAGGTTGAAAGACTTTCCTGTGAAGTCTCTGGGCTCTGTTTTTCTTATCCTGCCCAGTATGTGGCGCTTGTCTCTCTGCAGGTCCCACCAGCAAAAGATGTTGTGGCTCCTTTAACTTTGGAAGGCTCTCCCTGCTGGGGGCGTGGTGGAGAGAGAGGGGAGGTTGTAGGCTGGTTTTAATGGCTTCAAATCGCCAAGCCCTGCGGTCTGAATTCCTTGAGAGAGGGATTCCACCTAAGTTGGGCTTCACCCCTCCCCTGGGGAAGGCACACGTGGGAGATAGCCCTGAAAGCAGTCTGTTTCTGCCTATTCCTGGGACAGTGGCAGCCCGAGTAGTCCCCCTGCTCAATCCAGAGGCAGCCAAGCCTCCGTAGAAACAGCCACAAAAACCTGTTTCATCCCCTTTCCTCTTTTTCAGTTAGCCCAATAAGCGACCTCCACCTTGACAGTTTCACCTGAGCTGAGGGCCTATTTTAAGTAGTCAGAATTTGTTTATTAATGCCACAATTGGTGTTTGGTTGGACTCAGTCCCTGCTACTGTTAGAGTCTCTTTCCTTTCCCTCTAGGAAGCCACCTATGCGGGAGGGGCGCTGGGCGCCAGCTTTCACGGCTTGAGGAACTCACAGTTCTAGAGACTCACAGCTGGTCCCGCTGGTCCAGACTGGGGTACACTGTGTGTCTGGTCACTATCGTGGCTCTGGGAGCTGTTCTGTACTGTTTCTGGTTATTTAGTAGTTGTTCTGGAGGACGAACTAAAACGTGCACATTGCTAAGCCTCCATCTTGGCCCCTCTGGTCAATTGATTTTTGACAAGGTTCCCAAATCCACTGAACTAGGACAAAAAGTCTTTTCAATAAATGGGCAAGGGAGAACTGGATATCAATAACCAGAAGAATGAAAGAGGACCTTTACCTTACATCCTATACAAAAATTAACTCAAAGTGGATCAAATGCCTAAATATAAGAACTAGCACCATAAAATTTGTAGAAGAAAATGTGGGGAAACATCATCAAGACCCAGTAATAGGAGGTAGCTTCCTAAACTTTATACCCAAAGCACAAGCAACAGAAGAAAAAAAATAGATAAATGGGAACTCCTCAAAATCAAATGCTTCTGCACTTCAAAAGACTTGGTCAAAAAAGTGAAGAAACAGCTAATTCAATGGGAGAAAATATTTGGCAATCACATATCAGACAAAGGTTTGCTTTCTTGTATATACAAAGAAATCATACAACTCAACAACAAAAGAACAAACAACCCAATTATAAAATGGGCCAAAGATATGATTGGCATTTTTTCTGAAGAGCAAATACAAATGGCTCAAAATCACGTGAAGAGATGTTCATTTTCATTGGCTATAAGGGAAATGCAGATCAAGACTACAATAAGATACCACCTCACACCTATAAGAATGGCTGCTACTAAACAAACCAGAAACTACAAATGTGGGAGAGGATGTGGAGAAATTGGGACACTTATGTAGTGCTGGTGGGAATGTATACTAGTGCAGCCACTATGGAAGACAGTTTGGCGGTTCCTTATGAAACTAAATATCGAGCTGCCCTATGACGTAGCAATAGCATTACCTGGTATATACCCATAAAAGCTGAAAGCAGTGACATAAACAGACATTTTCACATCAATGTTCATAGCAGCATTATTTACAATCACCAAAACATGGAAACAAACCAAATGCCCATCAACAGATGAGTGGATTAACAAAATATGTTATATACATACATTGGATTATTATACAGCAATAAGACAAAATGACATCCTGAAGCACAAATCGAGATGGACAAGCCTTGAGGACATAATGCTGAGTGAAATAAGCCAGACACAAAAGGATAGATACTGTATGGCTCCACTTTTATGACCCTGGTAATGGTAAAATCAGAGACTTATAATACAGAATATAGGGGACTTAGCGATACATAGAAGCTAGAGATCAATGAGTGGTTAGTTAATGAGGTTTAACTCAAATGCAAGGGAATTGAGAGAAGTGAAGATGGTTCTCTAGAGGGCCTATAAGTAATATAACCATGCTGATGGTGAACATAATTCAAAGAGGTAGTATAGACCTATATGTCCCACTGATCAACACTAAAGATATAAATTAGTTCTTGAAAGAACTACTTCAAAGGTAGGATTCATGTATGTTCTAGTTTGCTAGCTGCCAGAATGTAACACACCAGAGATAAATTGGCTTTCAATAAAAAGGGGATTTATTTAGTTAACGTATAGTTCTTCAGAGGAAAGGTAGCTAAAGTTCAATTGAGTTTCTTTCTGATGTAGGAAGGCACAGGGAGATCTCTGCTGGCCTTCTCTCCAAGCCTCTGGGTTCCAACAACTTTCCCCGTGGTGATTCCTTTCTGCATCTCCAAAGGCCTGGGCTGAGGGAGTGCTGAGATGAGGTATGCTGAGCCACTTTGGCTGTGCTACATTGAGCTCTCTCATTTAAGCACCAGCCAATTAAATCAAACATTATTCATTACAGCAAGCACCCCTCCTAGCCAACTGCAGATGTAATCAGCAGCTGATGAGGTTCCCATGCCATTGGCTCATGTTCACAGCAATAGAACTAGGCACCTTCACCTGGCTAAGTTGACCCCTGAATCTAACTACCACAATGTACAATGAGTGTTTAAGTCCAGGGTGAGGGGGAAAATTGCTACTGCATGCAATGGGCTAAGTTTAAGAGTAAAACCTCAGCACTACCACAGCAACAGCAGAGGTAAGAATTGGAGGGTGGGACAAGAGATAAAAGGAGGTTCAGATTTCCTATTTGGTAAGAGTATGTTTATTGTTTATCTTTCTCTTGGAAACAATGAAATTACCTAAAATTGAGAGTTTTGATGGACTGTGGACTTTTGGTATTATACATTATGCCTAATGAACGCAGGTTGCTGAAGGATGTACTGACTAAGTAGATTGGTGAATGATGGTGGATACATATGATTGAATATTGTGCTCCTACAAAAAGGAACAATGTCCTGAGGCATGCAATGATATGAATGAAACTTTGGGGCATTTGGTGGGGCAAAATTAGACAGAAATGAAAGAACAATTGTTGTATGGTCTCCTTTAGAAAATGCTTATAAGAAAACAGGGGCCTAGATTGTAAGCTCTTATAGCAGACACATTTAGTACGAAGTGGTAATTATTTTTCTGAATTTTAAGAGGCTGTTTTTTATATCTCTAACCTGATATTTAGAGATAAGAATAAAGCCAATCAGGTCGGGTTTAAAGTAATTCAGAACACAGGGGTAACAAAGACATTGTCTATGTTTTAGAATCACACAGACCAAAGGAAGAAAGGTTATTTTGTCTGGAACCTAAATTTTCTGTAGCACATAATCTAACTCAACCTATCTGTATAGCTCATTTGAAAAATTGAAACACAGAGAACACAGAATAAGAAAGTGGGCCTTTAATCCTGTATAGCTTAATGTAATGCCTGAATACATGCCAGAGTATATTAAGCAGATAATCAAAATGTATTGACTATTAAACTTTACCATAAAGGAATCTCCCAATATTGGGGACACCCAAATCAATAGGCCAAGCTCTTGACCTTGAGGCTTACTCTTGTGAAGCTTATGTAGGAAGTGGAGAAGCTTAGCCTACCTATAGGTATGCCTAAGAGTTACTTCTGGAGAACCTCTTTTGTTGCTCAAATGTGGCCTCACTCTCTCTAAGCCTAACTCTGAAAGTGAAATTATTGCCCTTCCCCCCTATGTGGGACATGACATCCAGGGGTGCAAGTCTCCCTGGTGACATGGGAGATGACTCACAGGGATAGTTCTGGCTCTGGCACTATGGAATCAATAATTCCATCCTGACCAAAAAGGGGAAAGGAAGTGTAGATAATAAAGTATCAGTGGCACAAGGATTCCAGGCACTAGAGTAGCTTTCCAGAAACCTACAACCTCCAGATAGATCCCTGGTCCAGA
The DNA here is from genome assembly GCF_023851605.1 of Tamandua tetradactyla. NCBI lineage: Eukaryota > Metazoa > Chordata > Mammalia > Pilosa > Myrmecophagidae > Tamandua > Tamandua tetradactyla. Next base: position 17,596,756 of record NC_135353.1, read on the forward strand.
TACATCAGCCTCTCCAGAACATCAGATAGTTCCATCTCCCTACCCCATATTAGTGACTGACTGTTCCAATATCAGAAATTTAGAATTGCCATAGCCCAAAGAGAGGTTTCAAAAGATCAAGGGTGATGGTGGAATTATACATAGAAGATAGGACTTAACAAATGAATATGAAGGCAGAATCATTAAATTGATATCTCTTTTTTTTAGTCACCAGTATTTTAGAGCAGCTAGAAGTAAAAACCTAAAATTGTGAAATTGTAACCCATGTCAAAGTTTGAAATATGGTGCACAACCAATTGTGGTGCTGTGCTTTGAAATTTATAGCCATTTTGTATATATATATATTGTTCACAAAAAAAGAAAAAAAAGGCAATTGTGATGATAAAAAAGTATTTAATCCTCTAGTCTCCTACATTCTGGAGCAGCTAGAAGGAAAAATATGAGAGGTTTGTATAGTAGCTCATGACAAACTCTGGGATCTTTCCTGCAACCACTTTTTGAAGAGTACTATGAAAACTATTGCTTTTTTTATTTCTTTGCTTTGTATATGTTATATTATACAATAAAAAAAGTTAAAAAAGAAAGTATGAGTTACAGAGAGAGTTTATATAGAGTTGAGAAGCTACTCTTGAGGTTGCTGTCACACAAGCTTCAGTTAGACATTGCTACCCATCATAACTTGCCAAACCCCAACCAAAACCATTCCAGCCAACCCCAAAGAACACCCAGGGTAATATATAAGATTCTACAAAGGTTCTATGCATAAGAGTGACTTTTCAGAAGCCTACAACTTCCAGATGGTCCCTGGACCAGGTAAGTCCTGAAATGTAGAGGGCCCAGCCTCTCCAGAACATCAGCTACTTCCATCTTCCAACCCCATATTATTGACAGCCCCTTCCAACATGAAAAAGTTAGAATGGCCAAAGCCCAAATACCCCTAAATAAAGGGATACAAATATCAAAGGTGATGGTGGGGTTATAAAGAGAAGATAGGATTTAACAAGTGAATATGATTGCTGAATCATTAAATTGATATCTCTTTTAGTCTCCAGTATTTTAGACAGCTAGAAGTGAAAACCTAAAATTGTGGAATTTTAATTTTAATCCATGGAAAACTCTGAATTATGTTCTACAAGTTATTGTGGTGCTGTGCTTTGAAATTTATTGCTTTTTTGTATATATGTTGTTTTTCACAAAAAGAAAGTAAAGATTGTGGTGATAAAAATATTTATTCCTTCTAGCCTCCTATATTCTGTAGCAGCTAGAGGGAAAAATCTGAGAGGATCATATGGTAGCTCATGACAAATTCTGGGACCTGTCCTATAACTTATTGAGGAGTGCTTTGAAAACTATTGTTTTTTCCTTTCTTTGCTTTGTATATACATTATATTATACTAAAAAAAGTTAAAATATTTTGCATATAGTAATACATTGCCTGTTAATTCAATATAAAAACACAAGTGTGTACTACTGCTCATTTATGGTGACTCACAAGGGAACAAAATCAAACTTCAGAAGAAATCTAGAATGAATTTTGACTTATCATAGCATCTGTCTGTCAGCTGTTAATAAAACTTCTCCCAACTTTCCACTAGAGTAGCAAATGGCCCTATCAGATATCAAATATATTATAAACTTATAGTAATTACAACAGCATGGTACATATGGGAATTTAATATATAAAATTTGTGGAATTACAGGGGAAAAAAGCATATATACTTAATGTAAATGATAAAAGGACAATTTACTTCCAATTTGGAAAAAAAGTAAAGTTAGGGCTTTACCTCCATAGATAAGAACAATTCAAAAGGGTTAAATAGGTAAATATTAAAAAATAAACTTATGAGTCAGAGTTACATATATGAAAATATTTTTAGTAGCTTTAAGAATCTCCAGGCTCTTTAAAATTTCAAAGAAAGAAAGAAAAAATCCCAAAGACAAATGGGCCAAGAATAGATCAGACAATTGGCAAATGGAAAAATACACCTGAGAAACTTATGAAATACATACAAACTTATTAGTAATCATGGAAATAAAATATTAAAATTAGATATACCTGAAATATCAATTGGACAAAAAGTTTTAAAATATGATAACAGTTAATAGCAATGGTATGTGGAAAGTAATATTCAACTACCTATAGGTGGAACTGTAAGTGGCAAATACTTTCTTGGAAGTACTACTTTTTGATAAGTGACTTAATACATATTTGTATTAAATTTTACTTCTAGGTATCTATCTTACATAACTACTTTTATATATGCATAATGATGTATTACAATTGCAACCCCTCCACAATCACAATTTTAAGTGCCACACTCTCTGGACATCACTGTCTGTGGAATGCAATAATCAGAAATGGGTTGGCTTTTACAATGGGAATTCATTAGCTTACAAATTTGCAATTCTAAAGCTGTGAAAATATATAAGTTAAGGCATCAACGGGATGATACCTTCTCTGAAGAAAGGCCACTGGCAATCTGGGACTCCTCAGGCACTTGGCAATGTCTGTTGGTCCTTGTCTCCTGGATTTCCTAGCCTTCAACCTTCAGCTTCAATGTTGTCCTCTCTGTTTCCCGTGTGTCCTCTCTCAGCTCTTGTGGAGACTTTTTCTCTAAACTCTGGGGCTTTTTCTCTGTATTTATCCTCTTATAAATGATTCCAGCAAGAGGATTAAGATCCACCCTGAATGAGGTGGGTCACATCTCAATTTAAATAACCTAATCAAAAGGGTCTCACCCTCAATAGGTCTATACCCACAGGAATGGATTAAACAAACATGATCTTTTCTGGGGTACATAACAGCTTCAAACTGCCACATCTTTCTTGAACATTCACTCTGAGTATCAATTTTCCCTTTCTACTAGATCATTCCACTCAACATGCAAATATATTGTATTTTATGACGTTAAAACCAACAATGTTTTTACCTCACATTTAATTCCAGTTATACCCCAAATTCCCTGTTTCTTTTACAGCAAAATTCCTCAGAAAATGTCCATACTTTATTGCCATCTCCAATTCCTCTCTTCCTATTTTCTCTTAATCCAGTCATCTGTTGATGATACTTGGTTTGCTTCCTTCCTTTGGCTGTTGTGAATGCTGCTATAAACATTGGTGTACATATATGTATTTGAGTCCTCTTCAATTTTTTTAGATGTACACCAAGAAGTGGGATTAATGGATTATATGGTAATTCTAGTTTCAGTTTGTAGCCTGAAACTTTGCTGAATTCATTTATTAGTTCTAGTAGCTTTCTTGTGGATTCTATAGGATTTTCTATATAAAGGACCACATCATTTGCAAATACAGACAGTTTTACTTCTTCATTTCCAGTTTGGATGCCTTTTATTCCTTTCTCTTTCCTAAATGCTCTGGCTGGAACTTCTAGTACAATGTTGAATAGCAGTGGTGACAGTGGGCATACTTGTCTCATTCCAGATCTTAGAGAGAAAACTTTCACTCTTTCACCATGGAGCATAACGTGGGTTTTGCATATATGCCATTTATCATGTAGGAAAATGTTTTTCTGAGCATTTTTATCATGAAAGGATGTTGCATTTTATTAATGTTGTGTATTACAGTCCTTGATTTTCTTAGGTTGAAATACTCTTGCATTTCTGGGATAAATCCCACTTGATCATAGTGTATAATTCTTTTAATATGCTGATAAATTCAATTTGCTAATATTTTATTCAGGATATTTGGATTCATGTTCTTTGGGGAAAATTGGTCTAAAATTTTCTTGTCATGCCCTTATGTGGCTTTGGTATTCAGGTCATGTTAGACCTCATAGAATGAGTTATGAAGAGTTCCCCTCTTTTAAACTTTTTGGAAAAGTTTGAAATTGATTGTTGTTAATATTTTATTGAATCTTTCATAGAATTCACCATTGAACTTGTCTGGTCCAGGACTTTTTTTTTTTTGATTACTGATTGAATCTCCTTACTTATTATAAGTGTGCTTAGACCTATTTCTACTTGATTCAGTACGTTGTGTGTTTCTAGGAACTTGTCCATTTTCCCTAGATTATCTAATTTGTTAGTATATAATTGTTCATGGTATCATCTTATATTATTTTTAATTTTGCAAGAGTAGTGGTATTAGTCTGACCCTTTAATTTTGGATTTCAGTTACTTGTATCATTACTCATTTTTTTCCCCATCAGTCTAGCTAAAGGGTTGTGTTTTATTGATCTTTCCAAACAACCAAATTTGGTTTCATTGATTCTCTCAATTGTTTTTCTATTGTCTATTTCATTTGTCACTGCTTTAATGTTCATTATTTCTTTTGCTTCTACTAACATTAGGTTTAGTTTGCTCTACTTTTTAAATTATTTCAGATGTAAAGACAGGTTTTTGTTTTGAGATCTTTCTCTTTTGAAGAAAGGCATTCATAGCTATGAATCTTCCTCTGTGTACTGTCTTCATTGTAGCCCATAAATTTTGATATTTCTTTCCACTTTCATTCAGTACAAGATATTTAACAATTTCCCTTGTGATTTCTTCTTTGATCAATTGATTCTTTAAATGCATTGTTTAATTTCCACATATTTATGAATTTTACAGTTTTCCTTATTTTATTGATTTCTAGCTACAATCCATTTTGGTTGAAGATGTTTTGTATAATTTCAATCTTTTCAGATTTATTGGGACTTGTTTTGTGACCTAATACATCATCTGTCCTGGAGAATGAGCAATGTGCAATTGAGAAGAACATATTCTACTTTTGCTGTGTGGGTTGTTTTGTACATGTATGTTAGGTCTATTTCATTTGTACTATTGTTCAAGCCCTCTGTTTCCTTCTTGAACTTCTAACTATATGTTCATTCCATTATTGAAAAGCAGTGTATTGAAGCCTCCAATTATTATTGTACACATGTAGATTACTCCTGTATGTTTAATAATTGTTTGCTTCGTGTATTTTGGGGATATAATTCGGTGCATAAATGTTCATAATTCTGACATACTCTTGGGGGAACTGACATTTTTATTACCATAGAAGGTACTTGTTTGTCTCTTGTAACAGATTTTGATTTAGGTCTTTTTTGTCACATTTTAGTACAGCCACCCCAGCTCTTTTTTGGATACTATTTGCATGGAATATCTTTTTCCACCCTTCCACTTTCAACCTGTTTATGTCTTTGTGTCTAAGCTTGGTTTCTTTAAACAGCACATAGTTGGATCATAGTTCTTTTTGTCTATTTTGCCAATCAGTGTCTTTTTTTTCCTCTTTTGTGGTTTTTAATTGTGGGAACATATATATATATATATCATAAACTTTCCTACCTCAACTACTCCCAAGCATACCATTCAGCAGTATTAATCTCATTCACAATATTGCCGTACCCTCACCAACTTCCACTACTAAAACTTTCTCATCTCTCTGAACAGAAACCCTACACCCATTGTGTTAGTTTGAAAGCTTCCAGAATGCAATACACCAAAAATGGAGAAGACTTTAAAAGGGGAATTTAATAAGTTACAAGTTTACAATTCTAAGCCTATAAGATGTCCAAACTCAGGCATCCAAGGAAAGATACCTTAATACAAGAAAGGTCAATGGGTCTGGAACAGCTCTGCCAGATGGGAAGTCACGTGGCAGGCATCTGTTGGTCCCTTGCTCCTGGGCTCCATTGCTTTCAGCCTCTGTTCCTGTAGGGTTTCCTCACTTTTCATCTCTGGGGTTGGCTTTCTTTGGCTCTCTCCAGATTCTGCCTGGCTTAACATTTCAAGGGAAGGCACAAGAAAATGTCTGCTAGGCTCCAAGCATCTCCAAACATCTGTGTATCTGCTCTCTCTGTTGGCTCTGAAGCTCCTGTCATTTCTGACTCTCTACTAAATGTTTCCTCTTTTAAAGGATTCCAGTAAACTAATCAAGACCCACCTGGAATGGGTGGAGTCACATCTCCATGTAATCAAAACTCATATCCACAATTAGGCATGTCTCATCTCCATGGAGATAGTTTAATCAAAGTTTCTGCTATACAATATTGAATCAGGATTAAAAGAAACAGCTGCCTCCACAAGACAGAATCAGGATTACAACATGACTTTTCTGGGGTACATAATACTTTCAAACAAGCACATCTATTATGCCTTAACTCCCCATTCCCCTTGCACCTCACTTCTGGCAACCTGTGCAGTAATTTCCATCTCTATGAGCTTCCACATTCTCAGATATTTTCTTTATTGTTACTATGAAGTTTAAATTTAGAATCCTAAATTTGAACAATTTTCTGCTTTAATACCAACTTAACTTCGATAGTATATAAAAACTATGTTCTTATATACTTCTGTCACCCCACTTCTATGTAGTTCTTGTTAAAAATTGAATATTATTATAAGTCTAAATCCACTGACATATGATTGCATTTTTCTATATTTTTCTTTTAGATCCTGTAGGAAGTAAAAAGTGAAGTTAAAAATAAAAAATACAATAGGACTGGCATTTATATTTACTCACATCGTTACCCTTACCAGAGAGCTTTATTTCTGAATGTGGCTTTGGTGTATTGTCTATTGACATTTCCTTTCAACTCGAAGAATTCTCTTTAACAAACTCTCTCAGGTTTTTATTATATGGGAATGTCTTACTCTTTCCCTTATATTTGAAAGACAATTTGCTGGATATGAAATCCTTTCTTGGAAATTTTTTGTTTTCAGTGGTTTAAATGTCATCCCATGTTTTCTCCATGATTTCTGATGAGAAATCAGTACTTAATCTTATTGAGTTTCCCTTGTATGTGACACATCGCCTCTCTCTTGTGGCTTTCAGAAATTTCTCTTTACTATTGGTATTCAATATTCCATCACGGTGTGGATCTATTTCAGTTTATCCTCTTTGGATTTCATTGAGCATGTTGGATGTGTATATTTAAGTCTTTGTTAAATTTGGAAAATTTTCTGCCATTATTTCTTTGAATATTCTCTCTGTTTATTTCTATTCCTTCTCATTCTGGGATTCCCATAATGCATATATTGGTGCATTGCTGTTCATTTATTTCTTCTTTTTTCTTTGGTATGCCATATGGCAGGGTCACATTTCATTATTTTTCCATGTGAGTATCCCATTATCTTAGCACCATTTGTTGAATTTTTTGTTTGTTTGTTTGTTTTGGGGGATGTGCATGGACCAGGAATTGAACCCAGGTCTCCCACATCGCAGGCAAGAATTCTAGCACTGAACTATCCTTGTACCCTCCTATCTTAATTTTTTAACTAGAGAAGTTGTAGGTTTACAGAAAAATCATGCAGAAAATGCATAGTTCCTATAGAAATCACCCTCACATGCACAGCTTTCCCTATTATTAACACTTTTCATTTGTGTGAGACCTTTGTTATAATCAATAAAGCAATATTACTAAAATAATACTAATAAATTTAGCCCAAAGTTTACATTAACAATTCATGGTTTGTGTTGTAAACTCTGATAACTCTGATTTTTTTGTGTGTGTGTGCATGATCTGGGAATCGAACCTGAGTCTCCCACATGGAAAGCAAGCATTCTACCACTGAACCACCTGTGCAACCAAACTGTGATTTTTAAAATTGCTTTCTATTAGTATATATACAACCTAAAATTTCCCCTTTTAACCACATTCAAATATATAATTGAGTAAATCATATTCATGATGTGGTACTATCACCATGATCCATTAAGAAATCTTTTCCATCACATTGAACACTCTTATATTTAAGAAGGTCACTATATAACAATAAAAGGAACAATCCACCAAGAAGAAATAACAAAAATGAATATTTACGCACCTAACCATGGTGTCCCAAAATACATGAGGCAAACACTGGCAAAATTGAATGGAGAAATAGATGGCTCTACAACAAAAGTTGGAAACTTCAATACACCACTCTCGTCAATATATCAAACATCTAGATGGAAGATCAATAAGGAAAGAGAGTACCTGAATAATAATATTACAAATTAACTATACCTAAGAGTTATGATTAGAACATAGCAGCCCCAAACACCAGGATATGCATTCTTTTCAAGTGTACGAGACATTCTCCAGGATAAACAAGATGTTGCATCACAAAACAAGTCCCAATAAATTGAGAAAGATTGAAATCATACAAAGCATTTTCTCTGAACATAATGTAACATAAACTGGAAATCAATAATGGATATAAAACTGGAAAACCCACAAATATATGGAAATTTTATAATACCCTCATAATCAGTGGACCAAAGAAGAAATTGCAGGAAAATCAGAAAATATCTTGAGATGAATAAAAATGAGAACACAATATATTAAAAATTACGGGATACAGCAAAGACAATGCTAAGAAGGAAATGTAAAGCCCTAAACACTTACATCCAAAAAGAAGAGCTATTTGAAAAAAATCCAGAATACTACCTGACTGTAATACAATAATGTTAGAACATTGAATGAAACTGAATGTGAGAATGGTACAGGGAGGAGGCCTGGGGGCACGAATGAAATCAGAAGGAAAAATAGATGATAAAGACTGAGATAAAGACTGGGATGCCTAGAATGTATAATGATAGTGACTAAATGTACAAATTAAAAAATGTTTTTGCATGAGGAAGAACAAAGGAATGTCAATACTGCAGGGTGTTGAAAACAGATGGTAATTCATATTTTAAAACTTTAACTTATGTGGGAGACAAAAGCAAAAAAAGAGTTTATTTGGCATAAAATTTATATTTTGACTAGTTCATTTCCTAATATAACTTACGTGGACTGTTTAACTGAACACCATAAATACATGGAACCTTGAGTAGGGCATGAGATTTTGTAGGTTTGTCCAGAGTGATGCCCCAATAAATCCCAGAGTGAAAAAAAAAACAAAAAAAAAAGAAGAGCTCAAATAAAAAACCAAACTGCACAAGTGGAGGAACTAGAAAAAAAAACAGCAAACTAATCCCAAAGCAAGCAGAAGGAAGGAAATAACAAAGATCAGAGCAGAAATAAATGAAATTGAAAATATAAAAATAGAGAGGTAGGGGCATGGGTATGTGATGTAGAGGCCTATGGTAGTGGCCAAGATAGCATCAAGCAGCAGGTGGCTGAAGAGGCATTGGAGATAACTGCTTCTAAAACAAAGGTGTCTACAAAACTATGAATGATACAAGAACTTTACTCAAATTAAAGCATACCCCTATAATGAAGTATAAGAAAACAAAGTCTTCTAAGTCTGGAAGAATGGCAAGAAAAGTGCATGGTAGTTTGAAGCTGTTATGTACCTCAGAAAAGGCCACGTTTTGTTAATCCTACCTTGTAGGTGCACCCTATTGTAGGTGGAACCTTTTGATTAGATTATTTCAATTGAGATGTGACCCATTTCATTCAAAGTGGGTCTTAATCCTCTTACTGGACTCCTTTAGAAAAGGATAAAACACATGAGAAGTTAAGAGATTAAATCTAGAGAAGCTCATGGAAAAATACCCAGAGAAGTTTAGAGGAAAAGCCACAGGCAGAGAAACCAGAAGCTGAAGCAATGAAACTCGGGAGAGAAGGACAAGTAGATGCCACCATATTTCTGGATATCTGACAGAGGAGCCCAAACTTACTGGTAACTAGCCTTTAGAGAAGATATCCTGTTGGTGCCTTAATTGGGACATTTCCATGGCCTTAAAACTAAATCTGTAAGCTAACAAATCCCCATTGTAAAAGACAACCCATTTCTGGTAAACTGCATTTCATCAGCTTTAGCAAACCAAAATAGCTGCAAAATTGGATTTAATCAAGAACAAGGACATCAGCTATTAAAGAAGCATTTGAATACCTTTCTTAATGACAAGAGTGGACTGAAGACATTTTTTCCTCTTTGTGGATAATCAGTTGAGATGAGATGGTTTTCAGATGGAGAAGACAGTGTAGTTGGTATGGAGATCAGTGAACTTGGGATTTAATAATTTTTTACAGAGCAGAATATTTCCTACTCAGAAGAACCAATTGTTGAAATTCCTGAGACAAAGTATTTAAGAGTTCTTCAGGGAAAACTTCATTATACTGTGGCAGTATTTTTAAACTTTCCAGAGTAAATATTGGCAAATTAAACAAGATTTCGGATAAAGGAGCATTAGTTACTATAAACCCAGGTGATCAAGAATGCTATGCTGATATAATGTTCTCTCTAACAAGAAAATTTTTGCACTATCTCGGGTCTGTTTTTTCTTATAAACCTAAGTAAGGGCCTGTTTATAAGGGGGAAAAAAAGAGCAGGTTCTGTCTGTGAATGGTGACTGAGAATACCACTCTGGAAAAGGGAAGAAACTTGGACTTAACATGAAACCCCACCTGTTTATGTTCCAGACACTGAAATTAAAAGGTTGTTTAAGAGTGAACAGGTGGTTCAGTTGTAGAATTCTCACCTGCCATGCAGGAGACCAGGGTGTGATTCCCGGTCCATGCACCTCAAGGGAAAAAAATGATCGTTTGGTACAATATGCAATAGTCATGGTCTGGAGAAGTTTGATGTATTTGAAGAATGACACAAAAGTTAGAGACTTGGCTACATATTTGAAAAGTTGTACTGATTTACAGAGAAATAAATGAGAAATGTAAAATAGTACATCAACAAGTTTTTGAATGATTGAAAATTATTCCGAGGCATGAAAACACAATGAATGACTAAAAAACATCATTTAAAAATCACATCCCAAATCTTTGTTCAAAAATGCATACAACTTTTTAGAAAAAGATGCGTACTAAAATGTTAAAGTGACTACTTTTGGAGAGGAAACTAAGTAAAGATAAAAACAGCTATACCTGTCTGTTTTACTTTCAGACTGTAAAAATTTTTTACCATCACCGTGTATTACTTGTATAATTAATATGTAAAAGAGAAATGCATATTCAATGGTGAGACACAGAAAGTTTTCCCTCTGGATTGAAAAAAGGATGCCCACTGTCACCACTGTTATTCAACATTGTAATGGATGTTCTAGCCAGAGTAATTAGTTAAGAAAAGAAATAAAAGGAGTCAGCTTTGAAAGAAAGAAGTGAAGCTTTCACTATTTTCAGATGACATGATCCTATATATTGAAAGTCCCCAAAAATCTACAATAAAGCTACTAGAGCTACTAAACTAGTTCAGCAAGATGGTGGATCAACACACCAAAATCAGTAGTGTTTATATACACTAGTAATGAGCAATCTGAGGTGGAAATCGGGAAAGAAAATTCCAATCGCAATAGCAACTAAAAAATTCAAATATCTATGAATAAATCATAGATGTAAAGTACCTATATTCAGAAACCTACAAAGCATTGCCAAAAGAAATCAAAGAAGACATAAATAAATGTAATGACATTCCCTATTCATGAATTGGAATACTACGTATTGTTAGGATGTCAATTCTACCCAAATTGTTTTACAGATTAAGTGCAGACCCAATCAAAATTCGAATAGCCTATTTTGCAAAATTGGAAAAGCTAATTACCAAATTTATTTTTGAAAGGTAAGGACTCTTAACAGTCAAAAACTTCTTGAAAAAGAAAAATGTAGTTGGAGGACTCTCACTTCCTGATTTTAAAGCATATTACAAAGCTACAGTGGTAAAAAGATCATGGTATTGGCATAAAGATAGATATATTGACCAGTGGAATTGAATCAAGAGTACAAAAATAGATCCTCATATCTATGGCCAATTGATGTTTGACAAGGCTGACCCACCCAACTGGGACAGAATGGTCTCTTCAACAAATGGTGGTGGGAGAACTAGATATTCATGTCCAAGAATGAAAGAGAACCCCTACATCACACCTTATGCAAAAATTAACTCAAAATGGATCAAAGACCTAAATATACAAGATAAAGCTCCTTGAAGAAAATGTAGGGAAGCATCTTAAAGATCATGTGGTAGGAGATGGTTTCTTAGATCTTACACCCAAAACACCAACAGTGAAAGAAAAAATAGGCAAATGGGAACTCTTCAAAATTGAATATGTTTGTGCTTCAAAAGACTTTGTCAAAAGGGTGAAAAGACAGTCTACTCAATGGGAGAAAATACTCAAAAAATAGATATTCCACAAGGATGTAATATCCATGATATGTAAAGAGATTATACAACTGAATGATAAAAGATAAACATCCCAATTAAAAATAGGCAAAAGAAGAACAGATATTTTTCAAAGAGGATATATAAATGGTTAAAAGGTACATAAAAAGATGCTCAACATCAATACCTACTATGAAAATGCAAACTAAAATTACAGTGAGATATTATCTACTAGAATGTCCAGTAATTACTAATTAAAAAAATAGAAAACTGCAAGTGTAGGAGAGGATATGGAGAAATAAGAACACTTATTTACTGTTTGTGGGACTGTAGAATGGCCCAACCATTGTGGAAGACAGTTTGGAAGTTCTTCAGGAAGTTAAGTATAGAACTACCATGTGATCCAACAATCCCACTGGATGTATATCAGAAGAACTGAAAGCAGCACTGTGGACAGACATTTGCACACAGATATTCATAGCAGCATTATTCACAGTTACCAAAAGATGGAAACAACCTAGGCATCAACCAATGATGGGAGAAACAAAATGTGATATATATGATGGAATATTATGCAACTTTAAGAAGAAATGAAGCCATGAACCATGAGTCTGAATGGATGAACCTTGAGGACATTATGTTGAGTGAAGTAAGTAAAAAACAAAAGGACATAAATAAAATATGTCCTCGCTAAATATAACTAGCAAGGTCATGGTGTTACTATCCAGAACATAGGTCACCAAAAGATAAAATAAGGGGAGAGAATGGGGAACTTATGCATTATTTATACAGAATATGTAAAAAGGCTGATTGCAAATTTTGGAAATGGATAGCAGTGATGGTAGCACCTTACAGTGAGTGCAGTTAATTACAATTATATATGGGCATGATTGTGGCTGAAAAGGAAAGTTTAGAGTCATGTATGTCACTAGAAGGAAGATTAAAGAATGAAACATGGGACAGTATAACATAGTGAAACCTCTTCAGAGTGAAAATATTCTAGAATTTATTGTGGTGATGAATACTCAGCTAGGTTAATTTACTAGAAGACAGTGATCATACACTGTGGATGGATTGCATGGTATGTGAACTTATATCAATAAAACTGCCTTGAAAAAAAAGTTTTACTATATAGCTACAGTTATCAAGATAGTGTGGTATGGGGATAGGGAGAGACACATTGGTCAATGGAACAGAATTAAAGAACTAAAAAATGGACCCACATACAAAAAAAAAAGATGCAAAAGTATTTCAGTGTAGGTTATCTTTTTTAACCTACAGAGCTGAAAGAATTAGGCATTTGTCAGCAATAAGAAAAATGAACTCTAACTTAAACTACACTTTGTGTACAAAAATTAATTCAAAATGGATCAGAACCTTATATGCAAAATGTTAAACTAAAATCTTTTAGGAAAAAAACAAAACCAAAAGATAAAACCTTTACAGCTAGAGCAAGGAGAAGAGTTCTTAGACTGGACATTAAAAACAATATACAAAAGGCAAAAGTGATAAATTGGAGCTGATCAAAATTGAAAACTTTTGCTCCATGAATGTCCATGTATACAGGATGAAAAGACAAGTTATGGAATGTGAGAAAAGATTGCAAACCATATATATGACAAAGGACTATTATCTAGAATATATAATGAATTCTCAAAATTAAACATAATTTAAAAAAAGATAATCAAATTAGAAAATGGAAAAAGACCTGAAGAAATACCACTGAAAAGTATATACAGATGATAAATAAGCACATGAAAAACAAATGTTCATCATTAACCATTAGAGAAATTCAAATAAAAACCACAATGAAATATTCCTACACAACTATTAAAAAGGCTAAATTTAAAAAATATTGACAATACCAAGTGTTGACAAGGATGGAGAATAATAGGATTACTTGCACATTTCCGGTGGGAACATAAAATGCTACAGCCCCTCTTTGAATCAGTTTGGATGTTTCTTACAAACTAAATCATATGACCCACAATTGCACTCTTGAGCATTTATCCCAGAAAAATTAAAACTTATTTCTACACAAAACCTGTATATGAATGATCATAGCAGCTTTATTCAAACTAGTCCAAACTGGAAGAAAAAAAAAACAGATGTCCTTCAATGGTAAATGATTCTAAAACAGGTACACTTATACCATGGAATATTACTCAGCACTAAAAAAGAATGAACTATTGATAAACAAAATAACATGAATGAATCTCCAGGAATTATGCTGAATGACAAATGCCAATCTCAAAAGGTTACATATTGTATGACTGCATTTATAGAATATTCCTGAAATGATAAATTATAGAAATGTAAATCAGATTATTAGTTGCCAGTGGTAAGGAGAGGGTGTTGGTGGGAAGGAAATGGGTGTGCCTAAAAAACATCAACAAGATACAGAACATCAACAATGTTCTGTATCATGACTGTATCAAGGTCAATTTCCTGGATTTACAGTTTTCCAAGATGTAACCATTTGTGAAAACTGGGTAAAGGGTACATGAGCCCTCTGTGTATTATTTCTTATAACTCCAGGTGAATCTAATATTAAAAACTTAGTTTAGAAAAATAGACCAAAGTTTGAATAAATATTTCACCAAAGAAGATATAGAATGGCTCATGAGCACAAGAAAAGGTTCTCAACATCATTAGGGAAATGCAAATCAACACCACAAGGTGCCAATATACACATTAAAATTATTGCTTTTAAAAGACTTAAAATACCAAGTGTGAGTACGGATGTGGAACAACTGAAATGCCCACACATTGCTGGACAGTGTAAATGCTTGTATTTGGAAAACAATTTGGTAGTTTCTTTAATTTAAACCCGTGCCCTTAACAAAGGACCCAGAAATCCCAATCCTAGGTATTTTATCCAAGCAAAATGAAAATAAATCGTCAAGAAAAGCTGTGTACATGAGTTTTTATTGCAGTGCAAATGCAAAAAAGTGGAACCAACACAAATGTACATCAAAGGTGGAAGTGGACAAGATAATGGCACAGTGAGGTGTGGAACTTAGTTTGCCCTCCAGAAGAACTGGTAACTAGACAGGAACTGTATGTAACAACTGCAAGGTGGAGCTCAGTGACCAGAAAAACATTGTACACCAGTCTGGGATGGATGGAACAGCTGAGATCCCACACAGAACTGTAAGTTTCCCAAGCAAAGGGTTCCAGTGTCCCTCCCCCACAGGCATAGCAGGCTGGTTCCCCGAGGGGAAAAGAAACATACATTACTAGTAGCAAAAGGTTAGCTCAAGCAAGTTCTAAGTGTGGAATTAATTTAAAAATTCATACTGCAGAAAACAGGTCCCAAGCACAGAAAAAAACGGAGTAAGCACTAAAGGAATGAGGAATTATCAGCCTGGCAGAGACATGGCAGGGAAGATGGGAAAAAAAAAACAAAAAAAAAAAACAGAAGCTTTTTGAGTTGGACAGCACAAAAATACTGGGAAAGGACTGGACCCCAAGAACACAGAACACAGAGCCTGGGAACACATAGAGCCATGTACAAACTTCAGGTTTTGATTGTCAAACCCAGGGAGGAGGGATCTGGCTCTGACAAGGCATTTTTTGTAACTTCTTAACAGCTCATTAGATAGAACTGCAAGCACTCTCAGGTTCCTGCACTGCCCCAGGTTAGGACAGAATTAAGATATGTCTGAGAGAAAAAGTAAATAGTCAGGTGGATAGGGACAATTCCATAAATGGTATATCTTCCCCAAGAAAAGTGGGGCAGGTTCCAGCTCCAGTGGAGGTACTTCTTCAGAGATATCAGGCCACAGGGACTGGAAAACAGAGGAGCCAGAGACCACCTACTACCTCAGCCTCTGTCTCAACCACACCACTGGCAGGGAGAGGCTGCTGCAATTAAAGGCACCACATTAATTTACACTATGGCAAAGCTGTGGGAAGACACGTGCCACATGCTGGGCAGATTAGGTTAAGCACAGAATCTAGAGGATTCATAAAAATGCCTGACAACCTGCTAGGTCTTTCCCTCAGGGAAACTTGATACTGGCTATTCACACATTCTGAGACATGTTGCTTGTCTGGTCTGGGAAAATTTGACTATCGTTAATCATACCTGAGGAGACCCTCTTCAAAGAAAGGTTTCATATAAGCAGGGAAAAAATTAGGAAAACAAGACCTGAAAAATTCTGATCACTTAAACAGAAACTATGCTAGAGGTCTAGAATAAGTTGAACTGAATGCCAAAGAACAGATAGAGAACAAAGTGAACCAACAAGAAAACCCTTGGTAAAAGAGAGAAGATAACCTCCAGAATAAACTAATTAAGGAAATCACATGCCTAGATGCCAGGAAAAAATAACAACACATACTAAGAAAATCAAAGACATGGCCCAGACAAAGAAATAAACCAACAGTTCATATGAGATACAGAAGTTGAAGGAACTAATTCAGGATGTTTGAACAGAAATGCAAAATCTCATCAAATATCAAATCAACAAGTTGAAGGAAGATATAAATAAGACTTGGAATAACATAAAGATGAACTTGAAAGTTTGAAAAAACAAATTGCAGACCTTATGAGAATGAAAGGCACAATAGAAAACATGAAAAACAATGGAGACCTACAGCAATATATTTGAAGAGGCAGAAGAAATGATTAATGAACTAGAGGGCAGGACATCTGAAATCAGATGTACAAAAGAAAATATAGGGAAAAGAATGGAAAAATATGAACAGGGTCTCAAGGAATTGAATGACATATGAAGCACATGTATATACATGTTATGGGTATCCCAGAAGGAGAAGAGAAGGTAAAAGGAAGACAAAGACTAACGGAGGAAATAATCTCTGAAAATTTCCCATCTTCTATGAATGATATAAAATTAAAAATCCAGAAACTGCAGTGTACTCCAAGAAAAAAAATCTGAATAGATCTACTCCAAGACACTTACTTATCAAAATGTCAAATGCCAAAGACAAAGAGAATTTTGAAAGCAGCAAGAAAAAAGAAACCCATCACATGAAAAGGAAGCTCGATAAGACTATATGTAGATTTCTTAGCAGAAACCACAGAGGAGAGAAAGCAGTGGTGTTATGTGTTTAAGATTCTGAAAGAGAAAAACTGCCAACCAAGACTCCTATATACAGCAAAACTGTCCTTCTAAAATGAGTGGGAGATTAAAATATTTTCAGGCAGTCACTGAGAGAATTTGTGACTAAGTGACCAGCTCTACAAGAAATACTAAAGGAAGCACTACCCACAGATAAGAAAATCAGGACAGAGGTCTGGAGAAGAATGTAGAAATGAAAAGTATCAGTAATGTAAAATCAGTAAAAATTAAATAGGACATATAATATCCAAAAGACAAAAGGGTAGAAGACCCATGCACTTCCCAAAACAAACAAAGAAAAAACAAACAAAAAAATTCAACAAATGGTGCTGCAATAATGGGATACTCACATGGAAAAAGAATGAAATGTGACTCCTGCCATACAGCATACCAA
Organism: Tamandua tetradactyla; assembly: GCF_023851605.1. Taxonomy (NCBI): domain Eukaryota; kingdom Metazoa; phylum Chordata; class Mammalia; order Pilosa; family Myrmecophagidae; genus Tamandua; species Tamandua tetradactyla. The sequence goes on from NC_135353.1 coordinate 17,614,221, forward strand.
AAAAAAAAAATGGTAGAAGAAATTACTTCCTGTACAGTACTAAGATTAAATGTTAATGGATTAAACTCCCCAATCAAAGACATAGACTGGCAGAATGGATTTAAAAACAGTACCCATCTATATGCTGTCTCTAGGTGACTCACTGTAGACCTAAGGACAAAAAAAAGATTGAATGTGAAAGTTTGGTAAAAGATATTTCACACAAACAACAACCAGAACACAGTGGGGTAGCTATACCAACATCCAACAAATTAGACCTCAAATGTAAAACAATTAAAACATAAGAAGAAGAAACACTATGTATTAATAGAAGGAACAATTAAACAAGAAGACATAACAATCATAAATATTTATACACCAAGCCAGTGCTCCAAAATACATGAAGTACACACTGACAACATTGGAGGAAGAAGTAGACAGCTCTACCATAATATTTGGAGACTTCAATTCCCCACTCTCATCAATGGGCAGAACATCTAGAAAGAAGATCAAAGAGAAAACAGAGATTTTGAATAATATGATAAATAAACTAGACAATACACATTTATAGAACATTATATCCCACAACTGTAGGATTCACATTTTTCCCAAGTGCTCATGGATCATTCTCAAGGATAGACCATATGCAAGGTCACAAAACAAATCTCAATAAATTTAAAAAGAGTGAAATTATATAAAACACTTTCTCAGATCATAATGCAATGAAGTTGGAAGCCAATAACAGGAAGAAGGCCAGAAAATTCACAAAATTATGGAGGCTAAACAACACACTTTTAAATAACCATTGGGTCAAGGAAGAAATTACAAGAGAAATCAGTAAATATCTCAAGGCAAACAAAAACAAAAATACAATATATCAAAATTTATGAGATGCTGCAAAGGTGATGCTAAGAGGGAAATTTATTGCCTTAAATGCGTATATTAAAAAAGAAAGAGCAAAAATCAAAGAACTAATTGTTTGCCTGAAAGAACTAGAGAAAGAACTGCAAACTAATACCAAAGCAAACAAAAGATAAGAAATAAAGATTAGAGAAGATATAAATGAAATTGGGAATATGAAAACAATAGAGAAAATCAGCAAAACCAGAAGGTGGTTCTTTGGGAAAAGCAGTAAAAATTGATAGACTTGGGGATACGAGGGTAGTTCAGTGGTAAAATGCTCACCTGCCATGCAGGAAACCTGCCGTCAAGTCCTGGCCCATGTACTTCCCCAAAACTAGCAAACAGATGAATGAAAAAACAAACCAATAAATAAATAAATAATTCAACAAATGGTACTGCAATAAGAGGATATTCACTTGAAAGAGAATGAAATGCAATCCCCACCATAACAGTATACAAAAGAAAAAAAAAATTGACCCTTAGCTAGGCTGACAGAAAAAAGAGAAAGGATGCAAATACATAAAATCAGAACTGGAAGAGGGGACATAACCACTTATGCTACAGAAATAAAAGAAGTAATGAGAGGACACTATAAGCAACTGTATGCTAATAAACTACATAACATAGATGTGATGATTAGATTCAGTTGTCAACTTGGCCAGATGAAGGTATCTAGTTGGAATGGTTTTTTGGATGGCTAAGGAGAAGATTTTGGAGGAACTGTGAAGAGAATGATGGAGAAGTCCTGGAGTGTTTGAAGAGACCGTTGGTGTAAATGGAACCATAGCAAATCTGGACAAAGGGGTGAACAAAAGGGACAAATTGGAGTTTGCAGAGTGAGAACCGTGGAAGCTCGGGTCTGAAGCCAAGAAACCTCAGCCAGGAGAGTGAACCCACCCATATACATGGAGAGGGTGAGTTTGCCCTGAGGGCAGATGATGAGTCTCCCATCTCATTGCAATGGAAGAGTTGTGCAGCCTCAGGCCTTGGAAAGGTATAGCATGCTCCTTGGGAACTGGGGAGAGCATGGCTGCCACCACATGGAGGGGTTGAGCATGTGCCCCAGAAATGGCAGAAAGCTCAGGAATGGCCCTGGTGCCTGGAGAGAGTGGAGCCCAGAGGTGGTCTCCTCGATGTTCCCCAAGGTTGATTTGGAAAGAGGTCAGCCACTGCATAGGCCCTTGGAAAGGGTGGGACTGCCACTTTCTAAAGCTGAAGGATGAATGACTTTCAGACTTTGAAATCCAGTGTTGTTTGCCTTGCAGGTTTTCCTTCCAATTTTTCCCCATGGATCCTGTGACTGCATTTGCACATTAGCACCAGATATTTTGAGATTCACAGGTCCACAGCCAGAAGAGAATTTTTTTTCACCTTAAAATTGTTTAAGGTGATGCATGTAGTTGCCAAGTTGACAAGGGGTAGACATGTGGTAGTTAGATTCAGTTGTCAACTTGTCCAGGTGAAGGAACCTGGTTCTGTTGCTGTGGACATGAGTCAATGTTACGTGAACCTCATCTGTTGCTGATTACATCTGCAGTCGGCTAGGAGGCGTGCCTGCTGCAATGAATGACATTTGACTTAATTGGCTGGTACTTAAATGAGAGAGCACAACACAGCACAGCCCAAGCAGCTTGGCATACCTCATCTCAGCACTTGCAGCTCAGCCCAGGACTTTGGAGATGCAGAAAAGAATCACCCCGGGGAAAGTTGTTGGAACCCAGAAGCCTGGAGAGTAGGCCAGCAGAGATTACCCTGAGCCTTCCCACATAAGAAAGAACCTCAGATGAAAGTTAGCTTCCTTTCCTCTGAAGAACTAATGAAATAAATCTCCTTTTATTAAAAGCCAACCCATCTCTGGTGTGTTGTATTCCAGCAGCTAGCAAACTAGAACAATAGATGAAATGGACAACTTCCTAAAAAGGTATGAACAACCAACACTGACTTGAGAACAAATAGATAACCTTAACAAGCCAATTGCAAGGAAAGAGATTGAATCAGTCATCAAGAAACTCCCAAAAAAAGAAAAGTCCAGGACCAGATGGCTCCACATGTGAATTCTACCAAGCATTCAAGAAATGGTACCAATCCTGCTCAAACTCTTCAAAAAATTGAAGAGAGGGGAAGGCTACCTAACTCATTCTATGAAGCCAACATCACCCTAATACCAAAGCCAGACAAAGGCACTACAAGAAAATAAACTTACAGACCAATACCTTTAATGAATAGAAGCAAAAATCCTCAACAAAATACTTGCAAAGTGAATCCAGCAGCACATTAATAGAATTATACACCATGACCAAGTGGGATTTGTTCCAGGTATGCAAGACTGTTTCAACACACAAAAATCAATTAATGTAATACACCTACACCATATCAATAAATCAAAGAGGAAAAAATACCTGAACATCTTATTGATGCAGAAAAGGCATTTGAGAATTTTCAACATCCTTTCTTCATGAAAACAATTCAGTGATAGGAATAGAAGGGAACTTCCTCAACATGATAAAGGGAATATATGAAAAATCTACAGCTAACATCATCCTCAATGAGGAAAGACTGAAAGCCTTCCCTCTAAGATCAGGAACAAGACAAGGATGCCCACTATCAGCACTGTTATTTAACACTGTGCTGGAAATTCTAAGCAGAGCAAATAGACAAGAAAAATAAATAAAATGAATCCAAATTGGAAAGAAAGAAGTAAAACTCTCACTGTTTGCAGATGACATGACACTATAAGTTGAAAATCCCAAAATATCCACAGTAAAACTAATAAATGAGTACAGCAAAGTGGCAGGGTACAAGATCAACATGCAAAAATCAGTAGTGCTTCTATACTTTAGTAATAAGCAATTTGAAGAGGAAATCAAGAAAAAAATTCCATTTACAAAAGCAACCAAAAAATCAAATATTTCATAACAAATTTAACTAAGGACACAAAAGACCTATATACAGAAAACTACAAGAAATTGCTAAAAGAAATCATGGAAGCCCTAAATAAATGGAAGGGCATAACATGTTCATGGATTCGAAGAATAAATATAGTTAAGATCGCTGAATACTATGCAAATTTATTTGTAGATTCGATGCAATACCAATTAAATTCCCAACAATATAATTTTCAGAAATAGAAAAACCAGTAACCAAATTTATTTGGAAGGAAAGGGTGCCCCGAATAGCTAAAAGTATTTGAGAAAGTAAAATGAAGGGGGAGGTCTCACACTACCTGATTTTAAACCATATTCCAAAGCTACAGTGGCCCTAACAGCATGGTACTGGCATAAAGACAAATATACTGGCCACTGGAACAGAATTTAGTGCTCAGAAATTGACTCTCTCATCTATGAACAACTGATCTTTGATAAAGTGGTCAAGTCCACCCTACAGGGACAGAGCAGCCTCTTCAATAAATGGTGTTTGGAGAACTGGTACCCATATGCAAAAGAATGAAAGAAGATCCATATTTCACACCCTATACAAATATTAATTCAAAGTGGATCAAAGAGCTAAACATTAAAGTTAAGACCATGAAACATTCAGAAGAAAATGTAGGGAAATAAATTATAAACATTGTGATAGAAGGTGGTTTCCTAGCCCTTTTACACCCAAAGCCTGAGCAGCGAAAAAGAAATAGATGAATGTAATCTTCTCAAAATTAAACACCTTTGTGCATCAAAGAACTTTATCAGGAAAGTAAAAAGGTGGCCTATGCAATAAGAGACAGTGTTTGGAAACCACATATCAGATAAGGGTTTAATACCCAGAATGTATAAAGAGATTCTACAACTCAAAGACAAAAAGACAAACAACCCAGCTAAAAAATGGAGAGAAGAAATGAACAGACAATTTTCAGAAGAGGAAATACAAATAGCTAAAAGGCACATGAAAAGATGTTCAGCTTCACTTGCTATTAGAGAAATGCAAGTCAAAACCACAATGAGATATCATCTAACACCTACCAGAATGGCCATTTAAAAAAAAAAAAAAACAGAAAATGACAAATGTGGGAGTGGATGTGTAAGAGGCACACTTATCCACTGCTGGTGGGAATGTAAAATGATGAAACCACTCTGGAAGACAGTTTGGTGGTTCCTCGGGAAGCTAAATATAGAATTGCCATATGATCCAGCAATCCTATTACTAGGTATATATTTAGAGGAACTGAAAGCAAGGATACAAACAGACATTTACACACTGATGTTTATAAGCAGCATTATTTACAACTGCCAAGAGATGGAAACATTCCAAATGTCCATCAAGAGATGAGTGGCTAAACAAGCTGTGGTACATACATAATGATGGAATATTATGCAGCTGTAAGAAAGAATAAAGTCATGACACATGTAACAACATGGATGAATGTTGAAGATATTATGTTGAGGGAAATTAGCCAGAAACAAACGGGCAACTACTGTATGGTCTCACTAATGTGAACTAACATTGATGAATGAACTTTGTAATTTAAAATTAAGAACACAGGTTATCAGGAGATAGAAAAGGGGTAGAGATTGGGCATTTGATGCTGAAAGAGTACAGAATGTGCAACAGGACTGATTGTAAAAATTCAGAAAAGGATAGCACAATACTATCTGATGGTAGCCCAATAATATAAATTCACTGAATGAAGCTGAATGTGAATATGGTTGAGGGAGAAGCACTGGGGGTATGTATGACACCAGAAGGAAAGATAGAGGACAAAGACCGAGATGGTATCATTTAGAAATGCCTAGAGTTGACAAGGGTGGTTATTAAATATACAAATATAAAAATGTCTTTGCATAAGAGAGAAAAAATTAAAGTACATTGCAAGGTGTTGAAAATGGGTATGCAGGAAAACATGTGTCAATGCAAGCTAGGGTCTATTGTCAACAGTAACATTGTACTATGCTTCCACTTAGTGTAACAAGGGCATTATGCCAAAACTAAATGTCAACAAGTGGAGGATACAAGAGAAATGAGACAAAATAAAGCCTCAGTTGCTGAGAGATTTCAAAAAGAGTCAAGAGGTTATTCTAGAGATTATTCTTACACATTATATAGATATCCCTTTTTAGTTTATGGCATATTGGAGTGGCTAGAGGGAAGTACCTGAAACCGTTGAACTGTGTTCCAGTAACCTTGATCCTTCAAGAAGACTGCATAACTATATACCTTCCACAATCTGACTGGGATTGTGAAAACCTTGTGTCTGATGCTCCTTTTATCCAGGGTATGTATAGATGAGAAAAAAAAGAATAAAAATAAATAAATAATAGTGGGGAATAAGAGTTTAAAAATTGGGTAGATTGAAATACATGGTCATTGAGAGGGAGGGGAAAGGTGTATTGGGATGTGTGAGTTTTTTTAATTTTTCCTTTTTATTTCTTTTTCTGGAATGATGCAAATGTTTTAAAAATGATCATGGTGATGAATATACAACTATGTGATGATATTGTGAGACATTGATTGTATACTTTGGATGGATTGCATGGGTGTGAAGATATCTCAATAAAAACATTTTTAAGAAAAGAGGTAAATGGATAAACCAAAAGTGTTTTATCCATACAATGGAATGCTACTCCACAATACACACAACAAGAATGAATTTCAAATACAGTATACTGACCAAAAGAAACTAGAAACAAAAAAAGTACATATTATATGATTCCTGGCCCTTTACAGAAAAAGTTTTCTGGCCCTGACATACTGAATCGAGCAATATGTTAAACAGATAAATAAAATCTGTAGTCATGGAAAGAAAATCAGTGATTGTTTGAGGTTGGAGATGGGAAGTAATTAAAAACGTGTGTGAAAGGATTCTTGTAGTGAGAGAACTGTTACATATCTTGATTCAGGTGTTGGTTATAGGCATGCATACATTTCTCAAAACTAAAATATATGGTAAAATATGTGAATTTTGTTGCATAAAAACCATTCCTCAATAAGTTGATGACAAAAACAACTAGTCTGTAGACTTTGATAATTAATACAGAATTAGGAGGGGGTTCACAATATTTCAGGCCAGAAACAAATATCTAAATTTTACTGAAAGTGACATATATATAACTACAATAAAATGTTTTGTTTTGTTTCTTAAAAAGGAGGCTTCTAGAAACTTCACACTGGCTAGCTTAATATGGATCCTCTAATACGTTCCAGAATAAATTCTGAAACTGATAGCATGTGAGTATAATTAAGCACATTATCATTTGGTATCACTATGACTTCTCAAATGAACCGTGTGTGTATGTGTGTGTGTGTCTGTGTGTGTGTCTGTGTGTGTATGACTCAGACTGTTTAGTATAGGGTGAGAATAGTAAGTGAGAGAAATTTTACAGACCAGTTGTTCTCAAAGTTTGCTCCACATTGGAATCATCTGGGGAATCTTTAAAAAATTCTGATGCCTTGCTTCAACCCCAAAACATTCTGACTTAACTGGTATGGGATGTGATCTGGGCCCTGGGATTCTGTTAAAGTACATCATGTGATTCTATTGTCCAGTTATGTGTGTGCTGCATGCAGCCATGGGTGCTCCAGACTCAAGTTGTCTGATTTCAACCAAGCATTTAGAAAAATCTCTCAGTGTAACTTTGTGGGCAAGCTAAAGACATATGCTGGCATAGTAGCAGGTGTACATCTGCATTTCAAAGCTACTCATCAGAAGCTGAATCTCAAACTAGCAAGCAGTCTGTATAGGTATGGTGAATGACCTTATTTTGGGCCATCCTTCTCTCAAAAGTCTGTGAATAATTTAGACCAGTGACTTCAAACTATGCCCGAAAGAATTCCCTTCATGTCCTTATGTGTAGAAATCATATGTTTCTCTCCCATCCCACTCCCTCCTAAAAAAGGCCTCAGAAATTAACTGATTTAAATTAGGTATCAGAGACTGGATTGCTAAATTTGCAAATAATACCAAACCAGAGAGTGAGATAACCATATCCATGATGTAGCAGAATCAACGTTCCAGACAATCTGCAATTATGCCTAAAACAAGATGAAATCTAACAAAAGCCAAATAGCATTCCCTTATATCAGGTTCCAGGATATCAAATGCCTTTTGACAGGATGGTGGGCAGATCTAGTTTAACGGAGATTCATGTCAGGGACAGGGAATTTTTATTGAGTTCATGTTTAACGTGAACTTGCATCATTCAGGATTCTTAGTTGCAAAGCTGAAGAAAATGACTCTGGTTGGTGTAAGCAAATGAGAATCTACTGAAAAGACTATCAGGTAGGGCACAGAATCATCAGGAAACCTAATATATCTGAATCAAGGAGAGACAGAAACAGAGACACATAGATCACACTGACCAAAGTCTCTTGAACACAGAAGCAGCAGCATATATACAAGAATGAGGCCAGTCCCAATGTGGAGTGAAGAAGAAGCAAAGAGCCCCTCATTCCTAGGTGGTCTGCCCGTAGTTTTGGTGATGCAAAGATGGCTTTGTTGTGTAGTCACAGAAATCACTACAGTAAATGGACCAGAATGGACAGAAGAAAATGGCAAATGACCTTGCCATTTCTGGTTGCCAGAAGGACTAGTTCACAAGAAGCACCAAACATCCCTGGACAATTTCTAGAAAGTTGTAAAAGTGATTGACTAGGTACTGGGATCCCTAAAGAATATGTGGAACCTAAGCCTAAGAAATACAATCTTATTTCCATCACTGGAAACAAATTTTTACACCCAGCCACTGTGGTCAGAGAAATGTGGGATGCTTCAGCTAAGACTACATTAATAAGACAGAAAGGTTACAAGGCTTTCTGTCCCCAGGAAACAAATTGTACAAAGTAGATAGTCAAAGGCCTCAGGGGAGAAAGGAAGGAAGTTGAAAGTTGCCATTGATTTTAGCTTCTTAGCAACACATTGCTAAGTGATATTTCTCCCCAGCCCATCTACAGAAAGAGAACCATAAGTGCAAGGTTTACGAAGTGGCCAGAGAGAGTGTGGTGTCACCATGGTATCAGGCCACAGGAGGCAAAGCTGACTGAATGGTGGTCCAGCTTAGCTAATAATGTTGCTAGGAGACCCATATCTGCCAAGGATCTACCCACTCTACATTCTGTGCCTCATTTACTCACCACAAATGACACAGGAGCATCACCCACTAAGTTGGAAAGATGCCCACTCCAAGGCAGGGCGGGCAAATCCCCTGCAACCAAGGCAGGTAGGCAATAGTGACCAAGGTCTCAGCCAACCGCTGCTCTTTACATACTGACCAAATGGCTAGCTGCCCCTCAAGAAAGCTTTCCTATCCATCTGTGACACTTGCCATCCAGACTGCATACCAGAACTGCTGCTAGACCTGTGGTCATCCAGCTTTGCCTGCCTACACCAGAGAGAGTCAAGTTCATTCAGCCTGGTTGTAAGTCAGGAAGGAGTAGCCATGGGTGAAATTTCACCAGAATACAAGGCATCATGAAACACTGGCGTGGAGCTGGTGGAGGCAGTTGGCAGGAGGAAGCACAGCCTGAAAATTATTTGCACATCCCTGCAGCAATGACTGAGTACGCAAGATGCTAACCAGGGCACTGGAGATCAGAATTAAATTAGAGACCGTTTAGGCAACTCTAATTAGAAACCAACATGTGCAAATATGAAGAAGAGGGGCAAACCAAATGCTGTGAAGAGATGAAGGAGGAACATTTACCAATAGGCTAGGCCTGGTGACAGACATCCTTCATTGCCTGTTACTTGTTGGGGATCATGGGAGTCAGCACAACTTGGAAGTGAAGGGTTAGGTTGGACCTAAAGCAATGGCTAACTGTCTGCTCGTGGCAAAGGGCAAGGGACCGGGAGAATGCACTGGCACCAGGTCTAATGGAATGAGGGCAATCACATCAGACCCCAAAGCAAGGCAGATGCAGGGCAGGTAAAGCAGTAACTCCTTCTAGGTCAGCGATGTCCAATCAAACAAAATGTGAGCTACCAACACAAGCCACATCTGTAATGAAATTTATCTGTATTCACACTGAAAACAAAAAGGAAAAATAATAGAATTTATTTAATCCAATATATCAAAAAATTATCAATTCTGCATGCAATCAATATAAACAAATTAATCATTTGTTTTTATGGCATATTTTGCATTTCTTTCTTTTTTTCACTTTCTCAATTCAGACCAGGTGCATTTCAAGTGCTCAATAGCAGTATGTGGCTGGGAGACGCCATATTAACAAGGTTCTAGACAAAACAGCCAGACCCAGAGAGTAGAGGGAAAAGAGCAAACTCTTAAGCAGATAGTAAGATCCACCCTTTAACTTTAGGACACCTGTACTGATGCTGAAAAGTGTCATATAATGATATGTCTCATAAAGATCATAACAGCGAATATTTATCAGGTTCTCACTATGTGTCTGGTATTTTACATGTGTTATGTCATTTAATCCCTACAAAGATCCCAAGAGGTAATTATCATGATATTCATTTTATGGATGAGAAAATTGAGGCTCAGAGATATGATGTAACTTTCCCCAAGGTCACAAAACTAGTAAGAAAGAGGTAAGGTTTTAGCTCACATTTGATTGGGTCCTAAGATAGTACTTTTTTTTTTAATTTGAGAAGTTGTGGGTTTTACAGAACAATTACGCATAAAATACAGGATTCCCATATAGCACCCTATTATTAAAACATTGCATGGAAATGGTTTATCTGTTACAATTAAGAAAGCACCTTTAATAATTGTTCTATTAACTATAATCCATGGTTTAACTTAGGATTCACTATTTGTGCAGTGCAATTCCATAGAGTTTTTTAAATGTTTTATTCTATTACCATATAGGCAATCTAACATTTTCCCAATTAACCATATTCAGAAATATATTTCGGTGCTGTTAATTATGTTCACAATGCTCATAAGACTGTCCCCAACATATTGCTTTGCCATTGTAGGTACATCTGCCTTACTATACCAAGAGCCACCAGTTAGGGTTATCCCTTATTCATCTTTAAATCTCCTCCAAGAGGTGGTGCTTCTATGGTGTTAGTGAAAGAATGAATGAATGAATGAATGGTCACTCTTAGTCATGGTTGGTTGGTTGTTTAACTACAATTGACCTAAACTGTGGTGGTTTGAAACTGTATGTATCCCAGAAAGACATGTTCTTAAATTTAATCCATTCCTGTGGGTATGAATCCATTGTAAGTAGGACATTTTGATGAGGTTACTTCTGTTAAGGTGTGATCCACCTCGATCAGGATGTGTATTAAAACTCTGACTTGAGCCTGTTATAAGCAAAATGACATTCAGACAGAAGAGAGGAAGCCACAGAGTGAGTAGCCAGAAGCCAAACATCAATAGAACACAGGAGAGAAGGGAGAAGCCAGGAGACACCACCATGTGCATTGCCATGTGACAAGCTAAGGCCCAAAGATTGCCAGGAGCCAGCTCTAGAACACAATTTTCCTCTGGGAGAAAGCATTGCCTTGATGACACCTGAATTTGGACTTTCTTTTAGCCTTAAATTCATGAGTCAATAAAATCCCATTGTTTAAATCAATCAATTGCATGGTATTTGCTTGAGCAGCCCAGGAAACCAAAACACAACCTGTTCCTTATATTTGTCCACAGGGCTGGGTGCTGACTGATTTTTGAACATTCCTCTCCTCCCTAAATCATATCTAACCCCAAAAGAAAAAAAAAATGCCACCATTGCATTTGGCTTTGGAGGAGATCATCAGTGACTTGAAGGCATAGGTTTGGGAAAGCAGTATAGGAGAGAAATTGGGGGGTGCATGATTTTCTCAGTAAAGTAGACACTGAAGACATCTGCTGGAGGTCAGGGGCAGAGTGAGGCCAGGACTTGATTAAAGAGGAGGACTGTAGAAGCCACTGGGAAAGGGTTGAAGGGGGTCCATGGGAGGGAAAGAACAAGACCATCAGGTAGGGGACAGAAGTATAGTTAGGCAGCCTGAGTAACTCCTCCACCAATGTTTCAGGACCTTCACTGACAACACTCTGTAGCATAGGAAATTCTCAACAAGCGAGTGGAGGTTGGGTGAGATTTAATGTCCAAGACTGGATCAGATCACTGAATGACTGAATCAGAGGCAATAGATGGAGAAAAGGTTGAGGAACAGGAGTGGGGCATGCCAACATTTATTTTCTGGTGATGCTGGAAAAGTAGAGCTAGAAAATGAGATTAAGGCGAAGCAGCCAGTGAGGTAGGAGGAATATCCAGAAGATTATCAAATGGCATCCTGTAAGAAAAAGAAAACAGAGAAAGGACCATTAGCTTCAGCAATGTAGATGTTGTTAGTGACCTTGACCTCAGTACTTTCATTGGAGTGGTAGGGGGAAAACCTGACTGGAGGAGGTTCAACTGAGAAAGAGAGAAGACGAATTGGAGAGAGGAAGTCTAAATGATTTTCTTCAGATATTTGACTGTAAAAGGAAGTCAAAATTATGGACTCCCAAATTACTAGGCCAAGCTCTTTATCTTGAGATTTTCTCTTATGAAGCTTATTTAGGCTTAGCAGAAAAGTTAAGCCTACCTATAGTTGTTCTAGTTTGCTAGCTGCTGAATGCAACACACCAGAGATGAATTGGCTTTTAATAAAAGGGGATTTATTTTGTTAGTTCTTCAGAGGAAAGGCAGAGGAAAGGTAGTTACTTGAGACCAAGATTATCTTGTGTTTCTTTCAATTCTTGTCACTTTTCCAACAGAGGTAATTAAAGCTTCAGTGAAATTGCCATAAAAATAAGAAGAAAGCAGGAGTAGCTATACTAATATTAGAGAAAATAGACTTTAAATATAAAGACAACATAAAAGACAAAGAAGGACACTATATTGTAATTAAAGGGTCAATTCATCAAGAAGATATAACACTCATAAATGTTTATGCTCCCAATCAAGGAGCTCCAAAGTGCATGAGATAGACATTGGTAAAACTGAAGGCAGTGATAGATGTTTCAGCAATAATAGTAGGAGACCTCAATACACCACTCTCCTGTATAGATAAAACAAGCAGACAGAAGATCAACAAGAAAATAGAGAAGTTAAATAATTTGATAAAGGAATTAAACCTAACAGACATATATGGGTCATTGCACCCCAAAGCATAAGGTTATACATTCTTCTCTAGTGCTCATGGAACATTCTCCAGGATAGATCATATACTGGGACACAAAATAAGTCTTTATAAGTTTTTTAAAAATTGAAGTTATTCAAAGCACTTTCTCTGATCACAAGGGAATGAAGCTGGGTCTCAATAACCACCAAAGAATGAAAACATTCACAAATATATGGAGATTAAATAACACACTCTTAAACACCCAGTGAGTCAAAGAAGAAATTGTTAGAGTAAATCAGTAGCTATGTGGATATGAATGAAAATGAGAATACAACATATCAGAGCTTATGGGATATGGCAAAGGCCGTGCTGAGAGGGAAATTTATAGCCCTAAATGCCTATATTTAAAAAAAGAAAGAGCAAAAATTGAGGACGTAACTGCCCACCTGGAGGAACTTGAGAAAGTACAGCAAACTAACCCCAAAGCAAACAGAAGAAGAGAAATAACAAAGATTAAAGCAGAGATAAATGAATGGGAGAACGAAAAAAGAATAGAAAGAATCAATGAAACCAAAACTTCGTTCTTTGAGAAAATCAATAAAATTGATGGGCCACTAGCAAGAATGATGAAGAGAAAAAGAGAGAGGATGCAAATAAACAAAATCAGAAATGAGAAGAGGTGTGTTACCACAGACCCTGAAGAAATAAAAGAAATCATAAGAGGATACGATGAACAACTATATGCCAACAAACTAGACAACTTAGATGAAATGGATGAATTCTTAGAGACACTCACACAAGTTACACTGACTCAGGAAGAAATAGAAGATCTCAACAAATCAATCACAAGTAAAGAAATTTAATCACCCATCAAAAATCTTCCTACAAAGGAAAGCCCAGGGCCAGATGGCTTCACAGGGGAATTTTCTCAAGCATTCTATGAAGAACTGACACCAATCCTGCTCAAACTTTTCCAAAAAATTGAGGAAAAAGGAACTCCGTCTAACCCATTTTATGAAGCTAATATCATTTTAATACCAAAACTGAATAAAGATGCTATAAGAAAGGAAAATAATAGGCCAATCTGCCTAATGAACATAAATGCAAAAATCCCCAATAAGATATGAGCAAATCGAATCCAACAGCACACTAAAAGAATTATACACCATGACCAAGTGGGGTTTATATCAGGAAAGCAAGGATGATTCAACCCAAGAAAATCAATTAATGTAATACAGCATACTAACAAATCAAAAGGGAAAAATCACATGATCATCTCGATTGATGCTGAAAAAACATTCAATAAAATTCAGTATCCTTTTTTGATAAAAACACTCCAAAAGATAAGAATCAAAGGTAACTACCTCAATATGATAAGGGAAATATATGAAAAACCAATAGCCAGCATCATACTCAATGGAGACAGATTGAAAGCCTTCTCCCTAAGATCAGGTATAAGACAAAGATGTCCACTGTCACCACTATTATTCAACATTATGATAGAAGTTCTAGCTACAGCAATCAGGCAGGACAAAGAAATGAAAGGCTTCCAAATTGGAAAGGAAGAAATAAAACTCTCATTATTTGCAGACGAAATACTACACTTGGAACATCCTGAGAAACCTACAGTAAAGTTACTTGAATTAATAAACAAATTCAGCAAGGTGGCAGGATACAAAATTAATGTGCAAAATCAGTAACATTTCTATACACAAGCAATAACCTAGCTGGGGAGTCAGTTTAGTAAAAACATTACATTCAAAATAGCCACTAAAAGTAAAGTACTTGTACACAGAAAACTACATAACATTGCTAAATGAAATTAAAGGAGATCTCAATAGGTGGGAAGACATTCCCTACTCATGGATAGGAAGGCTAAATATACTTGATTTCAATTCTTCCCAAATTGATCTACAGATTCAACACAGTAACAGTCAAACTCCAACAACCTTTTTGAAGATCTGGAAACGCTAACTACCAAATTCATCTGGAAGAGAAAGAGACCCAAAATAGCAAAAACAGTCCTAAAAGAAAAGAACAAAGTGGGAGGATTAACAACTCCATGACTTTAAGACCTATTATAAAGCTACAGTGGTCAAAACAGCATGGTACTGGCACAAAGATAGAAGCATGACCAATGGAATCGAATCGAGAGTTCCAAAATAGACCACCAAATCTATGGTCAACTGATTTTTGACAAATCAGTTGAACTGGAATAAAATAGTCTTTTCAATAACTAGACATGGAAGAACTGGGTATCAAGAGCTAAAACAATGAAAAAGGACACTTATCTTACACCCTACAAAAAAATTAACTCAAACTGGATCAAACACCTAAATATAAGAACTGGCACCATAAAGATTCTAGAAGAAAATGTAGGGAAGCATCTTCAAGACCCAACAATAGGAGGCAGCTTCCTAAACTTTACACCCAAAGCACAAGCAACAAAATAAAAAAAAAAAGATAAATGGAAACTGCTCAAAATCAAATGCTTCTGTACCTCAAAAGACTTTGTCAAAAAGGTCAAGAGGCAGCCAAGTCAATGGGAGAAAATATTTGGAAATCAGATGTACAAAGGCTTGATATCCTATATATAAAAAGAAATCATACAACTCAACAACAAAAGAACAAACAATCCAATTATAAAATGGGCTAAAGATTTGAATAGGCATTTTTCTGAACAGCAAATATAGGTGGCTCAAAAGCACGTGAAGAGATGCTCCTTTTCATTAGCTATAAGGGAAATGCAGATCAGGACTGCAATGAGATACCACCTCACACCTATAAAAATGGCTGCTTTTAAGCAAACAGGAATCTATAAATGTTGTAGAGGATGTGGAGAAACTTGAACACTTATGCACTACTGGGTGGAATGTATAATGTTGCAGCCATTATGGAATACTGTTTGGTGGTTCCTTAGGAAACTAAATATCGAGTTGCCATATGACCCAGCAGTAGCACTACTTGGTATATACCCAGAAGAACTGAAAGCAATGACACAAACAGACATTTGCACACCGGTGTTCATTCAGCATTATTCACAATTACCAAAAGATGGAAACAAAACAAATGCCCATCAACAGATGAGTGGATCAACAAAATGCAGTATATACATACAATGGAATATTATGCAGCAGTAAAACAAAATGATGTCCTGAAGCACATGACAAGATGGATGAGCCTAGAGGACATAATGCCGAGTGAAATTAGCCAGACCAAAAGGACAGATACTGTATGATTCCACTTTTATGACCGGCATAAAGGTATAATCAGAGGTTTATAATACAGACTAGAGGGGACTTAGAGATACATAGACACTAGAGATGGGTGAACCATTAGCTAATGAGGTTGAATTCCAATGTAAGGGGATAGATAGGAGTGAAGGTCATTCTCCAGTGGGTCTCTAAGTAATATTATCATACTGAAGATGAACAATATTGAAATGGGTTGTATAGACGTACACGTCCCAATGATTTACACCTGAACTGTAAATTCTTGCAAGAATTACTTCAAAGATATGATTCTTGTAAAAATAGTTTTTAAGTCCAGGGTACAGGGGGAAAACTGCTATTGCATGCTATGAGCTATGCTCAGAAGGAAACCATCAGCACTACCACAGCAACAGCAGAGGTAAATAATGGGGTGAGGAACAAGAGTTAAGAGGAGGTTTAGATTTTCTACTTGGTGAGGGTGTGTTTATTCGTTTTCCATCTCTTGGGATCAATGAAGTTATCTAAAATTGAGAACGCTGATGGACTGTGGATGTTGGGCCCTCTATATGATGCCCAATGGATGCAGGTGGCTGAAGGATGCACTGACAGAGTAGACTGGTGAACGATGGTGTATACCTATGAACAAAGGTTGTGCTGCTACAAAATCCATTTTCTTTTTTCATGAAGCATGCAATGACGTGAATGAAAATGTGGGATATTTGGAGAGACAAAATAAGCCAGAAGCAAAAGAACAAGCATAGTATGGTCACCTTTAGAAAATGCTTATAAGAAAACAGGGGCCTAGATTGTAAGCTTTTAGAGCAGACACATTAAGTCCAGAGCAGTGATTAATATTTCTGGATTTTGAGAGGCTATATTATATATGTAACCTGATATTTAGAGATAAGAACAAAGTCGAATAGGTTGGAGTTAAAGTGATTCAGAACATAAGGGTAAGGAAGACAGTGTCTATATTTTAGAACCACACATATTCTTTGAGACCAATGGAAGAAAGGTTTATTTGATCTGGAACTGAAATTTTCTGTAGCGCATAATCTAATTCAACCTATCTGTATAGCTCATCTGAACAATTGAAACACAGGAAGCACAGAACAGGAAAGAGGTCTTTTAATCCTTTATAGATTATGATACTGCCTGGAAACATCCTAGAGTATATTAAGCAGATAATCAAAAAGTATTGACAGAGTCCTCTGAGGGAGGGGAGAAAGAATATGGAACTATTAAACCTTATCAGGGAATCCCCTGATACTGTGTAAAACTTTAGGGACACCCGAATCAATAGGTCATGCCCTCAATCATGAAGCTTACTCTTGTGAAGCTTATGTAGGTAGCATAGAAGCTTAGACTACCTATAGGCATGCCTAAGGTTACTTCTGGAGGACCTCTGTTGTTGCTCAGGTGTGACTTCAGTCTCTCTAAACCCAACTCTGCAAGTGAAATCATTGACCTCCCCCCTACGTAGGACATGACATCCAGGCATGAAATTCTGTCTGGTAATGTGGGACAGTCTTCCCAGGGATGAATCCAAACCTGGCACCATGGTATCAACAATTACATCCTGACCAAATGGGGGGAAAGAAGTGTAATTAATAAAGTATCAGTGGCAGAGGGAGTTCAAATAGAGTTGAGAGGCTACTCCGGAGGTTGTTCTTAACGCAAGCATCAGGTAGACCTTGCTACCTATCATAACCTGCCAACTCCCAATCAGGACCATTCCAGCCAATCCTAAAGAACACCTAGGGCAATATATAAGATTCCACAAGGGTTCCATGCACTAGAGTAACTTTCCAGAAACCTCCAACCTCCAGATAGTTCCCTGGTCCTGATTAGTCCTGAAACTTAGCCCAGCCTCTCCAAAACATCAGATAGTTCCATCTCCCTACCCCATATTAGTGAAAGACCCTTCCAATTTCAAAAATTTAGAATTGCCATAGCCCAAACAACCCTAAAGAGAAGTATGTAAAGATTAAAGGTGATGGTGGAGCTATACATAGAAGATAGGATTTAACAAATGAATATGAATACTGAATCATTAAATTGATATCTCTTTTAGTCTCCAGTATTATCTTAGAGCAGCTAGAAGTAAAAAACTAAAATTGTGAAATTATAACCCATGTCAAACTCTGAAATACATTCTACAACTAATTGTGGTGCTGCACTTTAATGTATATCTTTTTTGTATATATGTTATTTTTCACAAAAAAAAGAAGGAAAGAAAAGTCGATTGTGATGGTAAATAGGTATTAAAGCCCTCTAACCCCCTATATTTTGGAGCAGCTAGAAGGAAAAATCTGAGAGGATCATATGGTAGCCCATGACATCCTCCAGGATCTGTCCTGTAACTACTTGTTGAAGACTGCTTTGAAACTATTGCTTTTTTATTTCTTTGCTTTATATATATGTTATACTATAAAATTTTTTAAAAGTTAAAAAAAAATCAAAGGTGACAGTGGTGTTATATAGAGAAGGTGGCATTTACTAAATGAGTATGATTGCTAAATCATTACATTGACATTTCTTTTAGTCTCCAGTATTTTAGAATAGCTAGAAGTGAAAACCTAAAATTCTGGAATTATAAAACCCATACCAAACCCTGAAATCTGTTTTACAACTAATTGCTGTGATGTGCTTTGAAACTTACTGCTCTTTAGTTTATATGATTTTTTCACAAAAGAAAATCAATTGTGATGATAAATGCAAGTTTATATGATGATATTTTGACCACTAACTGTACTCTTCGGATGATTACATGGTATGTGAATATATAATATATAATAATAATATATGTTAAAAAATGAACAAAGAGAAACAAGTGCTAGAAAAAATGTGGAGGAGTTGCACCTATTCACTATTGTTAGGGAAGCCGAGACACACAGCTTCTTTGGAGGGCAGTGTGGTGGTTCCATAGAAGGCTACCACTGGGGTTGTCATATGATCCTGCAAACACAACTGTAAGAACTAAGAATGGGGACATGAATGAGCATTTGCACACTGGTGTGTATGACAGTGATGTTCACAATTCCCACTGGATGGAGGTGGCCTAAGAGTACAATGACTGAAGAATGGAAGTTTGTATTACAGAGCAGCTTCAAGGAGTGAAGTTGTGAGGCATACAGCTCGGTGAATAAGCCTTGATCGTAGTGTGTTGAATGAAAAAAGACAAATATTATCATACCTCAATCATAAGGACTAGCTATAATATACAAACTCAGAGAACTGAAGTTGAGAGCATGGGTTATCATGTGGAGCCTATAGTAAAGGGTCCTAAATTGTAGGCTATTACAGCAGGCACATATATTCAGCAGTTGTAACTGTTATTTCCAAATTCTGAGATACTGAGCTATTTGTATGACCTGATCATTCCCTGTAACTTTGGGAATTTACATGGCACCTGAGACTCAGATTTAGAGCACAGAAGCTCTGAAATTAACATTAACCCATACAGCTAATGTTAAATAAAAGATGAAAAAGTGGGCAGACTTCTATGAGAGATATGAATGAAACTTATCTGGATAGGACAAGGGTAAAACACAATGCGGGGTAAAGGATGATAAGGGCCATAATTTAAAACTTCAACTTCTATGTGAGACCAAAGGGAGAGATGTTTATTTGGTACAAAATTTATATGTTGGGCAGCACATTATCTAATTTAGCTTGTATGGTCAGTTTATTTGAACACCATTAAGTATATGGGATCTTGGATAGGGAGTGAGATATTGTTGGTTTGTACAGGTTAGTGTGATGCTACAATATATCCCAGAGTAATTTGGGCAGAAAATAAAACAGTATTTACAAAGTTCCCTTGGGGGACTGGGGAGAAAGGAGAAATTATTAAACTTCGCCATCTGGGAAACTCCAGATATGCTAGCAAGCAGTGGGGACAACCAGTTCAATAGGCTGAGCCCTAAATCCTGGAGTTCGACCTTATAAAACTTATTCCTACAAAGGAGAAACCAAGTCTACTTACAATTATGCCTAACAGTCACCCCCAGAGAACATCTTTTGTGGTTCATCTGTGGCCTTTCTCGCTAAGCCAACTCAGAAGTTGAACTCACTGCCCTCCCCACTATGTAGGACATGACTCCCAGGAGTGTAAATCTCCCTGGCAATGTGGGACATGACTCCAAGAAGAGCCAGGACCCAGCATAATGAGATTGAGAAAGCCTTCTTGACAAAAAAGGGGAAGAGAGAAATGAGACACAATAAAGTTTCAGTGGCTGAGAGCTCTCAAACAGTCAAGAAGTTATCCTGGAATTTATTATTACACAATATATGTATATCCCTTTTCAGTTTGTGGTGCATTGGAGTGGCTAGAGGGAAGTACTTAAAACTGTTGAACTTTATTCCAGTAGCCTTGATTCTTAAAGATGATTGTATAACTATATAGCTTTTAAATGTGGTCATGAGATTGTGAAAACATTGTGCCTGATGTGTTTTTTCCAGGGTATGGGCAGATGGGTAAAGAAATAGGAAAAATAAATGAATGAGTAATCAGGTGGGATAAAGGATAAAAAACTTGGGTAGATTGCAGTACT
Organism: Tamandua tetradactyla; assembly: GCF_023851605.1. NCBI lineage: Eukaryota > Metazoa > Chordata > Mammalia > Pilosa > Myrmecophagidae > Tamandua > Tamandua tetradactyla. The sequence continues at coordinate 17,634,863 of NC_135353.1, forward strand.
AGTGGTCAGTGAGAGGGAGGGATAAGGGGGATAGGTTCTGAGAGTTGTATTAGTTAGGGTTCTCTAGAGAAACAGAATCAACAGGAAATATCTGTACATATAAAATTTATAAAAGTGTCTCACATAACCATGGGAACAAAGAGTCCGAAACCTGTAGGGCAGGCTATGAAGCTGATGACTCCACTGGAGGTTCTGGATGAACTCCACAGGAGAGGCTCGCCAGCCGAAGCAGGAATAGAAGAGAGCCCGTCTCTTCTGAATCCTCCTTAAAGGGCTTCCAGTGATTAGATTAAGTAATTAGAGTAGGTGAGTGATTAGATTAATCACTCATTAAAGAAGACACTCCCCTTGGCTGATTACAAATGGAATCATCTGTGGATGCAACTTACATGATTATGATTTAATTCTATGAAATGTCTTCACAGCAACAGAGGCCAGAACTTGCGCAACCAGACAAAGAGGTACCACCACCTGGCCAATCTGACACATGAACCTGACCATGACAAGAGTTTACTTTTTTCTTTTTATTTCTTTTTATGGATTGATGCAAATGTCCTAAAAATGATCATGGTGGTGAACACACAACCATCTGATGATATTGTGAGCCATTGATTGTATACTATGGATGGACTGTGTGTGAAGATTTCTCAATAAAAAAGTTTTTCTTAAGTGAAGAAGAAATAAAGACTTTTAAAGTGAATGGAATTGAGGGAATTTGTTACCAGTAGACCTGCCTTGAAAGAAATGTTAAAATAAGTTCATCAGAGAGAAAGAAAATGATGACATGGGTCAGAAGCTCAGATCTGAAAAAAAATGGTAGAGCATTTGAGAGGGAATGAGTGAAAATAAAATATATTTTTTTAAGTTTTCTTATTAACTGATATAAAAATAACTGCTCTAAATAATAGTAACTGTAACACATTAGATGATTATTGATTATGAATCATATAATGTATGACAGCAATATTATAAGGGATGGGATGAGAAATACCTTACAATAAAGTTCCTGTGTTTATCCTCAAAAAAATAATAAACTGGCATTTGGAGTAGGTGTATGGGATTCTTTGAGGAAGAAAATTATATGTTCTGATACAGATTGTGGTGAAGGCATGACTATGTGATTATACCAGGAACCATTGATTTTTTACTTAGGTTTTTTTTTTTTTGTATGATGTGGAAATAAAACTGTTTACAAATGAGCAAATATCTAAAAGTTCTAGAGAAAATGTGGACAAGGAGATGTACCTATTTACTGTTGGTTGGGAAGCAGAGTGGTGCAATCTCTCTGGAGGGCAGTGTGGTGGTCCCACAGGGGGGCTAGGGGTGCGGTTGACATATGATCCTGCAACTCTACTGCTAGGTGTATGCATGGAGGAAATGTGAGTGGGGGCATGAATGGACATTTGCACACTGGTGTTTATGGAGGCAGTGATTGTGATTTGCAATGGATGGAGGTGGTCTAAAGGTACATCGACTGAGGAATGGAAGGAGAAACTATAGTGTATATATATATATATATATATATATATATATACAATGGACTACAGAGGAGCTACAAGAAGGAATGAAGTTGTGGGGCATACCCCCAGGCGAATGAACCTTCAGGACAATATGTTAAATGAAATATCAGAAGCAAAAAGTCAAATGTTATCATGCCTCAATCATATGGGCTAACTATAATATACGAACTCAGAGAACTGAATTTGAGAACATGGGATAGTAGGTTAGGGCCTATTGTAAAAATTCCTAGATCGTAAGCTCTTTCAGCAGTCATATTTATTCCATGGCTGTAACTGTTATTTCTAAATTCTGAGATGCTTAGCTATTTCTGCATAACCTAATCATTCCCTGGATATTTGGGTATTTGTGTGAGACCTGCAACTCAGAGTTAGAGCATTGAAGCTACAAAAGTAGCATTAACCCATTCAGCTAATGTTTAAAAAAGTCAAAAAATGTGATCAGATTTCAAGTAGGGTTATGAATCAGAATACAGGGTAAATGATGATACTCTGCATTTTAAAATTTCAACTTCTATGTGAGGCCAAAGGAAGGGATGTTTATTTGGTGCAGAATTTATATTTTTGGTAATGCATAATCTAATCTAACTTGTATGGTCAGTTTGTTTGAACAGTATAGTTACATGAAGTCTTGAATAGGGCATGAGTTCTTGTTGGTTTGTCTGGGTTAGTGTGATGCCCTGATATATCCTAGAGTAATTTGGGCAGGGAATAAAACAGCTTTTGCAAAGTCCTCTTGTGGGACTGGGGAGAAAAAGGAAATATTAAACCTCCCCATCTTGGGAATCCCTGTTACTCTTGCAAGCAATGGGGATAACTAATACAATAGACTGAGTCTTTGATCTTGGGTCTTACCCCTATGAAAGTTATTCCTGTAAAGGATAGGCTAAGCCTACTTACAATTATACCTAAGAGTCACCCACAGATAACCTCTTTTGTTGCTTAGATGTGGCCTCTCTCTCTAGGCCAATTCGGCAGAGGAGCTCACTGCCCTCCCCTCTATGTAAGACACAAATCCCAGGGGTGTAAATCTCCTTGGCATCATGGGTCAGGACTCTGAAGGATGAGCCAGGACCTGTCATCATGGTATTCGAAAGCCTTCTTGACCAAAAGCAGGAAGAGTGAAATGAGACAAAATAAAGTTTCAGTGGCTGATAGATTTCAAAGAGAGCTGAGAGGTTATCTTGGAAGTTATTCTTATGCATCATATAGATGTCCCCTTTCAGTTTATTTTGCATTGGAGTGGACAGAGGGAAGTACCTGCAACTGTTGATCTGTATTTCAGTAGCCTTATTCTTGAAAATTAGTGTACAACTATACAGCTTTTACAATGTGATTATTTGATTGTGAAAACCTTGTGCCTGATGCTCCTTTTGTCCAGGCTATGGACAGATGAGTAAAAAAATAAGGACAAAAATAAATAAATAAGAGGTTGGAACAAAGGATAAAATAAATTTGGGTAGATTGCAATACTGGTGGTAAATGAAAGGGAAGGTTAAGGGGAATGAGAAGTATAGGTTTCATCCTTTGTCTTTTTATTCCTTTTCTAGATGGATGCAAATGTTCTCAAAATAATCATAATGATGAATACACAACTATGTGATGATATTGTGAGCCATTGATTGTACACTGTGGATGGACTGTTGGTGAGTGAAGTAATCTCAATAAAAATATTTTTCAAAAAAGGCCAGATGGTTGCACAGGGGAATTTTACCAAACACCCTAAGAAGAATTAATATCAATCCTGTGCAAACTCTTCAAAAAAATTGAAGATGAGGGAACACTACCTAACTCATTCTATGAATCCAATATCACCAGAAAACCAAAACCAGACAAAGATATTACAAGTAAAGAAATTAAAGACCAATCTCTATAATGAACATAGATGCAAAAATTCTCAACAAAATACTTGCAAATTAAATCCAACAACAGTTCAAAAGAATTATGCCCCATCATCAAGTGGGTTTTCCCCCACTTATGTGGTTGAACACATGAAAATTAATTAATTTAATATACCACATCAACATATCAAAAGGGAAAATACATGATCATCTTGATTGATGCAGAAAAGGCATTTGACAAAATCCAGCCCCCTTCCTTGGTAAGAAAACAAGTCTGAAAGTTGGGAATAGAAGTAAAATTCCTCAACACGATAAATGGCATATATGAAAAACCCATACTTTGCATCATACTCAGTGGTGAAAGACTGAAAACTTTCCCTCCAAAATTGGGAAGAAAACAATGATGCCCACTGTCACTATTGTTATTCAATACTGTTCTAGAAGTTCTAGCTAGAGAAATAAAAGGCATCCAAATGAAAAAGGAAGAAGTAAAATTTTACTATTTTTAAATGACGTGATTCTATATTTAGAAAGTCCAAAAAAATCAACAATGAAGTTTCTAGAGCTAATATAAAGATTCAGCCAAGTGGCAGGACACAGATTAACAGGCAAAAATCAGAAGCATTTCTATACCCCAGTAGTGTACAATCTGAGGAAGAAATCAAGAAAAAAATCCAAATACAACATCAGTTAAAAACATCAGATATTTAGGAATAAATTTCCAGTAGCTTATTTTGCAGAAATAAAAAAGCCAATCATCAAATTTATTTGGGAAGGTAAGGGGCCCCAAGTAGCCAAAAACGTCTCAAAAAAGAACAAAATTGGAGAACTCACCAAGTTAGACCTGGAGAAATAAGAACACTCAATGTTGGTGGGAATGTGGAATGTTAGCGCTGCAGAGGAAGACAGTATGGCAGTTCCTCAGGAAGCTAAGTATAGAATCGCCATCCAGCAATCATGCTACAGGTTATATACTCAGAAGAACTGAAAGCAGGGACACAAACAGATATTTGCACAACAATGTTCATGGTGGTATTATTCACAATTACAAAGAAACATAAACAACCCAAGTGTCCATCAGCAGGCAAATAGACAAATTGTGGTATATACACACAACAGAATATCATTCAGCTGTAAGAAGGAATGAAGTCCTGACGCATGCTACAACATAGATGACCTTGAGAACATTATGTTGCATGAAATAAGCCAGACACAAAAGGACATATATTCTATGATCTCACTAATATGAGCTAAATATAATGAACAAACTTATGGAAGTTTACAGGTTATAAGAAGATATAATGATGGTATAGAATGGTGAGCTGATGCTTAATTTTTGCAGAATTTTTAATTAGGTGGATTATAAATTATTGGAAATGAATAAACACGATGGTAGCACATTATCATGAATGTAATTAACGATGTTGAATTGAGGGTGTGATTTTGGTTAAAAGGGGAATTTGGAGTTGTTTACGTCACTAGGAGGAAAGCTCAAGGATGAAACATGGGATTATACAACATGGTGACTCTGCTGTGAATGATGAATGTGGTTACTGAACTAGAACAAGCATGCATCAATATTATATGTTAATAACAAAGATGTATATGGGGAAAATATACCTAAAGCAAAATATGGCCTATAGATAACAGTAATATTTTAATACTTTTGCATCAATTGGATTAAAAGAACCACACCATTGCTAAATGTCAACAATAAGGATATGAGAATATTGTACATTTTATTCATAGAAAAATATTATATGGCACAAAAACAACCAAATTTACTTGTCGATTATACTGTTGTACTCTGATGCTTCTCTGAAAATGCATGTGGTCAGCTAAAGGTCAAAGCTTCATCTTCAGCAAAATAAATTTTACACAAGAAGTAAGCAAGGCAAGATATAAATTATGTTCTGCACATCAATTAACATAACCCTGCTGTGCCAGTTCCAATCTGTTGTGGACCCTAGGAAAGACATGTCCTTTAATTGTCATTCAATATTGCTGGGTGGGAGCTTTTTGATTGGTTTTATGGAGATGTGACATGCTAATTTGTGGGTAGTAACTTGATTATATGGTTTCCATAGATCTGTGTCTTCATCCATTCAAGGTGGGGTTGCTTACTGAAGCCCTTTAAGAGGAAACCATTTTGGAAAGAGCCATGAGAGCCCATGCAACCAGAGGTCTTTGGAGATGAAGAAGTAAAATGCTCCTGGGCTAGCTTCATAACACAAGAGGCCTGAAGAGAAAGCTAGCAGACATCTCCATGTTCATCATGTGCCTTTTGAGTTGGGAGAGAAACCCTTAATATCATTGGCCTTCTTGAACAAAGATATCTTTCTCTGGATGCCTTAGATTGGACATTTCTAAAGATGTGTTTTAATTTGGACATTTTCATGGCCTTATAACTAAACTTGCAACTTAATAAATACCCCCCTTTTAAAAGCCATTCTGTTTCTGATATATCACATTATGGCAGCTTGAGAACTAAAACAGATTTTGGTACCAGAGACGTGGGGTGCTACTGCAGCTTGCAAATACCAAGCATATTGGAACAGCTTTTTAAATGGATAAGGGGAAGATTCTGGAAGAGTTGTGAGGAGCTTGATAGAGAAGGCCTAGAATGCTTTGAAGAGACTGTTGGTAGAAGTGTGGACTCTAAAGATACTTCTGATAAAGCCTTAGACAGAAATGAGGCATTTGTTATTGCAGACTGGAAGAAGGTGATCCTTGTTTTAAAATGGCAGATAATATGGCAAAATTGACTAGTGGCTTTGGCTGGAAAGCAGATTTTAAAGGTCATTAATTTGGATATTTTTCAGAAGAGGCTTCGAAGTTAAATATGGAAAGTGCAGCCTAGTTCCTCCTTGTGGTTTATAGTGAAATGAGAAAGGAAAGAGATAAGCTAAGAACTGAACTCTTGGGTACAAAGAAATAAGAATTGATTATCTGGAAAATTCTGGGCTTCCAGAAGGGGAGATCTCAGAGAATAGTGCCCCACATGAGGATTTAACCAAACATAGAACCAGTCAGCCATTTCAGAGAAAGCCAGGATTGGAGATGGAGTTATCCAGGAAGAATCTGTGGAATCTCCTTTTGTCTGATATGCATGATCCTTGCCTACTACACAGAAAGCCAACAAGAGTGCTGCGGGATCTGTATAAACAGAACTACTGCCAAACTGGACTAAAAGTCTCTGAAAAGGGAAAAAGTGAAAGCAAAATGTCTTCAGAGGCAGAGCCATGGAGACTAAGGTCTGAATTCAGGAGAACTTGGGCCAGGAGAGCAGAAACACCCAAGTACTTGGAGAGGGCGAGTTTACCCCAAAGCAGAGGATAGGCCTTCCACCTCCTTGCAGTGGAAGAATTGTGCCACCTCAGACCTTGTAGAAGGTGGAGCACATTCCTTGGGGATTTGGGAGAGCCTGGCTCCCACCACATGGAGGGGTGGAATGTGGGCTCCAGAGATGACAGAGAGCCCAGGGGAGCCCCCATGCTTGGAGAGCATGGAGCCAAAAAAAAGGTGGTCTCCCCAATATCCCACAAGGTTGCATTTGGAGAGAGGTGGGCTGTTGCATAGGCTCTTGGAAAGGGTGGGACAGCTGCCTTCTAAAGCCCTGAGGATAAATGACTCTCAGACTTTGAAATCTAACAGAGTTTTCCCTGCAGGTTTTTTAAATGGCTTGGGTCCAGTGACCCCTGTGTTTCTTGCAATTTCTCCCAATTGAAATGAGGGAATTGATCCTGTGACTGTCCCTTTGTATGTTGGCTGCAAATAAGTTGTTCTGAGTTTTACAGATCCAGAGCCAGAGGAGAACTTTTCCTAAGGACAGACCATGCTTGTAGCTGACTTTGATGAGATTTTGTACTGTTTCTGATTTTGTACTGCATTTGTATTGTTACTGAAATAGTTTAAAGCTTTTGGATATTGTTATGGAATAAATGTATTCTGTATTTGGAAAGAACATGCCTTTTTGGGGTACAACGGGTAGAATGTGCCAGTTTGAGTCTGTTGTGTACTGCAAAAATGCCATGTCCTTTCATTCTCATGAAATATTGCTGGGCTCAAGCTTTTTGATGGTTTCCATGGAGCTGTCTCTCCACCCATTCAAGGTGGGGTTCCTTATTGGAGCCCTTTAAGAGGAAAACATACTGGAAAGAACCATGAGAGCCCATGCAGCCAGAGACCTTTAGAGATGAAGTAAAATGCCCCTGGGGCAGCTTCATGAGACAAAAAAAAACTAGTAAAAAAACCTAGCAGACATCTCCATGTTCATCATGTGCCTTTCTGGTTGAGAGACATTCTGAACGTAATCAGCATTCTTAAACAAAGGTATCTTTCCCTAGATGCCTTAGACTGGACATTTTTATAGATGTGCTTTAATTTGGATATTTTCATGGCCTTAGAACTGTAAACTTGCAATTTAATAAATTCCCTTTTTTAAAAGCTGTTCTGTTTTTGGTATATTGCATTCCAGCAGCTTGCAAACTAAAGCACCTGGTAAGAATGTAAGGGTGGGACAAGGTCAGGATTCTCAACAAATTCAACCCTTTTGAACATCTTGAACTTTATACGGCTACATATTCTATGGGATATAAATGTGTCTTTGTTGTCATAAGTTGTTTTTCCAGAAACTTATTCCTGTAATAACGAAACTATGTTTAATTATAATTAGTGCCTAGGACTCACCCTCTGAAAACCTCCTTGTTGCTCAAGTTTGGCCTCTCCATAAGTGAAACTGCAAATAAACTTATTTACCTTCCTCCCTACGTGGGATACAACTCCCAGTTATGAGCCTCCCAGGTGCCAAGTGATTATTACAAGGCATTAATCAGTGATGCATTTGGATAAAGACCTAGATCAAATGGGGAGGAATTAAGTAAACTGAGTTTCTATGGCTAAGATATTTCAAGTTAATTGAAGGACATTCTGGAGGTTACTCTTGCACAGGTCTCAGCCAGATTTCACAAACTGTCATATATGCAAAGCCTCAAACAAAAGTTCTCCTGAGGCCAGAAACAAAAGGACAATTATTGTATGGTTTCCTTTAGAAAATATTTATAGGAAACCAGGGATCTAGATTATAAGCTCTTATAGCAAACACACATTTAGTCCAGAGTGGTAATTATTTCTGGACTTCAAATGATGTTTTATATATCTATAACCTGGTATTTAGAGATGAGAAAAAAGCTGATCAGGTCAGTATTAAGGTAATTTAGAAGATGGGGTAAGGAAGACGTTGCCTATATTGTAGAACTGCACCTACTCTTTGAGACCAAAGGAAGAAAGGTTTATTTTATTTAGAACCTAAATTTTCTGTAGCACATAATGTAACTCAACCTATCTGGATAGGTCATTCGAACAATTGAAACACAGGGGATCCAGAATAAGAATGAGGGTCTTGAACCCTGTATAGCTTAATGTAATGCCTGGATACATCATAAAATATATTAAGCAGATAATCAAAAAGTATTGGCAAAGTCCCTTGAGAGATTGGAGGAAAAACTGGAACTATTAAACTTTATCATCAGGGAATTCACTGATACTGTGTCAAGCATTAGGTACACTCAAATCAATAGGCCAAGCCCTTGATCTTGAGACGTACTCTTGTGAATCTAATGTAGGTAGTATAAAAGCTTAGCTTAGCTATAAATATGCTATGAATCAATTCCAGGGGACCTCTTTTGTTGCTCAGATGTGACCTCACTCTCTCTAAACTCAACCCTGTAAGTGAAATCATTGGCCTCCCCCCTACAAGGGACATGACATCCATGAAAATCTCCCCAGCAGCATAGGAGATGACTCCCAGGGATTAGTCTAGCCCTGATACTGTGGGATCAACAATTCCATCCTGACCAAAAGGGTGAAAATAATTGTAACTAATAAAGAATCAATGGCTGAGAGAGTTCAAATGGAGTTGAGAAGCAAGCTTCAGTTAAAAATTGCTACCTATCAGAACTTGCCAGACCCAAAAAAACTATTTTAGCCAATCCTAAAGAACACCTAGGACAATATACCACATTCTACAAAGGTTCCATGTGCTAGGGTAACTTTCCTGAAACCTACAACTTCCAGATGGGTCCCCAGACCAGATAACTTCTGAAGCCTAGAGAGCCCAGCCTCTCCAAAACATCAGCTCATTCCATCTCCCTATCCCATATTATTAACAGCTCCTTCCAACATGAAAAAATCAAATGGTCATAACCTAAATACCCCTAAAGAGTGTGATAGAATGATCAAAGGTGATAGTGGAGTTATACAGAGAAGGTAGGGTTTAACAAACGAATATGATTGCTGAATCATTATAGTGGTATTTCTTTTTGTCTCCAGTATCTTAGAGCAGCTAGAAGTAAAAACCTAAAATGATGGAATTGTAACCCACACCATACTCTGAAATCTGTTCTACAACTAATCATTGTACTGTGCTCTGCAACTCACTGTTTTCTTTTTTTGTATATATATATTACTTTTCTCAAAAAAGAAAAAAATGTCAGTTGTGATAATAAAAGAAATACTTAGTCCTTCTAGCTGCCTATATTCTGGAGCAGCTATAAGGAAAAATCTGAGATGATGGTATGGTAACTGTTCTAGTTTGCTAGCTGCCAAAATGCAACACACCAGAGATGGATTGGCTTTTAATAAAAGGGGATTTGTTTCATTATTTCTTCAGAGGAAAAGCAGCTAACTTTCAACTGAGGTTCTTTCTTACGTGGGAAGGCATAGGGTGATCTCTGCTGGCCTTCTCTCCAGGTTTCTAGAGAGTTCCAACAACTTTCCCCAGGGTGATTTATTTCTGCATCTCCAAAGGCCCAGGCTGAGCTCTCTCATTTAAGCACCAGCCAATTAAATCAAACATCATTCATTGCAGCAGGCACACCTCCTAGCCAACTGCAGCTGTAATCACCAACAGATGAGGTTCACATGCCATCCGCTCATGTCTACAACAATAGAGTTAGGCACCTTCACCTAGCCATGTTGACACCTGAAAACTACCACAGTAGCCCATGACAAACTCTGCGATCTGTCCTATAAAAACTACTTGTTGAAGAGTGCTTTGAAAACTATTGCTTTTTCCTTTCTTTGCTTCATATATATGTTATTTTATACAATAAAAATGTTTTTAAAAAGTGTTCCTGAGGGCCCTAGGGATATCTGCACAACTCAGCAAGCTACATGGCAACATGAAATCAACAACTCTCAGCAGGCTCTATCTTGGAATCTATGGAAAGCTATTTCTCCTATAAACCAGTTATATTCACTTATAAATCCAATAATCATGATCATTTTACTTCTTTTACTTGAACCTATAATTTTCTATTTACTTGTTAAGTTCATTTTCAGAAACTTAAAGCCTCCAGATAATTCCTATGCTGGTTGAGCCCTGAAATCCATCAGGTAGGTAGGCAGTCAGTCAATTCCCCCTCTCCACATGTTCTGTCTGCCCTGTACAACTAACAAAAAGATAATAATGGATCAGCCTCATCCCTAAAGAAAGGAGCATCTTCAACAGCAAGAAAAATAATTCCATTCCTTTGCCCCATAATATATATGTCCACCTCAGCTTGAAGAAACCAGGATGGTCATCTTCCCAAGTCCCTCAAGATTGAGAACAAACATAAGTTGGACCCCAGGAGATGGGGGCAGCTCAGGTGGAATCGCTCCCTCAAGGAATTCAGTCCCCAGGGTCTGGAAAACAGAAGCCATTAAAGCCAGTCTACAACCTCTCCTCTGTCTCAACCACACCCCCAGCAGGGAGAGTCTGCTATAGTTAAAGGTACCACATCACCTTATGCTGATGGTACCCACAGGCAGAAAAGTGCCACAAGCTGGGCAGGATAGGGCAAATACAGAGTCCAGAGGCTTCATAGGAAAGTCTCTTAAACTGCTAGGTCTCACCCTCAGGAATGCAGGTGACTCTTTCCTCCTGAAAGGAGGTCTGGGAAATTCTGGCTTGGATCTATAACACCTAAGTAGACGATCATAAGGGGTTAAAAAAAAAAAAAGAAAAGAAAAGGCATCATACATGCAGGCCAAGAAACAAGAAAAAAAGAACTGAAAAATTCTGATCTGTTAAACAAAACCTGAGCTAGAGGCCTAGAATAAGCTGAACTGAATGTCAAAGAACAGATGGACAACAAAGTCATCGAGCAAGAAAATCCTAGGTGAAAAAAGTGAAATCAACCTCCAGAATAAACTAATTAAGGAAATTGAATGCCTAGATGCCAGCCAAATATAATGAATCATACTAGGCAAATTTAAAATATGGCCCAGTCAAAGGGGCAAACCAACAATTCAAATGAGATATAGGAGGTGAAACAATTAATTCAGAATGTTCGAACAGTCATGGAAAACCTCATCAAAAATCAAATCAATGAATTGAGGGATGATATAAAGAAGGCAAGGAACGAACAAAAAGAAGAAATCAAAAGTCTGAAAAAACAAACCACAGAGGACCAGGTGGGAGGTGCCAAGATAACAGTTTAGGGAGGTATGGGATTTAGTTCATCCTCCAGAGCAGCTAATAAATAGCAAGGAACAGTACAGAACAACTGCTGGGGCAACATTAGTGACCAGACACACAGCGTACACTGGTCTGGAACAGATGGACTGGCTGCGAGGCCACCCAAAAGTGTGAGTTCCCCAAGCCATAGCATCTGATGCTCCTCCCCCACAGGCTGCTTCCCAGAGGGGAAAGGAAAGGGGCTTTACCAGCAGCAGGGGCTGAGTGCAACCAAACTCCAATTGTGGAATTAATTAATAAATTCTGACTACTAAAAGTAGGCCCCCAGCTCAGCTGAACATCGAGTAAAAGCAGAGGTTGCTGGGTTTTGCCCTGATGCAGAGGGGGCAGGGATGACAGAAAAAGAAAAAAAAAAAAAAAGAGTTTTTGTGGATTTGAAAAGATCTGGGCCCTTAAGGAAAGGAGGTGGCACATAGGATCTGGAGATAGACAGAGTGACATACCAAATTAAGCTCTTGATTGGCAAACCCGAGAAATGAGGGTCCGGGTCTGAAAAGGACTTTTTTATTTCATTTTGGTGACTGTGTTTCTATGGATTGACTGCTCTTTGGAGACAGCTGCAAGGCTTCTCAGGATCCACTGCTCCAGGCATAGGCAGAATTAAGCTTGTTTGAGTGTTTGTCTGGAGCCTGTGCCTGCCCCAGAACAGGGGTGGGGCCCAGCTCAGGTGGAATCTGTCCTTCAAGGAGTTCAGACCCCAGGGTCTGGAAAAGTGAAGCTATTAAAACCAGACTACAACCTCTCCTCTGTCTCCACCACACCCTGAGCAGGGAGAGTCTGTTGAAGTTAAAGGTACCGCATCACATTATGCTGGTGGGACCTGAAGGCAGACAAGCACCACACACTGGGCCTGACAGCAAAAATGGAGAGCCCAGAGGCTTCATAGGAAAGTCTTTCAATCTGCTGGGTCTCACCCTCAGGGAAAGCTGACACAGATGACTCTGTCCTCCTGACAGGAGGCCAGTTTAGTCTTGGAAAATCTGACTGGGATCTATAATACCTCAGTAGACACTCCTAAGTGGGGGTGGGGGGGAGGCACCATACAAGCAGGGCAAGAAATAGGAAAACAAGAACTGAAAAATTCTGATGTGTTAAGCAAAGCCTAAGCTAGAGGTCCAGAATAAGCTGAACTGAATGTCAAAGAACAGATAGACAACAAAGTCATCCAGCAAGAAAATCCTAGGTAAAAAAACTGAAAACAATCTCCAGAATAAACTAATTAAGGTAATTAAATGCCTAGACACCAGCAAAAAATAATGAATCATACTAGGAAAATTGAAGATATGTCCCAGACAAAGGAACAAACCCACAATTCAAATGAAATACAGGAATTAAAACAATTAATTCAGAATGTTCGAACAGACATGGAAAACCTCATCAAAAATCAAATCAGTGAATTGAGGGAGGATATAAAGAAGGCAAGGAATGAATAAAAAGAAGAAATTGAAATCCTGAAAAAAATCACAGAACTTATGGGAATGAAAGGCACAGTAGAAGAGATGAAGAAAAAAAGGAAACCTACAATGTCAGATTTCAAGTGGCAGAAGATAAGATTAGTGAACTGGAGGATGGGACATCTGAAATCTGACAAGCAAAAGAAGATATAGGGAAAAGAATGGAAAAATCTGAGCAGGGACTTAGGGAATTGAATGACAACATGAAGCACGCAAATATACGTGTTGTGGATGTCCCAGAAGAAGAAGAGAAGGGAAAAGGGGGAGAAAAGCTAATGGAGGAAATTATCACTGAAAATTTCCCAACTCTTATGAAAGACTAAAAATTACAAATTCAAGAAGTGCAGCATACCCCAAACAGAATAGATACAAATAGACATACTCCAAGACACTTCTAGTCAGAATGTCAGAGGTCAAAGAGAAAGAGAGGATCTTGAAAGCAGCAAGAGAAAAGCAATCCATCACATACAAGGGAAGTCCAATGAGCCTATGCATAGATTTCTCAGAAGCCATGGAGGCGAGAAGAGAGTGGTATGATATATTTAAGTTACTAAAAGAGAAAAACTGCCAACCATGACTTCTATATCCAGCAAAATTGTCCTTCAAAAATGAGGAGGAAATTAAAGCATTTTCAGAGAAAAAAATCACTGAGAGAATTTGTGACTGTCCCTGCAAGAAATACTAAAGGGAACACTAGAGACAGATAGGAAAAAACAGGAGAGAGAGTTGTGGAGAAAAGTATAGAAAGGAATACTATCGGTAAAGATAAAAAGAAGAAAAATTAGATATGACATATAAAATCCAAAAGGCAAAATGGTAGAAGAAAGTACTGCCCTTATAATAATAACACCAAATGTTAATGGATTAAACTCCCCAATCAAAAGCCATAGACTGGCAGAACGGATTAAAAAGCAGGACCCATCTATACGTTGTCTACAGGAGATGCATCTTATACCCAAGGATAAATATAGGTTGAAAGTGAAAGGTTGGGAAAAGATATTTCATGCAAACAACAATCAGAAAAGAGCAGGTGTAGCTAAACTAATATCCAACAAATTAGACTTCAAATGTAAAACAGTTAAAAGAGACAAAGAAGGACACTGTGTATTAACAAAAGAAACAATTCAACAAGAAGACATAACAACCATAAATATTTATGTACTGACCCAGAGTGCTCCAAAATACATGAGGCAAACACTGAAAATACCAAAAAGAGAAATAGATACATCTACCATAATAGTTGGAGACTTCAATTCCCCACTCTCATCAATGGACAGAACATCTAGACAGGTATCAAAAAAGAAACAGAGAATTTGAATAATACAATAAATGAGCTAGACTTAACAGACATTTATAGACTATTATACCCCACAACAGCAGGATTCACCTTTTTCTCAAATGCTCATAGATCATTCTCAAGGATACATCATATGCTGAGTCACAAAGCAAGTCTCAATAAATTTAAAAAGATTGAAATCATACAAAACACTTTCTCAGATCATAAACGAATGAAGTTGGAAATCAATAATAGGCAGAGTGCCAGAAAATTCACATATATATGGCGGCTCAACAACCCACTTTTAAACAACCAGTGGGCCAAAGAAGAAATTACAAGAGAAATCAGTAAATATCTCGAGACAAATGAAAATGAAAACACAACATATCAAAATTTATGGGATATGGCAAAGGCAGTGCTATGAGGGAAATTTATTGCCCTAAATGCCTATTTCAAAAAAGAAGAAAGAGCAAAGATCAAGAAATCAACTGTCCACTTGGAGGAAGTAGAGTAAGAATAGCAAGCTAACCCCAAGGTGAGCAAAAGGAAAGAAATAATGAAGATTAGAAGAGAAATAAATGAAATTGAGAATATGAAAACAATCAAGAAAATAAACAAAACCAGAAGTTGATTCTATGAGGAAATCAATAAGATTGATGGATCCTTAGTGAAGTTGACAAAAAGAAGAAGAGAGGAGATGCAAATAAATAAAATAAAAAATGTAGGAGGAGACATAACCACTGCCCCTGCAGAAATAAAGGACTTAATGAGAGGTAATGAAAGGCATGAACAACCAGCATTGACTCAAGAAGAAATAGGCGACCTCAACAAACCAATCACAAATAAAGAAGTTGAATTGGTCATTAAGAAACTCCCAAAAAAGGCGAAAGATTTATACGATCTGAAGAGAAACTAGAGTGAAAAGTCCAGGACCAGATGGCTTCACATGTGAATTCTACCAAACATTCAAGGAAGAATTAACACCAATCCTACTGAAACTCTTTAAAAAAAAATTGAAGATGGAAGGCTACCTAACTAATTCTATGAAACCACCATCATCCTCATACCGAAGTCTGACAAAGATATTACAAGAAAAGAAAATTACAGGCCAATATCTCTAATGAATATAGATGCAAAAATCCTCAACAAAATTCTTGCAAATCGAATCCAGCACCACATTAAAATAATTATACACCATGACCATAGTAGGATTCATCACAGGTATGCAAGGATGGTTCAACATAAGAAATCAATTAATGTAATACACCATATCAACACATCAAAGCCAAAAACCACATGATCATCTTGATTGATGGAGAAAAGGCATTTGACAAAATTCAACATCCTTTCTTGTTGAAAACACTTCAAAGGACAGAAATAGAAGGGAACTTCCTCAACATGATAAAGGGAATATATGAAAAACCCACAACTAACATCATTCTCAATGGGGAAAAACTGAAAACTTTCCCCCTAAGATCAGGAACAAGACAAGGATGCTCACATTCACCACTGCTATTCAACATTGTGTTGGAAGTTCTAGCCAGAGCAATTAGACAAGAAAAAGAAATACAAGGCATCAGTATTGGAATCATCAATTATGATGATGAATGCACAGCTATATGATGATACTGTGAACCATTGATGGAAACCCTTTGGATGATTACATGGTATGTGAATATATAATATATAGCAATAAAGTTGCATTAAAAATTTAAAAAGTGAGAGGGGACTTTAACCTCTGACTACAGGAGATTTATGGTTGTTGTTATTGCCTTGTATTAACTGAGTAATTTGTAATATTGCCATTCATAAAAAAAATTAAAATGTACTATCATCAATTGTAACAAATGTTCTACACCAATGCAAGTTGTCGTCAGTGGGGTGGTGTATGGAATGCTGCTTTTTACACGATTGTTCTGTAAATCTACATCTTCTCTAATAAAGAAAAAAAGTTTAATGGGGTCACATAGAACAGTCCCAAGAGCCAATTTGCAGCTGCTATGGGTAAAAAAAAGAATGGGACAATTATAAAATAAAAAAAAATTTACTATACAAGGATGAATATGAATGTGATTGAAAGGGGGAAGTCTAGGGTCGTGTATGTCACTGGAAGGAAAGCTAGAGGATAAAACATGGATGTGTATAACGTAGTGAAACCTGTTTTGCAGGATGACTCTGGCTAATTGTATACCTATAAGAGAGTTCTTACATGAAGTACACGTGTACTTCACTATTTCAAGGTGTTAATAATATGATGGTATATGGGGGAAAATACAATTAATGCAAACTGAGACCTATAGTTAACAGTAACATTGTTATATTCTTTTAACTGTAACAGAGGTACTATACAAAAGCTAAGAATCAATAACAGAGGGGTAGGGGTTTGTTCTAATTAGCTAGCTGCCAGAATGCAACACACCAGAGATAGATTGGTTTTTAATAAAAGGAGATTTGTTTAGTTAAAAATGTATAGTTCTTCAGAGGAAAGGCAGCTAACTTTCAACTGAGGTTCTTTCTTACACAGGAAGACACAGGGCAATCTCTGCTGGCCTTCTCTCCAGGCCTCTGGGTTCCAATAACTTTCCCTGGGGTGATTCTTTTCTGCATCTCCAAAGGCCTGGACTGAGCTGTGAGTGCTGAGATGAGATCTGCTGAGCTGCTTGAGCTGTGCTATGTGGAGCTCTGTCATTTAAGCACCAGCCAATTAAATCAAACATCATTCATTGCAGCAGGTGCACCTCCTAGCCGACTACAGATGTAATCAACAACAGATGAGGTTCACATACCATTGGCTCATGGCCACAGCAATAGAACTAGGCACCTTCACCTGGCAAAGTTGGCACCTGAATCTAACTACCACCCCTTGTCAACTTGGCAACTATACACATCACCTTAAATGATATTAAAGTGGCAAAAACTCTCTTCTGGCTGTGAACCTATGAATCTCAGAACAAGTTATCTGGTGCCAATATGCAAAGGAGGGACAGTCACAGGATAAATGTTTTCATTTCCATAGGGAGAAATTGGAAGGAACACAGATGTAACAAGACCCCAATAGTCCTAAAAACATGCAGGGCAAACTCCATTTGATTTCAAAGTCTGAAAGTCATTTATCCTTCAGCTTTAGAAAGTGGCAGTCCCATCCTTTCCAAGGGCCTATGCTGTGGCCTGCCTCTTTCCAAATCAACTTCGGGGACATTGAGGAGACCACCTTTTACTCGGCTCCACCCTCTCCAAGCATTGGAACCACACCTGGGCTCTCTGCCATTTCTGGGGAACACGCTCAACCCCTCCATGTGGTGGCAGCCAGGCTCTCCCCAGTCCCCAAGGAGCATGTTGCAGCTTCTCAAAGGCCTGAGGTGGCACAACTCTTCCACTGCAATCAGGTGGAAGGCCCATCCTCACCTTTCAGGGTAAACTCACCCTCTTCATGTGTATGGGTGGGTCCACTCTCCTGGCCGAGGTTTCTTGGCTTCAGACCCAAGCTTCCATGGTTCTCACTCTGCAAACTCCAATTTGTCTCTTTTGTGCCCCACTTTGTCCAGATTGGTAGTGTTTTCATTTACACCAACAGTCTTTTCAAGCACTCCAGGACTTCTCCATCATTCTCTTCACAGTTCCTCCAAAATCTTCCCCTTATCCATCCAAAAAACTGGTCCAACATGTCTGGTATTTGCAAACTGCAGCAGTAACCCACTTCTCTGGTACCAAATCTGTTCTTGTTAGCTAGCTGCCAAAATGCAACACACCAGAGATGGATTGGTTTTTAATAAAAGGGGATTTATTTAGTTAAAAATGTATAATTCTTCAGAGGAAAGAGCTAACTTTCAACTGAGATTCTTTCTTACATGGGAAGGCACAGGACGATCTCTGCTGGCCTTCTCTCCAGGCCTCCAGGTGCCAACAACTTTCCCCAGGGTGATTTCTTTCTTCATCTCCAAGGGCCTTGGCTGAGCTGCAAGTGCTGAGATGAGGTATGCTGAGCTGCTTGGGCTGTGCTATGTTGAGCTCTCTCATTCAAGCACCAGCCAATTAAATCAAACATCATTCATCACAGCAAGCACACCTCCTAGCCGACTGCAGATGTAATCAACAGCAGGTGAGGTTCACATGTCATTGGCTCATGTCTACAACGATAGAACTAGGCAACTTCCCTGGCCAAGTTGACATCTGAATCTAACTGCCACAGGGATTTTTTTTTTTTTTTGAGATGAGAACGTTCTTGGGTTGATTGTGGTGGTGAATGCATAATTGTATAGTTGCACCGAGAGTCAATGATTGTGAACTTTGGATGGAATGTGTCACGTGTGAATAAATCTTTAAAAAAAAAAAAAAGATGTTCCAAGGGTGGGGGAACTTGGTGAGGGATATGTGGGATCTCTCTACATTATATCTTATAACTGCATATGAGTATCAATTATCTCAAATACAACATTTAATATAAAAAATGCTTATGCTAAGTGAAAGAAACCCTACACAAAATTTTACATACTGTAGGATTCCATTTATACTGAGCTGTAGAACAGTCAAGTGTAATCTATGTTTTAAAAATATCGATGGTTGCGTCTGTGGCAGAGATCTAGGGTCAGTGAATAACTGCAGTGATGGCAATATACTATATCTTAACAGGGGGTTGGTTTACACGAGTGTAACCATTTGTCTAAATTCATCCTTTGATGCATTTAAGATGGTGCATTTCAAGTATTAAATTACACCAAAAAAAAACTCCCATAAGCAATTATTGACCTGCAGTTAATGGCATGCTCACTGATATGATTAGAGATGTTCTGATGTCTGCAAATTACTTTGAAGTACAGAAAAAAGTAAACTGAATTGATGGGTAAATAGTGGGATGGAGAAATAGGTGATAATGCAAATATAGCAAAACGTTAATGATAGAATCCAGGTGGTGGATATAATTCTTTAACTTTCTTCTATGCTTGAGAATTTTCATAATAAAATGTTGGGGAAACAGTAAACTAAAGAAAGTAAGTATGCACGAAAGATTAAATCAAATAAAAAGTAAGCAATATTTAAAACCAAGGACAATACGATAGAACATATAGGAAAAAAGATTGTCTACATATCTTGAAGCCAAAATATATTGAGAAATGCACAAGTTTTTAAATAATACTAAAATTCTCATTGATCACTATTGGAAGTGACAAAGATGCCAACTCATTACATAAAAATTAACAAAGGGTAATAATTGAGCATTTGTTCTGCTTCTCCTGAAACAATTGTATCTCAAGATAACCAAGTAGTTGATGAGGAAGAGTTCACCTTTCTAACAGAATTGCAGCTCATAAAGACAGAAAGAATGATGGAATTTGGAAATCATATTTCGTATCCATAGATGAAATAACGGATATAGGAGACAATCATTAATTGATACTAGGAGAAAAACTGTTGGGGAAAACTTGACAAAGGAAGGATCAGGCTGACATCATCTGAACTCACTGATGAAAGTTTGCATCACTAAAAGTAAGACAACCAGACATTATGTACCTCCTGATGTGATACAATAGAAAGTACACAGCACCCTCCTATGAAGGGATCTCAAAAAAAATGCACTTACACGTACAATTTAATCAAGCCTATAGATATAACTATGGGTATAAAAATATACCAGGAAAAGAGGAACATGTTAAACTGCACAAAGAAAAAGCAGTCAGACAAATCCAGAATGGAGGATGTTTGCACATTCAAATGAACTAGTAGCGGGGAGGAAAACGAAAGAAAGGGGTAGGTACCATTATATATTAAAAGAAAAGTAGTGGCATAATTTCCAAATATAGCTTACTTGGATCCTGATTTGACAAAACACTGTCAAATGAAAAATTTAAGGCAACCAGAAAATTTTAAAATACAGACAGTTTGTTAGATATTACAGAATTTCTGTGAATGTTAGATGATATAACGGCATTGTGGTTATATGTACTTTAAGAGTCTTTCTCTAGTGGAGCCATGTATTGAAGAATTTTCAGAGACATAGCCTGATGTCTGAGGTTTGCCCTACATACAGAAAAAATATTTTGAGGGTTATGGAAGAGAAGAACAAAAAAGAAAACAAAAATCGCACAGCGTTATTAGTTTTTTAATCTGAGTGATGAGTACTTGATGATTTATGATACTTTTCTTTTTGCTTTTGCATACATTTGAAAAATTCCATAGTAAGTAAATAAATAAAACATAAAGAGAGCTTTAAAGTCTTGAACCAGACTGCCTGGCTCTGCCACTCACCAGCAGGTGAGCTGGAATGAGTCACTTAACCTTTCTTTATGGGGATAGTACACCTGTGCTATAATATAGGGTCGTTGTGCAGATTACATGAGTATATAAATGAAAAGTGCCCAGAACAGTGCCTGGCACACACTAAGTGCTTGGTACATGTTAGCTATCATCATCATCATCATCATCATCATTACCACCACCAGCACCATCACGACTGCCAACGAGAAATGGGAATAGCCTACCCAAGGTCACCTACTAAATCCGGGGGCTGCAAACTTTTCCCGCAAAAAGTCAGACAGTAACTGTTCTAGGCTTTGTGGACAAAACAGTGCCTGTCCCAATTCTTCAACCTAGCCCTTTTAGCATGGAAGCAGTCAGAGACAATACGCAAATGAATGGGCATGGGTGGTTTCCAATAAAGCTTTATTTACAAAAATGGTTGTAGTTTGACAATCGTGCTCTATATGATGGGAAAGAAAGTAAAAGCTAGATCTTCTGCCTCTAAAACTTCATGATCCAATCCTCTTTCAATATACCATGCTCTGCCATGAAGGAAATGGGAAAAAGAAAAATCTACAGAGCTAACTTTTAGTTGAGTACAGTTTTGTGTCAAGGCTAAAAACTAGGAATTTGAAAAATAACATTTCTCAGCCGAACTTTCTGTACCATAGTTTATCTAAAAAGTTCTTTTCTGTTCTTATACCCTCAATCACTGAAGTGTTACAAAAACCCTTATTAATTTTTTAATTATGATACTTCATTCAATAGGTCCTCTCCAACTCACTATCATAAAAGAAATAAATTAGCCACTACCTGGAGATGTCGTCCTTGCTGTTGATAGAGGGCTCTCAGGTCCAAAGCAGTGTCTTAGAGAAATCAATGTTATGGGGGAGGCATAACATGGCATTTCTCCTACCTCATTTTCTGTTCTCCCAGCTCCCAAAATGCACCAACTCAAACTTTCGGGGGACCTCAGACTTTTTTAACTCACTGCAAGGGGGTGCTCCCATTTTTCCAAATGTTATGAAAGCAAGACAATCTGATGTACTAGTCTTCAAATTTTACTTCTGAAATGTTAAAAGTAAAGAAACATAATTAAACTGCAAAGGCATTAACATTTATATAAAATATAAACCAAATGCTTATCCTGATTCACCAAACAAATTACACTTTGAACATTATAAAAAAAACCCAGCTACTTATCACCGGCACCATTTGAAATTATTGCTAGTACTACAACTCCAAATGCCTAAGATGCCTTAAATACAAACCCTGAACATTTACATACTGATTTCATGAGCAAAGCAAAAGGTATTTGCCGGTAACAGTACAGGACTCAGCAATTTTATTGTCTGAGTAATCCTGGTTCGTTCTGATATGAAAATTCAATTATTTTAGAACGGGCCCTCTCATTAAATTTTGACAAGCAGCACGAGCTCGGTACCAGTTATAGCTCGAAGAGACCGGGGGTGCCTGATAGCACCACACTGAATTTTAAAATGTAGTATTTTTGCAGGACAAGATTATCTGACAATTTTGTATTAAAAAGAAGAAAAAATTAATCAAATACATTGTAATATTCAACATTGGTATATTTGGTCTCCTTTTTACAGATATTTTACTAAAATTTGCTGTAAAAAATGTTTATTGCATGCCTTCCCCCTGTTTTCACAATTGAGCAATGTACTAGAAAAATATGTATATGCCGGTAGTGAACAGGAAGTATTTGACTACACACTTTTACCTACTGCTTCCTTTATCAATTGAAATGTATTTGCAGTGCTTATAATGTGATTTCCAGAAACAGAAATGACTTTATTTACATACAGCCTGTTTTTCATTAGGATGCATATTATCCATGAAAAAAATCTTTCAAAGCAACTTTTGAGCAAACCTACTGTCTTTTAAAGCAGAGTTTTCGCTAATGGCGACATGGAAAAAAAAAAGCATTTCATTTCTTTCCCATAGGGTTGAAGAGGAATAAAGGGGTCTCCAGCTCTGGATTTGTTTGGTTCTCTTTGTTTGGTTTGGTTTCATTCCTATATGCTCTGAACTCTCTGCCAAAAGATGCTTTTCCATACTTCAATATGTCTGTCCTCTTGGCCTGTCATGCTGCAACAAATAGTCCTTTACGATGTGTCATTTAGTGACCAAAACATTCAACGTAGGTAGAGTCACCAGGTCAGCAACTATGAAATGAGAATCAGCAAGAACAAGAATGACTGGTAAGGTGAACTGAGAATAGGAGAGTGCAGAAAGGACATCTGGCTCCCCACGGGGGCTGACTCTGAATCAAGCAAGGAGACCCAAGAACAAGTCTGACTGACAATTCCGATACTCTGGGCAGGCCCCACCTCCCTCTAGCTCTGCTCTTAATTCACCCCTCTGCCCTTGCCTTCATCTTAGTACCTTTAACTTCACTCAGGCAGAAAACTCCATCTTCCATTTCATTTCTCAGTAACTCCTTCTCCACCACCATCACACCACACCCTCTAATGTTATTGAATATATTTTATTGAATTAATTTTTACTTTGAGATGGTTTTGAGAGTCTTGGATTATGCAAAAACTTCCAATTAAGTTTTCTGGGCCTTGTTGTTCTACTGTTGAAGTCTGATCTTGGTAACTCATGTCTAGTTGTTTAGAAGATTAAAATCATTGAAAAAAACATAGTGCCATACATCTTTTGTGGAATAATAAGAAGGAGAGATGAGGAAGGGGAAAGCAAGCAAAGAGCTTACAATGCAAAATGCTTCCTATTTTCACTGATGGTGAGAGATACTAACTTAAAGATAAGTTTGGCTCTCTCCTCCATGACCTACAATCCTTACTAGCAATACTCATTGAATTGGAAAGCAAGGGAATTCTACGGAATATCCCCTCCCCTAAAAAGAACAAAACTAACAATGTTATTCACTGTATCAAGATGGCAGTCTCATAAGCAGGCCTAGGGAAAAAGGGTAGAACCAAAGAGAATTGAGAAGCTAGGGATCACCTTCCCAGTCAGGTGTTAGGCTTAAATATAAAGTAGAATAAACTTTACTTCCTCTAGCATTAGATATTGAAATAGCCTTATATCACTGCACTGAAAGAGTCACTAGACTCACATGTTAAGCTGAGCAAAGACGAGCTCGCCAGCTAGGCCTTGTACTGTACATATCTCACACCATGGTAAAGTCAAAACTTACACTCCTCAAAAAAAAAAAGTTCATCTATCAGTTTTGGCCTCTAACCACAATGGCCATACTGCTTTGCATATAGCCACATGATAAATTTAAGGCCCCCCTGTATGGCTTAATTTAATGCCTGGATACATCCAGGAGTATACTAAGCAGATAATGAAAAAGGATTGGCAAAGCCCCTTGAGGGATGGGAGGAAAAGTATGAAACTATAACATTTACCACTGGAGAAACCACTAATACTGTGTCAAACATTAGGGGACCAAATCAATAGGCCAAGCCCTTGATCTTGAAGATTGCTCTTGTGACACTTATGTATGTAACAGAGAAGCTTAGCCTACCTATAGGTATGCCTAAGAGTTACTTCTGAGAACCTCTTTTGTTGCTCAGATGTGGCCTCTCTCTCTCTGAGCCCCACTCTGTAACTGAAATCATTGCCTTCCCCCTATGTGGAACATGACATCCAGTGGTGAAAGGCTCCCTGGAGGCATGGGAGATGACTCTCAGGGATGAGCCCAGCCCTGGCACCGTGGGATCAAGAATCACCGTGGTATCAAGAATGCCATACTTACCAAAAGGGGGAAAAGAAGTGTAACAAATAAGATATCAGTGGCTGAGAGAATTCAAATAGATTAATAGAATTCAAATAGATTCTGGAGGTCACTTTTATGCAAGCTGCAATTAGACATTGCTACCTATCATAACTTGCCAAACTCCAACCAAAACCATTCTTGCCAATCTTAAACAACACCTAAGGCATTATCTAAGATTCTACAAAGGTTCCATGTACTAGGGTAACTTTCCAAAACCTACAACCTCCAGATGGGTCCCCAGATCAGATATGCCCTGAAATGCAGAGGGGCCAGCCTCTCCACAATATCAACTAGTTCCATCCCACATACCATATTACTGACAGCCCCTTCCCATGTGAAAAAGTTAGAATGACCATAGTTGAAATACCTCTAAAGAGTGGGAGAAAGATCAAAGGTGATGGTGGAGTCATACAGAGAAGGTAGGGTTTATCAAATGAGTATGATTGCTGAATCATTATATTGATATTTCTTTTAGTCTCCACTATGTTAGAGCAGCTAGAAGTGAAGACCTAAAATTGTGGAATTGTAACCCCTTACCAAACTCTGAAATCTGTTCTACAACTAATTGTTATGATGTGCTATGGAATTTATTGCTTTTCTGTTATTTTTCACCAAAAAAAGAAAAAAAGTCTTGTGATGATAAATGAACAGCTGTATGATGATATTGTGAACCATTGATTGTACACTTTGGATATACATGTTATGTGATTATATAATATATATCAACTAAAAATAAGCAATTTTAAAAAAGATCAAAGGAGAAGGTAGAGTTATAAAAGAGAAGATAAGATTTAACAAATGAGTATGAATCATGAATCATTACATTGATATTTCTTTTAGTCTCCAGTGTCTTGGCACAGTCAGAAGGAAAAGCCTAAAATTGTGGAACTGTAATTCATACCAAACTCTGAAATTCATTCTATAACTAATTGTTGTGGTGTGTTTTGAAATTTATTGCTTTTTTTGTATATGTTATTTTTCACAATAAGACACAATTCAAGGGGCCCAAAGGCCTCGTGAACAAAATAACATGTAGTAACTCATGCATCCAGCAACTGTGGTCCAAAATAGTAGAGCAGACATCACATACATGAGAGACAAGTGAGTGCATTAGCCAACACATTCTATGAAGCAAGACAGAGAATTGAGAGTAAGATCTCAAGCTCACCTGTCTTAGCTACTTTTATGCAGAAAATAAGCTGAGTCGTCCAGGATCAGTTGCCGAGTCCTTAACTCCATCCCAAATACAGGAGCTAACATCTGTTGGAAATACTCAACAATAGGAAGGACCTCACAGATTATGTACTCCACCAATCCAGAATTTGTGATTATTCAGCCAAAGGTTTGATTGGTTTACCTTGACCCAGCAAAGCCTTTCTTCAGAGGAAGTTATAATTTCATTGTGTGAACAGGGTTGCAGAGGGCAGGGGAAGAGATGTCTCAAATACAAAAGAGAACAACCTGGCTTGCAGTATTTTAACCATGGTACAATCATAGACTCTCACATTGGAAGGTAATTCAGGATCACCAAAGTCCAACCCGCTACTCATCCAACACGTGGGTCTTTTCTAGAACATCTCTGCATAGCAGACACACAGTCCAGGCTCAAACATCCCTGTAACACATTCTGGGTCAGCCCACTCTGCCTTGGAACAACTAGAGGTTTTAGAAATGCCTGCTTTATATAGCGATCTGCCCCCCTGGAACTTCAATCCATTCAAGGCCCCCTGTTCTAAATGTTAGAGCCTCTGTGAAGTCCTCCATGATTCCCCTGAAGGAGCTACTACAGTCTGCTGCTTGCCTTTCTATGAAGTACTCATTTCATTCTGCTCTGTATCTTAGCTCTATGCAGGTCTCCTTAAGTTTGAGGGCTGTGTCATATTCATTTCTGTATTTCCAGAACTTAGCATAAAGCCTAAAACAAAGTCCTAAATGAGTTATTTCTTATTTTTGTTCATAGGAAAGACGGTACTGATACTGAGGAAAGAACTAAGATGATAGAAAGACCTCCTGCAATCATCACCCTATGTTATTTTCTGCATAGCAGTCATCATATTTTGATTTGATCTTGTTTATATGCTTCACTGTTTCTTACAGCCCAGACACACCCACCAGAAGGTGAACACCATGAGGGTAGAGACTTGTCTTGTTCAACAATCTATCTCCAGTGCTAATATCAGCATCTGACACACGGTAGGTGCTCAAAAAATCTTTTGGAATGAATTATTGTAGACCTGGTTCAAACTTCTCCCCTTATGTCTGATCTGACATGTTTAAAACATAATCTGACATCTCCACGTGAATATCTAAACACCTCAAATTTCACGAGGCCAAAACAAAAACTGATGTCCTACCTAAACATGTTCTTTCCCGATGCGGACCTTCTCATTCAATACTATCCCCATCTACCCTGTTGTGCAAGCCAAAAACTTGAGGACTTACTCCATTCTTTTCTTTTCCTCAACTCCCACATCCAATCCATTGGCAATTTCTGTTGGGTCTACCTTCAAAAATTTATCCAAAACCTGATTTCTTCTCACCCCCTCCACTCCTACCACCCTAGCCTGAGCCACCATTTCTTGCTCAGACTTCAGCAATAAGTCTCACAGCAGTCCTCCTATTGCTACACCTATATAATCCCGTTTCTTCATATCAGGCACAGTCATTATTGCAAAATATAAATGGGATCACATCCTACTCCTCCACTTTAGGTACAACCTCCTCCCATCCCTACCAATGGTTTCCCATCACATTTAGCACTGAATTCCGACTCCTTAATATGAGCTTTAAGACCCTTTGTGATCGGGTGGGCCACAGTGGCTCAGCAGGCAGAGTTCTTGACTGCAATACCGCAGACCGGGTTCGATTCCCGGTGCCTGCTCATGCAATCAAAAAAAAAAAAAAACCCTTTGTGATCTGACCCCTGCACAATTTACCAGTTTCATTCCTGTAATCTCCCCCTTATTCACTAAATCTCCCGATGCAAATCTCTGATGGCTTCTTTGAAGCCAGCAGCTTGTCTGCTGTGCTGCATTCAGTAAATGAAATGATGGAAAATATTGAAGTGTCTCATGAATTTTGGTTTGAGGAAGCCCCAAAATTTGGCAACCAAACTTGACATTCAAATGAAATTCCCTGGCAAATTCCATGCAGCTCAGAAAGGTAACCTGGAATCTCAACTAACCTCTGAGACTTACTATAAAGAAACCCTAAGTGTGCCAACAGTGGAGTACATTATTCAGGAACTTAAAAATAAAATCTCAGACTAGCACCTCAAAGCTCTTAAATGCTTATCTCTGGTCCCCTCTGTTAAGGGACAACTCAAATTCAATACGTCAGAAGAAAACCATGCTGACACGTAAAGAAGTGACTACTCCAATCCTGACGTGCTCTTGTCCAAGCTTCTTTGTTGGAGAATCAAACGGAAACACAAAGGGAAAGACATAGAGTTTCCATCCACCATTTATGAAACTCTCCATCAAGTTTTCTTCTAATGTTTATTTTTTGTTGAAGGTTTTATGTATTCTTCCTGTCATGAAGTTTGAGGACAAAATGCTATGAAAATGGATGAAAGTGTCTCAAAAAATTACTACAGAACACATTGACATACTAAAGGTCAAGTTACTTGGATTTGCTTAACAAATTTTTATATAAAATATGACCAGGATTTAATGGTGGACACATTTCAAACTCTATACAACTAAATCAGAACTTCTATACTGTTTGAAACTGTTATGTACCCCCAGAAAAGCCATACCCTTTTCATCCTAATCCAATCTTGTGGGATCAAACCCACTGTTTGGGCATAACCTTTTGATTGGATTATTTCCATGAATGGGTTCTGCCCATTCAATGTGGGTCTTAATTAGTTTTCTGGAGTCCTTTAAAGGGCTCGTGGAGAAAGAGAGAGCCCAGAACCAACACAGGGAACAGAGAAATAAAACCAGACATGGTTGTTTGGAGATGCTAAACCAACAAATGAAATTCAGAGTTTGCCCCAGAGAAGCTAAGAAAGGACCCATGGATGCTTAGAGAGAGAAAGCTACTAGAATCAGAAGCTAAAAGCAATGGACCGGGAGCAAGGACAAGCAGATACCAGCCATGTGTCTTTCCAACTGACAGAGTTGTTCCAGATGCCAGTTGCCTGTCTCTAAGAAGGTATCCTCTTGTTGGTACCTTAATTTGCACATTTTCTGGGCCTCAGAACTGTAAACTTGTAATTCAGTAAGTCCCCTTTTATAAAAACCAATCCTTTTCTGGTATATTGCATTCCAGCAGTTTTAGCAAACCAAAACAGCTTCCTACAGGTGATTCAGAAACCACTGAAAATACCTAAGAGATTTTTAAAATAGGTTTTGTGTTCTATTTGGAGGAAAAGCTGTAAAGTGTATGTAGGCTGCTTAATGACTGAATATATTTGCCTATAGCCATCCCATTGAATATATTAGTCATTAATAATCTACCAATTTATAAGTATACTTTATGAATTCTCACGCTTTGAGGACCCATCTATTCTTCCAGAAGATCGCACTGAAAGTGCCACGTTGCATTTCTGCGTCATCTCTGTTAGTGGCACTCTGGAATTATTTTAGTTAAGTCGTTTTAGATGTAACATTAATCATTGCTATGGATCCAACTGTCAGGTTATCAGGTCAGTTATCAGTACTTTGAAGAAATAAATTTTGAGGAGGTGTGGAAAGAAAGACTACATTTTGTAAAATGTTACAATGAGGCTTACACCTAACCTTTAACTAGCAGGGATTTCAGTGTAGATTTTTTCTTTATCAAATGAACCTAAAGGAACACATTGTAGTTCAAACAAGTTTGCATGCCTTTTTCTGCATCTGGTTGTTACTGCTTACCTTCTGTTCTGGTTTGCTAGCTGCCGGAATGCAACACACCAGAGACGGATTGGCTTTTAATAAAAGGGGATTTATTTTGTTGGTTCTTCAGAGGAAAGGCAGCTAACTTTCCACTGAGGTTCTTTCTTACCTGGAAGGCACAAGATGGTCTCTGCTGGTCTTCTCTCCAGGCCCCTGGGTTCCAACAACTTTCCCGGGGTGACTTCTTTCTGCATCTCCAAAGGCCTGGGCTGAGCTGCAAGAGCTGAGATGAGGAATGCCGAGCTACTTAGCTGTGCTACATTGCGATCTCTCGTTTAAGCACCAGCCAATTAAGTCAAACGTCACTCATTGCAGCAGACACGCCTCCTAGCTGACTGCAGATATAATTGGCAACAGATGAGGTTCGCGTACCTTTGGCTTATGTCCGCAGCAACAAGACTAGGTATGGCCAAGTTGACAACTGAATCTAACTAACACACCTTCCTCTGTTGAGCCTATATACCTTCCTAAGTTTTTAACCCTTATGTGTTCAATACTTCTGTTTCACGTTCGAGACAGAATCAGAGGCTGTCGATCCTGACAACCGATTTGTCTGTTTTCTTCTGTCTATTTCCATCACTGTATCTACTGCCTCATCTTGATTTATAAGCAAAACCTGGAAAGCCTACAAAAATAACTGTCTTGTGGTTTATCTAGGAATGACCCAGAGAAAATATTGCTGCTAATTTTGGTGAAGAAAATAAAGCTTGCGCAATAGTTACAACTGAATAAAATGTGAATTTTGTTATTTAAAAAAAAAGCCTGTTGCAAGGAAACAAAACATCATCTCCTCCACTGGGCTTGCCCATTGCCTTTCCCCAAGTTGGCAGAAAGAAAGTAGCATCAAGAGGACACTGATATAAGAGACTCATATGTATGAATATAATGTCAGAGTATCTAGCTAATTCCAGATATGCATTAGGGGATGGCCCAATGGGCATGAGAAATTAGTCTAACTATTTAGCAACATTTCCAACATTCACTCACTCATTTGTTCATTTATTTAGTTAATAAACGTATAGTGGGTTCCTATTATATGCAAGGACTTTTCCTAGGTACTATAGGAACATAGCACGCCCATTTGGGCCAAAGCAGTCTTTTGACAGAAGATTTAACCTTTCAGCTCCTTATAGTTGATTCTCATTATTCATGGAAATGACATTCTATAAAGTCACGTGAACAGTAAATCAGCGAATACTGAACCCTTGCTCCTAGGGGAAATACAGGGTTAAGCTTGTGCGAACTGCCTTCACAACATTTTTGTCAACAGATCATTATTTTGCTTTGTTTTATGTGTGTTTCTGTTTAAAGATACCTTATTTCATATATATTGCCAATTCATTAACACTGAACTCACGGCCAACAGCACTCTAACCCATGCCTGAATGAAGCTTATCTAACACATGCATTTCCTCCATAAAGCACATCACAACCTTCTTGCACTTAAGAACACCAGACAGCAAGCACTTCAGCACTATGCTTGGGGGCCATTTTAAGCAGCAAAATCACCATCAGAAAGAACAAAAATGCAAAAAACATGGCATGAAATACACAGCGAAAAGGATGCTTGTTTACAGAATGAGAGCTGAAGCAAGAAGACAGAGCATTGCCTTGTTCAACCTCAGCTGGAAACTTGAGCATCAAGTGGTTCAAATTTTAACCACTCTGCATGTGTCCATGAATGTTTTCAGGGTTCAAAATAAATTTTTGAACAGATTTCATGAACAATAAGGATCAACTGTATGTGAACTCTAAAGAGACAAATCTTAAGGTGAAGTAAGAGCCTAAGTGAACAGAAGAGGCTCTACTTCTGCTTGGAATGGGGACAATGCTTGGGAAAGTCAATCCAAGCCTACTGTGCTGTGTTCATGGAAAGTGAGGTGTAGTGGGGGGAAGGACAGAGAGCAGATTTTAGGAATCACTAAAAATCAATTTCTCCCATTACAAATGGTAATTAGTGATTTCAATATTAATTTTTTATGATGAAATAATTTTCAAATGTGTTATCTTAATATATGAAAATTGAGGAAAGGGCTCCCCTGAACCCTATTGATGCAATACTAAAAAGAGAGACTCACTAAATAACATAGCAAAGGTAGAGGGCAGATAAGCATGGCAGATGTCTGAGGGTCTGAAAAGCTGCTCCATAATATCTGGACTCTCCAGAATAGGTTCAAACAGGCAAAGGCAGAGAAAGGCCAGAACTGGCACAGGAGGAAAGCTTACAAACTCACGCATAAATCCAAGCTCAGAAAATCAATCGTGGAGTCTTTCAAGAGGTGGTATCCCTTGAAATTTATCAAAGATTGAGTTAAAAGGAATGCAAAGTAGGAGTTGTTCACCCAGTAGAAAATGCATTGATGGGACTCATTATCCCAATAGGGAGTGACAAATTCGAATAATTCTAAGTACCACTTATTAGCCCTGATGAGGGTAAGAAGTTGATGGGGGTGGAGGGTGGGGTGAAGCAGATGTTGCTATTTTAGACAGTGCAGTTAAGGAAGGCCTCTCTTATAAGGACATTTTGGAACTGGGGCCTAAATGAATTGAGTCAAATGAAGATCAAAGGGAAGATAAAGCCAGGCAGAGAAAATCTGCAAGTGCAAAGGTCCTGAAGTGGGAATAACTCACCCAAGCCATACAACTCGTAAATAGCAGAGCCTAAATTTGAACTCTGGAATTCTGGCTCTAGAGACCACATTTGTTACCACCACTCCTTCAAGGTTTTTAAATCTTCAAGGTTTTAAAAATGTTTTAAATCTTCAAGGTTTTAAAAATGTTTGGGAGTTAATACCAAATGACCAGCTAATATCCAAAAGGGTGACCACCAGATCCTCTGACAAAAAACCAGTCGCTCTCCCTGCCAGAGACTGAATCCTAGTTGTTTGGTCTTGACAGCCAGGAGGTGACCCAAAGAGCAGCTCATGTCTCAATTTTATAACATGAAATAAAACCCTACACAGTAAAGCCAATTGTAATAAATTGTATTGGGGATATAGATCATAAAATGTCAACCCTGTAAAAGGAAGCCAAGATCTCCTACAGGCATTCCAGAATTTATGAGAGAGGGTCCCCCACCAAAGTCCCTTAGAATGAAGAGAAATCACTCTATAATTAACGAGAACCCACTCAGGTAATAGCTAGTTTATGTTACATATGTATAAACTCATAAATGATGAAGTTTAATCCTTCAATTTAAAGACAAGGAAGCTGAGTCCCAGGATGGTGAAAGTCACATGTCAACTGCCTCACTGAGAGTGGGTAGCGGAATGAAGACTAGAACCCAGGTATGCCAATGCCGTATACAGAGCTCTGTGCACTACACCACAGAATCTTTTAAATCCAGGAACCAGATACCATGCGAAGAGTTGCTGTCTTTTTTTTTTTTTTCCATTAAGTTCCAAAGATTTTTAAAACAAAGGTTGTTCCACCAAACCAGATCTAAGCCAGGTTGTTTGGTCTGAAAACTTTTTCTCTTACCCATTGAGAAGGTAAATTTTCATTTTCTTCCAGGGTTAGGGCTTTTCAGGGAAGCCCCACTCACAGGGTGTCAGTGCAAGGAAAGTACTTTCTTCAGTGAGAAGAAGAAGAAGGCAGAACCTGGGGCAAACAAATGAGAATCCAGCACCAGAATACGGATGTTACAACCAGGACTTGCTTTCCTCCTTTCACACAACTGAATCTTCTTCCAATCCATGTACTTACTAACCTAAAATACAGGCACATTCTTATAAACTGGCACATGAGCTAAAAGTTTAATTCTCTTGTCTGTGCATGTGTTTGCACCAATGCAGCATTCAGAGAGCAGGACCTGGGTTCACATAATCCATTTTCAGATTTCCTCATGTAGCACCATGGCTAACTGGCTTTTAAGAAATTCTTCTAGATGAGGAGAACAGCTGCTTCTGCATTATCTACTACCCCTCTTTTCTCAGGAGACCGTGAACACTGAAGAGTCTGGCATGTAGGGCGGTAGAGAGGAGAAGCCTGGGTTTTGCCAATAAGGAAGGCATCTTTCTGAAGCTTCCAGTTGTCTTCTGCTCAGCTCAATCAGGTCTGGGAGGTTTTCAACCCTCTCGCAAATGTTTGGTCAGTTGACCTGTAACCTATGCTAGTACCAGTATCAAGCACCCAGGCATATGACTTCATCTTGAAATTCATTCATTCATTTCATTCATCACTCCAACCACCATATTGAGTCCATGCTTTGAATCAGGCCTTGTGCAGTCACTTTGGAGAACATAGAACTCATGGTTTTAGTATCCACCAAAGCAGCCTATTCCACAGTGGTCACAGGATAAAAAGTGGTCAGCACCTTGACAGAGACACAAGTAATGTATTCCTGGGGCTCAAGGAAAAGAGAGAGATGATTTCCAATTGACAAATCCAATGGTATATGGGTTTTGAATTATGCTTTGACGAACAGGTAGCGTTTGGACATGTAAAGATGAGGGTGGAAAGTAGGGGAGGAAGTGAGACCTTTCAAATATAAGGAACAGCATGGATGTAGAACCACATCAATCAATGACCAATTCAACCATTGGATGAACAGAAATTTTTTTTTTAATAAGGTCTATATTGTAAGTCACAACAAATTCTAGGGACACAATCTCATCTGCAGCCTGTGTTGCCTTCCACTCTAACCAGCTGAAGACTTCATTTTAGACCTGACATTTAGGAGGTTTCTATCTAGGCCAGAGCTGTTGGAAGTAACATCTTGAAAGAGAATTATCTCCAGGGGCATACCTTCTTTTTCTTCCCAAACATAAGAAGAGGACAGAATTAAGCAGATGCATTGGCATATGTGATCAAAAAGTCCATTTCTCACCAGTGCCGGAGGAAAATCTCTGCCACTCACAGCCTGCCTCCACTACTCTCATTCACCAGCACCTCCCACCACTTAGGACCTTTGCCTCTGCAGGATTTGCCTTCCCACTAGTCGACTGGATGAATTAAAGTAGAAATAACAGCCACCTGCTTTCCGCTCAATGCAGAAAATCACCCAATTTTTCAGTGATGCCTAAAACTCTTAAAACTTCTGGTCAGTTTACATAGATACATTTTCAAAGGACGTTGCTAAAACCTCTGCTTTATTTTCTATATTTAATGCAGGTAGGTAATGAGAGTTTGAGTTTTCACCAGGTGTATTTTGGTAGTATGAAATACTTTGGGGGAAGCGAAGGGTAGATGGAAGCACACACATACACAAAAAAAGATAGAACTGCTTAGTGATTTTAATTGGCCTGTGCATAGAATTTAAACAACATCAGTCCAAAGCTACAATACAAAACACTGAGCAAACAAGAGCTGTTTTCCCCCACTTGAGGTCTTTTGAGCTGAAACAAGAATGAGCAGCTTGTATGGGTGGTAGTACTCGCCGATTCTTGCTATTAGGCAATTTTTCCTCTTTGGAATAAAAATGCCAATTAGTCCTTTTGCCTGAGCACTGCAATCGAACATTTTAAGCCACTTCTTTTCCAGACCTCTTTTGTGTGACCGACCAGGATTTTTTGCGTGGAGCAGGCTACGGGGAAGAAAGCGGTGGCCTTGGAGCAGCAACCTTTAAAGTGGACGGGACCAGAATAAAGAGTTCGCCTGAGGAGGGAAAGAAAAGGCCTAAAAAGGGGTCCGCTAGTGGGTATAATGGCCAGCTCAGTTATTTTAGTGTCGCTGCCTGGGCTATGCACATAAGCAAGATCGCATTTCAGTCGTCGACTTCAATCAGTGACTCGCTATTCTGTCAGTTGTTATGAATGAGTATGCTGTTTGCACACATGCCCACGATTTCAATCTCACCCAAAACAATACCTGCAAAGAATTTTAGGCTCTTTACGGATAGTCTAGCTTGACCTTGGAGCCCTGTGTGTGGTGGTTAGGAGCAGAGATGCTGGAGGCTGACTTCTTGGGTTCATATTTTGTCTCTGCTACTTGGTAGCTGGGTGCCCTTGGTCAAATTGCTTAATTTCTTTTTGCCTCAGTTTCCTCTTCAGTAAAATTGGGATAATCATAGTACCTACCTTAAAGGGTTGTGGTGAGAATTACAGTAGTTAATAAAGAGGAAGTGAATAGAGCAGTGCTGTAAATGATAACAGTAGTGCCGTTGTATAAAATTCTAAGTCAGAAACAAATAAGAAAATGTATCTAGTTCTCAAGTACAGACTTGAATGGAAAGTAATTTATGTGGCAGCCTCAACAGTCTAGAAAATACCCCCATATCAGAAAGCAGAAAAGCCTCTGAAGAGCCTGACCTTAGTTGCAAAGTTCAGGCTTTACATCTCCCCCTGCAGCCCTGCGATGGGCTCCTCCAGCCGTCATCAAGAGCCTGTACACTCATTTATCTTGGTAACAACTTTATTGACATATAATTCACATATCACACAATTCACCCTTTTAAAGTGTACAGTTCAGTCGTTTTTAGTATACTCACAGAGTTGTACAACTATCAACACTAATTCCAGAATATTTTCAGTATCCCCAAAAGAAACCCTGTACCTCTCAATTTCCCCCTCTCTCCATCCCCTGGCAACCACTAATTTACTTTCTGTCTGTATGGATTTGTTTATTCTTGATGCTATATAAATGGAACCATACAATATGTGGTCTTTCATATCTGGCTTCTTTCACTTGGCATTTTTTCAAGATTCAGTCATGTTGGAGCATGTAACAGTACTTCATTTTTTTATTTTTTGGCATGAGCAAGTGCCAGGAATCGAATCCGGGTCTCCGGCACAGCAGGTGAGAATTCTGCCACTGAGCCACCATTGCATCACCCACTACTTCATTCTTTGTATGATGGAATAATTTCCCATTGAACATAAACCTCACTTTGTTCATCTATTCATACATTGATGGACATTTGGATGTTTCTACTTTTGGGTTATTGTGACTATTACTGCAATGAACATTGGTGTATGAGTTTCGGTGTGAACGTATGCTTTCATTTCTTTGGGGGTATATACCTAGGAGAGGAATTGTTGGGTCATATGGTAACTCTTTGTTTAACCTGTTGAGAAGCTGCTGGATGGTTTTCCCAAAGCAGCTGCACCATTTTACATTCCCACCAGCAGTGTATGAATTCTCCATATCCTTGCCAACACTTGTTAGTTTCTGTCTTTTTAACAATAGCCATCCTATTTTTTATTCGTAGTTCCCTGATGGCTGAAGATTTTGAGCAACTTTCCATCTGCTTATTGGTCATTCGTGTATCTTATTTGGAGAAATGTCTATTCAGATCCTTAGCCCATTTTCAATTGGGCTGGACACTCTTTTCACACAGTCCAGGAAAAAGCTGGGGCAACTGGTTTGGTTGTCCTAACAATTAAAAGCAATATACTGGGAAGAGGGAATCAGCAGAAGGTATGGCTGCCAGCAGCAGCATGTTCCACAAGCAATGAGGGAAGAGGTAGAAGAGGTAGACAAAGGAAATGGAAAAGCCTAGTGGCTGTCTATTAGAGAAGCAAATAGCCAGAAACACTTTAATAGTCCCATACCCATATTAGTCAACAACACAATATTGGGATTAGAAAGGCAAGTCGGAAAGGAACATGTGCATTTTTGAGCACCAGATCTAGTTGCAAGCATTTTATATGTATCATCTCCTCTGATACTCACAACATCTCTAATAACGCTAGTTCCATTAATATGCTCACTCTGCATTATCTGCAAAGGAAGCAGCCTCAGAGAGATTGAGTAACTAACCAAATGTCACACAGCCAGTAAGTAACAGAGCCAAGAATTAAACACACATCTGTCAGATTCCAAAGGCACTCTATTTCCTCAAGGCTGTCAGTTTTGAATCATTGTTATTGGCTCAAATATTTGAGCCATTGCTTTTGGCTCAAGGAACAACTGTTCCTTGCGTATTTAAACTTCACAACAGTCCTATAGGATGGTGTACTCATGCAATAAATAGGTAGACAAAGTGGATGGCAATAGCATGAGAGTGAAGAAGTAAGTTAATCACAGACAAGGAAGGTGACGTTTTCACAAAGGTGAGGCAATTCATTTATGTCCATTTATTTCATCTATATGGTTACCATGATGCCAAGCGAATTAAATGGATAAATACTGGTATGTTTTGCTTGAACAGTAGCAGTACTATTTTTTGAGTAGCTACTATATGTGAGACACTTTACACATATGATCCCATTTAGTCCCAACAGCTACCTTAGCAAATTGGGATCATCATGTCCAATTTACAGTGAGAAAACTGTGTTACAAGTGTACATGGCCTGCTGAGGGCCAACCTCAGCTTTTAAGTGTCAGAACCAGGCTCTGTGTCACTGCACTGGGCATTTTCAACTGGAATATTCACTAAAGAATGGTAAGGACACAAAGATAGAGTGGAAAGAAGTTAAGGTCCGAACTAAATGGACTTAACCCTCAAAGTCTGTAAATGCTGTGAACTATGATAAGAGTTTGGTTTTGTACAGCTCAGCATGGCTCCTTGAAGTAGAAGTGCCAAGTTCAGAAGGGCGGAATAACAACTTAAAAGGCCCACCCTAGACCAGACCGCCCTTGTTAGACTTAATCCCAGATTGATCCCAGACATCCACTGAGCACCTATTCCTTTCTTTTCTTGCTAGCTATTTTCTTAGGCAATCCCCTCTGCATTCAGAGTAAACAAATGTTTTTGCCTTCCCAGGTATAATTCTGACTTCTCCTGACACTGTGTCTACATTTCCTCTATGTACAACCTCTGAACATATAAGGGGCAGTTGTCAAACATTATTTAAGCATGAAATAGAACCTTCATTTTGTTCTCAAATAAAAGCTTACATGAAACTATAATACATAAAACAAATACAAACCAAGCTCACTGATTTTGACGTTGGGGGAAGACTGAAGTGACACAGCTTAAAAACCAACCACAAGGCTACAAAAGTCCCTGCAACACTCCAGCTTGGATGGGCAACTTTGTTCCACCATCTGGACAAGGACAAGTGTGACACTATTTCCCAGTAAGGTCAATGGTCTCTCTACAAAGAGATTTGATTTCCCCTCAAAATCAATCTTTCTTCGCCCTTTTGCATAGACTAATGTTTCAAGTTGAAATGAAAGTGATTTTCATGCTTGGTTTGTGAGACCAGGCTCATTACTTTGAAATGACACTTTGCAAATAAAGAAAATAATTAGTTATGAGCACCTAATCTATTTTATTTGCATTTTTAACTGAATTTATCTCCACTCCCTGACAAAGCTTATGAAATCTCATTCCGAATTCAGATTCTTATGTATCTTTCCAAAGGTGTGTGCGTGTATATGTATATATACATAACATGCATAACATAGACATATTTTATGCTTTAATTCACTTTGTGAGTACTTACTTGTTACAATTTATTGAGTTTTTCATTCTGATATTAATTCCGTATATACTACATTATACATTTTAAACACGTTTTCTAATCAGAAATAAAAATTTGAAATCACAATACCAAAATAACTCCTCCATTTAGTTCTTGCAATGAAAGATTCAGTCCATCATCTATACAGTTAGCACATCATACTAAATGTATAGATGATGGTTTGAAGTTTTTCATAAGCCTAATCATGTTTTTCCTGATTTGTCTGAGTGTTTCATGTGTCATGTAAAAGAGCCATACAGAATTGAAGAAAACATCAGCAAACTAAAGAAATGGCTGTTTCCTCATCCACATCATGCACCAGG
Source organism: Tamandua tetradactyla (assembly GCF_023851605.1). NCBI lineage: Eukaryota > Metazoa > Chordata > Mammalia > Pilosa > Myrmecophagidae > Tamandua > Tamandua tetradactyla. The sequence continues at coordinate 17,674,031 of NC_135353.1, forward strand.
TCCCCTTATCTGTGTTCCTCATGGCATGAAGCAAGGCTGCCTATGGCTCTTCCCTTTTCCACCACATTCCTCACTGTAGCTAAGTCTCTGTTCCCATCATTAAACCTTCTTTCCACAGCCTATGTCCCCTTCCCTTCTATGCTGCACAGTGTTGACAGAATAAATCCCCTAAAATGTTCTTTAATTATATAATTCTCTTACAAAGCTAGCTGAACTGGGTTCTCTGTGACTTATCACTCAAGTCCAACTTGAGCCAACCTTTAAGAATCTTTACATCTGGTTCCAGTCTATGCATCCAGTTTATTTTCTGATCTTCAGTGGCTCCTGATATCTTCTGCATCCTTACAGCCCTCTTGCTGGTGCTAACATACAGTACACAAAGATTATTTATATCTTATACTTTGTTTATTTCCCTTTCCCATCCTGGAGTACTGTACAGAAAGTCATCATTTTCCATATTGCTTGATGTTTTGGTTTGGTAAAGCTGATGAAAAGCAATATACCAGAAATGGGTTGGCTTTTCAAATAGGAATTTATTAGCTTACAAGTTCACAATTCTGAGATGGTAACAACGTCCAACTCAAGGCATCAACAGGATGATATCTAGACTCTGAAGACAGCCTGCCAGCATCCTCAGCTCCTCTGTCACTTGGGAAGGCACATGGCACATCTGCTGATCTCTCCCTTCTCTCCTGGGTTTTGTTGCTTCCCCCTTCTGGCTTCAATGGCTTTCTCTTTTAGCTTCTGTGTGTTTCTCTCATTTAAATTCTCTCTCTTACTTTCTGTGTCCTTCTCTCTAAGCTTCTCTGGCTTTTCTCTCTGACCTTCTCAGGAGCTTTTTTCTGGGTCTTCTCTGTCTTTTATCCTCTTATAAAGGACTCCAGTAAGAGGCTTAAGACCCACTGGGAGCACGAATCAACTGAAATAACCTAATCAAAAGTTTCCACCTACAATAGGTGTATACCCACAGGAATGGATTCAAAAAAAACATGATCTTTTCTGGGGTACATACAGCTTCAAACCAGTGAACTTGGAATCCTCTGACTAATTATTTCTATTCAAAATGTCATTTATAATCCTGCATCACTAATTCAATGAAGCACAAATATTTGCTTAACATTGAAAGTAGGTGTTTTTAAGATGTGGCTTATTTCAAAGCTATAAAATCCTTTTATTTAATTTACATTTTAATTATTGTATTTGAATGACTCCTAAGACTCAACGGATTATAAAACGCCCCATTACTTAACATACCACTAGGAAACACTGATAAAAGATGATTCACTGCTTCATCATTAATGAGAATCTAGGTAGCAATAAGGTGCAATCAGAAAGCATTGGTATGTAAACTATTCTGGCAAATTGCCCAAAAAAGATCTCAGAAAAAGGTAACTTTAATCTTCAAGGAACAAACAATTGGTTGTAACTTCTTTTCTGATTCTAAATAAATACAACTGCCTTTCCTGAATTTGTTTGTTCTACAGAAATTCATGATGTGTGGCATAAGAAAAGTTATCTATAGCTACTCAAAGTTGACATTCAAATATGGCAAGTTTGAATAAGAAACTTGTAACAAGAACAAATTGAGTATTAGAAGAAACAAGCTTTGACAATGCAATCCAGAACTTTAACTTTCAAGAATTTAAACTTCAAATAAACCCAGGAAAATTTCCAACTAAAAAAAGCTGAAACAACTAGCAGTCATTACAAAGGCTATAAGTGAAAAGAGGACAAGATATATATTTAAGTATTCATGATGTAAATATGATTTTCTTGTTTTTCATCTATTGTCAAAAAGTTCCCCATGGTCCAAATGAAAAGGACAGAGAAAACACAATATATTGATATACCAGTTATGGTTGACCCTTAAGATATGTTAATTTGTCACAAGCCTTATAAACAAATGTTGGATCTAAATACTGGCTTACAGGAGAACAATGGGTCACTTCCCTGCAGAATTCATTTCCTAAATTATTTTTGTAACTGTGGTATTATTTTAGCCTGAACATTTGGGCTTTGAGCATATCTAAACACAGACTGACTTTGAAAATCAAACTAGTTGAAATTAAATATAAGTTACTTAGAAACCAGCTGATTTATAAGTGATCAATCACTAAGTGGTTTCTAAAAGAAGCACAATAATAAAGTGCTATTCCGTCCACTTCAGAAATTTCACAGTCGTAAAAAATGTTTACAAAGCAATGATGAGAGGTGATGGCAGTGCATTATTGTGAGTGTAATTAACAGGGCTGAATTATGAATGAATGTGATGGATAGGGGAAGTCTGGTTTCATATAGGTCAGCAGAAGGAAGGCCAGAGGTTTAAACAAGAGACTATGATTAACAGTACAAATAAAAACAATTTCTTCCATAAACTAGAAGAAATGTATGAAGTATATGATACTATTACAAGGAGTTAACAATAAGGTGGTATATGGGAAAAACATACCTATTGCAAACTGTGGACTATAGTTAACAGTAGAATCTTAAAATTCTTTCATCAACAGTAACAAATGTGCCACACCAGTGCTAGTGACTGATTGATGGGGCGGGGGGGGAGAGGTAAAGGGTATAGGATATTTTGGATTTTCGCTTTTTCATCTTTTTGTTTCTGGAGTATTGAAAATGTTCTAAAATTATGGTAATGAATACACAACTGAGTGATGATTCTGTGAACTACTGATTGCATACTTTGGATGGATTGTACTGTGTGTGAATAAAACTCAATGAAATTGCATTTAAAAACACCAATGCTGTGTTAATTGAACTGAATTTTCAGACTATATATATGTAACACACAGTTTAAATTAAAGCTAAAAATTCTAGTGTTAAAAAATCAAGGCTGGCAAATACAGAATATAAAAAGTTCTACAAAAGAAATGTTTCATCAATGCATAAATTACAAGAAAAATAAAGAGGAAGAGGTGTCACTGCCCAATGAAGATGGTGGAGAGAGAATCTCCAGGTCTCAATCTTCCGCACAGAAGCTCTGAACAAACTGCAAGAATTGGCAGAAACAACTTTCTAAATGCTCCAGGAAAACAGTAAAGGACTGCAGTAACAGGGCAAATATTAAATGAAGAAAAATACCAATTAAAAGTGATAGGAGGGGGTTGTTCAATGGTGGCTCAGTGGCAGAATTCTCACCTACCATGCTGGAGACCCGGGTTTGATTCCCGGCGCCTTCCCATGCCAAAAAAAAAAAAAAAAAAAAGTGATAGGTGGAATAGGATAGGTCGAGTTCACCCTTGCTCTAAAAACAACTAAAGTGACGGGAAGGCAACTATGACAGCGATTCCAGGGTATAAGTGATCTGGGAGAGTCTTCTGCACCACATAGGGAGGCCCTGGTTGCAAAAGCTGAGGAACAAGAGACCGTCCAGCAACAGCCTAACAGGCCGCTGTCGAAACGGAAGCCAGGAGCTGTAAGAAGAGCACAGCAGGGAGACAAGGACTAGGAAGTAAACCAAGCCACATTCCTTGAACATGCTACCCTCATGTGTGCCACCCCAGCCCCACGACTTCCCCCACACCCTATGCACCTGAACCCCGTCACCCACCTACCCCAACAGTGCTCCAAGAGTCCCCACCCTTACCTGCCCTCATGCACACCATGCGTCCCCACCCCACACTACTGCCCTGCCTATCCTTGCCCAAGCCCAACCCACCTCTCCCACGCAAACGCACAATTTCACCCCACCCCTCCTGAGGCCCGCACACCCACACCCAGACGCTCAATCCCAACCTCCCCCTCCCTGCACCCTGAAGGTGGTGGCCTTTGCATCTGTGCTGTGGAGGCTAACCTTTATGCCCTGGCCACAACCGCTCCCAGCTCTTACAGTCACATAACCCCACCCCATCACTCTTGAGCTCTGCACACTTATACATCAGCATCCGCTCCCCCACAGATCTGTGGAAGCACATGCATGACCCCACCATTCCTAGCTATGGGCAAGCACTGACCTGTTCATTCTGGCCAAACCTGACCCCAGCCCATGCAAGCGAAAATCCAGGCCACTCCCACTGAACTCTGCATATACCACCCCAGACCTGTGCACACGCATAGCCACATCCTCCCTGCTGGATGCCCACACATCTATGAACCTACATCTTGACCGCTGCATCCTCACCCCCTGGCCCGCACACATGCACACCCTTTCCCCACCCTCCAGCACAAGCACCATGCCCCCACACCTGGTAGGTGCTCACTTGCACAACTTTGCTTCATAGCCCCTGCCCTGCACATGCATGCACACCTGCTCCAACACCCCCACACCTGCACAGCCATGCCAGAGCCTGCCCATCTGATATCACCTTCCCCAGACTCACGTCCCACAAACCCTACAAACTGTGCCCTGCCCCTACACACTGAAACATCTGCATCCCAGGCCCCCTGGACCCCTCCCCCTCATAAGGACACACCTGCACACTACCCAACCTGTGCCCAAATCTCTGTGCCCCTGTGCTGGAAAGGAAGCATGCCCCCTAAAAAAAGCCATGTTTTAATATAAATCCCATTTCATAAAGGTAGAATAATCTCTATTCAATACTGTATGTTTGAAACTGTGATTGGCTCATCACCCTGGTTTATGTGATTTAGTTAAGAATGGTTGTTAAAGTGGATTAGGGGATGACATGTCTCCACCCATTTGAGTGGGTCTTGATTAGTTTCTGAAGTCCTATAAAAGAGGAAACATTTTGGAGAATGAGAGATTCAGAGAGAGCAGAGAATGCTGCAGCACCACAAAGCAGAGAGTCCACCAGCCAGAGATCTTTGGAGATGAAGAAGGAAAACGCCTCCCGGGGAGCTTCATGAAACCGGAAGCCAGGAGAGAAAGCTAGCACATGACACCATATTCGCCATGTGCCCTTCCAGCTGAGAGAGAAGCCCTGACTGTGTTCGCCATGTGCCTTCTCACTTGAGAGAGAGAAATCTTGAACTTCGTCGGCCTTCTTGAACCAAGGTATCTTTCCCTGGATGCCTTTGATTGGACATTTCTATAGACTTGTTTTAATTGGGACATTTTCTCAGCCTTAGAACTGTAAACTAGTAACTCATTAAATACCCCCTGTTAAAAGCCATTTCGTTTCTGGTATATTGCATTCCAGCAGCTAGCAAACTAGAACAACCCCATACCCACATCCTGATACCCAGGAAACCCACACCCACCCACATTCTGCCTGTACGCCAGCCCCTGTGCATCCACACAGCCCCTTCATCTGCTTCCCATTACACCTTACCTCTTTGCCCCCACACTGCACCCAGCTCCTATGCTCCAAGGCCTGCTAGAGCTGCCCCCTGCCCCCATGGCCCCTGCACTGAACCTCCACAAACTCATGCCCCACACCCCATGCTCAGAGGTACCAGTGCAGCATCCCCGAGTTGTGCCTGTACCTGCATTGCAATTGTCACTGCTCTATTGTGCTCCACCCCATGCCCCACATCCTGTTCAACATTCCTCCTGAAAATACAAAGCTTTAGACCACTGAAGGAAATCAACTACCAAAGTAACCCTATCGGGATATTTATCTGTCTCAAAGGCGACAGAACATCACTAAGCATATCAAGATGCAGACAGACATAGCCAAGTCGAATGACCAAATTAAAACACCAGACAAAACACAGGCTGTGGAACAACTAATCAAAGACATTCATATAACTCTACAAAATAAAATCGGTGCAATGGCTAATGACATAAAGGAGGTCAAGAAGACACTAGAAGAGCATAAAGAGGAATTTGAAAGAATAAATACAAAAATAGAGATTAAAGATGCTGTAGACCAAATAAAAAATATAGGAGAGACACACAACAGATTTGAAGAAGCAGAAGAAAGACAAATGAACCAGAGGACATGACAACTGATTTCGAACACACGGAACAACAAATGACAAAAAGATTGGAACATTTGAATTGGAGCTTGGGGAAATGATGGACAAAATAAAGCACACAAATATAAGAATCATCAGTGTCCCAGAAGGGGAAGAGAAGAGTAAAGGGCTATGAACATTAGTTGAGAATAATGGGAGAAAACTTCCCAACTCTTATAAAGGACATAAATATACAAATCAAAGCCCAATGAACTCCAAATAGAATAAATTCAAATTGGCCTTCCTCAAGAAACATACTAATCAGTCTGTCAAATGTTGAAAAGAAGCAGAAAGTCCTGAAAGTGGCAAGAGAAAGACAATCTACTACATACAATGGAAACTACATAAAAGTGAATTCAAACTATTCAGACTACTCAACTGGCACTATGAAAGCGAGAAGGCAGTGGTGTGATATATTTAAGATTCTGAAAGAGAAATACTTCTAGCCAAGAATTATATACTCAGTTAAATGTCCTTTAAAACTGAGGGAGAGATTAAAATTTTCACTGACAGGCAAGTCATGAGAGGATTTGTCCACAAGAGACTGATCCTACAAGAAATACTAAAGGGAGGTCTGCCAGCTGTAAGAAAAGACAGGAAAGAGAGGTCTGGAGGAGGGTACAGAATTGAAGAGCACCAGTAAGGGTGATATAAAAGAGAAAAAGAGAAAAAGGGAAAAGAATATATACATCTGACTAATAAAATCCAAAGGATAAGATGGAGGATTCAAGAAACATCTTTAGAGTAATAACTTTGAATGTTAATCGGCCAAACATACAAATTAGAAGACACATAGTGCCAGAATGCATTAAAAAATATAATCCAGCTATATGTTACTTGCAAAAGACTTACCTTAGACTCAAGGATACAAAAAGATTGAAAGTAAAAGGATGGAAAAAGATGTTCCACACAAGCTGTAACCAAAAGAAAGCAGAAGTAGCTATACAGATATCAGACAAAATAGACTCTAAATGTGAAGACATCAGAAGAGACAAAGAAGGACACTATATATTAATGGAAGGAACAATTTACCAAGAAGAATCACAAATGTTTATGCTCCCAATCAAGGGGCTCCAAAGTACATGAGACAATACTGGCAAAACTGAAGGGAATGATAAGTGTTTTTGAAATAATAGTAAGAGACTTCAATGCACCACTCTTCTCTATAGATAGAACAACCAGTCAGAGGAGCAACAAGGAAATAGAGAATTTAAATGATTTCAAAAATGAATTAGACCTAACAGCATATACAGGTCGTTACATCCCCAAAAACCAGGATAAACCTTCTTCTCTAGTGCTCATGGAAAATTCTCAGGATAGATCATATGCTGGGGGACAAAACAGGTCTTTATAAATGTTAAAACATTGAAATTATTCAAAGTACTTTCTTTGACCACAATGGAATGAAACTGGCAATCAATAACCACCAAAGAATGAAAACTTTCACAAATATATGGAGATGAAATGACACACTCTTAAACAACCAGTGGGTCAAAGAAGAAATTGCTAGAAAAATCAGCAACTATCTGCAGATGAATGAAATTGAGAATACAACATATCAGCACTTATGGGATGTGGCAAAGGCTGTGCTGAGAGAGAAGTTTATTTCCTTAAATGCCTATATTAAAAAACAAGAAAGTTCAAAACTCAAGGACTTAACAGTTCACCTGGAGGAACTTGAGAAGGGACAGAAAACAAACACCAAAGCAAAGAGAAATAACAAAGCTTAAAACAGTTAAATAAATGGGGAAACAAAAGAGCAATAGAAAGGATTAATAAAACCAAAAGTTGATTCTTTCAAAAAATCAATAAAGTCTATGGACCTCTAGCAAGGCTGACAAAATTAAAAAGAGAGATGATGCAAATAAACAAAATCATAAATAACAGGGGGGTCATTACCACAAACCTGAAGAAATAGAAAAAAAAATCATAAGAGGATATTATGAACAACTATACACTAACAAACTAAACAACTTACATGAAATGGAGAAATTCCTAGACACATGGACAAGAAGAGATAGAAGATCTCAACAAACCAATCACAAGCAAAGAGATTCAGTCAGTTATCAAAAATCTTCTACAAAGAAAAGCCCAGGGTCAGATGGCTTCACAAAGGAGTTTTATCAAACATTCTAAAAAGAACTAACACCAATCCTGCTCAAACTTTTAAAAAAATTGAGGAAAAAAGCACACTACTTAACTCATTTTATGACACTAACATCACTTTAAAACCAAAACCAGGTAAAGATGCTATAAGAAAGGAAAACTACTGGCCAGTCTCCCTAATGAACATAGATGAAAAAATTCTCAAGAGAATATTAGCAAATTAATATTCCAAACAATTATCATGGTGATGAATATACAACTATGTGATGATATTGTGAGCCATTGATTGTACACCATGTATAGAATGTTTGTATGTTTATTAAGGTTTACAATAAAAATACTTTTTAAAAATACTAACAAATTGAATCCAACAGCATATTAAAAGAATTATATACCACAACCAATTGGGGTTTACACTAAGAGTGCAAGGATGGAACACAAGAAAATCAGTAAATGTAATACCACACATTAACAAATCAAAAGTGAAAAATCACATGATTCTCTCAATTGATGCTGAAAAAGCATTCAATAAAATTCAACATCCTTTTCTTATAGAAACACTTCAAAATGTAGGAATCAAAGGTAACTTCTTCAATATAATAAAGAGCATATATGAAAAACCCATAGCCAGCATCATACTTAATGGAGAGACTGAAAGCTTTCCCCCTAAGATCAGGAATGAGACAAGGATGCCCTCTGCCATGACTATCATTCAACATTCTACTAGAAGTCCTAGTTAAAACAATAAGACAGAAAAAAGAAACAAAAGGAATCCAAACTGGAAAGGAAGAAGTAAAACTTTCATTATTTGTAAATGACATGATACTATACTTGGAAAATCTTGAGGAATCTGCAACAAAGTCACTTGAGCTAATAAATTAAGCAAAGTGGCAGAATATAAAATTGATGTGCAAAAATCGATAATTTTCATACACAAGCAATGACCTAACTGAGAAGTCAATTAAGGAAAAAAATCCATTCAAAATAACAACTGGGCTGGTTTGAAATGATGTCTGTACCCTAGAAAAGGCATGTTTTAATCCTAATCCCATTTTGTAAAGGCAGCCATTTCTTCTAATCCCTATTCAGTATTGTATGTTTGAAACTGCAATTAGACCATCTCCCTGGAGATGTGATTTAATCAAGAGTGGTTGTTAAACTGGATTAGGTAGAGGCATATCTCCACCCATTTGGGTGGGTCTTGATTAGTTTCTGGAGTCCTATAAAAGAGGAATTATTTTGGAGAAAGAAAGAGAGTCAGAGAGAAGAGAGCAGAACAACATAGCCATGAGAAGTGGAGTCCTCCGGCCAGCGATCTTCGGAGACGAAGAAGGAAAATGTCTCCTGGGGAGCTTCATGAAACAGGAAGCCAGGAGAAGAAGCTATCAGATGATGCCATGTCCACCATGTGCCCTTTGACATGAGACAGAACTCTGACCATGTTCCCCATATGCCTTTCCAGATGAGACAGAAACTGTGACTGTGTTTTCCATGAGCCCTCTCACTTGAGAGAGAAACCCTGAACTTCATCGGCCTTCTTGAACCAAGTTATCTTTCCCTGGATGCCTTTGATTGGACATTTCTATAGACTTGTTATAATTGGGACATTTTATCAGCCTTAGAACTGTAAACTAGCAACTCATTAAATTCCCCTTTTTAAAAGCCATTCCATTTCCGGTATACTATATTCTGGCAGCTAGCAAACTAGAACAGCAACTAAAAGCAGCAAGTATCTAGGAATGAATTTAACTAGGGATGTAAAGGACTTGTCCATAGAGAGCTACATCATATTGCTAAAAGAAATCAAAGAAGATCTAAACAGATGGAAAAACATTTCCTGCTCATGGATAGGAAGGTTAAATGTGGTTAAGATGTCAATTCTATCCAAACCGATCTACAGATTCAATGCTTTACCAAAGAAAATTCCAACAACTTACTTTGAAGACTTGGAAAAACTAGATACCAAATTCATCTGGAAGGGAAAGAGACCCCCAAGTAGCTAAAAGCATCCTCAGAAAGAAGAACAAAGGGGGAGGATTAACAATTCCTGATTTTAAAACTTATTATAAAGCCACAGTGGTCAAACAGCATGATACTGGCATGAAAATAGAGGTATTGATCAATGGAATCAAATTGAGAGTGCAGAAATAAACCACCAAAATGTACAGACATCTAATCTTGGCAAGTCCACTGAATTGGGACAAAATAGTCTTTTCAAAGAATGGGCATGGGAGAACTGAATATTGCTAGTCAAAAGAATGAGAGGACCCTTCCATTACCCCCTATACACCTAAATACAAGAATCAGTACCATAAAGCTCCTAGAAGAAACTATAAGGAAACATCTTTAAGACCTAGTAATAGGAGGTGGCATCCTAAACCTTACACCCAAAGCACAAGCAACAAAAGAAACACTAGATAAATGGGAACTCCTCAAAATCAAATGCTTTTGCACATCAAAAGACTTTGTCAAAAAGGTGAAGGGACAGCCAACTCAGTGGTAGAAAATATTTGGAAATACCACATCAGATAAAGTTTTGATATCCTGTATACATAAAGAAATTACACACCTCACAACAAAGAACAAACAACCCAGTTATAGAATGGGCTAAAGATATGAATAGGGATTTTTTTTGAAGAACAAATACAGATGGCTAAAAAGAACATGAAGGCATGCTCATTTTCATTAGCTTTAAGGGAAATGCAGATCAAGACTACAATGAGATACCACCTCACAACTCTAAGAGTAGCTGCTATAAAACAAACAGGAAACTACAAATGTTGAAGAGGATGTGGAGAAATTAGGACACATATGCACTGCTGGTACAAATGCATAATGGTACAGCCACTATGGAAGACAGTTTGTTGGTTCCTTAGGAAACTAAATATCCAGTTGTCCTATGACCTGGCAATACCAGTATTCCATATGTACCCAGAAGATCTGAAAGTGGTGACACAAGCAGTTTTGTACACTGATGTTAATAGCAGCATTAATCAAAATTGCCAAAAATGGAAACAAGCCAAATGCCCATCAACAGATGAGTGGATTAACAAAATATGGTACATACATATGATGAACGATTATGCAGCAATAAGATGAAATGTCCTGAAGACTGGTGGGAACGTATAATGGTACAACCACTATGGAAGACAGTTTGGCGGTTCCTTAGGAAACTAAATATCAAATTGCACTATGACCCAGCAATACACTACTTGGTATATACCCAGAAGAGCTGAAAGCAATGACACAGACATTTGTGCACCAATGTTCCTAGGAGTATTATTCACAATCCCCAACAGACGGAAACAATCCAAGTGCTCATCAACAATTGAATGGATTAACAAAATGTGGTACATATATACAATGGAATGTTATGCAGCAGTAAAATGAAATGATGTCCTGAAGCACATGACAAGATGTATGAGCCTTGAGGCGTATTTCATAATGCTAAGTGAAATAAGCCAGACAGAAAAGAATAGACACTGTATGATTCCACTTTTATGACCACAGTAAAGGTAAAATCAGAGGCTTAATATACAGAATATAGGGGACCTAGAGATACACAAAAGGTAGAGATGGGTGAATGGTTGGCTAATGAGGTTGAACTTAAATGTAAGTGAATAGATAGATTGAAGACAGTTCACTAGAGGGTCTATAAGTAATACTACCATATTGAAGGTGAACGTGACTGATGTCCAGTGAATGGAGGTGGCTGAAAGATGCACTGACTGAGAAATAAATTGGTGAATGATGGAGTATACCCATGATTGTATAGTGTGCTGCTGCAAGAAGGAACGAAGTTGTGTGGCATGCAACATTGTGAATGAAACTGTGGGATATTTGGTGAGACAAAATAAGCCAGAAACATGAGCACACAATGGTGGCACAGTGGCAGAGTTCTCACCTGCCATGCTGGAGACCCAGGTTCAATTCCTGTTGCCTACCCACGTAAAAGAAAAAAGCCAGAAACAAAAGAGCAAATATTGTATGGTCCCATTTAGAAAATACTTATAAGAAAACAGGGACTTAGATTGTAAGCTCCTATAACAGTCACATTTACTCCAGAGTGGTAATTGTTATTTCTGGGTTTTGAGATGCTGTTTTATATATGTATAGCCTGGTATTTAGTGATAAGAATGAAGCCAATCAGGTCAGGATTAAGGTAACTCAGAATACGGAGGCAAGGAAGATATTGTCTCTATTTTAGAACCTCATCTACTCTTTGAGACCAAAGGAAGAGAGGTTTATTTTGTCCAGAAACTACATTTTCTGTAGCACATTAACCAACTCAACCTGTCTGGATAAAGCATTTAAACAATCAAAAGACAGGGAACCCAGGATAAGAATGAGGGCCTTTAATCCTGTATAGTTTAGTGTAATGGCTGCATACAACCCAGGGTATATTAAGCAGATAATTAAAAAGTATTGGCAAAGTCCCTTGAAGGATGGGAGAAAAATTAGGGAACTATTAAACTTCACTACCAGGGAAACCCTGGATACTGTGCCAAACATTAGGGACACTCAAATCAAAAGGTCAAGCCCTTGATCTTGAGGCCTGTTCTTGTGAAGCTTATGTATGTAGTGGAAAAGCTTAGCTTACCTATAAGTACACCTAAGAGTTACCTCCAGAGGACATCTTTTGTTCTCAGACATAGTCTTTCTCTCTCTAAGTCCATTGCCCTGCCACCTACATGGGACATGACATCCAGAGAAAGGACAGTTTCCCTGGCAGCATGGGAGATGACCATCAGCAATGAGCCTGACCCTGGCACCATGGGATCAACAATGCCATCCTGACAAAAAGGGGGGAAAGATATGCAACAAATAAGATACCAGGGGCTGAAAGAGTTCAAATAAAGATGAAAAGAATTGGGGCAGCAGCTGGGCACTCTGCCATCTCCAGGGCATGTTCTCAACCCCCACAAAACTATGGGGAAGCAGTAAGGCTCTCCCCAATCCCTAATGAATGTGTTCCACCCTCTCTGAGGCCCGGGCCACCAAAACTCTCCCTGAACATTGAAGCAGAAGGCCTGCCCTCTGCCTTTGGGGCAAACTCACCCTTTCCACATATATGGGTGGGCCTGCACTTCTGACCTGAGATTTCTTGGTTTCAGCCCTTCAAAAATAACTTTGAAGTTATTTTTCCTTCAACTTGTCCCTTTTCTGTCTCTTTTAGTCCAGACTGGCCATGATTCTGTTTATACAGATCCCACAACACTCTTGTTGTTTTTTTATGCAGTGTACTGGGATCATACCCATTAGACAATAGAATTTACCACAAATCCTTTCTGGATAACTCCATCTCTAGTTTTGTTTTGTTTGTTTGTTTGAAATAGCTGGCTGGCTTGATGTTTGCTTAAATTCTCACATGGGGCACTATTCTCTGGGGTCTCCCCTTCTGGAAGGCCAGAATTTTCAGATCATCAATTTCTGGTTTCTTTGTACCCAAGATTTAGTTCTAAGCTTATCTCTTTCCAGTCACATTTTACTATAAGCTACAAGGAGAAGCCAAGCTGCATTTTTTCACATTTAGCTTGGAAATCTCTCCAAATAAGTACCAAAACTCACCACTTTTAAAATCTACTTTCGGCGGCGTCTTTAGCGGCGCCCAGTGCAGGATGGTGCTTGAGGCAGCGGCGGCGGCCGTGGCGGCGGCGTTGTTAGCGGCAGCGGGGGCTGTGGCGGTAACAGCGGTGGCGCCCGCGGATGGTATAAAATGGCGGATTTCGAGGAGTTGAGGAATATGGTTTCTAGTTTTAGGGTGTCTGAACTCCAAGTGTTACTAGGCTTTGCTGGACGGAATAAAAGTGGACGCAAACATGAACTTCTGATGAGGGCTTTGCATTTATTGAAGAGTGGTTGCAGCCCTGCTATTCAGATTAAAATCAGAGAATTGTATAGATGCCGATACCCACGGACTCTTGAAGGACTTTCTGATTTATCCACAATAAAATCATCAGTTTTCAATTTGGATGGTAGCTCATCACCTGTAGAACCTGACTTGGCCATAGCTGGAATCCATTCATTACCTTCCACGTCAGTTGCATCTCACTCACCGTCTTCTCCTGTTGGTTCTGTTCTTCTTCAAGATACTAAATCTACGTTTGAGATGCAGCAGCCATCTCCCCCAATTCCTCCTGTCCATCCTGATGTGCAGTTAAAAAACTTGCCCTTTTATGACGTCCTTGATGTTCTCATCAAGCCCACGAGTTTAGTTCAAAGCAGTATCCAACGATTTCAAGAGAAGTTTTTTATTTTTGCTCTGACACCTCAACAAGTTAGAGAGATATGCATTTCAAGGGATTTTTTGCCAGGTGGTAGCAGAGATTATACAGTCCAAGTTCAGTTGAGACTTTGCCTGGCTGAGACAAGTTGCCCTCAAGAAGATAATTATCCTAATAGTTTATGTATAAAAGTAAATGGGAAGCTGTTTCCTTTGCCTGGCTATGCACCACCTCCTAAAAATGGGATTGAACAGAAACGCCCTGGATGCCCCTTGAATATTACGTCTTTAGTTAGGTTATCTTCAGCTGTGCCAAATCAGATTTCCATTTCATGGACATCAGAAATTGGAAAGAATTACTCCATGTCTGTATATCTTGTACGACAGCTCACATCAGCCATGTTATTACAGAGGTTAAAAATGAAAGGTATTAGAAACCCTGATCATTCCAGAGTACTAATTAAAGAAAAACTTACTGCAGATCCTGATAGTGAAATTGCTACAACTAGCCTTCGGGTATCCTCGATGTGTCCTTTAGGGAAAATGAGACTGACAATCCCATGCCGTGCAGTGACTTGTACACACTTGCAGTGTTTTGATGCTGCCCTTTATCTACAAATGAATGAGAAGAAGCCCACCTGGATTTGTCCTGTGTGTGACAAAAAGGCTGCCTATGAAAGTCTAATATTAGACGGGCTTTTTATGGAAATTCTCAATGACTGTTCTGATGTGGATGAGATTAAATTCCAAGAAGATGGTTCTTGGTGTCCAATGAGACTGAAGAAAGAAGCTATGAAAGTATTCAGCCAACCGTGTACAAAAATAGAAAGTATGTGCAGAGTGATAGCAGAGAGCAAAGCACTGAGACACACACATTATTTAAGCTTTGGCAACTAGAACTGTGTTGGAGCTCAGTTTACCAACTGTCCTTTGATCACAAATTACATATGTAATTTCCTCCAAATGATTTTTTTTCTTTAAGAATTGTGCTGAGATTTATACCATCTTATCATAAGTTCTTTCATAGCATATTTGTAATTTGTAAAGTAAATGAAGCTATCTCCTACAGTTGTTTTAATATATGGTGGTTGTTACAAAATGCAAAGTTAAAAGTGACATTTCTACGGATAGTTTTTCAGAATTGCTTTTATGGTACCTGTTGGGGACACCCCAGGTGGAGGTGTGGTTAGAAAGACTGCATCATCCATTAATGGAGGTAGGCGGGTGTATTGTAGCTTAGTTGCTAAGAAGTGGAGCAAATTATTTTCTTAGATTCTTTTGTGGAAAGGAATTTGACCATTGCTTTGGTTTCTTAAGATGAATACTCAGACTTCAACTTCCTGTACCTCTTCACATTGGGCAGACAAGGGGAAAGGGGGAAATAAGGGTAATTTGAATAATTACAAACAGGTGTTGTATATATGTTATATTTAACAATAAAAAATGTTTTAAAAAAATCTACTTTCCATGCAAAATCAGGACACAATTTGGCCAAATTCTTTGTCACTTTAAACAAGGATAGCCTTTCTTCCAGTTTGCAACAGTATATTCATCATTTTGGTCTAAAGCCTAATCAGAAGTATCTTTAGAGTCCACATTTCTACCAAGAGTCTCTTCATTGCATCCTAGGCCTTCTCCATCAAGTGCCTCACAAATCTTAAAGAACCTTCCCCTTATCCATTTAAAAAGCCATTCCAACATGTTTGGTGTTTGCAAACTGCAACACCCCACTTCTCTGGTACCAATTGTTAATACTGCCAGAATTCAATAACCAGAAATGGGTTCACTTTTATAAAGGGAATTTATTAAGTTACAAACTTACAGTTCTATGGCCATATAAATGTTCAAACTAAAGCATCCAGGGAAAGATACCTTGACTCAAGAAATGCCAATGGATCTGGAACTCCTTTTTCAGCTGGAAAGACACATGGCTGGTGTCTTCTGATTTTCAGAGAGCTTCCCTGAGGGCATTTCCTTTCTGTATCTTCAAATGTCTCTCTCTGTGCTGGCCCTGAATCTTTCCGCAAATGTTTTCCTCTTAAAGGGCTCTAGTAAGTAACCCCACCTCGAATGGGTGGAGACATCTCCAAGAAAACTACCTAATCCAAAAGTCCCATCCACAATTGGGTGGGTCACATTTCCATGAAAACAACTTAATCAAAATGATTCCATCCAAAAATATTGAATCAGGATTAAAGAACAGGGCTTTTCTTGGGTACACAATAGTTTCAACTGGCACAACCACATTAACAAAACCAAGTATAAAAATCACAAGATCATCTCAATCAATGCAGAAATATCCTTTGACAAGATCCAGCATCCTTTCTTAATAAGAATAATTTTAGACAATCAGGAATAGAAGGAAATTTCCTCAACATGATAAAGTGCATGTTCTAGTTAGCAAGCTGCCAGAATGCAGTATACCAGGAATGGAATAGTTTTTTAAAAGGAGAATTAATTTAGTCACAAGTTTGCAGTTCTAAAGCTGTGCAAATATCCAATCTAAGGCATTCAGTGAAAGATACCTTGGTTCAAGAGGGCTGATGATGTTCAGGGGTTCTCTCTCAACTGGAAAGTCACACAAAAAATGTGACAATATCTGCTAGCTTTCTCTCCAGGTTTCTTGTTTCATGAAGCAACCCTGGGCATGTTTTCCTTCTTCATCTCCAAAAGTTCTCTAGCTGCATGGACTCTGAAGCCTTGCAACCCCACCTTGAATGGATTGAGACAAATATCCATGGAAACCATCTAATCAAAAGTTACCACCCACAATTGGCTGGGTCACATTTCCATAGAAACAGTCAAAAAGCTCCCACCCATCAGTACTGAATGAGGAAAAAAGACATGGCTTTTCTGGGGTGTACAACAGATTCAGACTGACATATTCCACCCTTTGGACCCCAAAAGATATGTTCTTTCCAAATTCTAAATACTTTCATTCCATAAGAATATCAGAAAGCCTTAAACCATTTCAGTAACAATACAGATGTAATGCAAAATCAGAAACAGTACAAAATATCATTAAAGTCAGCTACATGCTGACCTAAGGAAAAGTTCCTCTCTGGCTCTGGACCTGTAAAACTCAGAACAAGTTATTCGCTGCCAACGTACAAAGGAGGGACAGTCATAGGATGCATAGTCCCATTTCCATAGGGAAAACTTGGAGGGAACATAGGGGTCACCAGACCCAAGTAATCTCGAAAAACCTGCAGGGCAAAGTCCATTATACTTCAAAGTCTGAAAGTCATTTATCTTTGAGGTTTTAGAAAGCAGCAGTCCCACCCTTCCCAAGGGCCTATGCAGCAGCCCATATCTCTCTGAATTCAATCTTGGGGAACAGTGGGGAGATCACTCTGCACCCAAGCTCTCTCTCACCTCTGGGGCACATGCTCAACCCCTCCATAATAAGGTGGTGGCAGCCAGACTCTCCCCAATGCCAAAGGAATGTGCTCCACCTTCTACAAGGCCTGAGGCAGCACAATGCTTCTACTGCAAGGAGGTGGAAGGTCCATTCTCTGCCTTCGGAGCAAACTCACCCTCTCCTAGTGCTTGGGTGGGTCTGCTCTCTTGGCCTGAGGTTTCTCAACTTCAGCCCTTAGCCTTCATGCCTCTGGAGACATTTTACCTTCACTTTGTCCCTTTTCTGAGCCTTTTAGTCCAGACTGGCAGTGATTCTATTATACAGATTCCACAACACTCTTGTTGGCTTTCTATGTAGTAGGCAAGGATTATGTCATCTGATAGAAGGAGTTTCCATAAATCCTTCCTGAATAACTCCACCTCCAATCCTGGCTTTTACTGAAATGTTTGACTAGTTCAATATTTGGTTAAACCCTCATGGGGGACACTACTCTCTGGGCTCTTCCTTTCTGAAAGCTCAGAGTTTTCTAAAACGTCAATTTATGGTCTCTTTGTACCCAAGAGTTCAGTTCTCAACTTATCACTTTCCTCTAGCATAAACTTCAAGGAGCAGCCAGACACCATTTTCCACATTTACATTGGAAATTTTGTCTGATAAATACCCAAGTTCATTACACTCAAATTCTGCTCTGTATCTATAAAGAATGCCTTCCATCCAGTTTGGAACAGCACATTCATCATTTCTGTCTAAAGCCTCACCAGAGGTATCTTTACAGTCCACATTTCTACCAACAGTCTCTTCAAAGTATTCTAGGCATTCTCTATCAAGCTCCTCAAAACTCTTTCAGAATTTTCCCTTTATTCATTTAAAAAACCATTTCAACATGTTTGCTATTTGCAAACCGCATCAGCACTCTACTTTTCCAGTACCAAAATCCGTTCTAGTTTGCAGGTGGCCAGAATATGATATACGAGAAATGGAATGGATTTTAAAAAGGGAAATTTATTAAGTTGTAAGTTTGCAGTTCTAAGGCTGTGAAAATGTCCAATCTAAGGCATCCAGTGAAAGATACCTTGGTTCAAGAAGGCTGATGATGTTCAGGGTTTCTCTCTCAACTGGAAAGGCACATGGCAAACATGGCAATGTCAGCTAGCTCTCTCTCCAAGCTTCTTGTTTCATGAAGCTCCATGCTGGTGTTTTCCTTCTTCATTTCCAAAGGTCTCTGGCTGCATGGGCTCTGAAGCCTTTGACAAAATGGTTCCTTCTTAAAGGGCTACAGAAACCAACCCCACCTTGAATGGGTAGAGACACATCTCCATGGAAACCATCCTAATCAAAAGTTACCACCAAAATTGGGTGGATCACATTCCCATGGAAACAATCAAAAAAGTTCCCCCTCATCAATATTGAATGAGGATTACCAGATATGGCTTTTCTGGGGTACACAATAGATTCAAACCAGCACAGGGTATATATGAATCACCCACTGCTAACATCTTATTCAATGCAACAGACTGAAAATATTCCCTCGAAGAGTGCAAACAAGACAAAAATGCCCACTGTCACCACTGTTACTCTGTATTTCTTTAGAAATTCTAGCTAGAATAATTAGGCAAGAAAAAGATATAAAAGTTATCCAAAAGGGAAAGAAAGAAGTAAAACTTTCCTTATTTGTGGTTGACATGATCCAATATTCATAAAATTATGAAAACTCCACAACAAAACTACTGGAAATAATAAATGAATTCAGCAAGGTGGCAGGGTACAAAAGTACAAAAATTGGTAGTGTTTCTATACACGACCAATAAACAATTGAAAAAAGAAATCAAGAAAAAATTCTCTAACAACAGCAACTAAAATAATCAAATATCTAAGAATAAATCCTTGGCTCCTCTGCCACATGACAAGACACATTGCAGCATCTGCTCACGTTTCCGTTTTCTTCCAGGTTTCATTAATTTCGGCTTTTTGCTTCTGTAGCCACATATATGTATTTACATATGAATTTCTTTCCCTTAAAAACGACTCCAGTAAGAGGATTAAGAGACATTCTTATTGAGGTGGGTCATGCCTTAAGTGAAGTAGTCTCATCAGAAGGTCCTTATTACAATGGGCCCACACCCACAAAAATGGGTTAGATTTAAGAACACTTTTTTTTGTGGTACACACAGCTTCAAACCAACACAGATGTCAATTGTATCTAAAGCTATTTACAGATTCACTGTAATCCCTGTTAAAATCACAACTCTCTTTGCAGAAATGGAAAATCCAGCCATCAATTTATACAGAAGGATAGGGGGCCTTGAATAGACAAAACCATCTTAAAAGAGAAGAACGAAGTTGGAGAAGTCACACTTCCCAATTGTAAAACTTATTAAAAATCCACAATAATCAAAACAGCATGGTACTGGCACAAGGACTGACATATAGACTAGTGTAATCAAACTGAGAGTTCAGAAATCAAGCCTCACATTTATAGTTAACTAATTTTATTGAAAAGGTACAAATCCATTCAATGGGAAAAACAGTCTGTTCAACAAATGGTTCTGCCAAAACTGGATGTACAAATCCAAACGAATGAGGGTGGACCCCTACCTCACACCATATACAAACATCAACTCAAAATATATCATAGACCTAAACATAATCAACAGAACTATTAAACTCCTAAAAGAAAATGTAGGGAAGCATCTTCAGGACCTTGTATTAGGCAATGGTTTTTTAGACTTTACACCCAAAGCATAAGCAACAAAAGCAAAAAATAAATATATGGGATATCAACAAAAATAAAAGCTTTTGTGGATCAAAGGAATTTATCATTAACATAAAAAGGCAACCTACTCAATGGGAGAAAAATATTTGGAAACCAAATATCCAATAACGTTTTAATGTGTAGAATATATAAAGAAATCCTACAACTCAACAATAAAAAGACAAACAACCCATTTGAAAAAAAAATGGGCAAAAGACCTAAATAGACATTTCTCCAAAGAATATATACAAATGACCAAAAAGCACATGAGAAGATGATGAAGTTCTTATGCATTAGGGAAATGCAAATCAAACCCACAATGAGATACCATGTCACACCCACTAAAATGGCTACTAGTTTTTAAAAAATGGAAAATTCCAAATGTTGGTGAGGATGTGGAGAAATATAAGTGCTTATTCGATGATGGTGAGAAAACGAAATGGTGAAGACCCTGTGGAAAACAGTTTGATGGTCCCTCAGAAAGTTATTATAGAATTACCATATGACTTGGCAGTCCCACTTCTAAATATATACCCAAAAGAACTGAAAGCAGGGGTTCAAACAGATATTTTCACACTGATGATCACAGCAGCATTATTCACAATTGCTAGACTATGAAAGCAACCCATGTCCAGCAAATGGTGAATGGATAAACACAATATGGTATATACACATAATGGAAAATTATTCAGCCATATAAAAGGAATGAAGTCAGCTTCTCCTAATTTGAAGAATGCCCACACTCATCTTCCTTTGAGCATGTACTTATGCTACATATTAAAGTTTTGAGTTGTACACACTGGCTGGTCTTTGGATTCTTTGGCTGTACACACTGACTAGTCTTTGAGTTCTTTCTTACAGCTGAGTGAAGAACATTCTCAGCATCTGTCCCTGCTTGGGGTCCAGACTTCTCTGAAAATTCCAGTGGCTCTCTAGCATCCAACAAGAATTCCCAGGACTCTCCAAAATAGAGCAGAGAATTTCTGGGTCTCTCTGGTATCCAGCAGAGAATTCCTGAAGCTCTGCAGCATCCAGCCAAGAGCTCCTGGGGTTCTCCGGTATCAAGCTTATTAAACTATTTGGTTCTACACACTGACTACTCCTTGGATTCTTTCCTGTGTCTGAGTCAAGAACCCTCACAGCCTTTGGTTGAGGTATCTATTTCTCTGGGAACTCCTGGGGCTTTCTAGCATCAAACTTATTAAAGTATTTGGTTGTAAAAGGATGAATACTGTATGGTCTCACTGATATGAACTAACATTAATGAATGAACTTAGAGGATTTCAGTTAAGAACAGAGGTCATTAGGAGGTAGAAATAGCATAGATATTGGATAATTGGAGCTGAAGGGATACAGATTGTGCAACAGGACTGATTGTAAAAATTAAGAAATGGATGACACAATATTACCTGATTGTAGCACAATAATGTAAGTCACCACATGAAGCTGACTGTGAGAATGATAGAGGGAGGAGGGCTGAAGCACATATGAAACCAGAAGGAAAGATAGATGATAAAGACTGAGATGGCACAATCTAGGAATGCCTAGAGTATACAATGATAGTGAATGAATGTACAAGTTAAAAAAATATTGTTGCATGAGGAAGAACAAAGGAATGTCAATATTGCAGGGTGTTGAAAATAGATGGTCATTCATATTTTAAAATTTCAACTTCATATGAGACTAAAGCAAATAAAATATTTATTTGGTACAAAATTTATATTTTGACTAGTGCATTTCCTAATATAACTTATATGACAGGTTAATTGAATACCATAAGTACATGGAACCTTGAATAAGGCATGAGATTTTTTAGATTTGTCCAGCATGATGCCCCAATAAATCCTAGAGTGATTTGAACAGTGAATAAAGAAGTATTGGCAAAGTCTCCTTGGGGGAATGGTGAGAAAGGGGGGAAATTCAACTTCCCCATGTGGAGAATTCCTGATATTCTCACAAGCAGTCGAGACAACCAAAGCAATGGGCCAAGCCCTCAATCTTGGGGTTTGCTCATATGGAACTTATCCCTGCAAAGGATAGGCTAAGCCTATTTAAAATTAGGCCTAAGAGTCACCCCCAGAGACTCTCCTGTAGCTCAGATGTGGCCTACTTCTTTCTCAGCCAACCAGGCAAGCAAACTCATCATCTCCCCCTCTGTACGTGGAACATGACTCCCAGGGGTGTAAACTTCCCTGGTAACATGGAACAGAAATCCTAGAATGAGCTGGGACTCAGCATCAAGGAATTGAGAAACCTTCTCCACTGAAAGGGGGAAGAGAGAAGTGTCAGTGGCTGAGAGATTTCAAACAGAGTCAAGAGGTTATCCTGGAGGTTATTCTTACGTATTATGTTAGCTATCCCCTTTTTAGTTTAAGGTGTATTAGAGAAGTTAGAGGGAAGTGCCTGAAACTATACAGCTGTGTTCCGGCAGCCATGTTTCTTGAAGATGATTGTATAATGATATAGCTTTCGCAATGTGACTGCGTGATTGCGAAAACCTTGTATCTGATGTTCCTTTTATCTATGGTATGAGTAAACGAGTAAAAAATATGGATTAAAAATAAATAAATAAGTAATAGGGGGAACAAATGTTTAAAAAAAATGATTTGGTTGTACACACTGACTACTCTTTGGATTTTTTTCCTATGACTTAGTCAAGAACCTTCACAGCACTAGCCTTTGGTTGAGGTATCAAATTCCTTGAGAACTCCTCGGCCTGTCTGACATCAGCTTGGCAACCATGAAGAGACTCAATAGTGCTTCCTACAGCATGCAGTAGAGCACGGATCACCCACAACTGAGTCAAATTCTGGGTAGACACATCAGCAACTAGCAACGCATCATCCAGACTAGTAGGCAACCTAACATTTGCTGTCTCTCTAAACTCCACTCAAGGAATATTCTTACTGTGTGGGAATAAAATCTACCTTAGTTTACCCTCATGGTGGTCAGTGAATATGGTCCCAATACTCAGACTAAAAAGTGGAAATGAGCCTTATCAACTCCCAGCTTCCCAGCCTGTCATCTCAAATTGGAATAAAAGAGTGGTTCAGTTCCTAATCCCCCTCCTAGCCACCATTGGGATCAGGGGAGCTGTAGCTACTGGAGCTGCAGAAATAACCTGGGCAGAGTTGGTCCACCATACTATCTCCCTTGAATTATCAACTAGCATTGAACAAACAGCCTCTTCCCTAACCCTTTTCCAATCCCAGGTAAGTTCATTACCTGCTGTCATCCTCCAAAACCTGCAAGCCCTAGATGCCCTTACAGCAGACCATGGAGGAACATGTGCATTCTTGGGACATGATTTTTGTTTTTATATTAAGCAGAGCTAAAAAATGACACAGAATTTGATGCACTTAAAGACCAGGCCACTCAATTTTCCACTGAGCCCCAAGATCACCCATTTAATTTATTTAATTTTCTGCCACCTGGGAGAGATGCCATTCTTTGCTCCACCCTTTTCTGTTTAATGGGACTAGCCACCCTAGTTCTCCTTGGTTTTTGTGAGTTTCTCTCTCTCTCTCTCTCTCTCAGAATGCTGCACCTTGACAGGAACAGAACAAGTCATTGTACAGATTGGACACCCTTGTAAGACACTGACAGGAAACTAAGGGGCCAAACCAGAACAGAAAAGATGTGAAAACCCCCATGCAATCTCAGAAGAATTGGTAGATATGATAACTAGAGAATTCTGCTCCTATTATAGGCAAGGAAAACACTCCCTCTGTCAGCAGGAAACAATTACAGAATAATTAACTCCCTTATTAAGTACCCCTTAATATCAGGGATGGAATTCTGTGAAAGGGGAATGAGGCAGTTTAGATAGGGGGGGGGAGTGACCCTAAGACCTATAATAAAAATTCCTTTTAGTAAACACATACTTAGCCCCCATGCATCTAGACCTCATTCAGGGCAGCACCTGAAAAGAACCAATGAAAAGTGCAGCTCATCAATCCCTTATTACCATAGCCAGAGGGGAAGGGCCCCTCCAATTCCTTCTAATGCAAGGATCCTGATCTCAGACTGTGTCTCCTTTGGAGAATACCCACACTCATCTTCTTTTGAGTGTGTATTTTCACTATGCACTAAAGTTTTGAGCTGTTAAAAAAAGAAGGAATGAAGTTCTGATACATATAACAACATGGATGAAACCTGATGACATCAGGTGAGTGAAATAAGCCAGGCAGAAAATGACAAATATTGTATGATACCATTGATATGAAATGATTAGTATAAGCAAACTAAAAAATAAAATAAAACAGACATAATTAGATGTGGTAGTTAGGTTCAGGTGTCAACTTGGCCAGGTGATGATGCCATATTGTTCTATTGCTGTGGACTTAAATCATCAGTATGTGAAATTCATCTATGGCTGATTACATTTGTACTTGGCTAAAGGGAGTGCCTTCCACCATGAGTGAGGTTTAACTTAATTAGCTGGAGGTGTAAAAGAGAGAGGTCAGAAGGGTGCTCACAGCTCAGCCCAGACATTTGGAGACACAGAAAGAAATCGCCCTGGGGAAAGTTTTTGGAACCCAGAAGCCATGAGAGAAGGCCAACAGATGTCGCCATGTGCATCCCATGTGACAGAGAAACTCAGATGAAAGCTGGCTGCCTTTACTCTGAAGAATTATAAATTTTTAACTAAATAAATCCCTTTATTAAAAGCTGATCCATCTCTGGTGTGTTGCATTCTGGTAACTTCAGCAAACTAAAACATTAGTATAAGAGTCAAAAGCTAGTATATAGGTTTCCAGTGGACTGGATGGTGATAGGAAATAGGGACTTAAGGCTTAAAACGTTCAGTTTCCATTTAGAACAATGGAAATGTTTTGGAAATGGATGACGGTAATGGTAGCACAACATTGTGAAAGTAACTAACAGCACTGAATGATATAGCTGAATATGGTTAAAAGGGGAAACATTAGGCTGTATATATAGTAAGTTTCTTGAAAAAACAAAGTCCATGGAACTTCACAACACAAACAGTGCACCCTAAGTTAAATCATGGACTATAGCTAATAGTGCAATTATACAAATGTGCTTTCATTAATTGTAACAATGTTCCACACCAAAGCAAGGTGTTAATAATAGGATGGCATATGGGAATCTGGTATTTTAGGCATTACTTTTCTGTAAACCTACAAATTCTCTAATCAAAAACATGGTAGGAATAAGATAGATTATTGAAAAAATAATATTTGGGCAATCGAGAAGGTGCCTGAAAAAAATATATCGATCCTTACCTCATGTACTTTGATAAATTCCAAGTGGTCCAAATAATTAAAGGTAAAATGGAAAAACATAAAAGTGAGCTAGACTTAACAGACATATATAGAACATTACACCCCACAATGGCAGGATACGCCTTTTTCTCAAGTGCTCAAGTTTCATTCTCAAGGATAGAATATATACTGGTTACAAAGCAAGCCTCAATAAATTTAAAAAGATTAAAATCATACAAAACACTTTCTCAGATCATAAAGGTATGAAGTTGGAAATTAATAATAGGCAGAGTGCCAGAAAATTCACAAATATATGGAGGCTCAACAACATACTCTTAAACAACCAGTGGGCCAAGGAAGAAATTACAAGAGAAATCAGTAAGTATCTCAAGGCAAATGAAAATGAAAACACAACATATCAAAATTTATGGGATGCAGCAAAGGCAGTGCTAAGAGGGAAACTTATTGCCCTAAATGCCTATTTCAAAAAAAAAGAAGAAAGAGCAAAAATCGAAGAAATAATTGTCCAATTGGAAGAACTAGAGAAATAACAGCAAATTAAAAGCAAAGCAAGTAAAAGGAAAGAAATAATGAAAATTAGAGCACAAGTAAATGAAATTGAGAACATGAAAACAATTGAGGAAATCAACAAAACCAGAAGTTGGTTCTAAAATCAATAAGATTGATGGACCCTTAGTGAGTTTGACAAAAAGAAGAAAGAGGATGCAAATCAATAAAATCAGAAATGGAAGAGGAGACATAACCACTGACCCCACAGAAATAAAGGAAGTAATGAGAGGATACAATGAACAACTTTATGCTAATAAATTCAACAATGTAGATGAAATGGACAACTTCCTAGAAAGGCACGAACAACCAACATTGACTCGAGAAGAAACGATGGTCTCAACAAACCAATCACAAGTAAAGAAATTGAATCAGTCATTAAGAAGCTCCTCAAAAGAAAAGTCCAGGACCAGATGGCTTCACATGTGAATTCTACCAAACATTCAAGAAAGAATTAGTACCAATCCTTCTTAAACTCTTCAAAAAAATTGAAGAGGAGGGAAACCTACCTAACTCATTTTATGAAGCCAACATCACCCTCATACCAAAGCCAGACAAAGATATTACAAGAAAAGAAAACTACAGGCCAATCTCTCTAATGAATGTAGATGCAAAAATCCTCAACAAAATTCTTGCAAATCGAATCCAGCAGCAAATTAAAAAAATTATATACCATGACCAAGAAGGATTCATTCCAGGTATGCAGGATGGTTCAACATAAGAAAATCAATTAATGTAATGCAACATATCAACAAATCAAAGTGGAAAAACCACATGATCATTTCAATTAATGCAGAAAAGGCATTTGACAAAATTCAACATCCTTTATTGTTGAAAACACTTCAAAGGATAGGAATAGAAGGGAACTTCCTCAACATGATAAAGGGAATGTATGAAAAGCCCACAGCTAACATCATCCTCAATGGGGAAAAACTAAAAACTTTCCCCTAAGATCAGGAATAAGACAAGGATGTCCAGTATCACCATTGTTATTCAACATTGTGCTGGAAGTTCTAACCAGAACAATTAGACAAGAAAAAGAAATACAAGGCATCAAAATTGGAAAGGATGAAGTAAAACTCTCACTATTTGCAGATGATATAATACTATATGTCGAATACCCTGAAAAATACACAGCAAAACTACTAGAGCTAATAAATAAGTACAGCAAAGTGACAGGCTACAAGATCAACACAAAAATCAGTAGGGTTTCTATACACTAGTAATGAATGGTCTGAAGGGGAAATCAAATAAAGATCCATTTACAATTGCAACCAAAAGAATAAAATATTTATGAATAAACTTAACTAAATATACAAAAGACCTATACAATGAAAACTATAAGAAATTGTCCAAAGAAATCCCAGAAGACCTAAATAAATGGAAGGGCATAGCGTGTTCATAGATTGGAAGACTAAATATAATTACAATGCCAATTCCACCTAAATTGATTTACAGATTCAATGCAATACTTATTAAAATCCCAGAAGCTTACTTTTCTGAAATATAAAAACCAATAAGCAAATTTATCTGGAGGGGCAGGGTGCCCCGAATACCTAAAAATATCCTGAGAAAGAAAAATGAAGTTGGAGGCCTCATGCTACCTGACTTTAAGGTGTATTATGAAGCTACAGTGGTCAAAACAGTGTGGTACTGACATAAAGATAGATATACTGACCAATGGAATCGAATAGAGTGTTCAGATATAGACCTTCTCATCTATGGACAATTGATCTTTGATAAGGCAGTCAAGCCAACTCACCTGGGACAGAACAGTCTCTTCAATAAATGGTGTCTAGAGAACTGGATGTCCATATGTAAAAGAATGAATGAGGACCCATATCTCACACCCTATACAAAAGTTAACTCAAGATGGGTCAAAGACCTAAACATTAGATCTAAAGAAAATGTAGGGAGATATCTTATAAATCTTATACTTGGAGGTGGTTTTATAGACCTTACACCCAAAGCACGAGCACTGAAAAAGAAAGAAAGAAATGGGAACTCCTCAAAATTAAACACTTTTGCACATCAAAGTACTTCAACAAGAAAGTAAAAAGACAGCCTACACAATGGGAGACAATATTTGGAAATGATATAACAGATAAAGTTCTAGTATCCAGAATATATAAAGAGATTGTTCACCTCAACAACAAAAACACAGACAACCCAATTACAAAATGGGAAAA
This sequence comes from Tamandua tetradactyla, assembly GCF_023851605.1. Lineage (NCBI taxonomy): Eukaryota > Metazoa > Chordata > Mammalia > Pilosa > Myrmecophagidae > Tamandua > Tamandua tetradactyla. The sequence continues at coordinate 17,702,325 of NC_135353.1, forward strand.
AGACTTGAACAGACACTTCTCAGAAGAGGAAATACAAATGGCCAAAAAACACATGAAAAGATGCTCAACTTCCCTGGCTATTAGGGAACTTCAAATCAAAACCACAATGAGATATCATCTCACACCCACCAGAACGGCCATTATCAATAAAACAGAAAACGACAAGAGCCGGAGAGGATGTGGAGTAAGAGGCACACTTATCCATTGTTGGTGGGAATGTCAAATGCTACAACCACTGTGGAAGGCATTTTGGTGGTTCCTCAGGAAGCTAAATATAGAATTGTCATATGACCCAGCAACACCATTGTTAGGTATCTACTCAGAGGACATGAGGGCAAAGACACAAACGGACATTTGCACACCAATATTTATAGCAGCATTATTTGCAATTGCCAAGGGATGGAAACAGCCAAATGTCCATCAACAGATGAGTGGCTAAACAAACTGTGGTATATACATACGATGGAATATTATGCAGCCATAAGATAAAATAAAGTGTTGAAGTATGTAACATGGATGGAGCTAAAGAACATTATGCTGAGTGAGATTAGCCAGAAACAAAAGGACAAATACTGTATGGTCTCACTGATATGAACTGACATTAGTGAATAAACTTGGAAAATTTCATTGATAACAGAGGCCATCAAGAGATAGAAGTAGGGTAAGATATTGGGTAATTGGAGATGAAGGGATACAGATTGTTCAGCAGGACTGATTATAAAACCTCAGAAATGGATAGCACAATACTACCTAACTGTAATACAATTATGTTAAAACATTGAATGAAGCTGAATGTGAGAATGATAGAGGGAGGAGGGCTAGGGACACAAATGAAATAAGAAAGAAAGATAGATGATAAAGACTGAGATGGTATAATCTAGGAATGCCTAGAGTGTGCAATGATAGTGACTAAAGGAACAAATTAAAAAAAATTTTTTTGCATGAGGAAGATCATAGGAATGTCATTACTTTGGGGTGTTGAAAATTGATAGTAATTAATATTTTAAAATTTTAACTTCTGTGTGAGATTAAAGCAAAAAATGTTTATTTGGTAACAAATTTATATTTTGTGCATTTCCTAACACAACTTATGTGGACAGCTTAATCGAACACCACAGTACTTGGAATCTTGCGTGGGGCATGAGATTTCGTAGGCTTGTCCAGAGTGATGCCTCGATAAATACCAGAGTGATTTGAACAGTGAATAAAAAGTATTTGGAAAGTCTCCTTTGGGGAATGGTGAGAAAGGGGGAAAATTCAATTTCTCCAATTGGAAAATTCTTGATATTCTCACAAACAGTGCGGACAACCAAAGTAATAGTCTGAGCCCCCAATCTTGGGGTTTGTTCATATGAAATTTAACCCCACAAAGGATAGGCTAAGCCTACTTAAAATTAGGCCTAAGAGTCACCCCCAAGAGAACCTCTTCCATTGCTCAGATGTGGCCTATCTGTCTCAACCAACACGACTAGCAAACTCACTGCCCTCCCCCTCTCTACGTGGGACATGACTCCCAGGAGTGTGGATCTTCCTGGCAATGTGGGACAGAAATCCTAGAATGAGCTGGAACGCAGCATCAAGGGATTGAGAAAATCATCTCAACCAAAAGGGGGAAGAGTGAAATGAGACAAAATAAAGTGTCAATGGCTGAGAGATTCCAAACAGAGTTGAGAGGTTATCCTGGAGGCTATTCTTATGCATTAAATAGATATCACTTTGTTAATCAAGATGTAATGGAGAGGCTGGAGGGAACAGCCTGAAAATGTAGAGCTGTGTTCCAGTAGCCATGTTTTTTTAAGATGATTGTATAATGATATGGCTTTCACAATGTGACTTTGTGAATGTGAAAACCTTGTGTCTGATGCACCTTTTACTCACCTTATCAAAAGATGAATAAAATATATGGAATAAAAATAAATAATAGGGGAACAAATGTTAAAATAAACTTAGATTGAAATGCTAGTGATCAATGAAAGGGAGGGGTAAGGGGTATGGTATGTATGAAAAAAACATAAAAGTATTTTTTAAATGAGGAAATGTTTTTCTAAACTTTAAGTGGGGAAAGATTTTCTATACTACATTTTATAAAAAGAAGCAATGAAAATATCAACAAATTTGGCTACAAAAAACCCATCAAGAATCTCTGTATGATAAAAAAGTCAATAGCAAGTCAAAATATAAAAGTGAAAAACTTGAGAAAAAATATATTTGCAACTCTTCTAATAGGCAAAGACTTAATTTCCCTACAGAGAAAGAGCTCCTATAGATTACTAAGAAGGAAACCAAAAACCCAATAGAAAAATGGGCAAAAGGTATGAATAGCTGTTCATGGAAAATGAAATACAAACGGTTCTTAAATAAATAATAGGTGTTAAACTTCACCCATAAGAAAAACACAAATTCAAACAGCACTGAGATACTATGTTTCACTTATGAGACTGGTTAAAGATGCAAAAGCTGGATAATAGCATGTTGGTTAAGAGGCAGAGAAAAAGTACCCTCATTCATTTCTGGTGGGAGGGTAAACTGTTTAGCCTCTCTTGAGAACAGATGGTAATACCTATGAAAATTAAACATAATGTTAATAATTCACATTTAATGCATATAATTTTGACCCAGAAATTGCTATTCTAAGAATATACCTTGCATATATGTGCAACATTATTTATTATAGCATTATTTAAAATCTCAAAAGATTGGGAACAGGGCGGTGTGACGGTGACTCAGTGGCAGAATTCTCACCTTCCATACCAGAGACCCAGGTTTAATTCCCAGTGCCTGCCATGCAAAAGAAAAACAAAGATTGGGAACAGCCTAAGTGCCCACCTAAGGATGATTGGTTAAATAGATTATTCACACAATGGAACACTAACAGCAAAAAAAAAAAGAATGATGACATTATATATGCTATAATATGGAATGATCTCCATAATATATTATTACATTATCTAAGGTACCGAGTAGTGCGTATATTATCTGCCTTATGCTACCATTTATGCAAAAAAGCAGGAGAGATTGTTTGTGTATATTTACACATATATAGATACATGAACACACACATACATAAAAGATCTATGGAACAATCAACAAAAATAAAAAGCGTCATTGATTGCCTTTAGAGAAGGAAGCAGGTTGGCTACAAAACTTTTCAGTGTCTACCCCCTGATACTCTGAGTTTTGAACCATGCAAATGTATCACCATCTAATAAATAATGTTTAAATGTAAGCCTACTTTATTCATGATATTTATGACACACTGTATTTATAGCCCCACCTATTCTTAACTCCTTTCCAATATCAGGGTACAGAAGGTTCCTTCTCCCAGTCAAGACCAAACTCTAACCTATATCCTTGTCACCATCCCTTCCTTCCTTCTTCAAAAGGAAAAACAATAGTCCATGCTTGGCATATAAATTTTAACATCTCATTTCTTCATAAAACCCACTACAACATGGCTTTTGTCCTCCACCACACCACTGAAACTTTTCCCCATAAGAAGATGCATATCTTTTAACTGTAAATTCAGTAACTGTTTTCCAGAATTTATCTAATTGGATTTTTCTGCGGCTATTGGTGTTCTTGATTATGCATATCTTGAGAGTCTATTCCCATCCTTACAACCTAGAAGACTAGAGCCTGCAATCTTGCCATCTGGGACATTATCTGCTACCAGGGACAAAGATTTCTGAATCTCCTATCACCCCCAGCATTATCGCTGCTCAACATTCACCACCATCTAAATCAGAGACAAAAGCCATAAATTGGCACCTAAGCATGGGGTGACCATATATTTGTGTTACTCTAGGGCAGAGCTTGTTGAACCTGGTCTAATTATTAATAACACCTCTTTACACTCAAAAGCCTCTAAATGAGAGATTATATGGCTATCCTACCCAAGGAAATCCAATAGTCAGAAAGTGAAAGCAAAAATAATGCTAATAGGTGGCTTCCCAGTAAAATAGACCTGCTCTGGAGGAAAGTAAAAATATATAAAAGTGGTTACTTGAACAAAATAAAACATATACAGTTAAGGAGATCCAATTATAATATAAAAAGACTATTTTTTTATTTTTCTGGGCTAAAAATTGATATTTTGATTTAACAATTCAGTAGATACATTGAAAGAGAAACTGATCACTGTTAAGACAAAAGTGGAAGATAGCATAGAAGAAATCTTTCAAAACACAGAAGCAAAATACAAAAATATATATCAAAGAGGCTTAGAAAAAAAATGAATCCAGAATACTTAATCCCTGAATAACAGGAATTTTAGAAGGAAAAAAAAGAACAGATGCAGGAGGGGCAATAATTACACAAATAGTCAACTTCCCCATCTGGGGAATTCCTGATATTCTTGCAATCAGTGGGAACAATCAATTCAATAGGCTGAGCCCTCTATCTTGGGGTTCAAGCCTATGAAATTTATTCCTGCAAAGGAGAAGCTATGCCTACTGATAATTAAGCCTAAAAGAGTCGCCCTCAAAGAAGTTCTTCTGTTGCTCAGATGTGGCCTCTCTCTCTAAGCCAACTTGGCAGTGAACTCACTATCCTTCCCCCTATGTGGGACATGACTCCCAGGGGTGTAAATCTCCCTGGCTATGTGGGACAGAACTCCTGGGGATGAGCAAGGTCCCAACATCATGGAATTGAGAAGGTCTTCTTGACCAAAAAGGAGAAGAGAGAAATGAGACAAAATAAAGCCTCACTGGTTGAGAGATTTCAGAGTTGAAAGATTATCCTAGAAGTTATTCTATTGCATTATATAGATATCCCTTTTTAGTTTATTGTGTATTGAAGTGGCTAGAAGGAAGTATCTGAAACTGTTGTACTGTATTCCAGTAGCTTTGATTCTTAAATACAATTGAATAACTATAGCTTTTACAATGTAACCCTGTGATCGTGAAAACATAGTGGCTGACTCTCTTTTTATCCAGGGTATGGACAAATGAGTGAAAAAAAGACAAAAAATAAATAATAGGTGGGATAAGGAGTAAAAAAAAAATGGGGTAGATTTCAATATTAGTGGTCAACGAGAGGGAGGGAGAAGAGGTGTGGTATGTATCAGTTTTTTCTTTATTCTTTTCATCTCTTTTTCTGGAATGATGCAAATGTTCTAAAAATGATTATTATGATGAGTGCACAACTATGTGATGATATTGTGAGCCACTGATTGCATACTATGGATGGATTGTATGTGTGTAAAGATATCTCAATAAAAACATTTTTTTTAAAAAAAGAGGGAGAATATCAGACTTCTGGGAAGATGGCAGAGTGGGGTGGACTGATTTCACCCCTGCTCCATGGGACAAAATAAGGGATGGACAAAAATGACCAGGACTGTGGTCCTGGGGGCTGAGTGATCTAAGAAAGTCTCCAGGGTTTCTTCTGGAGGAGAGAGGTGGGGGAATCAGGAGAGAGAGAGAGCACAGTGCATCTGACTGGCCATGATTACCACCCAGGGCAGTCTCCTGTGCATGGGAAGGGCAGATCTGAGGGAACTGATGGTCTCTCTCTCCAGCCTGCCCCAGCTGCTTGCTGGGGAAAACTTCCTAAGTGGTTCTGTAGCTAGCAGTGCCCACAGGGAGCCCAGAGGTATGGATGGCTGCCAGTGGTGAAAAGCCATGCCCTTGGACACTGGGAGCCCTTGCCTGGCCAGGCACTGCAAATAGCCACCCAGCCTGGTGAGCAGTGGATCCACTGGGCATGGGGCACTGCAGCTCAGCCGTTTCCCTAGGGCTGCTATTGGCTCTACAGTCCTACCACCATGAGCTGGGAGCAGCCCCGATGCTATGCATGCCATTTCCCCAGCCCAAAGCTGTAGTCAGGTAAGGGTGGACTTGAGAGGATGAGGTGCATCAGGAACACCACTTACTGAGAAGAAGCATCGAGGGCAGTTTGGAAAATCCCCATCTGCCTAGTTGTTTGTTTCAAAATACTTTTTCTACATATTTTATTATTGGTATTATTTTATTTTTATCTATATTTTATGTATTTATATTTTATTTTTTATTTCTTAATGTTTATTTTTTCCCAATTTTCCCCCCTTCTGTGGGTATCAGTCTAAGTTCATTCTCAATATATCTTGAGGTTCTCCTTCTGACTTTGGGCCCTACTGATGTTGAGATTTTTTTTTGTTTATTTTTTTTTCCTTATATTATTATTAGTTTTTTTAGGGATTACATGGGCCAGGAATCAAACCCAGGACTTCCACATGTTAGACGGGCATTCTGCCACTGAACTATCTGTGCAACCCTGACAAGTTCTTAATAGACCCTCATGTAGAATTGTATCCTCTGAATGAGATCTGGGCCTTGGTTTGGTGGAAAATAACTGACAAACCAAGGCAAAAAGGAACATTCAATGCAAAACGAAGTAAATACAAAACTTTAGACGACCAAAGGAAACCAACTTGCAAAATAACCTTATTAAGATAAATAAGTGCCACAAACAAAACAGGAAAAATCACAAAGTATGTGAAAATTCAAGCAGAAATGGCCACGTCAAATGATCAAATCAAAATACTATAGGGGACACAGAATAAAGAACAACTACCTAAGGATATTTATAAAGAAACAAAGATATCAGGAAGACACTGATATTCAAAAGAATTCAATAGATTAAATGGAAAAATGGCAGATCTCACAGAGATGAAAGATACAGTAGACCAAATTAGAAAAACATTAGAGGCGCATGATAGCAGCTTTGAAGAAGCAGAAGGAAGAATAAGTTAACTAGAAGACAGAACAAGAGCACACAGAAGAACAAGTGGCAAGAAAGATGGAAAAATAGAAGAGGAACTTAGGGAAAATGATGGACAACAAGAGGTGCACAAATGTAAAAATCATTGGTGTCCCAGAAGGAGAAGAGAAGAAGAAGGGGCTGGGAAGGTTACTTGAAGATACAATTGAGGAAAACTTCCCAATCCTTATAAAAAACATAAATATGCAAATCAAAGAGGCCTAATGAACCCTAAATAGAATCAATTCAAATAGGCCTACTACAAGGCATATAACTAATTGAACTGTTAAATGTTGAAGAGAAGCAAAAAGTCCTGAAAGCAGCAAGAAAAAAGTGATCTACTACATACAAAAGGAAAACACATAAAATTGAGTTTGTACTACTCAACAGGCACCATGGAGACAAGAAGGCAGTAGTATGATATACTTAAGATCCTGAATGAGAAAGGCTTCCAGCCAAGAATTCTGTATCCACCCAAGCCTTCCTTCAAAATTGATGGAGAGATTAAAATCTTCAAAAACAAAAACTGAGTGAACTAGTCAACAAAAGACATCACCTACAAGAAATACTAAAGGGAGTTCTGTTGGCTGAAAAAAAAAGACAGGAGAGGGAGGTCAGGAGGATGGCACAGAATTCAATAGTACCAGTAAGGGTAATTTAAAAGATTTAAAAAAGCAAAAGGGAAAATAATATACAGATCTGACAAATAAAAGCTAGACTCAAGAACTGTTTTACAGTAATAACTTTGAACATTAATGGATTAAATTAATCAATTAAAAGATGTAGAATGACAGGATGGACTAAAAAATACAGTCCATCTATAAGGTATTTACAAAAGACTCATCTTAGACACAAAGACAGAAATAGACTGAAAGTGAAAGTTGGAAAAAGATGTCCTAGGCAAGCTGTAACCAAAAGAAAGCAGGAGTAGTTATACTAAAATCAGATAAATAGACTTTAAGTGTAAAGACATCATAAGAGACAAAGAAAGACACTACATATTAATAAAATGGACAATTCACCAAGAGAAAATGATGATCATTAATGTTTATGCTCCAAATCAAGGAGCTATAAATGTTTCAATAATATTAGTGGCAGACTTCAATACATGACTCTCCACTATAGATAGAACAACCAGACAGAGGATCAACAAGGAAATAGAAAACCTAAACAATGTGATAAACAAATTAGACCTAATAGACATATATAGATCATTACACCCAAAACACTATGATATACATTTTTTTTTAGTGCACATGGAAACTTCTCCAAGGTACATCATATGCTGGAACAAAAATAAGTCTTTATAAATTTAATTAGTTTGAAATTATCCAAAGCACTTTCTCTGACCACAACAGAGTGAAGCTGGAAATTAATAACCACCAAAGAATCAGAGCTTTCACAAATATAGATAGATTGAAAAACACACTCTTAAATAATCAATGATTCAAAGAAGAAATTGCTAGAGAAATCAGTAAATAACTGGAGATGAATGATAATGAAAATCTAACATATCAGAACTTATGGGATATGGCCCAGGCAGTGCTGAGAGGCAAATTTAGATGCCTATATTAAAAAACAAGAATGAGCAAAATTTGAAGACTTACCTGGTCACCTGGAGAAATTAGAGAAAGAACAGCAAACTAGCCCAAAATAAATAAAAGAAGAGAAATAACAAGGATTAAAGGAGAAATGGACTGGAGAACAACGACCAAAAAAAACAGTAAAAGAAATCAACACAACAAAAATTAGTTCTTTTGGATTGGAATCAAGCTGCCGATTAAGCCTGCACCACTCTGATTGCCACAATGGTTACCCTTGATCCATTATCACATTGTATGTTTCAACATATCTTTGAAGATCCTATTAACTAAGATGAGGATAAACTGTATCAGGATGGGCCTTAAACCCAATATGACTGGAGTCCTTATAAGCAGAGGAAATTTGGACACAAGAAAGAGGAAGAAACAGAAGTATACAATCATGTGACAGAGGCAGAGACCAAGTTACACATTGCTGGCAAGCCACTACTGGAATACTACAAACTTCAGAGAGAGCATAGCTCTACCAACACCTTGATTTTGGACTTTTAGCCTCCAAAAACTGCAAGATAATAAATATTGTAAACAAAAAATATCGGTTCTTTGAGAAAATCAATAAAAACTGACGGAACCCTAGCTAGACTGACAAAAAGAAAGAGAGAGGATGGAAATAAACAAAATCAGAAAACAGAGGGGTGTGGTTACCATGAATCTTGAAGAAATTTTAAAAATAATGAGAATACTTTGAACAACTATATGCCAACAGATGAGACAACTTAGATGAAATGAATAAATTCCTGGAAACAGACAAACTATCTAAACTGACTCAAGAAAAAAAATAGAAGATCTCAACCATCCAATTACAATTAAAGAGATTCAATCAGTCATCAAAAGTCTTCCCACAAAGGAAAGACCAGAACAAAATAGCTTCACATGCGGAATTTTATCAAACATTCAAGAAAGAACTAACATCAATCCTGCTCAAACTTTTCCAAAAAATTGAGGATAAAGAAACATCACCTAACTCATTTTATGAAGCTAACTAATACCAAACTGGATAAAGATGCTATGGGAAAGTAAAACTAGAGACCAATCTCCCTAATTAACATAGATGCAAAAGTTCTCAACAAAATGCTAGCAAATAGAATCAAACAACACATTAAAAGAAATATACACCACAAAGAAGTGGGTATTTATCAGGAGTGCAAGGGGAGATAATCACAAGAAAATCATTCAACATAATAGAGTATATTAATGAATCAAAAGAGAAAAATCACAAGATCATATCAATTGATGCTGAAAAAGCATTCAAAAAAATTCACCATTCTTTCCTGATAAAAACACTTCAAAAGGTTGGAATCGAAGGAAACTTACTCAATATCATAAAGGGCATATTTAAAAACCCATAATCAGCATCATACTTAATGGTGAGAGATTGAAAGCTTTCCCCCTAAGATCAGGAACAAGACAAGGATGCCCATTATCACCACTATTATTCAACATTGGACTAGAAGTCCTGCTGCAGTGATCAGACAGGAGAAAGAAATAAAAGGCATCCAAATCAGAAAGGAAGAAGTAAAATTATTTGCAGATGACATGATCCCTATACTCAGAAAACCCTAGAAATCTAAACAAAGCTACTTGGGCTAATAAACAAATTCAACAAAGTGGCAGGAATCAAGGTTAATGTACAAAAATCAGTAAAAATTTCTATATACAAGTAATGACCTATCTGAGGAGACAAGGAAAAATTCCATTCAAAATAGTAAAACAAAGAATCAGGTATCTAGGAATAAGCCTAACAAGGATGTCAAGGACTTGTATACAGAAAACTACAAAACATTGCTACAAGAATTAAAAATGACCTAAATAAATGGAAAGATATTCCATTCTCCTGGATAGGAATGTTGAATGTCATTAAGATGTCAATTCTACCCAAATTAATCCACAGATTCAATGCAATAGCAATCAAAATCCAAACAACCTACTTCAAAGACTTGCAAAAGCTAGTAATCCAGTTTATTTGGAAGGTAAAGAGATTTCAAACAGCTAAAGATACCCTAAAAAGAAAAGCGAAGTAGGAGGAATAACACTTCCTGACTTTAAAGCTTACTATAAAGCCACAGTGGTCAAAACAGCATGGTACTGGGGAGTGCAAGGGTAGGTCAGTGGTTGAATTCTTGGCTGCCATGTGGGAGACCCAGGTTCAATTCCTGACCCATGCACTTCCCAAACAAACTAACAAATGAAAAATCAAACAAACAAAAATTCAGCAAATGGTGCTGCAATAAGGGGATACTCACATGGAAAAAGAAAGAAATGTGACCTCTGCTATACAGCACACACACACACAAAAATTCCCAGCATGGTACTCGCACAAAGATAGAAGTATTGGCCAATGGAATTGAATCAAGAGTGGAGAGATAGAAACCCAAATCTATGGACAAATAATCTTCAACAAAGCCCCTAAATCCACTGAACTGGGACAGAATAGCCTTTTCAAAAAATGGGCATGGGAAGGTTAGATATCAATGGCCAAAAAATGAAAGAGGATGCCTAGGGGATTCTGGGCAAAGATGGCGGCTTAGCAATGCACGCGTTTTAGTTTGTCCTCCAGAACAACTACTAAATAACCAGAAACAGTACAGAAAAGCTCCTGGGGCCATATCAGTGACCAGACACACAGCGTATACCAGCCTGGACCAGCTGGACTGGCTGCAAGCCTCCCCAGACCCATGAGTTCCCCAAGCCGTGGTGGCCAGCACCCCTCCTCCACAGGCTGCTTCCAAGAGGGAAAGGAAAGAGACCGTAACAGCAGCAGGGGCTGAGCCCAACCAAACACGAATTATGGCATTAATTAACAAATTCTGACTGCTAAAAATAGGCCCCCAGCTCAGGTGAACCTGGTTAAAGCGGAGGTTGCTCATTTATGCCCCAGAGCCAAGGGGGCTGGGCTGACAGGAAAAGAAAAAAAAAAAAAGGAAACAGAGGTTTTTGTGGCTGTGTTTCTACAAAGGCTTGAGTGCCTTTGGATTCAGCGGCAGGACTTATCAGGGTGCAACTGCCCCAGACAGAGGTAGAAAGAAGCTTGTTTGAGGGCTTGTCTGGAAACTGTGCCTTCCCCAGGGGAGGGGTGAAGCCCAACTCAGGTGGAATCCCTCCCTTAAGGAACTCAGACACCAGGGCTTGGTAATTTGAAGCCATTAAAATCAGCCTACAACCTCTCCTCTGTCTCCACCACGCCCCCAGCAGGGAGAGTCTCCCAAAGTTAAAGGTACCGCATCATTTTATGCTGGTGGGACCCGCAGGTAGACAAGCGCCACCTACTGGGCAAGATTAGAAAAACAGAGTCCAGAGACTTCACAGGAAAGTCTTTCAACCTGCTGGGCCTCACCCTCAGGGAAAACTGATGCAGGTGACTCTTTCCTCCTGACAGGAGGCCAGTTTGGCCTGGGAAAATCCGGCTGAGGTCTATAATACCCCAGCAGACAATCCTAAAGGTCGGGGGTGGGGGGAAGACACCATACAAGCAGGGCAAGAAACAGGAAAACAAGAACTGAAAAATTCTCCTCTGTTAAACAAGCTAGAGGTCCAGAATAAGCTGAACTGAGTGTCAAAGAACAGATAGACAACATATCCATCCAGCAAGAAAACCCTAGGTAAAGGAAGTGAAAGCAATCTCCAGAATAAACTAGTTAAGGTAATTAAATGTCTAAATGCCAGGAAAAAAAATAACAAATCACACCAGGAAAATTGAAGATATGGCCAAGTCAAAGGAACAAACCAACAATTCAAATGAGATACAGGAGCTGAAACAATTAATTCAGAATATACGAACAGACATGGAGAACCTCATCAAAAACCAAATCAATGAATTGAGGGAGGATATAAATAAGGTAAGGAATGAACAAAAAGAAGAAATGGAAAGTCTGAAAAAACAAATAACAGAACTTATGGGCATGAAGGCACAGTAGAAGAGATGAAAAAAACAATGGAAACCTATAATGATAGATTTCGAGCGGCAGAAAATAGGGTTAGTGAACTGGAGGATGGAACATCTGAAATCCAACAAGAAACAGAAACTATAGGGAAAAAATTGAAAAATATGAGCAGGGACTCAGGGAATTGAATGACAATATGAAGTGCACAAATATATGTGTTGTGGGTGTCCCAGAAGGAGAAGAGAAGGAACAAGGAGGAGAAAAACTAATGGAGGAAATTATCACTGAAAATTTCCCAACTCTTATGAAAGACTTAAAATTACAGATCCAAGAAGTGAAGTGTACCCCAAAGAGAATAGATCCAAATAGACATATCCCAAGACACTTACTAATCAGAATGTCAGAGGTCAAAGAGAAAGAGAGAATCTTTAAAGCAGCAAGAGAAAAGAAATCCATCACATACAAGGGAAACCCAATAAGACTATGTGTAGATTTCACGGCAGAACCCATGGAGGCAAGAAGACAGTGGGATGATACATTTAAATTACTAAAAGAGAAAAACTGCCAACCAAGAATTTTATATCCAGCAAAATCGTCCTTCACAAAAGAGGGAGAAATTAAAACATCCTCAGACAAAAAAATCACTGAGAGAATTTGAGACCAAGAGACGAGCTCCACAAGAAATACTTAAGGGAGCACTAGAGACATATACAAAAAGACACCAGAAAGAGGTGTGGAGAAGAGTGTAGAAAGGAAGACTATGAGTAAAGGTAAAAAGAAGGAAAATTAGATATGACATATAAAATCAAAACAGCAAAACGGTAGACAAAAGTACTACCCATACAGTAAAAACACTAAATGTTAATGGATTAAACTCCCCAATCAAAGACATAGACTGGCAGAATGGATTAAAAAACAAGACTCATCTATGTGCTGTCTACAGGAAACACATCTTAGACCCAAGGATAAACATAGGTTGAAAGTGAAAGGTTGGGAAAAGATATTTCATGTAAATAACAATCAGAAAAGAGCAGGGGGAGCTATACTAATACCCAACAAATTAGAATTCAAATGTAAAACAGTTAAGAGAGACAAAGAAGGACACTATGTATTAATAAAAGGAACAATTCAGCATGAAGACATAACAATCATAAATATTTATGCACCGAACCAGGATGCTCCAAAATACATGTGGCAAATACTGAAAACAGTGAAAAGAGAAATAGACACATCTACCATAATAGTTGGAGACTTCAATTCCCCACTCTCATCAATGGACAGAACATCTAGACAGAGGATCAATAAAGAAACAGAGAAGTTGAATAATACAATAAATGAGTTAGACTTAACAGACATTTTATAGAACATTACACCCCACAACAACAGGATACACCTTTTTCTCAAGTGCCCATGGATCATTCTCGAGGATAAACCATATGCTGGGTCACAAAGCAAGTCTCAATAAATTTAAAAAGATTAAAATCATACAAAACACTTTCTCAGATCATAAAGGAATGAAGTTGGAAATCAATAATAAGCAGAGTGCCAGAAAATTCACAAATACATGGAGGCTCAACAACACACTCTTAAACAACCAGTGGGTCAAGCAAGAAATTACAAGAGAAATCAGTAAATATCTCAAAGCAAATGAAAATGAAAACACAACATATCAAAACTTATGGGATGCAGCAAAGGCAATGCTAAGAGGGAAATTTATTGCCCTAAATGCCTATATCAAAAAAGAAGAAAGGGCAAAAATCGAGGACTTAACTGTCCACTTGGAAGAACTAGAGAAAGAACAGCAAACTAACCCCAAAGTAAGCAAAAGGAAAGAAATAACGAAAATTAGAGCAGAAATAAATGAAATTGAGAACATGAAAACAATTGAGAAAATCAATAAAACTAGAAGCTGGTTCTATGAGAAAATCAATAAGATTGATGGACCCTTAGCAAGACTGACAAAAAGAAGAGAGAAGATGCAAATAAATAAGATCAGAAATGGTAGAGGAGACATAGCCACTGACCCCACAGAAATAAAGGAATTAAATATGGGATACTATGAACAACTTTATGCTAATAAATACAATAATGTAGATGAAATGGACAACTTCCTAAAAAGGCATGAATAACCAACTCTGACGTGAGAAGAAATAGATGTCCTCAACAAACCAATCACAAGTAAAGAAATTGAATCAGTCATTAAGAAGCTCCTCAAAAGAAAAGTCCAGAACCAGATGGCTTCACATGTGAATTCTACCAAACATTCAAGAAAGAATTAGTACCAATCCTGCTTAAACTCTTCAAAAAAATCGAAGAGGAGGGAAAGCTACCTAACTCATTCTACGAAGCCAACATCACCCTCATACCAAAGCCAGACATAGATATTACAAAAAAAAGAAAACTACAGACCAATCTCTCTAATGAATATAGATGCAAAAATCCTCAACAAAATTCTAGCAAATCGAAGACAGCAACACATTAAAAGAATTATACATCATGTTCAAGTAGGATTCATCCCAGGTATGCAAGGATGGTTCAACATAAGAAAATCTATTAATATAATACACCATATCAACAAATCAAAGCAGAAAAACCACATGATCATCTCGATTGATGCAGAAAAGGCATTTGACAAGATTCAACATCCTTTCCTGTTGCAAACACTTCAAAGGATAGGAATACAAGGGAACTTCCTTAAAACGATATAGGGAATATATGAAAAACCCACAGCTAATATCATCCTCAATAGGGAAAAACTGAAAACTTTCTCCCTAAGATCAGGAACAAGGCAAGGATGTCCATTTTCACCACTGTTATTCAACATTGTGTTGGACGTTCTAACCAGAGCAATTAGACAAGAAAAAGAAATACAAGGCATCAAAATTGGAAAGGAAGAAGTAAAACTCTCACTGTTTGCAGATGATATGATACTATATGTCGAAAACCCTGAAAAATCCACAGCAAAACTACTAGAGCTAATAAATAAGTACAGCAAAGTGGCAGGTTACAAGATCAACACTCAAAAATCTGTAATGTTTCTATACACTAGTAATGAACAATCTGAGGGGGAAATCAAGAAAAAAATTCCATTTACAATTGCAACCAAAAGAATAAAATATTTAGGAATAAATTTAACTAAAGAGATAAAAGATCTATACAAAGCAAAGTGCAAGAAATTGTTAAAAGAAATCACAGAAGACCTGAATAGACATGGGCATACCATGTTCATGGATTGGAAGACTAAGTATAGTTAAGATGTCAATTCTACCTAAATTGATTTATAGATTAAACACAATACCAATCAAATCCCAACAACTTACTTTTCAGAAATAAAAAAACCAATAAGCAAATTTATCTGGAAGGGCATGGTGCCCTGAATAGCTAAAAGTATCCTGAGGAAAAAAATTGAAGTCTGATCTCATGCTGCCTGACTTTAAGGCATATTATGAAGCTACAGTGGTCAAAACAGCATGGTACTGGCCCAAAGATAGATATATTGACCAATGGATTTGAATAGAGTGTTCAGATATAGACCCTCTCATCTATGGACAATTGATCTTTGATAAGGCAGTCAAGCCAACTCAGCTGGGATAGAACAGTCTCTTCAATAAGTGGTGCCTAGAGAACTGGATATCCATATGCAAAAGAATAAAAGAGGACCCATAGTCACACCCTATACAAAAGTTAACTCAAAATGGATCAAAGACCTAAACATTAGGTCTAAGACCATAAAACAGTTAGAGGAAAATGTAGGGAAATATCTTATAAATCTTATACTTGGAGGTGGCTTTATAGAACTTATACCCAAAGCAAGAGCATTGAAGAAAGAAAGAAAGAAATGGGAACTCCTCAAAATTAAACACTTTCGCACATCAAAGAACTTCATCAAGTAAAAAGACAGCCTACGCAATGGGAGACAATATTTGGAAATGACATATCAGATAAAGGTCTAGTATCCAGAATTTATAAAGAGATTGTTCAACTCAACAACAAAAAGACAGCCAATCCAATTACAAAATGGAAAAAAGACTTGAACAGACACTTCTCAGAAGAAGAAATACAAATGGCCAAAAGGCACATGAAGAGATGCTTAAAGTCCCTGACCATTAGAGAAATGCAAATCAAAACCACAATGAGATATCATCTCACACCCACCAGAATGGCCATTATCAACAAAACAGAAAATGACAAGTGCTGGAGAGGATGTGGAGAAAGAGGCACACTTATTCACTGTTGGTGGGAATGTCAAATGGTACAACCGCTGTGGAAGGCAGTTTGGCGTTTCCTCAAAAAGCTGAATATGGAATTGCCATATGAACCAGCAATACCATTGCTAGTTATCTACTCAAAGGACATAAGGGCAAAGACACAGACATTTGCACACCAATGTTTATAGCAGCATTATTTACAATTGCAAAAAGACAGAAACAGCCAAAATTTCCATCAACAGAGGAGTGGCTAACCAAACTGTGGTATGCACATACAATGGAATATTATGCAGCTTTAAGACAGAATAAAGTTATGAAGTATGTAACAACATGGAAGGACCTTGAGGACATTATGCTGAGTGAGATTAGCCAAAAACAAAAGTACAAATAGTATACGGTCTCACTGATATGAACTGACATAAGTGAATAAACTTGGAATATTCTGTTGGTATTAGAGACCACCAGGAGATAGAAATAGGGTGAGATATTGGATAATTGGAGCTGAAGGGATACAGATTGTGCAACAGGACTGAATATAAAAACTCAGAAATGGACAGCACAATCCTACCTAACTGTAATACAATTATGTTAAAACACTGAATGAAGCTGCATGTGAGAATGACAGAGGGAGGATGGCTGGAGGCATAAATGAAATCAGAAAGAAAGATAAATTTTAAAGATCGAGATGATATAATCTAGGAATGCCTAGAGTGTATAATAATAATGACTAAATGTACAAATTTTAAAAATGTTTTTGCATGAGGAAGAACAAAGGAATGTCGTTACTGCAGGGTGCTGAAAATAGATGGTAATTAATATTTTAAAATCTCACCTTATGTGTGAGATTAAAGCAAAAAATGTTTATTTGGTACAAAATTTATATTTTGACTAGAGCATTCCTAATATAACTTATATAGATAGTTTGATTGAACACCTTAAGTACTTGGAATCTCAGGTAGGTCATGAGATTTTGTTGGTTTGTCCAGAGTGATGCCCCGATGAATCCCAGAGTGATTCAATCAGTGAGTGGAAAAATATTTGCAAAGTCCCCTTCGGGGAATGATGAGAATGGGGAGAAATTCAAATTCCCCAAGTTGAATTCTTGATATTCTCACAAGTAGTGTGGACAACCAAAGCTATAGGCTGAGCCCCCAGTCTTGGGGTTCATTCATATGAAACTTAACCTCACGAAGGACAGGTCAAGTTAGGTCTAAGGGTCACCCCCAAGAGAACCTCTTTTGTTGCTCAGATGTGGCCTCACTCTCCAGCCAACACAACAAGCAATCTCACCACCCTCCCGCTGTCTAGGTGGGACATGACTCCCAGGAGTGTGGACCTTCCTGGCAATGTGGGACAGAAATCCTAGAATGAGCTGAGACTCAGCATCAAGGGATTGAGACAAACCCTAGAATGAGCTGGTAGACTCAGCATCAAGGGATGGAGAAAACCTTCTCTACCAAAAGGGGGAAGAGTGAAATGAGACAAAGTGTCAATGGCTGAGAGATTCCAAACAGAGTCGAGAGGTTATCCTGGAGGTTATTCTTACACATTAAGTAGATATCACCTTGTTATTCAAGATGTAGTGGAGAGGCTGGAGGGAACTGCCTGAAAATGTAGAGCTGTGTTCTGGTAGCCATGTTTCTTGAGGATGATTGAATAATGATATAGCTTTCACAATGTGACTATGTGATTGTGAAAACCTTGTTTCTAATGCTCCTTTCATCTACCTTGTCAACAGATGAGTACAACATATGGAATAAAAATAAATAATAGGGGGAACAAATGTTAAAATAAATTTAGTATGAAATGCTAATGAATGCGAGGGGTAAGGGGTATGGTATGTATAATCTTTTTATTCTCTGTTTTCATTTTATTTCTTTTTCTGTTGTCTTTTTATTTCTTTTTCTGAATTGATGCAAATGTTCTAAGAAATTATGAATATGCAATTAAGTGATGATATTGTGAATTACTGATTATATGTGTTGATGTTTTAGTTCATTTGTTACATTTTTTATTAATAAATGAATTTAAAAAATTTTTTTAAATCCAATTTAACAGTGCAAAATATTTTGAATAGAAACTTCCCAAAGGAAGATACAATATGCACGTGAAAAATGTCCAACACCATTAGTCACTGGGAAAAGGCAATTTAAAACCACAATGAGATATCACTTCACACCCACTAGGATAGTTACAAATGAAAAGACTAACACTATAAATGCTGACCTGGATATAAAGCAAGTGCAGTTCTCCTGCTTTGCTAGTGGGAGTGTAGAATACTGCACTCAACTCTCAAAAACACTTTGGCAATTTCTTAAAAAGTTAAACATATACCTAGAAACAGGTCCACGGCCAGGCATTTCCAAAGAGAAATGTTAACATATATCCTCACCAAAAAAACCCAAAAACTTGTATGAGGTTGTTCACAGCAGTTTTATTCATATTAGCCCAAAACTAGAAACAATGCAAATGTCTGTCAACACGTCAATATGTTAATGCACAGGAATAGTACCCAGCAATCAAAAGGAACCACTGATACATGCAACAATATAAAGGAATCTCAGAGACATTACACCATACAAAAGAAATATAGTGGAAATGAGAGAAAATATTTCATTTATAATAGCATGTGTATAAGCCTCTAAGAATAAACTCACTATGAGAAATACAGAAATTAGATGAAGAAAACTAGAGAATTTTATGAAAGTGCATAAAATTTAGCAAGACATGCCATTTTCTTAGATAGGGAGATCATATTTTAAAATGAAAATTTTCTCAAAAATAATATATAAATGTAATAGAATACTTATTAAAACTTCAATAGGCTTGTGCGTTTTTAATTAAATAAAATAATAGTAAAATCCAGATGGAAGAATGAATGTTTGAGAAAATCATGAAAATTGTAAAGAAGAATGGTGAGGTGGAATTTGGTTAATAAGATACTAAACTGTAATTAATATAATATGTATTGGTGTAGAAAAAGTAGAAAAAGGCTTAAAGGTAGTGTTCAACAAGAAACAGAATTCATTATATGATTCAATTTAGGTAGAATATGTGCACAAAAGATGCTTGAGAAAAAAGACATTCGATTTCTTTGGCTTCCATGAGTACATGCACTTATTACTCTCCTCAGTTTCTTTTAAAGACTTTTCTTCCATGCTCGCTTCAGCTGCACATATACTGGAGTTGGAGCGATGCAGAGAAGATTAGCATGGCCCCTGCACAAGGATGACATGTGGGTTCGTGAAGTGTTCCATATTTTTAAATTAAAAAAAAATTTTAAAAAAAAGACTTTTCTTCCTCCAACCACTCTTGAAATCTGGAATTCTCCAGGGAAGCAACTGTCCAACAGAAAGAGAATGTGAGTCTCATACATGATTTTAAATTTTCTGATTTTACAATTAAAATTGAAAAAAGAAACATGAAATTAATTTTAATAATATTTTGCTTAACCTGGTCATCAAAAACATCATTTCAACATGTAATTAATATTTTAAAAAAATAACTATTAGTGACATCTGTTGAACTCTCTTTTTTTTTTCTGTATGAAGTCTTGGAAATCTGGTGTGCATTTTGCATTTAAGCATCTAAATCTGTCAGCAGGGCTACATTTCTACTGGAGGCTGTAGGGAAGCCTGGCCTGGCCTTTCCCACTTCTAGAAGTTACATGCATTTGTTGGCTGGTGGCTCTTTCCTCCATCTTCAAAGCCAACAGTGTAGCATCTTCCAGGCTCTCTCTCTGGCCTCTACTTACAACATCACATCTCCTCTGACTGTTACTCTCCTGCCTCCCTTTTTCCCTTATGAGAATATCTGTGATTACATTGGGCCATTGGAATAATCCAGAGTAATCTCCCCATCTCAATATCCTTTAATTTAGACACGACTACAAAGTCCCTTTACCATGTAAAGTAACATATTCACAGTTTCTGGGGATTAGGACCAATGTTATGCTACATCAACGCTATCCATTATCAAACCTTTTTCATATCCCAAACCAGAAACTCTCTACCCATTAAACAATAACTCCCCCTTCCCCCTCCTGCCAGCCCCTAGTAACCTCTAACCTATTCTCTGTGGCTATGAATTTGCTGATTCCAGATATTTCATAAAAGTGGAATCATACAATATTTGTCTTTTCGGGTCTGGCTTATTTTACTCAACCTGTTGTTTTCAAGATTCATTCATGTAGTCACATGTATCAGAACTTGTTCCTTCTTTTGGCTGAATAATATTCCATTGTATGCAAATATGACATTTTCTTTACCCATTCATCTGTCAATGGACACTTGCATTGTTTCCACCTTTTAACTATTATGATTATAGCTGCCATGAATAGTGGTGTACAAATATCTATTTGAGTCCTGGCTTTCAATTCTTTTGAGTATATACTTAGAAGTGGAATTGCTAGGTCATATGGTAATTCCACCATCAAAGTGTTTTCTGTAGTGGCTGCACTATTTTGCATTCTAATGGGCTATCTTGATTGAGCACAAGATTTTTCTTGCTCACTTTTCTGAAAGTTTATTTACTTAGGTCAGCAAAATTTATCTTTTTGGTGAGTTCATTTTCAATCAATATAATTTAAAGCATCATCAGTTCCTTTTGACAAATGCAGGATTGTAATTAATTTTTGATAATTTTCAATTTTGAGAAGGATTTTTGTGCTGATGAAGCTGTTACTAGAGCTGGTAAGAGTTTTTTATCATCTGTGACAACATTGGGATAAATATATAAATTTGAGTTCATCTAGAGTTGAGGATTATCATGGAACAATTTTTTCTGAAAGGTTTAAATCATAATACAAATCAATTTCATTTAAGTCTGAATTTGTTTTACTTTTTTTGGATTTAACTTTAAATGTTTATTTATGCTATCGCATTTAATGCTTCCTATGACATGTCAGAAACTTATGGAGATTGTATAAGAAACCAAAAGTACCTTCATGTTCTGTATGTAATTCACCTATTTATGAATTCTATTGCTGTATCTTTAATTTCAAGGAAAAATTAATTTTAAAATTGGTTTCCTCATTAATCACTCGTTCACCTAAAGTTTCATATGAAAATAATATTATTTTATGTTAAATAGGTGGATCTTTAAATTATTTCTATTTTTAAGCCTGTGACTGTTGGCTTCAAAATGTTATAGCAAGTCTTAAAACCAGGGATTCTAAACTCTTTAAAGAATTCTAAGAACTCCATGATATGCACTATTGTAATATCCATATGTGCTTTCATTGCATTTATTGCTAAGCTCTTGCCATAGGCCGGTGCCTGAAAGCAGGCAATTCTTGTCCCAGGCCTCAGGCTGGAGAGGAAGCAATCACTGATCTGGGCCCGGGTCCCAGCCTGGCCAACCTAGGGCCCGTTGTGGCCCAGACTGTACCAAGGTGTGTGTGTGCACCCCAGGCCACCAGACAAATTACTCGGTGCTTGAATTTTCTTGAGTGCCTGTGAATCTGCATCCAAGTGTGCACACGCTACTGCCAGTGCATTGCCACTGCTTATGCTGGTGATTCACTTCCCCTCAGACTTACAGAACACAAGATCAAGGATAAAATTACTAAGAACTTCAAGACAGCAATAACAGGCCATTAAAACAAAAAGATGTCCCCTCTGAGAGAGGAGGCCCTGAGAATACAGGTCACACATCTATGGAGATGGCCCCTTGATGTTTAACCAACCAATAAACATGTATCCTAGGTACTTGCCATAGGCTGATGCTCACTCATTGTATCTTTTTTTCCTAGCTTCTCCTAAAAGCAATAACTTGGAGTAGCAGCAAATGACTTTCTGTTCCTACTAATGAAACAACTTGCTCAGATCTCTATATGCCTTTGTATTTTCACATGCACTATCTCACTGGAGTGCCACAACCCCCTGAGGTGATGAGAGAAAGGATTATTGGCTCTAATTAATTAATCCTCACAACAATTCATGGTGTTCTTGAAGTATTTTTAATGCTGTCTAACAGATGAAGTTACAGAGGTTAAATGATTTTCCTATCCACCTCACCAGGCTATTGGAAGGATTGATGCAAACTGTGGTTATCAAGAGAGTTGTTCAACCACGAGGCAAAGGACGCATATAAGGGACTACTATTATTATTCCTTGGGAATGTCTCAGGGTAAAGACACAGGAATTCAAGCCAGATTTGCGTCTCATTAATCAAGGTTTTACTTTTTAGGTGCTAAACCCTTTCAGCTCAGGTTACCTGGCCAAGCAACTTGAGATCAGTATACGTTAAGCCAACCTTCTCTCTATGTTCTGAGTCCATTAGTTCAACTTCCAAGTTCCAGAGTACTAAAATTATGCAGCAGACTGAAAATATCTCAAATAAATTAGAAAATGAGTTGGAGTAGGTAGCCAGTGATCAATCTGTTCTTAATTATCACCTGATAGTCATAGTTAGATGCACCCAGAGGTTTTAACACATCTTTCTCACTAATAGTTAGATCAGACATACAAAAAATAATCCAAGATATTGAAGATCTAAAGCAGTACAATTAACGAGGTCAAGCTATTATATGTATATACGCACACACATATGCATTTACACTCACACAAATACACCCAATAAACAGAGAATATATGTTCTTTTGGGGGCATAATCAGAACATTTACAAAAACTGACCATCTATCTTGCCTTAAAAAGAAACTTACAAAAATTCTTAACACTCTATATCATGCAGACTATGATTTGACCAAAATCCAACAATGGAAGATATATTTTATGACAGGAGAGGAAAAAAAGAAAAACCTCCCATTTTTTAGCAAAGTAATTAACATATCACTGTAAAACCACTGGATTAAAAGGTAAATCATAAAGAAAATTAGGAAATTCATTGAACTAAAGGACAATTAAAACACTAACTGTCAGATGCATGGGTAGTTCAGTGGTAGAATCATTGCCTGCTATGGGGGAGACCCGGTTCAATTCCCATGCCATGCACCAAAAAACAAAACAAAAAAGCAGTACCTGTCAAAAATTTGTGGGCCACAGAAAAAAAAGTTTAAAGCACTTCTTCAAACTAGAGAAGAGTATAAGAGCAAACTCAAAGAAAAAGAAGGAAAAAATAAACATAAAGGAAGAAATCAATGAAATGGAGGAAAAAAGGAAATTGAAGATTAAAAAACAAAATGCTGATTTTTGTAAAAAATAGTAAGATCAAGGAAGAATGATTGTTTTTAAAATGGTGAAAGGGAAAATAGAGAGAGGGAGAGAAGAGTATATATATATATATATACACAAAAGACCTCTATGGGAAAAATCTCTGATAAAAGACCTAGAAAATAATAAGATTAAAAAGGGAGTCATTCCAGCATCTAGGATGGAACAATGTAATACTGTAAAACATGAATTGTCCCCAAACTGGCATTTAAACTAAGTGCAATCCCAATCAAAATTCCAGGAGGAAGAGATTTCCAGGAAGATGGCTGAGTAGAGAAGCTCGAAATTAGCTCTGCTCCGCGGAAAAGTTAGAGAAGGGACAGGAAGGCGACTGAGGTGGTGATTCAGGAGTACAGCTAACCTGGGAGAGCCTTCTGCACCACATGCAGCAGCCCTAGTTGCAGAGGTCAAGGAACTAAGAGGCAGAAGGCTGGAGCCTGGCTCAGAGGCGTGGAACCTGCAGAAGTGCTCAGGTGGGAGCCGGGAACTAGGAAGTGAGCTAGGCCGCGTTCCTTGGGTGTGCTACCCTCACCAGTTCAGCCCCATGATCGGCAAATCACCCCACACACCCCACACACCTGAACCCCATCACCCACTCCCATTCCTTGCACCCCAGGTGCCCCAACCCCACCAGCCCCCAGTGTACCTACCTGTCCCACAATCCCACCCCAAGCGCAGCCCAACCTGCCTCTCCTGCACCTCTCCCGAACACTGCCTCCCCCTCCCTACTCCCTGCACACTGTTGTCAGCACATAAAGTTGCAGGCACTAACCTCTATACCTAGATTACCCCCTGCATTCTGCCCATAGTGTCACACAGCCCAACTCCGCCTTCCATGAGCTCAGCACATCTGTTTATAGCACTCCCAGGCCCGCTAATGTGAGTGAGCCCAAAATCATGTCATTCACCTCTGGGAGCTACACTTTACAGCAGTCCCAGAACTGTGCATGTGCACAGCCCTCAGCCTCACTTCCCAGCTCTGAGAAAGTGCCAACCTTCAGAGCCACGTTACATCTGTCTCCAGTCCATGAAGGCATAACACTGACCTGCTGCCATAGCTCTATGCATGTGCACAAAGGGCCCTGTGCCTTAAACCAGTGCACACCAGGGCTAGGCCCCCCAGACCAGTGCACCTACACAGCTACATCCTCCCTGGCTGCTGGGCACCCATGTACACAAGCATTATTGTAACATCCGCAACCTGTACCCATACCTGCTTGAAACAAATCACCATACTGAGTGTCCACCCCATGTCCTGCTCCCTTGCTGTATGGTCATCCTGCAAACACAAGACCTTAGACTACTGAAAGAAATCAATTCCCAAAGTAAATCCATCAAGATATTTACATGCCACGGAGACAGCAGAAGATCACTAAGCACATCACAATGCAGACAGATATAGCCCTGCCTAATGACCAAATTAAAACACCTGAGGAGACACAGATATTGGAATAACTAATCAAAGATGCTCATACAACTCTACTTAATAAAATAAGTGGGATAGTAAATGACATAAAGGAGATCAGAGGAATTTGAAAGAATAAATAGAAAAATAACAGAAATCACAGAGAGTAAAGACTGTTGACCAACTAAAAAACATACTAGAGACACACAACATGAGATTTGAAGAGCAGAAGAAATAATAAGTGATATAGAAGACAGAATAATTGCCTTTCAAGACTCAAAACAGCAAATGGCAAAAAAAAAAGATGGAAAAATTGAATTGGATCTCAGGGAAATGATAGACAAAACAAAGTGGACAAATATAAGAATCATCAGTGTCCCAGAAGGAGAAGAGAGGAATAAAGGGCTAGGAATAGAGGTTGAGGATATAATGGGGAAAACTCCCTAACCCTCATAAACGATATTAATATTTACAAAACAAAGAAGCCAAACAAACTCCAAATAGAATAATTTCAAATAGACATTGCCCAAGACACATACTAATCAGTCTGTCAAATGTTGAAGAGAAGTAGAAAATCCCAAAAGTGACAAGAGAAAAACAATCTACTACATAAAAGGGAAATGAAATAAGACTGACTTCAGACTACTCAACTAGCACCCTAGAGGCTAGAAGACAGTGGGATAACATATTCAAGATCCTGAAAGAGAAAGACTTCCAACCAAGAATTCTGTACCCAGCCAGACTGTCCATCAAAATCAAGGGAGAGATTAGAGTTTTCACAGACAAACAAGTCCTCAAGGAATTTATCAACAAGTGACCAGCCCTACAAGAAATACTGAGAAGACTTCTGCTGCCTGAAAAAAAGAAAAAGACAAGAGAGGAAATTCTGGAGGAGGGCACAGAATTGAAGAGTACCAATAAAGTAATTTAAAGAATACAAAGAGAAAGAGGGAAAAGAATATATAGATCTGACAAATAAAATAAAAAATATTAGATGATGGAATCAAGAAACGCCTTTTCAATAATGTTAAGGAACTAAACTTACCAATTAAAAGATACAGGTTGACAGAATGGATGAAGAAACATAATCCAACTACATGCTGCTTACAAGACACTCAGACACAAGGACACAAATAGATTGACAGTGAAAGGGTGGAAAAAGATTTTCCACACAATTTGTAATGGAAAGAAAGCAGGAGTAGCTATACTAATATCGGACAAAATGGACTTTAAATGTAAAGACATCATAATAGACAAAGGACACTATATACTAATTAAAGGGTAAATTCACCAAGAAGATATAACAATCATGAATGTTTATGTTCCCAATGAAGGAGCTCCAAAGTACATGAGACAGACATTGGCAAACCTGAAGGGAGTGATAGATGTTTCAACAATGATAGTAGGAGACTTCAATTCACCACTCTCCTCAATAGATAGAAAAAGCAGACAGAAGATCAACAAGGAAATAGAGAAGTTAAATAACTTGATAAATGAATTAGACCTAACAGGCATTTATAGTCATTGCACCACAAAGCACAAGATTATACATTCTTCTCAAGTGTTCATGGAACATTCTCCAGGATAGATCATATTCTGGGTCACAAAACAATTCTTTATAAATTTAAAAACATTGAAATTATTCAAAGCACTTTCTCTTATCACAATGGGATGAAGCTGGATCTCAATAACCACCAAAGGATGAGAACATTCTCAAATATATGGAGATTAAATAACACACTCTTAAACAACCAGTAAGTCAAAGAAGAAATTGGTAGAGAAATAAGTACCTATGTGGAGATGAATGAAAACAAGAATACAACTTAACAGAACTTATAGGATGCAGCAAAGACTGTGCTGAGAGGAAAATTTATTGCCCTAAGTACCTACATTAAAAAACAAGAAACAGTAAAAATCGAGGACTTAATGGCACACCTGGAAGAACCTGAGAAAGTACAGCAAACTAACCACAAAGCAAATAGAAGAAGAGAAATAACAAAGATTAAATTAGAGATAAATGAATGGAAGAACTAAAGAACAATAGAAAGAATCAATATAACCAAAAGTTGGTACTTTGAGAAAATCAATAAAATTGATGGGCCACTAGCAAGACTGACAAAGAAAAAAAGAGAGAGGATGCAAATAAACAAAATCAGAAAGGAGAAGGGGTGTGTAAACACAGGCCCTGAAGCAATGAAAGAAATCATAAAAGGATACTATGAACAACTATACAACAACAAACTAGACAACTTAGATGAAATGGACAAATTCCTGGAGACACACAAACAAGCTACACTGACTCAGGAAGAAATAGAAGTTCTCAACAAACCAATCACAAGTAAAAAGATTCAAGTAGTCATCAAAAATCATTCTACAAAGAAAAGCCCAGGGCCAGATGGCTTCACAAAGAAACTTTACCAAACATTTCAAAAAGAACTAACACCAATCCTGTTCAAACTTTTCAAAAATATTGAGGAAAAAGGAACTCTACCTAACTCATTTTATGAAGCTAATATCATTTTAATACTAAAACCAGGTAAAGATTTTATAAGAAAGGAAAACTACAGGCCAACTTCCTAATGAACATAGATGCAAAAATTCTCAATAAAATATTAACAAATCAAATCCAACAACACATTAAAAGAATTATGCGCCATGACCAAGTAGTATTTTTATCAGGAATGCAAGGATGGTTCAACATGAGAAATCAGTTAATGTAATACAGCACATTAACAAATTGAAAGGGAAAAATCACATGACCATCTTGATTGATGCTGAAAAAGCATTCATCAAAATTCAGCATCCTTTTCCAATAAAAACACTCCAAAAGATAGGAATCAAATGTACCTACCTCAATATGATAAAGGGAAGTGTGTGAAAAACTGATAGCCAGCATCATATTCAATGCAGAGAAACTCAAAGCTTTCCCCCTAAAACCAGGAACAAGATAAGGATACCCACTGTCATGACTATTCTTCAACATTGTACTGTAAGTTCTGGCTAGAGCAATCAGGCAGGATAAGGAAATAAGAGGCATCCAAATTGGAAAGGGAAGAAATAAAACTCTCATTATTTGCAGATGATATGATACCATAGTTGGAAGATCCTGGGAAATCTACAGCAATGTTACTTGAGCTAATGAACAAATTCATCAAGATGGTGGTGTATAAAATTAATGTGCAAAAGTCAGTGACATTTCTATACATAAGCAATGACCTAGCTGAGAATTCAGTTAAGGAAAAAATTACATTCAAAATAGCAACTAAAAGAATTAGGGATGAATTACTGATTATGTATGTTTTATTTTGTTTCTTATTTTTTTAATTAGTAAATAAATTAAAAAAAAAGAATTAGGGATGAACTTAACAAGGGATGTAACGTACTTGTACATGGGAAATGACATAACATTGCTAAAAGAAATCAAAGGAGATCTAAATAGGTGGAAAGATATTTCCTGTCATGGATAGGAAGGCTAAATATAGTTAAGATGTCAATTCTCCCCAAATTGATCTACAGATTCAGCACAGTACTAACGAAATTTCCAACAACCCACTTTGAAGTTTTGGAAAAGCTAATTACCAAATTCATCTGGAAGGGAATGAGACCCTGAATAGCTAAAAGCATCCTAAAAAAAAAAACAAGAAAGAAGTGGGAGAATTAATACTCCCTGACTTTAAAACCTATAATAAAACCACAGTGGTCAAAACAGCATGGTACTGGCACAAAAATAGAAGCATTGACCAATGGAATTGAATAAAGAGTGCAGGAATAGACCAACAACCTTATGGTCAACTGATTTTTGACAAGGCCTCCAAATCCTCTGAACTGTGACAAAATACTTTTTTTTTTCAATAATTGGGCATGGAAGAACTGGCTATCAATAGCCAAAAGAATGAAAGAAGACCCCTATCTTACACCCTACACAAAAATTAACTCAAAGTGGATCAAACACCTAAATATAAGAACTAGCATCATAAAGCTTCTAGAAGAAAATGTAGGGAAACATCTTCAAGATTTACTAATGCGAAGTAGCTTCCTAAACTTTGTCCAAAGCACAAGCAACAAAAGAAAAAATAGATAAATGGGAACTCCTGAAATTCAAATGCTTCTGTACCTCAAAAGACTTCATCAAAAAGGTGAAGAGGCAGCCAATTCAATGGGAGGAAATATTTGGAAATCACATATTGGACAAAGGTTTGACTTCCTATATATACAAAGAAATCATGCAACCCAACAACAAAAGAACAAACAACCCAATTATAAAATGGGCTAAAGATATGAATAGGCATTTTTCTGAAGAGCAAATTCAGGGGGCTCAAAAGCACATGGAGAGATACTCATTTTCATTGGTTATAAGGGAAATGCAGATCAAGACTACAATGAAATACCACCTCACACCTATAAGAATGGCTGCTATTAAAGAAAGAGGAAACTGTAAATGTTGGAGAGTATGTGGAGAAAATGGGACACTTATGCACTGCTGGTTGGAATGTATATGGTGCAGCCACTATGGAAGAGTGGCAATTCCTTAGGAATCAAGATAATGAGTTGCTCTATGACCCAGCAATATCACTACTTGGTATATACCCAGAAGAGCTGACAGCAATGACACAAACAGACATTGCACACCAATGTTCATAGCAGCATTATTAACAATCGCCAAAAGATAGAAACAAACCAAATGCCCATCAACAGATGAGTGGATCAACAAAATATGGTATATACATATGATGGAATATTATGCAGCAGTAAGACAAAATGACGTCCTGAGGCACATGACAAAATGGATGAGCTTTGAGGACATAATGCTGAGTGAAATTACCCAGATGCAAAAGGATAGATACTGTATGATTCCACTTTTATGACCAGCATAAAGGTATAATCAGAGGCTTGTAATACAGAATATAGGGGACTTAGAGACACTTAGAAGCTAGAGATGGGTGAACCCGTAGCTAATGAACCAATATAAGGGAATAGATAGGAATGAAGGTGGTTCTCTAGTGGGTCTATAAGTAATATTACCATATTGAAGATGAACAAGATTGAAAGGGGTTGTATAGACTTATGTGCCCAACTGACTCACACTAGAAATATGAATTAGTTCTCACAAGAATTACTTCAAAGATATGATTCTTGTACAAAGGGTGTTTAAGTCCAGGGTACAGGGGGAAAATGCTATTGCATGCTATGAGCTATGGTCAAAAAGAACCCAACAGTTCTACCACAGCAACAGCAGAGGTAAATAATGGGGTGAGCATCAAGAGTTAAGAGGAGGTTTAGATTTCCTATTTGGTGAGGGTGTGCTTATTGGTTTCCTTTCTCTCTGGAAAAATAAAATTATCTAAAATTGAGAATGTTGATGGACTGTGGACTTTGGGCCCTATACATCATGCTTGATGAATGCAGGTGGCTGAAGGATGTACTGATGCAGAAGTAGATTGGTGAACAATAGCATATACTTATGAATGAAGGTTTGCTGCTACAAAAAGGAACAAAATCATGAGGCATGCAACAATGTGAATGAACATATGGGGCATTTGGTGAGACAAAATAAGCCAGAAGCAAAAGAACAATGGTAGTGTCACCTTTAGAAAATGCTTATGAGGAAAGAGAGGCCTAGGTTGTAAGCTTTTAGAGCAGACACATTAAGTCCGGAGTGGTGACTATTATTTCTGGATTTTGAGAGTCTGTTTTATATTTATAACCTGATATTTAGAGATAAGAATGAAGCCAAACAGGTTGGGGTTAAAGTAATTCAGAACATTGGGGTAAGGAAGGCCATGTCTATATTTTATAACCACACATAATCTTTGAGACCAATGGGAGAAAGGTTTATCTGATCTGGAACTGAAATGTTCTGTAGTACATAATTTAATTCAACCCATCTGTATAGCTCATTTGAACAATTGAAACACAGGGAACACAGAATAAGAAAGAGGTTCTTTAATCCTGTATAGATCATTGTAATGCATGGATACACCCTAGAGTATATCAAGCAGATAGTCAAAAGTTATTGGCAAAGTCCACTGAAGGATGGGAGAAAAAATATGGAGCTATTAACCCTTACCATCACGGAATCCTTTGATACTGTCAAACTTTAGGGACACCCAAATCAATAGGCCATGCCCTCGATCACGAGACTTACTCTTGTGAAGCTTATGTAGGTAGTGGAGAAGCTTAGACTACCTTTAGGTATGCCTAAGAGTTACTTCTGGAGGACCTCTGTTGTTGCTCAGATGTGGCCTCAATCTCTCTAAGCCCAACTCTGCAAGTGAAAGCATTGCATTCCCACTTATATGGGGCATGACATCCAGGGTGAAAGTCTCCCTGACTTTCGTGTCATCATGGAGATGACTCCCAGGGATGAATCCAGCCCTGACATTGTGGGATCAACAATTCCATCCTGACCAAAAGGGGGAAAAGAAGTGTAATTTATAAAGTATCAGTGGCAGAGGAGTTCAAATAGAGTTGAGAGGCTACTCTGGAGGTTGTTCTTAAGCAAGCTTCAGTTAGGCCTTGCTACCTATCATAACCTGCCAACCCCCAACCAGGACCATTCCAGCTAATCTTAAAGAACACCTAAAGCAATATATAAGATTCCACAAGGAATCTTCCATGCACTAGAGTAACTTTCCAGAAACCTACAACCTCCAGATGGGTCCCTGGTCCAGATAAGTCCTGAAACCTAGCCCAGCCTCTCTAGAACATCAGATAGTTCCATCATCCTACCCCATATTAGTGACAGACCCTTCCAATATCAAAAATATAGAATTACCATAGCCCAAACACCCCTAAAGAGAGGGATTGAAAGTTCAAAGGTGATAGTGGAGTTATACATAGAAGATAGGATTTAACAAACGAATATAAATACTGAATCATTAAATTGATATCTCTTTTAGTCTTCAGTATTTTAGAGCAGCTAGAAGTAAAAACCTAAAATTGTGGAATTGTAACCCATGCCAAACTCTGAAATATGTTCTACAACTAGCTGTGGTGCTGTGCTTTGAAATTTATAGCTTTTTTGTATATATGTCATTTTTTATGAAAAAAAGAAGAAAAGTCAATTATGATGATAAAAAAATATTTAATTCCTCTAGCCTCCTATATTCTGGAGCAGCTAGAAGGAAAAAGAGGAGAGGATCGTATGGTAGCCCATTACAAACTCTGGGATCTCTCTTGTAACTACTTGTTAAAGAGTGCTTTGCAAACTGTTGCTTTTTTATTTCTTTGCTTTGTATATATGTTATATTATTCAATAAAGAAGTTAGAAATAAAAAGAAAGATTGTACTGCTCTAGATTTTTAATGTCTTAATATCCGTTGGAACATTCCTACCACTTAGCTTTGCTTTTTCAGTCAACTTAGCTGTTTGTAGACCTTTATGTGTGCATATCAATTTTACAGTGATTTTGTGATGATGTTAAGAATTACTGATTGCATATGTAGAATGGTATGATTTCTAAATGTTGGGTTAATTTCTTTTTTTCCATTAATTAATAAAAAAAATTAAAAAAAAATTTTACAGTGATTTGCTCAAGTTCTTCAAAGAATCCTCCTGGAATTTTTTTTTTCCTAAATAACAATCCAAATTGAATGGAAGGGTACTGAATCACCTTGGAAACAAATTACAGTCACTACAATTTTTCAATAGGTATTGTACTTTTTTTTTTGCAAACTTAGAACAAATCAGAGAACAAAATGTAAGGCTTCATCATCATGTAGAAAAAAATAAAGCAAAATAAATCTAGAGTATCTATGTGTCAAGTGATTCATACTGCAAAAGTAAAACTAAAATCTACACTTACAGCAGAGTTTTAAAAGTCCTTAGTGCAAGAAAAAAAACAAGTTAATACAGAATTGATACTAATTAATGAATATGGAAAATTTTTCTTATGCAGAGGTAGAGGCCAGTGTACAAGGCTAAAATGGTATTTCATAGTTTAAACAAGACTGAGCCAGGTTTGACAGAATCTGCTTGAAATTTTAAGTATCAGACTGTATGTGCATACATATAATAAATAAACTACACAATTTTTAAGTAGTTTAATAAACTCCACAGAATAATAGCAGATGCATTGAAATATTTACATAATTAAAATTTCATATGTCTCTCATTCATATAAAAGGGATAAAAATAAGATTTCTGCTATAAAGTCAGCAGAACCTCTTTCCTGAAATGGATCAGTAAAATAAGGGGACTTTATATAATGAGAGGAACTGATTTATGCTTGAGAGGTATGCTAAGAAAATATGTCCCTTTGTAAGCTATATAGATTAGGGAATATAAAATCGTATTTTCTGCATTTTTAGAGCTCTATTTAAAGTTGTATATCCAACTCTTACTTAAAGAGAGAAACTGATTTTGGTACTCATGCAGTGTAAGCAACACAGTTACAATGGAAAGATAATTAATTTTATATTTTGTTTTTGAAATTTTAGACTAGTGATAACTTGATGACATTTCCGGCCCAAACAGTTATGCTTAGACAAGATACAAATTTTTTACATCTGACTAGAAATTTTGGTTTGGTGTTCTTGGTATTTCAATTTTCTGAGCCCTTTCCATTTCCAAGGTATGCATCATTGAGAGGAAGGCATGTTTAGGGGATTGGATATATGATTTCAGGGTCTTCAAGACTAATTAATAGAAGATTCCAAAGTTTTCCAAGCTCATACATGGATAAGGTGAAGCACAGGCCATCTGTTGCCTTTCTCATAAGAGATACTTGAGAAAGGGAAAAACTCAGAAAACTGTTAAATCGTGGCCCAAGAAAGTATGCAGAAATCCAAAAGCACTATATACTTCAATGACTCAGATTCTTAGACAATATCAAGTTTACTTTTGATATTATATCATTAACCCTTTTATATTACTTGGTATTAAAAATCCTTATCTAGCCTGTAAGGAGATAGGAACAGTCAGAAAATGAAAAACTACAGTAATCATTAATGGAGCAGAAACCTTCACAGTTTGAACTTTGTATAACTTCTCTAAGCATCCACAATGAAAAATGCAAGTTAAGTTTTTTTATTCAATCATTCGTGTGAAAAATCCATGAGCACTAGAGAAGAATGTATAACCTTGTGCTACGGGGTGCAATGACCTATATATATCTGTTAAGTCTAATTCGTTTATCAAATTATTTAACTTCTCTATTTCCTTGTTGATCTTCTGTCCGGTTGTTCTAGAGGAGAGTGGTGTATTGAAGTCCCCTACAATTATTGTTGAAACACCTATCACTCCCTTTAGTTTTGCCAATGTCTGTCTCATGCACTTTGGAGCTCCTTGATTGGGAGCAATAAACATTTGTGATGGTTATATCTTCCTGGTGAATTGACCCTTTAATTAGTATATATTATCCTTCTTTATCTCTTATGATGTCTTTACATTTAAAGTCAATTTTGTCCAGTATTAGTATAGATACTCCTGCTTTCTTTTGGTTACAACTTGCGTGGAAAACCTTTTTCCATCCTTTCACTGTCAATCTATTTTTATCCTTGTGTCTAAGATGAGTCTCTTGTAAGCAGCATATAGCTGAATTGTGTTTCTTAATTAATCCATTCTGACAATCTGAATCTTTTAATTGGTAAGTTTAGTCTGTTAAGATTCAAAGTTATTACTTAAAAGGTGTTTCTTGATTCCACCATCTTATCTTTTCTATTTTATTTGTCAAGTGTATATATTCTTTTCCCTCTTTCTCTTTGTATTATTTAAATTACCTTTAGCAGTACTCTTCAATTCTGTGCAGAAATCAATTCAATGATTCTTATATTTGTGCTTTTTGTTTTATCTATCATTTCCCTGAGACCCAATTCAAATTTTTGCATCTTTTTTTTTTTTTTTTTACCATTTGCTGTTTTGAGTCTTTGAAGTCAGTTATCCTGTCCTCTATATCACTTATTCCTTCTTCTGTCTCTTCAAATCTGGTGTTGTGTGCCTCTAGCATGTTTTTTATTTGGTTAAAAAGTTTTTAATCTCTGTGATATCTGCTATTTATTCTTTCAAATTCCTCTTTATGCTCTTCTACTGTCTTCTTGATCTCCTTTATGTCATTTGATATCCCACTTATTTTATTCAGTAGAGTTGTATGAACATTTTTGATTAGTTGTTTCAGCATCTATGTCTCCTCTGGTGTTTTAATTTGGTCATTAGGCAGGGCTATATCTGTCTGCATTGTGATATGCTTAGTGATCTTCTTCTGTCTTCGTGGCATGTAAATATCTTGATTGATTTACTTTGGGAATTGATTTCTTTCAGTAGTCTAAGGCCTTGTGTTTGTGGGATGGTTGTACAGCAAGGAACAGGGCATGGGGTGGGGAACTCAGTGGGTGATTTGTTTCAGGGCAGGTATAGGCACAGTTTGGGAATGCTACACTGATGCTTGTGAACTTGGGCACCCAGCGACCAGGGAGGATATAGCTGTGTGGGTGCATTGGTCTGGGGGGGGGGGGTGTAACCCTGGTGTGTACTGGTCTAAGGCATAGGGCCCTTTGTGCACATGCAGAGAGCTGAGGCGGCAGGTCAGCATTATGCCTTTGTGGATTGTGCAAAAATGTGACCCAGCTGTGCAAGTCAGCACTTTCT
This sequence comes from Tamandua tetradactyla, assembly GCF_023851605.1. Lineage (NCBI taxonomy): Eukaryota > Metazoa > Chordata > Mammalia > Pilosa > Myrmecophagidae > Tamandua > Tamandua tetradactyla. The sequence continues at coordinate 17,737,915 of NC_135353.1, forward strand.
CAGAGCTGGGAAGTGTGGCTGAGGGTTGTGCGCATGCGCGGTTCTAGGACTGCTGTAAACTGAGATTCCAAGATCTGAATGATATGTTTGGGGGCCCACGCACATGTATGGGCCTAGGGGTGCTGTAAACTAATGCACAGAGTTCAGGGAGGGAGGGGTGAGGCTGTGTGACACTATGGGCAGGGGTAGCCTGGGTATGGAAGTAAGTGCAGCCTTCATGCACTGGCAACAGCCTGCAGGGAACAAGGAGTGGGAGGTAGTGCTCGGGAGGGGTGCAGGAGAAGTGGGTTGGGCTGCCCTTGGGGTGGGGTTAGGGGGCAGTTATGTGAACTGGGGGAAGGTGGGGTGGGGGTGCCTGGAGCACAGGGAATGGGAGCAGATGATGGGGTTCAGGTGCATGGGGTATGGGGTAAGTCACTGGTCATGGGGTTGCACCCAAGGACCCAAGTAACGTGCCTGGCTTACTTCCTAGTCCCTGGCTCCCATCCATGCACTCCCATGGGCTCTGCGCCTCCACGCCAGGCTCCAGCTTTCTGTCTCTCAGTTCCTTGACCTCCACAACTAGGACGGCCCTATGTGATGCAGAAGGCTCTCCCAGGTCAGCTGCACTCTCGAATCACCACAGCAGTCACCCTCCTGTTCCTTCTCTAACTTTTCCATGGATCAGGGCTAATCTCAAGCTACCCTATTTGGCCATCTTCCCAGAAGTCCAATAGAATCTTTTGAATGTATGGTGCCCCGATTGTGGCCTCCAAATTCCATCTCCCATTACAAAAAAAAAAAAATGCAGGGTTCCTTAAGAGTTATGACTCATTGCATGTCTGATGTAAAAAATGTACTAGGTAGAAGCTGAACTGGGGACACCTTGGCATGCCATATAGCAATGATGCTATCCCAAACCATTAAGTCTTGCTGAAAGAACCCAGAAGCCAACTTGAAGAGGCTCCCAAAGACCGAAGGTAATCAAGTCAAGCATGAATAAAAACAATAGCTGCATTAGAAGCGCATTAATGCACATCAGATATGTTTAAATCCATCTATTCACAATGACATTAAAAAAAAAAAAGAATTAAGATCTCCTAATTGGCCACCATCAGAAGATGTTAAGAAATCAATTTGGTATTTTGAAACATGTAAATACAGGAAAAGAATAAATCATTCATCTTGACTTTCCTAAATGAATTGCATCACTGATTAGCAAATAGTAGAAAAGGGGATATTTCTCTTAATAGAAGCATTCAAGCTAAATAAGAATTGGAAGGATTTAAATTTCATTATTTTGTATTCCTTAATGAAATAATGTGTCTGGACATTGATCATCAATGCTAGTATCACAAAAAGAAACACAACCAAGCATCCAATGGAAGAATATGACACCATTTGTGGAGTAGTTTTCAAAAAAAAAAGAAGAGAGAGAGAGAAAAAACCTGAACTTGATTAAACCTTTAGATCCCACTATGAATTTATAAGATATATGGAGAACAGAGTAACATATTAAAATGATAGATTCAATCAGCAAAATCCAGACTGGGAAAGTTTACAACCAAGTATCCTCCACAAATAGGATGTAAAGGGAAATAAAGGAGATGGAGGGGGAACCTATAAATTAAAACAACTTAGACAAATCAATAAATCACATTTTATTTGGATTCTGATTCAAATAAACCTATAACTGCATGTACATTTATTAAACAATTGAGTCTTTGAACACTGGATAATCTGATGATGTCAAGAAATTACTGTTTTTGTGTGTATATATGTGTGTGTGTATGTGTGATGATAGCATTGTGACTGTTTTAATTTTAATTCTGTTTCTATTAGAGATACACGATGGGAATTTTACAAATAAAAAGATATGTCTTGCAAACTCTGGGATCTGTCTTGTAACTACTTGTTGAAGAGTGCTTTGAAAACTATTGCTTTTTTCTTTCTTTGCTTTGTATACATGTTATATTATACAATTAAAAAGTTTTTAAAAAAGATATGTCTTGGATTTGATTCAAAATACTTCAGAAGATATGACAGTGGATGGAATATAGATTTTAAAACATTGGCAATGAATATATAATTGCAGGAATTTAGTAATGGGTGCATGGGCATTCATTATATAATCTGTTTAGTTTTACATATGTTTGACATTTTCCTTAACTATGAGATGTTCAAAATAGTAAAATATTTTGCAAAAGAATATAAAATTAAATCAATGGAACAGAAGAAAGAGATCAGAGTCAGACTCATATATGAAAATTTCCCCAAATATGCTTGTGCTGGTTTGAAGTTGTTATATACCGCAGAAAAGCCATGCTATTTTAATCCAATCCTGTGTGTGCAGACATATTGTTTGGCGGGACCTTTTGAGTAGACTGCTTCCATGGAGTTGTTATCCTGCCTATTCAAGATGGGTTTAATCCTTCCTTAGAGCCGTTTATGAAAAAGAACTAAGCCGACACAGAGAGCAGAGAGATGAAACCAAGTGACAGAGGTTCAAAGAATGCTTGTAGACAGACAGAAGCTCAGAGAGGAGGCCACTAGAACCAGGAGCTGAAAGCATCAAAACCTGGAGCAAAGGGCCAACAGACATAGCCATGCACCTACCCATGTGACAGAGAAACCCTGAACATGATCAACCTTTCTTGCAGGAAGGTATCTTCCTCTTCATACCTTAATTTGGACATTTTCATAGCCTTACAACTGTAAATTTGTAACTTAATAAATCCCCTTTGTAAAAGCCAATCCATTTCTGATATATTGCATTCTGGCAGCATTAGCCAACAAAACAATGGTGAAGAAAAATTTAGAGATTTAAGATGCTAAGTCAAACTCAAACAAGATAAATATGAAGAAAACTGCATTCATTTGTCATACTATAATCATATTAGTATTATTATTTTGCAACATCCATACTTACTGTGATGGCTAGGTTCTGGTATCAATTTGGCCAAATGATGACACCCAATTGTCTGGTTAAGCAAGTACTGGCCGGACCATTGTTGCAAGGATATTTCATAACTGGCCGATAAGCCAGAAGGCTAGTGTATTAAATCAGCAGTCATTTGATTGCAGCTGTTGCTCATTACATCTGCAATCAACTAAGTCATGTCTCCCGCCCTGTCTCCCACCAATGAGATAATCCAATCAGTTGGAGACTTTTAAGGAAGAAGAGAGACTTTTTCACTATTTCCTTAGCCAGAAAGCCTCTCCTGTAGAGTTCATCCAGGCCCTTCTTTGGGGCTGCCAGTTTCACAGCCTGCCCTACGGATTTTGGACTCTTCCATTCCCATGGTTGAGTGAGACACCTTTATAAATCTCGTTTCAGATTTCTCCTGTTGGTTCTGTTTCTCTAGAGAATCCCAAGTAACACACTCACACTTACACATATAATATCATAAAGAAAATAGTAGCGAGATATGAATACAAAACCAAAGAGAGTAACTGAAAACTCTGTAATCTTTACCTTGAATTGGAAATATCAGAATGAACTCATGACCATCTTTCTCTTTCTAAAAAGCACTCAGTTCCTCATTCTGTTGACTGAAAAGGCCTTGAAACAATGAAAACCCAATAGAAATGGCATCTACAACAACCAAATAGTAGTCTCTGAATAGCATTTCTCACCATAAGGAGCCAAACCTCCTTGGAGAAATGACTGAGTCTAGGTATATTAATTCTCCAGAACTTCTTAACAAATTATGACAAATTGGATTACTTAAAACCAAAACAAAATTTATTCTTTCACAGTTCTGAAGTTGTTGGCAGCACCATGCTCCCTCTGAAGGCTTTAGGGAAGAATCCTCCTTGCCTCTACCAACTCTTGGTGGCTTCTGACATTTCTTGGCTTGTGGAAACATAATTTCCAATTTCTGCCTCTATCTTCTCATGGTCTTCTTCCCAGGGCCTCTGTGTTTTCTCTCTTCTTATAAGGATGCCAGTCATTGGATGCCCTAAATCCAACGTGATCTCATCTCAAGATTCTTAATTACATCTGCAAAGACCCTATTTCCATCTGAAGTCATATTCTGAGGTTCCAACTGGACATGAAGTTTTCAGGCGAGGCATTATTCAATCCACTACACAAGGTTAGAGCAAGAAATGTTCAAAATGAGCCTATAATCACTGGTTTTGCCAGTAAGCAGGGAAACTATCAAATACTAATGAATTTTTGTGTGAAAAGGAACCAAGACATATATGTGACAACTGAGATTCAGAATTACAGCTCTGAATCAATAAAAGTCAGCATTACCCCATTTAACAACTGTTTTAAAAAGTTTAAAAAAGTGATCATATTTCGACTAGAGATATGAATGAAGCTGATCTGGATAGGACTAAGGTAAATCAGAATACAGGGTAAAGGATGATATGGTCCATATTTTAAAACATCTAAACTTCTGTGTGGGACCATAAGAAGAGACGTTTACTCGGTGCAAAATTTATATTTTGGGTAGTATATTATCTAATTTAATTTGTATGGCAAATTTATTTAAATACCATAATTACATGGAATCTTGAATAGCGCGGGATATCTTATTGGTTTGTATAGGTTAGTGTGATGCCCTGACACATCCCAGAGTAATTTGGGCAGAGAATTAAAAAAAGTATTTGCAAAGTCCCCTTGGGGAACAGGGGAGAAAAGAAGAAATATTAAACTTCCCCATTTGGGGAATTCCTGATATTTTCTCTCAAGCAGTGGGGACAAACAATTCAATAGGCTGAGTCTTTGATCTTGGGGTTCGGCCCTAATGAACTTATTCCTGCAAAGGAGAAGCTAAGCCTACTTAAAATTAGGCCTAAGGGTCACCCTCAGAGAACCTCTTTTGTTGCTCAGATGTGGCATCTCTCTTTAAGACAACTTGGCAGGTGAACTCACTATCCTTTCCCCCTACGTAGGACATGACTCTCAGGGGTGTAAAACTGCTGGCAATATGAGACAGGACTCCCAGGATGACCCAGGATCCGGCATCACAGGATTCAGAAGGCTTTTTTGCTCAAAAGGGAAAAGAGAGAAATGAGACAAAATGAAGTTTCAGTGGCTGAGAGATTTCAAAGATAATGGAGAGGTTATCCTGAAGGTTATTCTTATGCATTATATAGATAATCCTTTTTAGTTTATGGTGTATTGGAGTGGGTAGAGGCAATTACCTGAAACTGTTGAGCTATGTTCCCGTAGCCTTGATTCTTTAAGACAATTGTATGACAGTATAGCTTTTATAATGTGACCATGTGATTGTGAAAACCTTGTGTCTAATCCTCCTTTTATCCAGGATATGGACAGATGAGTAAAAAAATAAGGACAAAAAATTAATAAATAGTAGGGGCAATAAGGGGAGAAAATGGGTAGATTGCAACACTAGTTGTCAATGAGAGGGAGGGGTAAGGGGTATGGGATATATGAGTTTTTTCTCTTTTCTTTTCATTTCTTTTTCTGGAGTGATGCAATGTTCTAAAAATTATCATGATGGTGAATACACGACTATATGATGATATTGTGAGCCACTGATTGTAAACTTTGGATGGACCTTATGTGTGTGAAGATATCTCAATGAACAGTTTTTTTAAAAAAAGGAACCAACAACCAACTTTAAGTGGCTCCCATTGGCCAGAAATTGGATCATTTAAGCAAAAAAAAAAAAAAACTTTAATGGTTTATGAAATAGTCATGGTGATTATCAACAAATCCATGAATTTATACTAACATGTTTTTTAAATCTCATTCTCACCATTGGAATATACCAGGGCACCTACCATTATTCTGAAAATTGTTAAATAAAGGAAATAATCAAACACTTACCATGCTTTTCCAATATGAACTGCATTTCAAGGATTCTAACTAATAAATGCAGAAGGGATGATAGACTTAGAAAATCACCATTCACGACTTTATGAAATAGTACATCAAGAAAATGATCATCGCCAATTATCAAACCGGTGGGTGAAAAGTTGATGGGAAAATTTACAATAAATGGACCAAGCTGCAAACACCTAAACCCACTAATAAATCTTAACATCACTAAAAGTTGGATTGTTTAACCAAACAATATGTGCCTCCTGATAATTGTAATAGGAAACACATAGTACCATATATGAAATCATTTTGCCAAATAATAATAGTGATAAAAGAACTTTAATCAAGACTCTATATCTAGATTACAGGAAATATGGGATATAGAGGAACCAGTTAACACCAACAGGATGTAATCAGCCAAGTCCAGTAGGTGGGAAATTCTACAGAACAAATAAGCTGGTTTCTTCAACAAATAAATGGCATGAAAAGTTGAGTTGGTTGGATGAGAGCTGTTATAATAAAAGAGAGAGAGATTTAAGAGACATACCAACTAACAAAATGTCTAGCCCTTGTTTGGATCTTGAGTCTAATTGATCAAATCTAAAACAAGCATGTTTTTATACAATTTGGAGAAATCTGAACATAGACTGTGTGTTAGATATTATTAAGGAACTGTTAGGAAGTCTATTCTTTGTGGATGATATTGTGGCTGTACTTCTTTTTTAAACGTTCCAGCATTTATATAGTGACTACATGTGCCAGACTATTATCTTCCCCTGGCAGCATTTGAAGAAATGAGTTAGCCCACATCTAGGCAAGGATTATCGTTGGCTGCCTAAATTATTAGGTACAAGTTGGGGAACTTCATAAAGAATGGATCAGGGTGTCACTGTCTGAACTGACTGATCAATCTTAGCACCTCCTCTTGTGTTTCATTTTTGTTCCAGGCTTTTCTTTGTAGAAACAAAATGGCTTTTGTTTCTATGTGGATAGTGAGCATCTTGGGCCAAGTGATCTGCACGCAGAGCTCTGGAATTCTGTGAGGTGGAGGCAGGCTATTAGGATCCTTTATTTAAAGGTCCCTAAGACCCCTAGGAAAAGCAGTAAAGTGGTTTTGGCATTGATACTTGGGTTCCAAGGTCACTACAATTAAGAACTTCCTTATTCCCAGACTTCATGTCCTTCAAGATTTGACGCAACAGGACCTAACACTTGACACACAACAGAAGCTTAATCGAATTGTGTTGAAGGCAGGCTCTCACCGTGGCCCTGAACCCACTCTTCTGCCAGCTCTCTGCTGCTTAAACGCCTCCCTCTGGTATGTATAGCTGTTCTTAGATCAGTTCACCTTATAATGTTGACTTCTGTTATAGCTACTGTGTCACCACTGCCACTGCTACAACCGTTATAGAATTGGATTCTGCTCTTACCACTGGAATCACAACTATTCTTGCTCCATGCAGGAGACTTTTTCCTTTCCACTGTGACAGCTCTTTCAATTGTCATTAGGAGATTCCGCCCAACCATAGCTTCTCTAAGCCCCATTCAGTCATACAGCTTCATGTGCTAAGAAGGACCTGATATCACGTATCTGGGCAGGGGCATCTACCTGTCTGCACCTCCCGTGGGCTTTGCCATCTCCACAGACCAAAATGGCTCCAGGGTTCATCAACTCTCTGCCATCTCGGTATGATCCTGATAGTGAGAGGAATAGGCAAGTTTCTTAAGTTTAGAGACCTTGGAAACCCACCTATCAATGCCAAAAGCCCCCTTACTGCTTTTCCCAGGCTCAGGGACCTTCATGATAAAGGACACCAGCAGCCTGCCTCCACCTCACAGAACTCCAGATCTCAGCAGGCAGACAGGCCCATCCAGGAGGCTCACTACCCACTGAGAAATGAAAAGCCATCTCTTCTTGGAACAAAAATGAAACACAAAAGGAGGAAGCAGCAAGTGCAGGCAGTGTTTAGAATGAAAGAAAAGAGCTTAGCAAGCAAATTGAAGCCTGAAAAGTAAAGTCTGGCAGAGGTACCAGAGAGCTCTAATGCTCTGGCCACAATTAACACCCAGAATGGAGCCTAAACCAGAGCTGAGCACAGCAGCTCGAGATTTCACCCTCCAGTGAGAAGTTCAGGGTGAGTGAAGAACATTTTCTTTATCCTGCTAAGGAACACCAGTTGGAGGAGACAGAATATTTAAAGAGTCACAGCTCAATCATCTAAGTAATCTATTTGCATGAACAGTTAGACATGTGATAAACAGTAGATTAGATAGATAAGGACATAGGCAGATAGATAGACAGATATAGGTAGATGGATGGATGATATATAGATGATAGACTATAAAGATATTTATATAATCTGTGTTTCCATTAAATATTCACACAATGTTATTAAACTTCATTTAAATCATTTTTGTGCTATTGCTTTGAGAGTTTATTGTCGCTTTTCCAGAAAAAGCTGTGGATGACTAAACCGTGTGCTTGGTTCCTTCTCCTTAGCTGTACTTAGGAAAAATCCACAGCCCTTTACCAAAAGGCATCACTTTCACCTGGCTGCAGATACTGAAACTGCAGACAAATTACCCAGAAAGCAGACGGTACCAGGATTAAAGCCCCAGTCATTGAAGAGTGAAGTGATTCACATCCATTTGGTCCTTACTAAATGATTTGATGAAATTACACTATCTCCCCAAGGTAAATTATTATGCCTTCCTCCCATCCCACTCCCACCCCCCAATCTGAGAAAGCGACCATTTGTCATTTATTCATATACAGAATGCAGTTGGGTTTATTTTTTACTTCCTTTACCAAACAAGATTACAAGCCCATGACTAATAAATACTAACTCATTCAACTCAACTAGCAAGTCTTTCTTCACCCATGTAAGACGTATGCTGCCACTGCTTCCTACTCCCTGCCACACCACACCCCCTCCCCACTTAGACCAAGTGTGGTGGGGGAGTAGAGAGGGGAGCATGTACATTGCCGTTGAATTAGACCCTCAAATTATTGATAATAAACACTTGGCAACCAGAAAGAAAAATTCTCAAAGGCAATTTATTAAGCTTCCAACATCCTTGAGGTGCCGTGTTGGGCACTGTAATTACAGGAAACGTTTTCGACTCTGCTTCTTTTCCGACTGCCTGGCTGGGAGGCCCGGGGAGTGGGCCATGGTAACCACTCTTCATTTTCCTGGGCCATTGTAACCCTAATGAGATCTATTCTGATTGCAATTAGAACGGTGCGCAGCAGGTGAAGCCATATGGAACGTGGTCATCTTGAAGCCGGAGCTGAATAAGGGCTTTTGTCTACCAGGCTCTCCACATGCATTTTCTGAAATCAGCGCCCACCTGGTCCCGCCATAGTTCTGTAAAGAACAGGGACTGTCTGAGGGCTGAAACCTCAAAACAAGCCCAAGTAACAAAAAGAAGAAAACATCGCGAAGTGCAAAGTTTGTGCCAGGTGCTGTGCTAGGCTCTTTCTTATGTCCTCCCATGTCATACCCTCAACATCTCAGTAAGCCAGCAATTGTTAAGAGCATTCTACAGAGACTAAGGCCCAGAGAGGTCATTTGACCTGTCCTAGGTTGCACAGCTTGAACATGACAGAACCAGCATGAGAACTGGGTCTCCTGACTTAACCGTAAATGTTTTCCATTGTTAGGGGAAGTTGCCATCAAAACGTAATTTCTGGTTCATTTTGCTCTGTTTTCACTGCTTAGCTTGGAGAAACAGATCGTCACAAAAGAACAACTCTCCCATCTCAGAGGGTCCCTAAACTCCTTCTGATGGGCTACCCTGCGCCAGATTATGTGACAACAGTTTGCGGGCAGCTGCTGACTATACAGAAGTCCCCCACGCTGTCTCCTCTTGCCGCCATTAGGGGGCATTGGGGGTGGGGTGGTTGGAAGGTGGAGGAGGGGCAGAGTAAAAAAAAACAGTAGATGGGTTGGAAATCAGATCCCAGAATCATGCATACAATTGTGAGTTTTACACTAATTCTCAGGGCTATCGCCTAGGTATAATAGGCTAGATAAATTGAGGTACGAAAAACTCTTTCATTGCAGATAGTGATGTTTTTCATTGGAAACACAGTACCTCTTCCCTTGCCTCCTGCTCCCTCTTCCCCCTGTTCTCCCCATATCTCCCCCCCCCCCATCACAGCTAACCCAGCCAATCGGATAGATAAAAGAAACTTAGAGTCCGCAGTTCAGGGTCACATTGGTCTATTAAAGCGTGACAAAGAGTGAAGCTTTATGCTGAAGAAAACAGGTTTACCTTGAGTTTGTGAATTGAGAGGCTTTTGAAGGAGCCAGAGAAAACCTTTAATATTAGGCAAAAACCATTATTCCATAGGCTGCAATAAAACAGTATTTAATTCTAGGTGGCCACGTGGCCTCTTGTACTAACCCTGAGAAGAATGGGCACTATGCAAAGAAAGGAGCTTAGGTTCTAATTAGAGAATTTAATTATTAAGTATAAATACCAATAAGCTACAGGATTGTGCATTTGTATATAAATATGTAATGGGATTGATGAGAAGGAAAAAATATTTTCTAAAATAGAACAATTCACTCTTCTAAAGACCTCTGTGAATTCACATCACTGAGTTCAGGTCTGCCTTGTGCCTCTGGAAAGCATATAATGACGTGCTTAGATTTCTGTCATAGCAGCTGCCTCTCCAAACCACTGTTCCCAGTCAGGCTCATCCTACCTCCAAGCTCAAAACCAGTACCACAACCTTCAGTCATGGTGGCATCAAGGCAACCTATTTAATCTCTGGGGAACTTGACACAAGGTCAGCCTTTGGTTCCAGGCGCACTGATCTTGCACCCCAGTGCTAGGAACTGATCTTCCAACTTACTGCCAACATTAGGCCCGAAATCCCTGCCATGGGTCCTATAACTAGATCTTTATTCTGATCCCCTGGCCCTGCATTTCAGCCTAGAGCTGCTCTGTGCCTCAGGCCACAAGGCAGGCCCTCCAAAGGTCTCCGGCAGGGAGCAATGCCTGCCTTCTGACTCATGCCCAGTGCCTAGGCCCTATCTCCATACTGATAGCCTGCCTTCCTGAAGTTGTTGGCTTGATTCCCTGATGCTGTACTCTGCCTGGCTCATGGCTGTCCTCTCACCCCCAGTCCATTGCTCCACTCACACTAGGTCAGCAAACCCTTCCAAGTGTGGCCCACACACTCACCTCCCCTAATTCTCAACTCCCAGTGGAATCTCTTAACAGTGTTCCAAGACCCACTGCCATGCCCAGCCTCTCACGTGACTATGGATATGGAAGGCAAAACTGGAGTCCTGTACACTCAAATATTTGGGGAAAACAAATTTCACTTCTTCCAACACCTGGGTGAACCACAGGAACAAAATGGTAGGGGAGGGGGTATAAGAATGTTTTGACAATGATACAATATTCCAGAGGCTAACTGCTTTAATTTCACAATCCTTCCTCTCTATGTTCATGAGCTATGGGCGCTAGAGACAAAGGCTAGGATCTATAGGTCAAGAAAGCACTTTGCCTAACCAACATTACTATTCCTACTGGGACAAGAAAGCAAAACCACTCATACACACTTGGATTTTATTTCCTTGATACCTCTTTTCATCTATAAAAATTAAAAAGATCATTAAAAAGAAATCCAAAAGGACAGAAATAGAAAATAATACCTGTGGTCCTAATGCCCAAACCAAGGGTAATATTGTTTTTCCATCCTTTTGCTGTCTTCAGCAGCCAAAACCTGTATTAAAGGAAGAAAGTTTTGAGCATCTTAATGCCTACTGACCAACTGACTCCTTTTGTTTTCCAAGTATATTTGAGGTATCGTGGGAGCACTGTCCTTTACTGGGGATGCAAGAAGCAGATTCAGTAGGAGTGGTTTAAACAGCCATCTATGCCTTGTCCTAACCTTTCTTTCCTCCATAGATTCCCTATCATCAGGCACAAAGCACCATGGTACAGATGCACTAACATCATACTCAACAGTGAAAGACTGAAAGTTTCCCCCTAAGATCAGGAACAAGACAAGAATGCCAGCTTTTATCATTGCTATTCAACATTATACTAAAAGTTCTGGCCAGAGCAATTAGGCAAGAAAAAAAATAATAAAAGGCATCCAAATTGGATATTAGGAAGTAAAACTAACTATTTGCAGATGACATAAACTTATATGTAAAAAATCCCAAAGAATCTGCCAGAAATACTAATAAACTATGCTGCTAATAAACTACAAGTGCTAATAAACTCATTCAGCGTGGTTGCAGTATACTAGATCAACCTCCAAAATGTAGTTGCATTTCTATACACCAAATGAATAATCCAAAGAGGAAATTGAGAAAACAATTCCACTTATGATACCATGTAAAATAATAAAATATCTAGAACATTTTATAAGAATAAATTTAACCAAGATGAAAGATCTCTACACCAAAAACTGAAAAACACTGCTGAAAGATTAAAGAAGATCTAAATAAGTGGAAAGGCATTCATATTCACAGATTGGAGGAATTAATATTGTTAAGATGTCAAAATGACTCAGAGCAATATAATTCCTATCAAAATTCCAGTGACTTTTTTGGCAAAAATTTAAAAGCTGATTCTCAAATTCATATGGAATCATAAGGGATTCCAAATAGCCAAACAATCTTGAAAAAAAAAGGACAAAGTTGGAGGACTCACACTCCCTGATTTCGAAACTTACTACAAAGCTACAGCAATCAAAACAGTGTGAAACTAGCATTAAGAATAGCAATATAAGCCAAAAGAATAAAACTGAGAGCCCAGAAATAGACCTACCTATGACCAATTGATTTTTGGCAAGGTGTCAGGTCCACATGATGAAGGAGAGTATAGTCTCTTCAACAAATGTTGCTGGGTAAACTGGATTCACACACACCACAAAAAGAAGTTGGACCCCTACTGTGGTAGTTTGAAGTTATATCACCCCAGAAAAGGTCATGTTCTTTTAATCCATTCTTGTGGGTGTAGACCTATTGCAGGTGGGACATTTTGATTAGGTTATTTCAGTGAGATGGTGCTTAATCCTCTTATTGATGTCCTTTCTAAGGCAATAACAGAGAAAACCCAGAGAGGCTCACAGAAAAAGCCCCAGAGAAGCTGAAAGGAAGCCACTGAAGCCAGAAGCTGGAAGAAACAAAACCCAGGAGGGAAGGTCCTGCAGACACAGGCCATGTTGCTTCCCAGGTGACAGACATGTCCCAGATGCTGATGGCCTTTCTTCAGAGTTCAGAAATTCCACTCATGGTGCCTTGAGTTGAACATTCTCATGGCCTAAGAGCTATAAATTGTAAGTTAATAAATCCCCATTGTAAAAACCAACCCATTTGTGGTATATTGTTTTCTAGCAGTGTTAGCAAACCAAAACACCTACCTAACACCATACACAAAAATTAAATCAAAATGAATCAACAACCTAAACATAAGCGCAACCCATGAAATGCTCAGACAATAGCATAGGGGGAAATCTTCATAGCCATGAATTTGGCAATGGATTCTTAGATGTGACATCAAAAACATAAGCAACAAAAGAAAAAGTAGATAAATTCAAAATTAAAAACTTTTCTGCATCAAAGGCCAATATGAAGAAGATGAAAAGATAACTTACAAAATAGTAGAAGATAGCTGAAAATCATAATTCCAATAAGGGCTTAAAATTCAGAATGTTCAGAGAACTACAACTCAACAACAAAAAGACAACCCAATTAAAAACTGTGCAAAGCAAGCTCCCAAAAAACAGTATTTCTGAAAATCTTAAAGAATACCATGGGCTCTATCTAAGACTCTATAAATATTTTACCTAGTAAGCTTATTATTTTCAGGAACTTAAGGCCTCCAGATTGTTCCTATGCCAGATAAGCCCTGAAATACAGAGGTACCAGTCTCTCCAAGAACATCAACCAGTTTCATTCCTCTTCCTGAAAAGGTCAGCACCAATCTCCAGCACAAAAGTTAGAATGGCCTTTGCCAAGATACACTTGAAGGTTGATTAAATGAGAAGGAGGTGTAATGGAGAAATTCAGATTTAACAAATGATTATGACTGCTAACTCATTATATAAATATTTCTTTTTTGTTTCTAGTATATTAAAATAGCTAAGGCAGTAGAGTGTGTAATGATAGTGACTAAATGTACAAATTTAAAAAATGTTTTTGCATGAGGAAGAACAAAGGAATGCCATTACTGCAGGATGTTGAAAATAGACAGCAACCAATATTTAAAATTTTTAAGTTATGTGTGAGACTAAAGCAAAAAATGTTTATTTGGTACAAAATTTATATTTTGACTAGTGCATTTCCTAATATAACTTACGTAGGCATCTTAATTGAACACCATAAGTACATGGAACCTTGAGTAGGGCATGAGATTTTATTGGTTTGTCCAGAGTGATGCCCTGATAAATCCCAGAGTGATTTGAATAGTGAATAAAAAACGATTTGCAAAGTCCCCTTCAGGGAATGGTGAGAAAGGGGGAAAACTCAACTTCCCCAAGTTGAATTCTTGATATTCTCACAAGCAGTGCAGACAACCAAAGCTATAGGCTGAGCTCCCAATCTTGGGGTTCATTCATATGAAACTTAACCCTACAAAGGCCTTAAAATTAGACCTAAGAGTCAACCCCAAGAGAACCTCTTTTGTTGCTCAGATGCGGCCTCTCTCTCTCCAGCTAACACAACAAGCAAACTCTCTGCCCTCCCTCTGTCTACATGGGATATAGCTCTCAGGGGTGTGAACTTTCTTGGCAATGTGGGACAGAAATCCTAGAATGAGCTGAAACTCAGCATCAAGGGATTGAGAAAACATTCTCGACCAAAAAGGGGAAGAGCAAAATGAGACAAAAAATTGTCAATGTCAGACAGTTCCCTCCAGCCTCTCCATTACATTTTGACTAACAAAGTGATATCTATTTAATGCGTAAGAATAACCTCCAGGATAACCTCTTGACTCTGTTTGGAATCTGTCAGCCACTGAAACTTTTTCTCAATCCCCTGATGCTGAGTCCTGGAGGTTATTTACAAATCAAATAGATATCACCTTGTTGGTCAAGATGTACTAGAGAGGCTGGAGGGAACTGCCTGAAAATGTAGAGCTGGTTCCAGTAGCCAAGTTTCTTGAAGATGATTGTATAATGATATAGCTTTCACAATGTGACTGTGTGATTGTGAAAACCTTGTGTCTGATGCTCCTTTTATCTACCTTATCAACAGACAAGTAAAACATATGGAAAAAAATAAATAATAGGGGGAACAAATGTTAAAATAAATTTAGATTGAAATGCTAGTGATCAATGAAAGGGAGTGGTGAGGGGTATTGTATGTATGAATTTTTTTCTGTTGTCTTTTTATTTCTTTTTCTGAATTGATGCAAATGTTCTAAGAAATTATCATGATGATGAATATGCAACTATGTGATGATATTGTGAATTACTGATTATATATATAGAACAGAATGATCATAAGTTAAAAAAAAATAGCTAAGGTGGGCCGTAGTGGCTCAGCAGGCAGAGTTCTCGCCTGCCAAGCCAGAGACATGGGTTTGATTCCCAGTGTTTACCCATGTAAAAAAAAAATGGCTAGAAGTGGACACCAGAAACTGTTGCGCTGTAATCCAGTAGCCCTGACCATTGATGATAATTGTATAGCTATGTAGCAAAAAAAAAAAAAAAAAAAAAAAAATTCAGTTGTGTGTATTTGTATGGATCTACTTTTGGATGTTTTATTCAGTTCCACTGATTCATATTTCTATTTCTTACAATATTATACTGTCTTACTTAACTTTATCATATGTCTTTAAATTGGGTAGAATGCAATATTAGGGGTCAAAATGGGGGAGATTAGGAGTATGGGATATTTGGGGTTTTCTTTTTTCTTTATTTTTCTGGAGTAATACAAATGTTCAAAGATTGATCATGGTGATGAATGCACAACCGTGTTTTCATAATGTGAAACACTGATTGTACATCTTGGATGGATTGATTGGTATATGAATATATCTCTATAAAATTACACTTGAAAAAAACTAAGCAAAAGACTTGAATAGACATTTCTCCAAAGAAGATATATAAATAGCCAATAAGTTCATGAAAATATGATCAACATCATTAGCCAATAAGGAAATATAAATCAATACCACAATGAGATACCACTTCACATCCACAAGAACAGCTATTATTTTAAAAATAGAAAACCACAACTGTTGGAGGGCATGTGAAGAAATTGGAACTCTCAAGTATTGTTGGTAGGAATGGGAAATGGTGCAGCCACTGTGGAAAAGAATTTGGCGTTTCCTCAAAAAGTTGAGCATAGAATTATCACATGGCTCATGTTTTAGTCAGTAAGCTGCCAGAATGTAATATACCAGAAACATAACAACTTTTAAAAAGGAGAATTTAATAAGTTGCAAGTTTACAGTTCTAAGGCTGTGAAAATGTCCAAACTAAGGCAAAACTATAAAAATGTCCAAATTAAGGTATCCAGGAAAAGATGCCTTGGTTCAAGAAAGTCGATGACATTCGGGGTTTTGCTCTCAGCTGGAAAGGCACATGACAACATTTGCTAGCTTTCTCTCCAAGTTTCTTCATGGGCTTTCTCAGGGCTCTATCCATTCTGTTGACTGTGTGGGTTCTGGCGGCTCTAAAGCTTTTTCAAAACAAAATGGTTCCCTCTTAAAAGGCTCCAGTAAGCAACCCCACCTTGAATGGGTGAAGACACATCTCCAAGGAAACCATATAATCAAAAGTTACTACCCACAGCTGGGTGGGGAGGTAACATAGCCATGGAAACAATAAAAAAAAAAAGATCCCACCAGGCAATATAGAATGAGGATTAAAGAACTTGGCTTTTCTGGGGTACACAACAGATTCAAACCAACACAACCCAGTAATTCCACTCTTAGGCACATTCCCAAAAGAATTAAAAACAAGTTCACAAACAGAAACTTGAACACCAGTGCTCATAGCAGTATTATTCACAATACCCCAAAGCTAGAAACAACCCAAGTGCCTATCAGCAGATGAATGGATGAACAAAATATGGATAGCCATACAATGAAATATTATTCAGCCATAAGAAGGACTGAAATTCTTATATATGTGACAACATGGATGAGCCTTGAAAATGTCATGCTAAGTAAAATAAGCAAGGCACATAAGGACAAATAATGTATGAATCCACCTATATAAACTATCTAGAATAAGCAAATTCATAGAGAGAGAAAGTAGTTAGAGGTTTCTAGAGGATAGTGGGGAGGTGGAATGAGGAAGTATTGATTAATGCGTACAGAGTTCTTGTTTTGAGAGATGAAAAAGCTTTGGTAATGGGTGGAAGTGATAGGAGAACTACATTGTGAGTGTAATTAATGCCTTTGAAATGTGCACTTAAAGATGTTTAAAATGGAAAATGTTATGTTTTATATAAATGTTACTGCAATAAAATGTACATATTCATACACATACACACACAGAAATGTTTATGATCTCTGTTATTCTTAAAATTAACACATGGCTAGTGCAAAGATGATGAGATATCAAGATAAAGCTAACAGTAGGCAGAGGCAGCAACATAGTTTGTGGGGTCCAGTGCAAAATGAATATATGAGGTCACTTGCTCAAAATTATTAAGAATTTCAAGACAATGATGGCAGAGCATTCAACCATGTAAGCATAGGGCCCTGTGCACACCCACGAAGCTGGCTTAGTGACCAGTTAGGAACCTCTGGATTTTGATAGTATGGGTGATTGTTTTCCTTTTTTGTATATATCTGTATTCTCCAAGTTCTATTATATGAAAATACATTATTTTTGTTAGAAAATATAATGACGAATTCTTAAGAGGTTAACCTACTCATATTAACAGACACCTACCTATAATTATAAAGTTAGCATGATTTAAAACACTAGCTATACTATGTCAGAGGCAGATGAGGACTGAATCTGGGGTGTAGGGAAAAGTGGAAATTGCCCAGAGGTGACAAAATTGGAAGGTCCCACAAGAAGATAGGGAGGAGAAAAGGGAGGCTCTGCACCTGAGAGTGGGTAGATGAAGCCCCACCTGACTTCAAGATAGTGCTTTTCCCCAATCTAGGTAAGGAAGAATTATAAGGTTAGTGTGCTGCTTTGAATCTGTGGTGGACCCCAGAAAAGCAATGTTTTTTAATCCTCATTCAATATTGCTGGGTGGGAGCATTTTGATTGTTCCCATGGAGATGTGACCCACCCAATTATGGGCGGTAACTTTTGATTAGATGATTTCCATGGAGGTGTGGCTCCACCCATTGAAGGTGGAGTTGCTTACTGGAATCTGTTAGAAGAAGAAACATTTTGGAGAGAGTCCCTTTTGTAGAGCCACAAGAAAGCCAGCGACGCTGCCATGTTCGCCATGTGCCCTTACAGCTGAGAGAGAAACATTGAATGTCGTCGGCCTCCTTGAACCAAGATATCTTTCCCGGGACGCCTTAAATTGGACATTTCTATAGACTTGTTTTAATTGGGACATTTTCTCAGCCTTAGAACTGTAAACTAGTAACTTATTAAATTCCCCTTTTTAAAAGTCATTCTGTTTCTGATATATTGCATTCCAGCAACTAGCAAACTAGAACAGTTAGTGTACAGGCAGAAAAGATGGTTCTGCAGAAAACAAGAGTCACAGTGAGGTGGCAGTAATGCAGCCTTTACAGAGTGGCAAGGCACAGACCCAGGTTACACATGGTGGTGGCAACAAGAGACTTTTTTGCCAGGGAGATTTTTTTAAACTCATAGTTTATTATAGAAAGAGGATACAGATAAAAGTGGTCAAAGGAATAGACACATAGAGCAGAGTCTCGAAGGGTTCCAAGTGCAAAGCATGTGTTGTCCTCAGGATGTGTTACCCTCTCTGATCAATGTATGACAATACACACCAGGGAAGATACACCATTTAGACTTTTTACTGGGGCTTCATTAAAGTAAGCATGATGAATTGACAACTGCCCACCTAGTTAGACCTGCTTTCCAGTCCCTCCTTCCCTGCCCATCACCCCAGGCCAGGCTATCAGGTGGCCTAAGGGACCCACCAATGAAAACAAAGACACTCCTATCACCAGGGATATTCCAAGAGTTTCAGACCAATTCCCAGGAGTCAGGGTTTGGAGGGATTTAAAAAAAAAAAAAAAGCTCCCCCTCCACTTGGCAGTCTGCTAAGGAACAAAAAATACACAATTTGGGGATGGAACCCAAGAGTTTCACCTACGTAGGTTGTGAAATCAAAGCCCAGCATTACTCTGAGTTAGTATTCAGTATTTCTGTGTACCGTCAGGCTAGTATTATTTATTTTTTTGGTTTTTTGTATGTATTTAATTACTATTGACATTTATTTAAAGGAATACATTTGCAGCCCAAACAGTTCTTAAATCGTACACTTTAGGTTTGACCAACTTCATAAAAATATTGTGAGGTAAGTCCCATCCTCAAATTTCAATTACATAGTTATATCTTTGCCAATTCTTTTCTCTCTTTTCTTTACCAAATCACCTCTTTCAGATATGGTTCAAGGTAGAATTTATCCTCCTCTTATTCTGTCCACTGCTTTTAAGGCAATAAGAGCTATCTCATAGTCAGTTCCAGTTTTCCCTTTTATTTATTTATTTTAATTGTGAAAAATAACATATATTCAAAAAAGCAATATGTTCTGGTTTGCTAGCTGCTGGGATGCAACACATCAGAGACGGATTGGCTTTTAATAAAAGGGGATTTATTTTGTTGGTTCTTCAGAGGAAAGGCAGCTAACTTTCCACTGAGGCTCTTTTCTTACGTGGAAGGCACAAGATGGTCTCTGCTGGTCTTCTCTCCGGGCCCCTGGGTTCCAACAACTTTCCCCGGGGTGACTTCTCCAAAGGCCTGGGCTGAGCTGCAAGTGCTGTGATGAGGAATGCTGAGCTGCTAGACTGTGCTACATTGCGTTCTCTCATTTAAGCACAAGCCAATTAAGTTAAACGTCACTCATTGCAGCAGACACGCCTCCTAGCCGACTGCGGATGTAATTAGCAACAGATGAGATTCACCTACCATTGGCTCATGTCCACAGCAACAGAACTAGGTGCTTTCACCTGGCCAAGTTGACAACTGAATCTAACTACCACACAATACATTTCAAAGCATACCACAACAATTAGTTATAGAACAGATTTCAGAGTTTGGTATAGGTTACAGTCCCACAGTTTTAGAATTTTCCTTCTGGCTGCTCCAAGACACTGGAGACTAAAAGAAATATCAATATAATGCTTCAGCAGTCATACTCATTTATTAAATCCTATCTTCTTTGTTATAACTCCACCTTCTCCTTTGATCTTTTTTTATAATTATTTATTTTATAGATACATGCTAAGTATTCACATACCATGTAATCATGCAAAGTGTACAATCAATGGTTCACAGTATCGTCATATATCTGTGCATTTATCATCACAATCAACTTTTTTCTTTTTTGTGAAAGATAACATATATGCAAAACAATGAATTTCAAAGCACAGCACAACAATTAGTTGTAGAACAGATTTCAGAGTTTGGTGTGGGTTACAATTCCACAATTTTAGGTTTTTACTTCTAGCTGCCCTAAGATACTGGAGACTGAAAGAAAGATCAATATAATGGTTCAGCAGTCACATTCATTTGTTAAACCTGACCTTCTCTGTATAACTCCACCATCACCTTTGATCTTTAGAGCTGTGGCCATTCTAAGGTTTTCATGTTGGAAGGGTCTGTCATTAATATGGGGTAGGGAGATGGAACTAGCTGATGTTCTGGAGAGCCTGAGCCCTCTAGGTTTCAGGACTTATCTGGTCCGGGGATACATCAGTTCCAGTATTCTCTTAACGGGAAGAAACATCCTGTCATTATAAAGGTTCTGAGGAGGACTTCGTTTACATTTTCATTCTCATCATCTCACATTAACCCCAACTGATTGAACTGTGCAGCACTGTAATATCATTTTCAAATACCATGTGGTCACTGATGCTATAGTGGGAGGCCTGCTCACCATTTTGACCTGACAGGGAATTACTGAGTAATATTCATTGTCAGGTTTTGTCCAACTAGAATGTAAGCTCTATAAGGACTAGGATTTTTTACTGTTTTATTCGCCAATGTATCCAGAGCCCCTAGGAACATGCCTACCATATAATAGGACTCAATAAATATTTATTAAATGAGTGATATACCAGTAATTGCAAGTTTTGGTCCAAATCTTATCTCCTTGTGTGTGAAACAGAAAATGGTTAGTAACAGATGAAATAGTCCAAGTCACAATAACAATCAGGATGGAAAGACTGTCCCATTTTTTTTTAACTCCAGTGGAGACAGGAGGGATTCCTTCTTAATTTTTCAGTATTCATCTCAGGGAACGGAGAAAATGTACAACAGGGCCAGGTGTGAGCAACACATCTCTCTACATCTCATTAAGATGAATCAATTCTTGGGAATTCCCCAGAAGACAGATGGCTTTTCCTCTTAGCATCAACAGGTGATCCCAGGGGCCACATAATTTCTGTGTCACCCTGAAATTGTATTAAAAATTCCTGAACCCATATCTTCTGTGAACAGGTGGATGAGGAGAAAAAGAAAAGCAGTTACTGAGATGCTATGAGCTGAGAAAGGATTAAAAATGGGACTGGGCTCATCTACTCTTTGAGACCAAAGGAAGAAATGTTTATTTTGTTCAGACCCTAAATTTTCTGTAGCACATAATCTAATTCAACCTGTCTGGATAGATCATTTAAACAATCCAAACACAGGGAGCCCAGAATAGGAAGAAGGGCCTTTAATCTTGTATAGCTAAATATAATGCCTGGATACATACTAGAGTATCTTAAGCAGGTAATCAAAAAGTATTGGCAAAGTCCCTTGAGGGATGGAAGCAAAAATATGGAACTATTAAATTTTCCCACTGGGGAAACCTCTGATACTGTGTCAAACATTAGGGTCACCCAAATCAATAGGCCAAACCCTTGATCTTGAGGCTTGCTCTTGTGAAGTTTATGTATGTAGCAGAGAAGCTTAGCCTACCTATAGGTATGCCTAAGAATTACTTCTGGAAGATATCTTTTGTTGCTCAGATGTGACCTTTCTCTTTCTAAGCTCAACGCTGCAAAAGAAATCATTGCCCTCTCCCCTACATGGGACATGACATCCAGGGTGAAAGTCTCCCTGGCAGTATGGAAGATGACTCCCAGGGATGAGCCTGGCCGTGGCACAGTGGGATCAACAATGCCATCTTGAACAAAAAAGGGGAAAAGAAGTGTAACAAATAAGGTATCAGTGGCTGAAAGAGTTCAAATAGAGTCAAGAAGCTACTCTGGAGATCACTCATATGCAAGCTTCAGTTAGACATTGCTACCTATCATAACTTGCCAAACTCCAACCAAACTTACCAATCCTAAAGAAAACTTAGGGCATTATATAAGATTCTCCAAAGGTTCCATGCACTAGGGTAACTTTCCAAAAACCTGCAACTTCCAGATGGGTCTCTGGACCAGAGAAGTCCTGAAATGCAGAGGGGCCAGCCTCTCCAAAACATCAGCTAGTTCCATCCTCCATCCCATATTATTGACAGCCCCTTTCAACATGAAAAAGTTAAAATGGGCATAGTCCAAACACAACTAAAGAGTGGGAGAAAACATCAAAGATGGTGGAGTTATACAACGAAGGTAGGGTTTAACAAATGAGTATGATTGCTGAATCATTATATTGATAAATATTAGAAAGCTAAAATAAAAATCTAAAATTGTGGAATTTTTTACCAAACTCTAAAATCTGTTCTACAACTAATTGTTGTGAAGTACTTTGAAATGTATTGCTTTTTTGCATATATGTTATTTTTCACACAAAAAAAGAGAAAAAAGTCAATTGTGATGACAAATGCAGAGCTATATGGTGATATTGTGAACCACTGACTGCATATTTTGGATGATTACATGGTATGTGAATATATAATATACATCAATAAAAAATAAACGATTAAAAAATTGTGTCTTGGAATGCAAACGGCTTTCCTCCTTCTCTTAGGAAGCATCCCTCTGTACTCCTAGGCCACTGTCCTGCTAAGGCTGCCCACATGTACCAAGGAGCAGATGATACAGTGCCATGGTGTTTGAGGCTCAAAGAAAGTCCAAATCAAGGCCACGTTTTCTCCCCAAAGACTGTGGCTTTTAGGGGCTGGCTACCCGTGATGCTTGGCTCTCAGCTTGTCACACAGCAGGGCACATGTCAATGTCTCCTGTCTCTCCCTTTTCTTCTAGGTTCTGTTGATGTTCAGCTGCTGGCTGTTCCCTCCATGGCTTTTTCTGTCTAAATTACATTCTGCCTATAAAGGATTCCAGTGATTAAGACCCATCCTGATTGAGGTGGGCCACACCTTAACTGGAGTAACCTCATCAAAAGGTCCTACTTACCATGGGTTCATACTCACAGGAATGGATTAACTTTAAGAACATGTTTTTATGAGGAACATACAGCTCCAAAGCATCACAGACACTATCATGGTACAAAATTATGATGGCATTAAACCCAATAATCTGGCTGGTGTAGTAAAAGCCATTTCCTTTTTCATCTCCCTTTGTAGTCCTCTCTTTGCCTAGCACAGAGGCCACCCACATTAGTAGATCAATAAATGGGTTGAATTAATGAAAGTCACACACCCAGATTCATGCCATCATACTCATTTCATCACTGTATGAACCTCATTTTTTAGCTTACTGCTGAGGAGCTACGGGATTTAACTTGTTGCAAACAATTCAAAGTGAAGAAGAAATTTGCCTCCTTATCATTCTGTATACCAGATATTGGACCAAGTGTCTTCTCTCCTGACAAGCTTTGAAAATGGCATTATGACCAACTAATAATGAGATGGCCTACATTAATAACATTGACTAATGAAATTCAATCTTAAAATCCACATTAGTTTGCAATGGGATGCATGGAAAACCATGATCAGGAGAGACCAGTTATCCAGGACAAGATGGTATGCACCAGTATGGAAAGAAAGGTTAGATGAGGTGGGGTATGGGGAGATATCTGAAGACAGGGAAAATAAGACCTGTGAGCCACTCTCTAAAAATAAAGCAGTGGAACAAAAGCAGGAATCTAAAACGTTTTGAAAAGTTGTGTGTGTGTGTGGGTGTGTGTATGTTTCCAAATAGGCTGTGAACTCTTTGAGGACAGGATTCAAGCCTGCTATCTCTCAGCATCCCAGTCCCTAGCAATATGCCTGGCAGGTAATGGGTATGGCAGTTTGGAGGCTGTTGTATACCCAAAAAAGCCCATGTTCTTTTAATCCATTCCTGTGAGTGTGGACCTAACCATTTGGTTAGGCTGTTTCAATTGAAATGTGACCCAGACCATTCAAGGTGGGTCTTAGTCCTCTCCTGGAGTTCTTTATGAGAGGATAAAACATAGAAAAGGGCAAGAGAGATCAGAGAGAGAAAAGTCCTGGAGATGCTAAGAGAGAAACACCCAGAGAGCTTGGAGAGAAAAGCCCCAGAGAAGCTAAGAGTGGACCCAGAGAAGCTTAGAGAGGAAGCCACAGGAAGCAGAAGCTGAAATCAACAAGACCTGGAAATGAAGGACCATCAGATGTTAGCCATGTGCCTTGTTATCTGATAGAGGAACCCCAAATGCCAGCAGCTGGTCTTAAGTGTCCAGGTATCTTCTTGTTGATGCCTTAATTGGGACAGTTTCATGGCCTTAGAACTGTAAATTTTAAGATAATGAATCTCCATTGTAAAAGCCAAGCTGTTTCTAGTATATTGCATTCTGGCAGCTTTAGCAAACCAAAACAGAGGATGTCTGATGGATGTTGGCAGAACATTACATGAGATTAAAAATTATGGGTAAAGGAAAAACAAACTTGGCAAAGCAAAAGAGAGATATTAAAGAGATCCTTGAAGAAAGAACGCTCACCAGCAGGAGTGAGGGTTAATGTAGGATTATCCATGTCCTCCTTTCAGTTTAGTGCTTTGATCTTTAGCCTAAATCTCCACTTTGAGGATAAGGTAGCTGCTTGTTTGCTCCTGCCAGCAAATGAAGTGGTTAAGCTACCAGCTGGACCCCCCATGGGGTCAGTCCTTTCCCCCAACAATGTACTGTGAACCTGAGACCCTACCTCATCTAACACCAGAAAGGAGATATTTCAGCCAGGTTTCTTGCAGGTTCTGCCCCTCATTCAGCAAAGCATAGGGCAGCCTCTCCTATTTCCAGAGCCAATGAGACATCGACAGCTATGTCTCCCTCTTTCATTACTGACTGAAAAGCTGTTATTGCAGTCAGTTCTACAGAATCAAAAAGTCAAACTTCATTTGATCTTACAATAATTCTTTAAGGTAGGCATTATCTTACCCACTTAGAACTGAGAAAACTGGAGCTTAGTAAGGTGCCCTGATCAAGACCATATAGCTAGTAAGGAACAGGTCTAGTTCTCAGACTCAGGATACCAAAATGCACCCACCCACCTCTCTAGGGAATCCACTGGACCCTTCGTTTCTAGGAAGTTAATAGTGTAACCAAACATCCCAATTTTCCCAGGACTGAAGGGTTTCCCAGGAAGCTTTCAGGGCTACCACCACAAAAGTGTCAGACAAATGAGGACTATTGGTGACCCTAAACAGGGACCACACTGGTCTAGTTCTCCATTGTATTCCCATTGCACATTGTGGGGACACAGTAAATATTGCTGAATGGATGAATAATTTCATGAAGGTTCATGGACAGCTTTCAGAACTGCAATTCCTTCAGGCAAGGGCCTTCAAGACATCTTCTTAGCCCCCTTCCTGTCTCACCAAAAAGTAAGTGAGGACACATGGAGCCTAGAATAGGCAATGAGATCTTGTAATTCTATATAACTTACTGTAATATCCTGATACATCCCAAAGAATGTTGGACAGATAACAAAAAAGTGTTTGCAAAGTCCCTTGTGGACTGGAGAAAAAAAATACAGAACTGCTAAACTTCCCCACCTGGGAAACCCCTCATACTGTCCCATCATTAGGGACTACCAAGTTAATAGGCCAAATTCTCTATCTTGAGTCTTGCTCTTATGAAATTCATTTCTGTAATGGGGAAGCTAAGCCTATCTATATTGATGGGTAAAGAAATTTAAGAGTCACTTCCAGAGAACCGCTTTTGTTGTTCAGGCATCTATCTCTCTAAGCCCAACTTTGCAAATAAACTCTCCCCCCTGTGTGGGACATGATTTCTGGGAATGTAAGTCTCCATGGCAATGTGGGATATGACTCCCGGGGATGAGCCTGGCCCTGACATCGTGGGATTGACAATGCCCTCTTGACCAAAAGGGGGGAAATAAATGTAACAAAATAATGTATCAATGGCAAAGAGATTTCAAATAAAGTTGAGAGGCTATTCTGGAGGTTACTGTTATGCAAGCTTCAGCTAGATATTGCTAATTGCCACAGTATGCCAAGCCTCCAATCAATAGTATAACAGTATTCCTGAAAATCCTAAAGAATTCACTCAGTTTACTTTTCAGAAACCTAAAACTTCCAGATTTTTCTTATGCCAGAAAGTCCTGAAATCCAGAGGCATAAGTCTCTCCCAAAACATCATTCAGTTGTATCCCCCTATCCCATAATGTTGACACCCCTTCTCAATATGAAGAAGTTAGAATGGTCGTTGCCAAAATATCCCTAAAGATTGAGAGATGGAGGAGTTTTAACTGAGAAGACAGGATTTGACAAGTAAGTATGACTACTGAATCATGGATATTTCTTTCTAGTTACCAGTGTCTTAGAGCAGCCAGAAGGAAAAAATCTGTAATTGTGGAACTGTAATCCAGACCATACTTTGAAGTTTTCTCTATAACTACTTGTCAAAATGTACTTTGAAATCTATTACTTTTCTTCACATGTTATATTTTACAACTAAAAAATGTTTTTTAAAAAAGTAAGTGAGGATCACAAATTCACCGTGCATGAAAAATTTCAGTGTGCAAAAGGAAGACTGGAGAGATACTATAATGAAGCAGAAAACTCTGTTCCACCTGTCTTTGTAGCTTTAAAGGAGGAGAATAAATGCACTGGTAAACTTGATTCTTTTTTTCAAATAAACTAAATGTTCAGAGATATGTGTTCATTGCCTATTTTTAATAGCACATTTCTTTCTTAAGCCAGACTCCAAGCCAGCCTTCTATCCAAGTTCTCTGCCATGCTTTATTGTCCAGTCTGTTGAACTGTTTTTAAAATGTTGAATATTAACAATGGCTTTCAGAAGGGTATTGTCAACTTTTGTACGAAGCAATCTTGGACAAATGAGAAGATTCCAGAGCTTATAATGCTGTCTTCCATGCTGCCCCAGGCTGGGCTTGAATGTGTGTGACTGATAACAGGACATATTTCGACCTTTTATACATTCCTGCTCCATAATTCATTTGGCTACACTCTTCACAGGAAAGAACTTTACGGCATTGTGGATAGGACCACAGGTGAATATTCTTAGTGGAAAAGTCAGGCCAGCTGCATCCTGGGGCTACTGGGCTGGAAACAGGTTCCCTGGGGCCTGTCTCTCCTGCACCCTGTCATACCTACCAGAGACTGCCCAGCTGAGTCCACAGACATCCCATAGCCTTGTAGGGGTCCTTGCAGAGATGCTTTTCAATAACATACTGTGACAACAATTCAAACTAACCTGCAGGTGAAGAGGGTTACATTTGCAAATGGCTTGGCTGGTTTCAGTTTGTTTTTCCTTTTGCAAGTTTAGAAAATAAAAATACGTATGTGTTGATTTGGAAAGAGACTCTAGGAGCTGCCAGAATACTATCTCCTACATTTGCAGAGGAGGCTGTTTTAGTTAGTAAACAGCCAGAATGCAATATACCAGAAGTGGAATACTTTTAAAAAGGAGAATTTATTAAGCTGCAAGTTTACAGTTCTAAGGCCCTGAAAATGTCCAAATTAAGGCAAGGCTATTAAAATGTCCAAATTAAGGCATCCAGGTAAAGATACCTCAATTCAAGAAGGCTGATGATGTTTGGAGTTTCTCTCTCAGCTGGAAAGGCACATGGCAACATCTCCTAGCTTTCTCTCCAGGCTTCTTCAACAGCTTCCCCAGGGGTGTTTTCTTTCTTCATCTCCAACTTTTTCTGACTGTGTTGGCTCTGTTGGCCCTGGTGGTTCTAAAGCTTTTTCCAAAATAGTTCCCTCTTAAAGTGCTCCAGTAAGCAACCCCACTTTGAGTGGGTGGAGACCCATCTCCATGGAAATCATCTCATCAAAGTTACCACCCACATTTGGGTGGGTCACATCTCCATGGAAACAACCAGAAAAATCCCACCCAGCAATAGTGAATGAGGATTAAAGGACATGGATTTTCTGGGGTACATAACAGCTTCAAACCTGCACAGTGGCCTAACATCATGAATGTAATTAACACCAACGAATTGTGTATTTGAAAGAGGTTAAAATGGGGAATTTTAAGTTGTATATATGTTACCAGAATAAAAATTTAAAAAAGAAGAAAGCCCACAAAACTGTACAACACAGACTGAACCCTAATGTAAACTATGGACTACAGTTAGTAGTATAATTATAAAAATACTATCCCATCAATTGTAACAAAAGTACCACACTAGTGCAAAATGTTAATAGGGAAAACAGGGTGTGTGAGGGGGTATGTGGGAATTGTGTGCTTTCTGCAGGATTTTTCTATAAGCTTACAGCTGCTCTATTTAAAAAGAAATAAAGGGGGAAATGAAGGGAAAAACTCAATGGGTAATTACTGGAGAAAGATTTTTATTGCTTTGGAAACTGTAATAGCTAAGTCGGCTTGTGTCAACTACCTGCCTCTGAGGTGGCTGGCTTGGAAAAATGAGACTGAGAATTCAGGAAGGATGAGGCATGGAAACTAATTTACTCTGGGCAAATAAACATGCCAACATATTGTTCTGAGATAGAGAGAGAACCAAACTATATCCAAATGGATGTACACATATTAAGAGAAGAAAGAAAGGAAGTGCCCTAGTCTTGTCACCAGTTGGGCATGCTGGGTGGAAGAAGAGAGAAGAGAGAAGGAATGGGAGAATATCTCTCCTCAGCAACTGTTCTTTGTGCCTGAAGCAACATCCTGAAATCTAAGTGGAATATTGCTGGGCATCGAAAAAGAGCAGGATATCCTCCATTGTATTAAATTGGCCATGGAGCCACCAGGCCCCAGTTAATCCAATCATCTGCAGTGGTCCCTTTGCTCCTTTGTTCCAAATCAAGAACCCTTGCTATGCTTTGTTCCAAATCAAGAACCCTTGCTGGTCTCTGTGTGCATGTGCTTCACTGCAAATACAGAATAAAGCCCATTACAGGCTCCACAATCAAATCCGCTGTCAGAACAGCAGCCTTTCAAGGTAATAATGTGGATTCATGCACAACCAAACACTCAAGGATTTTGGAGAGTGTGTAGAGGTAACAGATCTCTGACCAGCATGTGAAATATGATAGATATCTGAAGCTAATTTCCATTCTTTTAAAAGTTGATTTCTGAAATCAATGATCAACAATGTACTTATTCTCTTTAGGATTTTATATTGCTTACTTAAAGAAAAATATGCAAATTGATGACTGTATCTGTCACATGGCAGCACCTAATGCATTCCTTAAACACATTGTTTTTACCTTTTTTTTGCAATGGGTTTGCTGCAAAAACAGAGATTTCGTGAAAACCATCACTAAATTTAAGCCAAAACGGGAAAGGAAAAGATTCATATCAACATTGTCATCACTGGCCACATCATTTCAGGCAAAGCCACCACTAATGGCTACCTGATCTACAAATGTGGTGGAACTGGCAAAGAACTAGAGAAAAACATGAGGAGGCTGCTGAGATGGAATGGGAAAGGGCTCCTTCAGGTATGTCTGAGTCTGGGATAAACTGAAAGCTGATCATGAGCCTGCTATCACCATTGCTGTCTCCCTGGGGAGATTTGAGACCAGCTAGTATCTTCTGCAATGAGAGATGTTAAATCCAAACAGTTGCAGGCTTTTAAGGGAGAGGTAATGACTTCAGCAGTCAGAAGAAAGAACTTTCATATCCACTTCAGCCAGCCAGTCTCTCCTGGAAAACTTATCGAAAATCTACATCAGAGTTGCTAGTTTGATGCCTGCCCTACAGAATTTGGACTTGTGCATTGCCGCAGCTGCATGAGACCCTTTTACAAAATTTCATGCTATGTGCAGATATCCCCCCTTCGTTCTGTTTCCCTAGAGAACCCTGACCTATACAGCTTTGGTACTAGAAGTGGGGTGGTTCTTGAGAAACAGAATCTTCAAAATGGGTTTTTGCAATTTGTTTACTACTCTGATTAGACTCAAAGGCCCTAATGACTCTATTTCCAGCAATCAAGATGGCACTGACAGTCCATGTTGTGAGTTAGCAATAGAAATGCAAAATATCACCATTTGATTCTGCTAATTGTATGCTTATATGAGGCAAGGCTCCAGGTGGCAGTGTTTTTGACTCTTTAACAGAGTTTTGTGGAGTTAAGAGGTATAATGATGTTGGCTGGTTATTCCTAGATATCCTGGATACAGTTATGAGGGAAAGGGATGAGCTGAAGGCTTCAAATTTGCAACTTAAGTGCTGTATGAAAGATGTAAAAGTATCTATATGCCTGAAAGAAAATCTTATATCCTGTGGTTGCAGACTTGAGATCGCTGAGAACCAGACCGAAAATCTCATTATGTGAGTAGCAGATTTACAACACAAACTAAAATCCCAATCTTTCAGGTTGTCTACTGTTAAAGTGAGGGCACTTATCGGAAAGTAATGGGATCCTGAAAATTGGGATGGGGATATAATGGGTTGATAACAACGGCAGTGGAGGCTCTGAAACCCTAGATCTACTGAGTTTTTGCTAGATAAACCTGTAATGGTCAGCCCTAAGGAAACAGCCACCCAGTCTCTAGCTTGCCCTGAGGAGACAGCTACCAAATCTCCAGTCTGCCTTGAGGAAACAGCTTCCCAATCTCTAATCTGTCCTGAAGAGTCTGCCATTCAACCTCCACCTAAAGGGATTAACCCTTATTAAAACTGTAACCACCTCTCCTGGGGAAATAGCCCTCATTCCTGTCTGGAAAGACTAATTTTTTTTCACCAGATGAAACTATAAGGGAGTGCCCTGAGGTAATGGGCTTGAAAGACACTTTTAATTCTTTTCATGACCTACCCACAGTACCCATCTATTCTTCCAGTCCTATGACTAAAGTCCCAAGAGGACCTGAAAGGTGAGGTACAAAGTGTGACCCATAAGGAGGTACACTATACTCCAAAAGAACTGCATGAGTTTTTCAATTTATATAGACAGAATTCAGGGGAATATGTATGGGAATGGATATTAAGGGTGTGAGATAATGGTGGCAGGAATATGATGCTGGATCAGGCTGACTTTATTGATATAAATCTTTATTGATATAAATCCCACTAAGCAAAGATCCTGCATTCAGTGTTGTAGCTTGAGGGGTAGAAAGGGTAACAACAGTTTGTTTGGGTGGTTGGCTGAAACCTGGGCCAAAATGTGGCTGACAAAAGGATAGACTAAGCTTGCTTAAAATTAGGCCTAAGAGTCACCCCCAAGAGAACCTCTTTGGTTGCTCAGATGTGGTCTCTATCTCCCAGCCAACACAACAAGCAAATTCACTGCCCTCCCCCTGTCTACGTGGGACATGACTCCCAAGGGTGTGGACCTTCCTGGCAACGTGGGACAGAAATCCTAGAATGAGCTGGGACTCGGCATCAAGGGATGGAGAAAGCCTTCTTGACTGAAAGTGGGAAGAGAGAAATGAGACAAAATAAAGTGTCAGTGGCTGAGAGATTCCAAACAGAGTTGAGAGGTTATCCTGGAGGTTATTCTTATGTATTAAATAGATACCACCTTTTTAGTTAAGGCATAACAGAGAGGCTGGAGGGAACTGCCTGAAAATGTAGAGCTGTGTTCTAGCAGCCATGTTTCTTGAAGATGATTGTATAATGATAAAGCTTTCTCAATGTGACTGTGTGATTGTGAAAACCTGTGTCCAATGCTTCTTTTATCTACTTATGGACAAATGAGTAAAACATGAATTAAAAATAAATAAATAATAGTGGCAACAAATGTTAAAATAAATTTTGTAGATTGAAATGCTAATGATCAATGAAAGGGAGGGGTAAGGGGTATAATATGTATGAATTCTTTTCTGTTTTCTTTGTATTTCTTTTTCTGAATTGATGCAAATGTTCTAAGAAATGACCATGATGATGAATATACAACTATGTGATGATATTGTGAGTTATTGATTATATATCAAGAATGGAATGATCATATGGTAAGAATGTTTGTGTTTGTATATTGCTGTTTAATCAATTAAAAAAAAAAGGTTGCTGACATTACCTGAGGTTGAAATGCCAGGACTACCCTGGTAAAATATAGATGAGGAGATCCAAAGGCTTAGATTTATTGGAAGGTTAGAGTGGATTTACCATGGAAAACCTGCTCATACACTCCAGGAATGCCCAGAGGACACACCTATTACCAAAACTGTGAAGAATAAATTGGTGAGACTAGCTCCATCATCCCTGAAGAGCTCTGTAGTCTCCCTTCTCTGTAGGTCATGTATTACTGTGGACACTGTTGTCATTGAGCTGGAATATTTAAATTCAAAGGGGATGATCAGATCCAGATTTGGCAAAAGCCATGTGACAACACTTAATCACCAAAGATAAGGTGGGTGTGGACACCATTACGGACAACAGATTCAAAGCAGCAGTAAAAACACTTTGACTTGCAGAAACCTATGGCATTGGCTACTAAATCATGGGGTACCTAGAAATAAAATAGATTATGGGCAGTCTACTAAATTCTTGTTTGATCTGTATAAGCAGAAGAGTTCTAGATCAAGTGAACAAAAGTCTAACTTGAATTACAGACCCAGACTCCCTTGAATCAGGGGAAGGCCAGGTACTCTTGGAGAAGGCCCCTGTTTCACTGCCAGAAATTTTTTTCCATGAAATTTTATATATTGTAATAAGTTATCCAATATTATCTATTTTACAGTACATTAAAAGTTCTTTTTAATGTAAAATATAACATGTATACAAAAAAAGCAATACATTTCAAAGTACATTGTAACAAGTAGTTATAGAACAGATTTCAGAGATTGACATGGGTTACAGTTCCACACACCTTTTCATTATTATTTAAAAAGCATTTTTATTATAAAACATATATATACAAAGTAAAGAAAGAAAAAGCAATAATTTTCAAATACACTTCAACAAGTAGTTACAGAATAAATGTCAGAAATTGTCATTGGCTACCATTCTACCATCTCAAAATTTTCCTTTTAGCTGCTTCAAAACACTGGAGGCTAGAAAGACTATCAATATATGATTCAGCAATTGTACTTGTTTGTTAAATCCTGCCTTCTCTGTTATACCCCCTCCTTCTCCTTTGATCCTTCTTCCAATCCATAAAGATCTTTAGTCAATGCCTGTTCTGACTTTTTCATGTTGAGAAGTGATGTTGACACTAAGAGATAGGGGGATGTAATTAACTGATAATCTTGGAGATGCTGGTCCCACTGGGTTTCAGGATTTATCTGACCTAGGAACCCTGTGGGAATTATAGGTTCCAGGAAAGTAAACTTAGTGAATGAAACTTTTATAGGTTGTCAATATGAGCCCTAGGTGTTCTTAAGAGTCAACAGGAGTGATGTTGGTTGGGGGTTAGCACATCATGGCAATTAGCACTGTGCTGGTTTGAATCTGCTGTGTACCCCAGAGTCATGTCCTTTAATCCTCATTCAATATTTCTGGGTGGTATTCCTTTTATTGTTTCCATGAAGATGTGACCCATCCAATTGTGTGTAGTACCTTTGATTAGATGGTTTCCATGAGATGTGTCTCCACCTATTCAATGTGAGATTGCATACTAGAGCCCTTTAAGAAGGAAATATTTTGAAAAAACTTGAGAGCTACCAGCACTGACAGAGCCAACAGAATAGACAGAGCCCTGGGGAAGCTGTTGAAGATTCCTGGAGAGAAAGCTAACACTTCACATGTGCCTTTCCAGCTGAAGGAGAAACCCTGAACATCAGCCTTCTTGAATGAAGGTATCTTTCCCTGGATGCCTTAATTGAACTCTCTTATAGTCTTGCCTTAATTTGGACATTTTCATGGCCTTAGAACTGTAAACTTGCAATTTAATAAATTCCCCTTTTTAAAAACCATTCTATTTCTGGCATATCACATTCCAGCAGCTTGCAAACTAGAACAATATAACTGAAGCTTGCATAAGAGTAACCTCCAGAATAGCTTCTTGACTCTATTTGATCTCTTTTAGCCACTGATACCTTATTTTATTACACTTCTTTTCCCCTTTCTGGTCTGGAAGGTATTGCAAATCCCACTGCGCTATGGCCAGAGCCAATGCCAGGAGTCACACCCCTGTTTGTCATGGAGACTTTCATACCTGAATGACTTGTATCATGTAGTGGGGAGGGTAATTATTTTCCTTGCAGTGTTGGGCTTAGAGAGAGTGAGGTCACATCTGAGCAACAAAAGAGATTTCCTGGAAGCATCTCTTAGGCCTGAATGAGGGTGGGTCTTAATGTAATGTCACTGAAGATCTTATAAGTAAAGAAAATTGGACATAGAGAGGAAGCCACAGAGAACAGCCAGAAGTTGGAAGACAATGGAACCCAGAAGAGAAAGGAGAGGACTCCACCATTGTACACTGTCATGTGGCAGAAAAGCCAAAGGATCACCATCAGCCAGCCCCAGAACATCACAGTCTTCAAGGAGAAAGCATTATCTTTCTGATACCTTAAATTTGTACTTCTCCTAGCCTCAAAACTGTGAGCCAATAAATATCCATTGTTTAAGTCAAGCTATTGGATGATATTTGTTTCAAAAGTTAAGAAACTAAAACACTCCCCATTCCTCCTCCTGCCCCTGATATCATGCTCTACTTTCTGTCTCTATGAGGTTTTTTTTTAATTTTATTTTTTATTATGATCATTCCATTCTACATATATAATCAGTAACTCATAATATTATCACATAGTTGCATATTCATCATCATGATCATTTCTTAGAACATTTGCATCAGTTCAGAAAAAGAAATTAAAAGACAACAGAAAAAAAATTATACATACCATATCCCTTACCCTTCCCTTTCATGATCACCAGCATTTCAATCTAAATTTATTTTAATATTTGTTCCCCCTATTATTTATTTTTATTCCATTTGTTTTAGTCATCTGTTGACAAGGTAGATAAAAGGAGCATCAGACACAAGGTTTTCACAATCTCACAGTCACATTGTGAAAGCTATATCATTATACAATCATCTTCAAGAAACATGGGTACTGGAACACAGCTCTACATTTTCAGGCAGTTCCCTCCAACCTCTCCATTACATCTTGACTAACAAGGTGATATCTATTTAATGCGTAAGAGTAACCTCCAGGATAACCTCTCAACTCTGTTTGGAATCTCTCAATCATTGATACTTTATTTTGTCTCATTTCACTCTTCCCCTTTTTGGTCGAGAAGGTTTTCTCCATCCCTTGATGCTGAGTCTCAGCTCATTCTAGGATTTCTGTTCCACATTGCCAGGAATGTCCACATCCCTGGGAGTCATGTCCCATGTAGACAGGGGGAGGGCTCACTGCCAGAAATACTGTCAATCTAACTCCCAGCCATCCCTCAAAGAGACCTGTGGCCTTTTACCAGGGCAATTGTGCATTGGGGGAAAGGAAATGATCAGATATTTGAGGGACTATTAGACACTGGCTCAGAAGTGACATTAATTCCAGGAGATCCAAAACGTCACTCTTGTATCACCAGTCAGAGTAGGGGCTTATGGAGGTCAGGTGATAGATGGAGTTTTAGCTCATCTCAGTCTCACAGTGGGTCCAATGGGTCCCCAGAACAATTATGTAGTTATTTCCCCAGTTCTGGAATGCATACTTGGAATAGATACACTCATCAACTGGCAGAATCCCCACATTGGTTCCCTGACTTGTGGCGTGAGGGCTATTATGGTAGAAAAGGCCAAGTGAAAGCCACAGACCTGACCCTAGCTAGCAAAATGGTAATTCAGAAGCAATATCAGATTCTTGGAGGAACTGTGGAGATTAGTGCCACTCTTAAGGACTGAAAAGATGCAGGGGTGGTGATTCCCACCACATCCCCATTGAATTCCCTTATTTGACCTGTGTAGAAAACAGATGGGTCTTGGAGGATGGCAGTGGATTATCATAAACTTAACCAGGTGGTGACTCAAATTGCAGCTGTTCTTCCAGATGTGGTATCATTGCTTGAGCAAATCAACACATCCTCTGGTACTTGGTATGTATGCATCTATTGATCTGGGAAATGCTTTTTTCTCAATAACTGTCAATAAGGACCACCAGAAATAGTTTGAGTTCAGCTGGCAAAGCCAGCAGAACATCTTTACTGTCTTACCTCAAGGGTATATCAATTCTCCAGCCCTATGTCATAATCTTGTATGCAGGGACCTTAATCATTTCTCCTTTCCACAAGACATCACATTGGTCCATTATAATGATGATAATATGTTGACTGGACCTAGTGAGCAAGAAGTAGGAACTGCTCTAGACATATTGGTAAAGTCTTTGCATGTCAGAGGATGGGAGATAAATCCAACAAAAATACAGGGGTCATCCAACTCACTGAAATTTCTAGGTGTTAGTGTAATGAGGCATGTTGAAATACCCATTTTAAGGTGAAGGATAAGCTGCAGAATCTGGCCCCTCCTTCAACTAAAAAGAGGCACAATGCCTAGTTGGCCTCTTTGGATTTTGAAGACAACATATTCCTCATTTGTGTGTGGTACTTGGCCCATTTACCAAGTGGCCAGAAAAGCTGCTAGTTTTGAGTGGGGACTGAAATAAGTGGAGGCTCTGTGACATGTCCAGGCTGCTGTACAAACTGCTCTGCCACTTGGACCACACGATCCAGCAGATCCAATGGTGCTGGAAGTGTTGGTGGTAAATAGAGATGCTGTCTGGTGCCTTTGGCAGACCACTATAGGATAATCACAATGTAGGCCCTTATGATTTTGAAATAGATCTGCTGTCCTCTGCAGATAACTACTCTCCTTTTGAGAGACAGCTTTTAGCCTGCTACTGGGCCTTAATAGAGACCAAAGTCTTAACCATGGGCCACCAAGTGACTATGAGACTTGAGTTGCTATCATCAGCTGAATGGTGTCTGATCTGCCAAGCCATAAAGTTGGGCAAGCACAGCAGTACCCCATCATAAAATGGAAATGGTACATTTGAGATACGGCTCCAAGAGGTCCTGAAGGGACAAGGAAGTTACATGAGAAAGTGGCCCAAATGCCCATGACCCTCACTCTTGCACATTACCTTCTCTTTCCCTGACCAGAGCTATGGCCTCTAGGGTAGTTCCTTATAGTCAGTTTACTGAGAAAGACAACTTGGGCCTGGTTTACAGATGGTTCTGCACAATATGCAGGTACAACCCTAAAGTGGACTGCTGGAGCACTACAGCCTCTTTCTTGGATATTCTTAAAGGACAGTGGTGAGGAAAAATCCTCCCAGTGGGTAGAACTTCCAGCAGTACACTTGGCTTTACATTTTGCTTGGAAGAACTGACCAGAGATGCTTTTGTATACTGACTCATGGGCTGTTGTTAATGATTTGGTTGGATGGTCAAGGACATGGAAGGAGCATGATTGATAGATTGGTGACAAAGAGGTCTGGGGAAGAGGTATGCGGATAGACCTTTCTGTGTGGGCAAAAACATGAGCATATTTGCATCTCATATGAATGTGCACCACAGGGTGATTTAATCAGAGGAAGGTTTTAATAATCAAGTAGATAAGATGACCTGCCTTGTGGATACAAGTAATCATCTTTACTAGCCACTCCTGCCATTAACCAATGGTCTCATGAACAAAGTGGTCATGGTGGTAGAGATAGAGGTTATGCATGGGCTCAGCAACATGGACTTCCACTCACCAAAGCTGACCTGGCTACAGCCACTGCTGAGTGCCCAATATGCCAACAGCAGAGACCCACACTCAGCCCCTGATATGGATATTGTCATAAACCTAGTGGATTCAGTTGCTAAGCATGGGAAATATGGCTTGCTCCATTTCTGTTTCATGTATATCTTGTTGATAATGAGTACATATTAATTACGTATATGTCACAATCATTATTTATGGCTGTATTGATAGCTGGTACTCAGCAGTCTTCCATAATTCAAAGAAAGTGGCATTAACTTGCAACATGACCACTCACCTGAGCTTTGGCTAGATTGGAACACAACAATCCTCATTCCATCAAGAATGAACTTCTCTGGTTATTGTTCTATTGGTCATCCTCCTGGTGTGGCCTAGGGTATGTGGTAGATCTCACTATTACATCCTTCTCTTTCTCCAGGAATACCATCATTTTAAGCTGAATGGCTGACATTGGTGTATAAGAATAAGCAGTGATCTGCCATCGTTGATATGGTTCCTGGCAAGCACATGTCATTTCCTCTAGTTTGTGTTTCTTTTCATGAGACGAGGCAGATGGTGGCTTTGGGTGTCATTGAGGCTCTAAGAAAGCTGCTGGAGCTTGCTAGGTCACCAGTTCTGCCCAGAGAGTTCAAAAGGTTAAATGGATACCCTCCATAATACCTGCCACCCCAGTCTTATTCAGAGATAGACAAACAGTCTCAGAACTGTTTGTCTCATAACTCCCAGGAGTGTAAATCTTCCTGGCTACATGGGACAGAAATCCTGGGTTGAGCTGGGACTCAGCATCAAGGGATTGAGAAAGCCTTCTTGACCAAAAGGGGGAAGAGAGAAATGAGGCAAAATAAAGTGTCAGTGGCTGAGAGGTTTCAAACAGAGTCGAGAGGTTATCATGGAAGTTATTCTTACACATTATATAGATATCCCTTTTTCATTTATGGTATATTAGAAGGGCTAGAGGGAAGTACCTGAAACTGTAGAGCTGTATTCCAATAGCCTTGATTCTTGAAGATGATTGTATAATAATATAGCTTTTACAATGTGACCGTGTGATTGTAAAAACCTTGTGTCTGATGCTCCTTTTATCCAGGTATGGACAGATGAGTAAAAGAATGTGGATAAAAAATAAATAAATAATAGGGGGTGATAAGGGGTAAAAAAAATTGGGTAGGTTGAAATAGTAGTGGTCAATGAGTGGAAGGGGTAAGGAGTGTGGGATGTATAAGTTTGTCTCTTTTTTCTTTTTATTTCTTTTTCTGGAGAATGCAAATGTTCTAAAAATGATCATGGTTATGAATACACAACTACCCGATGATACTGTAAGCCACTGATTGCACACCATGTATAGAGTATACATGTGTGAAGATTTGTCAATAAAATAAATAATTAATTAACTAAAAGGTATTGATTTTTTTCTCAATCGGTCCTTTAAGTTTAATAGTAAAAGACTGGCTAATGATAACAATGCATCATAAAACCTTCAGAAGGAAAAGAATGCATTTTGGGTCATTTGTTTCTTTTTCTCCTTTTTTTTTCGCATGGGCAGGCACAGGAAGTCGAACCCAGGTCTCCAGCATGGCAAGCAAGAA
Source organism: Tamandua tetradactyla (assembly GCF_023851605.1). NCBI lineage: Eukaryota > Metazoa > Chordata > Mammalia > Pilosa > Myrmecophagidae > Tamandua > Tamandua tetradactyla. The sequence continues at coordinate 17,777,316 of NC_135353.1, forward strand.
CTCTGCCACTGAGCCACCGTGGCCCACCCTTGTTTCTTTTTTTGTGGCAGTTTTTAAAGTTATACGGTTTTAAAATAGTACTTTTGGGGGGGGGGGGTGGGCGTGATCCGGGAATCAAACCTGGGCCTTCCGCTTGAAAGGCAAGCATTCTACCACTGAACCACCCATGCGCCCAAAATCAGTACTTTTTAAATGGAAACAACTTGACCAAAAATCTGTCACAGAACTTTGAGATCAATTTAAATGCAGTTTAATGAAAAAAATTGATAGTAATTTCTGAAAATCAATCCATAACTACTGTTTGTGTGGTCATTGACCAAACTGTGATGGCAATTTATGGCAAGATCTATATTGAGCTTAAAAAACATCCAAAAGTTTAAATAAAAGATCTAAACCTCTCCCTTAAAAGCCTTCAATTGACTGGATTAAACTTCTCACATTGTGGAAGACACTTTTCGTAGATGTAATCAGCCAGGGCTGGGGCAATGTTTTCCAAAAGGTTGTGCATGCTCTGAAGCAGGAAGGTGGTGACACAAAGTACAGCACTCAGACTCAAAATCTTTGGAGCTAAGTGATAGCCTTGCATGAGTGTCTTTAACCTCTCTATGCCTCAGTTTCCTCATTTGAAAAATTGAGAGAATAGTACCCACTTCACAGGGCTATTAAGAGAAGTAAACAAGATAATATTTGTTACAGCACTTTAGAAACTATATATATATATATATATGATTGTTTGGCTTCTAATTAAAGTGAAAGAAGTGCTGTCCTAGACTTTTGGGAGTTCGACTAAAACTCTTCCCTTCCCTCAATTAAATCACCAACCCCCAATTTATCCTCACCAGAGAAGAGCCCAAGAGGGAGGAGATGGCTTAGTCAGCGTGAGACTCAAATGACATGAATAGAAATAAAAACAAAACAAAACCCACATGGTTTCAAACCATAAAATTTCCAGCCACAATTTTGTTTTCATAAGTTCTTTTAAACTGCCATTCCACTTAGATTTGCCACCATCCAACTTATTCAACTTGGGTCTCAAATCCCTGTGTACCTAAGAATGTCCATGTCAGATTTTAGGGTTCACCATGTACTATTCCTTTATACTTAAGTGTTTTATATACATTAAAGTCTCATCCTCAAAACAACCTTAAACAGCTAGTGAAAGACAGTTTTATTATAGAGAATTTTATAATCTATTATATTATCTATATGAATACAAATCATATTTTACAGATGAGGAAACAAATGAAGTAACTAGTCGAAGGTCACGCAGCTATGGCAGAGCTGGGATTAAAATTCTGAAGTCTGATTCCAAAGCCCATGCTTCTAACTGTAAAAATACACAAGCGAAAAAGAAAACAAATGTTGGGGAGTAAACATACTAAATAAACATGGGAATGGATGTTGGGGCAATCTTTTTTCAAGCCTTGATACCCTCTGGGGAGGCCGTAAGCAGTCAGAAAAGAAGTCTGGCATTTGAGATACAATGCGCAAAGGTGACAAAAGATAGGAGGCTTCTATAATGAAAAGGAAAAGGTGTGTGCAGAGGGCCTCTCATTTTCTGCACACATGGAGTAAATTTTTCTAGCCCCAAGTGATGGGTTTGCTCTGTATTGCTGTCACCTCCCCTACTCCTGGGCCCCCATATTTTATTACCCCGAAGCTGAGAACTGGCAAAGCCAAACACATCAGGAGGTATCCGCCAGGGCACAGGCCACCCTGGAGAATGCAGCCAATGCACACGAGGCCCTGTGAGCCGTATCACCCTCTCTCCGTGGTTGGTCAAGGTTACTATTTTGCCTTTTTGACATACTATCAATTATGCTGCCGACAGAGATACTAGACCTTTAGTTTTCTTATAAAATAGGAAACTGAGTTTAATTAAACCATCAGTAACTTGGACCTAATTATTTCAGACAGTATTTAATTAATGTTTCATGGGGACCTAATGTAATTAAGGTCCTTTAATAAGACCTTCTGTGACATTAAAATATATGACCTTTATCTTCCTTATCTACCCTATTCTGACAACTCAGATTTGTCATTTTCACTAGAAGGTATGGTTTGATTAAATAGAACAGACCATAAAATTAATCTGGCAAATTATACTTGTTTGTTTCTTTTTTCCTTCCCGTTCAAGGCCTAGTAAGTTAAGTCTTTTAATTAGCAGTGCAGATACAAGTGTTCATGCTACCCTTTTACTTTTAATTTGCCAAAGTGTTTCTTTTGTACATCAATTTTCAAGACCAAAGCAGATAACAACTATCCTTTATTAATCATGGTGAAGGACTCAATCTTTAAGATATGAAAAATAATGAGCTGTTCTTTACATTAACAGTTACTAGTGATTGTTTTAAGGTGTCCTGCCGTTAATAAAAAGGATTTAATTTCTGGTATTAATAAGCCATTCTAAACATATAAAAATCCAAATTTACATTGCAGCCAAATACAAGCTGCACCCTCAAGTTCAAGGTGATTTAAAAGGTGTTCCCCTATCCTTCTGACTTTCTCCCCACAAAGCTGCAAAACTATGGAATCTGATTGGGGGGGCTACTCTCATATTGTTTAAGTAAATGATTTGCTAAGAAGTTATCTTGGTCAATGAAACTGGTGAAATGTAGTCGAAAGACAAATTCATTTCAAGACATGAATCTTCATATCCCATCCCATTTTCAAGACCCCCAAAAGATTGGACTGCCTTCTATTTCAGCAACAAGGAGAAGGGACAATCATATTCTCAAAAAGACAAGATCTGACTTCAGCTTCAAGGAAAAGACCCAAAGTTGGGAAGGAAAACCGGAACCGGTTCTTTCCTGAGGCACCTATCATCTTGTTGCAAGGGAGTGAAATTAAGGGTTCTTTTAAGGGGGTGGGGAGGGAGAGATAAGGTGTGAGTATACAGGGAGGTTTGCAGGGGGTCTGGGGTATACCTCTCCTAACTATGCTGATGAGAAGCCCCAGCATCCAACGCAACTTTCTTGTGGCTACTGAGCACATGAAATGTGGCAGGTGCCACTGAGGAACTGACTCTTTGGTTGTATTGAATTTGAACTAAAATTTAAATTTAAACAGCCACAGGTAGCTGGTGGTTACCATACTGGGTAGGGTAGCTCTGGACTATCTCCTCTCCCCATGTGGAGAATGTTCAGAGCAGATAGCCATTGTGGGTATTGCAATATATGGGAACTAGATCCCAAACCCCTAATTAGTCCTCTGAGAGTGAGGCCAAACTTCTGTTGCTTGACTCGAACACCATTTCTAATTCGTTCTAATTAATTCCTTCCCTGGCAGCTATGAGGTGATGTCCCATGGAATATTTGCCCACAGGCTCCCCTCTGCCATTTCTCACTGGCCCCTCCCACAACTGACAAAGCTACTATGTCATCGGAGGTAGAAAGGAGAAAGGAGACAAAAAGGAGGTCCTATAAGCCACTTTTCTGCTGAAGGAGCCTAAAGGGAAAAAGTAAGAGATTTTGGAACACAGAACCCAAGATTCTGGAGCTTCTCCCACTGCGCTAAGTGGCTTTGAGGACACAGCAAGCCAAAGTCAAATCCAAGTACGTCCATGTACTAGCCATGTGACCTTGAGCAAGTCATTTCATTCTCTGTCCATCAGCGCACTCCTCTGTGAAAGGGGGGAATGACACATGCTTTGCAGAGTGGCTGTGAAATCCAAGAAGGCAGTGCCGAAGAAAGTGCTTTAGAAAACCGTAAGACACCACATACATCAATGTTACCATATTATATGCCTTTACTTCACTGCTCACCAGTTTAAAACTATGCCCAGTGCCATCTATGAAAGAAGTTTTTTTTGTTTTGTTCAATTCCCAGATTGAAACCCACAATGGTGAAGGTGAGCATGGGAGACTTGTGCTGGTTTGAATCTGCTGTGTACCCCAGAAAAGCCACGTTTTTTAATCCTCATTCCATATTGTTGGGTGGGAGCTTTTTGATTAAGTTGCTTCCATGGAGATGTGACCCACCCAGTTGTGGGTGGGACCTTTTGATTAGGTGGTTTCCACGGAGATGTGTCTCCACCCATTCAAGGTGAGGTTGCTTACAGGGGACCTTCAAAAGGGAACCATTTTAGGAGAAGCTTCAGAGCCCACACAGCCAGAGACCTTTGGAGATGCAGTAGGAAAACGCCTCAGGGAAGTATGATAAAATGAGGAGAGAAAGTTAGCAGATATCACCATATATCCTCCCAGCTGACAGAGGTGTCCAGAAGCTGAAGACCCCAGCAGATGCCAGCCACATGCATCTAATAGATGTGTTCTGGATCAGCCTTTTTTGATTGTGCCTTAATTTCAGCATTTTCACAGCCTAAGAACTGTAAACTTGCAATTTAGCAAATTCCCTTTTTTTTTTTTCATATGGGCAGGCACCGGGAATCGAACCCAGGACTCCTGCATGGCAGGCGAAAATCTGCCAGGAAGCCACCCTTACTCCACCTGTAAATTCCCTTTTTTAAAGCCATTCCACTCCTGATATATTGTACTCTGGCAGCTATAAAAAACTAAAACAGGACTCTTAGTCCTGATGGAAATGTCAGCATCAGAGGTGCCTCAGGAGGTCCCTTGGGACTCTGACATCACAGTCGGGCTCAAGCTGTAATTCCCACCACAGACTGTTCTTGGGACATCAGCAGCCAGGAAAGCCTGCCTACCCTCAGAGAATCCATTCACTGCTAGCTAGAAAAGAATGGTCACAATAGTAAACTCAGAAAATGTTACTTACAAGGTGCCCTTGCTTAAGAAAACAGACTGCAGAGAAGTCAGGGTAAATTCCCCTAACTTTTATTTAAACACTTTATAGAATGGATTGTGCTATATAGATTCAGCCAAAAGACAGCGAGACTTTTACCTGTAAATGCTTGGTTCAAATTTTCAATTAACCATAGAAACCCAAAGGGTGGCTGGGGGTTGCTGAGGGGGAGGGAGCTCAAGGGAGTTTGCTGGGGTCTTGGGAATGCCCCAGATCTTGATCTGGTTGGTTAGTCACGAGGATGTATATGTGTGTAAATCTTGGTTCACTTGTACACTTAAGATCTCGGCACCCCACTCAATGTAAATTATTACCTTGATAATTTTCTTTAGTTCAATTAGTGAATTTTAAAAAAGATGATCCATTATCACTGCAGAGGTAATGCCCACCTCAAGAAAGTATGACTAGAACAGAGAAACTTAATCTGGTATACACACACACACATACACATACACAGAAAGGAATATTACTCAGCTGTAAAAAGGAGTGAAGCTCTAATGCATGTTGACAACACGGATGAACCGTGAAGACATCATGTTGAATGAAATTAGCGAGACACAAAAAGATGAATATTGTATGATCTTGCTTAGATGAAATAACAAGAAAAAGCAAATTTCATAGAACCACAGAGTGAATTATAGGATGGGGGAGGGAGGGATTATTGCTTAATGGGTGCAGAGTGTCTGTGGGAAGTGATGAAAAGGTTGGGGGAATGGATGGTGGTGATGATAGCACAATAATGTGAATGTAATTAATACTGCTGAGTTGAACCCTTGGAAATGGTTACAATGGGAAATGTTAAGTTGTATGTATGTTACTACAATAAAATATTTAAAAAGAAAAGAAACAAAGAAGTGACTAGCCCAAGGCCATACAATCATATTGTGAGAGAGAATTAGAACTCAAGTCTCCCAGATGCTTGTGGAGGAAGTTTTAGGTTAAGGCATTATATGACAGCAAAAAGCAAACTTGTGCTCTCAGTGTGACAGAATTGACTTTTTAAAAAATCAATTTCAGGAGCAATTCATCGCTGGCAGCACTCACTCACCTAAATGTACTCCTGGTTCGCACACCTGGAAGCACCTCCATTCTCCCCCCAATCTCTTCCCTCCAGGGTCCCTTCCCACAGTTCCCTGATACCAACTATGGTGGGGGGGGCATGGGGGTCCCCATCTAAACTGTGGACCCAGGAGCAAACCCCGGGGGTGGGGGGGCAGGGTGGATAAGAGTTGGTGGGGGGTCACTAGGCATTAGCTCATTCAAAGCCCAGAGGGGTTATAGGGAGAGGGTGGAGAGGTTAAAGATGTAGAAAAAACACAGCCCTAAGAAATAAACTGTAAATTGTCCTTCAACTCAGCTCCTAACTCAAATAACAGCTGAAGCTAAAATGTCCTAAACTCTCTGTAGGGCGTCCTCCAGAAAGCAGAATTGCATACTTAAAAAGAGAAAGTCTGAAAAAGAAGCAAGAAATGTAGAAGCATGACAGAAAAATTCTAGTAAGCACTGATGATTTTTTATCATCGCTGACTTAATTTCCATGAGAAATGGGGCTAAGAACGATTAATTTAATTTAACAAAATAGTTGCAGGCTGCAGCTTACATGTAATAAATGGATTCTACTGCTCCGACACTAAATATAGAAAAAATATTTCCAACACAGAGAACAACTATATCTGAACTCATAAAGTGGCCCTTTTCTCGTTAATTCCTGTATTCAAATAATATGCTTGCCATCTCAGAGGATTATTCTGATAAACAAATGGCTATTTTGCATACCTCTTCCTGTTATAAAATCCTCTTCCTTTCAAGAATATGCGGACTGGGTAGTGATGGAAAACCGGTCATGTTAAAATAAAAATAATACAGACAGGAGTGCGAAAAAATAGATTTACGTGTTCAAATTAGCAAAAAATATACATGGCAGTGAAATATTTCAGTACGAAAACAAACCAGGCATCATTTTCATGAAATCGAATTTAGATTCTAGACTTTCCTGAAAAACCTAATTTACTCTAAATTCCCCGGTCACGACTTGTGCGCGCCTTACATGACAAGGTTAAAGAGATTACATCTGGGTTCATGTCAGCAGCATCTGCTGGTTAGTTCTCTGCATGCTGATTTAATGAGAGGTTATGCTCAGTTAGCCAGAAGGACTTCTGTTTCAGGCAGGTGCTTGAGAGAAGTCTTCATTTCCATTGCGGCGAAGAAGAGGGCTTTCAAAATTAGGCAACTGACGTTTGAAATAGTTTGATATTGTCACCACTTAGATAACTGTAAAAGCAGAAATTACAACCCGATTTTTTTTTTTTTTGAATTCGAAAAGGAAGAAACGTTGTTATTCTGAAATGGAGCTTTTGAGAAAACTGATTACTGCATATTTTCCAAAAACGACAGTCACCCTAAAGAGATTTATTTCTATGCAACACAACACTATGCGCGATTGTATAAATAATACACATACTGTAGAAGATAAATGTGTTAACAACTGCTTGTGCTTACCGAACAGGGGAGGAGAATTTTCAAAAATCAACCTCCCTGAAAAATCCTACTGCAAATTTTTTAATAATTTAAATTCATTAAAACATTTTCTATTTCAATTCACAAGTTCTTCAGAGAAGAGCTTAAAGATGTTCCTGTAATTATTGTAACAGGAAGGAGTTTGAGCCATTAAAATAATCTTTGGCAATTCAGTGTGATTCCCCTTATTTATGCAGCACTCTTTGCTGAGTGTGCCTAAGTCCCCTTTTGCCTTCCCTGAAATGGTCACTTCTAAGCGGTACATCACAAAGAGGTTCAAATTCCAAAATCAATCAAGTCATTTTGCCAAAGAAGAAGAATTTACAATCGAGTGATCTGTAATCATATAGATGCCTTATGATAATTATCTTCTCTCCCAGGAAATTTTTGTGACCAGAGATGTTAGAAGAAGAAGAAAAAAGGACAGGGGGCAGATGTGGCTCTCAGGATTTTATGGGGATGTGACTGATAAATGCCACACTTTTTATTTTTGTATGAAAATCCACTTTTGCATGCACCCTCCTCACATACCATTGTGCAAACTTAACAACTGGACATAGCTCCTGGCAAATCGCAGTTTAAATATTCATTTTCAGCATGCATAAAAATTATAAGAAGAAGACGGGCAATTTTCTCAACAGGCCTATCATAATCATGAGAAGAACTGATTATTCGTGGTAGGGGATACAGGATGAACAGGTGTTTGGGCTCAAGCGAATACATTAATTTCTCTACTCTCAACAACTGGGATTTCTGCTAAAGATGACAGAACTTTCTCCATTGCCTGTGCATTTGAGGAAAGCAGGTATGTGTGCACACTGGAGTAAACTGTGGCTGTTCTTAAATGACCACATACACGGGTTTCCATCTGCCTCAGAATTTATTAACCCATGCTTATTTTTTATTTTGTAGTGAGCGAGTTGAAAATCTCTATAGGAGCTGCTCATCTCTCTCACAGAGGTCGTTCACAGCACCAAACTAAAGTCTGTGACCCTCCTGGCTTCTGATAAAACCCCGCCACTGCTAGAGAGAATTCTGAAGGCACCCGGGCAGGGGAAGGAATGTAAAGGATTAGGATGCTTAATGAGTTCGAGGTTGACGAAATTGACAATGCTCCTAGTGTTTGATCAAACATTTAAGACAAGCTGAAGAGGCAGCAGGAAGTGGTTTCACTTGGGGACAATAAAAGCAAACAAACTGCCTGGTCCGGACAACTCAATTTCTGGCAAGTGACTGCATGTCTGAAATGGTCAACTTCTACCCCACAGTGACAGTGTGACAGTAGCCAGTGGGATTGAGAGGGGTCTGAGCCCTTGCACAATTGTGATACTCTATGAACTCAGAATAAAGGAAGATAATGGAAATATATTACTATCTTTTGGTCCTAATATGCACATTATGCACTAACTATTAAGGCAGGCTTACGATTTATTTAGATTTCTAAAATTGGATCTTTTGTGATTCTCTTGGACCTCTGGATGCTCACAGTTAATAAAACTTAATTGCAAGATATGTTATCGAAATTAGGCTGAATGATTTTGCCTGCATTGAGCAAACACTTAGTTGGGCAGGAGACTGAGCTCATTAGTCATCCTACAAACCTACTGCTGGCTGGAATTCTGTATGTTGGGGAAACTGCAGGACATGAAAGCTAGAAGCATTTTATTTCAAAGAGGGCTTCCTCTGAGGTCCTAGCAATGAGTGGGGCAGGTAAAACCTGGGGTGTGCAAACTAGAATTTACATGTCAACAGACGGCTTTAGCATACATTAACATATTGGTGGGAATTGAACCATTATTTATGTGTTAATGAAGACATTTTCCTGAGGATGGCTATGCATTTTTGCATAACTCCCACATCTAAAGTTTGGAAAAAATTTGACTTTCCCTGGGGTAGTTGGGGAAAATGAAAGGGGGGCTTTGCCGCGGGTGAAGAATTGGAAGTTATCACGAAGATGGCCAAAGCAGAATAATGCAGCGCATTCGTCCAACCAAACAGATTTCTATGAAAAAAAACACTATTTTTAGTATTAAAAAGTTTTTATAATATATTATATTTATACAAACATATTACATATTTTATGTATTTGTATAATACATATTTCAGGTGGCATGAAATCGGTTACTTGAGATTGCGGAGATTCGTCCTTCTCAGCATGAGGCTGCAAATTGAAACACGTATCCGGACTCCTAGCAAGTTAGAAAGGGCAGCCACCTTGAGAACATGCGCTCCTAGCAACCAGCCTCCCCGGCAGGGTATGTGAAGAGGTGGGGCAGAGGGTGCTGACCTTGGACAGAGCTCCAAGCATGCGCTTCAGAAATGCCAGTTTCCCACAAGGCCACGTTCTACCTTGTCTTAAAGCCTTTAAGGGGCAAGGCACAACTTCCTAGAATTGAAACTATTATGATTCCTCCCTCAGCCTCTGAATTAGAATCCCAACTTGACAGAGGAAGTCCTTTCCAAGATCAGCTGCCCCTTATTCAGCTCAGGCCTAGAAAAGTAGAAGGGCTGGATTCCAGGAGTTGAGCAGTGCTTTCCCCACAAAATTCAGCTGGAGAGCCTTGGATTGTGGAATCCCTGAAGGCCTTGGCCTCTGCTCCAGCCGAGGTCAATATAGAGGACTCTGCAGGTACAGGAGAACCATCAGCCCTGCCCCAGAAACAGGGAACTCAGCACAACCCCTCTCCCAGTAGCTCTGAGGAAGCTAAGACGTTCTGTCTCTCCAAAAGCTTGAAGACCTCTGAATGAGATACTGGGATAAAGGACAGTGTCCGGTCAGCAAGGTGAGTAAGGGTGAGTAGGAGATGGTGGTAAGTAGGTGAAAGGGTACCCACCCACCCACCCACCTCCAAACTCCCTGAAAGTGTAAAGAGTAAAGAAGGGCGAGGTCTCACCGACTTTTGCCAAACACGAAGGTAGGGCTTTACTTTGGTTTAGACTGCTTCTATAGCACTTGACAAAGTATGTCTTACTTTAAAACAGTGGTATCCAAACAAATGGCTTTATGCAATGGAATCCCTTTGCACCATCTCCCAAGCAAATTATCCTGCAGAATTCCAACAATAAAGCAGACACAAGCAGGATTGCTCCTGCAGGTGGGGGGACAGTCCCCAAAGGCACACCAAAGGGTCTGCAGCTCTTCAGGCTCCACTGAAGAATTTCTGTCCCCAGCAGTCTCCCCTCTAAACTGTAAACCCTGCAGAACAGCAACCATATTTTTCCCATGTTCCTACTTTGAAAACCTATCACTATCACACTGCCTGGTGAATGGCATGAACAAAGTGAAATTAAGTTGACAAAGGAGGAGGAAGAAAATCACATGTGCCAGAGAGAGTTAGGATGTGTCAATGGAGATGAAAATGGTCAGTCACAGTTAGATGTGGTGACTGAAGGACACCTGTTTGGGATGCAAAATGAATAAGGCTGGCCCCAGGCAACTCACAACCTGGTATAGAGAGAAAACAGCAAACACATAATTAGGACATCCTATGATTAAAGCAGCATTTATATACATGATCTATAAAGGTAGGAGTCCAGAACCCTGACAGCAGATCAGGGAAGGCTTCCTGGAGGAGGAAAAGTTTGCACTAAAACATAAAGGTCTGCTCATGTGAAAGGGACAGGTAGGCAGGAGCCACACTGTGAAGGCCTTTACATGCCACTTTCAAGAGTCTAGGAGAGACTTCTGAGAACTAAGATGGTGTGAGATGCTCCAGGGTATCGTTTCCCCACAGACCCTTTGAAGTAGCAAAAACTGGCAGAACCAGTAGCAAAAACTAGCAGAGCCATCTTCTTCAGAGCTCTGGAAAACAGTTAAAGGATCACAGTAACTGCATGAGCACCAAATCAAGAAAATGCAACCTCCTGGTCTCTCCCCAGACCCTTCCCCAGATTGGTGTGGAGCCAGTCTGTACTCTCAGTGTGAGTCCCTGGGCCTGGAGGGAGCAGAGTAATCCCTAAGTACATACTGGGGTACATGTAAATCTGTGCCAGTCTATCTGGCAGCAGCCTGAAAGGTTCACCAGCCCAAAAATTGCCCTGCAAGCAGGAGCAGCTTGCAGCACAGCTAGATGAATGTAAGAAACAATCAAATGCTAGGCGTTGCAGGCTCAAAAACATACAATAGAACACCAGATCAGGGGAAAGTCTATTTCATAGAGAAAAGAGGGGGCACTTGTTCCTATATAGGGGAGAATTCCTTAGGCCATGAGCACATGCCCAAGAAAAGGCACATCATAAGAAAATGCAGCTTTGGGAGGTCTTATCTCTGAAGGATAGCTCCAGTCAACACAGAGCCAATTTTACAAAGACTGGGAAAGGTGCTTTTTGTGTTGGTTTGTTCAGTTTTGGTAGCTCCTTGAACTCAAGGAAATCTTAATCGTATCACTAGATGTATCTGGAGAAATTCACTTTCAAAAATGAGGGAGGCATTAAGACTTTCCCAGATAAACAACAGCTGAGGGAGATCATCACAACTAAACCAGACCTACAAGCAAAGCTAAAGGCAGTTCTTCATATTGAAAGGAAAGGACACTAGGCAGCAGATCAAATGCAAGAGAGAAACAAAGTTCCCCAGTAAAGGTAAATTATCTTATACAAAGGTAATTACAATTATAAATTACAAAGACAAAATATTGATATGACAATTACCCACGAATATAATTATAGTCAAATGCATGGGTAATTACAAATGCCAGTACCATATTTTTTATATGTAACTACACATTTTACTTCTTATAGAATCTCAAAGACAAATGCATAAAAAGTAACGATGAAAGGATGTCCAGGTAATTCAGTGGTAGAATGCTCACAGAGCCCTGGGTTTGATTCCTGGCCCATGTACCCCACCCCACAAAAAAAAAAGGAGTGATAAATCTATGGTTTTGGATATACCATGTATAAAGATATGCTTTGAGAAAAGAACATAAAGATGGGGGGTGGGTGGTACACGAACCTATTTGTGTATGCTATTGAAGTTAAATTGATATCAGATCAAACAAGATTGTTACACATTTACAATGTTAAATGTAAGCTCCATAACCACAAATAAAATATCTGAAAAACATATGCAGAAAAAAATTAGAAGAGACTCAAAACTATTCACTACCAAAGATTAAATAAATGTAAAAGTAGGCAATAATAGAAGCCATTGCAGGTCAGAAAAGGTATAAGATTTATGAAAAACAAATAGCAAAATGCAGAAGAAAGTACTGCATTATCAATAGTTACTTTAAATATAAATGGATTAAGCTCTCCAGTCAAAAGAGGTTGGCAGAATGCATAAAACACCATGCTTCAACTATACGCTATTTAAGAGACTCAACTTAAATTCAAAGGAAACAAGTAGGTTGCAAGTGAATGGATGGGGAAAAATATTCCATGCAAACACTGACCAAAACAGAGCTGGGATAGCTGTACTAATATCAGATAAAGTAGATATTAAGTCAAAAACTATTACAAAGGACAAAGGTCACTATATACTGATAAAGGAGTCAATTCAAAAGAAGATATGACAATTATAAATAAATATGCACCTAACAGCTGAGCCCCAAAACAGATAAAGCAAATATTGACAGATTTGAAGGGAGAACTAGGAGGTTCTATATTAACAGTAGGAGATCTCAATATATGACTTTCAATAACGGATAGAGCATCTAGTCAGAAGGTCAATAAGGAAATAAAAGACTTGAATAGTACTATAAACCAACTAGATGTAAGACATATAGAACACTTCACTCGTCAAAAACAGAGTACACATTCTTCTTGAGTACATACAAATCGTTCTCCATGGACTTTCGCTAATAATATAATTATATTAATATTGTTTCATCAATTATCATAAAGGTGCCACACTAAAGCAAAACCTTAATTGTATGGAAAACTGTGTGTGTAGGGGGCAGTATATGGAACTCTGTCATTTCTGCATGATTTTTCTGTAAATCTTCAACTGCTCTAACTAGAAAAAAAATTAGGAAGAGTCTATGGGAGGTTCTGCTTGGTGGGTGTAGAGTGTAAATTAAAACTAATAAATTACAAACAAATAAGAAAAATTAAATAAAGGGGGGCGATAAATATCTTAAAATAGAACAAGTAGTACTGAAAAGAAGAATGCCACATTTAGGCTTACAGCAAACACAACGTCTGTGATGAATGGATACTGAATAAGAAAGTTGTACATGAAAACCCACATACTTGGACAGAACAGAGGTCACGAACCCTGACTCACAGGAATAGTTTCTAACCACTACTTCACCTCACATTGCCCTGCCTCCTGTTTCTGAGGAAATCACAGTTGAATGACAACCATGAGGAATGATATTCCTGAATGGCAGAAACATTTCTGTGAAAGGCAGCATGGTATGGAGAAAAGAGATTTGCAATAAAAAATACAATGGTCAGAATCCCAAGCACATGTATTTTTCCTCTTTTGGATTGCAGTTTTCTGAACAGTGAAGCAGGGGTAAAAATGCTTAGTCATTAGGGTAGATCATGATGATGATGACAACTGGTGAGGAGGACGAGGAGGATGGCAATGGTGATATCTAACGTTTGATGGAAGTCAGAGAGTGCAGGGTCCAAGTATTGGTTCTATGAATAGTGTGTGCCCTTGGCTAAATTATTTTATGTCTCTGAGCCTCAGTTTCTTTACGTGTAAAATAGGGCTAACAAGCATACCTTATTCTTTGCTTTTATGCAATTTTATTGATATGTATTATATATTCAGATATCATATAATCATCCAAAGTGAACAGTGGTTCACGGTATCATCATATAGTTGTGCATTCATCACCACAATCAATTTTTGAATATTTTCATCACTAAAAAAAAAAGAATAGAAATAAAAGTAAAAGTAAGAAAGAACACCAAAAGCATCCCATACCCCCCATACTCACCTATTATTTATTTATTGTCTCTTTATTTTCTTACTCATCTATCCCTGCACTGGACAAAGGCAGTGTCAGTCACAAAGTTTTCACAATCACATGGTCATACCTTAAAAGCTATATACTTCTACAATCACGTTTGAGAATCAAGGCTATGAGATTACAGTTCAACAGTTTCAGGTATTTCTCTCTAGCTACTCCAATACACCAAAAACTGGAAGGGGATATCCATATACAGCACGAGAATAACCTCCAGAATGACCTCTCAACTCTGAAATCTTTCAGATACTGAAACTTTATTTTGTTTCATTTCTCTTCTCTCTTTGGTCAAGAAGTCTTTCTTAATTCTATGATGCCAGGGCCAGGTTCATCCCCAGGAGTTCTGTCCCACGTTGTCAAGGAGATTTACAGCCCTGGGACTCATGTCCCATGTAGGAAGGAAGGTAATGGGTATACCTGCAGAGTTGGCTTCAAAAGAGAGGTCACATCTGGGCAACAAAAGAAGTTCTCTGGGGGTGACTCTTAGGCATAATCATAAGTAGGCTTAGCTTCTCTTCTGCAGGAATAAATTTCATAAGGGCCAAGCCCCAAAACTGAGGACTGACCCATCAACTTGTCAGTCCTTACTTTCTTGTAAGCAAGTCCCCAATGCTTACAAGAATATCACATACCTCATTCTTAAAGTTGTAAGAATTGAGCGACAGCTTGCCCTCCATAGTGCTGGCACATGTTGGTCTCCTCTGTCTTCCTTGATATGACATTCAAACACATGGAGCCACTTCTGCTTCCATGAAGGGAAATCATTAAACATAATACTCACCTGAATTTCTTTATGGATGGGGAGAATCATTGACTCCTTCAAAAAAAAGAACAGGCGTTCTCCTTAGCTCACCCCCGAAAAGAGTCTAGCTTAACTCTACTGAAGTAGAGAGCCACTAAATAATCCCAGTCATGTGACAAGGTCATATCTGGTTATTAGAAAGCTTAGTGTTCCAAACCCCAATCAAAACCATTCCTGCCAGCCCTAAAGAATACCTAGGGCTTTATCTGAGATTCTACCAAGGTTCCATGTACTATGATTACTTTCCACAAACCTACAACCTCCAGATGGCTTCCTAGTCCAGATAAGTTTTGAAATACAGAGGGCCCAGCCTCTCCAGAACATCAACTAGTTCCATCCCCCTACCCCATATTATTGACAGCCCTTTTCAATGTGAACAAGTTAGAATGGGTATTGCTCAAATACCCCTAAATATTTGGAAAAGGATCAAAGAAGGAGTTATGACAGAGAAGTTAGCATTTAACAAATTAGTACGACTGCTGAATCATTATATCGATACTTTGTTTAGTCTCCAGTGTCTTGGCACAGCTAGAAGGAAAACCTAAAATTGTGGAACTATAACCCATACCAAACTCTGAAATTTGTTCTAATACTAGCTGTTGTGGTGTGCTTTGAAATTTATTGATTTTGCATATATGTTATTTTTCATAACAAAAAAATTTAAAAAGAAGAGAAAGCTTAGTGTTTAAGAAGCTCTTTTAATAAAGGAGTAAAGAGGTGATGAGGCTGGCAGGCGATGGTGGCTCAGCAGGCAGAGTTCTTGCCTGCCATGTCAGAAACCCGGGTTCGATTCCCGGTGCCTGTCCATGCAAAAAAAAAGAGGTAATGAGGCAATGACTTTGGGTATGGAAAGGAGACTGTGAGTTTAAGAGTTATAAATTAAAGGAGCAGAACTGGCTGGTTGTGAAAGGCTATCCTCTGGTTACTTTTGGTCTCTCTAGCGGCAAGCAGAGTGTCATCTCTAGCTGTCCCCTATCCCAGCAACAGATCCACTTTCAGTGAGCTGCAGCCACATGAGGGAGCCACGAAGGGAGGGAGAACTGAGTCTCCTGTTAACCGAGCCCAGGCTAGCCTAGCCTGGAGGTGTGGCCAGGAGCTCTCACCTGCCTTTCTTTTTGATTCACAATTCTCCATTTTATAAGTCCCTTTGTCTTAATTTTCTTTTAGTCTATTAGCCACCTGCTATCCAACCCGGAGGCTCAGAGCTTTGTTTTCTTAGTGTTTCCAATCTGGACATGATACTACACTTGTCATTTACTTAGTAGCTATAATAGAAAAAGCTAAAAGGTACAATCACACTCAGAATTCCCTTAACATTGTTCCTCTCTAGTGAAGGGGCCATGACTTCACCTTAAAAAACTGAAAATACAGGGGGTCTCTCAATTATGTAGGATAAGGCTTGACCAACAGCCACACCTACACCTCAGCAGCTGGTAAGGAAACTCCTTTAAAATAGCCATATCTTGGGTCCCTGGACCTGATAGATCCTGAAATGCAGAAGGCTCAGCTTCTTCAGAACATCATCTAGTTCCATCACCCTATCCCATATATTAACAGTCCCTTCCAACATGAAAAAGTTAGAATGGGCATAGCCCAAATACCCCTAAAGAGTGGGAGAAAGATCAAAGGTGATAGTGGAGTTATACAGAGAAGGTAGGGTTTAACAAATGAGTATGATTGCTGCATCATTATACTGATAATTATTTTTTTCTCCAGTACATTAGAGCAGCTGGAAGTAAAAACCTAAAATTGGGGAATGGTAACCCATATCAAACCTGAAATCTGTTCTACAACTAACTGCTGTGATGTTCTTTGAAATTCATTGCCTTTTTTGTATATGTTATTTATCACAAAATAAAGAAGAAAAAAGAGGAGGAGCATAACAGAGAAGAAAGGGTTTAACACATGAGTATGACTCCTGAATCATTATTTGATATTTTCTTTGGTCTCCAGTGTCTTGGAGCAACTAGAAGTAAAAACAAAAAATCGTGGCATTGTAATCCATATCAAACTTTAAAATCTGTTCCATAAATACTTGTTAAAATGTACTTGGATATTTATTGCTTTTTTTTGTATTTATGTTACATATTTCACAATAAAAAAAACTTTTAAAAAAAGCCAAAAAAAATAGCCATATCTCGAATTCTTTGATGACTTCTGATAAACAATCAAAGGCAATGGAAGGGGGAATAGGGCACTGCCAGAATTTGATAAGGAGTTGACCCTGCCCATCCGGAAGCCATCAATCATCAAAGCCATTTTATTCCAGTTTTGCTCCTGAGAACAAAAAGGGGTTTCCTTAATCAGAATCACTGCTTACACCCCACAGTGTTGCTCACTTGGGGACATACATTTACATTACTGACTTGTTCCAAAGGTTAAATGTGATCATATATATAAACAATGCTTAACACAAAAGTAGGCACTGCATACTAATAGCTATCATTATCAGCAGTATTTCTTCATCCCACCAAACATGCACTTGACAAATATTGATTGACTGAATGATTTAATGAATGTAGTCCCTTAAAATGGGATGATCCCATAGATACAAATATCTTGGGCAGTTTGCAAACCTCTCTAGAACTATTAATCTCTAACATCTATTTAAGGCTTTTCCTTTTACCAATATCTTCATATAAATACTTTTTCATTTCACTTGCAAACTATTACCACACCCATTGCACCCAATACCCTTACCTGCCCTATTTTTTCCAAAGAAGTTGTCACCTTCTCATATAAAATATATTTAACTCTATTATGTTTAACTGTTTATTGCTTGTCTAATGCCTCTCTCTCTCACACACACACAAACACTAGGATGCAAGTCTAGGAATCTTTGAAAAGTTTCCTGATATACCCTAAGTACCTAGAAGAGTGTCTGGCACATAATAGACACTCAGTAAACAAGAGGGAGCAAAGAAGGTAGGGAGGGAAGGAAGGAAGAAGGAAGGAAGGAAGGGAGGGAGGGAGGGAGGGAGGGAGGGAGAAAGGAAGGAAGGAAGGAAGGAAGGAAGGAAGGAAGGAAGGAAGGAAGGAAGGAAGGAAAGAAGGAAAGAAGGAGAGAAGGACCTGTCAATAAGAGGGACCAGGCACTTAAGCTCAAAATTGCTTGCTCTGGAGAAACTTGTTAAAGTTGGTTTGATTTGGAGTGGCACACAAAATTTTAAAACTGTGATGAGACCTGCGTTAGGAAGTGAAAGGAGGAAGGGAACCCATACACACGGTGATCCTAAACTAAATGGGCCGAAATGTCTGTAGAAACCTCTCCTTCAGAATGAAGCTTCATTACACTTTCTGCTCTCCACAAAAAATCAGTTCATTTTCTGATGGTATTTTACAGTTTACAAAAACCTGTTTCCTATTACATCCTTTTATTAACAGAATCTGAGACGGCAATGATTGTCCCTCTTTAAAAGTGAAATTTATGGGGGCTCACAGAGAAGAAACAACTTGTCTCAAGGGACACAGTTAGTCCATGACAAGGCCAGTACTCAAAGTCAGCTTTTCAGCTTTCTGGCGCAGCACCCCACAGCTTCTCCACATTGCTCGCTTGTTCACAAATAACTCCCAAGGCCTTTTCTTTTGGGGCTTGACATCTGAGAAAAAATGTAAGTGCCCAAATTCCCCATTACAAAAAACAACTGATTTTGAACACCACTGTAATGATTACTCTTCTGTTCAAAAATCACTGATACATTGTATGCAAATTTTACCTTGGGGCCAAAAAGCTTTTGCTGGCACCTCATTGAACATAGAATAAAGCCAAAGTCCTAAGGTCATCCTTCAGTGTTCTCAACAATTTAGGCCCAAAGCACACCTTACATTGTGGTGCCTTCTAGATCCTAACCATTCTGATCACCTCACTGTTTCTCAAACATGCCTTGTACTAGCCTACTTATGGGCTTTTGTGCTAGTTGCTTCCTCCACCTGGGATCCTTGCCCAGTGTGTCTTTCAAGGCACAGCTCACAACTCACCTTCTCCAAGAATCCTTTCTATGTCACTTCAGTCAAAATAGCTCCCCCTCTCTCCTCCCTACTCCCACAGTACTTGAGGCCTTCTGCAAATATCCTGAGGAGAGACTGCCTTTTACTTCAGATGGGAATGTATCTCCGCCCACAGAATGAGCTCCTGAGGAAAACTTCTGCTTCCCCCATTAATACCCAGGTCAGAGTAACCGATAAAACAATGGAGATATAACAAGGCTAGCATCAGCCTGGCTTCATGATTTAATGCAGCTGCATATGGCTGAACAATCAATTTCCTTCTTACAGAACGAAAGCTTCTTGAGGTCAGATAATGGCCATTCTCCAGCAGGAACTTAACCGTGGCCTCCCTCTGTTAAAAGCCTGTTGGGCTTAAAAGTAAGTGATAACATACCAAAAAAAAAAAAAAAAAAATCAAAAGGCAACTAACTATAAAGTCAAAGGGTAATTTACCAAAATTAGGACAAAAGGCAACCACAAAGGCTGTCCTCAGGGTCAAGAGTCTCTTTTCTCACAGAGGTTCTTCCTGTGGTCACTGCCTCTTTTAAGAGATCACCACATATTTTAAAACTTAAATTGAGCCCCCAAATCAAATGGAAATTATATCGAGTGGGAGCTGTTAAAGCTCTAATGAAACAGACCGTAATTAAGATAGTATGCGCAATAAAAAACACTCAGAAAATTAGGAATAGAAGGGAATTTCCTCAACATGATAAAGGGCATATATAAAAAACATTATACTCAATGGTGAAAGACAGAAACCTTTCCCTCTAAGATCAGGAACAAGGCTAGGATGCCAGCTGTCACCACTGTTACTGGACATTGTTTTGGAAGTTCTAGCAAGAGCAATTAGGCAAGAGAAAGAAATAAAAGGCATTCAAATTAGAAAGGAAGAAATAAAACTCTCCCTATTTGCAGGAGATGTGATCAGATACACACTCGGAGAACCTAGAAAGTCCACAACAAAACTACTCGAGCTAATAAACAAATGTAGCAAAGTGGCAGGGTATGGGATCAACATGCAAGAATCAGGGTGTTTCCCATACATTAGAAAATAATATTCTGAAATTGAAATTGAAAGAGCAATTCCATTCACAACAGCTTCTAAAAGAATAAAATGCCTAGGAATAAATTTAACCAAGGAAGTGAAGCACTTGTATACTGAAAACTATAAAATGCTGCTGAAAGAAATTAAAGAAGACTTACTTAAATTGCAAGACATGCCACATTCATGAATAGGAAGATTTAATATTAATAACATGTCAACACTACCCAATGTGATTTGCAGATTCAGGTCAATTCCTATCAAAACTCTAGCAGCCTTTTTTTGCAGAAATGGAAAAGCCAATTCTCAAATTTACGTGGATACCTTTAGGACCTTGTGTTGAGCAATGCTTTACAAACCAATGCATAAGCAATAAAAGAAAAATAGGTAAATAGTACTTCATCAAATTTAAAATCTTTTATGCATCAAAGGACTTCATCATGAAAGTAAAAACACAACCTACAGAATAGGAGAAAAATATTTGGAAACAATATATTTGATAAGGGTTTAATATACAGAATATATCAAGAAATCCTACAACTCAACAACTGAAAGAAAAAAACCAATTAAAAATGAGTAAAAGGGGGCGGGCCGCGGTGGCTCAGCGGGCAAAGTGCTTGCCTGCTATGCCGGAGGACCTCGGTTCGATTCCCGGCCCCAGCCCATGTAACAAAAACAAAGAGAAACAAAATACAATAAAACAAGAAAATGTTTAAAAGATGTTTCCCTTTCTTCCTTCCTTCCTTCCTTCTATCCTTCCTTCCTTCTCTCTGTCTTTCCTTTAAAAAAAAAAAAAAAAAATGAGTAAAAGACCTGAATAGGCATTTCTTCAAATAAGATATACAAATGGACAAAAAGCACATGGAAGGGTGCTCAGCATCATTATCCATTAAGGAAAAGAAATCAAAACTACAATGAGATACCACTTCACACCCACTAGAATGGCTACTTATTAAACCAATGAAAAATAACAAATGTTGGAGAGAATATGGAGAAATAGGAACACTGGTTCATTGTTGGTGAAAATGTAAAATGGTACAGTAGCTGCAGAAAACAGTTTAGTCCTTCTTCAGAAAGTTAAGTATATAATTGCCATATCACTCAAGCAATCTCATATCTGGTTATATATGCCCAAAGAATTGAAAGCAGGGATCTCAAACATATATTTGCACCTGATATTCATAGTGGTATTACTCACAATTGCCAAAAAGGGAAGCAACCCAAGTGTCCATCAATAGATTATTGAACGAACAAAATGTAGTATATACATACAATAGAATGTTATTAAGTTGTAAAAAGGATTGAAGTTCTGATACATATGACAACATAGATGGACCCTGAAAATATCATGTTGAGTGAAACAGGCCAGACACAAAAGGACAAATATTGTGTCATCTCATTGATATGAAATACCTAGAAAATTTCAGAGAGACACAGTAGATTATAGGCTACCAGGGGCTGGGGGTGGGGTGCAGCAGGATGTAGGGAAAGAGGTTAATGGGTGCAAAGTTTCTACTGCAGGTGATGAAACAGTTGAGGCAATGGAACATTAGTAAGCGTATTTTTATTTCATTAGCCCAGTTTTTTGCTACTCATCAGCTATATAAACCTGATCAAGTCCTTTTCCCAGTTAGCCTCAGGTACCTCATTTTTCAAAAATACAGAGGTTGGATAAGATCAGTATTTATGAAACTGGAGTAATTGATGCACCTCTTTGAAAGCAAGAATGACTTCTCAGGTTCCATGCACTAGGATTACTTTCCAGAAACTTACAACCTCCAGATGGGTCCCTAGACCAGTTAAGTCTTGAAATGCAGAGGGATCAGCCTCTCCAGCAGATCAATTACTTCCATCCTGTTATCCCATATTATCGACAGCCCCTTCCAACATGAAAAAGTTAGAATGGGCATAGCCCAAATACCTCTAAAGAGTGGGAGAAAGATCAAACAAGATAGTGGATGTAAAGAAAGAAGGTAGAGTTTACCAATGAGTATGATTGCTGAATCATTATATTGATATTTCTTTCAGTCTCCAACATCTTAGAGCAGCTAGTTGTAAAAACTTAAAATTGTGGAAGTGTAATCCATACCAAACTCTGAAATCTGTCTACAACTAATTGTTATGGTGTGCTTTGAAATTTATTTCTTTTTTGTGTATATATTATTTTTCACAAAAAAAGAAGAAAAAGTCAATTGTGATGATAAACACACAGCTACAAGATGATACTGAGAACCACTGATTGTACACTTTGGATGATTACATGGTAAGTGAATATGTAATATATATGAATAAAATTGCATTAAAAATTTTAAAAAGACAATGCTAGGTCTACTAAAAAAAGGAAAGAAACAAATAAAATAAATATTAAAAGAAAAACTTGTCAGTGACAATCTAGAGCAATACTGTCCAGAAGACATTCTATGGTATTAGAAATGTCCTTTTTATATCTCAGCTATCTAATATGATAGCCATTAGCCACATGTGACTATTGCACACTTGAAGTATGGCTACTGCAACATAGAAACTGGATTTTAAATTTTATTTCATTTTCATTTTAATGGAGTCCCTTAAAGCCAAGCTCGGAGTGCCCTTTAAGAACGCAAAGGCCCAAGATGGCAGAGAGAGAAGCTGCAGGATTCCATTCCCCCAGAGAAGCTTTGAACTATCAGCAAGAATAGGCATAAATATCTTTCCCAAAGCTCCAGAAACAGTTAAAAGACTGCACAGGGTGAGTGCTGAATCAAGCAAAAAGCTGCTTTAAAGCAGGAGGATCTCCCTCCCTGGATGGTCCTTCCCCTACCACTTACTGGTTCGGTGCAGAGCAGGCTAGCATTCCCAGGGCAGGTTCCTGGTCCCCGTCCAGGAGGGAATGGAGTTACCCATATGCACATACTGGGAGCATGTAAGTCTGGCCCAAACTTTCTGGCGGTGGCCTGAAGTTCTCACTGTCCCAGAATTTGTTCTGTGTATAGAAGGCGGCTCACTGAGCTCTCCTATAGAGCATAGTGGGAGAGCAGACAATTTGTGCTGCCTGGGGCAAGGGGTTGATGACTATAGGACATAAGGTACAGTACCTGGGACCCTGAGGAAACCAATGAATAATCTCAAAAATGTTTAACTGAATAACATTCTCCATCATTGCTGTAGTCCTAGCCATAAATTTAGGATTAACCCCATTCCACTTCTGAGTTCAAGGCAAGAGGGGACATTCCTATGCACTTGACCTGGGGAATTCCTTTGGCCAAAAGCATGTGTACACATGCCGAAGACAAGACATGTGCAGAAAGGACCAGGGAGCTCCCACACTTTGGCCTGGATCTATTCTTTAAATGCTTTATATGGATAATCCCTGAAGGAAAGCACTTGTACAGGTCAATATGCAAAGACTGAGAAAGGTGTTTTATCTTTTTCCTTCACCTTTATTTTTTATTTTATTTTAGCTCCTGGCATTCAAGGAAATCTCTATCATAACACTTGCTGGATATAAGCTTAAAAAACAGACACTTCAAATACTAACTTCCAGTGATAACATATTAAAATATAAAATTGTCCAGGTTTCAATAACAAGTTAGAAAACATACAATATAAATATACAGGAAGTGATGGCCCAGGCAAAGGCATTAGAAATTATTAATAAGGAGGATCAGACTTGAGAAATAGCAGAAAAAAACTTTCAAAAAATCATTCTAAATGTGCTCAAAACGCTAAAGGAAAACATGAACACCTAAGTAAAGGAAATCAGGAAAGCACTAGATGAACCCAAAGAGAACATCAATAGAGAGATAGAAATTATGAATAGGGACCAAACAGCTGAAGACCAGAGTAAGAGAAATTCAAATTCTCTAGAGGGGTTCAACAGCAGAATGGAGTTGGAAGATGAAAGAATCAGGGAACTTATGGATAGCATCCAGTCTGAGGAGCAGAAAGAGAGAAGGAAGAAAAATGATCAGAGCCTGAGGAACCCATGGGACACCATCACACATACCAATATATGCATTATGGGAGTTCCAGAAGGAGAAGAAAGAAAGAAAGAATGTCTGTAAACTTCCCAAATTTAACAAAAGACATCGATATACACATCCAAGATGCTCAGTGAACCCCAAACAAGATAAACTCCAATAGATCCATAGCTCACCATGTTATAATCAAACCGTCGAAGTCCAAAGAGAGAATTCTGAAAGCTACAAGACAGAAGCAATGTGTTACCTACACGGGAGCCTCAATAAGATTAAGCACTGATTTCTCATTGGAAACAACGGAGGCAAGATGGCAGTGGGAAGACATATTTAAAGTGCTGAAAGCAAAAAACTGTCATCCAAGATTTCTATATATGGTAAAACTGTCTTTGAAAAATGAGGCAGGGATTAAGACATTCCCAGATAACGCAAAGCTTAGGAACTTTGTCACTACTAGACCACCCTATGAGAAATGCTAAAGTGAGTTCTACAGGTTGTAAGGAAAGAACACTAGACAATTGAAGAAGTCACAAGAAGAAATAAAGATCTCCAGTAAAGATAATGGCATGGGTAAATATAAATACCACTACGATTGTGTTTTTTGTTTGAAACTCCACTTATTATTCCCCACTGGGTCTAAAAGGCAAATGCACAAAATGTGATGATAAATTAGTGGTTTTGGACTCACAACATATAAACATGTAATTGATAACAAGAACTACATAAAGGAGGTGGGGTGGAGGGGTATGGGAATATAGTTTACGCATGCTATTGAAGTTTTTTTTTGGTATCAAAGCAAACGAGATTGTTGTATATTTAGAATGTTAAATTTAAGCTCTATGGTAATCACAAGGAAAATACCAGAGACTATGCAAACTTATAGAGACAGAAAGAATACAGGTTATGAGGCATGAGGGGGCAGGCGCAATGGGGAGTTAGCTTAAAATGAGTGTAGGGTTTCTGTTTAAGGTGAAGGGAAAGTTCTAGTAATGGATGGGGGGGGAGGGTACTGCAACATTGTGACTGTCATTAATCCCACTGAATGGAATGTTTGTGAGGAGTGGGGATGGGAAAGTTTACATATCTATTGCCACAATTGAAAAAGAGAAACTAAAGATATAATGAAAATTAAATGCAATACATGATCCTGGTTGGGATCGAAGAATGGAGGAGGAAAGGTGCAAAAGGACACTATTGGAACTAAGAAAAAATTGGAGTATACACTGTAAGCTTTTTATCAATGCTAAATTTCTTGAACTTAATAACTAAACTTAAGGTGATTATATAAGTGAATACCCTTGTTCTTAGGAAATGTATATGGAAGCGTTATATGTTCAAGGAATATGATGTATGCAACCTGCTTTCGAATGTCCAGAAGACAGATATCAATCGATCAATAATTGATAGACAGATAGAATGAATGATATGGCAAAGGTGGCAAAATGTTAAAATTGGTGGATTTGGGTATCTTGGAGAGGGGTGGGTACATGGTATGGTTCTCTGTGTGGGGTGTGTTATTTTTGCAAATGTCCTGTAAGTTTGAAATTATTTCAAAATAAAAAGTTTTTTTTTAAAAAAAAAAAAAACCTGAAGGGCAAAGATATACAGTCACTCACAGTGCAGTTTCATACTAATTCTCACCTTCCATGTTTCCCCACCTCCTTGCTCTTCAGCCATACTGGATTGTCTCCGCAATCCAGAAGAAGCTATCCTGCTTCATCTCCCTGGGCATTCCTCCCCCACCCAGTCTGCCTAACGCCACTAATCCTTCTGGAGTGAGCTAAGGAATCACCTCCTCTAGGCAGCCCTACCGGACCTATCTCTCCTCCACCATTCATTTAGGCTAGGTGCCCCTTTCTACATTCTGTACTTGCTTCCATCATAGCCTTTTTGCAAAAGCCTGTGTATTGGCCTGTAAGCTCCCTGACGGCATATTGATTCTGTATCCTCTGTGTTGGGCACATAGTATGTATTCAGTAAGTTTGTTGAATAATTAAGTACATGAATTAAGTACTACCTCCATTCTATAGATCTGAAAATGGAGACTCCTATAATTGAAATGATATACTAAATGGAACTCAAACCAGAATATCTTAACTCTAATTTTATCAGTGCCTGCTCTTGACTCTTAGCACAAATGTGGAGTCAGAGCCGAGGTATGTTTCAGCCTCCAGATATTACTGTGCAATCTCTTCCTAGTTCTAATCTCCAGTTTTGATACCACTGCCCTTATCATCACAAAATGAATGTCTGTCCCCAAGAGTCCCATCTACTGTTCCTACATCCTGAGGGCTGGGAATATGAGGAGAGACCAGGGATGGAAGTGCCAAATATAAGTGGCTCTAATGCACACTGGTATCCACAAGTCTGCTCATTATGGGACCAGAAAACATCAGGGACTCCAGGCAGACCATAGGACTCATCTTTGCAAGTCAGAGCAAGATACCTGATGGGTGGATGCAGCCCCTGAGGTGCATGGCTTGGCAAGTATATAGTTTTGTAACCCCATCTTCTACACAACGCAGGCCCATGCTAGGGCACTCCATTTAGCGAAGGGAGCATGGAGAATAAGCATATGTGCCCCTGACAGATGTGCCCTCTCTCTCCACCATCTTCATGGATAGAATCAGCAAGATGGCCAGGACAGGGGCATAAGGATGGGGAGTAAATATTGGCAGGGACCATAGTCCATCCATGCTAGGCTCCTCCCCCACCCCAACCCCACCCCTGCCCAGTAGGCCTTCTTTCAACACTTCAGAACCCCTCTGGCAATGCCAAATCTGCTTCCTAGAGTACCAGGTACTCTTCCTCCTCCACTGAGAGCACCTTGAGGGCAGAAGCCAAGTGTTATTTGGCTCTATGACAATGGGTCCCAAACAAATCACATCCATTCATCATATACTGAGTGCCTCCAAGAAGCCAGGCTCTGGGCTAGGTGCTGAGGAAGCAAAGAAGGAAGACCTGGCCCTTGAGGAGCTCTCAGTTGAGTTGATGGACAGACAAAAAGAGGTGATTAAACAGTGTGGCAAGATCTCTGAGAGAATAAACACATGGGGCATCAGACAGCATCATGGAAAGCACCTAATCTAGTCTGGGGGCACGAGGCTAGGGCAGAGTCATGGAAGATATTATGGAAAATGGGCGACCTGAGCTAAATCTTTAAGGTTGGGTAATGCAAGGAGGAAGGGTGTGCAGTGAGGGAAGGAGTTCCAAGCAGAGAAAGCAAATGTGCAAAGATGGAGGCAAAGGAACAGAGTCTGATCAAGAGCAGTACAGAAGCAATTCCTTACAGTGTGATGAAGAGGCAAGGTAAGGTCAGGCAAGAAAGATGAGGCTAAAGAGTTGAGAAAGGGACGGGTATGTGACTTCTGTATTCTTCCCCTCTAGAAGTCCCCAAAAAGCTCACTTAAGATGCAGACCTTGTAGCCAGTGATGGTTGATTGCTCTGGATTTTCTCTTGACCCCTCTACTCTTCCAAATCCAGAGACTGTCATCCTGGCCCCACCCACAACAGACCTAAAGGCCTTCTTTTGTGGATAAAGAACCAGAAATTGGCTTTCCTAGCTTTGTTCTGCTACTACGAGGATTTTCTGCCACCTGTCCTGGAGCTGTGACTCTAACCAGTACAATAGAGGACTGGCCATTTCTGAAGAAAATCAAGGACCGCTTCAACTTTCAGTGGGTTTACTTATTGTTAGAAACGGCATCATATAAGGACGTTTGAAACCTTCAAAATTTTACAGAGGAAAATACCTGTAGAAAGCATCGTAGCCCAATACCCTCATTACAGGGGGAAAGTAAGATCCAGGGGGAAAGGGTCTTTGTCTAAAGTCACACAACAAGCAAATCGGGTCCTCCTAAGCCAATGCAGTGGAAAGAACCCATCATTTAGAGAGAGATCAAATCTCAAATTTTGTCAGTATGTGTGTAACCTTAGACAGGTTGCTAGGATTAAACACACAAGATGAAATCTGTAAAGGCCATGTACAGTGTCAGCCAGGAGTAGGTTCTAATAAGTGGTCACTATCATTATAATTTCCCAGAACTTTGGGTAAACTCACATCTGCATCTGTATAATATAAGCCAAGAGATTAATCTGCACACTGGGAAGAGTGAGAAGTAACAGCTGACGGATGAATTGGGTGCTGGGTCATCAAACCGCTTTGCTATGACCTTCGAGGTGAGGCCCACCTGGCAGGGCTGTTGAACAAAACACAGATTCTTTTGACTCCTAAGAATGAAAGGAAATCAGCATCACCATGAGAAGGTAGTGTGCACTGCCTGCGAAGCTGACACTAGTACACATTGGCTTACCTATTTAGTCCTGAATCCGATTTAGCGTCGATTTAAATGTTTCTAATTTGTGTACCTTGAGACCTGGTGATGTTTCTCTCCAGCTCTCCTCGGGGGAAACAACCTAGGAATGCAGGGCTCCTGCTTCCTTGTTTCCCCTGCCATTTGTCCCCATTCATTAAGACCTCTGACCATCATATTCATGGAGTTTTACTTAAATACAGGAAGAATTATTGACCTGCTCCTTAATAGGGCATAGTATCAATAACACCGTAAGATATGCGACCAGATGATATGGTATAAATGCCCTCAATGTAAAAGTGTAAGCAAACTGTAATGTGGTGGAAGGATAACTGGATAAGAAGTCAGGAGGTATCTTTCCAGGTCTGATTTTTGCTAACAATAAGCTCCATCATTTTAAGAAAGTCACTTAAGCCTTCTGAGCCTTTTACCTTATCTCTTAAAAACATAAATAATTTTTCCCCACCTGTGCTATATAGGTCATAAGGTTGCCATGATGATGATGATGATGACAACCACAACCACCACTACCTCCACCACCTAACATTTATTACTGAGTGCTATGATTATGTCCCAGGCACTGAGTTCAGTACTTTACTTACACGGTCTCATTTATTTCCGACAGGCACTTTAAGAAGTATCATCAATCCCCATTTTCATAGATGAAACTGAAGCTCAGAGAAGTTAGGCAACTTCTATTAATGTGCAGAAGCAGGATTCGAATAGAGATCTGGGCTCTTAATCATTCCTTGGTCTGCATTTTATCAGAACCCTACCTAATCTTTTGGCAACAGTTTTAACTAGGAGTCAAACAAAGGTTCATGCCAGATCTCTTTCTTCAAATGTAATGCAGTCAGCACAGATTAACCCTGGAATTATTCTTGAAATGAACTGAAGTCTCTCTAAATTATTTAGTTAAAAAAATGATTTTTTTAATTCTCTAACCCTTTTTAGCAGCCACGGTGAGGAAAGATAAGACTTTGATCTCCATAGGTGAACAGTACTACTTTTTTCTTCATTCTAGTTGGTCAATTGTGGCTCTTTCTGAGGCCTTGGAGATATTATAAAAGCTATGGAATTTGAGCAAGACCTCAAATTAATTCAACAGGACTCCTGATGCAATCTGTAACAAGAATATACTTTGTATCAAGTTCTGAAAGGAAAAAACTAAACCTCATATTCTAAGCAAAAATAAAAGATTTTAGATCCGTATGACACTAATTGTATATATTTTTTTCTAACAGCGGGCACATCTCTATTATAAAGGATATTTTATGTTCTTTCAGAATTAAACACAAGAGGCCCCTCTGTCAGAGACCAAATCCCCCATCATCTCAGTGAGTGCTCTCCAGAGAGCCTTGATAGAAACTATCTCAAGCGATTGTGTCAAATGTAGGAGACTATGACGCAGAATTGGAATCATGGGGTAATTTGTTAATCTTTTTTCATTCAAAAAAGGACTTCCTCAAGTACTATGATTCATTCCAATAATGTCTATGCATCTAGCTCCGTGATGGGTAAGAAGCAAGACGCTGTCCCCTCTCTCTCCCGCAGAGGAATTTTCTTCTCCTGGAGGAAGTTTCAATTCTCTTTAGGAAAGAAGAAAACCCAGGTGAAAGCAAGACAACTACTCTCGCACCAAGCCTGCTCTGTACTAAGCAGAGTGCCAGGTCCTTTCAGCTGAACTAAATTATTTAATCCCCACCTAACCCAGTAAAGAAGGCTTTACTATCCACCTCTCATAGATAAGAAAATTGAAAAAGTCCGGGAGTTTAATAAACTTTCCCAAATCATCCAATTAGCAAGTGCTCAAACTCAGATTCAAAGCCAGGTTTGCCAGATCAATTCCACTGTATTTGCCCACTATATCACACTACTTTAAAGAGTAAAAGTCCAATAAACTGTAGGCAAGTTGGATCTGAATCCTGACCCTCAGAGATTTCATGGAAGCAAAATTAACATTAAGTCTACAAGAGGGCCAAGACTAGGGTGAGGCAAGAGAGGCATTTAGGGCACAAAATTGAAGGAGTCATGCAAATGTCATCAGCCATCTCCTAATGAAGCACAGCACAATTCACTTTACTGGTACGAAGATAATTCGATTTAACCCTGGGATGCGCTTGTACCCCCCTTCAAGTGAGTATCTCTTTAAAATTTGCACCCTAAGCACCTTGCTTGCCTTGCCCAAATCCCAGCCCTGGTCTGGAGTGCACCTCCTTCTTCTACCCATAAGCTCATAGTTCCAGCACAAGGCTGAAGAGTATAATCAAAGCTAGGCAATCATAATAATGGAGGCAATTTTTTTTTTTTTTTTTTTTTTAGTGTTTATCCTGTGCCAGGTACTGAACGCAACATAGTACACGCTTTGTCTCCTTTAGCTCCCACAAGAACCCTGGGAAATGACTTTGCTCCAGATATTCAAATGGCTCATTACTTTAGATTTCTGCTTCAGCATCACCTCCCAGGGAGGCCTTCCCTGACCATTCTCTCTAAAATAGCAACTCCCATCACTCTCTAGCTGCTTATCCTATTTCAGTTGCCTTCCTAGCACTTATAACATCTAGCACTCATTCACTCATTCATTCATTTTTTCATTCACTCGTCTGTTTGTGCTTATTGTTTCAGTTCCCCACTAGAATGTTAAGTGCCACTAGTCTAAGAACTTTGTTTAGTCCAGGACTCTATCCCAAGGTACTGAAGATTACCTTCAATTAAAAATGTATTGATTAAATGAATGACCTTAGCCAGATACATATGACCCTAAAGCCTGTGCTCTTATCTACTGGCACCATCCAAGGACAAAAGATTCTGCATTGGGGAATTTCTTCTCAAGCCTTAGGACAACCTCATTGTCTTTTTTTTTTTTTATAACATGGAAACATCCAGGTTCTATTTGCTCTCAACACTCTGAGAAAAGTTTCTTTCTATTCCTCTCCTGATATCTTGTTCCCTTCCAAAGCTGTGCTTAAGGCTTCAGGGCTCTTCTCGGGCAGTTCTGGCATTCCCCCAAATCTCAATTAAACTGCCCACGTTGGAGACTTGATTCCTCCTTTCAGTTCTCTGTGAATCTGGGCTCCTTCCAGACTACTGATTGGTGACTACGCATTGCTGACCCCTGCTACTAAACCTTACCCTTGGGGAGGTATCAATTTCACCCCAGTTCCTGTAGAACTCACTTTGAAAAAAAGGCACCATCCCATGGAATAACTCTGTTGTAGGAACCCAAGGGTAGGGAGAGTCAAGGGACTTAATTGCCAAGAAAGGGTTTCTTTTTCAGGCTGCCAAAGAAATCTTATATGGAAATTCTACCCTCTTTGGTCAAATGCTCTCATAACTATATTCTAACGATCATTCGAACAAAGCAGCAATGAAGTTAATGTTCAATAGCAAAAAGCCAACATACCGATTTACTTGATATCCAAAATGTGGTAGGAGGTCATCAGGTGGAAGCATCTTCAACAAGGAATGCAGGATGCCAACAGGAGCAGAAGAAACATTTTGGTGCACTTTTTTCATTGTTATTCTTTAAGAATACATTGAATAGCCACCCAAGTGATGCTGCTCTGTCCATCCCTTCTTAAGTTGGCAGACTATCTCTAAATTGTTTAAAGGATAAAGGGAATGACACTCCTCAGAGAATAGTTTCCTTATTGGTGTGTCACTTTATTGAAATCATTTTATAGTTATTTTTAAATGTCATCATTTTGTAGTGAGTGAATAAATTATTTTAAATTATATTTTAAAAACTGATTGTCTTTATTAGCACAATCCCATTTACTAAGATCCTCGACCAATTCTATGAGACTGCACTACCCTTTAGTGGCTCAAGGAATTTATATAGTGTTTTATAAAGATCAGTAGAATGGAGACTTCCGGAGAAGATGGCGGCTTAGTAAGACGCGCGGGTCTTAGTTCCTCCTCCAGAAAAGCAACTAAAGAAAGAAACAATACGAAACAGCTCCCGGAGTCACGACAGAGACCAAAAAGACAGCGTACCCCATTCTGGAACAGCTGAACGGGCAGGGAAAATCTGCTGCGGTGAGATACCCGAGGGGCGCGCGTTTTCCCGGCCGGGGCGGCTGGCGACTGGGGTCCCCTCCACACACGTGGCTCCCCGGTCTGACTGGGAACGTTGGATAGCGGGGCCCTCCCGTCAAGCTTGGCATTTCGGGCCAGCTGGGCAATTAGGACCGGCACTCTCCCAAACCGCGGCGGCCAGCGACCCCCGCCTCCACGTGCGGTTTCCCGGGCCGACTGCCATGCAGACAGACGAGTGCCACGAGCGCCACCTACTGGGCAGGAAAAGAAAAACAGAGCCCAGAGATTTCACAGAAAAACCTTTCAACCAGCTGGGTCCCACACCCAGGGAAATCTGATCAAATGCCCAGACACCAGCAGAAAATAATGGATGACGCTCGGAAAATTGAAGATATGGCCCAGTCAAAGGAACAAACCAATAGTTCAAATGAGATACAGGAGCTGAGACAACTAATGCTGAATATACGAACAGAAATGGAAAAACTCTTCAAAAACCAAATCAATAAATTGAGGGAGGACATGAAGAAGACATGGGCTGAACAAAAAGAAGAAATAGAAAATCTGAAAAAACAAATCACAGAACTTATGGGAGTGAAGGACAAAGAAGAAAAAATGGAAAAAACAATCGATACCTACAATGGTAGATCTAAAGAGACAGAAGCTACAATTAGTGAACTGGAGGATGGAACATCTGAATTCCAAAAAGAAACAGAAACTATAGGGAAAAGAATGGAAAAACTTGAGCAGGGGATCAGGGAACTGAATGACAATATGAAGCGCACAAATATACATGTTGTGGGTGTCCCAGAAGGAGAAGAGAAGGGAAAAGGAGGAGAAAAACTAATGGAAGAAATTATCACTGAAAATTTCCCAACTCTTATGAAAGACCTAAATTTGCAGATCCAAGAAGTGCAGCGCACCCCAAAGAAAATAGACCCAAATAGGCGTTCTCCAAGACACTTACTAGTTAGAATGTCAGAGGTCAAAGAGAAAGAGAGGATCTTGAAAGCAGCAAGAGAAAAACAATCTGTCACATACAAGGGAAACCCAATAAGACTATGTGTAGATTTCTCAGCAGAAACCATGGAAGCTAGAAGACAGTGGGATGATATATTTAAATTACTAAAAGAGAAAAACTGCCAACCAAGACTCCTATATCCAGCAAAATTGTCCTTCAAAAATGAAGGAGAAATTAAAACATTTATAGACAAAAAGTCACTGAGAGAATTTGTGACCAAGAGACCAGCTCTGCAAGAAATACTAAAGGGAGCACTCGAGTCAGATACAAAAAGCCAGAAGAGAGAGGTATGGAGTAAAGTGTAGAGAGAAGGAAAATCAGATATGATATATATAATACAAAAGCCAAAATGGTAGAGGAAAATATTATCCAAACAGTAATAATACTAAAAGTTAATGGACTGAATTTCCCAATCAAAAGACATAGAATGGCAGAATGGATTACGACCCAGCAATACCACTGCTAGGTATCTACTCAAAGGACTTAAGGGCAAAGACACAGACGGACATTTGCACACCAGTGTTTATAGCAGCATTATCTACAATTGCAAAGAGATGGAAACAGCCAAAATGTTCATCAACAGATGAGTGGCTAAACAAACTGTGGCGTATACCTACGATGGAATATTATGCAGCTTTAAGACAGACTAAACTTATGAAGCATGTAGTAACATGGATGGACCTAGAGAACATTATGCTGAGTGAGTCTAGCCCAAAACTAAAGGACAAATACTGTAAGGTCCCACTGATGTGAACCGACATTCGAGAATCAGCTTGGAATATATCATTGGTAACAGAGACCAGCAGGAGTTAGAAACAGGGTAAGATAATGGGTAATTGGAGCTGAAGGGATACAGACTGTGCAACAGGACTAGATACAAAAACTCAAAAATGGACAGCACAATAATACCTAAGTGTAATGTAACTAGGTTGGAACACTGAATGAAGCTGCACCTGAAATATGTTTTTTTGTTTGTTTGTGTGTTTGTATCTTTGTTTTTGTTTTTTTCTTTTTCCTTTATATATATATATATTTTATTAGTATTATTATTTTAATTCTCTTCTCTATATTAACATTCTATATCTTTTTCTGCTGTTTTGCTAGTTCTTTTCCTAAATCGATGCAAATGTACTAAGAAATGATGATCATACATCTATGTGATGATACTAAGAATTACTGAGTGCATTTGTAGAATGGAATGATTTCTAAATGTTGTGTTAATTTCTTTTCTTTTTTTTGATTAATAAAAAAAATTAAAAAAAAAAAATCAGTAGAATGAATGAGCATTCTACTTTCAAAGAAGGCAAAGCTTTCCCAATCTATAACTTTATTTTCATGTTTCTAGAACATGAATCTGAAAGCTGAGACTCACTGGTAATATTACTGAAAAATTTTCTCATATTGTAAATTTATATATGTTGAAGATTTCATTTTAGAGCACACCTACAAACAGGTTCTTTTTTTTTCTTGCAGGCTAGGTAATTTCACCAAAATGGTGAAAGGTTTAATATTTTTTTTTAATGAAATTATGTGCAATGACATAAAACCGATGAGTTAGCACATTTCAAAATCCATATTTTTAAAACACAAAGATGTTCAAACCAAATTGCAGTCTAAAGGGCTCAGAAAAATTATCTGCAGACGGATTTAGCTCGGTGAACAATTAGAAACAATACTGAAAGCTGCTCATTTATGTCCCTCCCCTGTCATCACCTCGTCTGGGTCTTTCGTTGATGAACTAAGAAATATAGGGAGAAAAAAAACCCCCGAAAAACAACAAAGCAGGGGTTTTCAATATGGTTTTTCTTCAGGGAACAATAAAAACATTAAACTTTATACATTTAAGTGTCTGTGCACAGAATGGTAGCCCTTTCATGGAAGTCCAGCTTGGGTTTTGTCTGGGCTGGGAAGGCGGGAGGGAAGTCTGTGAATGCCCCAGAGTCATTTAAAATATATAGTATTAGCTAATTGATGAGAGGGCTAAAAACAATAGGAAGGAGGCAGTCTGGCTGCGCTCCAGGAGCAGGGCTTTATGGCGAAACCCAGTTTACATTAGAGGCCTGTTTTTCCCCCTTTCCTTATATGAAATGAACAGCTGTAATTGAAAAGCAAGGAGCTCCATGGTTTATAGAAATAGGTGTTGTGAAGAGCCTTAGCCGTCTAATTTTCTTCCTATTGCAGGGCAGGCTTCCATTGTCTGTTTTTTTAGAGCTAATTTCTTTTCTGATCAAAAGGACCACGTCGTTGAAAAGGTAGTAATGACTATTCATTTGGCTGAAGTCTCCATTCTCCAGACTGCAAGCTTTATTTAGAAATGGCTATTTCTTTCTCAAAGGAAAAGCTCATTTATGTCCTCTATAATGTCAATTAAAGTAGAATATATTTTAATTATTTATCCTGAGGAGAAACCTTTTAGGAACTTAATTTGGTATGCCTCTGCTATGCAGACGCCACAATATGTGAATGTGGAATGATATCTAGGCACACGGGTTTTATTTTATTTTACCACTAATGAATAGTTTATTTGCAACTAATTAACAAGTTAAATCGGCACAATTAGCGTCGGATTTCTTTAATAATATAACTCATAAAGGGTTAGCCATTGGAACTAGAAAATAAGGTTGGTTGTTGGCATTGTGAAGAAACCATTCCACAAAAGGGGCAGTTTTTTCCCCATTAGAAGGGGTTATTGGGACGTTCCTCCCGTCGCTGTTACAAAGGAAAGCTGGGTCGTGGCTGGGAGGAAGAAATATGTTCAGAAACAAGGGAGTCCGTGTTAATTACACAAACATCACATCGGCCGAGCCGTAGGGTCCTAACCCGGCGACACTCTGAGACAGGGAACTGGGGTGACGGCGGCCTAGGCGCGCAAATGCTAGCGCGGCCAGGCCACCCGACAGACTTCGCTTGGTCGCACCGTCTGGCCGCCGGCCCGCGCGGAGACGGTGCTGCCCGAGGAGAAAGCGTCCTCCATACCTGGCAAGCAGCGGCACGCCGGCGGCTCCCGGGCCGCGTCCTCCACCCGGCTCTCGGTCGCAAGCAGCGGCCCCGGAGCGTCGCGCGCCCGCCTGCCCGCCAGCCACTCGGACCGCAGCTCCGGGGCGCGCGGCCGCGAGGACTCTCGGCCCGCGGGCGCTCCTGCGGCCGCCGCTGGGCTCGCCGGGCTCCGCGTCGTAGTTGGAGAGGGCGCGCGCCAGCGCGGGAGGCCGTCAGGGTGGCCCCCGCGGGCCCTCCCGCGCTCACCCACCCGATCCCCGTCAGGCCCTGGTCAGCGGCAGGACGTCGCGCTGCCCTCGTGGCTGGCCCCGGTTGTTCGGGCGATAAGCGACGCGGGGAGAGGGGGAGCACCGCTCAGAATCCCGGGCCCTCTTGAGACTTGCACGTTCCCAGGCGGAGCGGACAAGAGCAGGGGTCTCAGTCCCGTGCCCAGCACCCAGGTTAGCACATAGTTGGGGCACCGCAGAGGTTCGATGCAATGAAAAGAGAGGAAAGTGAATCCCGCGGCTGTCCTCTCTCTGAAAAGAAACCGAAAAAAGATCAATTAAAAAAAGAAAGAGAAAATAAAGGCGAGGGCAAAGAGCAGCTGAAGGCCGCCCCGAGATTTCACGTTTCCCCCACGCTTAGGAAGCGCTCCCCGGGCCCCACGCCGCCATCCCCATCCCGCGCCCCCTGCCGTTGGGGTCAGCGAACAGGGCTACCACCCCGGAGGCGTAGATTTCCCCGGCACCCCGGGGAGGGCCGCCAGGACCGGTGATCCGCGCCCCCCGCTGTGTGAATTAGCGTGTGGAATTATGGGCACGTGGAAGAACTCAAACAAGAATACCTACTGCTAACGATTTTAACACTGTTTTCCCGACCCCGGCCTCCTGCAGGCCTCCCCGCCGCTGTAGCGGGCCGCGGCAGTGACAGAAGGCAGTAGACCAGGAGACAGGCCCAGTGGGAGGGCCGGCCCCGCCGTAGGGTGCCGGGCTCCGAGAAGCTTCTCCTCGGGGGTGCGGTTTGGCAGCTAGAAGAGCTGAGCAGGTGGAGAGTTGGGGGATGGGGGAAGGCAAAGAGACTGAAGGCCATGACCTGGAAGGCCCCTCGGCCGTGCCTTCCTTCCCTCAGGGAGATGAGTGTTTGGGTTGTGAGGTCGGCGAGGGGGCGCTGAAGGCAAAGGTTATCAAATTTCTCGCCGTTTCTGGCAGACTTAAGCCTGGTAGTCCGGCTCCCCCACGCCTCGAGAAAGGAGAGCTGGTTGTTAACATCTTAATACCCTCTGGGTGAAAGGAATCTTTGCAACTGAGCGCCAAGATGTGGGCCAAGGGAGTTCCCAGTGTATCTACCAAGTACTACTGTTCAGCTGATCGAGCGAATCGAATTCAGAAACTCGCTTTTAAAATTACACCCTCTCCCCACCCCCCAAAGATGAGCTGCTCCAAAGTGCAATCGTACCGTCTACTGGGAGACTTTATGCTACCTCTACGACCATGTCACCACACAGCTAGCAACCCCTAACCACCTTTCTTTACAGAAGATCAACTGGGTTCTTGTTCACCACCTGCAGTCTCTAGCCTAGGGTCCTTGGCTCCTTCACTGATCTCCATTGGAAGTTGTGTGTGTGTGTGTGTGTGTGTGTGTGTGTGTGCGTGTGTGTGTGTGCTGCGAACTGAGAGAAAAGAGAGGTCCCGCTGAATGTGCCAGGGTCTGGAGGGTGTTGTCAGCTCCACCCAGCTGGACTGCTGGTGACCTTGCCAACCTTTTTACAAGAGATGGCTCTACAATAGCCCCAAGCCTCTGATTTCTAGATCCTGGCCCTCGATCAATCTATTGGCCCTAAATACATAATCTTCCTGGCTAGGAACCCGAGTAAAGAGTCAGTGGGTGTTTTCATGGAAGAGAGAGAGGAAATAACTGCCTTCAGATGTGCAAACTTTTTGTCTCCTGGAAAGCAAAGCACCTTCAGGATATCGTTTTCATTTCCTCAAGGCCAGACCGCCAGCTGGGCTCGGCTGCCCTTGAGAAACAGGAAAAGAGAAGGCTCGGCCACGAGCCGAGGGTCACCTTTGCTGGCCCTGTAGTCAGGCCTCAGTGGGCCTAGACTAACCCAAATACCGCCCATCTCGGAGAGCCCACACGATACACACCGTTCTCATTCCACCCACCATGCTGAGGGGCACTCCTCTAAGAGCTTGGGTCCCAGGGACAGGGGTCCCCCGAGAGTAGGTGCTGACGAGGAATCAACGCGCCCCCCCCCACCCCCCGCGCGAGTGGTGTAACGATCCCTTCCGTGCTTTCGCTGCCGATAGCTTTAAGGCACAAGTGCTAAGAGGGTACTTTGCAGAGATGCTGCCCTTGGGAGACTAAACTTCTGCCAAGACTCGCAGACGTAGGAAGGCAGAGCCGGGAAGCCTGGGACGCTAGAGCCGGAGTCCCCCGAGTTTTGAGATTACTGGCCCTCTAAGGATGAACACCCTTCTGCCAGGAGGCGAAGCCGGCCGCTTCCTCCTTCGAGGGTCAGGGCGAGCTCGGAGCCCCGGAGGGCGAGTAGGGGAGCTCGCGTGAAGTTTCCAACCGAAGCCAACAAGCGGCGCTGTTGCCGCGCCCTCGGTCTTGGGAGCCCCAGGCCCGAGCCCTGGCGGTGAAAGCCGGTGCTCTCTAGGGAGAGCGAGGGGGCGCCTGGCTGGGTTCCCCGCCCCCGGCCCGGGACTCTGAGCGCCGCCCACGGGCTCCTGGAAGCCCCCGTAGGCCAGAGAGCTGCCGAGCGCGCTCTCTTCACCAGGAGAGGTTGGAATGGACGGGTCTTGGGTCCCGCTGCGTCCCCTCTGTGTTCCTCCTTCAGTGTAGGGTGCCTGCCGCCTCGCCTCCCCGTAGCCCCAGAGCCGGAGCTGAGGACTCTTGGTCTGTGGAACCTGCCGCGCCACTTCTTTCGGCCCCCCAGCGAAGGTCGCGTTACTCGACTGGTGCCTGAGCCTGCACTGCTGGTGGGTCAGAGAAGAGATTTCCTTCCAGTCTTCTCTCCATCTCCCTACACCCGCAAGAGCAACCTTGCCTGTCTGTTGAAATGGTAGTTTGGGTTCAGAGGATTTTCTCAAACGAATTCCGAAGGAAATTCGGCGTGGCTCTCACTTGGGGCTGTGCAGACCATCCCAAAGTCCCCGGTATGTAGACCGGCATAATCACGACCTCGGTGGACAGCCGGGAGGGTGGGTCTGATCCTGACAAAAGACTGTTGGAGATCTGACAGGAGGATGTAATGTGAAAATGAGCTCACCTAAGCCGCGCGCCAGGGAAAAGTGACTGCATGATAAAGAGCTGGGGGCAATGGCTTATCCCTCAGATAACCTGCCGCGGGAAGGAGCGCAGGCCCAGCACTGCATTCCCTGTCTTGGGAAAGAGGCAGCCCAGAGAGCTGTCACCACAACGGCTTATTTGGGTCTTAAACTTGGAAAGAGTCCTGACATCTGTCAGGCTACTGGACGCCAGGCCGCGCGTCGGTTGGGTAGTCTCCTAAAACGCGCTTCACTTAGCAACAGCCTCGGGGGGCCCCCGAGAACCCGACAGGGGCATCTGAAAAAGGCGGCGGGAGGGCAGGGCTGCTGCACATTGGCTTCTGTGGGGGAAGGTGGGTTTGCCCAGGGAAATTTTACTTTCTCAGCCAGTTCGCGGGGGAAATAGGTGAAGGTGGAGGGTGCCCAATCATTGTTTTCTGAGCCATGCCTTCCAGCCTGTGTCAGCGTCAGTGTTGTGTACACCCACGCGCACGCACGCACGCACACACACATGCACAGAAACGAACCTTTTTCAAGTAGTTTACTTCAAACCCTAAATCCGTACACCCATCCAAATGATCGCAGCCTTCGGCTGCAAATATTTGCTTAGTACCTTTCAGTCCCGGTTGGGCAAGAAAGCACAGACCAGGCAGAACCCAAGCGTAAGTGGCAGGAGCGAGGGCGCTGGCGCCTGGGTCGGATTTCGGGACCGGGAACTCCCAGGACCTGCTGCGATTTGGGAGCCGGGATTTTAGCACCAGCTGTCCGCCCGTGACCGCAAAGAGGGAACTAGCCTGCTTGGAGCCCCCCAATCCACCGCGGGGTACTTCTAAAATTCGTGCAAGAAAGAAAGGGAGAAGCGCCGCGCGTGCGGACGTCTGGATATCGCCTTGTTTTTGCGTTAACGCTAAGGAGCTAGAAGCCTGGGATTTTTTTCCCCCACTCTTAAAATGGAATTGCGCCTTCTTTTCTGTTGCCCACCTTTCCACAGGGCTGGGAAGCCGAGGTCGTTCACTGTTCAGGCATTTTATTTCGGTTTCTGGCACTTCTGCCCGGCTGGTTCTCCTTCCTAACCGCCGCCTCCCGCGGCTCCGGGAGTTTCAAACGCTGTGCCACTTGCTTGGGCTGGCGGCAGTACTTGCCGGGGTTCCCTCTCACGGCAGCTTCGGTTCCCGCGCCGCTTGTCTTTGGCAGACAACCACACATGCAAGTGAGTGTCCTGCTCGGAGTCTCGGGTCCCCAGTCAGCAAGTCTAGAAAAAACGAGAGAGGAGGCGAAGAAGGATAGAATCCGTTAGCAGAGCCTGCTCCCGGGGGAGGCCGCGCGGCTGCGCGCGGAGAGCAGCGCTCAGCGGTGCTGGCAGGTGCGCGGCCAGAGAAGGGGGCCCGGCGGTCGGCCCGAGGACCGCCCCGACTCCGCTCCGACCACTCCCCACCCACCCCCACCCCCCAAGAAACTTTTCTTTCACTCCGAGAGGCTCGGTGTTGCCATGAAAACGGATTTTCCAATGGGTCCGACCCTCCCCCTCCGGAGCATCGGACTGGAAAACCGAAATGGCCAGAGAACAGAGACAAAAAGGGGCCCCTAAGGGAGTGTCGGGGGAGCGAGAGGGCCGAGGCCGGTTCATCCCCCCCCAATCCCCCCTTTCCCCCCACCCCACCCAACCGCGCTCCAGTGCCTCCTCCCTGCCTCGCAGCAGACGGCGGAAAGGACCCTATGCTGGCTGATTGCTCGCCCTCCCACAACCCTCAGGAGAGCCTCCTCGCCCCGTGAGCTCCGCCGACCGAAGCCTGGCTCCCGCGCCCCGGCCCCCGGGCCCGGGGTCCCCTCTAGGTTCTCTGGTCCGCGGCTTTCTGGTGGAGGGTCAGGGTGGCCAGCAGTTGTTTCCAGGGAGAGCTGCTAGGAACCCCAGACCAGAGGATCTCCTTTGATCCCTGCGTCCTCAAGCCTGCCTCGTAGTTGGAGGCCTCGTGTTGCCCGGTGTTTTCCCGGGCTGGTAGCAGACGCGGTCGGACCTTAGGGCGGACAGTGGAAGCTTTGTGAGCTGGCCACGGGACCCGGACCCGTTCGGCCCTGACAAGGCTGCCAAGTTGTTTTCTGAACCCCCCAGGCGCCCCTCTGCCCCTCGACACCCCCCAGTCCTGTTTGCGCCCCTCTCCCCAGCACGCGTCACCTCCCCCGGTTTCGTTCTTTCAAACTTTCTGAGACCCTAATTGGTGGTCCCTGAGTGGGTCTTCGGGTCTCCCGCCTCCTGAATAACTCTCATCACGTCACCGAGCCCAAGAAGGGCGTGGGGGTGAACTAAAGGGCTCCCCGAACTTTTTTTTTCCCAGTGGGGCCGGTCAGGGGCTACATGGTGATTGGCCAGGGCGCGTCACTGCGGGTCTGTCAATCACCGCCCCCCCCTCCATGGCGAGAGGGCGGACCTAGCCCCTGCCCGGGAGATCCGAGCAGGTATATAAGGGTCCCAACCAGCGCCGGGTAGCCAAGCAGCGGATGCGACCCGCTAGAGAGAACGCATCAGGTGCGAGTAGCCTGCGGGGCCCTGCTGATTTGGTGGGAGACACTTCTGCGAACCTGCCCTTCCCGCTCGACCTGCTGGCCCGCCGGCCACCAAGTGCCTCTCCGACGGAGTCCCCCGGCCTCTTCACAGTGGCCGTCCCCACCCCGGGAGCGCCTTCTCCTCCCGCCACGCTGGCGCACCTCCTTCCGGCCCCGGCTATGTACAGCCTGTTGGAGACTGAACTCAAGAACCCCGTGGGGCCCCCCACCCCGGCGGCGGGCACAGGCGGCTCTGCTGCCCCGGGCGGCGTAGGCAAGAGTGGCGCGAACGCAGGCGGCGGAGGGGGCACGAACGCAGGCAGCGGCAGCGGCAGTGGCCCGAGCGGCGGTGGCGGCGGCAGCGACCAGGATCGAGTGAAACGGCCTATGAACGCCTTCATGGTGTGGTCCCGCGGGCAGCGGCGCAAGATGGCCCTGGAGAACCCCAAGATGCACAACTCGGAGATCAGCAAACGCTTGGGCGCCGACTGGAAACTGCTCACCGACGCCGAGAAGCGGCCGTTCATCGACGAAGCCAAGAGGCTGCGCGCCGTGCACATGAAGGAGTATCCGGACTACAAGTACCGGCCCCGCCGCAAGACCAAGACGCTGCTCAAGAAGGACAAGTACTCGTTGCCCGGGGGCCTACTACCCCCTGGCGCGGCCGCCGCCGCCGCTGCCGCGGCCGCCGCCGCCGCTGCAGCCGCCAGCAGCCCGGTGGGCGTGGGCCAGCGCCTGGATACGTACGCGCACGTGAACGGCTGGGCCAACGGCGCGTACTCGCTGGTGCAGGAGCAGCTGGGCTACGCGCAGCCCCCGGGCATGAGCAGCCCGCCGCCGCCGCCCGCGCTGCCCCAGATGCACCGCTACGACATGGCCGGCCTGCAGTACAGCCCCATGATGCCGCCCGGCGCCCAGAGCTACATGAACGCCGCCGCCGCGGCCGCCGCCGCCTCGGGCTACGGGGGCATGGCGACCTCGGCCGCCGCCGCCGCCGCCGCTTACGGGCAGCAGCCCGCCGCTGCCGCCGCCGCCGCCGCCGCCATGAGCCTGGGTCCCATGGGCTCGGTGGTGAAGTCGGAGCCCAGCTCGCCGCCGCCCGCCATCGCTTCGCACTCGCAGCGCGCGTGCCTGGGCGATCTGCGCGACATGATCAGCATGTACCTGCCACCCGGCGGGGACGCGGCCGACGCCGCCTCGCCGCTGCCCGGCGGCCGCCTCCACGGCGTGCACCAGCACTACCAGGGCGCGGGGACTGCCGTCAATGGCACGGTGCCGCTGACCCACATCTGAGCGCCGGGCCGCGCGCGCCGCGCCTCCGGCTCCCCCCACCCCGCTCCGCACCCCCGAGTTGGGACGCCTTGTGTTTAGCTTCGTTTGCCTGGGACTGTTGCCTTGTTCCGAGGACGGGGAGGGCCGAAAGTTTGGGCTGTAGCTGTCGGGTTTTGTACGGAAGCAAAAAAAAAAAAGAAGTTAGGAGCGGCGGAAATGGGACTTTTTCGAGCGGGCCTGCCCCTCCTTCCCCCCTTTGTAGGTTGGGAATCGCTGTGCTGTTTGCAAAGGAAAAGCAGCCCTCCTTCTCCTCCTCCTCCTCCCCCTCCTCCTCTTCCTCCTGGGTTCCGGGATTTTTCTGTTGCATTCGAAAATGTCGTCTTGTTAGTTTGCTGTTAAACCTAGGAGTGAGTGAAGGGGAGAAACCAAGTCGCGGGTGAGGAGCCGCTGGGAACCGCGGTACCGCCGCCGCAGCGCGGGCCCCTGTTAATTTATAGCCAGGTGTGCGTGTTGTCTCCCGCCTCGCCGGCCCTGGCCGCGGGACAGCTTCTGTCCAGTCCGCATTTAGTCTGTTGAGTTGGTGATTTCTGCCGTGATTTGCTATTTTGTCGCGCAAGAAGCGAAATGTGTTTGAATTTCGTTTGGGAGGTGGGGAGGGGGCTATTTTGTGTCAGGTTTATAAAGATTTTACTCTTCCCAAATGAGAGATCAATAAATTTTATAACCAACCTGGAGTCCTGATAATTTGGGGGATCCCGAAATTAGGATGAGGGTTGGGGAGGGGGTCAACACCTCGGTTTGATAATCAGGGTCCCGTTCTGGGGGTGGGGAGGTGTCTGGGGGCGGGGTGAGCCCTATCTGGATGGTTTCTTCCCTTTTTTCTAACTATTGGTGATCGCAAACCCTTAGGGTCCCACTACTCTCAACTGAAACTCGGAGGAGAAAGCGGTTAGTCTCCCGGCGCGTCTCCTGGGAGCGGGTACACACTCGCCGAGGCGGTGGCAGCCACGCGGGACGGGGAGGGGACGCCGGCGGCCGCGGAAACCCGCCAAACAGTGACCGCGCACTTGTTGATGGCCGCGGGCGTCCCCTCAAGGAAAGTCTGCTGTGGCGGCCACGCAGGACAGACCGGCGACGCTGGCGGCCACGGAAACCCGCCAAATAGCAGCCGCGCACTTGTTGCTTGCTACGGGCCCTTAAGGTTTTGTTACCTGCTGCGGCGGCCAAGCGGGATGGGGAGGCTTCGCCAGCGGCCTCGGAAACCCGCCCAAAGAGGGGCAGCTTTACCTTGGGGCACTGGGGCGGGAAGACACTTGAGCCGGGCTGGAATAGTCACAAAACGCCAGCCCTTCGGGAAAACCTCAGTTCGCTTATTAAAATATACACGGTGGCAGGAATGCCTAGCAGGAAGTAAGTTCCCTTTCAAGCGTGGTGGCTGAAGTGGCGGAGCCAGCATTCAACGTTGGAAGGTCTAGTTGGAAAAATATACCGCAGCTTTTAAACGATCTCTAAGACTCCTCCGATCTTTTTGTTTTTCCTTGTCACTTGTCA
Source organism: Tamandua tetradactyla (assembly GCF_023851605.1). NCBI lineage: Eukaryota > Metazoa > Chordata > Mammalia > Pilosa > Myrmecophagidae > Tamandua > Tamandua tetradactyla. The sequence goes on from NC_135353.1 coordinate 17,822,292, forward strand.
CTCCAACTCACTTATTTCTTGTTTTCTAGAAGATGTTCCCTCCCATCCCGAGCCCGGAGTCATGCCTTCTGCTCCTTTTGTTTGCCCTGCTTTCCCCCAACCCCTGACCTCTTCCTTGGGCATTCCTTCGTGCCCCCCAAAGGGACCTTCGTTTCGCGCCCAGTCACACGGCCCCTGCGTAACTGTTTGGGGCCTAGGAAGAAAACAAATAGGACCAGTGTTTTTTTACCCCCTCCTCAGCTGTTTGAGGTGATTTCCTTAATCCCTTTAATCCTGTTACCTCGCTATCCCAGAATAACTAAACTCCGGCCTTTCCAATAAGCTTGGCCTGGTGCAGTGTTTTTATCCTCATCCAGTCCTGACCACAGGTTCCTTTGCTTGAGGTCGGCCGGGACCCTGGGCGACAGATTCTCCCCTAAATTGCTCCGAATTCCACATTTCCAGCCGGCTTTCTTTGTGCGGGCCGCCCATTCACCTGCGGGCCGGGGCGGGCCCCGGGGGCGGGGCGGGGGCTTTCTGTGGCTTCGGAGGTCGTGGCCGCTTTTTACACATCACTGCGGATGCGGGAGGATCAACCCACCCCGCCTCTCCGAGAAAGGCCGGGTCTCCCTGGGAAGGCAGCGCCGCCACCCCCGTGCACCCTCTTCCCCACTGTGTAGCCTGGGGGGAGGGGGTGATTTACAGACGCTGGCACATTGCTGCTTGGGGAGTGTTGCTCCTTCTGGGGCCTGCTGAGCCCGAGGGGCGGAGGGGCTGGGGCGGGGGGAAGCCTCGGGGGAGGCCTCCGCACCCCTCCCACCTCTCCCCATCCCGGGGCCACAGGCTTCGGCCCCCCATCTCTGGCTGGTCCGAGCTTCAACTCTTGCTGCTGTGATGGGGCAGACCCAACAGGCTGCCAGGCCTGTGAGCTCCAACCCCGGGTGCTCCAAAGACCCAGAGGCTGGAGGAAAAACTTTTGTCATATTCTCCCCCCATTCATATCTTTCAGTGTTTGGGCCTCCATAAAATACCTGTCCCTAGATTATTCTGGGTTTCCAATTGCTAGCAACTGTGGACTCAAGTTTGGTCTGAAATGAGTCTAAGCAGGCAAGCAATTTGTCTCCAGTGGGGGGTGGGGGTGGGGGCTGTGCAAACTAGGGAATAAACTCTGACCTGGCTTCCTCCATTGTGGTGCTGCCTTCTTAGAAGTGCCAGGGTCATCCTTTGGGCCGGTCTCACATACTGCGCATTCCGTCTCTAAACATCCGTGGCTTTGTGCTGCACTTTGTCTGATTTTCAAATTGCCTTTAAGAGAGACCATTTAATCAATCAGCACAGTGAGAGGATTTAAACTTTTTGCGTGTTTTGTTTGTTTGTTTGTTTGTAACTTCAGTAAATAGGGAAAAGAGCTGAACTGAAATGAAACTTTGAGCCTCTAGGCAAAAGTTTTCCAACTGGAATACCCCGCTTCCCCTGCCCCCCCCCCCCCCCAGCAGGACAACTATATATTAATCAGTTTTATAGATTGGGGCCTCTGGTAAGCTTTAGTTTATCTTAAACAACGATAACAAAAGCTGGTCAAACCTAAACTTCTCCTGACTCCTCTTGCTTGTTTTTTACATACAAGGAAACCCACCCTTATTGGGGAGCTCCAGGTTGCTTGGCTGGTTCTACAGCAGCAGAGCGAATGGGACTTCGCCTGGGAGTGCTCTGTCTCGTCCACAGCAAAAAGAAGAGAGAAACCAACAAAATCCCAATCCATGTTGCTCAAAACCCATAATCCAGTGGGGTCTCTAGAGAAAAGAGGTAACTCCTGACACGGAGGCACCAAGCAGCCACTCCTTGGTGAAGGTTATGTGATGTGGACCAGGTCCCCACAGAGTGGGAAAAGACCAGCCCATCTTTTAGCTTTCCTCGATTGGCGTGAGATTTGCTTTCCTGTTTTTCTCTGTCTATGCAACTTCCCTCATTAATCGCTCTTCTAGAAATGTGTGTGTGTGTGTGTGTCCATTCAAAATGCAGGCAATGAGATCCACAGCCTTCCTCATAATGGAAAAAAGGTTAACAACCCAAATGTCTGACAAATTGGAAAAGGCTGAATACAATATGTTCAGAAAAGACTACTTTGCAGATATTAAAGTTAGGTTTATGGATAGACTTAATGATAGGGCACAGTATTAAAAATACAAGGTGAAAAGAGCATGGTATGCAGAGCTATATTCAGTATATATGACCTTGACTATTTTAAAATAAATACGTATGACTGGAAAAAATGCAAAAATATGCAAGGTGATATTATGAGGACTGGTTAGTCTTCCTTCTATTCTCCTCTAGTTTCCTATTTTCTCTAATAGGACTGTATTCTGCTATCACCAGAAAAGGCAGATTTAAAATATATTCTCTCCCTGTCACAGATACAGGAATGTGTCGCCTTGTGGAGGAGAGTTCAAGCTTTTCCTTCAGTCGTTTTGGGGGCAAGGAGGGGGGCAGGGAGCCCCAGGAGCAGTAATCCTCTAGCTTTTCTCCTGGTTGGGGCCTGTAGTTAACACAAGCAGGACGAATGCACCAGAGCAACCCCCTGGCATGTCCCCTCCTCAGTAAGCAGAAGCAGGATCAGATTAGCAAGCAGCTCCGTCATTCTTCAGACCCACTCACTGGAGAAAAAGACCTCCTTGGGAGCCAAGCTGAACAGCTTGGGCTTCAGGGAGCAGGGGCCACTGAGGAGCCAGGAGGAAGCACATAAATGCAGGGGCCTCAGCAACCTCTACTGCCTGTCCTCATGGGAGTGGGTGGAGAGCAAGCCCAAGCCCACCACCTCAAGGGAACACATTTATGCTACATCCTTTCCTTCCACTGCCACCACCATTTCCTAGACCACTGTCATTTCTTGCTGGACCACTGCCACAGTCTTCTACTTTCCCCCCTACTTCCACTCCACCAATCCATCTTCACTAGAGCATTCATTCCACTTTTCAAATACAAATTCTATGAGAGCCACTTCCCTGCTTAATACCCTCCAGTAGCTTCCTACTGTTTGCTCTTCGAAAAATATCCCAACTCCTCCAAAGTTGTGCCTGACTCGGCTCCTGCCCACCTCTATGGGCTCAACTCTCCCAACCTTGGCCCCAGCCAGGATTCCTTTGAGAAATGTTTGTTGAATGAATAAATCTTGGTCCCTGGTAGTCTCATATCTAGATAAATCTTAAAGTCCAGTAATTGTCTCAAATAACGCTTATTTTGTGGAACAGGCATGTGACTTTTGCATTTGGGGGATTTCCTGAAATCCACATACCAAGTACAAATGTCCTAGTAATTAAAAATCTACTAGGGAACTCAGGGCTGTTCTCTTTGCCTGTAAGAGTTCCCTTAAATAGCCTAGTGTCCTCCAGGAGACCTGAGTTCAAGCATCACTTCCTCTGGGAAGCCTTCCATGGTGGCCTCCTCCAGAATGAGACACACCTCACATCACAGCACTGATCCCAGTGGTCATTTTACATTTATTTGTGTGATACTAACTATTGTCTCTCTCACTGCTCCCCACCCCCACCCCCACACTCTGTAAGTTCCATAAGGACGAAGACTATGTCTGGTTTGCTCACCAATGCCTAGCACAATACCTATTTCATAATAGGCTCTGAAAAATGTGTGTGACATGTTTATTGCACCTTTAGGAAATGGAGGCTCCGGGGGAATAACGCGTAATTAGGGCACAGGGAAATGTTTCTTCGAGCAAGGATACAAGGAGAAGCTTACTCTCCATTATTGGCCCCTCCCCACCCAAGCCAGCAGGATCAGTGTAAGCCCTTGAAAATCAAGACTGAATTCACCATCAGCTCCATCCTCACCAGCTGTGGACTCTTGAGGACATCTCATACTCTGTGTCTCAATTTCTCCAGATGCCAAGTGAGAATGTCTCTGTGACTTGTGAGGATTCAATGAAATGATATTTTGGAGGTGAGCAGAGTGCCTGGCACACAGTCACTCTGCAGTATGGGTTAGGTTTGTCATTCTTCTCAGTAGCCTGTGTTGACCTTTTGGGGAAAAGCTAGAGCTCTCTGGTCAGATTTTGACTTCCCGTCATCAATAAATGATGTTTCCCATTGCTGAGACCAGTCTTGCAAAAGAAAGAAGGCAAAATAAAGTCTCACCATGTAAAATGAAAAAAAAAATTAACAACAAAAATTGATAAATTGCGTTTCATCATAATTAAAAAGTTTTGGTGCTTCAGAGGACACCATTAAGCAAGTGAAAAGATAATCTACAGATAAGAGAAAAGATGTGCAAATCAGACATCTGAAAAGGGCTTGTACCTAGACTATATAAAGAACTCTTACAACTGAATAATAAAAATATTATTATAAATAACCCCATTTAAAAATGAACAAAGGTCTCGAATAGGCATTTCTCCAAAGAAGAAACGCCATGTCCAATAGGGGCATGAAAAGATATTCAACATCATTAGCCATCAGGAAAATGCAAATCAAAACCACAAAGAGGAATCACTTTACACCCCCTAGGATGGATATAGTAAAAAAAGACAGATAATAGGGTGGTACAATGGTAACTCAGCAGGCAGAATTCTCACCTGCCATGCGGGAGACCCGGGTTTGACTCCTGGTGCCCACCTAGGCAAATAAAAAAAAAAAAGACAGATAATAATAAGTGTTGATGAGACTGTGGGGATACCAGAACAGATTTCCACTGCTGGTGGGAACGTGAAATGGTGCAGCCACTTTGGAAAGCAATGTGGCAGTTCCTCAAAAGTTTCAAACAAGAGTTACCATATGACCCAGTAATTCCACTTCTAGGTATATACCCAAAAGGATGGAAAATATATGCTCAAACTAAAACTTATACATGAATATTCATAGTAGCAATATTCACAATACCTAACAAGTTGAAGAAATAAACAAATGTCCATACTCTGAAGAACAGATAAATAAAATATGGTACATCCACACAATGAAATTTTTATTGTGCAATAAAAAGAAATGAACTACTAGTATAAACACAGCTTAGCATAAACACATATTTTTCCTTGTTCTTTCAGCTGAGAGGCCATAGTAGCAGTGACATCCCAGTAGCAACGAGCATACCCAACACCCGCAGCCTGGTTTCTAATACCATTCTCCAATAAAAGAGACCAGCTTTCCTTGGAAAAATAGCCAATTCTAGGACTGGGGCAAGAAATATACCAGAGGAGCCTGTAGCATCTTGTAGTACCAGAAAGTAAGAAAGTGGTCTAAAAAAAAAAAAGATAAACACCATGACAATGGGACACAGGAGCCATCTGAATGATCGCCCACTGGCCAACGATGGAACAATTTTTTTGGGGGGGGCGGGGTGCATGGTCAAGGAATTGAATCTTGGTCTCCTGCATTGATGGAACAATTTGAGCAAGAAAGTAAGTTAGCACAGGATTATAACCCAAAGTATAAAATAAAAATTCATGAATCCATGCTGACATAAATGAATGATTAAGTAAATAATTAAATGGGGGAGAAGAGACAACTCTCTAGTTCAGAAGAATTCCAAATAATTCATGTAGACCCTCTGATCTCAAAGAAGGGGAGCATAAGTCCCCAGTCCTCCAGTGTGGGTTACTCATAGTGATTGCCTTCCAAAGCGTACAGTATGGAAAGGAGAAAAACAGGTAACTTTACAGTGGGGAAGCCCAAGAAACACTTCCTCAGCAGGATGGTCAAGGTTAGTATCAAGAGTGATAATTCATGTTGATAGCTTATACTCTGGATACAATGTGATAAAAATGGCGTTTGAACCGCTGAGATCTTTCTCCCCCAAACCCATCAACTCCAGTCTATCCAAGAGAAAACACATCAAACAAATCCCAACTGAGGGACATTCTACGAAATACCTGACCAGTAATCTTCAAAACCTTCAAAATCATCAAAAACAAGGAAAATCTGAGAAGCTGTCGAGGCAAGAGAAACCTAAGGAGACATGATGACTAAATGGAATGGGGTATCTTAGAACAGAAAAAATTACTAGTGAAAAACTGAGGACCTGTGAATAAAGTATGGATATCAGTTAATAATATTGTATTAATACTGGTGCATTAATTGTACCAAATGTACTATGCTAAAGTAAGATGTTAATAATAAGGAAACTGGTTACAAGGTGTTCTAGTTTGCTAGCTGCAGGAATGCAACACACCACAGACGGATTGGCTTTTAAATAAAAGGGGATTTATTTTGTTAGTTCTTCAGAGGAAAGGCAGCGAACTTTCCACTGAGGTTCTTTCTTACGTGGGAAGGCACAGGATGGTCTCTGCTGGCCTTCTCTCCAGGCCTCTGGGTTCCAAGAACTTTCCCTGGGGTCATTTCTTTCTGCATCTCCAAAGGCCGGGGCTGAGCTGCGAGTGCTGAGATGAGGTATGCTGAGCTGCTTCGTTGAGCTCTCTCATTTAAGCACCAGCCAATTAAGTCAAACATCATTCATTGCAGCAGGCACGCCTCCTAGCCAACTGCAGATGTAATCAGCAACAGATAAGGTTCATGTACCATTGGCTCATGTCCACAGCAACAGAACTAGGTGCCTTCACCTGGCCAAGTTGACAATTGAATCTAACTACCACACAAGGTATATGGGAATGCTTTGTATCATCTTCTCAATTTTTCTGAAAATCTAAAAATGTTCTTAAAAGTAAAATTTATTTAGAAAAAAAGAAGTGAAGCACTGATACACGCTACAATATGAATGAACCTTGAAAACATTAGTGAAAGAATCCTGGCATAAAAAATACATTTCATATGATTCCATTTATATGAAAGGTCCAAAATATGCACATCTATAAGTATGGACAGTAGATTAGTAGTTGCCTAAGGCTGGAGGGGTTGGGAGGAAATAGAGAGGGGCTGCTGGTAGGTTCAGGGTTTCTTTTGGGGGTGATGAAAATGTTCTAAAATTGATCATGATAGTTGTACAACTTTGTGAATAATACTAAAGACCACTGAATTATACATGTTTAATGGGGAAGTTTTATGGTATGTGAATTATATTTCAATAAAGCTGTTATTTAAAAAACAAACCAACCAACCCAAAGCACCCTGGGTCCCTGGCGGCTGGTGGTAGGAGAAGTGTTTGGGAGGTAACTGCCCAGTGACAGGGGCTGCTTTGCACACTAGCTGCCACCTCAAACCCAAATGCAGTCTCCTAGAGCAGGCCTAAAGGGAACAGATATGCCAAGATCAGACGGCTTGTTAGGGCAGATTCAAGGTAACAGAACTCGGGTAGACTATCCTTCTTACAACTAACCCATGCTGCCTTTAATAAGGTTTAACATGTTTCTTCCCACCTCTACCATGAACTTCTTCCCAGTAGGAGGATAGATGGAAAAGAGCAATCCATTCCCAAAAAGAAAAGCAAAGTAATCTTTCCAATTCCCATTAAGCCTAGAATTAAATCTCTGTAGTAGCAGATCTGCTCAAAACTCATTTTAAAAGTGATCACTTCTGGTGTTAAAAGAAATTGTCATTGAGGATAAATTAGACTGAAGTTTAAATTTCCTGTGTATATTTTACTCTTAAATTTTATTCATTGCTAATAAATATGCCCTTATATGTGGAACTTGGAAATCCTTGATAAGTAAAAATAAAACATATATCAGGTTCACTAAGCATTATTTGAAACATTTACTGAATGTTAATTTTTATTTAAATATGAACCTGTCGATGACTTTTTTTGGGGGTGTGTGTGCATGGTCCGGGAATCAAACCCGGATTTCCTGGATGAAAGTTGAGCGTTCTCCCACTGAACCACCCGTGCACCCTGTCAAGGACTTTTGAAATGTGTTTTAAAAGCTGCTTCAAAGCCCATGATCTATTTACTCAATAACCACTTTTAAGGCATTCTGTGTGTCAGGAAGTATGCAAGGATCTGGGGACAGTGGGAAGCCACAGGACTCAAAATGTGGGGTTGGAGAGAGAAGGGCAACAGGGGATACATGTCTTTAGACAAAATAAAATAAGAGCCATTCCAGGATACAGCAAGGGGCTGGGGTAGGGCCGAGGGAGGGGCTTTCTTATGAGAGTGCATTTAAGCTGAGCCTTGTAGGGTGTGTAGGACTTTTAGCAGAAGAGAAGGGGCAGTGGACATTCCACACTGACGGGACAGCATGAAAAAGGAACAGCGTACATCCTAGTGTCACATCATCTAGTAATGTGGCTTCAGAGAAAGGAGGTTGTTTTGGTTTTTAAAGCTAACGGAATGCAATATACCAGAAATAGAATGGCTTTTAAAAAAGGAATTTATTAAGTTGCAAGTTTACAGTTCTAAGGTGCCAAATTAAGGCATTAACAAGAGGTTACCTTCACTCAAGAAAGGCTGATGCTGTCTGGAACAACCTCTGTCAGTTGGAAGGCACCTGGCTGGCATTTGCTAGTCCCTTGCTCCTGGGCTCCATTGCTTTCAGTCTGTGTTTCCTGTGGGGGTTCTTCATTTGGCTTTTCCAGAGCTAGGTTTCATCTCTTGGCTTCCCTTGGCTCTCCCCAGCTTCTGGTTTGCTAAGCATCTCATGGGAAGGCACATGCAATGTCTGCTGGGCTCTCCCCATGACTAGGCATCTACTCTTTCTGTCAGCACTCTGAGACTCCAAATATCTGTGTGTCTGTCAGCACTGAAGCAACTGTTCTCCAAGCATCTGCATCTGAGGTTTCTCCAAAATGTTACCTCTTTTAGAGGACTCTAATAAACTGATCAAGACCCCCTTTGAATGAGTGGAGTCACATCTTCATCTAATCAAAAAGCCAAACCCAAAACTGTCACATCTCCATGGAAACAATCCAATCAATAAACAATAGGTCTAGCCCCACAAGATTCAATCAGGATTAAAAACTTGGCTTCTCTGGGGTACATAATAGTTTCAAACCAGCACAGGGGGAGAGATATTTCTGAAAATGAGGCTAGAGAAGTAGAAAAGGTCTTATTCATGGGCCTTGAGGCTATGCTAAGGTGTTACAACTTGACCTTCAGTGGGAGCCACTGAGGAGTTTTGGTAAGTGCTTAAAAAAGGTGAAATTGGCTACAGTGTAAAGGACAAATTGGAGAGGGAAGAAGTGGAGGCAGGGAGACAGCCACGAGACTGGGTCATTTTAGTTCAGGCAAGAGAGAAGGACCTGACTGAGGGCCGTGGTGGTGAGAGTGGGAAGTGGTAGGACACAGAGGTAGGAACTAGTTTTGTCCTGGGTGGGATCAACTAGAGAGGGAGGTGACATTAATAGACACAGATTGGACAAGAAAAGGAGTGTACATTCTTGAATTCTTAAAAGGAAGAGCATGGATTTCACATCTAATTTTAGTTTGGTATTACATGATTCCATATATAATCATAAGCATTCACATACTTGTCACTTTTGTTCAAATGAACTACTGCCCCATCAAGTTTAATGTGGTTTTGTCATGAAGAAAAGCTGATTTCATCTACTAATATTGCTCAATAGAATAATAATTCTCCCTATGCATTGCTTTGTTACTTGCTCAATGGAAATACCATTTGATTATTTGCAAGCATGTAGCTCGAAACGTTCAGAAATAGTCTTGTGCACTCTATTCTGAAAAGGCCTTTAAGGTGCCGTCTAACTTTAGGATTCTTCTATGAGTCTCCATGTGCATGTGCAGGAATGGGATATCAGTACTGTCAAAAGCCCCAAGCAGCACAGCCGAATTGGAATGGTAACAAGTTTCTGTGCTCACACCCTGGGTAGGATAGTGGTGTCAACACCTCCAGCAGAGCTGATAGAGCTGTCTTTCAGTCTGTCTGCGGGCTCTGTTTACATTCTGCAGGTTAGCTAGAAACACCTTCACCACCAACAACCCCTGAAAAAGATCTCTGGGTCAACTTGACATTTTCTAGACTCTCCATGTACTGTATTTCTCCTTCTCACAAGTTCTCCTGCTATGTCACCTTATATAATTTCTTAGCAAAGAATACATTAAGTTCAGTGTGTAAACAACATATGAATTCTGGAGATGTTGCTGATAATTACCAGCAGTGAAAATCAACAGCATATTTCTGCAGCAATCTTTCAATTGGACCTTGTTCAATGTGGAGGGAGCTCAGGTTAACCTGAAAGGTAACTAACTTTTTGGAGCCTTTAATGAAGTATAACTGGGACCCAGATATGGCTGCAATACTAAAGAGAAAATATTTTAGAGTGGGAGGTAGCTGCTTATGAAAAAGTGTACATAGATTAAACACACACTCACACACACACATCAACAACAACAACACCTGTTTGAAGAAAGGACTCTTAACTGGTGAAGGTCTCCAGGGTTCCAACCTTGGTCTCTTCACTTTCTGAGCCATTTCTACTCTGATACCTTCCAATAGCCAATACATATGGCTCTCCTAAGATTCAGACCTCTAGATCCTACTGCCTCCTGAATATATTTACTGCGGTGTCCTATGGGCCCTCACATTTAACCAGACTAAACTCATCATTTTCCTCCCCGAATCAGCACTTCCTACTGTATCTTCCATCTCAATTAAACAGCACCAATGCATACCTAGACACCTGCTTCCCTCTCATACCCCATATACCAATTTCCTAACAGTTACATAATCCATCAATTCTTCATTCTTTAGTTGGGGCCTGTATTCATTATCTACTGCTGTGTAACAAATTACCCCAAATGGCTTAGAACAACAAATACTTATCACTTCACAGTTTCTGTGGGTTGGGACTCTGGGCATGGCTTAGCTGGCTCAGCATCTCTCAACAACTGCAATCTATGTGTCAGCCAGGACTGCAGTTATCTCCAGGCTCAACTGGGGGAAGATCTGCTTCTAAGCTCACTGACAAGACTGTTGGCCTGACTCAGCAGATCCTCCTCCCAGCCCAGTCAAGTGGTTGTTGGCAGGCCTCTGGTTCTCATGGCCTTTTGGCCAGTGGCATCAGTTACTTGCCATCTGGGCCACTCCATAGAGCAGCTCAAAACAAGGCAGGTGGCTTACCTCAGAGTGAGAGAGCAAGACAAATATCACGGTCTTTTTGTAACCTAACCTCAGAAGTGCCACTCTATTGCCTTTGCCATATCCTGTTCTTAAGAGTGAACCATTGGGTCCAGATCACACTCAAATGGAAGGAATTACACAAAGGTGTGACTATCAGGAGCTGGAGATTATTGGATGTCTCTCTAGAGTCTGTCCACGCCTCAGTCCTTGTTTTTGTCTGTGCTGTAATGTATGCATAAGCATTCTAAGCGCTTCCCTTCTCCAGGCCATGCTCCACATTGAGATCCCTGTGATATTCTTATAAAATCAATCTGATTACACTTCTCTAATGTATTGTCAACAGGAAAAAGTCCACACTCCTTGGCAAACCATTGTGAGGGCCTCCGTGATCTGGTCCTGGCTTCTTGGCTCTCTAGCCTCATTTCCTACCAACACACACCTTCCTTACAGCAATACCAAGCATGGCCTGGTTCCCAGGTTCCTGAAACAAGTCAGGTCCTTTGAAGCCCTTCCATAATTTCAGATGAAGTGAAGAGCGTGCACTCCTCTAGCTGCCTGGTATGATTTTCAGCCTCTCATCCTTTAAGGCACAGCTTCAGAGGCACCTCCTCTCAGATACCTATCCTTGTTCTTAGGTTCTTAGGTGCCTTGGTGCACCCTAAGATCTGCGGGTGTAGGTCTATTTGAAGAATTTGCACAGTCTGGCACATAGAATTAGGCACTTTATGAAGGCTTGCCATTTTCTTAAATAAAATCAAAGAATGAGGGCGGGCCGCGGTGGCTCAGCGGGCAAGAGTGCTTGCCTGCCGTGCCGGAGGACCCCGGTTCGATTCCCGGCCCCAGCCCATGTGGGAAACAAACAAACAAACAAAATATAATAAAACAAGAAAATGTTTAAAAAATGTTTCCCTTTCTTCCTCCCTTCCTTCCTTCTATCCTTCCTTCCTTCTCTGTCTTTCCTTCCCTTCCTCCCTTAAAAAAAAAAAAAAAAAAAAAAAAAAAATCAAAGAATGATAGAGCTCCAAAAATAAAAATAAAAAAGAGAAAAGGAAAAAAGGGTACAGCTCTAGATAGAGATGGATGTATGTATTGATAACAGGAAGACAAGAAGAGGAAAGGGAGGGAAGGGAAGGGAAGGGGAAGGAAGGGAGGGAGGGAGGAAGGAAGGAAACAAGCAAGACAGCAAAACATTAAAAGTTGGCCTACTTTGGATATAAAGGGGTTGAGAGAGGATTGCTAAGGAGTATGGGGATTTTCCTTTTGGAGTAATGAAAATGTGCTAAAATTGATTCTGGTTATATATTCACAACTCTGATTATACTAAAAGCCATAGATTGCACACATTGGATGAAAAGCATGATATGTGAATATATCTCAATAAAACTGCTTTTAATAAAAAGAAAGTCAAGACAGACAGACAGACATAAAGAGAAAATATGGCAAAACATTAAAAGTAGGTGGACCCAATCAAAATTCCAACAGCCTACTCTGAAGAAGTGGAAAAGCCAATTACCAAATTTATTTGAAAAGGTAAGGGGCCAGGAATAGCCAAAAACATCTTGAAAAAGAAAATAATGAAGTTGTAGGGCTCATACTCTCTGACTTTAAAGCATGTTACAAAGTGTATTAGTTTGCTAATGCTGCCAGAAAGTAATATACCAGAAATGGAACAGCTTTTAAAAAAGGAATTTAATAAGTTACATGTTTACAATACTAGTGCCAAGAAAATGCCCAAACTAAGGCACCAACAAGAGGTTACTTTCACTCAAGAAAGGCTGATGCTGTCCAGAATACCTGTGTCAGCTGGGGAGGCAAGTGGCTGGCATCTTCTGGTCCCTTGTTTCTGGGCTCTGTTGCTTTCAGCTTCTTTCTTGTGGGGGTTTCTCACTTGGCATCTGTGGGCCTTCACTTAGCTCATCCAGACACAACTGTGGGTTATGGGTTGCTTAGCATCTCATGAGAAGGCACATGGAGACTTCTGCTGGGCTCTGCATCTCCAAAGTCTTGGACTCATGTTGGCTCTGTCAGTTCTGAAGCAACTTTTCTCCAAACGTCTGCATTTGCTCTCTGCTTTCTCCAAAATATTTCCTCTTTTAAAGGACTGCGGTAAACTAATCAAGTCCCACCCTGAATGGGTGAAGTTCCATTTCTATCTAACCAAAAGGCCACACCCAGAATCGGGCATGCCATATCTTCATGGAGATAATCTCATCAAAAGGCCACACCCACAACTGGGACCATTATATCTCCATGGACATAATCTAATCAAAAGGGTTTCCACCTTACAATACTGAATCAGGATTAAAGGGCATGGCTTATCTGTGTATATAACACTTTCAAACTGGCACAGAAAGCTGCAGTGGTCAAAACAGCATGATGTTGGCCAAGGATAGATAATATTGCCCAATGGAATCAAACTGAGAGTTCAGAAATAGACCTTCATAACTATGGCAAATTGATATTTTTTTTGTATATTCATCATCACGATCATTTCTTAGAACATTTGCATCAACTCAGAAAAAGAAATACAAAGGAAACAGAAAAAAATTCATACATACTGTACTCCTTATCCCTCCCTTTCATTGATCACTAGCATTTCAAGCTTCTAAATTTATTTTAACATTTGTTCCCCCTATTATTCATCTTTATTCCATATGTTTTACTCATCTGTCCATAAGGTAGATAAAAGGAGCATCAGACACAAGGTTTTCACACTCACACAGTCACATTGCAAAAGCCATATCATTATACAATCATCTTCAAGAAACATGGCTACTGGAACACAGTTCTACATTTTCAGGCAGTTCCCTCCAGCCTCTCCATTACACCTTAACTAAACAGGTGATATCTATTTAATGCGTAAGAATAGCCTCCAGGATAACCTCTCAACTCTGTTTGGAATCTCTCAGCCATTGACACTTTATTTTGTCTCATTTCACTCTTCCCCCTTTTGGTTGAGATGATTTTCTCAATCCCTTGATGCTGCATTCCAGCTCATTCTAGGATTTCTGTCCCATGCTGCCAGGAAGATCCACACCCCTGGGAGTCATGTCCCACGTAGAGAGGGGGAGGGCAGTGAGTTTGCTAGTCGTATTGGCTGAGAGAGATAGGCCACATCTGAGCAATGAAAGAGGTTCTCTTGGGGGTGACTCTTAGGCCTAATTTTAAGTAGGCTTAGCCTATCCTTTGCGGGGGTTAAGTTTCATATGAACAAACCCCAAGATTGGGGGCTCAGCCTATTACTTTAGTTGTCCCCACTGTTTGTGAGAATATCAAGAATTTTCCAACTGGGGAAGCTGAATTTTCCCCCTATCTCACCATTACCCCAAGGGGACTTTCCAAATACTTTTTATTCACTGTTCAAATCACTCTGGTATTTATCGGGGCATCACTCTGGACAAACCTACAAAATCTCATGCCCCACGCAAGATTCCAAGTACTGTAGTGTTCGATTAAGCTGTCCACATAAGTTATGTTAGAAAATGCACAAAATATAATTTTTTTTACCAAATAAGCGTTTTTTGCTTTAGTTTCACACATAAGTTTAAGTTTTAAAATATTAATTACCATCTATTTTCAACACCCTGCAGTATTGACATTCCTTTGTTCTTCCTTATACAAAAACATTTTTAAATTGGCATATTTACTCACTATCATTATATACTCTAGGTATTCCTAGATTATATCATCTCAGTCTTTATTGTCTATCTTTCCTTCTGATTTCATTTGTGCCAACATGGCCAATTGATATTTAACAAGGCTGCCAAGACCACTCGCCTGGAACAGAGCAGTCTCTTCAACTGATGGTTCTGTGAGAACTGAATATATGTATGCAAACGGATGAAAGTGGACCCCTTTCTCACACCTTATACAAAAATTAACTCAAAATGGAACAAAGACATAAATATAAGAACCAGGACCATAAAAATCCTAGACAAAAATAGAGGGAAGCATCTTCAAGATCTTGTGGTTGTCATCTTAGACTTATACCCAAAGCGCAAGCAATGAAATAAAACATAGGTCAATGGGACGTCCTCAAAAATTAAAATTTTTGAGTTTCAAAGGACTTTGTCAAAAAAGTGAAGAGGCAACCCAGTCAATGGGAGGAAATATTTGAAAACCACATATCAGAAAACATATATCTGATAAGGATTTAATACACATGATATATAAAGAAATCCTACAACTCAACAATAAAAACACAAACAACCTGATTAAAAGACCTTAACAGACATTTATACAAAGATAAAATACAAATAGCTAAAGAGCACATGAAAAGATGCTCAATATCACTAGCAAATCAGAGATATCACAATGAAATATCATTTCATACTTTCTAGAATGGCCACTATTAAAATAAAAGCAGAAAACTACAAGTGTTGGGAAGGATGTGGAGAGACAGGAACAGTTAGTCACTGCTGGTGGGAATGCAAAATTCTGCAGCCACTGCAGAAGACAGTTTGGAAGTTCCTCAGGAACCTAAGTATAGAACTGCCATATGATCCAGAACTCCCACTACCGAGTATATACCCAAAAGAACCGAAAGCAGTGATGCAAACAGACATTTGCACACCAATGTTTCTTGTGGCATTATTCACAATTGACAAGAGATGGAAGCAACCCAAGAGCCCATTAACTCATGAATAGGGAAACAAAATGTGGTATTTACATACAATGAAATATTATTCAGCTGTAAGAAGTTATGAAGTCCTGATGCAGTCGACAACATGGATGAAACTTGAGGACACTATGTTGAGTGAAATATGCCAAGCACAAAAGGACAAATACTGTATGATCTCACTCACTGCCATGAGCTGAGTATACTAAGCAAACTCACAGAGCTAGAATCTGGAATATAGGTTACCAGGGGATAGAATGTGGGTAGAGAGAATGGGGAGCCGATGCTAAATTTGTGCAGAATTTCTACTTAGTAGATTGTAAATGTTTGGAAGTGGATAGTGATGATGGTACCACATTATTTTGAGTTTAGTTAATAGCGCTGAATTATGTTTGCGAATGTGGTTGAAAAGGGGAAATTTTGAGTCCTGTACCTTACTAGAAGGAAGGTTCAAAGACAAAACAAGGGACTGTATAATACAGTGAACTCTGTTGTGGAGGATGAATTGTGATTAATAGTACAAATATAAAAATGTTCTTTCATGAGTTTAACAAATGTATGACACTATTATAAGGTATTAATGATAGGATAGTATATTTGTACAGAAGTACACCTAACATAAACATAAACAGTAATATTTTAATATTCTTTTATTCACTGCAACAAAGGTACCACACTAATGCAAAGCACCAACGATGTGCGTGTGTGTGTATGGGGGGAATGTGTTTTTTTACATGACTTTCCTGTAAACCTACAACTACTCTAATTTAAAAAATATATAGCAGATCTGGGTATCTGGGGCGGGAAGTGTTGGAGTTCTTTACATGGCTTTTGTATTATTTTTGCAACTGTCTCGTAAGTTTGAAATTATTTTAGAAATGAAAAGTTTGAAATGAAAATGAAAAAAAAAAAGAAATGAAAAGAAAAGTGCAAAGATCACTGAAGTGCAAATGAGGCAGGACTTGAAGGGGAGGGTTGGTCCAAGGTCACACTGCTCTGGCAGAGCTGGGACAATTAACTAGCCTAGCCAGACACCTCGCCCCAACTCGAAGGCTCTTTCTACTACA